>NC_057927.1:7500000-8750000 GCF_017639315.1 Drosophila ananassae
TCTCCTCGATGTAATCTGCCACGCAGTTGGAAAAGGCAGTGGAGATATGGACATAGGACTGTAGATTCCTCATCTCTTTGGCCAGTTGGATCATCAATCGGGTGGCTCGTGTGTTGATGGCCAGAGCTACATGAAGGCTTTGATTGAACCGCACGGTAGCAGCTCCATGGATAACGATCTGTACCTCAGAGGTCAGGAGCTTACGGTCCGGCTCACTGATTCCCAAATCCGGTTCGATGCAGTCTCCTGCGATGGCTCGAACCTTGTCGAATGCCGTGGGCTTAATGTCCAGTAGAGGTTGAAAAATCTTTCGAGAAGGCAGTATTAAGGTGACTGTTTGTGTGCCTCTACAGAAAAACTCACAAGATCTTTTTGCCAAAGCGATACTCGATCCTGAACTTCCCGACCCCGTTTTGGTCTGATCAGTACATAGATACGTTTAACCTCTGTGCTGCGTAACAGTTTCTCGATGATTACTAAAATAATTGGTAATCAATTATCACTTATTAAATAATTATGATTCTTATTCAAGTACCTTTTCCAACGAATCCAGTCGCACCCGTGATAAAAATTACCTTTTCTCGATAAAAACTTTGGATATCGGTTTCCATGTTGGCTATTTGTTAAAATGTTTTGAAATGCACCCAAGTTTTTCTTTGAAGGGATAAACTGGAAATAAAAACATTTGCGGTTTCTTCCGCTATTTATTTGATTTTGACAGTCAGGACTCGATAATAAATACTTTGTACAAAACATTCCAGTCTTTTCAAAATATTTACTTGCCAGGAACCGAGAATATGTGTATCTATAGTCACCTGTACCTTGCATTCTGTTAGTATTGTGGAAAAAGTGAAGCAATAGGTCACTGGACTGCGTCAAGGGTGGAAAATAAATGCAAAATAATTGTGAATTCAAGCATGTTGCCTAATCAGTCGTCGCGACGATTTTGTCGTTGGTTCCTGTGCCAAATTCTATTTCAAAAGTCTTTACTTTATTTTATCGCAATTTTATTTATGGTCAAATCAACACGAAATCAAATTACAAAGAAATTTAATTAGAAACCACAACAATAGTCCAGAGATGCAACACAGTAAGGTCACGAAGGAGTAGTGCACGAATTTCAATCTGTCAGATAGAGCGAAAGTTAATACAATATTTTATGAAACTTTATTTTTCACTTACTTTTTCAGTAAACGTTGAGCCCGTTGAATGGATTCTTCAGTCGGATCGTCCTTTGCTAAGTAAAACCTTATGCCTCTAATGCTTTTATTTAAATAATCTCTCCAGTCCACATTTTCCATATCGAAGTCGTAGAGGCATCGATCTTCCTGGGACATCAGCGTGAAAAGCCGATCCGAATTTTTGATGTCAAAGTAAAAATTATTTTGTAAAAAATATTTCATAAGTGCCAACCCGGAATGAAGCTTCCTGTAGATTTTTACTAATCGAGGTTTTCTCCCTGATAGTTGGAGAGCCAGGTCAAAGAAGTATCCAGGAAGAGTATGATAGAAAAAGGCCAAAATAGGAAAGAGCCGCGGTGAGGACACATTGTAGCAGAATGGATACCAAATCATTTTGGTCAATGCCGACGTTTTACGAGACTCGAGTGCCATTTTGACAAGATCCTGTGAAAAAAGATCATTGGTTTCTGTGGGTGCGAGGGCGTATATAGTAGGTTGGATCGATGGGTCTCTGCGGGGGACTTTCGAATGCTCGTTGGCAGTGTGCCACAAGGATGCCAATACTAAATTGCCACATAAGTCAGCTGGGACGATGTTGGAACGATGGTTTCTTTTGTAGCTGGTCAGACGCAGGATCCCGCGGCCAGTACCATAGCCCATAGCAGTTGGCCCGTATAAGTTGTCTATAAACCCAGCCACTGGGTCCTTCCAAGTAGCAGTTACTGAAGAGATAATTTAATGAATATAGCACTAACTTTATATAATATAGCATTAAAATACTCAAATTACTTACTTATAGCAGGTCTAAAAATGCTGATGGGCAGTCCTTCACATTCCTTAAGGACAACATCCTCTGCCAAGGCCTTTGTATAGGTATAGGTATTGGGAAATGAGCCTCTTAATGCCGATTCCATGTCATCCAGAACTTGGGGGCTTACTAACTGGCTCAAGGCCAAAACCTTCTCCGATCCACAGGACAGATGTTCCGGATAGAAGATTTCCTTGACCCGGAAGATAAAGCAGTTTGAAAACGTCGTAGAAACGTGCAAATAGGCGACTAGATGCCTCATATCCCTAGCCAGTTGCACCATCAGCCGAGAGGCACGAGTGTTGATTGCCAGCGCCACGTGTAGTGGTTCATTGAATCGAACGGTGGCTGCTCCATGGATCACGATCTGCACTTCAGAGGTGAGGACTCTTCGATCCACTTCACTTAGTCCCAGATCCGGAGCCAAGCAGTTCCCAGCAACGGGTAGCACTCGATCAAATGCCGAAGGTTTCGTTTCCCGAAGAGTTTTGAAAAACTTTGGAAAGCAGTTGTATGTAAAAAACGTTCGCTAGTCCTTTCGGGGAAACTTACAGGATCATTTCGCCATATCTCAACACGCTCCTTGATGTCCTTGCCACGTTTCTCCCTCGTCAGGGAATATATTTTCTTTACCTCCGTAGTTCGCAATAGTTTCTCTATGACCACTAAATTTATTAAAGGAATTTGCCTTATTATTGTTTTGGGTAAAGTCGATGTCAGTTATTTATGAAGAACCTTTTCCTAAAAATCCTGTTCCGCCAGTTATAAAAACAGTCTTGTTTCGATAAAATCCTTGGATTTCGGTTTCCATGTTCTATATTTTCGTTTTAAATGTCGTGGTGCTTTCAATGCAATACTTTCGTTCTGAACTGAAGTTCTTCTATTTATATGTTCCATGTTGTCGATGTGTACAGTAGGTACACCTTTAAAGAAACCCACAAAAAAGCTTTAGAGCAAAATCGAGTGTCACAAAAGGTGTATTTAGTTAATAATATTATTTATTGCAATGCCTAATTTTTGGTGTTTTACTGTAAAAAGCTCTGATTCTATGTTCAATGGGAATGAAGTGCAGCGTACCCTGAATAAGAAACGAATGCAAATTTTTCGGTTCTTGTTGAGGAGGGCCCTGGAACCTCGATTAGAATTTGTTTTCCCGTAATTATTGCTATAAAACTTTTAATGCTGTCGAATCCAAATTTTTTTAAACGCTATGAGGACATATAAGTTATATATACATATACTTTATAATACTTTATAAGTTATATATTTCCTTTATAGGGATCATCGCGTAAGTTGCTATTATGATGGCAGAATAATAATAAACTCTCGAATAAAATTAACATCTCTATTAAAAAATTTAAGAAATTATTTTAACTACTGTGATGAGTTACTACTTCTATTAGGTATGGATATTAATGCAAGGATTCCCCAACCTTCAACCAATATAACAATGGGAAGAGAATTATAGGAAAAACTTGTGACTTGAAATATTCGAGCTTTTAAATTAAGTGATGAAGGGAACTTACTGATGTAAATTCTATACTTATGTAAATTTGATTGAAAACCTGATAAATATCAGCAGCGAGTATTTCTTACGTCGGCAAACATTAAAGTAAGACGGGATTTAATTATTCCACTTACAAATCGTTAATTCAAAAACTACCCCACGATTAAAATATAAAAGACAATTTTTTTTTTTTTTTATATTTTTAAAAGTGAAAAAAATGTCTAGCAACATAATTTTATAACATGAACAGTTTAATCATGAACCATAACAGATATCCAGCTATGAACGCAATTACTGTCACTATGCTATAGTGAGCCCATTTCAACCTGTAGAAAAATATTTTGAAAAATTTAAAAATATTTTTAAAAGCATAATTTAGAAGATCGTTACTCACTTCCATAGGAGTCGCCTGCCTTGAGTTAGAGACTCCGGGGTCATGGGTTCCTTTCCTAGGTAGACTCTCATTCCTTTGAGAGCCTGGTTCCAATATTCCTTCCAGTCCAGACTCGCCATGTCAAACTCGAAGATAGTCTTTTCTTCCGACGACATTTGGTCCCTGAGTCGATTCGTATTGTCCACTTCAAAATAAAATGTGTTGGTTGTGAAATAACGTGTTGTAAATATGTTTTCATGAATAACTTTGTAGAGCTTTATCAATCGGGGCTTTTTTCCCGAAAGTCGCAGTACCAGATCGAAAATATAACCGGGCAGAATGTGGACAAAGAAGGCGACTATTGAGTAAAGTGTTGGCGAAGGGACATTGAACAGGAAGGGATACCAGATCATCTGGGTCAGTGGGATTTCTTCACGAAGAGCCAATGCATAATTAAGAAAATCTTTGTTTTGTATCAAGTTCTTTCCGGCTCCAAATGCGTAAATTTTAGGTGGAATATCGACGGGATTCCTGGAAGTTAATTTCTTATCCTTTGCAGTTTGCCAAATGCTGGCAATTGCTACATTGCCTGCGTAGTCCCCTGGCACAAAGCTATTGTAAGAACTTTTGTTGAAGCACAACATTCGTAGGACTCCAAAGGCGATTCCGAATATCATGCCAATTGGTCCATAAAGGTTATCCACCCATCCAACTAATGGCTCCTTATATGTGGCAATTACTAGAAAAAAAATAACAATTTTATAAGACAGCAGGACGTATATAGTACTTACTTATGGAAGGCCGATAAATGCTGACTGGCAGGCTGCCAGCTTCTTTGAGGATGACATCTTCCGCCAAGGCTTTCGTATAGGCATACGTATTTGGAAAATCACCCCTCAGTGCTGGCTCCATGCCGTCCAGTACTTGGTCGCTTACTAGCTCACTTAAAGCCAACACCTTCTCGGAACCACAGGTCAAGAGATCCGGGTAAAATTTCTCCTCGATGCGGAAAATCACGCTGTTGGAGTAGGCTGTGGAAACATGCAAATAGGCAACCAGCTTCTTCATTTCCTTGGCCAGTTGTAGCATCAATCGAGTGGCACGAGTATTTATCGCCAGCGCGATGTGAAGGGGCTCGTTAAATTTCACAGTGGCTGCTCCGTGGATTACTACCTGCACCTCCGAGGCCAGGATTCCTCTGTCCTGCTCACTAATTCCCAAATCTGGCTCGAAGCAGTCTCCAGCTATGGCATGAACCCGTTGCAGGGCATCGGGTTTCGATCGCAACAGGACATCAAAAAGCTGAAGTTATTAATGTTTTTTTTATATGTCACATATCGGCTCTAAATAAAACTTACTGGATCCGCTTTCCACAACTTTAGACGATCCTGAATATTCTGACCACGTTTGCTCCTAACCATGGAATATATTCGTTTCACTTCGGTAGATCGCAAAAGTTTCTCAATAATCACTAAAATATATCACTAAATTAATTTAAATTGTTTTTGAAACAAAGCGTTATGTGGCTAATAACCTTTTCCTAGAAAACCGGTGGCTCCAGTCATGAACACCACTTTATCCTTATAAAATGCACGAATATCACAATCCATTGTGTGTTGTTTGGTTTTAATATATTATGTTCTTCCTTCGCAAAAGTCTCAGACCTTTAAAAGCACGACTATAACCACGTGAAACTTTGCCCCTTCTAAGTGTCATTTTTGGTTCAACACACGATTTATAGACATTTCTGTTGCGTCAAAAGCAATTGATTATTCAATGATAAGTATCTACATATGTGCATTTTATTAAATACTTCATGAATGTAATTCCATTGCAAGTTCAGACTTTTTATATCAAGGGCGTACATCCTGCGGTCCTTTTATCCATTGGCCCTTCCATACAAGAAGGACATCTTTAATACTGTTTTGATAAATAATTTTTTTTTTTCATTTAATGATCAAAGTATGTGAAGAAAAGTTTTAAATGAAAGAAATCTGTTAGGGAAAGATGGCCGGATATAGAAAAAACCGGAAAGAAAGTTGATATACTGTTGCATTGATATATTAGTTTATATTATTAGATAGATATCATCCTTAAGAGTATTTCACTATCAAATCCATTTTCTAATAAAAATTTTGGAAATTGCAAGGTTGTGTCATTTCCGGTCTTTCAGTTATATGGCAGCTATAGACTATAGATCGTCGATCCTTTTGAAGTTTGGTAGAGTCGTTTGCGCAAAATGGAATCCATAGGAATCCCATCCTACTAATTTAAAAAACACCAAGGTTATGGCATTTCCGATCAATGAGTTATATGACAGCTATAGGATTAAATCGACCAATCACGTCTGTTCCGATTTACATATGTTTATACTGCGTGCAAAGTTTGAAGTTGATAGTTTTAAAACTGAGAGACTAGGTTGCGGAGAAACACACAGACGGGCATGCTCATATCGACTCAAGAGAAGATCCTGATCATGAATATAAATACTTTATAGGGTCGGAGATGTTTCCTTCACTGCCTTACACACTTTTGCCCAAAATTATAATACCCTTTAATGCTATAAAAAGGGTAAAATATATACAAAAACTGCTTTTATTCTGTTAATATCGAAATATTATTATCCAAACTATATCAAAAAACTTAAATGGTGCTAAATAAAAATTCAATTTTAGGGGCTGCAGAGGCAGTGGAATATATTTGAAACAGGTTTATGCAATGTGTTTATATAAGGTGTTTGTACTTGTACTATAGTATATATGTATATATTGATTTTATGAATAGTATGAATTTAGTATCCGAGAGGACTTAAGTATGTGAATTTTAACGAATACCCCACTAATAGATGCAGCCATATATTCATTCTTGCTATGAAGATTAGAACTGGCATAAGGATATCGTAAGTATGTTTCAATATATAGAAATGGAAAAAGATCGGTTTTAAATAAACATGTTCGTCTTAAAAGTTCCACACTGCTATAGCTGTCGCGTGGCCTTAGTTATGGATTCCTTGGTATGGTTCCCAGCTGCTTTTAGGAAGACATCTTCGGCCAGGGCTTTGATGTATGTGTTGATATTTTAAAGAGTACTTTGCAGAGCTGACTCCTTGTCATTTGCTCCTCCCAATAGTTATCCGGCTGTTCTTCGGATAATCTATAGACCTAGTCTAACCGAGAACAGCTAAATATAAAAATTAGACCTTGACTATTCATTAAAGCAAAAATGGCTTTAAATTAATCTACTTACTACAATATATATTTTTTATGTTCTTTAATATATTTAAATTCTCACTGAAATAGTCCAAATATATTTTATTTTATATTACCTTTTTTCTTTTGTTTGGTTACAAATCAAAATTACGTGAAAAATACTTTAATCACGATCCATAACACGTATCCTGCTATGAACGTAAGAACGGCCACAAGGCTATAGTGAGCCCATTTTAACCTGTAGAAATTGGAATATTTATGTATTAGATATACTTTAGGTGCTCCTTACTCACTTCCGTAGATGTTTCTTGGCTTGATTTAAAGACTCCGTGGTATTGGGTGTCTTTCCTAGGTAGACTCTCATACCTTTGAGAGCCTCTTTCCAATAATCCATCCAGTCTAGTCTCTCCATGTCAAACTCGAAGATGGTCCTTTCTTCCGACGACATTTGGTCCCTGAGTCGATTCGTATTGTCCATTGAAAAATGAAATGTGTTGTTTGTGAAATAACGTGTTGAAATTATGTTTTCATGAATCACTTTGTAGAGCTTTATCAATCGGGGCTTTTTTCCCGAAAGTCGCAGTACCAGATCGAAAATATAACCGGGTAGAATGTGGAAAAAGAAGGCGACCAGGGGGTAAAGTTTTTGCGAAAGGACATTCAACCAGAAGGGATACCAGATAATCACGGGCAGTGGGACTTCTTCACTAAGACTCCATGTATAATTAATAAAAACTTTGTTTCGTAACAAGTTCTTCCCGGCTCCAAATGCGTAAATTTTAGGTGGAATAGGGACGGGATTCCCGGACGTTAATTTCTTATCTTTTGCAGTTTGCCAAATGCTGGCTAGTCCTACATTAGCTGAGTAGTCTGCTGGAACCATGCTACTCAATGTCTTTTTGTTTATGCTTATCACTCGAAGGACTCCAGAAGCGATTCCGAACATCATGCCTATTGGTCCATAAAGGTTATCTATCCATCCAACTAATGGTTCCTTGTAGGTTGGAATTACTAGACCAAAAACGGCATTTGTTACAACACTGCAGTGTATATATATACAGTTACTTACTAAATGAAGGTCGGAAGATGCATACTGGTAGGCTTCCAGCTTCTTTTAAGATGACATCTTCTGCCAAGGCTTTGGTGTAGATATAGGTATTTCGAAAATCCCCCCTCAGAGCTGGCTCCATGCCGTCCAGTACTTGGTCGCTTACTAGCTCACTTAAAGCCAACACCTTCTCGGAACCACAGGTCAAGAGATCCGGGTAAAATTTCTCCTCGATGCGGAAAATCACGCTGTTGGAGTAGGCTGTGGAAACATGCAAATAGGCAACCAGCATCTTCATTTCCCTGGCCAGTTGTAGCATCAATCGAGTGGCACGAGTATTTATCGCCAGCGCGATGTGAAGGGGCTCGTTAAATTTCACAGTGGCTGCTCCGTGGATTACAACCTGCACCTCCGAGGCCAGGATTCTTCTGTCCTGCTCACTGATTCCCAAATCGGGCTCGCTGCAGTCTCCGGCAATGGGATGGACTCGTTGCAGGGCATCTGGCTTTGACCGCAACAGGACTTCAAAAATCTTAAGTTTAAAATAATTAATAATAATAAGGTAATAATGTGGGCTTGTGGTGTCTCTTACTGAATCCGCTTGCCACAATTTCAGCCGATCCTGAATATTTTGACCACGTTTGCCCCTAACCAAGGTATATATTCGTTTCACTTCGGTAGATCGCAAAAGCTTCTCAACAAAAACTGAAATATACCGAAATCAGTTTGCATTCGAAATTATTTATGGAGTGGTTAATAACCTTTTCCCAAAAAACCGGTGCTACCCGTCAGGAAAACGACTTTATCCTTATAAAATCCACGAATATCACAATCCATTCTAAGTCCCTTGTTTTTATTTTCTTAGAAAAAAGATTGAAGACCTCTTGAAGCCACGACTATCACAACGTAAAAGTTAAACACACACTTTTTATCGCCATTGAATTTCCGACATTTTATTGGAATTGAGACAAAAGGCTTTAATATTCAAGTTCAATATGTGCATTTCTTTAAATACTTAATGAATGCAATTGAATTTAAAACTATATGACGTTCTTGTTAGAGAGTTGTCCGAGTCCTTAGAAAAAATCACTCTTTTAAAACGACATATGTAAAAAAAAAATTTTTTAAAAAGGATACAATAATGCTATTTCCGAATTGGAGAATATATTTTGGAACGCGTGGATGAAGAACCATATACAGTTTATACTAATTGGTAATAATCAAAATTAAGTAATTTTGTTGAGCAAAAAAATTATACATACTTTAAAATTATGCGCTAGTTATGTAGTTTGACTATCTGTCCAGAAAATGGTTAAAATAAAATATTTATAAGAGTTTTATTGTTTATTAAGAAAATTTATTAAAATTTAACTAAAAGTTTCGTCAGCCAAAATAAAAAAAATCCGGCTATCCAGCAAAGAAGGATCATCAGACAAAAATGGATTATCCTGAGTCTGCGAAAAGGATTTTAACTTTCAATATTTTATGAATTATTTTTAAATCTATTGCTACATACCGTTCTATTAACTGAAGTCCTTTGGATAGGGACAAGGGAGTCGGGGCTTCCTTTCCCAAATAGAGTCGCATTCCGAGGAGGGCGTTCCTAAAGTACCCCTGCCAGTCCAGCCTATCCATGTCGAAGGCGAACATCCTGCGGTCCTCCTCCGACATCAGATGACGTAGATGATCGGTGTTGCGCATATCAAACACCCAGGAGTTTTTCGAGAATGGTCCTAGGACACTAAGCGTCTTGTGAACCTTCCTGTATGTGTTCAAAAGTCGAGGTTTTCGGCCACTTAGTCGGAGTGCAAAGTCAAAGAAAAAACCGGGAACGATGTGCAGAAAAAAGGCCGCTATAGGGAAAAGCCAGGTGCTGGACAGGCAGACGATGAACGGATACCAGATCATCTTGGTCAACGGACACTGTTTCCGGCCATCGAGCGCGTACTGAATGAAGTCTCGGTGACTGAGCTTGTTCCCCTCGTCGACGGATAGATGGTAGATTGTCGGTTCCTTCTGCCTCCTGCCCTCTTGATTTTCCTTGATGGTTTTCCAGGCACAGGCAATTGTCACGTTGGCGCAGTAGTCCACAGGCACTAGGCTCGCCTGGGCATCTTTATTAATGAGGGCCACCCGGAGCACCCCTTTGGCCACTCCGTATAAGATCGCGATCGGCCCGTACATGTTGTCTATCCAGCCCGAGACTGGCTCCTTGTGAGTTGCAATGACTGTTTTAGTGAATTTCAGAAAGATCCTTGTAGTGTGAAAAGAGATTGCTTACTGATTGCCGGTCTAAAGATGCACACTGGCAGGTCGCATCCTTCCCTCAGGATAACATCCTCAGCCAGGGCCTTTGTGTAAGTGTAGGTGTTGGGGAATGGTCCAAGCAATGCCGGCTCCATCTGATCCAGAACTTCATCAGTCACCATCTCGCTAATGGCCAGAACCTGGTCCGAGGGGCAGGTCAAGTGCTCGGGATAGAACTTTTCTTCGACTTGCAGCAGAATACAGTTGGAGAAAGCTGTTGAGATGTACAAAAAGACTTCCAGTTGCTTCATCTCCTTGGCCAGGTGGAGCATTGACCGCGTAGCACGAGTATTAATGGCTAAAGCCACGTGCAAGGGTTCGTTAAACCGCACCGTGGCAGCTCCATGAATCACGATCTGCACTTCGGATGCCAGCAGTCTCTTGTCAATCTCGCGAATACCCAAGTTTAAGTCCCGGCAGTCTCCAGATATGGGAGAGATTCGTTGGAGGGCCTCTGGTTTGGACTGGAGTAGCACCCCAAAAATCTATTTGCGATTTGGATAATAAGATTCATGTTGGTTTTTTTTATTTTACACCTACCGGATCCTTGGACCAAGCAGCAATCCGTTCCTGAATATCTATTCCCCGTTTGGGTCTGACCAGTATGTAAATTCGCTTCACTTCGGTGGTGCGCAAAATCTTTTCAATAATAACTGAAATCAAAGTAGGATGAAGCTTAAAACCTTCCGATCTTCCGAATTTGGACTTGATATCGAAGTTTCAATCAAATCAAAGTCCGAGTTTCTCCAATTACATACGTACCTTTTCCTAAAAATCCAGTGGCTCCTGTTAGGAAAATTGTTTTGCTCCTAAAGGAATATTGTATATCCGTATCCATTTTGGGTATTTTAATCCGTTGAAAGAGTTAAAAACACCAGTTATCCAGTCAAAAATGTCCGAAGTTGTCGAAATTTAAAACATTTATGAGGCACCCGAATTTTTCTGGTTTTATTTATACCCTTAATGAGCTTGAACCGGCGAAATTTTGACCCAGGGCTGGCAAATTGAGAACAATAGCTTTGCGCAGTAATTTATTCAGTTTGTTTTTATTTATGGGGAGAGGACAATAAACTTTCTAATAAATACAATGAGGTAAATATATGTAGTTCAATTCAAAAAGTGCATCCCTGGGCGTGGATCTTAATTTGCTAAACAAATTCGGTTGACGGAAGGTTCGAAGGCGGATTAATTCTCATTCGTCGGGGTAATTATTTATGCAATTGACAGTTCAATCACAGCAACTTCCAAGTTAATAGGTTTCGATTATAAGTTATGTAAAATAAGAGCACGAAGTACAATATAATATAATTTTAATATTTAGAAAGGAATTTTTTAGTAATATTTTAGAATCGGATCGCTATCGATATAGGACCCATTGACAGACTTATTAGTTTGACGCTGAGTTAAAATAAATAAATACAAAACCGAATTTGCCAAATTACCAAACCAAATTAATTATTACAATTAAGTAGATAGAAGATTTTTATTTTATAAAAATGTATTTCTTGTTGCATAATTTTAAGCATAAAAGTAACAGAGCACGTACAGACTGTAAAGCCATGTCCCTAGTGTTGGAAAACAGAAGTTTTGTAGTTGGATATCAAAATTTAAATTTTTCGGTATTATTATCAATAACGTGAAGCGAGTCGGGCGTAAAAAAATGTAAAAAATTGTTAATCGGGAGTTGTGGCTACCCAAACACCATCATCCAACCGAAATTTCGAAGTCTGGCAACTTCATGTTTTACAGTGTTGAAGGTCGAAGTTAGAATCGATAGTTTAGAAAATTCTAAAACATCGGCATTGATCGGATTGTATAATTTTTATTTGCAAAAGTTGTATTGGCATGGCCTGTGCTCGGAAACTTCTTGTACGCGTCTTTATGCATAATTCTCCTGCCGTGACCCGGTGTATTGCCATGTCAGCTACTCGCCGCGCCGAGGAGGCCGTCGAGAAGTTGAAGGAGGGCAATCCCTATTACTCCAAGTATGCGGACAAAATATCCAAGCTGCAACAAACCTCTGCGGAGGAATTTCTGGACCGCGTGGAGCGAGTGGTTAATCCCATTAAGGATGGCAAGAGCCAGGCCAGGTATGCAGATGCAGCAAAAATTCAAAGTTTTCTTTATAATACATATATCAATTTGCAGGTCCTACTCTGAGCTTCTGAACCCCAAAACGAAGTTGGATGAACAGAAGGCTGAGCTGCCACACAAGAAGCTAACAGACATCATGAAGTTGGAGTTGATTGCCGACAAAAGCGCCGAGGAGATATCCCAGATCTGGCTCGAGTACCACAAGACTAAGGAAGTGCTGGCTGCAACTCTGACCACCGCCCAGTACGAAACCTTGATGGCGAGGGCAAAGGAATACCCAGTTTTCTTGTTGCCGCTACCACGCAGCGAGGGCTTCGAGTTCATCATGCTGCAGTTTGCGGCCAACACAGTACACTTCACCCCACTTCTGGCCTACCAGGTCCACCACGAGAACGCTCCTGAATGCCTTACGCTGGTGCACTACACCGAGGAGCAGGACAAGGGCGTAGTGCTGATGCGTGGAGAATACGACAGCAAGGTGCTTACCGCCCAGGAGGCGCAGTGCTTGGCAAATGAACTGCAAATGTTTTATTTGAAGGCGGACGAAAACAAGCTGCGCTTGCTCGAAACTTTCACACGAAAACCGGACGAGTTCAAACACATGGATCTCATCAAGGAGGTGGAGAACATCCAGCTGGGCTAGGCCATGAAATTGTTATCAAAATATATCTTATACACAAACACCAACACATGTCCTACCTTTGTTAAAATTGTAACGTAGAGGATGGAGCATTTTGACATGGTCATGGAGGAGATTGGTAATTGGAAAGTTAGGATCCTGTTAAGCTTTTATAAGGCTTATCAATTTCATAGGTTTTGGAAAGGTCCATTTGTTTGCTATACTAACTCTCGGCTTGCTCCAGATGCTAACTATTCACGAGACAATGGGCATGGGAATCGTGGGTCCTGCCTCTGTGTGTAATCTGCAAATGACCCCGATGCAGTTGGCTGCACTGACGGCAGCTGCGTTCGAGGGCATCGTGTGCTCCTCCTACTTATGGGGCTACATCACCGACAAGATGGGTCGACGCTGGACGCTCTTGCGTACTATTTCCTTAAGCACCGTTTGCTCACTCTCTTCGATGTTCATGGCTACCTTTTCGGGCTTTTTTCTTATGAGGTTTTTTACTGGAATTTTGTAAGTATGAGGTTTATAGGTAGTTGTCTATAACTGACATGTTTTTTTTTTTGGCAAGTGTGGCTGGTCCCAGCTTCGTGGCGGTCACCTACCTGTCCGAGTTCTTCCCCAGTCGGATTCTAGGTCATGTTGTCACCCATATGTACATGTTCAACGGATTTGCCATGATCTATTGCCCAGCCATGGCATCATTATTTCTCAATGCAAACATTATGGACTTCGAAGTATATATACTTTATAGTAATCTTTCCCTGCGGCCCTGGCGTATCTTGGGCTGCATATTCGTCCTGCCTGGGCTGCTTGCTTTTTTGTTGGTCCTGGTCATGCCAGAGAGTCCAAAATTCCTCTTCATGATCGGTGATAGGGAGAAAGGTCTGAAAGTCATGGAGTGGATAAGTCAAACGAACAACAAGTGCGCTCTTACTCCTGATCAGATATTCGAGCTGAAACAGTTTCAGCGTTATGCACAGGTGAAGCGTCAGAAATCGGATAAAACCATAGTACGAGCGATGATGACTGACGCTATGCCATTGTTCCGAAAGCCGTATGTGCGCACCGTTTTGGCCGCATGCGTGGTCATGTTTATCCTGGGACTGATGTGAGTGATACGCCTATGTTATCCCTTGGTATTATCTTTTTCCATAATCCCGCAGAGCCAACGGCGTGGGAATTTGGTATACGGCGATGCGCAATCGCAACCACATGCGGCAAGGAAACTTGACCGATATGTCATTTTGCCAAATCCTCTTCGACCTTGACCTAGGCCCAGTTTTGGAGACCGAAAGTGACATTAAGGTACTAGCTACTCATCGGGGAAAACTAAGCACTGTTTGATTCTGCCACGTTTCTTAGACAGATATGCAATGATGATTTTAAAGGCTTTAACGACTCATTCATCATGGGGTTCCTCAACTTGCTCCTGTACAATATCTGCTGGTTATCCTTCTACATAGCGCCAAGAAGGGCAATATTCATCATCGCATTGCTCATCTGTGCTACAAGCGGATTTATTTTGATCTTTGCGACCAATCCATGGGTGCAGCTCTTAGCGTGCATTCTTTTTCTTTCGATTCCCGGGGTAATAATTAGCCTTTTGGGCGGAGCTCTGTTGGAGAATGTGCCCACTTACCTGCGCGGCAGGGCGATGTGCATCTGCCTGATGTGGGCCCGTTGTGGTGCTGTGGTTGGCACCACAGTAACCGCATATTTCTTTGAAACGTACTGCGAGGCATTCCTGCTGGCGCTGGCATTGTTGCCCTTTAGTAAGACCCTTAAATATTACTCCTAATCCCCTTAAATAATTACACCTTATTCCTTAAACATTTTGTTTTTCATAATAACGTAATATTTTTATAGTTTCCCTTTGCATTGAAGGATTTTTGCCTTTTAAAAGGTAAGTCCTGTTTTTGTTAAATAAATTTACCTTACAAAGTGCCTTAATTAGATAATCAAACAAATGCGAATCAATCAACAGTGAATTCTATTTAAATAAAAATTTGAGTAGTTTTTCTTTTCTATTGGATCTTGGATTGGCTTTGGAATCTTAAGCTTAAAAATTAATTTGATGTTTATACGGTAAGGCATTTACACATCCTTACACATAATTTTTTTAAAAAAATATATTTTAAGGAAAACGCAAAATGGCGAAAATTTGGGAATGGGCTATGGACGATATTCGTATCCTTGAAACAATGGGGAAGAACATCAGTTCCTCTTACTTTGGGGAGAACACTCGTTCGTGCCACATTATGCTCAGTCACCTCCATGTTTATGATAAAATTCGCAAGCTTCTTCTTTATGAGGTTTTAACCTGGAATTTTGTAAGTATAAGTTGCTTAATTATTATGAACAGTTGAACAAACTTTTTAACTAGACATAAAAAATCTTCTCGAGAAGCATTTTAATTAAATTAAGTTCTAATAAACTGATGAATTTAACATAAACGTTTCTAAATACTTTTTATTGAAATGTATTTTGTTTTATGTACTCCCAAAACTATTTTTTGTATAGGACTGTTTGAAGATCGGTTAATTTACTTTTTAAAAAACACTGAAATTGTTGTCAAAATAGAGTGAAAATACACACATACTCGTAACCAGTTTGGTACATCAATTTCGCAAGGACACGGCAAGGGAAATGGAAAATTTCGATAGGGTTATGGATGGCATTGGTAAATGGTTGTTCAAAATCCAATGCAATCTTAAAACCCCCGAATGGTACAGGCTTCGGCAAGGCACACGTGTTCGCTATACTGACTCTCGGCCTGCTTCAAATGCTAACCGTTCCCGAAACTATGGGGATGGGCGTCGTCGGCCCAGCCTCGGTGTGTGATCTTCACCTGAGTCAAGGACAGTTAGCTGTGTTGCATTCAGCCTCTTTTGTGGGCATCATCTGCTCCTCCTACTTCTGGGGCTACATTACTGATAAGATGGGGCGCCGCTGGACCCTGCTGCGTACACTTGTCCTGAGCACTTTATGCTCACTCGCCTCCAACTTCATGGTCGGCTTTACAGGCTTCGTCCTTATGAGGTTTTTAACAGGGATTTTGTAAGTACGAGTTTCATAATAATTTGGCTATGACTCAAATTTCTTTCCGCATAAGCGTGGCCGGTCCGGGCCTAGTGGGGCCCACCTACCTCTCCGAGTTCTTCCCCACCCGACACGTACGCACTGTCATCACCCACTTGTACTTGTTCACTGGCTTTGCCATTATGTACTGCCCCCTGATGGCCACACTCTTTCTCAAGACGAGCCTCTTGGAGATTGAATATCCAATTGTTGGAGATCTTGTTCTGCGGTCCTGGCGTCTGTTGGGCTGCTCTTGGGTCGTGCCGGGAATACTTTCCTTTTTCCTGCTGTTTTTTATGCCAGAAAGTCCAAAATTCTTCTTTACGATGGGCCAGACGCAAAAGGGACTGGCTGTAATGGAGTGGATTAGTAGGCGTAACACCGGACGGCCTCTTACCCCGGAGCAAATTGTTTGGTTGCACAGGTTCCAAGCCTTTTCCCAAGTCAGGCGTCAGAAGGCTGATCAGCATCTTTTGGGATCGATGCTTAGCGACGCGATGCCCTTATTCCGAAAACCCTATCTGGTTACCTACACCGGTGCCTGCATGACCATGTTTTTGCTGGGCATGGTGTGAGTTTATAAGATCAGATCAGAATGGAAGCTCTCAGTTTAACATACTTCCCACTCTGCAGAAGCAATGGCTTTGGAATTTGGTTCACGGCCATGCGGAATCGGCTTCTAATGCGAAAAGGTAATAAGGATCAGATGCCCTTCTGCCAGGTAATTTTTGTTCCCGATCCGGGTTTAGTATTGGAGCCGGAAAACGACCTTAATGTGGTAGGTTTCTGTTTGGCAATAAGCTGTGAATTGATTGTTAGTCGTTGTGTCTCACAGATTTGCGACGACGACTTCAAGAGCTTTTTCGAATCGGTTTACATGGGTGCCGTCAACGTGTTCCTGTACAACGTTTGCTGGGTCTTGCTATTTAAGGTGCCACGGAGCGTGACTTTCGTCGTCTTCCTCTCGGCGGCTTCAACCTTTGGGTTCATCTTGATTTTCTCAACGCATTTTTGGGTGCAGCTCTTCTCATACATCCTGCTTCTGAGCTTACCACTGGTGGTAATGACCCTACTAGGTGGTTCTCTCTTGGGAAACGTACCCACCCATCTCCGAGCCAAGGCGGTGTGTATCTGCTTGATGTGGTCCCGTTTTGGAGCAATTGTGGGGGCAATATCAACTGGACTCTTTATCCATCTACACTGTGAGCCGTTCCTATTGCTGGTCGCCATTATACCCTTGCGTAAGATATTTATTAAATGGTTCCTCAGGGGGAATGTGTACATTACTTTGGGTATATATTTTTTGTATATAGAAATTATTTATTAGGCTGATATAAAAAACAGAACAATTTGAAATGGCTTCGATAAATACATATTTAACTATATTTAACTAATTTTTTTTTTTTACAGTCGCCGCCAGCATTTCGAGTTATTTGCCACTTTGAAGGGTAAGATGGTTTTAATAATCCAATTCTGTTTTCTAAATTTAAAATTCTTCAGAATGAATTCAATTGATAAATCCCAAATCATAAATATATGAAAATTTCCGAAAGTAACCAGCGAAATCATAATTCAAGGATCTTGACAATTTTATAAATGTATAATGTATTTATAATATACGTGATTTTTAAGAATAAATGCATTTTCTTTGGGTTACATCATAGAGTATAAGGATCTGAAACGCTTCCCAGGAAAATAACTTTAGGGTGCATATTTTATGATTAATCTCAGGCATATGTTTTTGGTGTTGCAAAATATTGAGCGTAGTGGGCATTGAAATTGTTGTTAAAATACAACGAAACAAGCAAAAATTCTTAATTTGGTTTTACTGTAATACACGGACACGGAGGATGGAACATTTTGACCGGGTCATGGAGCAGATCGGTAACGGGCAATCCTTAGATTACTTAAACTTTTAAATAACGCTAATTGGTCAGGATTCGGCAAGGTGCATCTGTTCGCCCTGCTGACTCTCGGCCTGCTTCAGATGCTGACCTTCCAAGAGACAATGGGCATGGGTGTTGTAGCCCCAGCCTCGGTTTGTGATCTGCATCTGACGCAGATGCAGATGGCTGCATTGACGGCGGCCACCTTCATGGGCATCATTTGCTCCTCCTACTTCTGGGGCTACATCACCGACAAGAAGGGACGACGGTGGACCCTGTTGCGCACAATCACCGTGAGCATGGTCTGCTCGATTACCTCGATGTTTATGGTCAACTTCCCTGGGTTCTTCCTTATGAGGTTTTTTACTGGAATTTTGTAAGTATGAGCTTTATAGGTAGTAGCCTATAATTGTCGGACTCATTTGTCGGACTAGTGTGGCTGGTCCAAGCTTCGTAGCGGCCACCTACCTGTCCGAGTTCTTTCCGAGGCCACTCCTGGCTCGTGTCATCACTCACATGTTCATGTTCACGGGCTTTGCAATGATGTTTTGCCCGGGAATGGCAACACTGTTCCTCAAGCCGGGATACATTGATTTTGAGGTGCATTTAATTGGCAATCTTGTCTGGCGGCCCTGGCGAATGTTGGGTTGTATATATGTCTTGCCGGGATTAATTGCCCTTATCCTGCTGCTATTCCTGCCAGAGAGCCCCAAGTTCCTTTTCATGATCGGGGATACGCATAAAGGGTTGAAAGTGGTGGAGTGGATCTCAATGAAAAACACCGGGCGTCCTCTCACCCCGGAGCAGATTGTCCTGCTGCATAAGTTTCAGAACTTTGCGCAGGTAAAGCGTCAAAAGTCGGACGAGCACATAATTCGATCAATGATGAGTGACGCTATGCCCTTGTTCCGGAGACCCTATTTAGGAACCTTCATAAGCGCATGCATGCTAATGTTTGTCTTGGGCCTGATGTGAGTGTTTTAGAAATTTAGGGAGCACTTACCTCTTCCTTAATCCCGCAGAGCCAACGGCATCGGAATTTGGTTCACGGCCATGCGAAATCGTGCCCACATGCGGCAAGGTGATAAGACGGATATGTCCTTATGCCAGATACTCTTCGTACCCGACCAGGGCTTGATTTTGGAGCCGGAGAGTGACGTTGAAGTGGTAAGCTACTCCACTGAAATAATTAAATAAGTATTAATACTTTTCTTAAATAGATCTGCAACGACGATTTCAAGGGTTTTAACGATTCCTTTTGTATGGGCGCCGCTAACGTTCTGCTATACAACATTTGCTGGCTTTTGCTCTTTAAGGTCCCCAGGAGGTTTATTTTTATTGTCGGCATCTTGATCACCTCAACGAGCGGGTGCTTGTTGGTCTTCGTGACCGGCCGTTGGGTGCAGCTTGCTACATGCATCCTGCTTCTGGGCACGCCTGGAGTGATACTAAGTGTGTTGGGTGGCGCTCTTCTGGAAGACGTGCCCACCTACCTTCGCGCCAAGGCAATGTGCATCTGCCTGATGTGGGCTCGGTGTGGCGCTGTGGTGGGCACGATAGCAACCGGCATTCTCATCCACCAGTACTGCGCACATTATCTATTTCTGATATCCACCATGCCCCTGCGTAAGATTTTTATTAAAAACCATTTTGCTTTATCAGAGGCTAATAGTCTTTCCACAAAATGTATTTATATTTTTGTCTACATGTTTGGTTAGCATATTCCACATTTCCGTAGTCCCATAAAAATCGGACAATTTTTGACCAAAACACAACAAATTGAAAGGATAAATACATACATACATATGTATAAGCCTCGTGCAGGTTCAATCATCAAACCAGCAAACATCCGATTGTCAATCTGCATGGGATCTGCAAGTGGGGAAATGTATAGGACCGACAATGGGACTTACATCGGAGGCTATATCTTTGCCAAAACACATTCGATTATTGAGTGGAATAGCTCAAATGATTTATGCATCGGTTCTTCATCGTTCTCCATCAAAATCTGGAAACGAGATATTTTTTATATTTTTTGTGAAATTTTCAATGGGATCCCCTTCAAAATGTGGGAAATTCATGGGAAGGACTCCAGGGCCCCCTGCGATGGCCATATCTTTGGCAATAATCATCCGATTCTTCAGCGGAATACCTCAAACGATTTGTAGATCGATTCTCCACCAATCTGCATCAAAATCTAGAAACCAAAATATTTTTTTATTTTTTGTAAAATTTTTAAGGGGATCCCCTTCAAAATATGGGAAATGCATGGAGAGGACTCCAGGGCCCCCTGCGATGGCCATATCTTTGCCAATAAACATCCGATTCTTCAGCGGAATACCTCAAACGATTTGTAGATCGATTCTCCACCAATCTGAATCAAAATCTAGAAACAAAAAAATTTTTTCGTTTTTTGTAAAATTTTTAAGGGGATCCTCTTCAAAATATGGGAAATGCATGGAGAGGACTCCAGGGCCCCCTGCGGTGGCCATATCTTTGCCAATAAACATCCGATTCTTCAGCGGAATACCTCAAACGATTTGTAGATCGATTCTCCACCAATCTGCATCAAAATCTAGAAACAAAAATATTTTTTCATTTTTTGTAAAATTTTCTAGGGGATCCCCTTCAAAATATGGGAAATGCATGGGGAGGACTACAGGGCCCCCTGCGATGGCCATATCTTTGCCAATAATCATCTGATCCTTGAGCGGAATACCTTAAACGATTTGTAGATCGATTTTCCATCAATCTGCATCAAAATCTAGGAACAAAAATATTTTTCGATTTTTTGTGAAATTTTCAAGGGGATCCCTTAAAAATGTGGGAAATGCATGGGGAGGACTCCAGGGCCCCTGCGATGGCCATATCTTTGCCAATATTTATCCGATTCTTCAGCGGATTTTTAGATCCATTCTCCATCAAGCTACATCAAAATCTAGGAACAAAAATATTTTTTGATTTTTTGCAAAATTTTCAAAGAGATCTCCTTTAAAATGTGTCTAAAACCAAATCTGACTGTTGTTTTTAGAATTCTAAAAAAAGAAGTGGACCTGTAAATGTATGTATAGTTTAGCTTCTGATACAGAAAAATAGGCTTTTTATCCATTTTAATATTTTTCTATATGTTCTAAAGAAATTATTTTATAGTGGCCGGTTGCATTGAGGGCTACTTACCATTCAAGTTCTAAAAGGTATGTTTTTTTAAGAGGTAAGTTGATTTTAAATAACTTGTTTTTTTCAGAATCTTTTTTCAGAAATATATGTGCCGAGAAGTAGACTTCGAAATCTTTATTAGGAACTGACGTGTTATAAAAGAAATTCTATTTAAAAGGAAATGATACTATTTTTAGGGGAACGTAAAGTTAATGCCGTAAATTTATTCTGAACCCGAAAAATTCTCCCTAGTTCAGTTTGTCCAGGGTTCGGGAACCCCAAAATTTAATGATCTATTTCGGACGAACCTAGGTACTATATTAAGGTAACAAGTTGGGTATAAATAAATTAAACTTAGGACTCGGGCACTCTGTGACCCATACAAAAAGCTTTTATAAGCAGAGTTTTTAATTTTATGATTCTATCATTTTAAACCTGGATGGAAAAATTATGAAAGTGTTTCAAAAAAGTAAACTCCCAGCCCATCGGAAACTTATTTTTTCAAAAGAAACACAGCCATTTGATCGTTGCACTTTTTATTTATATTGTAACATCACAAAACACGATTATTTGGATATTTTTTTATTTATTGAATTAACATCAAGACTATATAAGCATTTTTTCTGCAGTTGCAACTACAAAGTATACCCCCAAATAGTTAAACTATTGCCCCAAATCATAAGCTCTACAAAAGTACGTATGCTAATAATTATAAACATGAGTGTTGGACGTTGCCGTGGTCGCCTTGATTTTTCCTTTAAAAGACCTCCTCCTCATCCAAGGCGCGGATCTGCCGGAGACAGCTATATTTTCCGTCAATATTTAATTAGTCACTTGTTACCAATTCTCCGCCACTGTTGACACCTTTTCCCAAGTTAAAGTTGTTCTCGATCTCGCGATTTCTTAGTAGTTCCATTAGATTGCCACGCTTTCCAAATCGAACCCGGGCCCTGTCTCCGTAGTAGGTGTCCAAATCCTGGAGGAACTTGTACGCGTCCGCCATGGTGTTTACATCGTTTTTGCGGGGCGGCCGGGAATTCGAGGCCTCCACACTACATCCGGCGGCAAGGAGGGCGATAGCCACGCAGACAATCAGAATGCAACGCATTGTGTGGCACATGGCACTGCGGTTATTGAGAAATTCAAATCGTTTTAAAAAAACCTTGAAGCTGATAGTGTAAAAGCAGATCAATTTAAGTTCATGGAACCCACAGTATTTGCATACATACTGCTGTTTAAATATGTACTAGACTAGATATTTATGAATATATTAAACACAGCTCTTTGTTGCATTTAATATTATAAGAATATGCAAATACTTAAAATACTTAACAAGAAAATAATCATGTCTTGAACAATTTTCAATTTGAGTCGGTTTCCAACGTAATTTTCCAATGGAAAAATCACCCTTGATTTGTTTTTAATACATTTGATCATAAAAATATATGATTCAATAATTACACAATTAATATATCGTATCGGTAGAGGTCCTATAAAGAGGTCTGGGTCTTAGTAGGGCCACACTTAATAGCCAGCAATCGCATATGCTAATTTGCGGGATTTGAACTAAATGATCCGACAATCCCATTTTAATTGCTAACGCTCATGGATGGGCGCCGGTCAATGCTTTTCGGGCGGGACTGACGCAAGTGGCTAATACTTCCACTTAGCCGGTAATTAAGTATATTACAAGCAACTTGGCTTCTAGTTAAGGTCAACTCGACAGCACGAAAGGATGTAGACATGAGTCATTGTTGTACGATCAGCGGAATAGTTCTGAGAATCCGATAAAGTTGTAAACATTTACCAGCCTAAAAGCTATTTCTATTGATAATTGTGAAACTGACTTGTGACTCATCGTTTTTTTTTCTTTCTAAATCCTGAGCACTGCTTACCTGGTCAAAATCTGTGAGTATTTGGCACACTGAGCGATTGAGCAACTGGACCCGGGTGGTTGTTTAATCAGCGAACGCAACCGCGAATAAATGTTGGCCAAATGCCATTGGCAACAGGTATTTATAGGAGTTGCCTGGTGGAGGATGTCACCACCCACTTTCAGTCCGAAATCCCGAGCGTAGGCGAACGGAAGTTGGAAGAACGAAGCGAACCGAACTCCGGATGAAGCCTCTAAAATATTTTCATATGCAGGCTAATTATGTCGCGAGGCTTGAACTTTTGCAGCAGCTGGAGCGGAATGGGGAGTCCTCGGGTACGTAGTTGTGGAATGGGAACGAGGACAGGAAGGAAAAAGTGGGGAACACGGATCGGAGATGGAAACTCGGAATGGAAATTCAAACGGAGATTGGCCCGAGCTAACAAATAGTGACAGTTGGCTAACGAGATATCTGAAATCGCGGATGGCTATCAGGAGCAGAATTATGCATAACGGAATAAATGACAAATTTTTGATAAGAAGGCTTAGTGCCCCATCCAGGCTACCCCACCTGAATGAATGTGGCCAGAACTGATTTATGTGCTCAACGGCCTAGCGGGACTGCATTCCTCCTCCTCTGTATTCCGATTCCGCATTCGTTTCTGGCGTCAGAGTTGGCAACAGTATCATTAATTATAATATTTTGATTATTGTTTAATAACCGCGAGCTTAGTGTCTGGCCGCTCTGATTGTGCTGGGGTATTAAATGGGCTGTTCGACTTTGCATAGTTATTTAATTTGGGGTCATGCGGTTAGGCAATCCGACTACCAATTGTTCGATTCGATTCTGTAATCTGTTTGGTTCCTATACGGGTAGTATACGGTGCGTATACGTAATACGCTTTCCCCAGCACAACGTGACATCATAGAGATCGTGTTCTTCTGGATGGCTATTATCTTAATATTTGTAATAAACGTTCTAGCTAATTAGTCTCAGAGTCCCATTACTTACTGCCTTTTTTTTTTTTGTCATCGTCTCCGTTCTCTGACCCATAGTGGCCCATTAGTGGCGTTGTTTTTGTTGCGATTATCGTTTAAATTAAACTAGTTCGCTATTTGCTTGCGTCGGGCAGAACGTTTTATATTTAAATCTAATTGGCGGCCAACATTGTTGGTTCCTCATTGTTTGTCCCGATCCAGCTCTAGTTTCAATTCCATTACCAGGCAGCTGACATCGAGCACTCGCACTTATTAATAATTGAGCCAAGATAGGCGATTACTGTCTCTGGGCACTCCCCACTATGCTTGCCTTCCGTTCGATATTTAATTATAACATCCACTAGGCGGACATGGTCTGGCTAAAGTCCCTTAAAGCTTGGGGAAATTCAATCATTGCAGATTATTTTTTTTCCGTAATCTGTTTTTAAATGGTTTTACATTGTTGGAAAGTATATTCTGTCTTCCATTTGTATATGTATAAAATTTCTTGTTAATCCAATAAAGCCTATTAACTACTACAGTCATTAAATATAAAAACACAGCTGATTTCAAATGATTTAGGAATTAATAAGAGCCTCAACATTCACTGGATTTCTAACAGATCATGGCATGGAAAATTCTATTTTGAAGCAACGTGTCGTATGAGTAATATTTAGTGGCTTCTCAACCTTGGCCCAATGTACTCAGAGCTCTGCAATAAATTCTGGCCAGGCATGCGTAATTTTGATTAGCTCTCGCTTAATAGGAAGTGATTATTTTCGGCACTCAAGATGCGGAAAATTTGTTTATGGAAGACAACGTGACGTATGAGCAATTTAACATATGCTAATAAAATTCAAAAGGTCCACCATTGTCTAGACATTGTATGCTGGTGGGGAAAACCCCTGATCTGGTTCAAGGATGTCGTAGCTCGATTCGTGTTTCGTGATGACAGCGGGCTGCCAAGATCGGGTCAATTCAACTGTCCAGCTTTCTTGCTGGCCCTCGTATATGCACTCCATTGTTCTGTCCGAAGCGCTTTTGTCACCTTTCCATGTGCTAATACGCCAACGTCACGAAGTTACCCGTTTCCACGGACAATACTTTTGGGTGGAACCAGCAATAAAACTGCAACTAAAGTACCTCGTTTTCCGTACAGTTATAATTTTGAGCTGGGGACTCCGCTGTCCGATCGCATGCCTGGGGCTTCCCCCCTCCCGGGACCCGGGTTCATTTCATGTCAGTAGGCACAAAATATGCCCATTCGCATGCCAGCCTCCAATTTCGGATGTGAGCATTTTGTGTGATTTTTTATGAGATTTTTGTGCAGTTTCGAGAAGTTCGCAGAGTCACTGTTTGCGTAGATTCTAATAATTTGAATTCTAACAAAATTCGATGATCCGCCCTTGCAGCTCGTTAGAAACAGCTCGGGTTAATTGGGTGTTTAATGCGGAATAGTCTTGAGAGCCGTTTGCATTGTTTCAAAAGAATATATATACATATTTGTTTTGTTCCTCTTTTTGGGCTTTCCCGGCCTTGGAGCTGGTTGGCCACCAAACAATTACCTTCCTCATTGGCGTCGAAACGATAATTGTGGCTCCAAATTTCGCAGCTTAATAACAAAGTTTGCAACTATTTGAGTGCCATTTTATGTTTATTTTCGTAAATCAGACAAATATTGATCGATATTCAATGGAGTTAGTCAGATCCGTGGTATTCCACGTGAATTTTTCCATTTGTCTAGCAATGTTTTGTACGTCAGAGGAAATTCTACAATGTTTTCTTATTTTTTAGGGTTTTATTTTTTTGTTTGTAAAGTCATTTTTGCCATTAACATTATTCTGACGAAACTAAATATAAAGCTTTATTTTTATTTTACAAACTACAATCCCATAAAAAGAACCAATTATTTAAAATTTTTATTGTAAACCTGAACAATTTAATTAATTTTAGCTATAAACAAGTTATTCATTATAAATTAATTTAAAACCAGATGAATGCTTAGATGTTTTGTAACAAACTCATTGAATCTATTAATTCCTTCCATTTATGTCAACAGTGTGATAATAAATTTTAGGCATATTTATATTTATATAACTAATATAACTGTTGTTTTATGGCAAGTTTTTATTCCTCCTCTCCGCGAAAAGCTTTTATTCGGGCCACAATCCAGATAGAAGTCGCACGCGCGTAACTTTCGGGTAAAAGCATAAAAAGCTAAAAGTCTAACCCAGAATGGGACTTTGGGATGCCCCGGGCCATAATTGCCGCCCCGGACTGCCGCTTTCCTACTGCCATAAACACAAACAACAATTAGCATGGGGAGCAACAAATTGCTCCATACATGCCAACTGATACTTAGCAGCGGGAACCTTAAACTCATTGTTCATTCGGGATCGCCGGATTGTGTTTAAGTACGTGGTAGCAACAGTCCATTCTAGCCCAGACAATTGTCATTGGCAATAAAAATGGAAAATGGCGTTGCTCATACAAATGTGTGACAGGAAGAGCAATTGGAGATGACATTAATGGATCTTGGCACGGGGTTGGAGAGCAGCCACCGGCCACCAGCTAAATAGGTCACCGCGGATGTGACAGCTTTAGATGTCCGTTCACTGGTACTATTATTAGATCCCCCGACCCCGGCTCTGTGATCGGTATTGATCTGCCATTAGTAACCAGCTAAGTAGTGGACAGATAATTGTTAGGGCAAATCGTTATGAGCTGCTAAGAATCTGGGCGGGAGGTAATTGAGTCAAGAAGTTGATCTTAATTGCGGGCAAGTCTCATGCATATGAATTTATTTTTTTTTAAAGGGCTCTGGCACGTGTGCGTGTATGATGTGCCTAAGATTTAGAGCTGTGTCTAAATAGAGTCATTTGAGCTTTTAAATTTATGAAATAATAATTCTCCTCCGAGTCCGAGTCCGAGACAATGGCGAACTCATCTAACCCACCGTCTGGGGGTACTGGGGAGGATCATGGGGTGGGAGCCCAGGCCCAGGGGTTTATACGTAGCACCAACCAGACGATTAGTTTAGGTGGGTCGTAGTTTCATTTAATTTTGTTGGGTTCCTACGAGTGTGTGCCGGGGCAATTTTAGCCGAGCGATGCCCGAGCAGAGACAGAGGCTTGGATCTGGACCGGTTACTGGGTAGTGGGTACTGAAAAGGTTGAGATGCTAGCCGACCCGACCGTCAGCGCGACTTGGATCCGAACCCGGCTCGGATCGGGCCTAGTCGGAGATGGAGATCGGCCCAAGAGTCCATATAAAGATCCCCGCTGCAGTCGAGATCGGCGCATTAAGCTGTCAAAATTTGTGAGAATAGGAAGTGCGTGCTAGATCAGTTCGATTCGAGACAAAACGGTGATTCTAGCCCTGGCCGAGTCACTTACAAATTCCCATTTCTAAATTGCTAAATCCGATCGCATCGGACCGAAACGGAACGGGACTTACGGGTCGATGAAAATAAC
This sequence comes from Drosophila ananassae, assembly GCF_017639315.1. Classification (NCBI taxonomy): domain Eukaryota; kingdom Metazoa; phylum Arthropoda; class Insecta; order Diptera; family Drosophilidae; genus Drosophila; species Drosophila ananassae. The sequence goes on from NC_057927.1 coordinate 7,527,600, forward strand.
ACCTGAGTTGCCAGGAATAAATCAAGCTTACTTAATAATAAACTCATATTTATATAAACGTCAAAACAAATTAAACAGGGGCTATGCAAATACCCTCAATCCAAATCGTGCGCGACCTGTTAATAGTTTAATTTGCGGCCATAAATAATAACTAAGAATTAATTGATTTTTGCCATAAATCAATAAATAACTAAGTCACTCACTAACCCCGCCCAGCCGAGTGCCGAGTGACGAGCATAAGGGAGCAGAAACAATCCAATCGCTTTGAATCCGAGTCGCACATTTTCGGGGTGCTGAAATGAAACTATTTACCAACAAAAACCAGCGCAATGCAAGTGAGTACACCTGACCAAATTGGGCCGTGCAGACCATTGTCCGCATTGGTCAAAGCCAAAATCCCATAAAAGTTGATTTGAGCCGCAGTTTCCAGTTGTCCAAGGGAGCTGCCCCACGCGATCATAAAATAGTCAAAAACTCAAAAAATCTTGCACAAAAGTCAAGTCGCTCAAGTCGCCTAAATTGCTCTCAAATAGATTGCCGAAATGTGGCTGGAGTGGTGCAATGTATTTTTAAATGCCAGTTCCCCAAGCCCCCAGGCACCTAGGCACCCAGGCCCCCAATATGCCAGTCCCCCAGGCCCCGTGCCAAAAATGCTAATCAAAAAGAGTTATAAAAAGTGTTACTAAATCTCTCACACACCAGTTCCCAGCCGAAATTAGAATGCCAATTAAAATTGGACTGGCTGACAGGTGGCAACACGCGTGGATATTTAATTTTATTAATGGCTAATAGCCAGCTAGCCTGGCGACCAGTTCTTCCCAAGCTCTTATATTCTAATCGGTTCGCTTAAAGTCCAAGAACGTCTTTGGCAGCACGTCAGCCAAAACCTAAATATAGAACCGCAAAATTATAATAAGCAGAAAACAAAAAAATATTGATCTGAAATTGTATTAATTAGCAGTCTCCCATTCTAGTAGGGGGACTCCAAATGTTTGTTTACCCCACCTGGCAACGTTCCGGCCTGGCAATCAGTCGGTCAAAGCAGTTAACATATTTTCAAAGCCGAAATTTAGAAACGCCGACCAGATCTCTGATTACCATAAATCGAAATGAAGCTGCCAAGGGTATAGGGTTCTATTTACGAAACTAGCCATAGACAATATGTGAACGATGGCATGTAGGCCACTCGGTTAGGGTCAGTTCGGATTAATTGTAATCCGCTTGTAATAGCCGTCACTCAAGTAAGTAGATCGCTAGATCGATTCGGCCAAGTCATTCCAAAGTTTAGTCTTCGGATGTACGTGTATAATATGTGATAAATATCTCATATATACACTTGAAGTATCTGTATTAACGGATCTGGACGGTAGTGCAATTAAGTTTGCATAAATTAAGATTTGAAATGAATCGGTTGTGACTGAAAATGTCACGTATTACCTTACCATGAAGTTCGATGATTTCAATCAGCATAAATACGGTGGGAAAACTGAAGGTGAACGCGATGATGGCCCCCCAAACAATATAGCACTTGTAAATTTTGAGAGAAGATGCTGTGCTAGTATACTCCAATCTCCGATATCAGAGCGCCGGACGAGATGCCGATATGCCCGAACAAAGTCATCCATGACTTGCAGTTAGGGGGGGCTCTCAGAAATTCCTTTGGAACGAACCAACTAATTTGCCCGCAGTTTGCAATAAATCAATACAATCTACAGCTCAATGCTCGCAAAACAATGCAAATAACAGCTATTGTACGGGCATTAACTAAAACAGTAACAACAATGTATGTACGGACATTTGCACGGCGGGGGTATCCGTTTCAAAAGGCGAACAAATCGGATCAGGTGGTCCAGGCGGTGATCCAGTGAATTGGGGAAGTTGTAAGCCCGGTACCGGTGCCGCTTTTTGACGCTACGTATTTACTTTTCCTTATTGGCGGGCCTCTAATTGCCAGCGGGACTGCGACTTTGACTGCGACTATTTAAGGGTTTTGGGTTTTTGGTTTTGGCGATGATTAACAGCAAATAGCAACAGATGTGGGATTAATCATTAGCTAAACACAGGCAAACACAGGCCGAGCAGTCAAACGGGCAAACAAATATCGCTGTCGCATCGTCATGACAACAATTAGCCAGTTAACAGCACAGCACAGCGTCGTACATCTCAAGCTTAGCTCAGATAGTCGTAGTATCTTTCGGATACGAATGCCTCGCCGAGAGCGAATCTTGCCGGCGCAGTTAGCATATTTGCCTAATTTATTGTCGTCTGACGGAAGTCACACACACACACTCACGCACATCGGTCGGCAGTACACCTGCAAACCCCCGAAGGTGTTCCATCAGAGAAACAAAACAAATCCATTCTTGACTTCAGTGGGTCAGCGTTTTTGACGCTTTGACTTACTTGTCAAAAAAAAAAAAAACCCGCCACCGTGTACTGCTCAGATTTGTTTAATTTCAGGTTTTTTTTTCGGACTTTTATTTTTTTTATTGCGCCGGTGAATTGCACCGAACTTGAACTTCAGACCGCTGCAGAGGCAGCTTAGTAACTGATATGTATATCACCCCCCACCCCACCGGCTACTCGCTTGTCAGAAACAAGTTCACAGCTCACTGAATCAGCTGCTGGCGATCGAGAGCCGAGACCGAGACAAGCGTCTTTCATTCATGCCATGTCCATATGTCATATATGTATATATCTACGTATATCTATTTCTATGTCCATGTCTTATGTTCGACAAAATCTTTCGATCGACTTTTTGGGGGCTCTTGGCTTGGGCAATGCAGTTGTTGCACAAGGCACACGCTCCAAATCTGCGTCCGCCAGCCGGGGAGGGCTTTGTTGGCTCTGGCCACTTGGCTCGATGATTTTGGCATTGGCCACTCCATTGCACCAGAATAATTTTGAGCCGCTTTGTTAGCGGCCTAATTTATGGGCGAGGCTGACCCATTCAAAGCCAGGGAATTTTACCAGACTTATTCAAGGCAAGGATATGCATGAGCATATAGGGCTGCACCGGAAGAAACAGCTCAGAAGATTGTAGTTGTTAGGTATTTATTTTCATTAAAAATAATATAAGTAATTTTGATTGGACAGACTTATCTCTGATTTATTAAACTTTTACAAACTTACTAGGAACTATTATTATCTGAACTATACCTGCTCCATGGTATCAGTTTATTCTAGCTGATATAGTATTTAACATTAAAGAATCTCTTCCACTATTTTATCACTCACATTTTGAAATAAAAATATTTCTCACTGTGCACATCTAGTATTTGCTATCATTGGTTATATATGAATAGTTTGTTTTGATTTCTGGTTTCATCGGAGTCGTGCATAATTTGTCGTGTATCATCGCCGTTTTGTTTTGATTTTGGAGTCTTGAACCTATTACTGACATCAAAATTGACACCAAAGCGAAATTGTTAATGAGTTTATGCTGTTTGCTTTTCGATCTGAGCCAACCGACCCATTTGGAGTTGAGCTGGAGGGGCGTGTTAGCCGCTTGACAGTTCATTGATCTTGAAGCCGTTTTCGGTTTCGGTTTCTATTTCCACAGAAATCGCTATTATTCGGGCAAACAATTGATGGTGTTACTCTAACTTTTGTTTTTATTGCGGGAATTTCATTAGCCGACTTCTGCTGATAAATGGGCTAAGATTGTGCGTTTTGATTTATGGGCGAGTATCTTCGCAGCCGTAAAGTGGCCGTGATCGCTCCAAATCGGTCACAGGCATCCCACACGGGAGAGCTCCGGGGGTGCCTGTATGTAAAGCCTTAAAATTTTTTGAGTTTTCGAGTACGGAAGTGAATTATCACACCCGCAAAGACAATAATCTTGGCGGAAGGTGAGCCTCGCTCGAGTCTCGAGTCGGGTCTCGAGAATAAACGAGTTTGGTCGTAAAGTGAGTGATTTCACTTGAAGTAATGTGAAGCGAAGTGCAGCCTAGATTGATATGCTTCCACCGCCTCGCCCATCTTCCGCGCTTTTAATTAATATTCTAAACGAGGTCAGCCGGACGTGATTTTTATGGCTTTCCTAGGAGCGGTAGGGGTGTAAACAGACTTCAGAAACATATCTCTGTTTACAACATTAAATTCCTTATGATACCCCAAGCCAGCCAATCACTGATCACAAGAATGTAGAAGATGGCCAAGAATCAACAGCTCCTTTCCATAAATATTACTTCGTAAAAAAGCATATATTTTAATTAAAACTTATTTCTTTAAAATATTCAGCCTTAAAAATTAGCATTATGCTAAAAAGTGTCTGATTTGCCAAACCAGTTGGAAACTATAGAAATAATATAGTAAAGGCCATAAACCTTTTAATTACAGTGTGCTTAAGTTTTTGGGTTTTGCACAAAGTAAGGGTAGAGTCGGTTCCCAAAACTCGTTAAATTGTTTCGAGTGCACCTGGTATTATAATTGCAAAATCGAAGAACGTTCATTGAACCCCATCGATGATATTTTTGGGCATGTCATCGTCTGGCAGGCACAGCGTCATCGTATTTTTCGGGAGCTGCAGCCGCTGCTCCTGCCATTGAGGTAGGTCGGAGATCTCGGCCAATCTGTCGGCGATGCGGCCAAGGTCAATGGCACGTGGGGAAAAACTGGAACTGTTCAACCCAAAACCAGTTCAACTTCATCCGACGACACGCCAATAACTCACCCAATGATCTAATTTATTGCAGAGCTGCTGCGGAGCGCTGCTATCGGGATGACCCTGCTGTTTTTTGGATCCCTAGTGCTCATCTCGGATCCGGTGCAGAGCATCCTGGATATGGTAAGTGATCTTACATAATTATAAGGAAGTTAAAGATTAAATCAGAGACTAGGGGACATTTCGGAGACAATAATCATATTTTTTTTGATAATATCTTTACAGCAATTGACTTTGAGGCCCGGCACCTTGATGTATGCTCTGTGGCTCTTCCCGCCCTTGGACGTCTACATAAACGTGTACATTTTCAACTACACAAATGTGGAGGAGTTCATGTCCGGTCGGGCCACCAAGCTGAAGGTCGAGGAGGTGGGGCCCTACGTCTACAAGGAGGTGCTCAGCAATCACAACGTCACCCAAAACGAGGCCAACAACACCATCACCTACACTCCCCGCAGGGAGTACATCTTTGCCCCGGAGCGGTCCATCGGAGATCCCATGGTAGACTTTGTCCGAGCGCCCAATATTCCCCTGATGGGCATTACCACTCTGGCCTCGGGTCTTTCGATGTTCGCCTCCCTGGGACTGGGGGCTCTGACCCGGCAACTGAAGGCCAAGCCAATGCTGAATCTAACGGTGCACGAGTACCTGTGGGGCTACGAGGACAACCTGGTGCAGTTGGCGGCCCGGTTCGTGCCAAGCTGGATAGACTTTTCGAGTTTCGGCATCATGGAGAAGGTACGTTTTGAACTTTATTAGACTTTACTGAAAATGGCACATTTAAACTCTAATTTGGCGAAATTTATTGGTACTTTATGTTTACGAGTTTTAACACATTTTTTGGCCAATGACGTCAATGGAAGCTTTTAGTCAGATGCTCAAGTTTCCTAGAAATCTTTTTGAGGGTCCATAGGCCCTGAACTTTTGGTTTAAGCTCGCAAATTTCTAAAGTCTCCACTTATTTTCTATTACTTCAGCTATTTCGTGAGGGCAACGAGAGCAATGTTTTCAACATGAATTTGCCGGAGCCCAGGGACAGGTACGGAATCAAACTGCCGGACGCTCCACGGGCATATACGGTGGACAGTATCAATTATGAGCGGGGCTTCAAGCGCTGGCAGTACGATGAGGAGACCAAGTAGGTTTCGTAGTCTCTATTAAGACCTTCGCAGTTTTTTAATCTAAATGGCTTATCTTCAGCGGTACCTTGTGCAATCGTATTTGGGGCAGTCATGATGGCACTCTCTTTCCGCTGGACATGGACGAGAATGACGAGTTTTTCCTGTACAGGCGGACCTTCTGCCGCCGTTTACATGTCAAGTTCAACCAATCGGTTAGCATTAATGGCATGGACGGATTGCAGTTCACCATGCCTCCAAATGCTTTTGATAGCCATCTGGATGACTCGAATTCCTCGTGCTTCTGCAAAAATAACAAGTGCTTGAAGAGGGGTGTGGGAAATGTGTCACCTTGTTATTACAGTGAGTAGTTTTTAGATCTTAGTTTTATTTTTTACTAAATGGTGAGTGCTTTGCCCCTCAGGCATGCCCTTGGCCATTACGTATCCGCATTTCTTGCACGGAGATCCCAGCCTGCTGGAACCGTTCGAAGGCCTTAATCCGGACGAGTCCCGATTGACCTCTTACTTCGTGGTGCAGCCAGTAAGTCAACCACTTCACACCTTTATCCTTTTTAAACTAACTAAATAAATTATAAATGATTTCTTTAGCACCTTGGAGCCCCCATGCACGGCACCCACCTGCGATTACAGGCCAATCAGGTGGTGGGAAAGGTAAACTTTAACCGGGACATGTCACCCTTCGAGAACATGGTCCTGCCGCTGCTCTGGGTGGACCTGAACGTCGACGAATACTGCTGGCCGCTGCGCTACCTCATCCACGGCATCAAGTGGGCCTTCCCGCTGATCGAGTGGGGCGCCGCCCTGGGAATGCTGATGGCCGGAATATACCACCTTTGCGCCGCCCTGATGCTCTGCTTTTGGCCATCAAACAAACAACAGTTCCATAAAGTGGATCAAGCGGAACTGGGCACGACAGTACAAGTTATCAGCTTGCCCGTTGGATTCCGAAAGTCCTCCATTCCCAGCTCCATGCAACTGGAGCTGGAGGAGCAGCATCAGCTTCTGTTTGGACCAAAGGCGTAGACCTTCGAGATGAATGTTACCTCAAACACTCAGAAAGGGACAACACTGTGATATATAGACTTAAGATTGGGTGTAAATTATTGTGCTCATTGGAAAACAACTTAGGGAACGTCCTTGTCTACGTACTAGTTAACGGTAACGATTATTACGGCTAAAACTAAATTCTATGGCTAAAACTAGATTAAGGCTAACAGTAAGCAATGTACAGTTGAGTTCCACTCGATAAATACAGGTCCATAGTTTTGTAATCTGCGCGAAGTGTGTTTAGTGGGCGGCGATCGTGTCCTCGATCCATTTCATGTAGTACGAGGTGCGGGTGTAGACGTCCGGAAAGCCCTCCAGGGCACATCCTGACCCGAAGGACGTCACTCCTACCAGTATCCAAGGGCCGTCCCTGTTCAGTCGACACTGCAGAGGTCCGCCGGAGTCACCCACGCAGGTGCCACCTTCTCCATTTAATTTTCCAGCGCACAGGTGTCCGCCGTGAATATTGACGAAGCTGCCGTACGCATCCTTGCACCTGAGAATGATAAGGCACGATAAAGGGTCAATAAACTCAACCACCGACTCAAAGCAAATAGTAAGTGTTGATATTTTTATAAAAACAATCGAATCTTCACACTTCCATAACTTTATGTTTGGTGTGATTCGCACCTTTTAATTATACACCTATAAAAAGGGGTACCTACTTAAAAGGTGTTTATGTTCTTATGATTTCGCAATATTGTGTGACGCGGAAGAAACCAATTTCCACTTTTATTTATTTATCCTATTTCGGAGTATTATGTGACCTCACCTTCCATTCTGGTGCAGCGGCACCTGAGTCTTTAGCAGCTGGCTGGAGAGATCCCCACTTATGTTGGCCTTCCCCCAGCCGGTGGCCACGCAGTCCACGAAGGGCATTTCCCGCGGCTCCTCGTTGCCCTTTCGGTTTTTCTGCTCGGCTGAGTCCTCCGGATCCGTCCGTGGACCCAGCTTCATCAGCTTGTCGTTGCGTCTTCGGGAGCGTTTCAGACTGCGCGGAGAGCGCTGTGCCAGTGCCTGGCGCATCCTGTTCAGAATCTTCATGTTCATCAGCTCCCGCATGCTGGGAGCCGTCACATTTCGATAGCGTCGCCTGCTTTGAACGCTGCGCAGGAAGTTGTCGATCTTTTCGGGTACATCCTCCAGCTCCAGTTGCTGGAGCAGCACATCCTCGTCAGCGCTGGCCGCAGTAACTGCGAGTTCCGGCTCCGAGGCTTCCGCGGCCAGCATAAAGGGTAAGCAAATGCGCCGGATATTGGAGGCTTTGGCGAGGTTCGCCGGCTTGGAGAGCTTCATCAGCACCACATCGTGTCGAAAGTTGTGGTAGCGATGATGCATCACTATTTTCTCGACGGGAATGCGCTGCTCGTTGCCCGTTTCCACGTCGCGATCGTGCTCGCCCAGCACTACCGTCCAAAGGGGGGGAATGGGTAGATTAAAGAGATCACTGGAGAAGGTATAACATTTAGGAGTACCCATTAAATGGAATATATTGACCTAATCTTTACTTATGAACACAGTGTGCTGCTGAGAGTATCCAGTACTGGTGTATGAGCACCGCACCACACCAGTGCCCCAGGAATCCTAGGGAGGGATGCAGCAGCTCTAGCGAGGCCTGCCAAGGAAACTGGCCTTCATTGGTGGTGGCTCCGGCTATAATCCGGGGACCCCGACGGGCAGGACGGCAGCCACAGTCTACGAGGTAAGTTCAATAATATTGTTATTAGCTTATGATCTTAAAATACTCATTCTTAGAAGAAAAAGAAACACTAAACCGATGTATTAGCGATTGATATTTTTAAGACAAATCACTTACCCGTTTCAAATTGTCTGGAAGTGGGCAGGAGAAGCAGCAGGCTCAGCCAACTCAAGGTCAAAGTGTTGGCTATTTGTGGCCGTGATGGCTTCATCATCTTGGTGACCGCTCCTCGGGCAGCTGGCGCATTTCAACCGCTCAGCTGCTCATCGCGCGCATGACTGACCCACAGCAGGCCGTATCTATGTATCTTTGTATCTTCGATGCTGTATCTGTGTCCTGCTGCCGCCGGTGCGCCCAGATGCTTTTCACTTTCACGCCGACTGTCAAATAAGCGAAACGGAGGGTTTTCCGGGGACTGGGAACTGGGAACAGAGGTGGAATCGCGACTTTGGGCCAAGAGCTATTTAATTTGTCTGCTTTTTTTCTGTAGTCCGGACTCGAGTATTATAATTTACGAGGTCTCCCAGCCTTAATTTGGGTTTCTTTCCACGGCTGCGCACTAATTAGTCCGCTGGATGGGCGGCGTCGACATCGCGAAATGTGCGCAGAAGCTCGAATTGGAGTTTAAGTTTACGTTTTAGTTAATGTTTATGTTCGTAGCTCCAACCAGAAGCTCCGGTCTCCGGTCTGCGATCTCCGGTCCACTCTCGATTATATAACCACTTGGCTGAGATGCTGGCTGGCTGGCCCGGCCTACGGCTCTTATTTATAATAACGGTCACTTAAGCTTGCTTTTCTTTTTCGTAGTCTCCGCTTTTGCTTTCCGTTTAGCGCGTGCGCATGCGCGGCAGGTATTGGGGTTTGAATGTAAATTTGGCGCCAGGTGCGAGTGCGAATCGCTGGGGACGAGCGCCAAAATGCAACTGTGCTCTGCTCGGGTTTGCCAGCAAACATTTACCGTTTACTGTTTCGTTTACAGCGCCGTCGCCGCAGCATCAGCTTCAGCCTCAGTTGGCGTCGACAGCGTTGTGGCATGCCCCCGCGCCAACAACAAAAGCTGTGCCAACGAAAGTGAAAAAGCAGCGGAGCGGTGAGGGGGCCCGGCGAACAAAAGCCCCACAGCAGCAGCGGCAGCAGCATAGATGATGGCTAACTGAGTTGGCAATGGAAAAGGGTAAGTTGGTCTGGCTCACTCCACGGAAATCATTCGCAGTTGAAAAACTAGCTTTCCATCTTAGCCTATATTGGGTCTGTTTATAGAGTGTCGATTATATAGTGCTTCTTCTTATTACATACTTCTAGTTATTCAAGTATTAGAATAACAAACTCCTTGTGTTGTAATAGCTGGACAAAAAAACGTAGTACAATCCTCTAGACTAGTAACAGTTTGCATGCAAATTGTATTTTTCTAATACATTTAACTCAAGTAAGTGCTAAATTAAGTCATACATGTGGGTCATTACCATAATTATTTATTTATTAGATTATTTTTCTGTTTCCAGCGCTCTATTAATGGCTGTGAATTTGATTTCGATAGGGGAATGAGTTGTAAATGGTTGTTAGATAAGAGTTCGGTGCAATTTGATATTAAAGTCGTGATGGCAATTATCTAATCTAATTTAAATGCGAACTTCGGCATATTTCAGTGGCAACCGGGCGATCTTATAACATTGGATCACTCCAACACGTTATATGCAATACAGATATGCAGTTACGACCTGGTCTGATCTATATAGATACTTATTAATTGCGGCTAGGTGAATGCCATGTTACTTTCTGTCACTGTGGCATTTGGAGTACATTTTTTACCCTAATCCAGGGCTGGTTATGTCTGCCATTTAAGTGAGTGATTAGAGGCAGCTATTCAACGCCTGTTTCAATGTAACATGTCAAGTGATTGGTTTAATTGCGATTAGTTCTAGATTAAAATGTGCATAATTACGCTCGTCCCCCGGGGCTACCGTAAATGATTTACCGAGTGGGTTGTCCGGCCTGCCCGATCCAATGAGTTAGTCAGTGACTGAGTGAGTGAGTGAGTGAGCGAGCGAGTGAGTGTTTGTATGTGAGTGCGAGTTACTTTCGTTTTCATTACGCGACGAAGGCAGCAGCAGCAGCAGCAGCAACAGCATCAGCAACAGCAGCAGCAGCAGCAACAGCAGCAGCTATACGTACTAGCAACAACAACTTGAATTCCGTGTTGATGCAGAAACTCATAAGTCATGTTGCTTGGTGCTGCCGCTGCATCCAATGGGGAAGTTGTTAATGCAACATCAGAAACACCAAATCCAACAGCAGCAACATTACACTGAGGAAAAAGAAGGAATATTAGAGGTAACCCTTGAGGAAGTAATAACAGACTACCGGTCTAAATAAAAGCACTCTCTTTTCCTCAAGTGTATCGGATGCAGTTTTGTTTGTGCAGCCGATTGATCATTTAAGCCAAGACGCTGCTTTTGGCCTGTCAATTTGTTGTGGTGGGCGTTGGCATTTGGCCGGCATTGCTGTTGTTGTTCAATTAAGAGGCGCCGTGTTTTACTGGTACTTGTACATGCCCCCTGGTTGACGATGACGGACGGACTCGAAGTCGGAGTCGGCGGCGGATAATCAAAATCAGAAAAATTCGAAATCCGAAAATCGCTTGCCCAATCAGCCCGAAAAAACGAAAATATCAAGACGGCTCGAAGAAAAATTCCCCGCTCGACAGTTGGTGGGAACTTTCCCGACGCGTTGCGAAAAAAATATAAATACATGTGCATCGATAGATGGATACAAATAATAATAACAATAATCGTTGTATGTTTGGGAACTTAATTGAATTCGTACTGCAAACGAAAATAGTAGCCGGGGTAAAAATAAATTTTTACGCATGCCTCCGATGCGATGACAATCGACGGAAGCGTTGCGGGTCAGCACGGGTACGAAATTAGTCGGGCCAAGAAAACTGGGCACGTCGGATGGAGAGTCGGGAGAAATCGAAGTTCGGGACCTTGAATGTGGTCGAGTGGAGGGGCTGCAATTTCACTGATGCAGCGATTGCCGCTGTTATTCAATTGCAATTGCATCATAGCGAGGCAGCAGCAGCAGCAGAAGCAACGGCAGCATGTGGCCAGTGGATGCTCTGGCAGAGTTCGAGAAACTCGACAATTAGACAAATGGTAGGATGGGTGCACTGCGTCACAGCTGATCGATATCGGGCATGCAAATGCTGCGGCAACAGCACCAACAGCAGCAGCATCAGCAGCAGATACTTTGTGGCGTATCTTAAAGATGCGCGCATTACATTACCATCCAACAACGGGCGCTTTCCACCCGACTGGCGATCAGATGAAAACGAAAGTGCTTCAAGTGGTTAGCCAGCTGCTGTAGATGTTGCTGTTTCTGTTCGTGTTGCTGTTGGTGTTGCTGTTGCCTCAACCTATGTTGCTGCTTTGTATATTCGAGTCGCACGCTTGCAAGAGGCTGCTCAAATTTATCTACTACCTCCGCTGTTTTGTGTTTCCTGTATCTCCAAGTTTATGTTGGCTGCTGCTCTTGTGTGTTGCTGTTGTGTTGCTCTTGCCACTGTCAGTGGCAATGGCAATGGCAATGGCTTGCCACATGCCGCAGCCTGCATGCCGCTGCCGCTTGCCGCTTGCATGTGCCTCACGCCCATGCACTCCGCCCCAGCAGTGCGAAATGTTTTGCTTGGCTTTGTCAAACAAAAAGCGACAGACTCGCAGACAGGCAATTTGCCGTAGTCGATGCTCCTATAATTAATCGTCTTATTGTTATTTTATCTAAGAGTTGAGTAACTGTCAGTGGCTACAGATACAGATATCAGTAATATCTATCCGCCTTTTACCAGAAGATTGCGCAACTAACTTGTGCCAGCACAGAAGCTCCACTGTAATTAGTTTAACAAACTTTTAACTTAAATGTAGCAGCCTAGGGTTAATGTACTTGACATGCGGGTCACACTTTGGCCAGCCAACTGGAACCGAAAGTTCTCAAAAGATTTTCACTAGATTTTCTCCAGTCGAGTGACTTACTAAAGATTAACATTTTTTTAGTAATAAGAGTAATAAAAACTTTGCCTTTCTTATTCTAAAATTAGTTGTTTAGCAACTTATTTAAAGTGAATTATTGGAAAATGAAACATCAATATTTATGTTTTCCCATACTCAGTCATGTCAACTACAAGTCACTCACAGCAACCGAAGCAACTAATTGTTGAGAGATCGCAGCATACTTGTCAATAGTTTTGAAGTATGTATGTACGTCAGAGTATTTGCTTTTCGCCGAGCGTTTTGGGCATTTTTTACGAGCTTGCGCTGCTCGTATTTGCGCGTGTTTAATTGCAAGCAACTTAAACAATTAGTGGCTGTTAATGCAATAAATTTGAATTTACGTGCATCTGTATATTGGTTTTTCACAGCCGGAGACGTTGCTATTGGTGGTGCCGGTGCCGGTGCCGATGCCAGTGCCGAATCGTGGTCGTGCGGAGTTTGCCCCGTGGAATGCAGGCGATCAACAGGTGTGGGAAGCCCCATAAAGGCATAATCACAGATGAGTTCCCATTTGGCTAACCAGCTTTCCTCTCCGACTCTCAGACAATGGGACTTGGCTCAAGGTACACTTTCCACAGCCAAATATTGTTGGGCTAACAAGAGCAAGGGCCTATTGTATGGCGGCTACACCAGAAGAAAAATTTAAATGATATTGTTACGAAATTAGTCAATAGACTTAGGGGGCAACAATAGTATTCACTATCCACCTTATGGGGAGCCCATTTTTTCTGGGTGTTTTGACTTTTGGCCAAAACTCCGATCGGACTACTATGGCTTTCCATCCACGTCCATCGGGCCACCCAAGACGCCGTCTAATAGCGTCTCACCTGCTGCCATAACTTTGAAATAGCGTTGGGAGCTGAGCGGCGCTATTTCTTTTTATTAATAGCAATTAGTTGGCTGGCAAAAAATAACAAAAACCAACAAATATATGTTCGCTGCCTGGAAGTTGCGGCCTCTTGTTTGTTTAAGCTCGATTTTTTTTTTTGTTCGTCTCGGTTATCTGTGTTTTTCATTGCTTTTCTTCTGACCCGGCTGTTTTATGTGGCGCAAAATTTGTGGTTTCCATGTGAGATTGTTGTAAATGAACCACAACTGCCTGTCCGAGGGGATGTGTGTACCTATGCTTGTCAAGCTGCAAATTATTCGGGCGAACATTTACGCGCCTTGAACTCGATTGAACTCGGATCGGCCACTCGGATCGGACAGGCGAATGCAACTGGCCCCCTGGAGATTGTCTAATCAAAGTGAGCCAGAGAAATTAAATACGAAAATTATGTCATGAAGCGCCGGGATTATGGCGCAGTGCAGATGACACAGTCAGATAAAGCCAATTACCCAACGTAAATGAGCCAACGAAGATGCCAGTCGGAAACAACTAGAAAAATAAACAAAAAATCTACTAAAGTGAATTAAATCTATTTCTTGGCTATTTTATTGGCCAATTAAAATGATTTATTGCAGACACAACACTTATGACACTAAGGAGTGACTCAGATTTTCTTACTGTGCAGAGAAACACTGGACGAACGGGTCGAATCCACAATCCACAATTGCTAATTGCATTTCAGATCGAGGCCTGTCAAATGCCAAGGCAATTGAATAAATTTTGATTTTCCAAAGAGCCAGCCGGCAATCAAGCTCCGTTGTGGGTCGTTCACAGGCCCGCCCCCTCTTGCATGGGGGTGGTGATAAGAAAACCCCTTTGGCTTATCAGAAGCTCTTTTGGCAAACATTTGCGGTTATCTGGTAAACGTTTTGCAGTGAAAGTGACGCAGATGGAAATGCGGCAAACGGAGAAAAAACGAAAAGTACCGCAGTTGTTGTTTACACAAACTTCCTGACAATGTTTTGGCCCGGTCATGTCATAACCTTAGCCTAGACCTCACACATCAGCCCAACCCATCCCTATCCGCCCAACCAACCAACCGTCCACCCATTGGAGGGCGAGGTCGCCAAAGATATAAATTACCATAGTCAAGTGGCCCATACTCCTTTTGGCCAGGCCGAAATATTTGGCCCAGAAGTCCTCCTGCTGACTGGCGGCCTGGCGGGCTGGGTGACTGCTGACTGGTGGCTTTTTCATGGCTTCCGTCGTTGCCAAAATCAATGAAATTTTCAGCTTCCGCTGTCACCCGGCCCGCCTGAGATCCGAGCCAAGTGGGGATTGTAAAATTGGGCCGGCGAGGCAATAATTGTTATTATACCATCCGTTTGTCTGGTATTTACTTTGCATATGTGTTTGCATATGTGCATTGGCCAAATTCGGCCTATATTGGTCGGCGGGAGGATCTCTCAATTACTTTATCCACTTTGCCATAAATCCATAAATCATATAAATTTAGTTCAATATTTATACAAAATATATGCTTAACTAGTTCATGGCAATTTTGTAATATTTTGCAAAGTATTTATTGCTAATAATAATTATTCATAATTAAATTTGTGTGATAAATATTATAATGCTGCAGTTTACACAAGTCTTAGCCCTGTTTGATACTTTAAGTTCTTTATAAGTGATATAAAGTTTATATAAATCACTTTAATTTCCCAAACCCATTTCCCTTATCTAATCGCTTTAAGTTTGTGCTATTAAAGTGATGATAATTTCATTTTATATTCAAGTTTTTGTCTACCGGTGGCAGCATCAGATGACTGCGACTTGGAGATTGTTTAATTTATTTAATGCCTGTTAAGATATCTATTAAGATAGCGCCGTATCTCGTGAATATTACAGGGTATTGAGAGTGCAGTCAGAGACCGAATTCTAATTTCTTATTTAGTATTTTGTTTGCAACGCTTCCTGGATGTAAACAAAAAAGAATTCGGAATTTGGAATTTCGGTCGGAAGGTCAGTTTCAGGCTGTCGACATGGGTAGGTGGGCCAGAGTGGCGGGTCAAATTAAAATTCATTTTATGCGGCCTGAAGAGGGGCCTGAAAGAAAGCCAGGGCCTTATGTAAGCTCTTTGTTTGGCGGGTGGGAAATGTAATAATTCCGAAATGACCCTCAAAGCACGTGGAAATAATTACGCAAGCGATTCCGCCAAAAGCAAATCGAGCCAACGGTAAGCAGTAAATTCAATTTGGCTGGCTGGGGGAAATCTGCAACTGCAGCGAAAATCTCGGGTCATCAATTTGCGATTCGATGGAAGGATGCTGGAACCTGGGGTTTCGGTTTCTCCACCCAACCACCTACCGCCCACCTCCCACCAAAATACACGAGACAAATTCCGTTTGACAAAACATAAATCTGGCAGCCAGCACATACAAGCTCCTGGCCAAAAAAGGACGAGAAAGGACCAAATAAACAAACAACGAAATGAGAGAACAAACAAATAGTCTGAGATACGAATACGAACACAGATACAGATACGGATAGCAGGATCCAGATACTCCTACTGCAATCGCATGCAGACATGCTGAAAACAGTGGAGGACATGTGTAATTTCTCACGTGCAACTGCGGGGTCTCTGCCCCCCTGCCACAACCCATCCCCCTCCTTCCCACCCCCCCTTTTTATATTCACACAATGAAAAAGAGCAGCCGGGAAGGAGCGGAAGGACGCCAGTGGAAAACAAACAAAATGCCAAATGAAACAAACAATAAAAATTTGTGTATGTAGCAGTAGCAGGAGCATAAAAGGAAAGTGCTTAAAAAAAAATAGTAAATTACACAGACGAGGGCCACGCCCACCTAGGGGCTGCCACCGCCATGCATGACAAGCTTGCGTTATTTTTAGGGGCAAGCTGATTTAATCCCCAGTTGCAACAGGAGCAGCAACAAGGCAGGCAGGAGGCGGGTGTTGAAGGGTTAACGGTTTACTCACCTGCCCTGCCCTGTGCGCCGCAATTTGCAACGCCCAACTGGCAACTGACACCTGGCCCTGCATCTGCATCTGACTCTCTCCGGGCCGGGAATCTGAACCTAAGACTCGTGGCAATTAGACGGGTTGGAGTGTCTCTACCAGCGGGCTTTCGGCTACCGGCCATTCCGAGAGAATTGAAATTCAAAAGAAATTTCCGCTTTTTGGCGGATTATTCGCAATCTCGCTCTAAAATTGTTTTACTCGCAATTTACGATATGGGAATACATTCCGTTTCAGCTTCTTTAGCTGTTTCCGCTCCTGATTATGCTAAATGAGATGATTTACTCGTAAGTGGACGGACGATGCGATGCCAAATGGAATTGTGTGTGGCACTGTGCTCTGTGATAGAGGCAAATGCAATTTGGTTGAAGTTGCACATGACGCATACATTTTGCATGCACCAGCTTCTTTCAGCATGCGAAATGAGGCCAAGAATTCCGACCATTATTATAAAATACTAAAGGGCTTCAGCTGGCTTTGCTTTAAGATTAACTTTTTGTTCTGCACTCTGCTGGGTGCAAATGGAATTTTATATGATTTCTAAAATCATTATGTCATTATTATAGTATTTTAAAGAACACATGGTCTCTTCGCTTCTCTATTTTATGTTTTTATCTTCCAGGCGGCTGTCAGTGTCCAAAATCGGAGACTCATCCTCGGCTGAGATACAAATGTTTTCATTAAATGCGGTTTGTTTGGTGCTTTCTTTTGTCCTCCGAGCCTGAGACCCGAGCAGGAGCTCGCCCCCACCCGACCCTCTTTGTTCTTGGTCGCCATTGTGGTGTCCTTTCGTTTCCGCTCTTGCCCGGCATCGCCTTCTTTCGCAGAGCAGAAACACTAAACAATACGGCAAAATTACTTAATTTCATGTTGGTCTAATCAAGTTGCCATTGCCGAGCAGGTAAGCGTCGAATGTGTGGATGTGTCTGTGAGGCCAGCAGCACGGCATGTCCTCCGCACAAAGGCGACCAGGAAGAGGGTGGTGCGTTGGACGAGGCCGGTGCGGGGCTGAAGCCGGGGCAGGGGCGGAGTAGGCGGCAGACCCGCTTTCCCCAAATAATGTGCCCTTACCGTGCCATGGTAACTGAATGCACTTTAAATATTATTTTCTTACCTTAAACTACTTTAAGATTATAAATTTCAAGACCTAATGAAACTAGGACTAGAATAAGATGATTTTTATAATAATACATCGGCAGATACCCTTTAAAGTGTGATTTATTTCAGTGTATCATCTTTCCCATCTAGTTCTCTGGGGGAACCACAACGAAACGTTTAGTGGTGGCACTTATGTGAAAGGGCCAAAAAACGAGGAAAGCCGGAGAGTGGGGCGAATAGAAAAAAAAAATAGAAGACGCAGACATGAAATGGAAAACCAAAAACAACATGAAATAGGTGGACAGCTAAACGCTGAGAAATGGGGCCAAACGCTAGAAGGCATTCAAGATTTGAGTTGGTCTTCAGCATGGTGGCCCAGGCTCATGTTAATTTCAAACTGTGTCAATGTCGGCTTCCGTTTCCTCCGCCACACAAAGCACACACACACACACACACACACACACGCATACTCCAACGTACCGTATATGAACGCCCCTGGCCACTTGAGATGCAAACAGGTAAAAAGGCCACAAATTTAAACATTTGCCTACTCCAACACGCACCGTCGCACACAGACACAGAGACAGACATAGGCACAGACCCAGAAGCAGGACACAGTGGCAGGACACCGAAACACACACACCGGAACGAAACATTGGTAAAACGGTCATCTGCAATAAGCATCAGCTGCTGGGGAACAGCGTGGAAGTGAAACAGGCTGCAGGACACCCGCTGGGACACAGCAGCAGCTCAGCCTGCTCAGCCAGCTACCACGCCGAATGTGGGCCAGAGAGCAGTCCCTGCCTGGTCTTGAGGCGCCTGATAAATTGGCAGCGACATTTCAGCCAAAACTTGACAATTAACAGCTGAAATACATGAGCTCGTCGGGGAGCGTGTGTTGATGCTGCTTTTGTGTAATTAAAAGCCGTACAGACCGACTGGCAATTGCCGGGCTTAAATGCTTCTTTTTCATACCGTTGCTGTCGGTTGGTGGTCCGTTCTTGGACAAGATTGAATGCGCCACCAAAAATTATGCTGCCAAGTGGTCCTTCTGCTTTGGTAACGCTGCAGCAACGCCATCACCGACAGCAGCGACAGCCGCTTTCTTTTTGGCCAAATTAACTTTAGCCAGCCTATGGATGGCTGTGTGCTGTGTGTGTGTGAGTGCTGTCTTAAGCGCGCTGATGTGAGTGTGTGTGTGTGTTGAAGTTTATTGTGTGTGTGTCTCAAGGCTATGCTAAAAATTTGTCCAGAACATTTGCACATTTTGATTTGTTATGTTGTGGTGCACAGCAAGAAATGCATTTTCTTGGACCGATGCCACAAAGTAGGCAATGATTTTTGTAAACTGAATTTTTGGCTACTTCTAAGCTTGACTTGAATACAGCTTTATAACTTGGATCTTCTACATAAAATCCGATTCTAATCTGAAGCTATTGAGTGTTAACATCAAAGTGTAGTACACATAGTAGAATTTTGAGTGACAAATTGCCTGAGAAACGTCTGCACAGGCTTGAGAAGCTAAATTTTGAAAGTGCTCCTTGGAATTTAGTATAATCAAGGGAACTATTTTGTGACAGAGCTATGAAAGCCGGCGCCTGCCCTTCCACCTCCTCGTTTCTCGGTCTGCTTTTGGGCGCCTCGACCCCTTTGGCCTTACATTGTTGGGCCACCCGATAAGAAGTTCCATTTAATTACCGAAATAAAATGGAATTTACAAGAACGCTCAGCATGGAGTTTTCTGCGAGTGTCAAATCCCAAAACAAACCCATGACCAAATATGCCGCATGCTGATGCTGATGCTATAGCAGTAGCTGTAGCTGGAGCTGAAGCCTCGGCTCGTAACAGTGCACGTGGTGGCCAAAAAATAAACTGCACACACACCATGGAACACCTCGCCACACACACACACACACACACACTGACATGTGCAGCAGCGACCTAAGCAGCAGCGGCAGAGCCGACAGCAGAGACAGTAGCGACGGCGATAAGATAAAGCCCAACGATGACAAAAAGCACCCGGAGCACCCAGACAAAGTTCTGCCTGCAACGGCGCTGGCATCGACGTCGGCGCCGGCGCAGACGCCGACTGCGACGGATGGCACGGATGTGGAGTATAAAAGCCGCCGCCTCGGTACCAGCGAGCATCAAAAGACGGCGAGCCGCGTTGCCGAACACACGAGCCCCCAGCAGCTAGTGGAGTCCCAAAATCTGAGAACCCAGAACCCAGAGTGTTAAGTCACAGCTAACGGTAAAGTGAACGTGCCAGTTTATGTTTGGTGGTGGTGGTGGTGGTGGTAGTGGTGTCTGTGTGAGTGTTTGTGTTGAGAGTTTCCGTTACAAGAAAATACAGCCGCACAATTTTTGAAAAACACATTTCAAAAACCGACAAAAGAACAAGCGGACTCAAGAACAAGCCAAAAGTAACGAGCACAAGTGTTTTAAAAGAACAGCAAGAGGTGCCAGAGGCAGAGTGGGTGGGCAGGTGATGGAAAAGTGAGGGAAAAGTAAGGGAAAGGCTCAACAGGAACCAGAGGCCCAGTTTTTCTTGAGTCGAGCTCTCGGCCAAGTGGGCAGATACTTTGTGAAGGAGCCGTGATGACGGGCGGGGGGCCCTACCCTCGACAATTTAACAACTGGAAGAAAATTCTTACTTCTCCACCTTTCGCTGGCATAATGAATTCATTGAAGGCGTTCGCTCTTCTTCGGCCGCAAGTTTGTGGCAAAAGTTTCAGACAAACAGCCCCGCCAGTTCGAAGGATCCTCGTCCTTCAGCGGGCTCCATGTTGCTTGGCCAGGCATGCGTCGGTGGCCTTAGGCTGCTACCGCGCATTGTCTGCTCCTTGGCCGCGGTTGCTGCCACAAATTAAATGTAAATTAATGCAAATTACACAAAATTACTGCGAGCCCGGCCGGACAATGCAACAAAAGCAGAAGGTACACCCGGCCAGTGGACAATTCCCCGAGCTGCATCAGCAGATAAAGAGCAAACGACGACGCCACTTGCATTGTCTATTATTTTAAATTGGCTCGGCAAATTTACGGCGGAGCAGAAGTAATTAGCGACGGTTGAAAACTGTGCCACTGTCACCCCGAAAGAAAGAGCAAAAAAACACAAGTCGGGGAGCGGGAAACCCACTCGGGAGGGGCGGACTCCAATTCGAATCGAGAATGTAAATGAAGCGAAAGCGATTGGGTCTCTGGCAGCTGGGGGATTAAGCTGCAGCTGACAGCAACTTAAAACTGCTAACGAAATAAATATTCAGCTAGGCGGCCTACGTTGCCGATTTGCATGCCGATGCAATCGAAACAATTACAATTTTCTCACAAATTGAGTTTCCAATCGATCAATCGCCCATGTGCCGCCCAGGCCCAGGCCCAGGCCCGGATGCAGCATACTTTTCAGCACAGTGCTCCAGCTGTCAACTATCCCAAAGCCATGAATTTTATTCTATCATAATTTATGAGTATTTTTTGTCCTCCGCCCCCCCGGCCCGCTTGGGATTTTGCATAATAAACACATTGCAAGCCAAACAATCAACAGAGAAAAAATTTGAGGAATGAGTTTATGCAAATTAAATTGTGTTGATAAACGACCCATTGAACCCGAAAAAAGGGGGCGGGGGCGGTGGCAGGGGCGCTCCCTAATTTGATTGCCCAATAAATTGGGGAATCAAATCAAGCCGCTCCACATCTCGCTGCCCACTAAAATTGCAATTAAAGCGTTGATGTCTTCATATTGAAATTTATAACTCCACCGAATGGGTATTTATTGTTCCCAGAGAAGAAACTCATTATAGCCAGCCATATTGACTTTATTAGAAGTTCGTTGAGCGGCACCACGCGACAAAAGCGGAACTAAATTTCCAAATGGATCTCGAGCGGAACCCAATTAACGAGCGCTCGGTGTTTGCTGGTTAATGTGGCTGCTGGCTCGTGCCACAAAAGCCGACGCAGTCTTGTGGCTGGCAACGCGTGGCTTTTATGCACTGGCGCATGGGTATTGGTAATTAATGGGACGACGATGGGATAAATGGCCATGCCACAAACACAAACAGTCGCGGCATGCGACATGCGGCTCACGCGGCGTATGCGTAATGTGCTTTCCGAACGAAAGCTGGGAAACGAATTGCATCCAAGAATTCAATTTGCTTGCTTATTTAATTATTCATTCCGTGAATAAATATGCTTCGTTCGAAAGTGTCAGTTGAGAAATGAACCATTCATACATGTGCCGTGGCTGTACACTGGGGCGTATGAGTGATATTTTTTCGAATCTTTTCTTTTAAGCAGATCGGTTAATATTTCATTCAATATATTTTATTATTAATATTATAATATTAAGTAATAAATATTAGATTTCTGATTAAACGACTATCTGATTATCGTCTTTATTGCAATATTATATAATTCGTCGTAATAAGATATGGAAAGCTTCCAATTTCCCCTTGCACTCGCAACAGCAAGTGGCAATAAAAGGCGATTTCGATTCATTGGCTTAAATTACAGATTTCCTGGCATTACAGGACGTAAATGCAGCCGTCGCACCTGCAATCGAAATTGGAAATGAAAAGCGCGCCAAATTGAATTTCACACTTTTTGTGAGCCTTTGTCAGGCTGTTAGCCAGTCGGGATATGTGGATTATTTTTTGTACATAAGCGTTCGTTTTTTATGTATTTTTTTCCGTTTTCCACACGCTCTCCGATTTCACCTGATTTTAATTGACGCGCACGTTGGAAATTAATGAACTGTGACAGTTCGATTTATATGTTTTGCCCCAGGTGTGTGTTCAAAGGATAAACGAAGTTGACAGCGAGTGCCACATTGTGGGCCATTAACGCAAAATCCAAATTATTAATAATATTAATCGGGCAAATCATACATCCGTACAAAATAATTGTCAACATTAATTTAATGACGGAACATTTTAAACGAAATTGATTGTGGGGATGTTTCTGCCAATTGGTAAAGGTAATCGGTAGAATTTAATTTAAATGGAACAATTATTAAATTTAATTCCAGATGTCAAAAGTTTATGGCTTTGTTTTCCTAATTATTATTCAGAAGATTAATCAATAACATTTCCTAATCCAATTATGTTTGGCGTTCAGTATTTGCATATTGCCATTATTATCGTGCAGTCCTGTGAAGGACACTCTTTAATGCACTTTCTCCTTGTATACTTAGTCTCCTCCAGCCCTGAAAGACAGCAGAGGCACTAACAAGCCCCATACCTTCGCGCTGAACATCTGCAATAATAATGGAATAATATTAGCACGGGGAAAAGGTAAACACACTTACCTGCACTTGTCCAAAAGCCTTTCTTCGGCTCGGCATTTGATGTACACTGTCTTTTTTCAATTTGCCGCTCTCGAGCATATCCAATTGGCGACTCGGAGATATTCCATTTAATTTAATTTCCCCGACAAACTGCATTTTAGCCAAAACGGGAAGCTGGGCGGGCGCATGCTTTGCTTTTACCGCCGCTGGTTCCATCAGCCATCGGCGTTTTCTTGGCCAATGGTATGCTCGCTACCGTTGTCATGTCCATTGCATTCCACTTTCCACTTGACATCTCCTTGCTGCAATTTCCCTCTGTTGTGAAATTATGCTTTGGCTACCTTGGACGCTCGGAGCTCCGAGCTGAGCTGAATAAATGGCAGCCGGTGGGAGTGGGAATGGGAGTGTGGGTGCAATAAGGTTGGCAAAAAGGATGTGGCGTCCCGAATATAAACTAAAGTAAATATTTAAGCTGCTTATGGGATGGCTATTTGGGAGCGACATCTCATGAAAATACCATCAAAGTGTTGCCATAACAAAAATTATGCCACATCAGAGAGTTTCCAATTAATCTACCCAAATTTTTGAAGACAGCTTTCTGATTCTGATGCTTTAAACAGTAACTTGCCTTCACCTTGAATATTACAGAATATTTTCTTTTTAGTTCCACCTTGATATTCATTTTGTGAATTTTTAAATCCCCCCATAAGCAGCGTCAATTTTTTGTTTTCTCTTGGAATACTTTGCACAAAAGTAGTAATTTTGATGGGGTCGCTGGGCGGCAGTTAGCAAACACGAAGGCTTTCAGCGATGGCTGGCAATGGCCTAGTCAAGTCTTTTGATGTTTGGGCCCTGTTTAGGGCGCTGCTGCTGCTGCTGCTACTGCTGCTACTGCCAAGATACATTCCACAATGTATGCATCGTTCTGTCTAATTTAGCACATGGCCCTGCCTTGCATCTAGCTTTTGATTGAAGGTTAAATGAGCCATGAGCCACGCATATACACAGCCAAAGGGCGGATAGGGGCGCGGCAGTGCCTGCATTTGTGTCGCATTTAGCTTGCCACTCGGCCCCGCCCACCGTTCCTCCTCTGTTTCGTCCTTTTTCCTCCGGGATGCATTTGCATTACGGGCAGCCCCTACTTTTCGCATCCTCAGACATCCTTAGTCTTGTTTTATTTCCTTTGCCTGAATTAGCTGGCATAAACTAAGCCAGTCAACTAGAGCAAGCCCGATCCGATTCCCCGCTTCTGTTGCTCCTGGCCTAGCTGAAGCAGCTAGTTTTGTCAGCTTTTGTAGTTTTGTTGGTTTCGGTTTCCTTGACTGTTATTTTTACGAGGCAGCTGCACAACCCCTAATTGAGGAGCTTTAAATTTAAAAGCAGTATCGTTTCGGAATACACTTCATTTGTCCTTTTTTTGTTCGTTCATACTATTTGCCATGCCATGGAATCCATGCCCTCACGCCCTCTCCTCCTGTGTGTCAGGGTCCCTGTGTAATTGTGTATTTCGCTTTTATGTATTGTGTTGTCATTGCAGTTCCCCATTTCCGTTCAGCGTGCCAGCGGAGAGCCAATAAAACCACAATAAGGAAAACGCCCCGAAATAAAGAAAAACAACACAACAATGTCGATCTCCGATTTCCGCAAAAAGAAGCTGCTCTTCCTGTTCAATGTGTTCTTCGGTGAGTATTTATCCTTCACTGGCTATACTGGCCAGTGGAAAATGATGGATGGTCCTGCGAAAGAGAAGTTGCTAAAGACAAACGCTGCACGAGCTGTCGATTTTATGGTCTGCATCTGAGTTATTGGCAGGGAATTGCGTTTTTGTGGCTCATTTTTCTGGAGTGCTGGGGGGCGAGCTGTGAAAACTTTGATTAGATTGCACCCGATTGGTCCGAAAGTTCTTCAGAAAGGATTTAACAAATTTACAGATGCCTCCCCAGAGTATTGGGCAGATAGGTTTCCACCACACAGTCATAAAGTGTGCCATGGTTATTAGCATGCAGCTTCGCTCTCGACTTAATCTCCATCTGCGGTGTGCAGACAAGCGGCTTTCATCGCGTATACGTAATATGCCAAGTGCTCGAAATCCACTTAAATTCGTCGAGCATTTTCCGTTGCATGTTTAATGCCCCTGCCAATGTCACTGTGCTACGAAGTCAAATAAAACTTGGCAATTTAAAATTGAATTAAAACAACACGCACTGGAAATGCAAATGAGAATGCCGCCGAAGAAAAGTTTTCGAGGAGTGCGCTCGAACGCTCTGTGTGCAAAGGTTAAGTGCTTTTCAATTATGACTAATTCACCGGTGCGGTTGCCTGGGCTGCCGGGCTGCCGGGCTGCATGGTTTCCTAGCTCATCCTACCACCTCCTTGTCCTTTGAGTTGGCTCTTTGCCCGTATTTTGACGGCAGCTGGTCAGGCAATAACAAAAGAGCATACCCGGAAAAAAGAATGTCATAAAACGCAAGCGCCAAGCACTTGACACTGGCACTGAAGTGGCCGTTTGCACACCGTTGCAAATGATAATGACACGCCCGCATGGCCGAAAGCCAAGTGTTTTTTGGTGGTGTTCAGAGGGGTCTGATGGTGCCCCAGGGGGGTGGGCATCCCGTTAGGCCGTTGAATTTTTGTTGATGTTGGAGTCGGTCGGCGTCGACCGGAACTAGGTCCCAGCTTGCCACGAAATCCGTTTAGCCTGCTCACATTGTTCATCGCTCTTTTCCGTCTTTTCGCCTGTTTTTCGGGTTTTGCTTTTTGGTTTCTGGCCCGAACTGACCAATGCAAACAATGCGGGACAAAAACATGCAATTTACGCTGACTGCGCCGCTCTCAATTGGCCCGAAAACCGAAACCAACAACAAACACAACAACTACTATAATGCGTGTGGCAACAGATGTGAACCAAAGCGGCGAAATCGACGTTAAGGACTTCGAGCTGGCCATCGAGGTAAGTGGAGCGGAAGCGCTGCAGCGCTGCAGCACCGAAAAATTTGAATGTATATATATGTTGATATATTTTGAAAAAAGCGAGTTGCCAGCGAAAAATGCTGTCAGTGCCACCAATAAATATGCAGCACTTACAGCAACTGGCAACCAACAGTAGTGAAAACAAAAACAGTGCTCAAATGCTGGAAATGTTTTTTGGTGATTTGCATGCAGTTTTCCCTTGGCAATCGAGTCAAAATGATAACTCAATTTGCTGCCCTCGTGTCGAGGTATAGGTATGTGCTGACTGTTATTGTTTCAACTTTTTGTAGCGCGTTTGCAAGCTGCGCGGCTGGGCGAAGGACACGCCGAAGAACAAGGAGACCTACGACGTGATGATGGCAATCTGGACTGGCCTGCGATCGAAGGCCGACAAGGATAACGACGGGCAGGTGAGTTGGACGCCCAACTATATAACCATCTATATCTCACAGCGACATTCCTGCATTCCCCTACATACCCTCCGCCACCATGTCGAGTTGTAAATTTGAACCAAAAAAAGGGCAACGGGCTGTCAAGTGCCCAGGTTTTTTGTTGCCCAACTGAATCTGAATCTGAAACGGTTGGCTTCATTGTCAGTGCCAAAAGTAGTGCTTCGAAGCCATTGTGATGGCACAGCTGACAAGTGTGCAGGACACCCACAATCACAATCACAATCACAGCCAACGCTCATATTCACACTCACTCACTCACACACAAGCACATTACAATGTCCTTCGGTGGCGCTGGCAAACGCAAAAAACGGAAGAAAAATTCGTTCATAAATTTCCCTCTTTATTGGTGCGGAATGCCGAGGGGTAAACAAATTCCCTGCCGCTGCAGCAGGCGGAAATTGAATTGTGAATTATTCGAGAAATCCGAATTCCGACCGAATTCCGGGGCTTCCCACTTCGTTTTCTAGGCCTTCTGCACTGGCAACGTCTCATTACAAAAAGACAAACTTTGTCATAGACTCACTCAGACTGCAAGTCCTGTGGAAGTCCTTCGGATAATCGCACCACCAGCCAGTGCAGCAAATTAAATTATAATCCCTTTTACTCTCCACACTCCCCCTACCCGCATCGGGGTTCAATATCAACTGCTGCGACCAACAAAACCCGCAACAATGCGATACAAAGCGAGCCGAAATTGAAATGTCAGACCAACAAAATCTCGGCTTAATTCTATGGCCGCGTTTTAGGGTTACGGGCTAGGGGCCACTCTTTTCGGTTTACGGGCGCATTTTCCGCCCAACTACATTCATACACTCGATGAGGTAAAGCAGGAAAGCCACAAAAGTTCTGGCCACTGGCCAAGTTCCAAAGGAACTTGACGGAGTTTGCTGCCAAAATATGCCAAAGTCTGACTATTGTTGGGGCTTGGAACGTTGCTTTTGTCGGAGCAAGCTTAAGATTTATTGTTCACTTTCGGAAACAACCAAGTCGGAGCACGTGCCGTGACACGGCCTCCAATTAGCTGGAAAAAGAAGTCGTCCAAGGACTGCAACCGGACAATTGGGCAGTCCACGCATCTCAATTCCATTCAGGGTCAAGGATCTGGGCCACGACCCGCTGGGTCATGTCTGTCCCAGAGCCCGACACTTGCGGCCATAAACATAAAAATATGCAGTTAGTTCGAATTGCTGTTTAGAGTTCGTTCTCGATTTTTCGGAGGGTGGTCCTTCGGATGCCAATTGGCATTACAAGTAGTTCTAGTCAGACACAACCCACGCACTTATTTATGGCCGTATTAAAACATGCCAAAACGTAACGGCTGCCCTCGATTAATGGACGGGGTCTGTACTGGACGCTGCTGGACTGCATCGAAGGCGGTCAGCCAAGTTGGTCAAGGCGTCGGCGATTGTTGTCGATGTTGCGGTAATTGCCCCTGTTTCTGTATTGACCGAAAGCTGAAAATGTTAATAACGCATCGCTAGATAGAGGCACGGACATAAATTATACCGCCAAACGACCATAACGGGCGGGGGATGTTTTATGGGGAGTCTCCGCCTTCGGCGCTACCAGCTAATGGTCTTTTCAGCATGGGGCGGACTGCATAAATCTGGGCATAAGCCTGCTAACCCGTAATCTCGACCCGTCTTCCATTATGGCCATTACACACGTAAAAATTCACAAAATATGAAGTACTACTATAGGGGCTTGTTTTTAGGTCACCCTTTCTAAATTTTTTCTTTAAATCTTAAAGGCGTAAATTATACAAGATACTTGAAAGCTAGAGAATCTTGTATTTCAGAATTAAGTATTATTTAAGTAACAATTTTTGTTTCCTTGTGTAGGTCAGCGTCGATGAGTGGTGCAACATGTGGGACGCCTATGCCAAGGACCCCAGCAGCGTGATGGACTGGCAGAATGCCTATATGAACTTTATGTTCGACCTGGAGGACGCTTCTCACGACGGCGGGATTGACGTGACCGAGTTTACCCTGGTGTGCTCCAGCTACGGAGTAGAGAAGGCGGAGTGTGAGGAGGCCTTTGGGAAGATGGCCCAGGGCCAGACGGATGTCACCCGGGAGCAGTTCGCCGCCTTGTGGAAGGAGTACTTTGCCGCCGAGGACGTGAATGCGCCAGGCAATTTCATTTTTGGCAAGACCACATTCTAAGAGCAAGAAGAAAGTAAATAGGACAGCAGCCAAAACCAATGAATGCAACCAGTGAAATTATTATTAAATTAACATAAAAAAATTAAATATATTATCGATGGCAGGATGGAATTCAGATATCGAGCCTCCGCCAATTTGATGCTCCGTCGTTGTTAGTTGAGTGTTGTTTTCTCTCCAAGAATCTCAAGTTTGCCCAATTCAATGTCTTAATTTAGTAGATATACCTGTCCTGTAACCTATTTATATTTTCTATACCAATGCTACGACCCTAACAGAGCTAAATACGACATCTCTGTACCTTTACGAACTACGAACTATATCTTAGAAATGATATCAATTACGAGGTAGGATCTCGCCCAGATCCCTTTCAAAATGTGGGCCGAAATTAAATCAATTAAACTGTCAAAATGTTTATGTGTGTGTAGTCGTCGTTTATCGTCTCGCATCTATGGCGTATAAATTTAAATGTAAATGTAAAGTGTTCCAAGAAATTACAATAATAAAATCAAAATATCAACACGAACTTGTTGCTGGCCTTGTTCTTTTGCGTGCGATTAGATTGATTTATGAATATGGACGGGGTGTGGTTGGCTCTGAAAATGGCAGACGGCGGGACCAGTGCATCAAGTGCGATACAATCAACAGTTTCAGACCAATTTCAGAAAATTAAGGACGAAATGGAGGAGTTAAAACGGATGTGCCTGGCAGCACTTTGAACCTCCTGCGACATTACACGACATTTAGGACGATTAATCAAATGATTACGGACATTAAATTGTTTATGTTACAATTATTATTATAAATTCTACTAAAATTCAAAATTTGTTTGAAAATTCGATGTCTGTTAATAAATAAATAGCCTTGGAAAAAGGCCAAAAATTTATCGAAACCTTTGTGGGAAGATGTATGCGGATCGATGGGGAACTGTTCCCAGGATGTTTAAAGCTATCCTAATTGAGAATCGGATATCTGTTTATAAAAATATAGCTTTTTGAATAGACCCGAATCGCTGAAAATCCATATTTATGTAGTTTTAGGTTTTTATTTTTAAATTGGCGCCAAAAGCATAGCATACTTCAAAACCAAACTACCTTTATAGCAGCTTTATAGGAATACCGAAGACACAAACCATAAGGAATGACGGCAGTGTTGCAAAACACACGATTAATAAGTATACGATATTTGCCGTCAACATCAACCATCCCTAATGTAAATAAGAAACGTGTTGGAATTGAGTGGACGTTTTAGTAAATAAATTATTTCTGTAAATATGAGCAATATTGTTCAATATATTGTGGTACGGAGCGACTTACGATCTGCACTCAATTGGCCAATGGGGGCAGTAATTGCGCAATGCTGCCATGCAGCAACTGCTGTGATGCATTTGAATGCCGGCGACTCCGACACCGTGGAGTACCTGAACGACCTGGACAACATGCATAAAGTGGTTCTGGAGGTGAGTAGCTTCCCGTTTAACAGCATAACTCTATTATATACTCTTCATATACAGGCCAAAGATGAGGCGGCTCTGGTCAAGCTAAGCGAAAAATTGAAGGAAAACGAGATCAAGCACAAATTGTGGATTGAGCAGCCGGAAAATATTCCCACCTGCATTGCCTTGAAGCCCTATGTAAAGGACACAGTTCACAAATATGTGAAGAACTTCAAACTCCTGAAGGCGTAGTATGATACGAGGATAACTATCAAATCATGAAAAGCTGAAAGCGATTATCCGGGTTGGCTGTTTCAGCGATGAATAAATGCCTATGAATAAAAATAATGCAATGAATAAATGCCTATTGCTTGGTCTCTACAAAGCAAGAAGGTTTCAACAATTGCCGTAAGAAAGAACCAAGAGAACTCCATAAAGGAAGATATAGGATACTACGTTATAAAAAAAAAATACATATAAGAGTGGTTATAATTTTTTACCTCATCTTAAGTAAATTTCGGATTGGCTTTTGAAATGGAATCAGACTGATAAGAAACTGTCCTGACCTTGCTCTTCCCTGGGGAAGGTCTATCAATGCTTCCGGACGCATCTTCAGGCTCAAGCATCAATGGCTAGCAACTGATGTAAATCAACGCTCGTTCCAACGCAGCAACATCCTGGCATATAGCATATAGTCATGTTTGAAATGTACCAAAAAAGTATGCTATGTTTTTAGCGCCAATTTAAAAAACCCATTGAGAAAAACGCAACGCTACATTTTCTTGACATTTATTTTTAAGTTTTCTTTTAAATAGTTTTGTCATAAAAAATAGTTGGGGTTCTTTTCGTTTTATCTGCTTATGATTATAGAAATTTTAGACGTAGCTGTGATAGGTACAATATATATAAAGAAATAGGTAAAATAAAACTAAAATTAAAGGTTGCTGAAATCGCCCATTCTTGGCAACCTGGAGCAATTTGGCACAGATGCAAATACAGACATAGGATCTGGTGGATTATACAAAGTTAATGGTAGCGTGTCTCTCTTTCTAAGCGATGCATGTAGGTGAGATTTCGGAGGGGTATACATAAATGTTCCTCATTTGGGTGGCATTTGCCCGTGATGCCGTTCGATGTCTACGTTTAACAATAACAAGTTACTAAGATTAAAACCAAAGCGCTTATATTCGTCTGGATATTGCGGGGCCACGACCACGCCCACCTCCTTGCAGTCGCGGAGTTTGGGGCGTCGGCAATTAGTTTTTTGTGCGCGGATGTTGCAGCGCATTTAGCTCGTCCTTGAGCCAGGCCTGCCAGTTTTCCTGCGAGGGGCGAGACAGAAGTTCCGGAGATGGATGTTGGATGAGAAAAGAGTGTTGAAATAGTGCGAAAACCAGAAGCAGGATCCATCACCGAGCTAAGCTAATATAATATTTGCGTGTTGGTGTGAGTGTATATGTGAGTGTGGGTGAGGGGGAAAGTAAGAGCGGGTTACAGTGACAGACAAAGACAGAAATGGAGAATGCTAATAGGATCTACTGTGGTGAACCGTTAGGAGCAGCAGCCGAGCCACTTGGCATTTGTTAACGCTAATTGCAAATGTCAACAGAGCGAAACAGAGCCAGAGCTGCCAGCGGAAATCGGAAATGCTTAACTAGTCGCCCGTGTCGGTGTGTCTGTGTGTGTGCCAGTGCCAGTGTCAGTGTGAGGGTGAGAGTGAGCGTGAGCGTGGGTGTAATGGCGGACTCAAGTGCTAGGGTATGCGTGTGTGAGAGGTTCTTAGTGTCTTGGAACCGGTCTGTTTGTTTTTGTGTGTTTGTGTTTGCCATTTGCTGGGTTGGCTGCCTGTTTCCTTTTCACTCATTGTTATGCAAATTATCCTGATATTCATCATATTCGTTTTCATTATCCTCCGCCTGCTCGTCCTCCTCCTCCTCCTCGGCCTCGTAATCGCTGGCGTTGCTTTCCGGCTGCGTAACATCAGGCAAATAGTCCTTGTGCACGGGCGTTGAGATGATTGGCTCCTGTTTTTGGGTGTGTTACGTGGGTGTTTGTTGGAGTGTGTGTGGTAGCGTTATTGCCAGTGTGTTAGTGTGTATGTGTGTGTGAGTGCAAAAGCAAAAGTTAGTTAACCAACTTGGACAACAACAGGATACTAGCCTAAGGGCCATAGAGGCGCATGCATATTGCCAATGATCAACTTTCCGTTAGCCAATTTCAGAGTGCACAGAAAAAAAATACTTGTGTAGGTTTGGGGCTAATTAAACATTAACTTATATCTTAAATAAATAAAAAGCGATTTAATGGTTTTAATTATTCAATAAAATATTAGAAGCATTGGAGAACTACTTTTGGAATAGAATTTGGGGAACAGAACCAGTCCCCTTTTCTTAGCAGTCTTATTTTTCTGTGCACAGGTGAGAATGGGAAGGCTTTTAGTGGAAAACGTATGTCACATGCTAACCTTTGGCGGCCGCCATCCGCAGCCGGGCAGCGGTAACCCATCGGCGCCCAGGGGGCAGGGGGCGTCCAGCCCGGGCACGCCCTGCTCGCCCTTGTCGCCTCGATCTCCTTTGCGGCCCCGCTTGCCGGGGGGTCCGGCGTCCCCTCTGGAGCCCTGTTCCCCGCGGGGCCCCTCCTGCCCGGGAATGCCATCAGTGCCCTGTGTGTTTCAACGGGGATTGGGGGGGTGCAAGTGGGGGTCGGGGGATGAAAAGGGGTTTCAAAAATAGAGGTGCAGAGGTAGGAATACGACGCCAACATATATAGATTCGCATGCAAACAGAGGTAAAAACAATCGTAAAAGAGGAGAGAGAAAATACACATATTATTAGCAACCACATGATTTACAAAGGTGTCAACTGTTCTACGACAAAGGTGGGAATGCTGTGGGGCTACCTACCGGCAGACCCGGATCGCCGCGCTCTCCCTTGTGTCCCGTCTCGCCCTGGGCGCCCTGCGAATAAAGAAGCAAACAGATCGGTTAGTGTGGCACTGCCATCGGGATCCGGTGAGTGTTGCGGGAAAATATGTACCTTCATGCCATCCAAGCCCGGCGGACCCTGTTGCGTGGAGAGAGAAAGTGGGAAAAGCGTGTGGTTAGTAGAGCGGTGGGAAGTGTGGCTCCTGCCTCAAATATGAAAATTAAGTGCCCCGCGAAGGACGCTTCAAATGCAATTTGCTGTTTGTTTAGTAAAAAACCATCACTTTATTGAAAATGCATAATTAATACGAAAATTATGTTAGTTTCATTTAGCCACTTTACAATTCGGTCGTCGTCTGCATATCTGCCATGTTTACCATTTCTATTTGCACATGCTCTGGCAAACAATTATCAGAACTGCATTCGTTTTTATTTTATTCGAAATTATACATTTGGAATGCACGGGGCAGCACAGATAAAAATATTATATTCGTATTTGTGATGGCATAATGCACTCGCACATCGACATTTAGTATATGCACGTATATAGACATAAATACACGTAAATATATATATATTTTTATTTGTATATATAATTTAAGGTTTACTTTTCGTTTGCGAACGTTTCTCGTTTTTATGTTTTTTTTTTTTTGGTTAATTAACAAATTTACACTTACAATTATTGTTAGCGGCTTATTAAGGGTTTTACCTTTTTTACGTTCTCTTTAATTATAGGTATTTATAGGTTAATAATATTTTTCAATCGCATAAACACAATTCATTATTCTAGCCTATGGTTCGAGAGAAAATGGTTCGAGAGTTAGTACTGGTTCGTAGTTAGTAAGTGAAGGAATCTAGAGAGTACAGAGTAAGAATTTAAGGAGCAAGTCGCTAAGTAAACACGTTGAGAGGTCGTAAAGTGCTAGAAAAATTATTAATTCATAGCGATTAAGTTTCTTCTGTTTTTTTTTTCATTATTTGCGTATGTACACGTAGGATAGAAGGATGGGCGCTCCACTGACATTCAGTGGATTAAACGAAAATTGACATGCAAATTGTTTGTATATTCTGGTTTCCATTCTGGGGATTATTACAACAACGAGACACATCTAATTGAAAACAAATTGACATATTCTTTGTGATTTTCGATGCCGTTTGCTGTACGAGTAAGTTTTAAAGCTGCAAACACTTCCATTCCCATTTCCATTTTCATTTCTCATTTGCATATTCAATAATTCCCATTTGAATTTTTACGGCCCGCATCGTAGATGCTGAAACTGTCGCATGGGGCAGTATATACTTTTATTATCATATTTCCATGGCATTATTTCATTTGCATTGATTATGTTTGATTTTCGGCCTGTTTTATTTGTCCTTTGCGCCTTTTGCGCCGTATTGAAATTGAAAACGCGCCAGATACTCGCCAAATGTTAATTTATGCTTCGTTTCGTTTTTGTATAAATAGAGTTGTTAGTATTACTTTGTTTGAGATGTCCATGAAACCAATAGGATACATACTCGTGGTAAGATTATGTATTTATTGTTGTTGATATTTTGCATTGTCACTCCCGATTTACGATTCTCGATTTTAGATTTCGATTCAAATTGGGAAAGTACAGCAACCCTATCTCCTACAGAATTCAACTTTAGCCTAACTAACATTGCTGTCTGCGTTCTATGGAAGTTATTGTTTTACTTTGGAAAATATGCACAATTGGTTTGGATAGCTCTTTTGTTCTGTTAGTGATATATTCGAGTATAAATAATGACACTATCTGCAACTTTAAGATATAATTGCATTATGCATGCGTGAACATCAAGAGATCAAAATATCTTACAATTCTTTAAATTTCATTTAATTAGCACAATTTCTTAATCCAATACAGTGTAGGTATTTATGTTTTACTTTGTATATTCTTATTATTTTTATGGTTTTTGTGTTTTTCTGCTCTTGGCTTTTCTGTTTCACATTGAAGCTTTGGCAATTATGCTTTGTTTGAACGGGAACGAGTACTATTCGAAAATTCAGACAAAGCCCTTGGACGGCACCTAAGACAATGCTAAGACGGGGCAGCAGGAGCAGAATAAAGAATAAGAAGTGCCTTCTTCATCCTCGTCTGTGTTGGCAGTCAAGGATAATCTGATTGCGTTGTAATTAAGTCACTTTCGGCAAATTGGCAATGATTGCAGCTCGGTTCCGGCGTAATCTACCAATTAGTCAATAGCACCCGCATGGAGGCACTTGAAAACCAAAACCAAAACCGAAATCACAATTCGCAATTCGCAACGGGCCGCAGACTGACTGGGAAAGTGTGGCAACTTTCACGTACCACGGTGCGTATGATTTATGCATTTCGAAGCGGCTTTTCTGCTCCTGCTGCAATTGCTTCGCACAGAGAGCAACGAGCGGCGAATGAAATGCAATTAAAATATTTGCATTGCATATTTGTAGTTGGTTTTCTTCTCTGCAATTGTGGGGTGTGTGGGGGTAGTTGGGTGAGTGGGTAGGTGGAGTGTACTGGGGTAGGTTCAAAGTTTGTTAGTTGATTCAATTGATTGATGTTTGTAAATACGCTTGGTGTAGACATATGTTTGTTTGCATTACTTGTTTGTATACATAAATACTTGTTTGAGTCTTGGGGGCATTTTAAATGATATGAATATTAATTCTTTATTTCGTGCGGGCTGGAGGGGAGCAGTTCGTTTGCAATTAATTGATTTGCTTACTCTCGTTTCTGAGCTACTGACATGCTGCTATTTCGTATTTGATTCTCTGTACATGGGTGCGAGTTTGTACAAATTGATATACATATGTATATTCCACTGCAGTATACATATAGATATATATAACATATATATAACTGAGCACATTTGACAAGCGTTGCGCGGCTTCCTAACTTTGAACATTTGTTTTGCTTTGATTAAATTTGTTTTCCTTTCTTCGAATGGGTGTTTTTTTTTTTGTGAGTGTGGGTGTGGGTGTGAGTGTGAATGTGGTGTGCGTGTGTATGGCATTTATTTTTTTTTAGTCGCATTTCACTGAGACTTTGGCGCTATGAGTGCTGGTTATTACTGACTGCAGACTGGCTGCACTGTTAACTAGTGGTATTAGTAGTCGCCCCACACCTGTTCCAAGTAGAAAGAAAGAGAGACGAAAACACTCCATTAGGTTAGCCAGTTTTGGGTTAAGTAACGAAAGCAACCAAAGCCACAAGTAGGTTATAAATTAATTTCCACAAATTAAAAGCCAAACATAATGAAAGTTTCCAGTATCAACTCAAAAAGTATGACTTACCGGAATGCCAGCCTTTCCCGCGGGTCCCGACGGACCCGATTCACCCCTCATGCCCATGGGGCCCTGCAATTACAATTGATTAGAGTTACGGGAAAAAAAATTCACTCCGTGATTTCGCACTTACCGGCAGCCCCATGGGTCCCTGATCGCCCTTGTGGCCCTTTTCACCCTGAAAAACAGATTCCCCGGCATTAGGATTTGGTTATATATGAGTTATCAGAGCAGGACTCTTACCGGATCGCCCTTGCGTCCGTCTAGACCGCGCTCGCCTTGGAGCCCATTGTGTCCGGGCGGGCCCATGGGTCCCGGTGGTCCTGGGGGGCCGTATAACTGCAAGAAATTAACGTCAGTTGAGGGTTAAACGGCCGCACGGTGGTGGGTCATTCAGGGTGGCTTACGTATTCAATGGTGGGCATGTGCGGGGCATCGGACATGCCGTCATCCTGGCGACGTCGCATCTTGCGGTACTAAAAGGATTTCAACGTTATGGTTAGGTTAGATAAGAGGTTTAATGAGGAAACATTTAAGAATTGATGACTTTTTTTACTGTTTATTGAAGCTAATCTAAAAGGATTAGAAAAGGAAACGAACTCACCGAATCACCGCGATCGCCTTTGTCGCCCTTGACTCCCGGGTATCCAGGAGGGCCCGGCAGACCTGGAGGACCCATCAATCCCGGCGGTCCAATGTCTCCGCGATCGCCCTTCTCGCCAGGCGGTCCCTGGTATCCTGGCAGACCGGGAGGTCCTTCGATGCCCGGCTCTCCAGGCAGGCCGTCCAGGCCACGGGGACCCAACGAACCGGGTTCTCCCGGCTCGCCTGCCTCTCCCTTGGCGCCATCCCGACCGTCGCGTCCATCCTTGCCAGCCAAGCCAGGAGGTCCTGGCGGTCCGCGCAGCAAAGTAACCGGCGGATCGTCGTAGTCCTCGTCCAACTTGGTTCCACCCGGTCCGAATATCTGTGCAAATTTGCGGCAGAAGGGTTGCGGAGAGATGGATGGAGAAATGGAGATGGCAAATTTAGTGGGAAGATTAATTTATGCCACGTGGCAGCGCCGCCCGAGGCGTTGCACGCGCTTGTTCCACACGCTTTGATGGGGCAAAACAAAAGCGGCGCACAAAAAGAAAAAGTTCACCCACGGGAGTGGGTTGGGCAGGCTTGGGGGGGGGATGCGGCATGTTCTGGTGGTGGCTTGGGATGCGGCCGTGTGCCGTGTGCCGCAGCGAAAGTCTTTTGTGTGCCACGAAATTGTGTTAAGTGCAAGTTGGAGCATCCACGCACCCACCAGACCCATCACGCCGCCATGCCACCATGCCACCATGCCTCCCGATTCCACCCACTCCGCCCCCCAGTTGAGACAATGGCTGCATAGAAAATCTTTAAAACCGAACCATAGACCGTGGCACTTTTGTGCGGAGGAGAGTGCCAGAGTCGAAAATAAAGTCAAGTCAACGACAGCGACTTCTCTACGTGCTTCGAGTGCCAGTGCGAGTACTCCTCTTCCCCTACACATGTACCCCTATGGGTGTGTATCCTTTATGTGTGTGGGTGCTCTTTGGTCCTTGCCATTGTGTGCGAACGTGTGTGTGTGTGTGTACAAGTGGGTGAGTGCATAGCGAAAGACAATTAATTGTTTTTTCCTTCATTTTTTTGGCGGGTTAATGTGCGAGCTTTGAGGCAAATTTCCTGGGCTCTCACAACAAGGAGCTCCAAACCACATAAACTCTAAACTTTCGATGGGTTTTAAATGGGCAAACATGGCTGAATTCCATGGCTGAAGTGCCAAGGCTAAAAGCTTTGAAATACGATTATAGTAGCTTAAAATGAGAGAAAAGTTGTTCTAGGAATAGTAACTTAAAAAGAAATTTCAAAATTTAAGAATATTTCTTTCAAATCCCAATTTTAAGCAGAGGTCTAAGTGTGTACCTTTTTAAAAAATGTTGTAATTTAATTATAGCGATTTATTCCCCAGTCCTCTCGATGATTACCTAAAATGTCTGGGCGGGTATGTTGGCTCCAAGTCCTTTGGACCGCAGTGCAGCCAAAGTCAAAACAAAAACCCTCTATTAGGCAAATGTTGAACGACATAAAAGCCAACTCCGGTGGGGCAAAAAACAAAGACTGCGTTGCAATGCCAACAACAACAGCAATCAGGCTTCATAACAAAAACAACAACATGCCTTAGGAGCTTAGCAAGGACTGGGGAAAATAAAGGAAAATAGGAAAAGCCATTTACACATGTGGCTCAAGTGAATAGGGACACTCGAATCAAGAGATTCCACGTGGAGTGGAAAATATTCAATCGCATTCTGGCAAATCGAGCTGGGAATACATGCCGGAGCATTAAAGCCGAGTCCTTGCTGGAATTAAATGCAAGAACTGCTCCCAGGACGACCAGAGTCCAGGA
Source organism: Drosophila ananassae (assembly GCF_017639315.1). Lineage (NCBI taxonomy): Eukaryota > Metazoa > Arthropoda > Insecta > Diptera > Drosophilidae > Drosophila > Drosophila ananassae. The sequence continues at coordinate 7,566,088 of NC_057927.1, forward strand.
CTAAGACAGAGAGAATCGGATTTCACGCATCCGTTTGGACCTTTCGATGCGGTGGGAGTGTGTGTTGTACTCGATTATTATGCAATGCAATTGATCCTGTGACTGTTGTGACTCCTCCTGCAACTGAGACTCTGGCAATATCTGTGTGGAGCGAGTGGCAGGAACAGGGGGCAGAAGGCGTTGGGCGCTGCTGTAATTTCCTTGCGGCATGCCCAGGCATGTGCAACAATTACATTTACTTCTACTTTGTGCCCCGGCCCGTTCCGTTCCATCCCGTTGTCACAGGAAGTGGCGTACTTACAGTTATTAAAACCCGGCAACAGCAGCAACAATAAGCACAACAGCATCGGCGGAAAGGATAACAATGTAAGCGCTTAACGCACACTTATACGGACAGGATGTGGCTTGGCATATGTGAAGGACAAAAGACAACCGAAAGGATTACGGCATACGGAATACGGCACAGAGGCTGAAGCCCCAAGTCCTGGCTTGCCACAAATGCACTTCCCAATTTCAACTTTTTACCTCTTCGGGTTTTCTTTCTTTTTCTGCTCATCTGCATGGGGCTCCTGGGCAGGTGTCTGCCAATACACACACATGCTTCTTTGTGCGGATGTGTGGAAGGAAGAAGTATCCTGGCTCGGTGGCTCGGTGGGCGCTTTGTTGCGAACTTTTCCCCCATTGTTCCTAATGCGCAATGGGGAATTCTTCCCGGTGGCCATTTGTAGAGCAATTAAAGCGATTTGAATTAAAGCCGAGTGCCTAACGTTTGCCTTCTGCTGTAATTAAAGGACACTTTGAGGGCTTAGTGCCCACATGCCTGCCCGCCTGCATCCTCGTCCCAGAAAGTTGATAAACAAACGCAAACCAAACAACGCAACAAAAAAAGACGGCCTTAAAAAGGTTTAAAGGCTTTTAAAGCCAAGCAGTAGCAGTGGCAGTGGCAGCAGCGACAGTGGCAGTCGGAAGATACGATAAATAACATAAATAAAAGATACAGTTACAGATGCGAGCGAGCAAGTGAATTGGGCAAATGTTTGTAAGGCTCGCAAGGACGATTGTTGGCGCAGCTGCCTAACTACGATAGAAGAAAAAAAAAAAAAAAACGCCCAGGATCCAGAATTGAGAATCCAAAATAAAAGAAACCGATTCTGGCTCTGCCTTTTCGGCAGCCTAAATCCCAATCAGATTGCGTGGGTGTAGCAGTTTCAGGGGCGTGTGTGACTGTCGGTGTGTGTGTGTGGAAGGAAATCCATTAGAATGTATCAATATTTGTGCGAGCGAACGCCTCGGGTTGAATTTAATTTTCAATGTATCCAAACATAGTCCTACCCACTTTCCCAGCCCCAACCAGGGCCACCTACCCCCAGCCAGTGCCCCTACCACACTGTGAGGACTGTCTCTTAAATTATGCGTAAATATTGAAAATATTTGCACAAACGCCTTTCAATTTAACGCACAAGTGACGAAGCAAATGAAATTTTCCCAATCGTGTTGTTTTTCCTGTTTTTTTCCTTTTGATGTTTTAGTGCCCCACCTCATCCTTTTGAATGTAATTGTTAATTAATTGCCCCACCGTCTGTCCGTCCGTCCGTCTGATGTTTTCGGTATGCGTCCGGCGTAATTTCCATTTAAAGCTGCCAGCTGGAGTGCCGGATAGCCTGATAGCCGGAGAACCGGAGACCCGGAGTCAGAGGGCCACAGACAAATGGACGCACGTAAACGCGTTAAATTGAAAATCATTTTGATCTCGACGCGACCTTTGGCGGATGTCACTGGTGGGTGCGAAAAAGAGAAGCGAACCATAAAGGAGAAGCGCCATTTGCCCTCAAGTACAGCATGTGACCCCCAGGAGTCCCCCTCCGCACTAGCGTATGCGCATATTTTTCACAATTTTTCATTTTTCCCGGCAGGTTTCCTCTTTTGAAATTTCATATTTTTCTCCGGTCATAACAACAACGAGGAGAGGACTTGGACACAAAAAAAGCGCACCGAACCGCTGGAGGTGAAAGTTTTGCAGCCCGTTTCCGGCTCACACGCGTACGCTTATACCCATACACACACACACATACAGAGATACCCATACAAATACACGCTCAGCCAAGATCCCGGCACTTCATGGCGTGTAATGCGTTTGCCGCAAAAGTTTACAAAACATTCGAGGGTCGCGGGTGTTCCTCGCAAACCAGGAAGTTCCTCGCAACTACGCGAGCGCATTAAATTCGTAATATTTTCCGCTTCGCATTGATACAGATTACAATGGGCTAGATTGGGTTATATTGGCCATAAAGACAGCGGATCTATAAACAATATATGGAATTTTTCCGCTCCAAGCCACCTTGTCCGAGGGGAGGACTTTGGAAAATAAAAGTTCCAAACATAGAAGAGGAATTTTATATGCAACTTAAAAGAATTCAAAGGGGATACTATTTTTGTTGTATTTTAATATAATAGTTTTGAGTTTAAGACACTTTTGGAACAAGGAATGCTTTTCAAAATAATAATAAATATCATCAAAGAGTGGTTCAAAGTTTCCCAACGCAATATCATATTTCTAAAATTAAGTTCAAAGACCATCTGAAATATATCTATCCTAGCAACCACTGTGCTTCACCACAAAAGAATAAGGAAACAAGCCAGGTCTCGTTGTAAAAAATTTCGCGTGATTTTGTTCCACCCTCGAAACAACAATGTGTAGCCCTGTGGTGGCTCCGGCTCCGTCTCCGTCTCCGGCTGCCGTGATATTGTAATATGTATGAAATTCGGAAGTATTTAGGGAAATCGTTGTTAAAGATTTCGTCGTTTTTGCCGCAAGAACAACGGTGGCACATCAATGCCAAGATGGCAGCAGTTGGCATTTGTGCGGTTGGTTGTGGGTTTGTGGAAAAGCGCGTTCGTTTTGTATAATTTTGCTACTTTCGCATGCACAGCCACCCGGACACGCTTCCACTCTCATTTCCGTGCCGAGACCCCCCTTGGAATCTCCCCCTGCATAGACCCAGCACCCGAAAAGCCCCAACACCCCCGTCTAAAATCTAAATGCGTTGGCAACCTCAAACCCACGTCAGTGTAACACGCGTGCCTATAAATTTCTATGAGGTTGGCTAACTTGCGAGCAGGGCAGGGGCCGGATCCTGTGGAAGGAGGCTGGGGGTTGGGGGTCCTTGGGTCAGGGCATTGTCGCCAATCTTGCGTGCTTGTGTGGGTGAGCCAGGATTTCTTTATTCAATCGTTTTTGCGACTCCCACAACGCTCTCATCATCAGCGGCCATAAAATAAAAGTTACGCACACCCTTGGGGCCAGGACATTACATTGCCCCAACCCCCCACTTCCTGTGAGTGCGTGCATGTCTGTGTGGCTGGGCCCACGCATATCCTGTGGTGTGTTCCATGCTTGACCAGCTTTTTTTTCTCGCCGGCCGTACAATCTCGCCATCTCTCCGAAGCATTCAATATAGGATATAAGATATATGGACGTTGACCGCAAATAATTGCCGCAGCCAAGGAAAATTGGAAAGTTGCGCACAAAGAAAACTCCGGGGCCAGGGAAATTTGCATGCTGCGCATTTTTCAATGAACAATGACGTCACACACACGCACACATGTGCAGCGAAAAAATTAAAAAGAGCAAAAAAATAGCATTGTTGGCCATTTTGTGGCGCCCATCAAATCGGTTCTTTCAAACGGGGGGGCCAAAAAACATAAAAGTCAAACCGGTTCGGTGCGGTTCGGCTGAGGCAGTGAAGCTGAAGCAATGAAATCGAGGCAATGAGCCCAGGACATCCACACAGGATACAAAAAACAGAACAGAACCGGAGTCGGCGGCGATGAAAGTGCTAAGCTTATTGCGTCGTTTAGGCAACACCCTTGCCAACGAATTGGCCAAGATACAGCGATGAAGATGAACCCTTTGAGTGGCAGACATGGATATACATTCAAGCACACACTTGGCTACACACATATACACTCCATACACTGCATGCAGACACCACCACCAGCCATTCGGATTTCCATGTAAGCAACCTTAAGTCTTTGATTTGCGTCGAAAGGAAAGCTCTCCGCGAGGTCCTTGCTGGGATCGCATTTCCATTCTTTGGGGCGAGACCGTGTGACGTGTAGCGAATTGACAAGTTTTTTGCGACTTTCGCAATTTTTATGACTCCATTTACTTAGAGCTGGCAGCCGGCTCAGGAAAACTTTGCCCTGGCTAAGATAAGGAAAGCGGTTGCGGGTTGTCCTGGTTGTCCTGGGAAATTTATGCTGATGTGGAGGGCCCCCGAACACCCAAAAACAACGAAAGACAACAAACTTGACATGGGCCCTGACTGTTCGGGAGTGTGTGTGTGGGTGTGCAACGATTGTAAAATATATTAACATAAATTTGACATAAACGCTTCACAAACAGTTTCTCCAAGAGTCGAGATTGCTGTCAGAGGCCCTCCCGCCCCGGTGACTTATCGTTTCAACTTTATTAAACCGAAATCCGGAGTCTGGGAAAGTGCAAATGCAAAACTGCTAAGCCCAAACCATCACAGAGCTCTAATAAATGGAAAATTCCACTCAGCAGACCCTCTTTCAAATTAATTTAAATTTTAAATATGATTCTCGATCGTAAATTTCACATGGAATGTATGTATATGGGTTAGACTGTCTCTAAATACCCTTTCTGTCAAAGAGTTGATTACGATCTCGGTTATTTATGGATTTTTCGCTGACAGACTCAGTTTGCGTTTTCAGTTGTCACCTGGCTTAATTGTGCCCTATTTTTGAATGTGCTGGGACAGGGTATAGGCCTTCCTCCTATCCTCACGCCTCACTGCCCCCATCACATCCATTTCATATGCTCCAACCCATCATCATCCACGGCCCCGGACTCCCCCTCCCAGTTGGTTCTGACGAGGCGACGAAAATAACATGTCAAATTTATAATGCCAACAATTGCGTTATGCCTTTTTTATGACGCCGACGGCTAGGCAATAACCCCACAAAAAAAAAAGGAGGAAAATTGGAAGGAGGAAATGGTTTTAGCCAGAGCCATAGCCATAGCCATAGCCAGATGCTGTTAGCTGTTTGCTTTGCTCGGCCTACGGGCGGATAAATGTTTTTGAAAATAGCACGCCAGCAATTTGGGCATTTTTTACGATTTGCCGAACTAATTATGGCAACTTCCCCAGTGAGCTAATTTCGAATTGTTCTCCGTGGGGATGGTATCTTGTATTTGCATTGCATTCCCCAGCCAGCCCCAGACTTTCCCAGCTCACAGACTCATTATAATCCAGAGACATCACATCGGGAGGCCTGGCCCCAGCGTTTAATGTTTTTGGAGAAAATCGAATCGAAAATCAACTGGCTGCCTGCAAGGCGTCACGTTTCAACAGTAGATGACGGCAATTGTTGCAAATAATTTTTTATGCTCTGCACTGCCTGCGGTGCGGCGCATGAGTGCGAATATAGATATATGTTTTTTTCTTTTTTGTTGTGTTCCCCCCCGGTTTGTTTGTTGCCAAAAGTTTTGTTTGTTTGCCGAAGAAAGCCCAGGGGCAGAAGCAGAAGCAGCCTGCCGCAGCCTGTCGTTTCTTATGACTTTCATTTGTTTTGACATCACGTTGCTGCAGTGCCGGGGATTCCCACAGAAGTGCCAGGGGGACTTGGGGTGCAGCATAATCGGCATATTGGAAAAGGAAAGAAAGGCCAGCCAGGCAACCGGAGGAACGATCGAAAAGTTTCCCAGGAATGCAAAATAGTTTCCCCTTGTGAGAGTTTTCTTCCTATCGCACAATAATTCATTTCCAATGAATTTAAATTTTAAATCCAATAATTGCAAGGAAAATTTGTGGCCACAAGTCTGCTACTCCAGGTGAGCCTTTTTTAATTGAATTTAATGCCTGTTGTTGGGGGGAATATTATTCCAATAAAAGCTTCATAAAAGTTAAGAAAGAATCCATCACACACTGAAATAATCGACTTACGAGAAATATGTTTACAATTTCACAGAATTTCCATTGTTGGCTTAAATTCTTTCAACTGAAATGCAAATTATTTTACTTTAAGAAGTTATATATTTGGTTTCAACAAAGTTTCGGCTAAAAATCCATCAGAAATCAAACAATGCATTTTAAATTGTAATCAACGAAAGAAAATTGTGAATTTTAGGGAAAATATCGAGTGGGAAGTTCTATGGTTAAATTTCAAATATTTTATGCAATTTTTTGTGATGCCTGTGGTTCTATTAAATATTTCTGCATTCCAAAAAGCTGGCATTTCTCCTTTCATGTTGGGCAATTTTTCATCGAAATAGGGGTGTGCATTTTTGATAGAACTGTGTGCGAATTGATGGATCTTCCTTTTTTAAATATTTATGGGCAAGAAGATGAAAAAATCTGAACAATTTCTGGGCATTAAGCGTTGCTAGTAGCTCCCCTCGCTGGAGCCATAAAAGAAGTACTGCACGTTGCCGTTTCTGTTTGTTGTTTCGCTGCTGGGCATATTGGAAGTTGGTTTGGGCCTGTTTTGGTTTTGTTTTTTTTTCTGGTATTATTACGCGTTATTACAGCAACAACAGCGCCATGACTTTGACTTTGCCTTTCCCACCGATGGCTGTGTGGCATAGTATGCGCTGCACAATAATCAGTATGTGCCAGTGCCAGTATGTGTTTTGTTTTTTAGCCAGCCCCTCGGCGTGGCTCTCTGGCTACGTGAAAATGGGCAAAATGCGCAAATGTTTGCACACTGGTTGAGCAGCATAATATATATGTAGATACACATATCAATACACCCATCCAGGCCCGGTCGACCCAGACCACCCGGCCAAGAACCCCTAACCAAGTCAGCGGCATCCAAGGAGACTCATCCGTGGCGTTAGCAGCTTCGCTGGCGGCGCTTATGCATTTTTCATAACTTACACAAGCACGTGCTGGGCTACATATTCATATATGTAAGAGTATATGCCTCCGGCCAACAAGATGCGCAAAATCCAAAAAAAAAAAAAAAAAAACATAAAAACCATCCCCACTCCATGAAAGAAAAGGAAAATGAAATGAAAATTCCACCAATGCCCAGAGATCCGTGCATCCATCAACACGTCAGGGGGTGGGAACAGCTGCCGACACTTCGAGTGCCAATAAAAATGTTAAGTATCTTTGCACTGTTGACATTCCAGCATCCAGCATCCAGTAGATGCGTAGATACTAGATACATGGACGTGGATGGGAATGTGAATGCTTTGGTGAAGGCGCCATAAATTAAGCTTCTAGATTAGAGCGCACAAAATATTTTTGACAACATCGATGGGCTTCGACATATGTAGTTAGCCCGCGGGCCGAGCATCTGCCAGATACTTGGATACTTTGCTGGCGCTGGCGTTGGCGCTCTATTCATCAAAGATAGTGCTTTTTGGCAGCTTGTCAAAGTCGTGCTCCGCGAAATATGTACACACTTGGATACTTGGAGCGTATCTCCGAGGTTGCTGTAATGAGTTAAGTAGCACGTTCCCGGAGTCGTGTAAACATGCTCATTACACAGACATCCAGCATGCAGGTGATTCCATGCGGAAGGATAAGTTTTAGGAGGGCGTGGTCCCCACGTCGTATTTACACCAAACCCCTCCCCACCCCGGGGCACGGCCCTTGTATTTACAGATTAGCATAAAATTAACGCACAACGCCCACGCACATTTTTACAAAAGTAATTTACATGATAATACACTTCTTGTGCTTCTCGAACTCAATTTACAGCCTGTTGGCTGGTCGAGCTTCTAATTAAAAATCGAGTGGAATCAGGTTTGTGTTCGGGGCTCTTTTTATCAGTGTCTTTCCAATGGTTACTCACCCGCTTGCCGCGTTTGCCGCGCGGTCCTTTTTCGCCGGGCGGTCCGGCGGGTCCGGTCGGTCCCGCCTCTCCTCGCTCGCCGGGCTCTCCGGGCGGACCTGTGTGTGTGTGCAAAAATGTTAATTTCAGCGACAGATTTCAAAATGCGAACAAAAACAATGCCATGGATATGTACAGATACAGATACAGAGATACACAAACTCAGAGATAGATAGATACTGACGCCCGCAAGTGTTGTCCAAACAGTGGGCGTGGCCTTTTGTAATTATAGAGCTCGTTATTTGTTGGTTTTTGGCCAGCAATTCGTTCGAGGGAGAGCTCTTGATGGGTTAACGATGGCAGGGGCTTAGTTGGGAATGCAAATTGTTTATTTGCGGGTAACGAAGCCCAGAGTCGAGTCCACAGTGGTTGCGAATCAATGGCAACTAGTTCAAGGCTCTCCCAGGCTTGTGGTTCATGCTAATGATGCCAACGATTTGACCCACTTAGAGAACACAATGTACAAATACCCTTAAAAGCCCTTAAAATAGATGCAGAATAACAATTTAATATGCATAAGTTGCACTTTCGTCGGCAGCTGCAACAGCAGGCTTTATTTTCCCGCTCAACTGATGCGGAGAAATCGAATCTGCATCCGATTCTGAGGTCGAGAATTCAATCCAATTTGCTTCCCCAACCGCCACCACTTAAAGCCCGGCTCGTCTTCACTCAATTTGCGGGCTTTGTCTCTTAGCCGCTGACAACGATAATGGCCAAAAGTATGTCGATTCGGCTCATAAATCCATCAGGGCCAAATTGACTTTGGCCCACTGTTCTCTGTTCGAGGGCAGGGGGAACAAACAACCTGTTTAGTTAGAATAATGAGAAATTGCGTTCGTTTCTTTTTTTTTTGGCCAGGGACAGGGCCAGGGCCAGGAACAGGGCCAGGGCTGTTTGCCAGGACCATTAAATGAGACCATTTGCACAGGAATCAAGTGGGTGGATGGGTGGCTGAGTAGCCCTACTCTAGCATCATAGATAAATCCAATTGTGCGGCTTGTCAAAACGGGCTCTGTTCTGCCCTGCCCTGTGTGTCCTGCCACTGGCACTGGCGAAAAGATATAGAAAATTTATTAAGTTCGTAAAATTGCGTCCTCATCCTGCGAAGAGCATAAATTTGCCAGCCCAGACCAGGCCAGCCCTGACCAACCAGTTCAGACTGCCGCTTTCCATTTGTTTATAAAGCATTTGTCTGCCGGCTTTGTCCTTTTTTCCCCTTATGTCCTTTTGGCCTAAAGTTTTCTATTTATGTTGGCATAATTTACCGTTAAGCATTTTAGGCGACAATTGCAAAATGGAATAAAAACTAAATCCGCATAGAGAAGCTGAGAGCAGTTTCGGGATTTATAGTGTCCAGGATATTGGATTGCAGGCGGGCTTTGTATTGGTGGTATTCGCATTCGGTTGTTTTGCCAGAAACAGGATACTGGCAGATGAAATGCATAAGATAAGTTTTAATTTCATAGAACGGAAGCTGGCCGAGAAGGAGCAAATGCAATCAACCAAAAAGCAAATGAAATGAAATTCAAATAAATCATGAAATAAATTGAATTTTTTGATATTACAGCTGGGACAACCGCCTGGCTGGTCAGTCTTTTGTTTTTGCTGAGATTTTTGGATCAACTCCGGTCCGACGTGCCGGACCGGCATTTTACGGACTTGTGTGTCCACCCCCCCAGTGACAGACTACAAATGACACATTCAATCCAAGGCAGAGGCAGAGGCAGAGGCGGAGCTGGAGGTGGTCTCTGAAAGCCCTGGGCAGCTTAACTAATTACGGGAACGATAAGATAAGCCGACGAGAGCAGGCGCAAGGAATCCCAAGTCCCGGATACAAATGACACACCATTTATTCAAATCAAGCCCTGATGATCCCCTGGCGACGGGGCCGTCTCTTGTCGCTGATTTTCGGGAAAAATAAATTGCAATTTCATGTCCATCAACGCACCAGGGAGAGTTCAAAGCGGGAGGCTTCGGACAGGAAGTAATCGAATGCTGCATTAGTGCAGTACCAGCAGCAGTAGCAGCAACTGCAACAGCGAGTGCCGCAAAAAGTGCTGCACCAGCAACTGGCGACAGCTATCGCGGCAGCAGATCTTGTTGTGGAGTACAGAGCAGAGAAAGAAATCCAGAAACAATGGGCGGCGACACGAGCACCGTCATCGCAATCACACAATCGCATCGAATGCAACTGCAACATCGTAAGCACTTTGATGCCACACCACTGATAAGTCAAGAGACGAGTGGCAGGGGCAGGAGCAGGGGCAGAAGGCAGGAGGCTTGGGGCAAGGGTGGCGGGGCCCTTGTAATGATGCTGGTTGCACAAACCGCAGCAAAGCGCTTAATTGATGGCCTAACGAACGCTCGAATTTAGTAGGGGTACTCCATCAATTGAATTTCAAACTTTAAAGTAGCCAAATCGAGCTGAACACTGAACTAGAAATTAATTGCCAAAATAATCAAATGAAAATGCTTTTTGATTAACAAAATCCCGTTTCATCAACACTGTTAAAAATGAAAGCCATCAATTTGGTAAATGGGCATTTAATGTTTTGGAAAGCCAGCTTCTTGCGAAGCGAAACAGACATCGCTGCCGAGAAAATTAAATTAAAATTCTATTCTCCCAATAAAAGTGAATTGGAATCGAAGCATGGATCATCAACACCATTAATCCGCAATCCATCAATTGGTCAAAAGGAGTATCCAATGTCGCCCGGGACTCATCCAAGCGACATTTATGGCCCATCAATCCATCCATCCCATCCATTTATTGCGCCCACTGAGTGCCCCTAGTAAAAACAATAGTACAAGCTGTCCCACCAAGGTTTTCTTTTTTTTTTTTTTTGGGACTCTGAAACATCGCATCCAATAGTGTTGTACTTCAACTCAATGGTAGTCATGCTAATGAGCCGCTAAAAGCAACATAAATGACATAAAGTTGCATTTTTACGACTGTCGGTCAGAGAGTTTCGAGAGTTCCCGGGGTCTACAAATTTTTATGTGAACACCGCCCGGAATTGTATTTGTATTTGTATTTTGGGATTCTCGGGCGTTTCAACTATTTTCGAATGGCATGTTTTCTGGGCTATTCTCGTGTATTAAAATCGAATAAAGTGCAGAAATGTGTTGGGGCCAAGCCCATAAAACCCGAAAATCCGAACCAAATAAATGGAAATTCTATTGTTGCTTGTGGGCGTGAGATGTTTTGGGTTGGGGTCGGAGGAGGGCGTTTAATTGACGGCAATGTCCGAGTACCGAAAGGTCGTAAATGTTATCGCGAAATGCAATAGCGCCGAATGAATTTGAAAATTTCCAAATATGGTATTCGTTTTGGGGGGAAAATATTTAAAAAATGTGTGAAGCCCATTAAAATTCGGGCATGGGAAGTCGCCGCTGGCAGTCGGATTTCCATTTAAACGAGCCGCCAGCCAAAAATATCTAAATGGCTCAAATCAAAGGGCCAAACTAATGGGACACAGGCCACGCTAGTCGATGGCTCAATTAGATGAGGGTGCAGCAGTCGCTGCCTGGACTGGAGTTGGGGGACTCTCAAGTGTTAGGCCAGATGACAATAAATTAGACGACCCGCAGCCGCGTGGCAACACTTGAAAACCTCATCGATCGATCGGTGCCCCGAATCCCAGCGTATCCCCGTATCTGTGTATCTTTGTATCTGCGAGTTAAGTGGCTGTTGGATGATGCAAGCACAAACAAACTGGCACTTACCTGGTGGTCCGGGCGGTCCCGGCGGACCCTCGATGATGCCCGTGGGGAACTCGTCACCCTTGATGGTTGTGGTTAGTCCTCGATCGCCCCGATCACCCTTGTCGCCCTGCGAATGAGTCATTGTGAAAATTAAGAGGAAAACTCACATCCCCGAACGCATAAATAAACGATAAATAGTCGTATTGTGGAAAATCCGAAACTGAAAAGGGCACGCCATAAAGAAAATGGGAAAATCACGAGAACAAAGGCGGACGGGCACACAGGCGGTCGGTCAGCCAGACAGGATGAAGGCGAATCACTGACAGTCACTTAAAACGTCGCCGTGTTTATCCAACAGATACAAATAATGCATTAATCCTGGTGACATCTTGCTTCCCTTCCACCCTCGTCTGTTATGTGCGGACTGTATCTGGCGGACCATTCCATTGATGGTACTTTGTAATGCTTCGATTATAGATCTTATAGGAACTCTTGTGCAATTTGTTCCATCAGCTGTCTTTGTTATGATGTTTCTGTTTGATATTTTTCAGAAATTTGTTTTTGAAAACAATGGCTATAATGTGTAAGCCTTCGGAATAAGCCAGTTCTCAGTTATCCAGGTACTAGATTTCATCACCGGCTTACCAGCGCCCTTTGTTTCGGATTTCCATTATTGGATTTTCGCTGAATCACCGCAGACTCACTCACCTTCGTGCCAGGTGCGCCCGCCACTCCGGGCGGTCCGGCTGGTCCCGGCTGTCCGGCCTCGCCCTGCAGGCCCGGTGCTCCGGCCTCGCCGGGTGCTCCCCGCTCTCCCGGCGCTCCTGGCTGTCCCGCCTCTCCCGGTGGTCCCGGCGGACCCGGCTCGCCGGGCTCTCCCTGTTGGGGTACGGAAACACGTTTATTAGCTTAGGATCTCCCATGGTGTTGACCAAGTCCGGGGCACGTGCAGGACATAAACTATATGCAGGACATGCTGGGAACAATGGGAGTAGGCTAAAACAAACTTACCTTCAGCTGTATGACTGTGGAAGCGGATACATTGACGCCGGCTTCTTGCAAGTCCTTACAGCCCCGAAATAAACCAAAGTAACAACGCAATAACGTAACGTAAGTTTCAAACGAACCATAAAAAATATTAAAAATTAAAACGGGTTAAAAACAAAACGCTAAAACGGTTAAAAGAAATACATTTTGGTTAATTAATAACCAAACATAATTGTTAGTTCAGCTGCTGCAAGAAGCGGGATTAGGCAAATGAAAAGCAAAATAAACCAGCTGCCGTTAAACCAAATTAAGTGTTTTTAAAGGGAAACTACGAAACTGAAAACTACGAAAACAAATTGGATGAAAATTCCATTAAAAAGTACCCGGGGATCTGCGAAACGAAAGTCCCAAAAGTTGCCACTGTCCCCCCCAGAGATATTACATAAAAGGGAAAAGGGGCAAGTCCGCAAAACTACGATGTTGCAACGAATTTATGGTGCAGTTTAAACAAAAGAGCCAAGGCAGACGACAGCCGACAGGCGACAACTTAAAAGCATTACAAACGAGAATGAAGCGAGACAATAAACACAACTACAAGTATAAGTACAGATAGAAGACTACAAGCTACCAGCTACCAGCTACAAGCTATAAGGACTGGGACGCCCAAAGGACAAATGCTAGAGCAGCCATGAACAACAAGTTGCAAATAATTTGTTGCATACTGGCTGCCATCTCTTGGCCATCTGCATTTGGCCTCTGAAAAATGGTCTTGACCATGTCCACTCGGTCCACTACGTCTACCGGCTAGAAACGGGCTAAAATAAGGAGATTAGAGGGTGGTGGTGGCAGTACCTTAACAGCAACTATTTCCGCATAGCCCAGCGTGCCGCCATGCAGCGTTGTCACCGATCTCTTCAGACCCTAGGAATGCAAAAGCAATTTAGATCCAGTCAGACTCTATTTAATTTGGAGCCAAGAATTGCAGCAGCCGTTGCGGTATATCGAGGAAAATGGGAACGGAAACGGAAACTCCAACTTACCTTCACCGTTTGGAAGACATCCATTCCGGGGTGTCCGGTGTCGCCCTTCTGGCCCTTGTCTCCGGGCTTGCCCGCCGCTCCCTTCTCACCACTGATGCCATTCAGGCCCTGCAGAGATAAAAAAAATAGTTTTGGAAAAAGGGGTTTAAACTCAAAAATTATATGTTTTTTGCTCCAAGATTAAATTCAACATATTTTTTATCTTTTATAAAATAAAGTCCTTTGTGTATTTATAGAAAAAAATGGTTAGTTTCTCTCAGCATATGGACTCTGCTTCCGGTCCAGTTTTCGACCAGATTTCAGCTGCCACTTACCGGTTCGCCCTTGTCGCCGGCATCGCCCTTCTTGCCGCGCTTGCCGCGTTTTCCGGGTGGTCCTGGTGGACCCGGAGGACCTGCAATGAATGGAAAGTTTGCCGTGAGTTAGTTGTGAAAAAGCAATCTTAAGGTCGCCTCATTAGTTGCCCATTGAACTCGTCGCTGACCCACAGGATGCAGGACCAGTGACAAAGCCATTTCCTTAGGTTACATTACGCTCCCCACCTTCCCCCTCGATTTTTTATAATTTTTTTTTCGTCGGGTTGTTTTTTGCGCAGTTGGCGCAAATTCATTTAGCTGAAAAATGACTTTTCGCAGCATTTTGTCACGCTGCGGCGGAGAGAAGAAGCTCCCAGCGAATGGCGAGGCACAAAATATTTACAACCACTTTGGATGCTATTATTTCGGGGCAGCGAGAAACTTTATCTACCCGAAGGAGGCGAGAAGGACCTAGGTCCTTGGAGCAAGGCGGCTGGACAAAGCTGCAGTCGATGCTTTTCAATTATTTCGCATGCAATTTTCAGTAGCATAAAACTGGGTCCTTCGTGCCTTGTAATTTTCCATGCTGCTGCTGCTGTTGTATCTTGTCTGGGCCACGGCAATTATTTTTATTAGGGCCGACTCGCTGCACTGGCTCCTGGGTTTCCTCTTTTTTTTCGCATCTACGAGACAGGAAATTAACACCTAAAATTCCTAGACAAAGGCCATGAATGTCTGGCGGAGGCTGAAGGTGTGAAAATATTTAATTAAATTAACAGACAATAGCAACAAAAGATCAGCAGAAACAGCAGCAGCAGAAGGCAGCAGAAAAAGCTGCAGCTACCGGAAATACCCACTCCTGCCACTCCCTCCCACCATAGAGCTCTCCTTTCACAAGAAGTTTTAAAACCGTTCCATATAATAATTGTTGTAATTAAGTAATTTCGTTTTTGCTTCTTCGAAGGCCAAGAAACAGCAGACGGCAGGTCTCGGCTCTTCAAAAGGAAGCTGCCCTTAATGCAGGAAGCGCCGGCAAACAATTTAAATTCATTTCGCGCTAAAATGGCGCCGCAAACTACCAAAGGCACGCCGCCCAGTGGGTGGCTGGAATGGGAGTGGAAGTGGGAGTGGGAGTCGGTCTAGAGGCGTGGCCAGACGGTGGAGGTGCGAAGTGAGCTGGCACAGGCAGACCAGCCAGCATGACTCCGGTGCTGCCCCTTCCGAGCAATCTACGGATGCTTATTTAATTAAAAAAAGATTTCTCAGTTCACGCACCCAGGAGCAAGAAAATAAAAGAGGCGAGTAGATAAATAGAAAGATGCCGGTACTTGTAGGTGTTTTAAGGTAATGTGGTAAGTAATACATCCCACTATTACTGCCACCAGAGAGCTGCTTCCTCTCTGTTGCAAGTTTAAAACTTTTTATCTTTCCTGGCAGTTTCGAACTTATTTTAATCGATTGATCTTTCCCTCCTCCCAGGGCCCTGTTAATCCGGCCATAAAATTTCCGTAATCTTCGAGTTGGCCCACTGTTCTTTGTCGGGCAAATTATGCGCTTGCAGCACTTGCCAAGTAATAAGAGCCAACCAATTAAGCGTGGCTAAGACCCGGCTAGAAACAATGAAGGACTAACTCTCCCAGTGGGGCTGGGTGGGTTTCCTGCCCGTGTCCTGGGGATGTCCTGCGGGGGGGCGTCAAGTGTCGTAAGCCAAAGGCGTTGACGCACGAAAACATAAAGAAAGTCAAGAACGGAAAATCAGAGAGTACAAAGACTGAATGGGGGGGACTGAATAGGGCCTTTGTCAGCGAGAGGAAAAAGTTAAAATTGCTCTTAATCTAATAGCAACATAATAATCATAATCATAACATCGTTTGGCTTCACATGCCCGCCATCTCGCTTGCTCTTTTCAGCTTTCTTCCGTCTCTCTCAGCCGGGGCTGCCATTAACGCCGCATTTTCCGTATTATTTTCGCGTTGATGGCGCCATTTTGGCTTACAGTTTGTTGGCTGCTAATGGCGTTTATTTGTTGCTGTTCCTGTTTCGCAGTTGATACGGCTGCCTAATGCGCTAAGAAATCTCATTGCGCCAAGGCACACCCGCCCGAATGCCGTAATACTGGATAGTATATAGGCTGCTGTCAGCCAAACTAAGTGCGCCGCCAGCTGATGAAGTTGTTAAGTCACAACTTGTTCTTCCTCCCTGTCGCCTTCAATAAATACATTTCCTGACGCTGATGCCTGATGCCTGATACTGATGATGATGGCCAAGAGGAAGGCCACGACGAAGGCAATTGAACGTACTCAACCATACGTGCTGGCAGAGTTATAAATCTATATCGACGGCATTAGTTCAACTGCTGCATCAGCTTATCGCCCACGGGGGTTGCCTCGAAGGTCCTCGGCAGGAAGGGCATTATGTCAAGTTGTGCGCGTAATAAATACTCGACTTGGCATCGTTTACGTGCGTACACCACCCCGACAACACGTACAACAAACAATGGCTAAACAAGTTGACAATCCCCTTCTGGAAGCCCCATTCCGTACTCCGTACTTGGGAAAAAGGGAAAACGGAAAAGTCTGCACCTGATCGGGGAATTGAAGTTTCTAGCAACTTTGCCGCCACACTTGGGGCTTGTTCATTCGCCCGGAGAATTATCTAATTTGCCAAGTTGCTGCCGCACGAGGCAAAAAGGGCTGCCGGGTCGGGGTTCAAAGGCTTATGCCCAGTCCCGTTGGTGGTCAGAAAGCTCAATTGATTTTCCAATGTGGGATTCATCTCTTTCAGGCTCGTTTTGAATAGGTGGGCTGATTGAATGGCCAAGGACGGAAAGTGTTTCCCTTTGAATGTATTGCCGTTCAGCAAAACACTCAAATATCAAAGAATTAGAAAGAATCGCTGCAGAACATGAAACAAACAGCTGAAACTGAATTTAAATCATGTTTCAAACCCACTGTATCCTGGCCACTTATCGGGGAGCAACATTAAAGTCTCCCGTCCTGAGCTTTAAAGACATCTGTCACTCGGCATTTTCATTAGCCTCAACGAAAAGTAGGAGAAACAGGATTAAATTTTCGTTTAAACTGCAGCTGGAGCTCCGGTATCCAGCATCCAGTATCCCTGTCATCCTGTCAAGGACGTCTGTGCTCGGCGAACGGCAGAAGCAAAATGAACTGCCAGCCAGGAGTGAAACTTGAAATGCAAACATTGATGGCAAACTTTTAACTTTTGCCGTGACGTGTGTCGTTGTCCTTGTGCTGCTCCCCGGTGTTCCTGAATCCTACGTTCCAAGCCTTATCCTACGTGCGTCAGAGGCAGAGGCAGTGACAGTAGCAGTGGCAGTGGCAACCAAACGCAAAATGCAGCCAAATACAAAATGGTAAGCGTACTTAAAGCATTTGCTCTTATTCCTTCCTGTTGCGGACATAACTGCAAAACTTTTGCCTGTCAGCCTCACAGGAGTCACGCATTCCCAGGCTCCTTGCCATCCTACACGGAGAAAAAATACACATCCTTCGGTATATGAAAGATGATAAAGACTATTCCCTATTGAATTTGTATGAGTAATTCACTAAAAAATGCTTTGAAATATTTAAATACACATTATTTGTTAGCATGTGCGTCCTTCGTATAAAATGAAATTATGTAGCCGGCGGGGGCATGTTGGGAAACAAAAGCACGAACAAAATATGTAAGTTGCTTGAATGCCAAAAGGCGCACCAAATGCTGCTCCTCCAGTTCCTGCTGCTGCTCCTGCTGCTGTGTTGCTAGTTGTTTGTCTGCAAGTTGCCGCTGTAAATCTTCAATAAATGCGTTCTGCAGCAGCACGAAAATGCGGCGCTACATTACATTCAAACAATGGCTGAGTTCTTGTCCCAGCTTCTGGCTCCTGGCTCCTCGCTCCTGGCTCCCAACGTTGTCCTTGTCCTTGTCGTCTGCTGATATGCGATACTTTCCATACAAAATAACTCTTGTCGTCCCGTTGCTGGGAGGTTTCCATGTACTCTCCTTTTTTCTGGTTTGTGCCGCTTGTCCTTTTTTTTTTTGTGTGCTAACGGTGTTTGGTTCGCAAAAGTGTCTCAAGTTGTCGCGGGGGCTCACCCCCAGAATACTCAGACACAGATCTGGGAGACTGTAATTTCAGAGCGATTCGGTTACTTCCTGGAAACCAGCCTTATCCTCTCTCTGGGACTATGATCGACTCGCTCTCTGGCAAGGACAAACGCAGTGACTGACTGTGACATATTGGGGTTACCCATTTGTTTAGAGTATTACTTGTCTCGTGCAACACAAAATAAACAAAAAAGTAGACCAAGCTAAGTGAGATTTGGTGCTTATCACAGGCAGAGACGGAGAGGGAGAGGGAGAACCCGTTTCGGTCCTCTGTAATTTATGCCTGCTCATTAGGACGAAAACAGGTTATGCCTCTGCATATTTACACAACGTCTGCCATAAATCAGTGAGCCGAAACTGGTTGTCCCAAGGTGCGACTCGACAACAGGTCATCCGTGGGGATTCGGTTCTCGAATTAAAGTGTCTAGTATCTGTCATGTTAATATGCATGCCGAGTCTCTGCTATAGTCTCCAACTATAATTCAATTCAAGTGACCAAGTCTTACGGCCCATGGCACTGCTAATTATTGCACTTGAGCAAGCACACGAAGCCTCTAATTGACTTATACATACTGCGTATTGCTCCCACGAGCAGTACGCCCAGCCTTCAATAGTCAGATCATTACAGTTGGCATGTAATCAACAATGGTTCGGGCCAAATTAGTTGCCCTTGGGCGGTGTCTGATGTTCGACAAATGCATTATGCCAAACTTTTATTAGCTCTGAGGGCGACGGAAGCAGCCACGCACACAAAGGGCCAGGATATATGTATGTGGTGTGGGGTTCGTACAAGCTGGCTCCTTGCTCCTGACTGATTTTGTTTACAGGCGAGAATTTGCACGACGCACACACACGGTTGACAACTGCAAATGTTTGCCAGATGGCCCGCCTCAGTGTGCGTTGCCATGGCCAGAAGGCAAATGTCTGACAAATCTGTTGCATTATGGGTGCCATATGCTGCTGCCGATGCTGATCCTGGTCGCATATCGATTTGTGTCGCCTTAGCAGCTTGCCACCCATTTCCGCTAATTAAATGATGGCCATAAATTTTGGATTTCGATTAGTGGGGATTGTCATCCGCGTTCTCCGTCCTCTTGACTAATTAAAGCAGTTAGGTTTAAGTACCCAGTACACGCTTTTGGCGTGGTAAAAAGTGCACTTTGGTACTTTATTTCTAACCCACACTGCGTATACGCAATACCGAAGTGCACTCCAACAGGTGGCTCTTATTGGCCTGCAATTAATTAACACTAACTGCCGCCCGCCCACAAAACTCCCACTTTTGGCAATTACACATGTAAAATCGCAACGCTTGACAAATGTTGTTTGCGGTTTGGCCATAAATATTATAGGTAATTGGCTTGCCATCGCCAGGGGGGAGGAGGACCTCCTAGAAAAATAGCCACTTTTTTGGATAATTGTAAATTGCATTCCGGGCTACGGACTCTGGATTTCAATTCACGTTTCGCGTTTGCTATCTGATTGAGTGACGGCTTCATGGCTTTGTGGTCTCATTTAACCCATTCCAGCTTCCAGAAAGCCGGCTGTCAACCGGGCAGCAGGAGGGGCAGCTGGCTGGACTGACTGACAAATTAGCTTCGCATTCTCTGGAAAATTTTTGCGTTTGTGGCTTTTTTCTTCCTTTTCAAATTGGACTGTTTGGCTGTTATTTATATTTCGGTTTTCAATGCAAATTGCATAATTTATTGCAGTTCCTGATTTGATTTATGAGTCGGGCGCATTATTTTTTATTTGTTTAACTTTAATGCTTTGTTGTATGGATTTATGGTGGAGCCAGATTTTTTATGATTTAAATGGTGTTTTATGGGGGGTAATGTGATTTTAATAGAGCAGCGGGGAATTGAATTCACTTTGATATTTATGAGCCAAGTGTTTTTCGTTTCTGTTTCTGATTCTGCCTTTGTTAGGCATTAATAAAATAATTTATTCGTTCTGTCGCTCGTGTTTTCATTATTCATCTTCTTTCTGCAGCGTTATGGAAAAGTCTTGCTTTGCATTTCAAATGCAATTTGATTAAACCGAAATTTGACTAAGTGTCGGAGGATAATTTGCATTGTGACAACTGGGACGTCCCGTTGTCGTTTTGATTTCAATCCAAACATTTTCAGGATTTCCGGTTAAACAAGGAACGCAAGGACCCTGAAGCTAATCCGTCTTAGCTCCAGGGATGTGAAACTTGTTCAAGAAACTTTAAGCCATCAGTTTTAATGGTAATGTTGTCACTTATTTTGAAAGAGGTCCTTCAAACTTGCCGCCAGACTTTATTAAATGCCTGTCCCTCGGCTGGAGGAGGAAAATGGCCAGAAGAAAACAAAAAAATACAAAAAAGAATCACAAGAAGAAGGTAGAATCCCCTGGGGATCTACCTTATGTTTAAGTAATTGGCAAACAGCTTTGGCCGGTCCCTGGGATAACGCAGACTGGTATTTGCAAACCCTTCCGACCCGTCACCGGTGGCTCCGAGATGTTAATGTTGTCGTTTTGGCCATGTTTATTTTCCGTTTTGTCTGCGCTCCCAAATATAAATAGAAAACAAACGCACGACTAATAAAAGATTCCCAGGATAATCCCTGGGAAATGGTTGGAAATGGGAAAATAAGCAATCGAGTGCTGCGTTCCAGAAACACATTACGCTGAACAAAGGGATCTAAAAATCTAAAACAATTTGAACCAACACTCCCAACAAAACAAAGGCAAGAACTGGGTGAACGATAATCCCCTCGAAAACTGAGTGGATGCTCCCTGCAAAGCCCTCTTAACAATGGAAAGTGTTTGGCGCTTAGATGGGCGCCAGAGGAAAAAAATGAAAATAAGAATTTCATTTCACTTTCCTCGGATCTGACATGCTGTTGACTGATGGCTGTTGCCATCATCAGCACCCCCTCCCGGTATTAGCATATTTTGTGCTGCTTTCAATACGTTTCCACCCAATTGCACAGGCTGGCAGAAAAAAAAGCGCCAAGTCCGCAGCGAAATTGAAGCCATCTTGGCAACCAGAAAAGAACAAAGCACCGCTCCCCACGGTATTTGCGGATATATATCGCGGCTATATACGTGCAAATATATTCCAGGGGTAAATCAAGAAATTAATCCCTTTAGCAGCTGCGACAGCACCAAACAAATAATGAAAGATATTTATTTTTTTTGTGTGCGCGGTGCGGCGCCCCTTATAAACACAACAATGAATGGCGGAATCAAGCTGATGAAGAATGATATAATAACAATAATAATAATAACAGCGACACTCTCTACACGGCCGAGATCCCTTTGTCGCTCCGCAGTATCCACGAGATACAGATACAGATGAGCCATAAAAAATCACAGAGCCCCCACAGCGGCCAGCGGTGATAATAAAAAATAAAAAGGAAAAAAATGTGACAAGTGATACAAAGTAAATACATGCGAATCTGAAACCGTACCATACCAGACAGACCATCCGACACACCAATGAATTGTAATATGTATCTGAATCGCTGTGGATACACACGTATCTGTATCTATCTACAGAGTATCTGCAGCCGTTTCCGCGGCTGTCCCGTCCCGGTCTTGTTGCAACAGTTCGTGTGTGGCATCCGTTCAGATTTTTGTCCCTTTTGGCTTAATTTTTTTCGTTTCTTTTGGGTAAGCCGCTTTTATGGCTGTAATGGAATGTAACCGAGCCACTGACACAACACAGAATGCAGCTCACATATTGCCATTGCCCGATGAGTTATGGCTTAATTGTGATGTCAGCAGCGTCTGCAAATTGGAGCTCTCTTCCGGACAAAAAATGATAGACACCCTTCCTTCCCAGATACCCTGTCTGGGGATGTCACCCAAAAATGAATTGTGGCAGGCAGACTCGTAATTTCCCATATAAATTCGAATGTGAATTGCATAATTTACATCTCGGCTAAGCAGGAGGGAAGACAAGCCCCTTGGCTTACACTTCAGTGGCGCTCCGTAATACCCGGCGTATGTGCAATATTCCCAATAAATAAAGCGACTGACTGGTATCCTTCCTCATCCCGACACCTCACCAGGGACTGGCAACTGGAGACTGGGGACTGGGGACTGGGGCCGAAGTGGCATTCACACAATGGTTATGATGTCGATATGCGCGAACTGTGGGAGCCATCACTCATCCGGCGGTGTCTTCTTTGCCGCGGAATGAGAACGCTGATGATATGAATGAATTATGTGGGTTGTGGCATGAAAGGGGGGGCAGGCAGCCTGTGTCGACATGCGTTTAACTTGCGGCAATTTTGTAACATGGAAGCTGCAGACGAGCACACAGATGACGACGGGCGACAATGTTGGAAACATCGTTGCAACATCAGCGGCTGTGGCAGCAACATGAGTTACAATAGCAACAACAAGAACTCGGCAGATACATGAACAACCTGCAGCTGACGCTTTCGGTGGCATATGCATGCAAGGCTCTTGTGGCATTGTTCGTGTGGCATAATTTAAATAATTGAAAGTTTTACGCTTACGCGCATAATGCCCGAGCACAGCTGATGGCCGGATGCTGATGGTCGGCATCCATCCAGCGTCCTGCATCCTTTGGCTTTCGCTTTAGCTCTGGCTTTGGCGCTTTAATGAGCAAATTACAGGCGAACAACCACCACCACCAGCCAGTCGCACTACATGCCAATGAAATTAACCAATTTCACAACGAAATGCAAATGAGCTCTCGACTAAAATATACGCATGGGGCATGGAATGAAAGAAAAAAAAATATGTATCAAGCCCAGGCCCTTCCACAATCGGCATCCTGGGTTATTTAATTTTGTGCCGCCGGCGGTGTCAGAGACGCGAATTCAAATTAAATGATCACACCGCGCGCCCAGCACAAGTTCAAATAGACAAATGCGCCGCTGCCCGAGGTACAATTACCCACACAGCCACGGTTGCTGTTACAGATACAGATAGAGGCAGAGGCAGAGATCCGGATACAGATGCGGATGCCGGCAACCCTTTGTGAGCGCCTCCACTTCCTGCCCTTCAGTCTTCCCCATTCAAGCTCTATCTGCGGCTGCCGTAGCCTGCCCCCCCAGGTACGTGAGTGCAAACTGCTTACGCTCATATCATACAAATCATGCAGCTGCCATAAATTCTAAATTGCCAGCCATTTTGGCAGACACATCAGGCGGCAGGATGGAGAGGCGGCAGGATGGACACCGCCGGAGGGGCTCTGCTAGGGCCCAGGTTGACTGATAAAAACGAGCCACATGTACTGCCGGCTCCCGAGTCCGGACCAAGTTACAGTGGTCTATAAAAAGTGATTAAACACCAATTTAAAATAATGCTTGAACATTAAATGATAAGCATTCGAATAATGACAATCATAAGGTCGTAAAACACTCTTGATGTTTGCTGGTTTTTGTGAACTTGTTTTGCAATTTAACAAAAAGGTTGTCATAAATTTTAATGATTGAGAAACTTTTAAATACTCTTTTTTTTTGTATTTAAAGGCAGACCTATCCACTGTACTCTGCCATATAGCCAACCGATTTCCGAGCGAAACATAATGAGACTTGACATGTTATTTACCCATTGAGCGGTCAGCGAGTGTGTGATTGGGTGTGAGTGGCGTCCAAGGGAGTCTGTCTCCGATCCCATTCCGTTCATTCAGCTCGTTGTTGACCACTGATTGTTTCAATGGCGTTCGAACAGTGCAAATGAACAGAGAGCAGTAGCTGGGGTCACGCCCAGTCTCTCTAGACCCCTAGGACCCTTTCCTCAGAGGTCTCCTCTATTCCCCCCACCAGCTGTGACGGAAGGCACCGCTTTGTAAATAAATTGCATGCATCCTGGCTCCTCGCTCGCATGCAAAAGTCTATTTATCCTGAAGTCAAAATATGCTGCAGACGAAGCAGCAATAGCAGCTTTCTGTTATTTTAACTTTTTATATTTTTCATACCCCGCTCAGCGCTACTCTGCTCAGCTCAGCTCCTTTTTTATGGCACACTCTGCGCTTTCTGGTCTGTCTCGGGCTTCATTATTTTTATTGGATTTTCCGCAAGCCTGGAGGGGGGAATATGATAATGCGAGTACTTCAAACGGGTTCAATATAACCGTTCTACGGCCAAGAAAAATGTGAAATTATATGCGACGAGATGGAGGAGGCGGTGGCGGTGGAGGAGAAACCTCTTGGCTAATCCCGACTCTTGTTCACCCACACAAGCTGGCAAAGATTGCAGTTGTAACCATCCAGACACACACACACACTTTGAAGCTGTCATGTCGGTTTGGAATGCATCTAATGGCATAGCATGGCATATTACACATACGCCCTGTGGCGCATTGTCTAATAAATACAAATTTAGACAGCATGATTTGCCGGGTTAGGGAATGAGAACGGAGAGCATTGCACTCGAGATACGAGCCCAAGCCCAAGCCCACAACCGGAATGGGAGAACATATATTATAATATTTATGACGCCCGGTGGGTGGCATGGATTGACCTTTTGCTTTTGGTCGGCCCCGACAGGACCAGAATTGCACATCCAAGTGGCCCTAATGCGATGTGGCCGTGTCTAACAGGGTCATTAGCCACAAGTGGCAGTGCGCTAATTATGCAACCCGAAGTGGGCTGTAACAGGAGCTGCAGCAACGGCACTGGCACTGGCTGCCGAGCCAGTGGCATAAATCTCCCTTTCTGGGCCAGCCCAGCATTGCCAATTATGCACTTTATGCCAGGGATCACGGGGCACGAAACACTTGCCCCACAAAATGCTCCCCACAAATCCCTCCAACTTTGCAGTTGTCCGTGGCCAAGACACGACCTCAAGCCTCTGCAAGTCGCATTATGACAGAGCCCGCCAAGTCCAACAAAATGTAAGCCAAACTTTGCCGCTGGCCACAATTGCTGGCCAGCTGGAATATGGTCTGAACCGATCGCTTTAAGGCCACAACACAGACCACGAATTTAAACTGGTTGAGTTAAACCGATGGGACAAATTGGTTGAAACTCTGAAAAGTTCAAGACTACTATTTTAATATAGATTTCTTTTGATAAAGAAGAATCGATTTAAAAATCTTTTGAGGTATTCCGCTTAACAATCGGTTGAAAATTGCCATAGATAGAGATATCCGTAAACGATATATATTGCGCAACCAATTTTTCATCAAAAAATTCACAAAAAATCGATCCTGAAATTTGTTTCTACGTTTTGATACAGATTAATAGAGAATCGATCCACAAATCTTTTGAGGTAATCCGCTCAGGGATTGGATGAAAATTGAAAAAGATATGGACATCCCTGTGGCCCATATAAGGCTTCCCTATCTAGATCGCAATTTCCTAGGGGATCCATAGGAAAAATAAACAAAAAATTGATCGAAAAATCTTGTTTAAGGTTTTGTTGCAGATTAATAGAAAATCGATCCACAAATCTTTTGAGGGTTTTCCGCTCAAGGATCGGATAAAAACTGACATAAGTATGGATATCGTTATGGGCAGTGTATGAAGCACCTGTGTTCACTCCCAATGAGTTCAAATATTTTGAAAATTCAAAACAATAACAATCAAAATAAAAAAACAACTACAAATATTAACATAAATTCGCTAATTCCTAAGAAGTTTTCATTGAGAAACTGACTTTAATTCGGCCTGGTACTGTTGTCTAATAAATTGTACGCCTCGAGGGCTCGCGAGCCGAGCTGCTGAACATTTTATGTACCGCATCAACACGTTGTAAGATAAATGTGGTCCTGGTCTTTGATGCCCGGGCCACCGTTGAGTGGCCAAATTTCAAATTAAAATTAACATTATGCAAATTTCCTCCGTTGCCATTACACTCGACAATGTCGCGGGTCGCTGCCGCAGTCAAACAATCCTGCCGCCCACAAAGGAGTCGATCCGCGGACGCAGGATGTTAGCTATGCGGAGTTCTGGACTAGAACCGGCTGCCGTGGGGGAGGAGAGGCAAACTTTTTATGCAAATTAAATGTCTGCGAGTGACGCGCGTGCGTTTTGTTTGCTACAAGGCTGTTGCCTCGAAGAAAAGCCCCGACTCCTAAGCGATGCGGAGCGCTTCTCCTAGGGCAGCGCCAGCTAGAAAATGGGGGAAAAACTTTGTTTTAATGAATTTTTTAGCCGCAACGCTGAGCATTCCCAATGTTTGCTTAATTAAAGTGAATGCGTGGGGGCGTGTGTACTATATGTGAGAAGGCAGCTGCAACCCCGACTCTGTTTATTTTCCTTTCAACATGCTGCGGTTCATCATCATTAACTAAATACTAGCGCCGCGAACACAAAGCGGCGGGCAAATCAAAATAAATACAAAATAAAGAGTAAAATAAATACTAAAATAAAGAGGATGAAATATGTGTCTGAATCTCCAAATACACAGTCAGAAAATTATTCAGAATGTTTAGACTCTTTGAAGGATTAAATATTCCTTCATTTAAAGTCCTACCAACTTTGTACCATAGTGGTCTTGATGTGGTTTTTTTACCTCTTCCGCTTTTCCCTTCATGGCCTGGTTGTTTGTTGTTACTGGTGTTGAAATTTATGCGCTCTGTTGTATTATTTTTCCTGCTTCCGTTGCGCCTACCAAACAAAAACCAACAAAAAGCGGCGCTAAAGTCTAGAGCAAGTACAACAATGTTGCACCATGCTGGGGCAAAGACAAGCAACAGGCTGATGGCCGGGTGGCACGGGCAGCTTGGGCTGGCATGGCTGGGCGGGGGAGTTGGCCGAGAGAAGTGTTCGCTACTTGGACTTCCAACTAGCTCCAGAGCCCGCCAATCCCCAAAGTTCTGGCTCTGTTCTCAAGTGCACTCTCCGCCCTATTGCTGTTGTTGCTTTCGGTGTTGCTCCGGAGTTGCTGCCACTTCAGATTGCAGTTGCTGCCGCTGCCACTGTTGCTATTGCCGCTTTGTTTGTGTTGCATTTAATTTGATTCCATTTTATTTACTTTTCCATATCTCTATATAAAAGATGCTGAAAGAGGCGCCTCGGCTGCGGCTGAGGCTGCGGCTGATGCTGTTGCTGTTGCTGCGGTTCGTGAGTTAAATTAATTCCACTTGATACACAATTTTCATCCCACTCCGTCCAATCCCCGACTTTAGTTTGCAACAGCTGCTAGCAGCTAGCAGCTAGCTTCTGCTGCATGTGGCTAGTGTTTTTGTTTTGGCCCGTTTCTTTCTGTGTTTCTGGGCTTTTTTCTTCTGGCTCCCAGAAGTTGATTAAGCGCCAATTTATTAGTTATTCCATTGCAGGACTAGGCCAGCCTTTGCTTTCAACGCTGCCATGAAATATTTTCCATTTCCCACTCGCTTTTCCATATTTCCATCCCGAAAGAAACAAAAAAACAAACAGCATTTGGCACACTCATGAATCGCTCGGCTCGAACAGTGAGTTATTCACAATTCCGGAATGAAAGTGGGACCAGGAGGGACCCCCGGACGGGCATCGGGAGTCTGTTCAGCCATTTGGAATGGCGCGGAAAGTTATGAGACCGTTTTGTGGGCATATATATGGCTCATATAATTTCTGGTTCGGTTGCAGTTGATTTACTGCGGCTATTGCTTGTTGCGGATTTCGATGCTCGGCTCCCAGGCTTGCTGGAAACTAATAATTGAGAAATTCTTAAATACTTAGTTGTGGCCAGAGAGAGAAAAGCCATTTCGGTATTGAATTTCTGGCTATTAATCTCATTGATTTGATATTGACATAAATCCCCCAGTGATTGCAGAGTGGTAGTTTGCCTTGCATTTGCATATGTTTCCCCTAGTTTCCTGGGGATTTTCCGGAATGCAGCCACCACCTGCAGAAGACGGATGCTACAATGCAAATTCTGTGCCACAAGGAGATATATATTCGAGGAAGCGACTCCATATGTTTGTTCTGAGATATTCCTCTGCCAGCTAGGATACATTGGCCTTCGGTCTCCGTCTCCCTGGGCTGTGTGATAGTCCTTATTTCAACCTCATTTGATTTCGACATCCCACACGAAGCACAAAAAAATGGATTAATGCAAACGTCCGTCCCGAAAGTAAATAATTACAGAACTCGGAAGCGTTTTCTCCTCTTCGCTGGAAAATCAAAGCCGCCAAGCCAAAAGAGAAAGTTGGCCAGAATGAAAGGGTGAGGGCCGGGCAGTTAGCAGTAGTTAATCACCGGACAAACAAAGCAGCCAGGAAGGAAGTTGGAGAAGTAAACAAAACGGAAGAAGCCAAAGAAAAATGAGACTTTCTACGAGGCGGGGATTTAAGATTTCCCACTGACCCTCGAGGTCACGTCCAAGGGAAGCAGTTAGAACTGTGTGCTTGGTACATATTGAAAATGCAGCAGTTCACTGCACTAATTGCTGCAGCCAAAGAGGTGGTTCTACTGGAAGTCCTGCCAGGAGGGAGGAGAAGGATGGGCCATCCATCAGGCCCATCGACAACCGGCGTCAAAATCAATTAAATGGGCAACAGGCGAGCAGTAATTGCAGCTTAAAACAGCCGAACAGGGCTGGAAACTCAACTTTTGTTAAGCTTTAATTTATTTTAAAATATATTAAGCCTGGCTATGGTCTATGACTGGTTTTGATAGACTAAATCTGGCATAATTAACTATTTTTTTTTGTTTAATTGTGGCATCACTAACTGCCACACCCACGCCCTTGCCGTGAAAGTACACTGAAGCACTTTGCGTTAATTGCACGCAGACCTCTTCATCCGAATTCGATGCTGTTCACCGTTGAGTGGCCGGTTGAATGGCAAATAAAAACACAAATTAAACAGAGTAAATAGAAATTCATCAACGTCATTGGCGACGGTCTGGTCCCAGAATCAGCCTGAGCCTCAGCATCCGACTGTGACTCCCAATCCGACTCAAACTCGAACTGGAACTCCGTCTCCCAATTCCGTCACAATAAAATCTACAAACAACGTCGTCGTCGTCGTTGCTGGCTTGTGTTATTCTTGCGCTACATTTCCTTCGCCCTTGTGTGGGTTTTTTATTTATTTACTTTTTTGCTTTTTGCAGGGCAGACATGAAAGCAAACAAAACAATTGCAGTCGGGTCAGCAGACGAGATGGATGGCTGGACAAACGGATGAACGGACGAGTGGCTGGATGGATGGATGGATGGACTGCAGCCGACGCCACCATGAATTCATTCCAATGCCACTGTGGATCATTTCTAGAGTGCAATAAAAAGCAACCGCAACTCGCTTTATGTGCACTCACAGAAATGCTTCAAGTAATCACATTAAATGTCCGAGTGCCCATTAAATAATTCTAATTTTTACAGCACACAACCGAAATGAAATGGATTCAGGATGGATGGCTGAACTATTTAGAGAGAGCTTCTCTAATAACTCGTAAAGATGGTATCCAAAACTTTATCATAGTCTCTATTCTTATGCCTAATACTGTTTCAAGATATCGTGGCCTATTCGGTTGATTGGAAACTAAATTGATGTGCTTTTTGGCTTTTTTTGGGGTCAGCCCCTCCACGGCCACATGGCGCGTGGCATGCACCTCAACTTTGATGTTCTCTGCAACAGATCACCTCGCCCCCACCTCTGACATTCTTCCCCACCCCCTAGACTGCCACTCCGATGTCTTTGTTTTTGTTGGTATTCTGCTTGTCGTTTCTCAATCATTTTGCATCCATTAATCAATTTTTGTTTTCCCCTTTCCAACTGTCGATTCGTGTTTCTTGCCAGCGCCTTCAGCATTTTGTGGGCCTCCCCCTGCTCCTCTATTGCTGGCCTGCTGGTCCGCCTCCCCTCTTTCCAGCCAGCTTTGTGTATCTTAAGTGGACACCAAGTATCTTCAATCTAGCCGAATCGGCAAAGTGGTCAATGCAACGAAGCTTATCTAGTGCCGAACAGTTGCCACTTTGTGGTATGCTCCAGATACATATACCCTGCCCCATCGCCAACACCCACCCGACCCACCCCCTTGACCGCTGCTCTATTAGCTGGTTTTTGTATCTTGGCTGCCATCGCTTCCTTTTGGCCCGATTCCCTCGAGGACAGCACGAAACCTTTGTCCGCAGATCCACAGAGCTCCCGCCCGTCGAGCACTGAACCGCCCAGTGCCCCCTGCACTGAGCGAAAATTTGTTTGCGGATTGTTTTTCACCCTCCAGTCTCCACTGCCATGCTCCAGTGCCCGGCCAGGACTTTAGCCGTTTACTGCGGCCAAAAGTTTAGCATAGTTCATTGTCTTGTTGTTCATCAACTTTTTGTGTTGTTTTGTTATTTTTATCCGATATAACCCACAGGGAGTGGGACTAGGACTGGGAATGGAACTGGCACTGGAAAAGCAACACCCAATTCCCCGTCTTGACGGGAAAACAATGCCAAGTGAAGGATTTTATTTGACTGTAATATTGGCGGAAAGATTCTGGATACTTTTAGATATTTAAATATTAGCTTTGCCCTTGAATTTTAGTCCAGTTACTCACTACTTAGGCACTTTATACGTGATTAGTTTGTTGAATTAACGTACCTGTAAGAAAAGAGAAAAATAATTTATTAATTTTAGATATATCATGTAGCATATTGACATGACACTGATGGATTACTCATATAATAATCTAAGACTGGCACTTCCCATATCGTAGTGCATTCTACAAGTCAACCTTGTCCAAAGTTTTTCCTCAAACCCCAGCTATCCTACTTATTTAGCCAAACACACTGATTACTGCGAATGGTAATTAAACTTTTGAACTCTCTACGGAGCTGTCGTTGACGTGTCATCCGTCGAGGTCCCTGTCCCGGCGGAGCCTGATTCGCCGGATTCCCAAGTTCCGGAGGCCCAGCCATCCGCATAATCAGATAAGCAATAACAGAAACAGCAGCGCGGACGAAATGGCCACGCCTTCAGAACGCCCCGCAATGAGATTCATGACAGGCATAGACAAAGTTGAAGAAGGGCAGACATCTCAAAAGACTCGAAGACTGCAAGGTTGCGGGGCTCCCGGCCAGGCCACTTAATTGTATAAGAAATGAGCCAAATGGACCCAAGAGATGAGGGTTGGAAAAATACACAAACAGAAACCATAGAACACTTACACTTGGCTCGGTCTATGGCCGGGGCGTTAATTACATTTTTATTATTTTCATTTGGTTTTTGGTTTGGGGTTGAGGTTTGGTGTTTCTAGAGTTTGGCGCAAAAGGAACGCCCTTCGATTCTCTGTAACCCCAAGCCAATTTCAATTCTAGTTTCGGAAATTTCGGACGAAGTGAATTAATGATGCACAGCAGCCCAAAAGTCAATTCGGGTCGTGATTTGTGGAGTAGAGCATAGAAGTGGCATGGGGGTGTGGCTACTGCTGCAGTCTGACTGCTCCAAGACTTCGACTTCATTTTTCTTGCCACCGATGTGGCAAGCAGTGGCCTTGGGTTGCAGGTCACGTGATGCTGTTAATTGCACGCCCAGAACCGCAGAAGCCCGACGATGCTGTCTCTGCAGTTCTCGGTAATTCCCACCCCGATGTCCAAGTAACTTGGCTACCAAGGCGGGCTAATTGAAAAATATCTTGCAT
Source organism: Drosophila ananassae (assembly GCF_017639315.1). Taxonomy (NCBI): domain Eukaryota; kingdom Metazoa; phylum Arthropoda; class Insecta; order Diptera; family Drosophilidae; genus Drosophila; species Drosophila ananassae. Next base: position 7,597,592 of record NC_057927.1, read on the forward strand.
TTGCCCCTAATTGAGGCTACTTCACAGGTAGAGGGCTTGAGGGATTGCCATCGGATGAGCTGAAATAGAACACCTAAATGGAAATCGAAAACTTTCACACCCGTTTTGTGGAGTGCGCACTTGAACGACAACAATACTCATATTCCATCATCATTATGCGAGCAGCCCATCCATATATCTTCGGGGTTTTCTTTTGTTTGTGAGCACCCAGGCACTCTGACACTCGAGAGCCCATGCAGCAAACTGGGCTATAAAAACTCGGTCGGCCCATGATTATAATTATTATTATTGTTGTTTGCACTGCTCGTGTTCGGGGCTGCCACACAAAAAACAAAAAACACAAGAGCAAAAAGAGCAGGGAACATAAAACCATTAGCAATTCATCTTCCCAACGACGACTGACTGCAATTAGAGAAGAACACATCCCGTTGAGGATACCGTATGCCTGAAGGCAAGTGGCTGCGAAAGGAGTTCGCCCAGTTTCGAGTTCGAGTTCATTGGGGGTCCTTTTGGCACCGCAGCCCCCCAAAAAGGCCGAGGCGAGTCAACTTCCTTAACACTTTGACAGCAATTTGCGAAATATGTTGCCGGCAATCAGCAGGGAAGTGAGAAAATAACAACAAAAACGGCAACAGCCGGGCGCCGAGGACGAGGACGAGGAGGACCAAGTTTACAAGTCGCATAAACAGAGGCGCGCACAGAAGTATGCTACAGAATGGCAACAGCCGTTGCGCGTATGTGTGTATCGGGTGTCCTGCTCGCAGTCTATGGCTATGTGTGTGTTTGTGTGCGATCCTTTGTGCCCAATCTTACTGACTTCCTTCCGGTCGAGCGGCCTGGGCCTGGGCCACAAGTGTTTGGCCTGGCTTTTATACATTTTTTTTTTTTGCTCCTTTTTTGCGGCAATTAATTAAAGAAGCAAAAACGAAAGATAGCTCAGCTCGGCTCACAGCTCACAGGCCACTGCCCACCGCCCGGAGCTGTTTTTGGTGGCAAATGTAAAGCATGCCACTTTGCAGCATTTTCTACAATTTGAGTTTGAGTTTTATTTTGTTGCTGGATACCACTATGTATAGTATTTGCTCTGCGTCTGTCTGGCTGTCCAATTTCAGCCTGCCAAAAGTTATTTTTCCCTTTTCGCCTTCTTGTTCAAATAGAACCTGCAGGCTCAGCATTAACTTGTTTTTCTTGTTGTTGCTGTTGCTTTTCGTGTTGTTTAACTATATGTATATAGTAACAACAATAGATTTGGCCAAAAAAGGCCAACAACAATAGCAGCCACAACAATGGCCTGGCAAGTTGATATTCGTTGGGTTTTCCGGCGAATGTTTCCCTTTTTTCTGCTCGGTTGCGACTTACAATTTCGTTATTTATGACCGTGTCTCGTATTTTCCATTTTACTTTTTTATTGACTGTCTTCATTTCTAGGTTACACGTCCAATAACAACTGCGGCTCGATGTGCAAACAAATCGCAGAGAGCAGAATCAATAAGGACACCGTGTTTTTTAGCAGTTTCCCTGCAGTTAACTTTGCTTTACCGTCTCCGTTGGGGGATATTTAACTAGTTTGCTATTTTTTTTTGCCCCTTGCCCCTCCCTCCTGCTGCTGGCTGTGCACGAATGTTACCTTAAATATTTATTTGGCTTATTTGTTGTTTTCGCCCACAAAAAACCGTCAACAAATTTCGTTACCCAGTTTGGCCAACTTTGCTGTCAACTTTTTGTGTGTCCTGGCCAAATCACTGCAGGAGTCCTATGTAGGTCCTTATCAACAAGAAAATTGCTCTATTACAGTTAATAACTTAATTTGCCAACTAGAAGTTACAAGTTTAAAGGCCGCTTCCGCTTTAAAGCCACCCTTGTTCCTGCCCCAATCGAACGGAATGGCTGCCACTCGTTCATGCTCTTCCACTTCAATTATTCAGACATTTTCCAATCAAACCACCAGCACGCAAGCAAACAATATTGAAATATAGTTTCCACCTTGATGTTTGGTGAAATTTATTTTCGTTAATTGGTAGCAAAAAGTTTTTTGGCGGAAAAGCAAAAAGTTGCCAAAGCAAACAGAGGAGAGAACAGCAGTCATGCCCCCGAAATCACACACACCCTCGAGATCTCAGAGAGGAAAAATATTTTAAATATTAAGGGACTCCAAAGGAGGTCCTTCTGGGGGAAATAATTCAAAATTGTACATGTTTTCGCGCAGTGAGGACCTGCCAGAGAGAGTTGCAAGTTCAAAGGCGCCACAAGGGCGGGTCGAGAGCCAAAAAACAACTATGGGAAAATAAAACTAAACGCCATTTTGACTTTCTGTGAACTCTTCTTTAATTAGGGATCGCTAATCAGTGGCTTAGGACGAAAAGTTTCGCCAAGGAGTTGGATTTAATTAGCTGCAGTGAGCCGTCGGGGCTGTGCATTCTCATTTGCATTTAACAGGCTGACAAAAACCTCCGGCATTTGCATATGCAAACTACGACTGGCATGTCTAATGGGCCGTCATTGCGTGCGGATTGATATATTGGACCGGTTGAGGGAATGACTCATTGAAGGAGCCGCCGTCGATGCCGGAGCCGCAGCCGGAGCCGACAACGCGGCGCACAGCACGCCTAATTACATTCAACGAGTTTTTATGCCTCTGGTTTCCCAGTAATTCAACACCTTCGGTTGCTTCACACATGAGCTGCCTGCGAGCTGCAGATGCATTTTCCATTCCTGCATCCTTGAACTGCAGCCGTTACTCAAACAAAGAGTGTGTGTCAAACACAAATACAGGAGAGAACATAATCTAATATACAGCATCTACGAGGGGCAGGAAAATGTGATTTAACAGTGCCTCTATACCAATTAAGAAATTTCACGCCATTAGCCACGGTTAGCTAAGAGTTGTGTCTTAATTTCCAGCAACATAAATAAATTTCATGGAGCCATTCGACACAAAAAACATCAATTACGAAATTTCACGCTCACGAGTGAAATCTTAATTATGAGTTTCGGACGCAAACTAAACTGATAATATAAGCATTCAGTGTTTATTGTGACATTTAGTAAGTGGCTTCTTCACTTGATTTCCCAAATAGAGATTAATTTTTCCAATTAAGGTGGTATACAAGAATATGCTGATGCTTCATCCATCTGTATCAACATATTTTCCATCATTCTGTGCCATTTAATTCGATCTTTTGGAGACGACATACTTTCATTACGATGGAAAAGTAACAATTTGGCTTGTAATCCGCATTTTCCACATTCCATCCATCCATCCATCCAGTGCCAGTGATTTTGATTGACAAAAATATTCGGGGAATCGATTTTTACTCCCATCCTGGATTACACGAACTGCTCATATGGGTGGGATCAGGAGCAAGGGTCACAAGGCAGGGGGAACAAATGGCGAGTGTTTGCTGCTAGGCAGCCCGGCTTAGAGCTCATAACAATGCAGCTTAATAATACAATAAATGCAATCAAAATAACAATAAAACATGCAGCATTGCCCACAAATGGCAACAAAATAAAACCGAACGACTGAACCCATAGCTGAGCTGCCTAAACGGATGAGTTTGTGTGTGTGTTTGGGTGTTTGTGGGTCTGTGGGTGTTCGGTGCTTCGGTGTGAGTGTGTGAGTGTGTGCTGCGAGTATGTTTGAGTTTGCAGAAATTATGACAATATGCAAACGAGTTTCACAAAGGCCACAGAACTGGCAGAAGGCGATGGAGAAACACAAATCGCAGACAAAAGGCAAAAGGCGAAGCCACGATAAATGCGGTGGGCTATGGCAGGAAAGGAGCTAGGAGATGCTTGCAGATACTGCACTGAAAGAAATCTAAGAAACAATATAAATATCTTCCAGACAATCTTTGGTAAACAGTCTATACAAGACTCTAGACAAGAGTCTGTGTTATACAAATTCTGTCATTTTTTTTCTCACAGTTCACTATCCTAGACTGAGATGCAGGGATGTCGTCTGGGCCCGGCTTAGACCCGCTGACATGTAAAGAGCATCGACAAAGGCCGTCCCGAGGACGGGACAGGTAAGCCGGGCTGGCGGGATGGAAGCCGAGATGGAGAGCTGGCTTAGCAGGAAAGGCAAACAGAATTAATGCCACACAAAACCGATTCCGATAGAGATCGAACAAGGTTCTAATAACTAACCAGCAAAGGGCTCTCCACCCGGGGTACTAGGGCATGGGGAGCTTGTTACTTGGAACAAGCGTCAATTAGCAAAGGAGCGGTGCAATTTCCCGTACGGGAACGTGTTTACACGGAGGATTAGTCATCTGATGAGGGTCGCTGGGAGGCTGGGAGAATATTTTCCGGTCAGTTTCACGGCTGTCGACGGATGGATTAACTTTGAAAGCTGGATTAATTTAAATGTGATGTGAAAAGCTTGTTTAAAGATGTTGGACGTGTTAGTGGGTTGAGGCTTCATTAGAAATACTATAAGAGTTCCAACTCTATCCAATAAAAATATTCTACTCAATCAATAACTGTAGAGCTCATTTCGAAGAGGTCAATACACTACAAGATTCAATCAATTGATACGAATACGGATTCTTTCGGGCTGCCCCTTCTTCCTGATTTATCAGCTAATCACGATCAGCCCACGCATAAACACAGTATTTACTCAATACGAGAGCTTAGCAAAGAGCTGGCAGCTTGCGCAACTCGTTTGCCCCCGGCCATGTACAAATTATCTGCATTTTGAGTGGGTTTGATGCCTGAAAAGCAGCAATAGAGATGCAGATGCCGAAGCCGCCGCAAATGCAGTTGCAAGATGCTGAGCCGCATCTGGAAGTCTTAAGCCTTAAGTCTTCAGAGTTTTGAGAGTCTCGGAAAGGTGCGAGGTTTATGTTGAAAACGTTTTGTTAACAACGGCCTGCCACAAAAACCAAAGCCCCATCTGAATGGCGGAGCGAGAAAAATTACAATAAATTATATAAAGTGTTAAATGTGCCTAGCAGCTGGCGGGAGATCGGTGGACTGAACTTAACAAAACGTTTTCGGAAGATCGTCCCAGTCATTTGTTGTTCCAGTGTTTGTGTTTTTTGGGGGCAAGCCCTTAAGATTTATGGGGCTTAATCAAGCCTGAATAGAACCCGCCCGAACCCCGGGTCGAGAATGGAACCTCCAGGCAATGAACTAGCAGCCGCCACCAATTTGTAGTGACAACTGCGAGCTGCATTTCGAAGCGCCATAAAAACGTATCTTTGTATCTGTATCTGAATCTGAGACTCGACATTCACAGCTCTTCGCTCGAGTTGCTGTGCTGGAGAAGGTGTTGGAGCGGTGACGCCAGTCGAGTTTGTTAAACATAATAAATGTGATTCTCAATGTTTGTCTTCAGGTTTCTCTATCACTTGCGACTCGCGAGGGGAGAGCTTGTAGATGCGGGCCGCACTATTTTCATGATAAGGCTTCGGCTGTTATGGCTCCATAATCATGGTGTTCTGGTGTTGATTTTAATTGACAACTCTTTGGTGTGGTGGCACAGTGGGTCGTGGCTGCGAGGCGATCGAGAAAGTGCTCTCGTCAGAGGCACTTCTGCGCCGCATATGTTTACCCTTTGCCCTTTGTGGACCTCTGCTGTTTACATAAACATTTCACTTACACGAAATGCACTCGCAGTCGCACTCGCACTCGCACTCGCACTGGCACTGGCCGATGCCTAATGTTTTTAACTATGTAAATGTTGCCCTGCACCGCCCGAAGTGTGCTCAGCACTCGAGAGATGCTAAAACGCTTCACACAAAGGCCGCGGTGGAAAAAGGCCAAAAATAAATAAATATGCGAGCGCCATGCATGAGTGAGTGCTCTTCGTGGAGGTGTTAAGTGAATGGGCCAGCTAGGGAGGACTCATCATCCGGGTGAAGCCCACATCTTGGCATCACAAGTCCCACATAATCAAATTCAAATATGCGACATCCTCGCACCACTGTGCACACACACTGCGTCTTGAAAACTGCAACAGAATGTGGAGCTCGTTGTGCATACGAAATCAGGGTATAACTGGAATCGGAAAGCAGTGCGTAGTTATGAATGGTCCGTCACAAAGACGTTGTCAAGTGGAGCATAGAGATTGACCACAGAGAGAGAAAATAGGGGTTTATTTCAGGGATGCATTAAATATTTAAACCAAAACCAGAATTATAAAAAGTATATCATTTTTGTCAGTGAGACATTGCGTTTAAAGCTGATTAAATTTGTAAGCAGCTCCAGAGACGGGTTGACAAAACTGGTCGTTCAACAGGAGCGACCAAGGGATTCCACATACCGGACCACAGACCCCAGTAACCGCCTCACAGCACCCCGACCCCCATTAAGCCACCCAGCCAACCCAGACAACGGTGCGCATGCGTTCGTCGGTGCCCAAAATGCAATTCCAATGAAGCTGACGTGACAACGGTCGACGAAGATGAGTGTGACAAAAGGCCCAGACAGGCGGACCCGAAACCGCAAAGCCCCAGTGAAGTCCCAGTAAAAAGCAAAGCAATAGCAAAGCACAGAGCAAGCAACAACGAACCAAAAACCAGATGGCCCAAAAAAGTCACCAGAGACTAAAGACCCGTCGCAGTCGCAGCTCCAGCTAGGCAAATGCAATGAAAACAAGAATAGTTGATAGTTGTTTGGTTGAAGGATAGAGTCGGGTCCATAAACACTCTAAAACCTACATACATTCTTTTCTAAATAATAAGAAAATCATTAGAATAATTTAACAAACCTCACTTAGGAGAAGCTCAACTCTTTGTAAGAGTATCACTGTACGGTAGACACCTCTGATGACAACCAGCGGCAGCAACGAGCATGTCAAAAGGTGTTGTCTGAGCCATGCACTTGAAAAACTTGTTGTGGCTGTCGCTGTCGATTGTTGTTGTAGCTGGTGTTGCTGATGTTGCTGGTGTTGCTGTTGTTACTGATGTTGCTGGTAATTTGAATGGCTGAATGGCGAAATGGCGAACGATCTGCCTACGTAAGTGAGGTGTGACTATGTGCGGATAGACTCCTCTATTCAGGCCGAGGCGCGAAAGAAAGGCGTCTGTGATTGGTAAACGGGCAACATACGACATGCGACACGGGACACGAGACAGACTACAAACGACAACTGCAACATTGGCGAATAAAGCAACAACATGGACGGCAAACGAGTCGCATTTTGATTAGATTTAGCGACGCTCTGGAACCGCTCCAATTGTGCGACTGGAGAGACAGAAGAGACTGCCGCGGATGCCGCCGCGGTCTAACCACATGGCAGCAGAACGCGTTTTGGCCCAAAATGCAAATGCAAATGCAGGGGCAGAAGCCCAGGCCCAGGCCCAGGCCCAGACAAGGCGCGCCAGACAGTCAAAAAGGAAAAACCCACAGAGCTCCACTTAATTGCACGCCCAGGAAAAGCCATAGCCTAGCCATAGCCAGAGTGGGAAATCGAAAGGGCGCGGTTAAGGGCAACCGTGGGGGACTAACAGGCTACAAAAGCCAACACCAACGACACTTTTGATTGAGTTTTAGCACGAATCTCTCAGTCGGCCGGGGAAGCGATGACAAAAGACTCCCGAAAGGTAATTGTTGCCACTCCATTAGGGAAAAGGGGTTGGATTCGCTTTTGATGCCGTTCACACAGGCGGAAGAGGCTCCCAGATAATTGAGTTTCCCATCGAATATCGATTCCCGAATACCAGAAAAAAAAAACGAAAATAGTATTATAGTTCCTCGGCTTTCACCCAAGAAATTAGATCCCAGGAAAGGTCTTATCTGTCCGAGATTGCCCAGATCGAGTTACAAATTGAAATCAAAGCAGCCATGAAAACTCAAGATAAGGTGCGAGACACTCTTCTCTTTTATTTTCCCAGCAGCCTCAGCTTAGCTCATATAGTATGTTGGCCATGCAAAAAATGCCCCCAACCCCGGGGTACACTATTTATAGACCACATAATTTATCAACATCAATTGCAAGAAACCAGTTGTGACCACTCGGGCCCTACTCCGGAGCACCCATTCCCGGTTAGCAATTACTCATGCCCCGGCACATCACGCACAGTAGCATTGAAATGGTTATTGACTCGGGAATCGATGCTTTTTAACACAAATTTTATTGAATTTCCTCGGAAAAGATGTAAAAAATCAAGAACAGAGGAGAAAATTTAATTATAACCAACAAGCAATGGAGCATGAAGAGGCAGGCAAGCGAACCAGAAACGAAGGGAAATTTCTTTTTTCTTTTTACGACTTATATTATATATCTGTGAGTGTTGGGTTTTTGTCGGTTTATTCGACAATGATGGATTGTGATTTGTAAGAATGTCGACGCCATTGGATCGGTCTAAGCAATTAATTTCTAAGCAGGCGAATCACGGAAGAGGAAAACCAACAACGGATGCTATCAAAAAAAAAAAGAAACCAGTGTCCGAGACTCCTCTGGAGAAAACGATTGAAATGGATATGGGTGACTGCGAAGCGGTCAAGATTGATTTCGGCTGGGAGCGTCATTACAAGCAGATTGTGTTACCAGATTGTAAAACACTTCCAATGGGCTCTCCAGACTCCACACTCCAGCGACCCTGTGACATTGATGGGGGTTTTGATTTTCATTTTCATTTTTCATCTGATTGAAACATTATAAAATGCCAAATAAAAGGGAAACGAACCGAGCCGAGAAACAGACGGTACGAGACGAGACAGTCGAATTGACTGAGAAATCTTTTTTGCGGCCTAATGAGCCGTACTTGGCTCCCGCCACGGGGCGTATGAGTGATATTTTGCGCTTCAACAAGCATAAAAAAGCCAAAATTCAGAGAGAAAATGATGACATTTTCGGCTTTTATGCATACGGCGGGCGACTCATTTGCATAAATAGTCGAAAATTGAAAATGAATAACTCGGTTGAGCCGGCTGTCTGGGAAAAATGTTAATGAATGCCGCATAAAAGGCAACAAAATTATTTGGTCATAAAATCCACAGGGACACATGTACGGGGTGTGGTTGAGGCCGCACCACCATGAGGCCGCCATGACGGTCTATCATTATCATTATATGGCTGGCATATTCAAATTTCAAATGATGCAATAAACCGGACGCTTAATTTTTAGTCGATTCTCCGGCAGGACAACCAGAAAAGCGTTTTATGGAGCGAGGTTGGAGAGAAAAAAATGAATGATAAATGGAGGGAAATTCTATTTATAAGCGTAATTGCTAATCCCGAACTGAAAACATAATCCACCCACTTGGGCATGCGAACTTGAAGAGCGCCTGCCGAAAACCATTCATATATCATCTTTATCGGAGACGACTACACCTCTCCTCGGGAATGGGTGATGGGTGATGGGGGAATAGGGAATCTGGAACTGCCGGAAGCTGGGAAAAGGAAAAGCGGAAAAGCGCTGAAGCGCTGAAGCGAAAAAACGTAAACAAAGCCGACGAGACAAAGCCAGAAAAACAAATGAAGGCAGACTATTTGTCAACGCGAATGAAGCCATTTATTATCCATCATAAAACTTGTATTTATCGCTAAATGCGGCAGTGGCAGTGGCAGTGGCAGTGGCAGTGGCAAGTGGGCAGGCGGGGGAAATAGGACATGGACATGTCATACAGTGGAATGTCCCAACAAATCCTGCCGACGAATAGTGCTCGGTGTTTGTATTGTGGATAGTCAGTCGGACAAACAAAGAGATGGCTTAAATAAACGGCAGGCTTGGGTCGTGGCAGGGGCATGGCATTCAGTGGCAGTGGCAAGAACTGAGCCAGCATCACGCAGCCAGTGTCAAGGCAATAAATCATAAAGCAGCCGCAGTTCCACTCGCTTTCGGGTCCCCAGTCGCATCGATTCGCCGCGTGGATTGCGGACTGTGTGGAGTGTGGAGTGCCGTGGAGTTTCTGTGCTGTGTACGTGAGTTTGGGCCGAAATTGGAGCATGTGCCTCGTCATTGCTGTTGTCGCTATCGCTGTGAGCGCAGAATTGTCGTTGAAAATCACGTAAATGTATAAAAATGAAATCTGTCTGCGTAAATGTATCTGTACTGCCACCACAGGCACTGAGAAACTGTTTCGCCGGCTGGCAAGCTGGCGGCCTGGCCATCCAAGAGTCGAATAAATTTCCGTTTGCCGCTGAAATATTTACGCAGCTCTCCGGTTCCCGGAATGGCTTTTCAGTCTTTAGCAAGGAAAATTCGAGCATATGTGGCTAATAAACCAAACCAGACCAGGCCAGCACAGGCCGGGCCGACACTGAACCAATGCAGATCCGATGGCAGATCCAGCTGCAGCGACGACACATAAACCTATATTCCGCCAGCCGCCAGGAGATAGAGATACCCACACACAAAGATACTGTATCTACACCTGTACCCTCGGCGATTTGGGATGGTTGATTGAACTCACAGATACATACGAAGACAGACAAGCTGTCAGATTGAACGGGACGCTGGGATTCCACTTGATTGATGATGGATCAGGATGTCTGTGCTTCTGCCACAGCCTGACTCTCCCTCTCCTCCGACTGCCTGTCGTTTTCCAAAGTTGTGTTACCTAATTAGCAAGTTTTTTCTCTTTTTTTTGGCCGTAAGCTAACGAAGCTAAATGCCAAATGAATGCCAGCCTGGCCAGAGAGCGCCCTGGTAATGGAAAATTAGACAGTCGCTATTGACAATTAGTAGCCGCTGGCAGACTGGTTGTTTACCCATAATTTGGGCTTGTTATGTTATGCTTGAGTGTCTAAATTTCCCCCAACACGTCGAATTTATTAATTAATTTATCGCCGTGGTAATTAAGTTATCACCAATCCCAAAGCAGCCAGAAAAAGACACACATAAATTAATTCGTTTTTAAATTTGGTAATTCGGCCGGACAGATGTGGGGCGTGTAGATATGGAGACCGTTTGAAAGTCGTAAAATGCATTTGGGGGATAATCCGAAAAGCGAAACGAATGTGTAGGCTGTTGGCCACAAAAGCTTTTCCATTTAAAAGTTAATAATCCAATTGACAGGCTGTGGCTTCTGTCTAAATATATATTTTTCACACGAGAAACTACCCAAGCCCTGCAGTATGCCTCATAAAATTTCGAACACATAATCGAACACCGATTTGCACACTTCTTTATTTGCCATCGAGCATTACTTGCAATTGCAATCATTTCGCTTGCCCTCGCCATAAAATATGAGTTTCGAGCGCTCCTGAATTTAAATGAACTCACCCAGCTAACAGGCTTAAAAGATTCCAGTCAGACAAATTACGTTTTTGGCTCATTAAAATGATCTCAGTACGGCAGAATGGAAAAAAATAAAGAAATGGCATTACGTGCCGAAAATAAAAGTCAGCCTCTCGTAGCAACATACACACGGACGCACTTATAAATCCGCAAAGCAATCAGATGAAATTTATGAAATTCTTCTTGCCGGGTAATTCATTTCAGGTCCTTCTCTTGTATGTGCCATGGCTATATGGCTGTATGGCTATATGGTTGTATGGTGTGGTTTTGCCAATGAATTTATTTTGCTTTATTTTATTACTTTCTTTTAGTTTGCCACACAATCCACACACTTCGGTGGACTCTTGGGCTCTTGTGATATTTTTAATAGCATTTTTTTTCCCCCACCCCACCACCGAGGAATGTGGCTGCCCGGCAACGCACATCGATGAAATGGCTGGAATCACAAATAAAACAATGTGGGGTAAGCTGGAGGGATGCTGGGCAAGCAGGGCTGCTGGGGCTGATGGGATGGCAAGGGGGCGTGTCAGCGTGGCACACGACAAATAAATTTGTCAACAAATGTGGCGTCCGATGTGTTGTGTTGCGTGGCGTGGCGGGGAAACGACAAACCAGGGGGATCCCTTGCCAGCAGGACACGAGTAATGATGACAGTTGGGCATTAATTTTTGTTCACTAATTAATAAATGTTGCTGTTGTTGTGGCGATGTCGGTTGGTGGCTCCTCCGCTGATATCTGTTGTGCAGCGAAATGGTTTATTGGCCTATTAGCGCAGCATTTAAATGGCAATCAAGGCGTGGTGGTGGTGGTCAGGTAAGCCAAAAGTCACGCAAGTCGCAAATTGCGAGCCAACAAAACAAACCTGGCTAACGACTAATTACCAAACACGACCCGGAATGCCCAGAATGGCCAGAACGGCCGGCCAAGGAGCATAAACAAAAATGTCCCTGGCAAATTGAAAACGGAAAGGAAATCAATTGATGTGTGTGGCGACAATCGATACGGGATACAGGATGCCCAACTAGGTGTGGTGCGGTGAGGTGTGAGGCTCGACGAGGTGGTGGGTCGGTCGGTTGGTTGCTCTCTGTCTGGTGTGGTCCGGTGTGGTCCGAATCCACACAAGCCTCTGTGGGCACGCTTGAAGGACCCGGGAATATAGGAGGTTTTTGTCATTGCCTCAGTTTTGACACGCCCTAAACAACCACAAAACACACGTGCACTGAGAGAAATAACTATTTATCAGAGAAATTGATATCATATTTTATTAAATTCAGAAAATAAGGACATTATATTGTACAGTTCCCTCTCAAAAAACTAGAACTCTTATTTCATATCCCATGCTTTTCTTTCAGTGCCAAAATAGACAAAAAAAATCGTATGAGGGGTGGCAGGTACTACATGGCATATGCAGGAAAATGCCGGGAATCAGGAGAGCATGGCTGATATATGGAGTATATCCAGTCAGTGTTATCCCCGGCAACGTGATTGAAATTTATGACTGGCAAATGAACGCAACAGACACACTCGGGGAAGGGAGTGTTGCTGGAGAGCTACCCCAAGTCGTGAGTTGAATTCCTAGACCTTCCTGTTAGATTGGGAATTGGAGTTGGGAGTGGGAGTGGGAGTGGGAGGTCCTGTGAGAAATTGCACTGAATAAAAAGCACTTGTACGCATTAAAACCTAATTGGGAATTTCCATAGTTCATATGCCATTTTCCCTGCCCGGTTGCTGAGTGAGTAAGTGAGTAAGTGAGTGGTACGTGTGATGTACGAGTATGTACGAGTATCTGCGGGTAGGTACACATATGCAGCTGTCCATGTTTCTAGTTCTGTTTCTGGTGCTCGTTTTAGAGTCCTTTCGATGTGTCTCTGTGGCATGTTCTACATATTTTGGCTTTGCAAAATGTCACACGCAGGCAACGATGCTCGCTGCTGATGCTGATGCTGATGCTGCCACTGCAGCCGCTGCTAAAGTGGATTTTGCGCTTGGCTATGATAAATTGAGGGTTTTCAGCTGGACAACGAGAGTGGCAGGAGTCTGAACTGGACTAGCGGCCAGGGAACAGGGACCTGAGAGCCGGGATCCTGGACCCGTGTATCGTTACCTAAACTCCTATGCTTCAACCCTTAGCCACCCCGTACGGCTACGGCGGATGCAGCTTCAACTGAAGGATGCGAGGAGATGAGAAGTGGCCAAATGTCATTTGCAGTTTGACAAGCCCAGCCAACCATGTCTCTATGTTTGTGGCCCTGTCTGTACCGTGGGAACCATCATCATAAATTTCAAATGCTCAGAATTAGGATGCTCATAAAAAATGAAATATTTTGGATGCAAAGCAGGAAACTTTAAGTTGCATTTTTCATCATTTTCCCCAAAAGGGACATGTCTTTTCCCTTTTGTGTGGTTGGCATTTGAAAACTTCCCAGTTTCCTCTCTTTAATGTCCTCTTTTCCGAATTTGTTTTAGATTTTTAAGTTCTTAAGCCACTGTTCAGAGTCCCCTCACAGTCGCACTAATTTTATCAATTTTCGAAAAACTACAAAATGGGGGAAAACGTCGATGAAACCCAAGGACTAATCGACTTAATCGGACTGCGCCAGTCTCTGGAAAACTCTGTGCCAGCAACTGCAATGTCCTTGACATGAACGGTAGGGCTTGAATCCGGGTAGGGCTGGCAGGACAGCTGTATCAGCCAGCGATGATGACTTTGCCGCATCGTCTACGCCTCAGATAAGAAAGTGACAAGTCCTGCCACCGGCCCGCAGCTGCTTTGATTTATTGTTCGAGGCTTAAAGTTGTGAAAAGGCTGCCTTATCACCAGGCTCCTTTGGCTTTTATTTTGTTGTTTTTCCCTTCGCATCATGGCAGTGTGGGTGTGGCTGGGATGGGTCGGGGGGATGGTGGTGCTCGAGAAATTTATTTATATGCAGTGACTTTGAAAAGAAAGTTCGACCGTTGCCGGGCGAGGCAAACTTTCGACCTGGGAGCGCATCGATTATAAAACTTTTTGTCCCATCTCGTCTGGGGGCTCCTCTTGGCCGGAATTGGCAAAGTTGTTAAATAATTGCGCCGGGCATTTACTGGCCCGTATGCGTCTCGTCATATGCTCCACGACTCCAATGCCAGTCGAATGCATGAGGACCCGGAATCAGCGCGGGATTAGCCCCAAACTTTGTCCGGCAGCTTAGCCGGACAAAGGGTGAGTTAATTGTGCGAATGTCAAGACAAATTGCGTTAATACGACCAGACTGGCAAATGGCAGAAGCTATATTATATTGCCAGCTCCCTTGCCAGATCTCCAAGCTTTCAGTTCCCAGATATCCCAACTCCCAGCTCCCAGTTCCCAATTCGGCGAAAGGTCAGGGGCGCAGAGATGCGCAGCATGAGTGTCGCAAAAGTTTTCAAAAAGTATTTTAAGCGAAATTTATGCAAACCACAAGGCAAACTGGCAGCAAGGATCCCCCACTGGGTGTGCGTGTGTGAGTGTCCTTATTTATGCAAGTGTATGTGTGTGTGAGTGCCGGGAAATGCTCTGCTAATCCCCGAGTAATCAAAGTTTCGGTAATGTCACCAGAGACAAGCAGCCAAGGAGGGCTGGCAGGAAAAAAGCTGCCAGAAAAATTGGGAAAATTGAAGCAACATACTCGGGACTCACAAAGGAGGGCGAGTCCGCCACCTTCCAAGTCCTCCCATTTCGCTTGTCCCCCCAGCGAATGTTTTTCCGAGGCGACTGGGAAAACACTTTTCCAATTAATGAAATCTCTAAACTGCCATAAATTTCGGCCCGGACGCAAATAATTAAATTTCGTGGCCCTCACGCAACACCACACCGACACAATAAGCTCACACAGACAGCCCGACAATGACTTGTTGACTTTCGGTTGTATGGGTGTAGCGGCGGAGTGTGTGTGTGTGTGTTAGTGTGTTTATGCGGCTGGGCCTGACATTTCTGACCAATTTCGAATTGACCGCAATACAGGCGGTTGTTCAGGGCCAACAAAGAGGGCTCCAATTGACAAGATTCGCCAATAAGCTGGCAGGGAAAGGGAAAGGTGTGCCTGTCAGGATAATAGTGGTAATAAAAAGGGATACCATGAACAGGAATCAGGTCCTCTGGTTGAAAAACTGCTGAACTACCTTAGTTGATATAAAATTAATCGATAAAATGATGATCTAACACTCACCTGCTTGACACTGACAACTTCCGGTACCACCTTCGCCGCTTGCCGCCGCCGCTGCTGCCGCCTCGGCCGCCTGGCGACGCTGCTGGCGACGCGTGAGCTGCAAGTGCGACACATCCCGGCGGAGTCGGTGCAGTTCACGCCGCACATGCAACGCCAGGTGGCTGCCATTGGCATTGGCGGTGTCACTGGTCGCACTACCGCTGGTCAGAATCTGCGCCTGCTCCGCGGGCCAGTGTAGGAGCTGCTGCTGCTCTAGCCGGAGCTCCAGTTCCACAATCCTTGCGTCCAGTTGCTGGAGGCGCTGCATCCGCTGCTCCAGCCGCGTTTGCCGCACGTTGCCGTAGAGCGCGAAGCTGAAGGCGCACAGGCACAGCACGTAGCTGGCGACGTGCAACAAGGACACGAACCGGACTGTGGGGCGAGGTCGCTCCTTGCTGCTGCTGTTTATGGGGGGCTGACAAGTGGGCGGGGCCAGGCGACTAGCTGCTGCTGCTGCTGATGCTGTTGCGGGTGCACCCGCTGCACTGTGACCCAGCAGCAGGCACTGATGCTGCTGCTGATGCTGCTCTTGGCTTTCCGTTGTGGGAGATTCTCCGGCTAGTGCTCCTGCTCCTGCTCCTGCTCCTGCCCCTACCGCTGCTCCTGAATCATCTCGCGCTCCTGCTGTTGAACTGTCCTGGGGCATTGTCCTTGGACTGCCGCTGGGCGGCGCTTTGTGCTTGCGCATCCTGCTGCTGCGTCTTAGATGGAAATGGAAGGCTGTCCCCGAACAAACGAACGAAACTCGCGTATGTTGCTGTCACTTGAAGTGTCCTTGTGTCCTTGTGGCATCACAGAAAAGAGCACAAAAAATAAAGACACATATGCTGCTGCTGTTGATGCTGCTCCTGCTGCTGTAACTGCTCTCTCGTTTTTTATGTTTTTCAGATTTTCGAGTGATTTTCTATTCGGTTGCTGTATTTGGCAAGCACATTGCGCCCCTTTGGTGCTGCAATTTTCTGGGGGCCATGGAAGACCCGAATCGATGGGAAAAACAACGTACTAGTTGGGTGCCGCTTGTGCCACTTGAGCAGGAAGTCCTCGTAGCTAGTCCTGGGCTTTTGTTTTTGTCCTGTCAATCGTCGCAGGGACAGCTGCTTGTCGTCGAGTCCTCTGTTCCTTGGTTCGCACTTGTCCTTTCAGGGCTCTTCACATTGCAACTTATTTAGCTTTGCGTTCACTTTTCAACTGCAACGACACAGAAAAAGAAGAAAAGTGAAAAAGGTTGGAAAGAAACTTTTTTTTTTAGGAGGTGCTATATACATATTTTTGCCCCATCCTGCCCCATCCTGGAATTATACTGGACCGTCGGCGGTGTCACCACATTTTCAATAATCAGCCAGGCTCGGCGACGGTGACGAAGGCATCCTCGCTAACTTGCCTGGGAAGTTCAACCAGCCGTGCCCGAGCCGTAGTCAGGACAACGCCACTTGGAGAAATAAAGATTTCTAATTTTAGACTTTCCCAAAGAATTGTGAAATATTTCTCTCAGTGGACGAGGTACTCGTAAGACTCGGGCCAGCCAAACTTTTTCGCACAAAACTTTTTTCTAGCTCAAGTAGCAGTAACAGCCACTGACAAAATACAAAAAAGGAGCAAGGAGGGCCAAAAACAAGGAGCGAATAAAAAACCCCTAAAAAGCAGGGGGAAAACAAGGGGAGTACGAGTACAAGTATTTGACCCATAGACTTGTCGTGTCAAAAACATTTGTTGCCTTCAACTCTGCCCCGAACCCGAAATAAAGGTGGCGGTAGGGGCATGGCAATACAAAAGTCATAAAGTGGAAATTATAGCAGCGGGAAATATAAGCCGAGGGGATGGAAGAACGAAACTGAAATGCCCTTTAGAGGAATGAAATGTGCTTGAGAACTTTTTACAAGTTTACGAGTCCGAACAAAAAACAATACTTAAAAAAGTATCAGAAACTTGACCAATATGGGAGCATGGAAGCGGTAGCTCCGGCTAAAAGTTTCGCACAAAAACAGAAAGTTTAAAACTATTATTGAAGAATAATTAAATGGATTACCTAATGAGTGGTTACCAAATGGCTGTCGTGTAATTTACGAATTCTATAATTTAATAAAGCCAAATATTTCGGGAGGTCAAGTGGAGGGTTTTCTCATTTTGCTGACTCATTATGCGCCCCATAATTGCCGATTTAACTTCCACACACACCCGCACACACAGTACTCATAGTACTTATTTGTATTTCATCCAAATTCTACTTGTTTTCGGTGGGTTGGCGTTGCGCAATCAAGCGCATAACAACCAAAATAACAATAAGCCGGGATCCAATAAAACTCAAAAAACAATCGCACGCCTCACAATTTCAGCACCGCTGAGCCGCAGCAACCGCAAAACGAAAAATGGCGCTCTAACCCGAAAAAAGCATAAAAGTCAAAAGGCCAATATCAAACAGAAGCCCTCCCGACCGACCGATGTCGAGTTTAGAGAGTCAATGGAATGTTTGGAACACCCTAATAAAACTAATTGAAAGTCTTGTGCGCTCCGGAGCCAATAATGGCAAATGAAGAAGACGAAGATTCCGCCGAGGATGTCGATGATGACGGTGGTGGTGATGACGCCGTCGTCCGAGCACACAACAATAACAAGTGCAGGGCATGGAACTGGGGGGCATGCTTTTAATTTAACAAATAAGAGCATGTGTGGAGCTGAGCTGACTTTTGCGCTGACACTGCAATTGGCTGGATACAGTATCTCCGGCGTATCGATTTCGACTTCGAACAGCCAAAGGTTAATGCTTAAAGGGGGGCAGATGGCGAAGAGGACGAAGCTAACTCAATATAAAATAAATTGATTTCAAATTTCAGCAGCTTGGTGCAGCTTTTGTCAATTACATGGGAAGTCCAATGACTCGGGGAGTCGGTCAGGCGACGCTACAAAGTATGCTATGAATTTTTGCCTCAATCACCAGCGAAAATTGAATTAAATCGATCAGGATCAGGATGTGTGTGTGTGTGTGTGAGGGAGTGTGTGTGTGCAGGAGTGGCTTTTTGTGAAGCCACTTAGCAACACTGTGTGTGCGTGCGTCCAGCTGGCAATTGAAAAATTTGATTTGGAATTGAAATGCAAATCAAGCCAGAATTGAATGGCATTAGCCGGACGCTGGGCCCGGGCACGGACCCGGTCCCGAATCCTGGCCAAGAGGCAAAAGCTTTCTAAGCACAATGTAGAGCAAAGTGGCCGGCATACACACGTAGCATGTAAGTCCTCACAGAGAGAGAAAATTCAAGAGGAAATACATTTCTTGCCCTTATTTTGAATCCCTGAGACCGAAAAACTCTTCATTTTTTTCTATGCATATGGCTGGCCCAGTTTATAGCCAATGGCTGTAAAAAGCTCAATTGCAATGCATTCAAAGGGATTATTGTCCTTATTTATTTTGCTAAATTTATTCGTTACGCACAAATGCGCCCCGAACTCGAACCCGAACCGGGGTCGAAACCCAAGCCAAACCCAAACAAGAACGTGGCCGAATAAAAACATGAACATGGAAGGCAACAAACAGCAAATGGCCCAGAGAGCGGGCTCACGAGGGCCAAAATCAAAGCAAATAAACAATAAAAATAATCGTGGCCGTTAGCAACACATGTGCATTTTTCATCATCAACACCACGGCCGTCGCCGCCGCCAACAACATCATCATCATCATCGTCAGAAATGTTTGTAGTAAGTAGTAGCTCCAGTTGTTCGGTTGCTCCTGCCGCTGGCCATATCAAACAACTTTGTTGCTGCCACTACAAAAGTAAACAGTGGCAGCAACAGAAAAAAAACACAGAGAAACAGCAGCAGCAGCAGCAGCAGCCGTGGCAGCTTCGTCTGGGGCTTGGGCGAGGCAATAAATAGTTGTCGTACCATAAGAAAAATGCAAGAAGTGTTTAAGTTTTCCCCTCCACTCCATGGTCGGTCCAAGTATTACTTTTTTTTTTTTGGCAGCCAGGACCCGGAACCCCCAACTTCCAGCTCCCAGCGCCCGGCAACCCCTTTTTCCGAGTGTTAAGCGTCATTTCCTTTCGCTCTCCTTACATTTTTTTTCTCCCTGCTGCTCCATCATTTAAATTGAAAAATATAGAGGAAGCTGAAGTGGAAGTTCCTTGGAAGTTGACTGAAACGGGGTGGGAGCCGGGAGGAAATGGCGCTGCTGGAATGAATTGGGAAACTTTCGATTTTGGGGGACAGCTTCCGAAGAAAGTCTTGAGCCATTTCAATTTTGATTAAGGACTCGCTAGAGTAACCCAGAAAAGGAGTTGCAGTCAAACGGATAAAGGAGCAGTTTCTGCCAGAAGAGTGAAGGAATTGGATTGAAAGGCAAGGATTCATCGGATTTACCCAAGAGATGTAAGGGAAAAAAATCAAAAAAGTTATGTCCAAGTAGAGACACTAAAACATAAACATATCCTTGCTAATTTCCACTTTCATGTCCATCCTGTTTAGGATTAAGTGATGCGAGTCCTGGCTACTAGCATTCCTGGCGTTGGCTTTAATGTCCGTAACATAACACTTGTGTGCATGTCGTTTGTTATTTCCCTATAATTTTTACAGCTTGTTCTCATGTAGATGCGGTTCGTAGCTCTCCCAAAAGTTTAGGACTTTCTTTTTATGTTTCTCCTTCAGGAGACCCACACCCACCCATACACCCTCACATACAAACTATTAGTGCAACTCATTGGCATGCCGGGTTTTTGTCTTCCTTGCTACTGTTGTTGTTGTTGTGCTTTTATGAGGGTCTTCCTTTACAGCCCGGCCGGCCACGCCCCTTCGACGGGTGGGTGGTGGGTGGAGTGGCTTTAAGCGAGTGTGGGCCAGTATTTCGAAAAGATTTCCAACAGAAGTTGCCCTTGGGAGAAATTACTTAATTTCGGAATTTCAATTTAGCACTTAGACAGGAAACATGGCACTGAGGAGTTGTGGCAGTCAGGAGCAAGGACCTGGGAGTGCTTGTGCGAGTGTGAGTGTCTGGGGCTTGTAAAAATTCAGCTTACACATGCTGTGACTCTTAAAAATTTCCGGAATTTTGGCACGCAATGTTTGCTTTTGTTTACTTAGGAAACCAACTTCCTCTGCTTTTTTTTTTTGCTTCTGCTACAAAAACATTACCATTTTTTTCTAAGGAATCTGGTCTATAGGTATTCTATACCTTTTTCCATGCACCAGATTCCATTTCACTCGATTCCCGTTGGGGCTGGACTGGGGCTGGGGTTCTACAAAGTCAAGAGGAATTGTAATTAACTTTCAGGCCACTCGCTCATTCCGACTTTTATTAGCTCAAGTGCACAGCGAGAAAAAGTGGGTAGTGTTATTCTAAACACTTGATACATAATACGTGATACATGGATATATGTCTAATAATAACATAATTAAGAGCCAACCATCATATCCTTTTAATCTACAGTGCAATTATAACAACCTTCTCTCTGTTTTCATTTGCCACACACGACAAAGTCACACTTACTCTGGGGGACTCTCTAGTCACTCCTGGTGCAACTAGTCCACACCCCCCACGGTTAACCCAATGTGTGCCCCGTTGCAACTGTTTTTTCCTTTGACTCACTGTGCGGCAAGCTAGTGAGTTTGTTAAACAGTGTAAAGTTACACGCAACTAAGCACTTAACTGCACAAAAGCTCAAGCACAGCCAGAGGTGGGCTGGGACAGGGTCCGGCTGTGGCAGAGGCAAGTGGCAAGTGGCACTATGGCAGTGTGGGGCGAAGGAAAAACCACAGACACGGGCCAACCTTGGACTTGCAACGCTTGACTTTGCGTGCATTTTTATGAATGAGTTGCTCTGACCGCCCGGGCCTGGGCCTGGGTCCGAGCCAGCAACAAATGTAAATCCGCGACCCCGTCGAAAGGTCGTCCAGAAGACTGACCAAGCCTGCAGGCGCGTCTTCCGCGCCCCTTCTCCTTTCTGCTGCAGACCAGAAGAACATAAAACGGCGTCCAGACGGGTTGCTAAAGAGCTGTGGCATGTAAACAGACACAGCTGGACATTCAACGTGGGTCTCCGTCTGGCCTCCTCTTCTGCTAAGCCCCCTCTTTTCGATTCTCCGACTCTGCTAGAGTGGGCGACTCTCGTCCTCCGGGTGGCTTTTTCATGTTGCGGCCAAGGCGGGCTAAAGGCTGTGAGCTGTTGGCCATCCATTGTGCTCTGATCTGGCTCGGAAGGCATAGGAAAGCGCTTAACTTCTGCTCTGGTGGCGCACAAGTTGCAAGTTGCGCCGGCACATCGTGGGAAATGAACAGCACACAGGAAAACTGGAGTGATAAGCCAGCAGAGTCGATAAATCGGTTAAGATACGGATGCACTGGCAGAAAATAAGGGATATTTTTCCCAGTTAAGTCTGATAGGGAGGGAATTCTACGAATTCCAGTTTATCTGGAAAACCTTACATCTCTGGGAGCAAATCGTAAAGCCACCTTTCACTCGGAAATGACTGGTAATCCGGGAATTAAATTCGCCACAAAGGGCACAGGATGAGCCAGGCAAAAGGACAAAGGACATGGGACAATTTTAATGGCATATGTGGTGAACCGAACCACCCTGATCTGAATCCATCGAGTCCTTGCAATAATTTCAACCGAGGTCTGTTAAGAAAGTTCTAAGGTTAACTTAACAATTTTATTTAAAAGAGAAAAATTAAGAAGTAAAATTGAATTTTCAGAAAAAACATTTAATGTATCTCGGCAGGTTTTTCTCGTGAACAAAAATCCCTTGAAAAAATTGTCGCTTTTTATGCTGTCAGCCCTCGTGCAGGTCCTTGGTTTGTTGCGGCCAAAAGTGCAACTTAACCGCAGTGAAAATCCCCTCCCAGCTGCCCCACCTGCCTGCCACACACTCGCACCGCCCTCGACCAATTTAAATTTTCACATAAGCTCTTGCCAGACTTTTCGGCTTGGCATTTAAGTAATTTGCTGCCAGCAACCTGTGGGCTTCCACCAGCCAGCCAGCCAGCCATCCAGCCCTAGTGTCCTTGCCTATTTTTCTCCTCCTCCTCCTCCTGCCACGCCCCTCTTCTTGCCACTCCTGCGTACATCTGCTGTCTCTGTCATTGGTTTGGTAATTTTTCACTGGCTGACAAGATGTCGCCGTTGACGGTGTCGCTGCCGTTTTGTTCGCCGGGGTCGTGTGTCTGCCGCCCGGGCGACTGTCTCCTTTGCTGCTGTGCTGCATAATTGCTTTGTGGTTAAAGGATTATTTACTTTTTTGCAGCTACGACCATCCCGGGCTCTGCCAGGGGCTGGGCAGCCGAGACTGCCTGCTGAGTCACTTAAGGCACAGTTTGTCCTCGTCACTAAGCCGACGGCTTGCGCTGATTTGGGCTTAAATGCATTCAGCTCATTTAATTTGCACTGCACCACAAAAAAGCGACTGAGTTGGCTTATTTCAGTACTCTACATAGGGATACTTAGCTATTGAAGGTTACTTGGTAACAATAAACTACTAAGTAGTTTAGTTATCTTGGTATTTAGTTATCTTAAATGGCCTAAATATTATATATGTATATATTTCTCCTGAGAAAAGGGTATCCAATATTTTACTAACCACACTCTAATGTTTTTTCTCATGTCTTAAATATATTTTTTATGTTGGCTGGGCACCCCGTACTCGGAGCTGCTGTCTCACAAATTATATAATTAAGTTAAAGTGAGCGGCGGTGGCTGCGGCAGGCAATTTACGGGCAGCACCAGCTCCAACGGCTCCCATCTGGCAGCTCCAACTGGCAATGGCTATGGCTTGGATTCTGGCTCTGGATGGGATAGAGTACAGGGTACTGGGTACTGGGTACAGAGTGTACGCTAATTTCTTAATTCTCACCTTCCGCTCGCAGGGCGGACGTGGTCCATTCCATTCCCGTGTGAAGGCAGCCCCAAAAATAGCATTTCCGTATTGCCCTGTCTATCATGACTTTTATTACTGAATTCGAGCACCCTCCGCCGCCAGAACCAGTTGTGTGTCCGATTCCCAGTGAGTACGGATCCAGAGCCATGCCCAGAGTCCCTTTTGCGAGTCCCGTCCCCCCCAGTCGGCTGATTGCTGTTCATTCGCGCGTTAAATGTGACTGGTCGAAGGGAAGTGGATGCTGTTGATGTGGATGCTTTTGAAAATGAAACCCCCTTCACCGGGAACACCATCAGCACCACCACCCCTACCTAGCCCAACCCCCCCTTCCCACCCAGACCGACTTCAACTATATTTTCCGGGACTATTCTTCGACTGTATCTCCCTCTCCCTACCACCGTCTCACTGGGCGTTTTGTGTTCAATTTAGCGTCATAATTTCGTTTATTGCACGGCCTGCGACAGCGTTTCGTTTACTTTCGGTCAGCAGACAGGGCAGCCCCCACTCTTCAAACACCTCCCCACCCTTCACCCTTCTGTGACGACCCTGTCAAGTGTTTTGTTGAGTTCATCAAAATTGTCGCTAGCCAACGATGACATCCACTTAACGCAATTTTCAGTGCTCTCGGGGAGAGCATCACTGCCACCGGCAGCTCCACTCGAGTACCATTCATTCATTGAGTCAAGCCGCTGCTAAGCATCCATTCATGCACTCATTCACTCACTCATTCATTCATTCATTCAGTCAGTCAGTCAGTCATTTACCCGCTCATTTCACACCATTTGCAGTTACAATTAATGTTTGTTTGCCAGTCTCCCGCATATTGAAGTCGCGGGAGAAAGAACATCAAAGAGGCCAGGACCAAAATCTAACCAGTATGGTCTTAACTTAAAGCTGCCGCCGAGAGCTTACATATTTAATAATTGCTCAGCTGAAGTTCATAAAGACGAGGGTCGCCCCCAGGGGGATTCCCCGGCAATGAAAAGGGTCGAGGGATAACGGCAAAAAGCGCAGTCCTCCTCATAAATAGAGGCTTCTGCTACAGAATCTACACCTTGACGTGGGAGGGGCAAGAACAAGGCCAGCCTGCGGCATCGCTGGGATGCCTTTGGCTCAGCTGCGGCATGCCCATAAAGTATCTTGAATATTTCAGCAAGGTGTGTTGTGTTGGATGCTTGAGGACCTTTTGCGAGGTGTGGTGGGTTCATTAGATTGTCCAGTGCAACTTCATTTGCAGGGGCATAAAAAGGACTACAAATCTTATAGGCGGTTCCGCTGCCAACTACAGGGTATCAGCCAACTGCTAAGGGTATGCAAAGTAGCTGCAATGACATTTCAAGTATCTAAACTCTCTTGAGAAAAATATTATTTTTATTAAACGCATATGTGACTGGAAACCGGAATGTCATTTCAGCAAAGTAGTGTTTTATATCCAAGTTATGACCATCTTGACCACCAAGTTTAAGGGTTAAGTTAAGGGTATTATTATGACTTTATTAGATATAAGTAGTGTATAGTTTTTATGCAATAATTACAATCAATTAAAAGACAATTAAAACACTTAAGAAGATTGAAATGTTGTTTACAAAACTCCAAGCACTCTTAGGAAAATCAAAGGAAAGCATTCTTTCTTTCTACCTTCTCTGGCATTCAATTTCTATGGCAACTGTTCGCCATCATTTTAATTGAATAACAAAAACCTTTTGTGTTTATGATTTTAGCATATATAGTACTATACAAAGGGAAATGAAACGAAAGTACCCGGTATCGTATAAGCGTAAGACCAGAATATATATGGCCTGGCTGGTGTTGTTTTTTTTTTATGCTGCTGTTATTTTTTGCACCAGAGGCTTAGTCTGAGACGATGCTAGAATTTCAATGTTGTTTTCTGTTTTTTTTTTTTTGTTTTGTCCCAGCCTGTTAATCTATTTTTTTATGCGCTTTGCCAGGCCGGTCGCCTAAAAGCGAGCAGAGGATTTTTTCTACCTTTTCGGTCGGCTTTTGGTGCTGGCTGGCTTGTGCCTTTGATTTGATTTCGTTTTCGTTTCACATTGTGGGTTCTGCTCTGTTTAGTTGGGTTGTTTTTGGGAACAGCCCAAAACCGTATTTTGTTGTTTGCTTTTTGTTTGCTTTTGTCATCTTGTCCAGCCACCCTAATTTTGTATTTGCTGTTGTTGTTGTTTTTTATTCCATTTTTTTTCTCTGTCAACGTTTTGCATACAAAGGACATACACGCACACACACACTCGCAGCAAGGAAGAAGCTTGCATACATGCACCCCGCTTATTATAATCAAACGGTTTGCTTGGCTCACCTCTTACGTACTTTTTATTTATTTTTTTCTAGATTGTTTCTGCCGGCTGGCTGGCACCTCTGCCGTTTCGGCTCTTTCTCCTCCTCGGGATGCTGCAATTGTTGTTGCTGATGGTGCTGGTGCTGGTGCTGTTGCCAGAGGCGCTTTTCCCCGTTTGCTTTTCACTTCACCTTCTTACTGATTTCAGCACTTAACATAATTTAATTTCGACAAAATGCGGCAACTATAAATTTCAACTCCTTGCACTTGCCACACACTGTTGTTGCTGTTGGTCGCCGCCGCTTGCCGCTTCGGCCTTCTTTGCTTCCTGTTGCCTTTAATCTAGGAACAACAACGGTTAGGCGGACAAGTATACGCCCAGAGGACCGGATACCGCCACTCCCGAATAACTGCGAATATATCCGCGGCGCACTCCCGACCACATGCACTCTCGCCTCCTGGCTGAACTGTTTTTGTTTTCTGTTCAAGACGATATATTTTCCCAAAATTCACTTTCCCGATTCCCGCGATATCGACTTTCTTTCTGCTTGCCGGCACCTATTACCGCTTTTTGTTTACCGTTCCTAGTGCATTTTGAGATACGACTCGGCGCGCACTTTCAGATGCATCCGTTGTAAGCGATTGTAACGATGTAACGCGCTGGAGTGCTCAAACATGAATGATGCGATGCTCAAATCCAGTGGATACGACGTCCTCACGGATGCTCAAACTGCCACAATGAACCGAACAGATACGACTGCGAGTCACCGAAGTGCTCAGCCCATTCGACAAGAGAGAGAATCGAACATTGTATGTTTTTATTGTAGGTGTTTTGAACAGACTTTGGGATTTATCAACAAATATTTATTTTTATTTATAATCTTTGATTTCCTGATTTAAATTATTTACAAATGTATTCTTAATGGTTATCTTGAATGTAATTTAAAATAATAAATCATTACTTTAAGTGTATTCAAGCATGTTCGATGTTGCTTTCAAACTCTGTCCAGGGCACAGTGGTGAAAAACTAATGATTTATTTCTGAAAACTAAAAGAGTTTTATTTAAATGATATTTCATATATGGTACTTCATATTTAAAACCAAATCAAATAGAGTTATAAATATATAAATAAATTATTTAATTTCATTAGTTTTTTATGAAAAGTTTCTTTAAAATTCTTAATTTCTCATTCACTTAATCTCTCATTTCTATTTGCACTTAAATTTTCACAGATGAAAAAAAATTCATAAAGTGAATAGTGTGGTTTAGTAATCTTTAAAATATATACATTATTAAATGTGAATTTGTAAAATAAACTTATTAAACAGAAAACAAAACCTCAAACTCGTTTGAGAGAGCCTTTCGCATTCACCTGTGTGTTTGAGTTCGAGTTCGAGCTGGCCGGCATGTTGGGGTTCGATAAGAACACCTCTCAGGTGCGAACTCAGGAACGGATAAAAAGGCAGCAACAAAAACAAGATCAACCGGTGGGAGTTATCAGAATCCAACTTATAAGCTAATAAAAAATAACTTATTTACTAATTACAAACAAAAGGCTAAGAAATAATAAAATATTGCTATTTGAATTGTTAAAAGCATGTTTTTACTTTCTTTCATAAATCATGTTTATCTCAACATACGCCTTTCCATCTTTAATTCTTTTTTCTTTGGGACTTTGGGGCCAATCTTTTAGGTCACGGGAGGGAAACCACCTGACACCTCACCTGAGAAGCTCTTAAGAACTCAAACGGATTGTTCTGAAAAGCCGGCTAAACCACTTACCTTCTCTCTTTTATATTTTTGGGGCTTTTGATTTACAGTCCGTGGCCCTTTGGGAGATTGATGATGCCAATTACAATTACATATCAATTATAATTGGCAGCCAATCAGGGGTCGCGTAGGAGCAACTTTATTAATTAGCCGCAATTGTTTTCATGTTTCTGTTAAAGTTCTGAACCATTCCGACATGACTCTCTTACATGGCTCTCTTAAGGGTACACTGAACGGTGGTACCGTTGTACCCAGAACCATGCAAAAACGGTACTCCTTAGGCTTGGGGTGGCATACTCATTTCCGGTTTCCGTTACTTTGTGTGCGAGGAAAATTTGAATTGCGTGGCAAAGTTTGGCACCCACGACCCCTGGCCTTTTATTTCATTTTTCTCTTATTCTGCGCATCTGAAATTTATTGAAAACACATTAAGTTCCAGCGACGACACTTTCGCCGGATGTTGGCAATTTCCCTGACGAGCAGACGCCCCCATTCTTGTGGGCGTGACCCATCAGGGAAATCAAATTGTCTGGTGCAATGGTAAGGCCAATTTTCATTTTCCACCCGAGCCGGCTAATCATCATTGAGCAAGAGCCCTGGTATTTTTGGGAGAGGAACGTGGGAGAGGGCTTCTCACCTGGCACTGTCTGATAAGACACCTGCATTGATTAGATTAGACGGCGAAAGAGCAGGAGCTTTCGATGGGGGGCGAAATTAGAATTAGTCACCCGGTGGAAGCGATCACAGACAGACGGTCAAAATGGACGACACGGACTTTTCGCTCTTCAGCGACAAGAAGAAGCACAAGAAGGACAAGGCCGACGCCACTCTGATGGCCAAGACGCCCACCTCGGAGCTGGACTTGAAAAGAATCATCATCTCCCGGCCCACTACCGATGACACCTACGAAAACTGCGCCCGAGCGGGCATCGCTCTGATCCTCAACCACCGGGACGTCAAAGGTCAGAAGGCGCGTGTGGGCACTGAGCGGGATCGGGACGACATGAAGGCTACACTCCAGGGTTTCGGCTTCGATGTGAGGTCCTACGACGATCTAACCTTCTCCGACATTAACGACTTGCTGAAAGAGGGTGAGTTTTTGTACAACAGCAGGCAAAATAATAGCTTTCCATTCATAAATCACTAAAGACGTCTTATCTTACGGGCGATAAGTGCTTCTTTGGTTCAAAAACATTCGGAATTTGTTTCATTAAACGATGTTTGGTAATGAAATTCAAATAAACATTAGAACAAATGAATTATCATCCACTAAGTATCTAATCTACAAAGGTTCTGAAATTAAATTTCCCTCAAACCTGAATCAGGTATGCAAGGGAGTAGAACATTTCGAATTTCATTTATCTTATCTTTATCAAAACAAACAAACATACCACGATTATTGCAAAATGATCCGATAGTGAAGGTAATCGATTTCCTATTTCACATTAAAAACAAACTGCTGTACATTTGCGAATAAGCTTTAACCTTTTTCCCCGTTCCAGTGGCTCTCGAGGATCACAGCCAGAACGATTGCTTCGTCCTGGTGGTCATGTCCCACGGCACGGAGGGCAAGGTATACGCCAAGGACATGGCCTACCCCGTTGAGCGGCTGTGGAACCCCTTTCTGGGCGACAAATGCAAGACTCTGAAGAACAAGCCGAAGCTCTTCTTCATCCAGGCATGTCGCGGCGAGAATCTGGAGAAGGCCGTGGAGTTCTCCACTTTCGCGGTGATGACCCGGGAACTGGTGGCTCCAGCGGTGGCCCCTGTTGCCCAGCCCATTACGTACGCCATTCCGAGTACGGCGGACATGCTCGTCTTCTACTCCACCTTCGACAGTGAGTATCCAAAAAATATCAAGTATACGCAAGGTAGACTGTATAAGCCCGAGCCTCAGGTTCGAATTTTCGAGGATTTTCTTGTCAATATTTGAAATCGAGTGATTCACTTTGACATTATTTCCAATGGAAACTTTGATTTATATAATAAAATATATTCTCTTTTTTAGAATTCTTCTCGTTCCGCAACGTGGACGATGGCTCATGGTTCATCCAGAGCCTGTGCCGCGTCCTGGACGTGGCTGCCAGCAACGAGGCGGCCCAGCCGGAGGGGGCAGAGCTGCTGCGACTCCTGACCGCCGTCAACCGGAAGGTGGCCTACGAGTACCAGTCGAATACGAAGAACGAGGCCCTCAACCAGATGAAGGAAATGCCCAACTTCATGTCCACCCTGACCAAGACCTTCCACTTGCGTGTGAAGCCAAAGACCTAATGCATGTGAGTCAGTGAGGGACACCACAATCACGATACAATCACAACTCTTTCCCCTAATCGTAATGATATTTGCTATTTGTTTATAAAATAAAAGTCTACGCCTGTGTGCGTCTATCGACGGCACTTATCTGGAATTGGCTTAAAGCCGTTGGGAGCAATAGATAGCGGGCTTGTTACCCACATACAACGCCGCTGACACCTGAATGGCAATGGTAGCTGGTAGCTCCTCCGTGAGCTCAGTTTGCCACAAAATGGTGCAACTGCCGCATGTCTGCGGTCTGTGTCTGCTGTTTCGGGTTTGGCAGCTGCTGGCCTTGGCTCCCTTTAAATTTTCATCCCGAAATGGAGCAAAATGCCATCGTTGGATGACCTTGAGTGCGGTTTTCCGGTGGCTGCTCCTCACGGCCGTGGCACCTTTAATCCTGTGGCAGAGTGCCTCTCTGTACGATGCCACCAATGTCCGGCACTCGGATATATTCAAGGACATCGCTCTGGGCACCATGGCCGGCGATGTCGGCGTATCCCTGGCCCTCCTGGGACTTAATATCTGGAATCGCAGGAAGTTGGTTGACTTGATGAATGGGTTGAGTCGCCTACACCGTCACCGAAAACTGAGCTGGTGGGGCACCTCGCTGCTATGGATTAAGATTCTTCTGAGCCTGTACGAACTCCTCTGCAATGTTCCCTTTCTCCAAAGAGCTGGAGGACACCTGCCATGGTCGCAGCTCCTCGCTTATGGAGTCCAACTCTACGTCCAGCACGTGAGCAGTGTCTTTGCAAATGGAGTCTTCGGTGGCCTGTTACTCCTCCTCGCCAGCTTGAATCAATTGGAAGGGGAAAATCTTGGTGTAGCTCAACTACTGGAGGAGGAGAAAAACCATCTCAGATTGGCCCAGAAGTTCATCAAAACTTCGGAGTGGGGCATCTTTCTTCTTGTAATTGGAAACTTTGTCAACATTCTGGCCAACATGTACGCCTACATGTCCTACTTTGTGCAGGAGCACGGCGTTCCCCTGACCATTTCGAATTACTGTCTAATTGTGACGGTGCAATTGTACGCCCTCGTTTTGGCCGCCCACCTCTGCCAGGTGCGGCACAACCGCCTCCAGCAGCGCTGTCTGCAGCAGGGATACCTTCCGGAGGAACTAACTCCGGATCAGGTGGGTCCGAATGGGGTTACTCCAAAGATTAGACGTAATTAGGGGGAGCCCTTATCTTTCCAGGCCAAGAATCTCACACCATTTCCCCTGGTATCGCCGGCGGGCCATCTCAAGTTCGGTGTTCTCGGACTGTTCACGTTGGATAACTCTTTTTGGCTCTTTCTCTTATCGTACGCCATGAATTTTATTGTTATTATTCTGCAGTTTAGCCTGGAAAACATGAAGCGAACCAAGATCTAGGATCTCAACTATAATTATACTGAAAATTAAAATTATCAAAAAATTTAAAAATATAAGTAGGCCATGGCCTTATGTCAATACCAGTTGTGTGGAATCGTTTGTATTGAGGATCACTTTCGTGCTACGCTTCGAGCTGTTAAGATCGTAAAAGCAGTTTTTTGTGATACAAATTTTTGTGAAATATTTGTACTTTTGTAGTAAATTTTGTGAAAGTTTTTTCGTTTCAATTAAGTCGATCCGAAATGTTTGTGGAATTGATATTCGAGTCTAATTCGAGTGCAGAGATGGTGAGTAGAAAGCAGAAAAAAGTGCGGGTTCTCTCTACGGTTGTGTCCGGTTTTATAAAATTATGGATACTACAAGTGATAATTTCGCTATTTAGAAGGGACTTATCCTTGAGCTCCAACCATTTGAAACGGTGTGGAACTTTAAGGCCGCTATTCAACGTATGACAGAAGTCTCTGCAGAACATCTCGACTTGTGGAACTCTTCTGGTAAGAAGATAAAGAATAGCGAGCTGATGTCAGAGCTGTTAAGCGCGAAGTCTAGCCTACGGCTAACCCATCACGGACAGCCTGCTGCAGCTGTGAGCCTTTATTCGTGCATCGAGCCTGGAACTCCCTTCGCGCATCGAGCGATGAGATTTAGCTTGGAGAGGACGGAATCCTCATCGGAAACCGTATCGGAATCTAGTGTGTCGTATTCCATGAGCTACCAATCGTCCACAACTAGGAGAGGCGTCCATAACAAATCCATTAAATCGGCGACATTAACACACATCACATCAAGGCGTGCCAAGGCCGGAATGCCATTCAAGATGCCAAAAGGAAAAGGATTTGAAGCTTTTAATTTGCTCACAAGGCGTAAATCGCAACCAAAGATCGAAATAAAGGACGATGAAGAGGACGAGGAGGAGAAAGAGGTTGAACCTGACGAGGAGAGCGAGGAGAGCGAGGAGTGTGCTAGTTCACAATGCCCGGATCGGCGGCTAGTCTGTTGCAACACAGTCAAGTGCGGCAAGCCTGATACTCGACCACCTTATGCCACAACTCTGCCGGAGGATCGCCGCTACGCCATGATGATCACCAACGACGATCCCGCGGCCAGCAATGTCAACATTCGCGCCATCATGGACCATTTATTCTCGCTGTTCATAGGGTGCTGTGTTGCGGATTTAAGCTTTTATGACTGCGTCCCAATGGCAAGATACGATTGCGTCCTGATGATAGTGGCCAAGGACGAATACACAGCAGACTGGCTGGCCAATGCTATAACCGGTGTCTGCCCACCCCACTCTTGTCTCCCCTTCATCCAATTCTTTGGTCTGGTCCGCGCCCACTTCGTCCTTCCACTGGTTGTACCCGAAAAGATGCTTTGCTCCATTTTTGAACTTTTCGAGCATCAAAATTGCGGCCTGGTCACCTACCGATGGGCCGTCATTGGCCGTTATTTGCTTGATCCTTGCGCCACCGATAATCCTAGCAAAGCCGTCTCCTCTCTGAACGAAAACCAGGAGATCGACCTGTTCATCGACGAGGCTAGCCGCGATTTCATCCTGGAGCAGTGTAGCAAAATTAAGTACTGCTTTTGGCATCTACTTTTCACTTTCCCGTGAACAGTAACAAAATTAACAGTAATTCCCAGTAACAAAATTCAAAATTGTCACTAAATTTTCGGCGTAATCTCTAGGCCTCGTCAGACCAAATTAGTTTTATGTTTGTTACCCCAAAATTTTACGTTTGGCACCCACCATAAACAAATGAACTGAAATAAGGTCCTTCCGCAATTTTGAAGCTCAGCAAGGATCGAAAATGGAGCAAAGATATTTTCCTGGTACAGTAAGTGGAAGGCGAAGAGAGCATGGACGAGAACAAAGCATTGGATGAAGGGGAGGCATGAGTGTGGACCTTTAGCAAACTTGTAGATAATATGGCAGTCAGCTTGGAAAAACTGCACCTCCTCCGACCTCGTCTGACCTCGTCTTCTTTCCTCCATTAACAAATAAACTCAAGAACTCCAAGGTAATCAAAGCTACATATCTTAACGAATTCCGAATGACCAAATTGAAGCAATTTTGAATTCCAGGAATCCAAACTTATGTAGAAGATGAACACCATGAACCAATGAACTGAATCTTGTTCCAGTTGGGTTTGGAATAATAATCGAAACCTTGCAAGGTATGTAAGTTGGGCTCTTGTAAGAATTGAATTAATTTGTGATTTTGCAGCTTGGATGGAAAGTTTTGATGTCCAAATCGATGCAAGTCGAAAAACCTTTAGAATTGTGGAAATTTTTTAGTTAAAGACCTCGTCTGACCCCTTTTCTAAAACATATGAATTGAAACTAGTTCTAGTTGGATGTAAAATAATTATCAAGACCCCACAAAGTAAGCCAACGATTTAATGATTTTAAACTTCTTGTGATTATACTACTTTTGAATGACCAACCTTTCGCCTTACCTTTGTAGAAATCTGCTATGACCTCTTGAGAAACAAATGAACTGAATTTAGTTTCAAATGGATTTTATTTAATAATCACAACCTAATAAGGTAAGGCAAGCTTTCTTAACGATTATATTTTGATTCAGATTTTACGATTTTGCAGGTTGAATGGATAGTTTAGACAGCAAAATTGAATCAGTTCGAAACACCTATTGAAATCCAACCTTTTTTATGCACTCCTTTTTCAAAAACCCTTATGAACAATTATGGATTAAACGGAGGTATTGAATAATGGAAATAGTTTTTAAATATATAATTATTTAAATTTAAGCTTTAACGAAAAAATTATAGCCTACCAGAAGGCGAATATTTCAAAACAAGGCTGCCAGACCTGGAAATCAAGCGCCACTGACGTTGAGGTTGTGAATCATAAATAAACTCCAAACAAAGATGGCGCCACAAATTAAATGGCGGTGAACGAATAATAATTTGAATTTTTAAAATGAACAAGTACCGTCTTTTTTGACCAGTTTTAAAGAGTTTGTGGCCAAAAAACCTGACCACGAATTATATGTTTATGTTAAAAATTGAATTTCAATATTTTAAACTTATTGTAAACTCCTTTGAAATAATAATTTAAAAAGCCTCAGTGCTGGCATATTTGGTTTTAAACAAAATTATTACTTTTAATAAAATAAATGCCAAAAACCTTGCCCTAAAAATGTACAATCTTTTTTGTCATAGGATATTGTAATCGATTTGAACTAGTTTAAATAGCTATTATTTCCCGTCTCCGATGCAATCTCGATTTTATCATATCTGCACCAAATAAACTCCATTCAATAAATTCATTTTTGTGTCTTTTGATTTGGCAAAGGCGACTGACCATCGAATTCGTGAATTTTGATTTGATTTTGTGAAATGTCTTTCTGTCACTTGACCAGATCATTGCGTAAACTGGAAACGAAAGTGGTGGCACAAACAAGTTGGAATGGATTTTGGAGTCGGGCCAACATAAGGCCCAAAAACTATATATCATTTAGTGGCTATAATTGTGTATTAATTACAAGCGGCTAGACAAAATACAATTTGGCCCAAAACGATTATTTTGTAGGAAAGTTTTTAGCCAGAAAGAAAAGAATGTTGAACAAACTTTTGCACTTAATTGGTAGAGTTTCGAAAACCCTATTCCAAGCCCAACGATGCATTCAAAATTCGCTGCTTGCCCCACTCCACCACGATAATGATTGATGTGTAATCAGATATAGCTCCCGAGCTGATCGATTAGCATATCGGATTACACATTGTCTTCCTGCTTTCACTTTGCTTCTCCTACTGGGCCGACTTCTCGAACAGCCCTCGCTGATTAGCATTGATTCTACCAACAGCAAGTGGCCAGTGGCCAAAACCATTGGCCAGGCTTTGAAGCTTCAGGGGCGAGCATTCGCACGCGCCAATTTTCCAAGCCGCTGGTTGGATCGGTTCAGAGCTCTAACAGATAACTGATAGTACACGGTAAGAAAATAAACTGAATAAAATTATTTATTATTGAAAATCAATTGTTTCTTATTAAAATCCTACTTCTTTATTATTAAGTATACATCTATTAAAACTTCTAATAAAAAGTATTCTAAGTGACAGTTTATTCTAAGAACCCAAGCCTTTCAATTGCAACCAATTTTCTTTCAGTGCATAATTTGCGTAGGCTGTGCTGGGCGGTTGTTCAGCTGGTCAGTGGCTCTGGGTACTATGGGTGCCCCAGCCCCACACCGTCTCCACTCGGCTGTTATGTAAAGCTATTAAGCCGCATAATGCAAACGCTGCTGTGTTGTGTTTCTTCGCCGCGCCTTTCTTCACTTTCCGCGCTCTTTCTTCGCGCTGCCTCTTGTGAGGCACCACTTGTTAGCATTCCCTTGATTCTTCTCTATCATATTGTTGTTTCTGTTACCATTCGGGCTGCATCTGGCAGAACCGTTAAGACGCCTTTTTATTGCAACTGCAGCGAATAGGGTTCGGGAGCATGGGGCCTCATTCGATCCATTGGACCCAGTGGATTATCGGTCCATTGTCTGGGATGGGTTTTGTTTCGCACCCATTACTACCTTCTGTCTTCGTCGTCAGTCTTCTGTGGGTTTTGGGTTTATTTGATTTTTGACTTGCTGACTCCGGCTTTCCATTGCGGCATCTTCATCATCATGGGGCATCCAAAGGGCCTAGGGGCTTTGGGGGACGACTTGCCTGCATGTTTATGTTTATGTTAATAACTTTTGTGTTTATACTTTTACGAGTTTACGAGTTGCTGTTGCTCTTCCTTGTTTCTCGCTTTCTGCCTGGCTTTCATTCATTCATCGACTTGGGCTTTTGTCTTTATTTATTTTGCTTGTCTTTTTTTTTTTATTTTTTTGCCAGCACGCAATGCACCATAGAAATAATAAATAATAGTAGCGCAACGGTTTCGTCTCTGAAGTTTCTGAGTTTCAGACTCTTCAGCCAAGGATACTAGCTGCCCCGCCACCCACTTTTCACCTGCCAGTCTTCCAGTCGGGGTTTTCTTCTGCTGGGGCTCTGCTGCCACTTGTCGTGGCTTTTCTTGTTTTCTTCGGTGTGTGAAAAACTAGTCTCATCGCTGGGGCTCGGCCTGGAGTTTACCTGAAGATAGCTTCAGTTGATCGCGAGGTGTTTGCTTAGTCGGTTGCTTGTTGTTTTTCGCGGAGCGCGATGCCAGTGCCAGATTCGGATTTGGCCAACTAGCGGATAAACGTTTTGTGAAAACAAATAATCCCATACAAAGCCCAGGATATGGCCCACTTGCATCTGCATTTTTGGTTTCTCCTCCTCGGCGGGTCATTTGTCATAGGCCAGGCGGCGAAAACGGGACAAGTGCAAGGCAAGTGGTTTGGCCAAGAGCCGTTATAGCCTTTTTAAGCTGGCCGGGATCTGATCATTAATCTTCCAGTGTGTGTACCATAGTGTGTGTGTTTTCTCCGTTTCAGTGCTAATGTGTTTGGCTCGCGTAAATCAAGTACCTGGACGCAGTTTGTCGCCTAAGTCTTTCGATTGCAACTCGTTTGGCTCGTTCCGTTAAATAACCCAATTTTCAAATTTAAATGCTGCTGCGACAGCTTTTCCTCAGGGGTTGACCAAAACCAAAAAAATAAACGAAAAACGAAAAACGACAAAAAATGTGCAAGGAAATCGATTTTGTATTGGGACAACTATCGCAGTGCGGCAACCAGATAATTTGTTTATGCAACAAACTGACAACTGTGACCCACTTGTCGCCCAACCATTTCGACCCATTTCGTCAACCTGCTCCTTTCGGCCACCTCAGTGTCTTGCTCTTTCCGGCTCTGAACTCGAATAGCCCCCATGTTCTAATTAAATAAGAGACTTTTAATGCGTTTGTGTTACTTGGAATGACCACCTGAGCTTAATGTTCTAGTTGATGGCTAAACTCGGTTGAAATATGAATGAGTTTTCAGTTAATTGTTGCTAGACTAGTACCAACTAGCAACTTAGCAACTCGGGTCGTATGTGAATGGTGCATATGAATTACATATAATTTCTGTTTTATGAGAACAATGAGAATGACATTTATGTTGTGGGAAATGAGTTGGAGAACCGTTACGAAAAGAATATCCAATCTTGAAAGTGTTAAGTGCAATCGGAATGGAACTGCATAATTATTAGAATGTGGTTGGGAAACTTAAAGATTGAAGGTCTATGTTAAATAGGGTATCATTTGGACCTATAGAGTCTCCAAATTTATTGAGAATTTTATAGCTAAACTTTATTTAACATTATTGGATATTTAAGCAGCTTTTTAATTCACTCTTTTGAGTTCTGTGAGTATGTGAATGAAAAGTTTTTTAAGTTTTATGTGACTGTCTATCACAAGAGTTCACAAATGAAAGTCAATTAATCCTCATTCTTTTTTAATAGAATTTATGTTTATTTTTAAGACAATGCCTCAAGAGTTTGATAGCTTTATAATATAATAAAGATAATTTAATTACTAATTTCATTTGAATTTCTACTATTTTTGGCTTTAGGTATATTAACTTATATGATACCTCCCATATTTCCATATTTAATTGAATTTCTTGGCAACTTAGCTAAAAGAAACCCTGCAATGCAAACTGCAATGTTCACACCGAGTTGGGCCAGAAACTGCAAGTAAATAATAGAAATTGCAATCTCAAATTACAACTGCTGGGGCAAATGCAACAAGAAGCGGCAGCCAACAAACTAAAGCTGAGCCGCAAATAAAACAATAAACCGAAGGGGCCACAGAAAAAGTCTCAAAAGTTGGCTGCAGTCTGCAGAGAAGATGCTTGACGATGGCCAAGATTTCACTGAATCTGAACCTGCATCTGCATCTGCATCTGCCCCAACAATGATAATTTCTCGCTGCAGGAGATCTTCCGAAAAAAAAAAAAAAAAAAAAAAAACAGAAAAGAAAAGCCCGGAGAAATGTCAGCGAGTTAGACATTGTGGTATGGCAGTCTTCTTGTCACTTGGAACGCATTCGGGTTGCTGTTTGCTGGGGCAGGCATACAAAAAATGCTTAATTATGTCATGAGGGTGGGAAGACAGAAAATAATTTGCAACAGGCTGAGGCAGCAATAGCAACAGAAGCAACAGCAACACTTGACGCTGAAAGACAGTTGAATGCATGTGGAAAAGTGTTGCAACTTGCAACTGCACATAAAAATCGCTGTGGAATGGGCCACGCGACAAACGTAGAAAGTTTTTGGTTAGTCTGGCGCCAGTTCTGCCACGCCCCCTGCCACAAAACCGCCCCTCCTTTCGGTTCGCACGTCCGTAGCTGCAATTGTTGGCTGACATTTTCCGTTTTCGGTTCTCAGAGCGTGCGCGAAAATTTGCATGCCCAAATAAACAAGACAACAATTTGTCAAAGTTTTACTTTTTTCCACCATGTAATCTGTGATCTGTGTGTCCCACTTTTCAGCCAGCTCCAGTTCCTCCGGCTCCTCCAGCCCCACCAGCAGTTGTGCGTTTCACACGCTCGATGGTGTCGCGGCGGAAAGCGAAGGTGTCCGCTTTATCCGCCTTCGCGAAGATGCCCCCGTCGGCAAGGAGATCCTCCGGCTGCAGGCCTACCCCCGATCCACGGCCTCCCTTAAGGGAGCTGATCCCAGTGCGGATCACAAGTACTTCAATCTGACGGAGCACAACTCCACCACCCTGGTTGTGACCTTGGCTCGCTCCCTGGAGCGCCTCGTCGATCGCGATGTGCCGCGGAACCTGCTTAAGTTCCGGATTCTGTGCGCCGGAAGGCAGGAGAAAATTGAAGAGGTTCGTAAGCCGTGACGGAGTGATAACCTTACCCTTCTTTGACTGCTCCGACTTACAGGGCAGCTACTTATCCATCACGGTCTACATCGAGGACGTGAACGACAACGCTCCAGAGTTCCTCAACGTGCCCTATGTGGTAGATGTGGACGAGAACACCTCCGTGGAGAGTATTATCTTCGAAGGAGTGCAGGCCTTCGATCGGGACAAGCCTAATACCCCGAACTCCGAGGTGCACTTCAGCATGTCCACCGTGCCGGAGCAATTGTCGGCCGATGGCAGTCCGTACTTTGCCCTGAAGAGTCCCCACCGCCCACTGCTCATACTGAAACGTGAACTGGACTTTGACAATGGCATCCGGCAGTTCAAGTTGCCAATTTTCGCATGGGATCGGGGCACTCCGGCCAATCAGGCCAACACAACCATCACGATTAATGTGAGGGACGTGGACGATCTGCCGCCAAAGTTCACGGAAGGAGTCTATAGGACGAGAATCAACGAGTTCTATCCGATGACGGGAGTGCCCATAAGGATTCCTCTGTACTTCGCCCCGCCCATAATGGCTTTCGACCAGGACTCGCTCAACGCCACCCTGGTGTATGACATCATCTCCGGAAATGAGCGGCAGCTCTTCCGGGTTAATCCCCACAACGGGGTGATGTATCTGCAGAAGGAAATCGATTTGGAGGAGGAGAGTCTGCCGGGGAATAGTTTTGTCCTGCAGTTGGAGGCCCGACAGAAGGACAATCCCCTCAAAAAGGCTCTGGCACGGTGAGCTTAAAGTTAATTAGTTTTTGTTTTTTTATAATGGATGGACTTTTTTGAACAGCATCGAAGTGGAGGTCATGGATTTGAATGATAATGTTCCCGAGTTCGAGGCCGATTTCTATAATATATCCATCGTGGAAAATCTTCCCACTGGCTTTAGTGTCCTCCAGGTTAATGCCATCGATCGGGATCAGGGCGAGAACTCGGAATTCCTGTACAATCTTGTGGAGACCAAGGATGCAGCCGGTGCCTTCCGCATTGATTCCCGCACCGGATGGATTACCGTGCGAGACGACCGCCTCTTGGACCGCGAACAGCGACGTTCCATTCGCCTGAATGTGGAGGCTCTGGAGAGGAATCCCTCCTATCTAGACGACAAGCATTTAAAGAAACCAGGACCCAGTAGAGTCCAAGTGGAAATCACTCTCTTGGACACCAATGATAATACCCCGAAATTCGAGCATGGAAATCTTTACGAGTTCAAGGTTCCGATCACGGCGCCCATTGGATATGTAATTGGTCAGGTGGCTGCCCACGATCCGGACGAGGGTCCCAACGGGCAATTGCTCTACGAACTGCAGCGGCCCAAGGGCAGTGGTTACATTCCCTTCCGGCTGGACAACAAGAACGGCACCATCTATGTGGGCGGTCCTCTGCGAAGAGGTCGCATCGCCGTCTTCGTGGAGGCCAGTGATCAGCCCACCAATCCCTCGGAGCGACGCTTCTCCTTGGCGGTTATTACGATCGAGGTTTATGCCACCATCGATGACCAGGCCATAGACTTTGTGGGGGCGCCTTACGAGTTCTGGGTGGGGGCCAATACCCCGCTGGGCACCTCGGTGGGTCAAGTCCGCACCACCCTCATCTACGACGGCGAGGACGAGATTATGTACGATCTCCTGCACACCTACTCCGAGGGAGTTCCTTTTGCAATCGAGGAGCGATCGGGCATAATCACGGTGATCCGAGAGCTATCGGAGTTTAAAAGAAAGGTCTACCAATTCGAGGCCGTGGCTAACTACGTGAGTAAAGGATATTTTCTGATTCTTCCCCTGATTCTTAATATTCTTCAATCCTTACAGCTTTTCGCCAACTCCTCGCAGTCTCTGGTGATGTCCCGCAGCTCCAGTTCCGCATTGACCACCATAGCCTCCCCGGCAGAACTCAGCGATGAGGGAGTCCTCATAACCAATCTCACCATCCATATAGTGAACAAGCCAGAACAAAAGGTTCCCTTGAGACCCGTAATAGAGTAAGTAAACTTATATTTCCAAAAAACAAACAAGGAAGGTAACAACGAATCCTTCCAGGGAAATCAACATGAACGTGATCAACTTCCATGTGGAGGAGAACGTCGTGGGTGGAATAATTGGCCAGCTGCTCTACAAAAACGGCCTCAACCTGGTCAACAACGAGTTGGGCACCTTCCGAGAAATGCCCTCCGAGACAACCGGCCGTAACCTGACAATGGGCAGCAGATTCCGGAGTCGCAATCGCAGTCGGAGCTCTAAGTCGAAGAGGCGGTTTCCCAGACGCCTGGCCGGAGACACCAACCTGAAGCTGAGATACATAATCGCCAACCAGCAGGAGGTGGTCAACAAGATCTCCATTACCGAGGATGGGACCTTGCTGACCCTCATCGGACTGGATCGGGAGCAGCAGGATAGCTACGAGCTGACCGTCATTGTGGAGTACAGTACGGGCCTAGTGAGTGGAGCGGGAATCTACCAGGTGAACATCAAGGTGGACGACGTCAACGACAATGCCCCCAAGTTCAATGCCCTCACCTATGTGGGCCTGATCAACGAGAACTGCGCCGTGGGCACGGAGCTCTCCATGAATCATGCCATCCTGATACAGGACGCCGACGAAGGAGTGAATGCGGAGTTCCGGGTCCAGCTGCAAGGGGATTATAGTGAGGAGTTCAGCATCGAATACGTAAATGGCAGCTCCTTGGAGAACGCCACACAGCACAAGATGCCACCGAGAACCGGGGCCTTCAACATCTTCAATCTCACGGATCAGTGGAACGACGAATTCAAGTACCAGGAGCTGCACACCACCTTCATGCAATCGAATTTCAAGATGAGTTCTGGCCCCTACTTCCGCATCTCGTACACCGGGAAAAAAGGCCTGGATCGGGAGAAGCAACAGCTCTACAATCTCAAGATCATAGCAGCCGATACCGGAGGCCTCTCCGGCTACGCCCATCTGACCATTCTCGTGGCGGATGTGAACGACAATGCTCCGGTCTTTGAGCGCATCTCTGTGTTCAAGGACTCGCGCCTGGAGATCCGGGAGTACACCACCGACATGGAAATCTATTTCGTGGAGAGCTCCAGCGGGATGACGGCTCCACAGGCCACGGCAGCCATGATGCTTGCTCCGCCCCCTTACCACATACCGGGCTCTCCCAGGCTGCACAGGGACAGCGAGCGTTCGATCGGAGTGGTGGCCAGGGCCAAGGCAAGAAGGCGACTGGCGAGAGCGGTGTCCATAAAGTGTCCTCTATTCGCCATCTACGAGGACACGCCGGTGGGCACCAAGCTGCTCCAGCTGAGTGCCAGCGACGAGGACTTCGGCAAGAACGCCCAGCTGCACTACGAGCTCCGGGGCGAGCAGGTGGAGCGCTCACCCGGAATGCCCATGTTGCGGGTCCAGGGAGTGCGGTACTTCAACATCGACAAGCTGAGTGGAGAGGTAGCTGTCAACTATCCTCTCTCGGCCAACATAGAGATCTGGCTGAATCTCACGGTGACTGACATAGATGGCCTCAAAGACTCGACCTGCCTGCGCTTCACCGTGATGGATGTGAACAACCACGCCCCGACTTTCAAGAAGTCCTGGTACAGCTTCGACACCCCCGAGGGCGACTACAAGGACAGCGTTCTGGGGCAGCTGACGGCCATCGACATGGACTTTGGGGAGAATGCGAATATCACGTATACGCTCAGTGATCCAAAGCTGCCGTTTACCATAAAGCCCGCCTCGGGAGTCCTGAAGATCAGCGGACAACTCGACAGGGAGCTGAAGGACAAGTACAACTTCCACGTGATAGCCACGGACAACGCCCCCTTGTTGCAAAGGATGTCTAGCAGTGTGGACGTGGAAGTGAATATCCTGGACATCAACGACAACAGCCCCGAGTTCATAGGCTACGACGATCAGACAAAGGCCGTGAAGTACATTCCGAATGTGGCAGATCGTACCTTGATGCTGCCGGTTTATAAGGCCTACCTGGATCGAAGCACCCAGCCGGGCACTTTTGTGAAGCAACTGACTGCCATCGACAAGGACAACGTGGGCAATGGTAACGGCCTGGTTCTCTACTCCATCCGGCACCAGGAGATGCAGGCGCCCCTCTTCCAAATTGATTCCCGGGATGGCACCATTTCCACAGTGTCCCGGATTAATGGCTACAACGACTACGAGCACCTGAATGTCTCGGTCATTGCCTCGGATGTGGGCAGTCCAGCCTTATCCGCCACTGCAGTGGTCATCGTCAATCTTCAGGGCCAGGCAGTCACCGATCCTCCGAAGTCCACGCCCAAGCCGGAGCCACCGGCGAACGTCACCATCTTCCAGCACGCCTATTACGAGGTCAAGTTGATGGAAAACAACGAGGCGCCCATTGAGGTGATGCGTTTGAATCTCACCGCGGGCCTGAATCCCGAAAACTACCGGTGGTCCTTGTGGCTGGAGGAGGGTCTGGACGAAACGGACGCCCATCCTCCGTTCGAATACGATGCCAAAAACATGCTGCTCTACGCCCTGAAGCCCTTCGATAGGGAGCACATATCCAGGTACCAGTTGAGGATTAGGGCCGACCGGCTCAGTCGTGAGGCCAGGAACTTTGCGAGAGTCTCGTATCCTGTGGTGGATGAGCGCATCGAAGGACTGTCACCCAATGAGTGCAGAATTCTAGTCCACATCACGGATGAAAACGACAATGCCCCCAAGTTCCGGGGCAACGGGCAGCCGATCGTCGCCGTCCTGCCACGAAGTGCTAGTTTCGGGTATCCTGTTACCAAGGTCATTGCCACCGACCTGGATGAGGGCCTGAATGCCGAGATACGGTATCGCCTTCTCAACGAACCCACTCGACTCTTCGGCATCGACGAGGCCACTGGTAACATCCGCCTTCTGGGAGATCTTCCCAACGATGAACGGCTCTATGGATTCGATGTGAAGGCCACAGATCGCCTGGGCGAGGATGATGGAAGGAGCGGCATCGTCAACGTCTTTGTTTACATCATCGACGAGGCCAAGCAAGTGCGTCTGGTGGTGGCAGGGATGCCCGTGGAAGTGGAACGCCGCATCGAAGGACTCATGGAGGCGCTGAGCGATGCCATTGGCAAGGATGTGCGGGTCAGACTGCTGGAGCCACATTCTGGGTTACTGGAACCAGCGTAAGTTGATCTAAGATTCGAAGCCAAAACAGTTAGCAATCGGTAGCTCAGTGAATCGAGTCCATTGATATGCAAATTGGCCATTAGACGGAATCGAGGCACCTCATCCTCTTCTAACGGATTCCACCTTTCTCTTCCATTCCGCAGCACCAATGCCTACATCTATGCCGTCGATCCGCACACAAATTCCATCGTCGAAATGGAGCAGCTCCAGGAGTAAGTATCCCCAGCCTCCTCTGCCCCTGCAGCTCCCATACCCATTGACCCACAAATGTCACTTTGGGGAAATTAATGGACATGACTGGCTTTTTGCAGCTCCCTGGCCGGATTGCAACTGGATGCGTTGCAGTTGCAGCAGCAGAAACTGGATGGCAGCAAGTCGATGCCGCGAATCATAGAGCTGGCTGAGTTTGGTCAAGCCGCCCGGCCCGCCCACGCCTCCGCGTCAGGCTCGATGGGCGGCCTGGAGTTCGTGACGGTGATTCTGCTGACCGTGGTCAGCCTGGGGGCCCTGGTGGCGGCCTGTTGCTACATGTGCATGCGGCAGAAACGGTATGAATAGATATTGGAAAGAGCAGATCATGCTGCACCCGAAAGACTGTCTACTGGGCCTGCTCCCAATGTAGCTCATAGATGCATCTTATATTAGTAGCCATAATGTTTTAGTTTACACCACAATAAATCTTAAGTTAATTGCAATTCGTGTTGTTGCTAATGCTGGTATTGTTGCTGCTGCTGCTGCTGCTGATGTTGTTGCAAATGGTGTTGCAGGCAAGTTGCTGGTTTTTGCCTTTGAGGAAACCGGCTGGATGGCATTAGGCCTTCTCCTGTCACCTGTCCGATTAAATTATAACGGTAAAAAGCAACAAACACAGGCGGACAACAGCAACAATAAAAGCTGCAACTGCAACT
Organism: Drosophila ananassae; assembly: GCF_017639315.1. Taxonomy (NCBI): domain Eukaryota; kingdom Metazoa; phylum Arthropoda; class Insecta; order Diptera; family Drosophilidae; genus Drosophila; species Drosophila ananassae. The sequence continues at coordinate 7,642,450 of NC_057927.1, forward strand.
GCAACACGAGGCAATTAAATGAAGATCTGTTGACAACTTCAGCCTCAAATCCCCCCAAATGGGAATGCCAATCAAAACGCCATCAGATGAAGACGTTCTATCCAAACACTCTGAGAGTCATTACAATTACACTTGAAGAAATTAAAAAAGAATATCATATGGTATCTTATAGTAAGCTCTTCCCGTTTCCCCTTTTCCAGACGGCTCTGGTCGCAGCGCGATTTTTCCGCCTCGGATGCCGGCCTCACCTATACCATCGCCGGGATCGGATCTACTCGTGGGCAGAAGCAGCGCCACCAACGGCAGCAGCGACACCACACGCAGCGCTGCAGCAAGGGAAGCACGGGAAGCCAGCGCCCCAACAGCGCCTTCATGCCGGAGTCCGTCTGCTCCTCGGCCCAGACCCAGTCGACGGCCACCGCCACCGAGAAACTGGAGCAGCAGTTGCATCACCACCACCAGCAGGCGATGGCCACGCAGCAGCAGCACCACCAATACCTAAACGAGTAAGTGAGGAGCCGGTTGGACGTGTTTCCCATTCTGGAATCAGACACTTGACTTGCCATTCCCATTCCCATCTCGCAGGCAACAGCGGCAGCAACAGCATCAGCAGCGGGAATATATCGACGTCCCACTGCCCAAGTCCATTGCAGCCAAGGCGGCCGCGGCAGCAGCGGCGGCAGGAGGAGGACCAAATGATGGCCAAGTGGGAAGCACTGGAAGCACTCCATTTGTGCTCAAATACAATGCCTGCCAGCCAGTCAGCAATCTGTAAGTGCTTGCGAAGAAATCTTAGAGATACCAGATGTGATGTTTTTTGATTTTTAGGAACAACTATGAGACGTCGCTCTTCTCGCTGCACTCGACGGGTCAGGACTCTGGCGTGGAGTTCCTGAGCAGCCGGGAGCTGTACGAAACCTCTCCGGACTCCTTCCAGCACAGTGGTTCCAAGCGCAGCAATCCCGAGGTCCTGTGTCCCAGACATGCCAAGGCTCATCTGGAGCTCCGCCAGCCACATCCCAACACTGACAGTAGGTGAGGTTACTTATTGTTTATTAATCCCAAATTGTACCTTAATAAACTCATTAAATCCCTTCCAGTGACACCTACGAGGATTCACTGAAGACCGATGAGCCGCTGGTGGCCCACAACTGCCGCAGTGCCAACTGTGAGCACCGCCAGCAGAAGCAGCCGCACCACCATCTCGGCCACCAGCCTCACTATCAGAACACGCGCTTCGAGAAGCGCTCCTGCGTGCGGCACTCCTTCTCCGGGGTCAAGGACGATCTGATGCAGAGCTCGCCACAGATCTCCCTACGTCCCCGGGGCCATGCCCTGCGCAACTCGATGAACGACCTGGAACAGCGACTCCACAACCTGGAGCAGTCCTTCCGGCGACCACTCGAATTTAGCAAATCAAACTCGTTATTTTAGTGTAGAATGAAAAGCAGTGCAATCCCTAGTGGCTAGACGTCTAGTTAAGTTATTTTTTATTGATAAGTAATCAGTGCAATAAATCCGAGAGTTTAGTTATCAAAGTATTTGCGGAACTCGAGACATCCCGCCCAGTTCTCCTCCCAGCCGGGCGTGAGCTTCTTGGCCGCCTCGTACCAGCGAGCCACGTTGGAGTACTTCTTCAGATCGAATCCCGCCACATCGAAGGTGGAGACGCTGGCCAAAAAGGATATATCGGCCACGGTATAGGTATCGCCGGCCACGAACTCCTGGCCCTCCAGGAAGATGTTTAGAAACTCGAAGGCTACCTCGATTTTCTTGAAGTTCTCCGGATTCGCCGGCTGCTTCTGGAAGATCTGCGGGTAGTAATACTCGGCGAAGCTCTTGTACAGGGTACCGAGGTCGAAATACAGACGCTGGTTGATCAGGGCCTGCCTCTGGACATCCTTGGGGAAGAGGCTGTCGTCCTTGCCGTACTTCTCCACCAAATAGACCAGGATGGCCCGCGATTCCCACAGGGCGAAGCCGTTGTCGTGGAGCGTGGGGATGGTGTGCTGGGGATTGATCTTGAGGTACTCCGGCTTGAGCTGATCTCCGGCCCGAGTGTTGATGAAGATCTTCCGATCGAATTCCACGCCCAGAGCTTTGGCCGTCATCAGAACGGAGCGGCAGGGAGCAGATCCGGGTCTATAATACAAATCCATCTCGTTAGAAGTCAGCTATCTGTAAAAAAAGCGATTCATCAAGATCAAGTTTTTTTCTCCGCGAACAGCTAATCACTTTCTTTTTTATGGCACCTGCTGAATCGCAGTGACATAATCTCCATGATGAGGAGGCAAAAAAAAACACATTTAATAACAAAAATAATCTTACCAGATAGGCAAACAAACAACAAATTTAAGAGCACTGTTGGTGGCGAAGAACGATCAGCAACTGAGCAGTACTCTGCGGCTCACCACTTTTTTATACACAATAGATGGCCAAAAATACGCTTTTTTGTGGGCTGATAGTTCAATTAAGTCCAGGTGATAATTGGCAAATATTTTTTCACGGGCTTAACCCAATAAAGAGAGTGCCAGGAAGAGAGGGGTACAAGTATAAGAGCAACTTATCAACACGGAGGAATTGTTTTTCTTCTATTTATTAGCTGTATCTGATCTGGTTTGGCATTGGCACGTACCACTATCTTATCGCTCCTGAAAATGTTTGAACTGGAGGTCCGTGCCCCTACGTATTTCACAAGAGTTGGAGCCCCTATCTGGAGTTCTCGAAACTAAACCGACAACTCTTAAATTCAAGTTAAATATGGAGACTCTTTATTTAAGCAATGTAGTAAATTCGTATTTTTGTACTTTTAAATTATTTTTTTTTTTGCGCGGTGCCCACTGCATACGTACAGCCCACCTCCCGTCCAACCGACCGAGGGACGCTGCCGCGTAACGTACGGCTCGAATCGCGGGAATAGATCCGAGACAGATAAGCGAGGAATAGGAGAAAGATATTACGAGGAAGGGTGTTGCATAGATAAGGCGGTTAATATAAGCGATTTAAGATTGTTAGTAGAGCAAAGTGATAAGATGTGGTAGAGACCATTGTAGTCCGAACATAATACCCTGAACGGATCGTGTTGGGCATATGTCGAACTACAATGGCTGAGGAGTAGAGGACGAAAGTTTCTGGTCCTTCTACTAGGAATGTTAAAATTTAAACGTGTTAGTAAATGCTGGCTGTCTATATTTCCATAAATAAGATTATATAGAAACATGACACCCAGCATCGTTCTACGATTTGTTAATGATGGTAAGTTAATTAGTAAAAGTCTACTATGATAAGAGGGGAGGTAAAGATTTGCATCCCAATTAAGTCCCCTAAGAGCAAAAGTAAGGAAGTTTTTTTGTACAGATTCAATGTGATCTTGGTGTACTCCATATTGAGGACTCCAGACACACGATCCAAACTCTAGAATCGGACGGACCAGTGATGTATATAACGTTTTAGTTATGTACGGGTCATTAAATTCTTTTGACCATCTTTTAATAAAACCAAGCACACCCATGGCTTTATTAACCATGGTAGATACATGGTCGGTAAATTTAAGTTTCAAATCTAATAGGACACCTAGATCGTTAACCTGAGTTAATCGTTCTAAGGCGTTCCCATAGAGAAAGTACATAGCCTGGTGAGGACTAGATCGGTAAAAAGACATAAGTTTACATTTCGATCCATTAAGCTTTAGGTTATTTGCTAAACACCAATTTTGAAGTTTATCCAAATCGGATTGAAGTCTAGACTGGGCGCTAGTGAATTTATACTGAAGGCATAGCTTAACGTCATCAGCGTACATAAGTACAAGTGAATTAGTTAAGGCAAGGGGCAAGTCGTTAATAAACAAAGTAAAGAGTAGGGGATTTCTTAAGGATGTCGGTCAAATACAGATCCTTGTAGTAGACACAACCCTCCCAGTTCTCCTCCCAGCCGGGAACCACCTTCTTGGCATTCTCGTACCACCTGACCACGTTCGGATACTTGCTGAAATCATATTCGGAAATCTCGAAAGTGGAGACGGTGGCCAGGAGAGCCACATCGGCCAGGGTTAGCTTGTCAAGGACAGCGTACTGGCGACCCTCCAGGAGAGTGTCGAACATCTTGAATGCTGAGTCGATCCGTTTCAGATGATCAGGGTCTGCCGGCTTCTTCACGTCCTCGAACAGCTGGGGATAGTAGTAGTAGACATAGCTCTGGTAGAGAGTGCCCAGATCGAAGAACAGACGCTGGTTTATGAGGGCCCTCGCCTGCGGATCCTTGGGGTAGAGCTTCTCGTCCTTGTCGTACTTCTCCGCCAGATAGATCAAGATTGCCCGCGACTCCCAAATGGCGAAATCTCCATCCACCAAAGTGGGAATTGTGTGCTGGGGATTAATCTTCACGAACTCTGGCTTCAGATGGTCGCCGGCGTCCAGATCGACCTTCTTCTTGTTGAGCTCCAGTCCCAGGACCTTGGCAGTCATCAGAATGGAGCGGCAGGGCGCCGAGTAGAGCATGTAGTAGAAGTCCAGCATGTTTCCCAGATGAGCTGCAAATAGGTTCTGAATTAGAATAACTACTCCAAGGGATACTTATAACAATTTGATTCTAAGGGCAGAGCTTGCTAGATTAACTCGGAAATGTAAACCTCTGATATGTTTTTCTCTGAAAGTATTTCACAACACAAGTACTTTTAGATAGGTATTTGTGGGGGGTATTACTTTCAGAATAGGAATCAGAGGCTTCTGTTATCAGAGAGTTGTTTACAAAATCTGATTGCATTTTCAGAAGACACGTGTTCTGTTACAAAGGAGTAATCAAAGATCAGGTGCAGTAGAAGCCCCAAGGCATAGGTTTGCCAGTTTCTTTCCCCATAAAACGGCAACAAGCTTCTAGAATGTTCATACAGTTGTTCAAGATAAATTTTCACCATTCTATGCTGATGGTCTCTATTGTCGGCTTCCGGAATTCTCCCTTTGGCAATTTGCACTGATGAATTTCGTGGGAGACGTGAGCTTTTATTGCCATTCGCCAGCTAAGAGCGAGTTGGCAAACCAGTCTCTTTCCCCAAACAGCAAAGAGAGAGAAACGAGCTGCTCCCCAGCCCACAGACCCATCCATCCGCCATATCCCATATACGATATGCTATGGTATACATATAAAAATTCACTCTAATACGTTTTATGCATTCAAAAAAGCGAACACTTATTTATTTGTGCACTGCAACAGGCGAATTTGGAATTATATTGTTTTTTGTTTGTATTTTGCGATCGTGAATAAATATTAGTATAAAAAATAAACTCGAATATCAGGCTTATTCAAAGTACTTCTTGAACTCCAGGCAGCCGGCCCAGTTCTCCTCCCATCCGGGGGTCACCTTCTTGGCGTTCTCGTACCACTTGTTGACATTAGCGTACTTGCTAATATCGAATCCGGCCACCTCGAAGGTGGACACGGAAGCCACCAGGGCGATGTCGGCGACGGTGAGGGAATCGCCAGCGGCGTACTCCTGACCCTCCAGGAAGGTGTTGAGGAACTCGAAGGCGGCCTCGATCTTCTTGAAGGCCTCGGGATCGGCGGGGGCCTTGGCGAACACCTGCGGGTAGTAGTAGTTGGCGAAGCTCTGGTAGAGGGTGCCCATGTCGAAGTACAGTCGCTGGTTGATCACGGCGCGCTTCTTTGGGCACTTGGGGTAGAGGGAGTCGGTCTTGCCGTACTTCTCCACCAGGTAGACCTGGATGGCGCGCGACTCCCACAGGGCGAAGCCGTTGTCCACCAGGGTGGGGATGGTGTGCTGGGGATTGATCTTCAGGAACTCGGGCTTCAGGTGCTCGCCGGCCTGCAGGTTGAGCAGCTTCTTGTTCAGATCGACGCCCACGGCCTTGGCGGTCATGATGACGGAGCGGCAGGGCGAGGAGCCGGGCAGATAGTAGAAGTCAACCATTTTTCTATCGGATGAAGAAGATGGCGTTAGAAATGAGACTTCTCTCCATTACAAACACAGTCAGTCATTTAAATAGCCCTATAATTTCTTCAAGTGCCTGAGATCAGACAAGATATGCCATAATTAGACGCGCTCTATAATTTCAGCTTGGCTTTAATAACAAAGGCTGGCTTTAATTGACCAGAGATTAACAAAAACTACGGTCCCAGGCCATGATGTCATGTCGTAGCTCTGACCGTCTTTGGGCCTTTAATGATTTGGTTATTTTCCACGATTATTTCTTGTACACATTGTTTCTAATTTTTTTCTTTTTTTGTTTGCCAAGACACTCAAACACACACTAGCACAGGCTGGAGTTTTGGAGCTGAAACTTACGATTTAGTTTGGGGCTTGCTGGAGCTGACGATGTACACTGTACCAAATGAGAAGCGATACTGAACGGCAACCGGAGAGCAGGTCGCTTTTATAACTCGCGGACCTGGTCGCCATAATGCCGGCAAACAACAGGGGCTGGCGTGAAAGGGGGAGTCACCATAAGAGAGGTTGCCGTTGGCTTTTTTTTTGTTTTTGGCCTGTTCTGCCAACACATACAGCAAACATGCTAACTAATATCTCAAAAAATAGTGACGCTAGTAGTGTGATTAATATATACATAGGGTCGTGTGCAGTTATTTGTAATATAGTGGCTTTTATGAACCCCTTCGGAGTAATAAAAATCCTACTTTCTAATGATCTTTCAATCGGAACATTGCTCTTTTTCCTCTCTTTGGTTCGTTATTTTCAGCCCCCTTGCTATTCAAATTGAAAAGCTTGTATACACATTTTTTGTGTGTTTTAATGAACATCTGTGCCAGAGCAAATTGCGCTTAAAAATAAACGGGTTTATCGTGCAAATGCTTAAAAAATATATGAAAAATAAACAGCAAGCGGTGTAGAAAGCCGGCCGGCAAACATTCATATCAGGGGGCTCATATCAGGGAAAGGAAACACACCAGTTGGCAACGATATGGAAATGTACTTACAAATCAGCCCACATGAATAACAACGGAAAAAATTAGGGCTTTAAAATTAAGCCAAAAATTAGGAAGTTGCGACTCAGAGTTAGGCCTAAGCAGGATACATCGATATACATATTTTTCAATTATTGGAAGAGTTTCTAGCGTCGAAGGGACATGCAAACATCGAATTACTGACCCACCACTTGTTAATAATCTTGTAATTATTGTAATGGCCTTAGTAACAAATCGATTGAAACATGTTTGGCTGACCTTGGCCTGTAAGAAACGATTGTTATGGCCATATTGCTTAGAAAGCCCATTCAAGCCAAGTTTTTAAGGGGAGAACGTGAGCAATTATTGTTTGTTTCCAAGACGAGTCTCGAACGTTCCGAGGGAACACTTTGCTGGGAGTGTCTGTTATTTCAAAACATTTCCATTTATCAGCTCACAAATTGGGAATAGCAACTATCAGCATGACCCAGCAAAAAGTACAATAACAAGTGAAAATGAAAATGTATCATGAAAGAGCATATTCGGCGGGGCCGACACGTCAGTGAAATTGTTCTCTTAAAGTCCAGAACAGTCTACATTATAACTTATGAAGTCAAAACACGTAAATCCCCAAGCCCCCCAAGACTCAGAAGTTACTCATTTGTACATAATGTTGAAATCCACTGAATCATGGGAAATATGATCGTAAACAAAAAGGTGTTCGCCAATAAACTGGTTGGTTTAATTCACTAAAAAGCCGGGCCGAAATATGTAGAGAAAGGTCACAGACACTCTGTTTGGTCCACTCTTGATCTGCAAGAGAACCAGTTAGACGGCATTGGCCAGGTATGCGTCACAAACCATTAACAATAGGGGAAAGACAACAGGTAAGGCAGGCAAGCTTCGGGCTAAGGCGAAGCGTACACTCCCTATGAGTTGTATGCCAGTTTTTTGTAAAATAAAATCTTAAGCAAACGTAGGCTTGTTCCATCAACAATTTACTATTTTTTGAATCAACCATATAGTATTGAAAAATAAAAATACCTTCTGTAAGGGTATAAAAATAAAACTACCCAAAGAGTCCCCGACTCAAAGAGATACTTTTGTTCAAATAAAGAGAGAAACACTTTGATGGGTCTAAGAGAAATATGCCAATCTCTTGTCTATATATATACATAGGTATATATACTTGATTTTTATACTGGATTTATCTCGCCGGCTGGCAAAAATAATTATTCAGTACAGCTGCGCTTTGAGCTTCAGATGGAATTGAAAAAAGTGCCATAAATACTTTTAGCGAAATGAATACATATATAAAATATAACATCTAAAAAAAGCTATTGAAAAAAATATAAAAAAATTTGAATCAAATTGAAATATATTAAAATATTCTTCGAACTCATACCTATTTATTTGGACTCAATTGTGTCAAGTATTCAATAAATTTTATCATTGAAATTAAGCTTGTAGATAATTCTAATCTGAATGGAATGAAAAACACGGTATCTCTGATAATGACTAATAAAAGGAATCAATTTAGGATAAAAACCAAAAAAAGGAAATCTAAAATAGATCAATACATAAACAAACATATGTAAATAAATCACTGACCCTGTGTTAAACGCCTATCTCTTTTAAAAACATTATCTTTTGACTTTATGGCAGGTTCACTCGAAAATTTTCCCTGATTCATAAGTATGGGCTCGGTGCATCGCAGATAGGAATATAATCTACAAATAATAGTAGTCCTCAAATGAATCATATATGACGTGAAGGCGGGAGAGCAGATGACACCTGAGTTCCTAAAGATCAATCCCCAGCACACCATTCCCACGCTGGTGGACAACGGATTCTCCGTCTGGGAGTCCCGGGCCATCGCCATTTATTTGGTAGAGAAGTACGGCAAGGACGACTCCCTCTACCCGAAGGACCCTCAGAAGCAGGCGGTGGTCAACCAACGCTTGTACTTTGACCTGGGAAGCCTGGCGGACTCCTTCTCCAAATATTACTATCCCATTATCCTAACCGGCAAACCGGGATCCGATGACGACTTAAAGCGCATCGAAACTACCTTTGGGTTCCTCAACACCTTCCTCGAGGGCCAGGACTATGTAGCGGGCGACCACCTCACTGTGGCAGATTTCGCCATCCTCTCCTCCGTCTCCACCTTCGACATCGTTGAGTTCGACATCAGCAAGTACCCCAACGTGAACAGATGGTACCAGAATGCCAAGAAAGTCACTCCTGGCTGGGATGAGAGCTGGGAGAGTCTCCTGGAAGTGAAGGCCTACTTCCAGAGCATTTTAGCCAAAGAAGCTAAGAACTAATCGACCAAAGACAGTATTATCCTTTTCGCTTGTTCTTGTAAATTAAAAATAAATAATAAATATTTTAAGTATTTCATAAATCACAAAATTTTAAATGGGTAGCAATAATCAAATAACTCACAATTAAAATCACACCATTCCGTCTTGTCTAGACTAAATCTTGGTTCATATTCACGTGAATCTCAAGTGGTATAATGAAATCAATCTCATGTTCGATAAAGTTATTTATTGAAAGATTAAAGAGGTGATATTTATTAAAGAGGTCTGCTAATTTTTAAATCTTATCTGGAGTTTATAAAAAATTCCCAGCAATTAAATTATTCGATTTTTAAATTGCATCAAAACTAACATGAATCATGTCTTTGATAAATAAAACGCAGTTTTCTAGTCACACCCGTGGAATGTTTTTGGGGTTTTATCGACCAGTTCAGTCAGTTCTGAGTAGACATTAGGATATCGTGACAGATAGTTCCTCACCCTAATGGGAATCCAAAGTCAAAAGGTCAGGATTATCAAACACTAATAATATTTTTGTGGCCTTCTGTTCCAATACTCCTGCGGGCTTAGATTATAGAAGGCTATCCTTATCTGAAGATTTTATTATCCCTATTGTATTTCTTCCAAGTACTATCCATTTTTAAACTACAAAATTTATATTCAAAAGAACAAACCTATAGTTCCACTGCTAATTTTTTCATTTTCAAGAAATAAAAGTCATTCATCTTACCTTTAATAATTTATTTAAATTAAGCAAGCCGTAATAAACTTTATTCTATTACTACAATAAAATGCTTACATTTTCGGCAATTTTGAACAAATACACGCAAAGTGATACTTTATTATATAACAATAAACATATTCATGTATGGTGTGGTATGTATTTAAATTTTCCAATTTCGCTGCGTGGGCCGTCTCAGCTATTCTAGTCGACGCACAGTTGCCGATTTAACGATTTTAGTACCGAGATGCTATAGATATTTAGTCCTTGCTCTGCATGTACTTGATCAGATCGATGACGCGGTTGGAGTAACCGAACTCGTTGTCGTACCAGGAGATGAGCTTGACGAACTTGTCGTTCAGCGAAATGCCAGCCTTGGCATCGAACACCGACGAATGGGTGTCGCTGAGGAAGTCGGTGGAGACGACCTCCTCATCGGTGTAGCCAAGAATACCCTTCAGGGGTCCGTTGGCAGCCTCCTGAACCTTAGCCTTAATTTCATCGTAGCTGGCACCCTTGCCCAGGCGCACGGTCAGATCCACAACGGACACGTTGGGGGTGGGCACACGGAAGGCCATGCCAGTCAGCTTGCCGTTGAGGGCAGGGATGACCTTGCCGACGGCCTTGGCGGCACCGGTGGATGCCGGGATGATGTTCTGGGCAGCGCCACGTCCATCGCGCCACAGCTTGCCGGAAGGTCCATCGACGGTCTTCTGGGTGGCAGTGGTGGCGTGCACGGTGGTCATCAGACCCTCAACGATCTCGAAGTTATCGTTGATGACCTTGGCGAGGGGAGCCAGGCAGTTGGTGGTGCAGGAGGCGTTGGAGACCACCTTCATGTCCGGGCTGTAGGCATCCAGGTTGACACCGCAGACGAACATGGGAGCATCGGCCGAGGGGGCCGAGATGACCACCTTCTTGGCACCGCCCTTCAAGTGGGTGGAGGCCTTCTCGGTGGTGGTGAAGACACCAGTCGACTCAACAACGTACTCAGCGCCAGCGCTGGCCCAGTTGATGTTAGCAGGGTCGCGTTCGCTGAAAACGGTGATCTTCTGGCCGTTGACGACCAGGAAGCCGCCCTCAGCGGCGACGGTGCCCTTGAAACGTCCATGGGTGGAGTCGAATTTGAACAGGTAGACCATGTAGTTGACATCGATGAAGGGATCGTTGACGGCCACCACGTTGGCGCCCTTATCGATGGCGGCACGCAGAACCAGACGGCCGATGCGGCCAAATCCGTTAATTCCGATCTTCGACATGGTTATTGTTAAAATAAGTTAATTTTCTTTTGCAGTTGCAAATTTAACTTCCGCTCCTTTCGCTTGCTGAGAACCGACTGTGGTCACAATGAGACGTTGAGCACTTTCGCTTATACGAGAAAATTTTCAAGGTCAGTTGAATGTCATCTTTGCCAAAGGCAGCACAGCCATAGAAAAAAAGCTCTTTTTCTCTCATCACTGTGAAAGCTTAAGCTTTTTACGGTGCGCGTGTGCTTAACCCTTAGTTGGCTCACTGTGCTCGAATATTGGATGACATTATTGAAGCTATATATTTCTATATGCCAGGTTTAGTTTATTATAAAATTGATATTTATTTTTAAGACAAATTTATTGTTTTTTCTTTGAAAAATAATACTAAAAACAAACTCAAAGTTTAAGCTGCCAATAAGCTCTAAACAAATAGTAGACTTTGTAGAAAAAAATTATGAGCCTCTGAAAGGTTAAACTTAATTAATTACTCTCTCCCTTACTCTCTCTCTCACAACTCGTACTCTCTCTCATGAAATAAAAACTCAAAATACATACATATGTACATATGTTCACCAAAATTGTAATTGTTTTATTATTATTACTTCTAGGAATTTCTATAATATATAAATAGATAAGATAAAAATGCATTAGACCATAGACCAAATACCAAGTGCCCTCCCAGTTTAGATTAGTCTCTTATTAGTCAGTCCAGGAGCTTTCTATTTATATGTAAACGAAATGCAACGAAAGTGCTTGCATAACTTTATAGTATGTCATGAAAAAAATAAGAAAATGTGAGGTAATATGCCGGTGTAAAACGAAATCGGCTAAACACTTTTTCCATTTCATTCTAAACTTGCACATTTACCAAATATGTTAAAAATACGTCACAAGTTTCGAGGGTATGGGGTTTTTGACACGGCGTGCTTTTTAGGGGTCAAATGTAAGTGAATTGGTGACCTGGGGTTAGGAGCAAGGAAGAGAAAAGGAAAGGAAGCAAAATGTTACATAGCCTTTGGACTACCCTAAGCCTAGCGTACATACATACATTCATAGCATGGTTATTCATTCAAATACACATATTTATGTACAAATTTACGAATCTCATATAGAGAAAATATTAAATATTCAGCTCAACTAGATGTTTACTAAACTAATATTCAAGATCGAACGATTAAGTGGACCAGCCCCTCATCTTGGACTTTCATTTGGAACTTCTTATCAAATTAGAATATTTTTAAAACAGTTCATTTACGTCACAATCTTTTTTCTAAACTACACACAAAAATAAAATTTAAATTAAAACAGGCCAAACTCTATTATTGAGTATTTAATCTCTCATTCTCCAAAATAACATTTGCACACCATTTTAGATGACAATTTCAAGAAAATTTTACTATTTCGGCACCTACTTGAACATCCAAATATATTGGTTTCAAACCATCCATTTTTAAAGATATTTTGAAACTTTCCGTTTTAACATGAATTTTTTCTCAATTCAAAAACATTTTTGTGCAAAATGTCTGGTTAATGGTTATAGGTTTCTATTCTAAAACTACATATTTTTTAAGAATTTTTCAATTTACATTTTTTTTAGGATACCATATGTTCTAAGTTTTAAAAAAAAGGAAAAAAATATGTGATAACTCATTACTATCGAAATGGCTGTTAAGCTTATATACGCTTTTTTTTTACTGAAGTTACTACTGAGTTTTTTCTGAAGTAAAGTATCAAATTTTAGACTTAATAGAAATTAAAATCAATCCGCACCAGCCGCCTTCAGCGGAAAAATTGGCGATGAGATCAAATTTAAGTTGATTGTGTAGAACGCTCTCACAAATACAAACATTACCCCAGACATACATATAAAATTGAACAAAACTGAGAGAAAATAAAGTAAGAGAAGAAATAAATTTCCTACTTAACTATGCTATATAAGCCCGAGCATGGGTGGAATAATTGGTAGTCTCTGTAAAAACGCGAATCCCGTCAAACATGGACTTTTATTATTATAGCGCTGTAGCTGCTTGCCGGGCAGTTATCATGGTGGCCGAAACACTGGGCATCAAGTTGAACAAAAAGGTGGTGAACACCCTCAAGGGTGAGCAGATGAATCCGGATTTCATAAAGGTTAATCCCCAACACATCATACCCACCATTGTGGACGATGGATTCGTCCTCTGGGAATCTCGTGCCATTACCGCATACCTGGTGGAGAAGTACGGAAAGGATGACTCTCTCTACCCCAAGGATCCTCAAAAACGGGCCGTCGTCAACCAGCGTCTCTACTTCGACATGGGCATTTATAACGCCATGTTCAAATACTACTTCATAGCGTTCTCAACGGGTAAATATGGTTCCGAGGAGGACTTCAAGGGCTTGGAAAACGTCTTTGGATTCCTGAACACCTTCCTGGAGGGCCACGACTATGTGGCAGGCGACAAACTGACCATTGCCGACATTTCGATCCTGGCCAGCGTCTCCACCTTGGTCGCTATGGGATTTGAGCTCACCAAGTTCCCCAATGTGGACAAGTGGTACAACAACGCCAAGAACGTGGTCCCCGGATTCGCGGAGAACTGGGAAGGAGCTCAGTTGGTGGCCGAAAATGTCGTTGCCAGACTAAAATAAGTGATCTTTTTTTGTGTAAATAAAAATTAAATAATACAAACTATGGTCTTGGATTTTAATTCAGAATTATATGAATTAATTTTCAATCCTTTTAGGATATTTCGCTCAAGGATCGGATCGCTGTGGATCATATTCAATTTTTGTGGAATAGAAATCTGCAAGAGTATATATTCTTCGTTTTTTTCGAGGATGGGAAGGCAAATATTTTAAAGAGAGAATTGATAACAGTTAAACTTTAAAAACGGTTTAATCTATACAACGTGTTTCTGCTGTTAATAGCGATAGTACCAGTTACTAAGGTATTTGTCGACTTTTATTTAGCGCAATTGACCGACATCACTTATCACAAGAAATATGAGAGAACTACTACTACTCTACCCGCCACAAGTTCGTGAGATTTTTCTAACAAACAACGCCATATAAACAAGAGCCCCTGGGTGAGCGATTCAGTAAACAAGTTCCTCCAAGAGAACGAACAATATACGATATGGATTTCTACTACAGCCCTGGCAGTAGCGTTTGCCGGGCGGTGATCATGACCGCGAAGGCAGTGGGCGTGGAGCTGAACAAAAAGTATCTGAGCGTAGGAAAGGGTGATACTCTCAATCCGGAGTTCGTGAAGCTCAATCCCCAGCACACCATTCCCACCATTGTGGACAATGGATTTGTGCTCTGGGAGTCGCGTCCCATCGCCATTTACCTGGTGGAGAAGTACGGAAAGAACGATTCCCTCTACCCCAAGGATCCCCAAAAACGAGCCGTCGTCAACCAGCGCTTGTACTTCGATATGGGTACACTGTACTCCGCTTTCTCCAAGTTCTACTATTCCATTTTTCGACCAACAAAGCCCGGAACTCTCGACGACTACGCGAAGATTCAAGACGCCTTTAAGTTGCTGGACACCTTCCTCGAAGGCCAGGACTACGTGGCTGGGGACCAACTCACCATTGCGGATATCGCCTTAGTGGCCACAGTTTCCACCTATGAGTCCGTCGACTTTGATTTCAAAAAATACTCAAACGTAACCAGGTGGTACGAAAACTGCAAGAAAGTAGTGCCCGGTTGGGAGGAAAACTGGGAAGGCGTGCAAAGTTTCAAAAAACTTATTCAAGGAGGCCTGGATGAGTTCAAAAAGAAATACGGTTTATAAAATTGTGTATTCTCTCTGAATTCTGAACTCAGGTTGATCAATGTTTGTACATTATTTTCAAAGATTGGATGAATCACAGTATCAGTATATTGTTGAAATGCTTCGGAGATTTTAAAGAATCATGATGACTGCTCTTACAGATAAGAGGTAATCATCTTCCAATATATATTAAAAAAAAAAAATAACAAAACTAATTGTTTTTGGTAAACAACCGTGATTAAATTTTAACAATATATAATAATACTAATTTAAAGAATTCTCACCATTTTCACATTTTATTTTATAATGATATTCAAATAAAAATAAAATAATAACAAAATTTACCTCTTTCCATGACGCATAGCGAGGGTATGGCATGTTTGGGCCCAAACACTCTTATCGTTGTAGGCCTTTCCCAATTGTACTATCATTAACTCAATCCTGATAAAAAGTCGTCAACGCGAAACGAAATCAATTCCAGCCCGAAAAATAGAAGAGAACATGCCAGCCATGACCAGCAATTTTTATTATTTCACAATCTCAATGCTATATATAAGGGACGCCCACTTTCATCACCTCAGTTTACGATCCACCGGCACACAACATTCAACATGGATTTCTACTACAGTCCCGGAAGCAGCGGATGCCGCACCGTTCTCATGACCGCCAAGGCTGTGGGCGTGGAGCTGAACAAGATTATCCTGAACCTGCGGGAAGGTGAACAGCTGAAGCCAGAGTTCGTGAAGCTTAATCCCCAGCACACCATTCCCACGCTGGTGGACAACGGATTCTCTATCTGGGAGTCCCGCGCCATCGCCGTTTATTTGGTGGAGAAGTACGGCAAGGACGACTCCCTCTTCCCCAAGGATCCCAAGAAGCAGGCACTGGTGAACCAGCGATTGTACTTCGATATGGGTACTCTGTACGCCGCATTCTCCAAGTACTACTACCCCCTGATACGCACCGGTACTCCCGGATCTGAGGAAGATTACCAAAAGATCGGAACCGCCTTTGAGTTCCTTAACACCTTCCTCGAGGGCCAGG
Source organism: Drosophila ananassae (assembly GCF_017639315.1). Taxonomy (NCBI): domain Eukaryota; kingdom Metazoa; phylum Arthropoda; class Insecta; order Diptera; family Drosophilidae; genus Drosophila; species Drosophila ananassae. Next base: position 7,658,461 of record NC_057927.1, read on the forward strand.
ATTACGTGGCCGGGGACCACGTAACAGTGGCGGACATCGCCATTGTGGCCACTCTGTCCACCTTCGAAGCCATCGAGTTCAAAGACTTCAGCAAATACTCCAATGTCGCCCGGTATTACGAAAACGCCAAGAAAGTAGTTCCCGGCTGGACGGAGAACTGGGAGGGTCTGCAGGCTTTCAAGAAACGTGTTCAGGAAATACAGGCTGAACTCAAGAAGAATTAATGTTAACAACAAAATAATTTATTATATTGAATAAAAAAAAAATGAATATTTTATCAGATTTATAGAAATTACTGGGTTACTGGGTGTGTGAAAATGTTATTCAAAGGAATATGAAACTTTGTTTTTATCTACTCAAACAACAATTGCTTTCCAGACTTTATAAATTGAAAATATGCCTAAATGTGTATGCCTACATTTTGTTAAATGAACAAATATTGTTCTCTATTATAAACCAAAATCAGTCAGGTAAACACAAACAAATGGAAAAAGTTAAAACTTTTTATTCAACTTGCTGGGAGTATTCTACGGCGTAAATCACTTTATTATTTTTGATATACCCTTGCAGAGGGTAGTATAATTTTGATGAAACCTACAATATATATATTTTCTTTCTTGATCATCATCACCTTCATAAGGATCGGGACGCTACATCCCAAAATTGCGATATCCGATCCATACCCGATTATACCATTAAACTTTAAACTGCAAGAGTATACGAATTTTGGCTCAGCCCGAAGTTAGCTTTTCTATCTTGTTTTGAGATCTTTTGTATAAAAGTTAATTATATATACATATTTTTAGATCACAACAAACCACATACTACCTAAAAGCGAAATAGAATGAGTTATAAGAGAGATAAACACATACACCTACCGTAATTATCAGACAGGTAGAAAGCCAACGAGTATTTGGAACTTAACAGCCGGAATTTCTGCCACTGCCAATTTAGTCGATGGCTTCTATTCGAGCCGGCAGGGTTTATTGAAGACATTTCGCCATGGATCTATATAATATGCCAGGCTCACCGAGCACTCGAGCCATTATGATGACGGCCAAGGCCTTGGGAGTAGAGTATAACTCCAAGTTTCTGAACACCTTTGCGGGAGAGCAACTCAATCCAGAATTCGTGAAGATCAACCCCCAGCACACCATTCCCACACTGGTGGACCATGGATTCGTCATCTGGGAGACGCGGGCCATTGTTACTTACCTGGTGGAGCAGTACGGAGAGCCAGATTCCTCCCTGTACCCCAACAATCCCCAGAAGCGTGCTGTGATCAACCAGCGTCTGTACTTCGACATGGGAACCCTTTACGATTCGTTCGCAAAATACTACTTCCCACTTTTGCGAACCGGCAAGCCGGGAAGTCAGGAGGCCTTGGAGAAATGCAATACGGCCTTTGAGCTTCTCAATACTTTCCTGGAGGGACAGGATTACGTGGCGGGCTCTGAACTAACCGTGGCTGACATCGTCATCTTAGCCACTGTCTCTACCACAGAATTACTTCCCAACTTCGATTTTGGCAAATATCCAAATGTGGAGAGGTGGTACAAGAATGCGCAGAAGGTCACTCCCGGATGGAGCGAAAACCTGGAAAAGATTCAAGGTGCCAAAAAATTCCTTGAAGCGAACATGATAGAAACTTTGAAAGTGTAAACTTTAATAAAGAGAAACATTGAGAATTTTATTTAAAGACTTTTAACGATCATTTAAGGGAAATGCAAAATATAAAGCCAAATGAGCATAAGAACTGATAACAGTAAGATAAGATTGTAATTTTCAAACACCTGTTAAGATTCAACTTTACCTGTAATGCTTCATCGTGAAAAATATAAGTGATTTGGTTTAATTTCAAGAAAGCATGAAGTAGACACATTAAAAAGCTATAATCTATACCAGTACTCGGTGGGGCCATATAATATACATATAATCTGCAAAATAAATAATAATTACTTTTCTTATTTTTATTTGTATACTTAAGAGCAAACTTAAGAGAATATACAATGAAAAAGTATTAAAATAAAAGTTTGTAGAGAAAAGTGTATAACTCATCAATGGCGAACTTTATTAAATTGCTTACTAAAAATGACAAACATATTCTTGCTATCGTAGAAAATGAGAGAGCAGTTTCGCCATATAAATAGGGGACCCCTGTAGGAGTACATCAGTTTGCTTCGCTCTGTCGAACCCGTCGGTATACACTACAAATCTTCAACATGCCCCAATTGGATCTCTACAACATGCCCTTGGGTCCCACCAGCCGGGCCATCCAGATGATCGCCAAGGCTGTAGGCGTGAAACTGAACTCCAAGTTCATCAACACCATGGAGGGCGATCAGCTGAAGCCCGAGTTCGTGAAGATCAACCCCCAGCACACCATTCCCACCCTGGTGGATGACGGATTTGTTATCTGGGAGTCTCGAGCCATCGCCGTCTATCTGGTGGAGAAGTATGGCAAGCCCGACTCCTCCCTGTACCCCAATGACCCCCAGAAGCGAGCTCTAATCAACCAGCGGCTGTACTTCGACATGAGCACCTACGACGCTTTGAGCAAATATCTTTACCCTCTCTTCCGTACCGGAAAGCTTGGCGATCAGGAGACTCTGGACAAGTTCAACACCTCCATGGAGTTCCTTAACACCTTCCTCGAGGGTCAGGACTTCGTGGCCGGCAAGGAACTCACGGTGGCTGATATCGTCCTTTTGGCCACCGTCTCCGCCACCCAAGTGATTGCGTTCGACTTGGCCAAATTCCCCAACGTGGAAAGGTGGTACAAGAATGCCCCCAACGTGGTTCCTGGTTGGGCTGAGAATCTGAAGACCTTGGAGGAGGCTAAGAAGTTTTTTGATGAGAAAGTGGCTGAACTAAACAAATAAGTACTGATCTAAGTCAGCCGTCAATGCACCTTAGCACAACATTCGACATGGATTTCTAAGAAAATTTTCTTTTAAGAAAAATTAATGTTAACAACAAAATAATTTATTATGTTAAATAAAAGCTAATTTTTTTATGCCTAAATGTGTCTGCGTTTTGTTAAATGAATGCGTATTGTTTTCTATTATAAACCAAAATCTGTCAGGCAAATACAAACATTCGGAAAAAGTTAACAGTTTTGATCCAACTTGCTGCAAGTAATCTATGGCGTTAACAACTTTTTTATTTTTAGAATACCCTTACGGAGGGTAGAATACTTTTTATCTAAAGTTTACAACGCAGTCAAGAAACAGTCATATCCGACCCAATAAAATATTCTGTATTTTCTTGATCAACATCCCTTTCTGAGTGGATAGATATCAAATTCTTCGTGCCTGCCGGCAGGGTTTATTGCGGACTTCCCCAGAAGCGTGCTGAGATCAACCAGCGCCTGTATTTCGACATGGGCACCTTATACGATGCTTTCGCAAAATTCATTTAAGAAAAATGCAAATATATTAAGCCAACTGAGTATAAGAACTGATAACATAAGATAAGATTGTCATTTTCAAACATCTGATAAGATTTGTCATATGAACTCTACCTGTAATGCTTCATCATGAAAAATACAAGTGTTTTGATTTCACCCTAATCGGGTGAAGTATATAATTTATAACTATAAAAAATAACGAAATTATTCCGAACCTGCAAAATAAATAATTGTAATCACATTTCTAATCACATTTGAATAGTTTAAACAAACTGTGGAATAGTTACTATGGAACGTTAGTAAAAGAATAATAAATTAATAGATAATTATATAGTGTGTGTAGCAGAGTGTATAACTCATACAACTATAAGGTATGTCTTCTAGAGGTTTCTCTATTTATGTTTTCTTAAACCTCTATCGCGAAATTTATAAAAATTGTTTACTAACAATGACAAACATATTCTCGCTATCGTAAAAAATGAGAGAGCAGTTTCGCCATATAAATAGAGGGCCCCTGTAGGAGTACAATCAGTTTGCTTCGCTCTGTCGACCCCTTCGGTACACACTCCAAATTCTTCAACATGCCCCAATTGGATCTCTACAACATGCCCATGGCTCCCGCCAGCCGGGCCATCCAGATGATTGCCAAGGCCGTGGGCGTGGAACTGAACTCCAAGTTCATCAACACCTTGGAGGGTGATCAGCTGAAGCCCGAGTTCGTGAAGATCAACCCCCAGCACACCATTCCCACCCTGGTGGATGACGGATTTGCCATCTGGGAGTCGCGAGCCATCGCCGTCTATCTGGTGGAGAAGTACGGCAAGCCCGACTCCTCTCTGTACCCCAAGGATCCCCAGAAGCGGGCTCTGATCAACCAGCGGTTGTACTTCGATATGGGCACTGTCTACGACGCTTTGGGCAAATACCTGTTCCCTCTCTTCCGTACCGGAAAGCTTGGCGATCAGGAGGCTCTGGACAAGTTCAACACCGCCATTGGGTTCCTCAATACCTTCCTCGAGGGTCAGGACTTCGTGGCCGGCAAGGAACTGACGGTGGCTGATATCGTCCTTTTGGCCACTGTCTCCACCACCCAATTGATTGCGTTCGACTTGGCCAAATTCCCCAACGTGGAAAGGTGGTACAAGAATGCCCCCAAAGTGGTTCCTGGTTGGGCTGAGAATCTGAAGTCCTTGGAGGAGGCTAAGAAGTTTTTCGATGAGAAAGTAGCTGCACTAAGTAAATAAGTACTGAACGTAGTAAGCCCTCAATGTTTAAATTATTCTTAATTGTAAATAAAAACTTGTTTAAAAATTAAACGATCTTGTTTGAACAAAAGGGGGGTGAAATAAGCTTAAAATATTCCTTATGCTTATTATTCAAGAAGATAAAAAGCAAACTAATATGTGCTTTTAATTCAATAAATATTATTTTTCTGGTACAATTAATTTCTTAATCTTAGCCATTAAATATAAATCAAACTTGAGTTCTGAGTCATAAAACTATTACCCTATGTAGTTGTCGTAATAATTATCCAAAATTGCTGCGTTTTATTTTAACGAACTCTATGTGGCCTGACCCCAGACCTCTCGGCGCACTTGCCCCAATCGGAGAAATGTGCTCATTATCTGGCCATTAGCTAAGCACCTTCGCCATTTGACAAAAGCTCCCACCCAGGGACTATATAGAAGTTGCAAGTCACTCTGTGACTCTGACTATATATGGAAATCGATATGAATTCGGTTGCCGGTGTCGTTGCTTATAAAAGCCGGTTTCATCCACTCGGTTTTGGTCAGTTGTGAGTAACATCTATTGCCGAACTTATCACCATGGACTTCTACTACTTTCCGGCCTCGGCTCCCTGCCGTTCCGTTATGATGACAGCCAAGGCTTTGGCAATCGATCTCAACATGAAGCTACTGAATCCCATGGAGGGCGAGCAAAATAAACCGGAGTTCCTGAAGATTAATCCCCAGCACACCATTCCCACCTTGGTGGACGGCGACTTCTCCATCTGGGAGTCGCGAGCTATTTTGATATACCTGGTGGAGCAGTACGGCCAGGACGACTCCCTGTACCCGCAGGACCCCCAGAAGAAGGCGGTGGTTAATCAGCGACTCTTCTTCGACATGGGAACCTTGTTCGATAGTTTCTTGGCGGCGATCTACCCGCAGTTCAAGAATAACCAACCGGCCGATCCGGAGGCCATGAAGAAGGTCGACAGCGCCTTCGGGCATCTGAACACCTTCCTAGAGGATCAGGACTACGTGGCCGGCGACACTCTCACCATAGCCGACATAGCCATCCTGGCATCCGTGTCCACCTTTGAGGTGGTGGACTACGATTTCAGCCCCTTTCCCAATGTGGTCAGGTGGTATGAGAACGCCAAGGAGGTCACTCCCGGATGGGACGAGAACTGGGAGGGCGTGCTCATTATCAAAAACTACATTGAGAAGCAGCGTCAGAAGGAGTGAACTTATCGAAGGCAATATTTATTTGTTAAAAAGTATTAATGCCATATATGGTTATCAAAATATAGAAATTCAGCGAGTATAAGTTTGATTTGGTTTTTTTCTAATTATCTTATCTGAACAATCATTTTTCATTAGAGCTTTATGGTTTTCATAATATTATCTGGTTGTAAAAAGCTATCTGTGGTTAAATGTAATCTCTAATTAAAAATTCAATTAAAATTAGGGATTGTATCCGTATCTATCTATCTGTAACTTTGAGAATTTTAAATGCATTCGCTCTGCAAACGGCACGCGACGCTTGTACTTGGGTCTCCCCGGATTTACGTTCTATAACTTCTATATGAATAGAACTATAATAGAACCATAGACTGGACTGGGCCGTTGACCGCTCGACTATTAAAGCAATTGCAGTTCCGAGTTTAGTTAAGAATCGTGTTGTGTTGTGGCATTGAACACGAACAAATTACATAGGAAAGTGCTCACATTGTTTACATTACTCAGCTTGCCTTAATAATTACTGGAGGGCAGTTTCAAAAGTTATCTGATTGAAACTGTAATGAGTGAGTCATATTAGTTCAAGTAACTAGGATATTAGCATTAAGAACTCTTCAATCCAGCAAAGCAATGAAAAATCGTATTTTAAGTTTAGTGTTTTTTATTTTATTCTTCTTACAAACTATTATAGCTACCCCTGTGACAGAAAAAAGTGAAATCGGTTTTATGGCGTCATTAAAGGTATTGTTTTGCATTCCACTTAGTTTACGAGCCGACACTAAAACTAAATCCCAGTTCACCATCGCCTAGGTGGTGGACACCTCGGATGCGTCCACTAGCTTCTGCAGTTGCTGGTACTTCTTGATGGCGTTCTGGACAAAAACGCTGGCACGTCGCACTCGTTCCGGCGTGATTTCTTCGGCCAGCATTCGACCCACATCCTGGGCGCCACCGGTTCGCAGGATATTGACAGCCTGGGCGGGAATATCACAGATGGGCGTTACTCGGCACAAGGCACTGGCGATGGAACTGCCAAACAGGATGATTCCAATAGTGGACAGGACAACGGCGACTATGCGGAAGAGCGAGGACATCAGAATTGAAGGAAGAAACTTAGAGGCAAAGGCCAAAAGGGGATTGGGAGAGGAAGAAGTGTCGGCGGATGCCACCACGGTGGTGGTATCGGACTGCCCCACGGCATTGGCGGGCACCAGGAATCCCTCGTAGCCGGTCTGGACGACAATGGGACCCGGGTAGGGATAAATGCCAGGAGCTGCAGCGCCTACGGGGGCCGGGTAGGCGCCCACAAATGGCGGATAGGCGCCGTACTGGGTCAGATACTGCTGGAACACCTCCGGCGTAAGGACACCGCCGGCATAGATAGTGGTGGGGTCGATGCTACTGCCACTGGCCACATTATCAGGCTGCAAAATACAGATTAAAAAAAAAGGAAAATATAATTTATTCTATTTTTCTTAATTCGTTAAAAGCTAAATTAATTTTTGTTAATAGTCATGGTTCTTAAAGAACCAAAAATCATATTCCTAGCCTTATTGTCTTCTCCGGCCTTACCGTGGATGCCTCCGAGGATTCCGGTTCTTGGATAACTTTATCCTTGGTACTGGTGAGAGCAGCATCGTTGGTCGCGGCTTCACCACTTCCTTCGGGCAACTTATCCGACTCCTCGATGGTATTAGGCGTGGCAGCTGAGGGGGAACTGTCCAGAGCTGGAACAGCGAATCCTTCGTGGACCACCAGGAGCAGGAGCAAAAGCACTTGAAACTGACACCGTTTCATCTTCTTTGTTTGAGGTTAGACAGTCAACTGATCGGCCCTCAAGCAGGTTCATCCTTTTTAAGGACATTCAGTGTCTTCGTCGAAGATTTCCCAGGATCATTTTGCGATTTATGTCATATTTTCCTGGAAATACCCTGCCAGCCGGGCAGGATTCCTTTATCCAGAATCCCTCAAATAAACGTCTTAGGACCCGACCTTACCTGATCGGACCTGACCTTTCTGGCAGGTAGAGCGAGCATGGGACCTGTCACCTGGATAATTTATGCCTTTGGCTAATTACCCTAAGAACCGGCCGTGTCCTTCGAGTGTCCCTCGAAAATGTCAAGCACGCGATGAAGTCGTCGCTGTCGAAAATGCTTAAAAATAAACACCCCAAGCCCCCGGATGATGGCGTTTCGAGAGGTGCCAATCAAAATCCCTGACACGCCCACCCAACCCCCCAACAACCTCTTATCAAAACTAGTGAATTGGAAAATCTGTTGGCAATCAATAAAAAGGTAAAAAGGATAGCATAGCTTGGAAATTATGTAGTCGTATAATTTTAGACACGAACAGGAGCATTTTGACCGACTTTCGGCACCATCCGGCTGCCTCTCCCACTGCTCCACCCCTACCCCTATAGCGGACCGTACAGGTGAACACCCACCAGGACGTCGGTCGTCCTGGCAACCGTTTTCGTTACGAAAACTAAACGAAAACAAAACAGGACCCAAAGACAGCGCACGGACAACAATACAGAGTCGAGACAACATGCTCTGAAAATTGGCTAGACATCGGACGGATACATCCGTGGACAGCTCGAGGCCGCAGGAGAGATTCTATCCGCCGCAAAGTATCCACAGCCACGCACCAGCCACAGCTTCCACAGGACTCGCATTCGCATACCCAGCTGCCGCCAGGACGAACGTGAACGGGACAACACTCGACGGCATACTGGGGAACTGCATAGACATCGACTCGGTGGCCGTGGTGCAGCACAAGCTGGTGCACAGGATCGTGTGAGTAGTGGGTCTCCAGGTGGCCCAGTCCAGTGTCGTGTAACCCCAACACCTCCGGTGCTTTTTCCCTTATGAATAAATAAATGAATGCAATTAAGTGCGGGTCGCTGCATGGGTTTACCATGGCAGGATATGTTCCTTGATAGCTGCAGGCAGTCAGGATTCGAAGCCAGGCATACCCAGGATACAAAAGTTTTCCAAATTGGAATTATCTGATTGGGACCAGATTTATTTTACACTCTGATATTTTTCTTTTCGACGTTTTGGGCATACTTTTAGGCTGGCGATTTTTAATTTAGGAAATTATATATAACTTATATTGTATATAATTTTTGTGAGGCACTATACTACTTCTTTTTAACCTCCATTTCGATAACAAAATTGCCAAGCAAATTATACAAATATTTTAGAAACCATTCCCAGTAATATTCCTTCAACTGACATGCCCCAGGACATGAAATGCCCTAAAACAATTGTCATTAATTAAATACATATTTCGACGTTCAAAATCGATGCATTGATTTTTTGCGTTGACCACCAGCTCGCTGTTACTTTTTTGTCCTACAAGGAAGGCCTGCAAATGTCAAACTCGATTTCGGCCAGCCCGAAACAGTCCAGTTTCGGCCAATGAACGAGACAAAGCAAATTGTAACCGAATTCGTTTATTGTTTGCTGCTTAGAGGCGGGAAGATGTCGCCCCCCGTGCTGTACTATCTGCCGCCCAGTCCGCCCTGCCGCTGTATCCTGCTGCTGGCCAAAATGCTGGGCCTGGACTTTGAGCTGAAAATCGTCAATATCCTGGAAGGCGAGCAACTGAAACCCAACTTTGTGGCCATGAATCCGCAGCACTGTGTCCCAACCATGAATGACGAGGGTCTGGTGCTCTGGGAGAGGTAAACACTATATCTATTTCAAATATATGTTATAATCTATATAGGTTTGATAATTCCTTTCAGTCGGGCAATACTTTCGTATCTGGTGGCTGCCTATGCCAAAAGCGATGAGCTGTATCCCACGGATATACGGGTGAGGGCTCTGGTGGACCAGAGATTGCAGTTCGATCTGGGAACTCTTTACATGCGACTTACGGACTATTATGTGAGTAACTGAGATAATTTCACATTTCAATGAGTTATGTTTTGTTCTGCAGTTCCCTACCATGTTTATTGGAGCTCCATTGGATGAGGGAAAACGTGCCAAGTTGACGGAGGCTGTGGGCTGGCTGAACACCATTTTGGAAGGAAAACAATATGCCGCCGCCGAGCACTTCACCATCGCGGATCTCACTCTAATGGTGACAGTTTCCCAGCTGGAGGCCTTCGAATTTGAGCTGCGACCCTACAAGCATATCCGGCAGTGGTTGGAACGCTGCAAGGATCACATGGCTCCTTTCGATTACGAGGAGCTGAACGCCAGCAAGGCTACTCTGTTGGCCGACATGTTTAGGGCCAAGATGAACCAAACGGGGGGTTCTTAATATCTATAATATCTCATATCTATAAAATAAACTCATTAATTTTGTAAGTGTTGTATTAAATAAAAGTATTGTTCTGTCTGGAAATCAATCATGTTTTTTTCTTCACCTTCAGTATAATCCCATTACCAGGTTTCTATCAATTTATATCCCAATTGGCAGTTAACTTAATTGAGTGACGGACTCGTAGGTGTGACAATCTAGATGAACCGACAGCTTCATTGTTAACCGACTCAAAGAACAAAAAAAGAATCGACACACATTTTAAAAATACCGCCACCAAAAAAAAGGACACTGCCTCAAATGGCTGCAGGCAAATGTACAATATTAACGTGTGTTTGAAAATGGCCAACGAGAGGGCCAACAGCGATGGGTGGGGAGGGGATAGAGGAGGCCAACTAACGGATGCTGATGGCGGCACCTGGAAAACTCAACTGAAATTTAATGGGACGACAACAAAAAAGCAAAAGGAACCGAGTTTTATGAGAGAAGCGGGCTATTTTTATATCACACAGAAAACAGAGCCGGACAGAGCCAGCCCCAAGGTATCCTTTCACGGCAGGATAATGGAATCTGGCATCACAGTCTCACTTTGACCGCTGACAATGGCGGCCGCGGCAGCTTGGCTGGCTCTGGGATTAGCCATGGCTCTAACTTGGACCGGAAATGGTCAAAAACAGGAGCAATCGGGTCAGCAAATTGCCAGCAGCAAGCAAGCTCAACTATGGCTGGGTTGGTAGTATACTACCTAGAAGTAATAGTAGTAATGCTACTAACTGAATCCTTTCCAGACTGCCCATGTCTGCACTTCAACGAACGCAACTCCAGCCAATGGGGTCACTTGGAAGTGAATGCCAGCCGAGCCGTGGGAGCGAAAAACAACTGCCTGATGATCTTCGTCGGCGGGAAGGATGATGATCTGGTCGCGTTTCAGCTCGAGCAGTTGCAGCTGCGTTCCGGGTGAGTAGAACTACTTCCGGCGAAATTCCGGCATTGCCGGTTGATCGGATGGATCGTCAAAATCGACGGACAGCTGCCGGCGACAGCCATCAAATCTGAATCCGTCGATGGATAAGGTTGTGGCAGCAGCCGTCCGTCCAACCGTCCTTCAGTGTAAAAATTGACGATTGCCAATTGCCGATTGCCGATTTGCCAAATGCGGAATGAGCCAAGACCCAAGGAGCGGATTATTAAAATACCTTGCGAAGGCCATGTGGGCGGTCCGGTACGGTGGAGCCGTGGCCGTTGCGGCACGCCTGGTTATTTATATTTTTAAATCCCGCAAATTTGTGTCAATTTATGCAGCCAGCCATTTGCGCCATTAAAAATAACGCACACACAATATTTCGGAATCGATTTGTCAATAAAATTGGAGAGCACTGGCCAAGCACATTTCAGTGACCGCCGAACGTTGCAACCGGGCTGGCCCACCAGTCGTATGAGTAATTCTCGAAGTGCAACATAGGTATCGCGTCCGAGTCGCTGTGTTGTCGCTGGGAAGTCGCGCGCGGCTCTCGGTGGTTGAAGGTGTCAGTGCTGCCATTGGAAGATAATTTGTGACAAAACATATGACCTATCAACACAATTGTGAAGTTCATAAATAAATCCTAGAATAAATATTTTTATTCAAAATGTCTATGGACCCTTCGGTTTCCTTTGAGGATCTGGAGCGAGTGAGTGAAAAATTTGAGTGAGAAATCCTGTGAAGAACAGTAATCATTCCTACAAATTCCAATCCCAGCGCCGCCGTCGTGCCAGTACCGCCAGGAAGCAGTCACAAACTCCCCAACCTCCTGCGCACCTGGCGGACTCGGAAGCCATGGCCGTCATCAATGAGATCTTCAATCCCACGTTGAAGCTGCCGGAGTCCAGTGGCCACTACACCCTGCCGGAGGAGATGAGTGCCGACGATCATGTGTCGCCACAGGAGCTGGACATTGCCAAGTTGGCCGAGCTGAAGGAAGTAAGTTGAAGCCGGAGGTGGAAGATTAAGCAGAAGGTTACAAGTTCCCACTTGTTGCAAGGTCTTCTCCCTGTTCGACACGGATTGCGATGGTCTGATCTCAAAGGAGGATCTCCGGTTCACGTACACGGCTCTGGGAAACGAACCGAATGAGCAGCTCCTGGAACAGATGATGCAGGAGGCGAACGAGCCCCTAGACTACGAGGCCTTTGTCCGACTGATGAGTCGACGCACGCAGGAACTGGATCCCGAGGACGTACTCCTCGAGGCCTGGAGCAAGTGGGATGACCACGGCACGGGCAAGATCGATGAACGCAAGTGGGTGACCCAATTGGAGTGGGACAGGATCGGATTTAGAAAAACTAAATCATTTAACCCGTAGGATCTACGAAGAGCTGACCAACTACGGCGACAAAATGACCCTCAGCGAGGCCAAGGAGGCCCTCAGCCATGCTCCGATGGCCAAGCCCAAGTCTCTGGAGGAACCGCCCATGATCGATTATCCAGCTTTTTGTCGGATGCTGGGTGGCATGCGGAAACGGAAAGGGGAATAACCCGAAAGGATTAATTAATATGAAGAGATTTGGACAACTTTAAGAACTTCAACTTTAAGAACTCTGAGGAATTTATCTCAATGGAAGATTCTTCCAGATTTGCAAAAAGAAACAGCCTTTCTACTCCCTTTATTCATTTATAGATTCTACCATCCTTCTTAAAACCTTTTTATAACTTGATTGAATCCTTCATTGTAAAATCCCTCAGCTTGTCACATACTCCGACCTCTATCCCTTCCCCTATGAATATTACTTAAATATCCTTTCTCATAGCAGCTGTTTCGATTTGTAACAATCGTATTTTGCCGTAACGCCAACTTTTGTTCGACTTTTTATCAAAATAAATCGTGAAGAACCAACAGAGCGTTGGAAATAATTTCTTAATGGCCATTTGCTGGTTTGGCAAGGGGATGATATTTATAGGCCAGCTGACCAACGAGCCAGCCCCAAACGTATCGGCCAATAAATTTTAGACATCATTACGCATCTGCTTCTGCTCCACCAATGCAAACGAAATTCCTCTTAATTTATATTCGTATTTTATAATTCTTTTTATATATTTTTTGTGCATCGTATGCAATTTGGTGACAGGTGCTTGGACAGTGTGGAGGTCTTTCCGTATTTGCGGGAGCCCGTCATCGAGAATTCAACTTTGGCGGCGGACACCTTCTGCCAGCACAGCCGGAACCGCAGTGCCACGCCTATTTATAGCGCCGGTCGATTGTTTGGACTGCGACTCCGGTTCCAACAGCCGCCCACCAAGGAGGAGGCCTGGAACTTGACCCTCAAAGCCAGCTATCGATTTTTGAAGAAAGGTAAGGTTAGACCCAATATATTTTAGCCTTTTAATATTATTGCTGAACCGCAAAGACAACTTCCGCACCGAGGGCCGCTTGGTGCCGCACACCTATTGTGACTTCTACTTCTTCGCCAGCCTGGCCGGAGAGGAGGGTAGCCTGGGCCAGGGATACTTCCACTCCCCCCGGTTTCCGGCCCATTATCCGGCGCACATCAAGTGCGCCTACAAGTTCATCGGGCGGCCGGACACTCATGTGGAGCTCCTGTTTGAGGAGCTCCAACTGCCGCCGGTCGTCAGTGGCGGTTGCCAGCTGGATGCACTTACCATCTTTGATGCCGAGTCCGCCCACATGAGCGCCGTCATCGATGTCTTGTGCTCGCCCTGTCCCACCCGCCGGCTGGTGAGCAGTGGGCCGGATCTGCTCCTCGAGTTCAACGCCAGCTCCAATCGCACGGCCAAGGGCTTCCGGGGCAAGTACAAGTTTGTGCCGAATGAGCCGGGAATGCCGATGTCCGCGCCTCCGGTTGTGTTGGAGGCAGCCAGTGTGGCGGTTAAGCAGGGGAAGCCTCATCCGCAGCAACTACAGCAATCCCTGGGTGTCGAGGCCAACAGTTTGCCAACGGATGCGGAGCTTTGGAAACCGGGTCGCTCATTTGGTGAGTTTGGCGCCCCATAAATTAGGATTAAATTGAAGGAACAGCCAATCATAGTTCTCACCCCACTATCACCCCCAATTCACATTGAAAATATGATGCAATCTTTCGCTAAATTAGATGTTACTTCTATGAGACTGACAACGTTACAGGCCAACAGGGCGTATAAGTGATGAGACAACAGTGCGTATGAGTGATAAGCTTTAAAGACAATTCATATCTTGGTTTGAATTCAATTGCTTAAATCTTTTTATTGGATAAATAATTGCAGATAAGATAAGAAAGCTAAAAATAAGCCTAACTGTTTTGTTTTTAGTGTCCTTTTCCCTTTGATCCAATTGAATTATGTACATTAATCGATGAGAAATGGCGGCAAAGCTAGTTTCCTCACGCCCCTCCGGCGCCATCAACTGTCGGCTTTTCTCCAGGCTCTGGGGCGGAAACGGATGCGGCCAATCCACGGTGCCTGAGTGAAAGTCAATGAAAATGGCGATAGACTCTCGGATTCAGTCTCCTCCGAGCTTCTGTTGCGTTCAAATGGCGCGCTTCGTCTCCTTTCTCGTTCAATTCCATCTACTATGGCTTTTTGTTTTCGGATCCTTGGCATTCTGCAGTGGGCCAACAACCAGTGAGTCAATAATTTGGCCATAAACATTTATTAATTCTTTAAACAATAAAACTGTTATTCGAGTGTTTAATCACTTCATTTAAAAACTAATCAAGCACTTGACTAAAGACCAGAAAAGAACCGCAAACCCGCTGCATAAAATGAATTGAAGGATCCGGTGGAGAACTTTGAATCTGTGAAAGGGAAATATTTGTTAAAATGTACCATATTTTATACACCCCTCCCGACTCACCGCCAGAATATCCTTTTTCCCCGCTCCAGGGTCTCTGCCCCAGGCTCCTCCTTACCCAGGTAGATTCGGATTCCCGCCAGGGCGTTTAAAAAGTAATCGTCCCAGTTGACACATCGCATATCGAAGTCGAAGAGCTTCTGATCCACGGCGGACATGCGGCGCCATAGGCGCTGGGTGTTCTCCGTGTCAAATTGCCACGACGTGTCCACAAACGGAGTCAGAATCTCGATGGTCTTATGTATCTTGTCGTACAGTTTTATCATCCGAGGCTTCCGGCCACGCAGTCTGAGAAACAGATCGATGGTATACCCGGGCAGCAGGTGATAGAAGTAGGTCACCAGCCGAAAGATCCAGGGCGTGGTGGTGCAGTGCAGGAACGGCACCCACATCATCCGTGTGAGCGGGTAGTGGCAGCTCAGGCTTGTGGCCTTGTCCCGAAATCCGCCCCACGTGATCAGGTTCTCCTCGCTGGGTGTAAAATTGTAGATCGTCGGTTCCGTGCGAAGACTAGGACTCTCCAAGGCCGTATGCCAGGCGCAAGTAAGGACCATGTTCACACAGTAGTCCACTGGCACAATCCCAGCCTGGGCCTTAACGTTGAGCCTCGTGATCCGCAGGACACCAAAGGCTGCTCCGTACAACACAGCAATGGGTCCGTACAAATTGTCAATCCAACCGGCCACGGGTTCCTTATAGGTGGCAATAACTAGAAAGAAACCAATGGTCAAGAGGGCCGTATGACTCTACTCCACATCCACCTACTAACGCCAGGACGAAATATACAGATCGGCAGATCGCCCGCCTCCTGCTGGATCAACTGCTCCGCCAGAGCCTTTGTGTAGGTATAAGTGTTGGGATATCTTCCCAGCAAAGCTGGCGCCATATTGTCGACCAGGTCCGAGCTTAGGGTCTCGTTTAATTCCAGGACCTTGGCGGCGGGACAGGTCAAGTGTTCCGGATAGAATCGCTCCTTGATATGGTCCACCACACAGTTCGAGTAGGCCGTGGAAACGTGCACGAAAACCTGAAGATTTCGCATTTCTCGCGCCAATTCCAGCATCAAGCGGGCGGCCCGCGTATTTATGGCCAGAGCAATGTGCAATGGCTCCACAAACCGGACTGTGGCAGCACTGTGGAGCACCACTTGCACCTCCTCCACCAGGAGCTGGCGGTCCGAGTTGCTCAGACCCAGATCCGGTTCCTGGCAATCGCCACAGAGAGGAGCCACTCGCTGCATGATTTTGGGATTCGATTGCAAAATGGAATTGAAGACCTGGGAAAAATA
The DNA here is from genome assembly GCF_017639315.1 of Drosophila ananassae. NCBI lineage: Eukaryota > Metazoa > Arthropoda > Insecta > Diptera > Drosophilidae > Drosophila > Drosophila ananassae. The sequence goes on from NC_057927.1 coordinate 7,674,718, forward strand.
ATTCGGTTTGAAGACTTTCTTCTCACAACCTCCTCTTAACAAGCCTTCTCTCTCCCTCTTAACAAGTAACTTATTAGACCCACTCACCGGATGACTTTCCCAGGCTGAAAATCGCTCCTGGATGTCCTGACCGCTCTTGGAACGCAACAGCACATAGATCCGTCTCACCTCCGTGGTGCGAAGTAGCTTTTCAATGATCACTGAAAAGGCAATAAACTTGATCTTGAACTTGAACTGGTCTCGATTGATGGACATGTTTTTTGCCGGTTTTGCTCATCGCTTATTGTTTCTTTTTTTGTCACTTAGATTGTTTTTTTTTAGGTAACACTCTGCTAATCGGTCCAGAGAATTGCATGTTGTGTATAATTCGTATAATTTGCAAAAAGCATCTCCATCAAACAATGATCACCGGTCTTTGCACTTTATGAATATTCTTCTCTCATTTGATTACACTTTGAAAATTAGTCATTGCACATTTTTTATGGCCAGTTCTGTTGACCAAACATCTATGGCCCATGGCTTGCAAATATTTTCCAATGCAGTCACATAGCAAATATTTAAAGAAACTGAAATACCTTTGCCGAGAAAGCCACTGCCACCTGTGAGAAAGACAACTTTGTCTTTGTAAAATGTCTGCACTTCCGATGCCATTATGAATTTGGATTCTATAACAGAGATATCCTTGCCACGACACAATCACACTTGCACATTGACACAACAAAATTTCACTTTTCCGAGATCCGTGGTTAGAGATTCCCAATTTCCGATATCCGGCGGAGCAGACTAATGCTTAAATGAGAGGTATTCAGTATTTTCAGCCGTTATTTATACCCGATCCGGCCGTTGTTGGCAAAAACAAAAAAAAAATCCAAATCAATTCCACATACATATATGCACACATCCGTTGGAAGACGAGATCGTAAATATCGCGTAAACATTTACTTACCCGGCAAGCCGCGAGAGGAGGATCCCCAACAACAATCGGCTGCATATTACGTATACGCATTTATGGCCCATTAAAGCATGAGTGCCCCGCCCTAATGGCTGACCCGCTAAGCAAACAATTTGCTTACGGTTTCCCATCTTGCATTTAGAACCTGCAGTTGGTGATAGTTTTTTGCTATTTCTGACCCAGGAGAAAATCGTATCGCCCGTCCGGGAGGGACGACGACAGTTTCCACGCCTCGTGTTAAGTGGCGTGGCACTCTCTGAACCCTCCATTAGCCATTTCGCTAATTAGAAAACGGTGTTACTTTGGCCGCCCCATCGCCAGAGGTAAAGTACGACTCAGGGAAGGAGAGCAAAACCCGGTAGTTGAATAAAAGGTAATTAAATTCGAGTGCCCACAAACCAAGTAGTTAGTGATCCTCGAGCACGAGGTGCCTTCTGAATTTTAAGACTATATAACGCGTTTATCAATTACAAATAGCCCTTTAATGTGTCTCCCAATAGACTTGCAAGGGATTTTTCCTAACATTTAATTACTTCTTACCACACTGTAGTCTAATTAGTGGAAGAGTGTGAAATATCATAAGTAATAAGAAACACAAATATATATATAACTTTTCTTATATATACCTTGTTTTTGGGTAATTATCTGCATCTTAAACAATAAATATCATAAGAAAGATAAGATTATAAAAAAGCCATATTGTAGGCAATAAAAAAATCGTATTGCCTGAAAGAATGCTTTAATAAATCACAATTAAAATTATCAACAAACAATTAACACTTTTATAAAATCAACGTGGCACCAACTTGATCCAAAAGCCGCCTTTGGGTAACAATTGGAATCCACTGCTGTCGAGTTCAAGTGGAATGCAGGACTTTTTGGCAGGGACGAAGCGGTAGTTCTTCAGAAGATAATAAATGACAGCCTTTGCCTCCAAAAGAGCAAATCGGGATCCTAAAAATTATTAGGATGAGAAATTAAACAAGGTCCTATAGTAAAAAGTATCCAATTATTTACCTATGCAGTTTCGTTGGCCAAGTCCAAAGGGATAATAAGTGAAAGGTTGAATATTTGCCTTGTTTTCTTCACTAAAACGCTCCGGATCGAACTTGATGGGGTTCTCAAAGTACTGAGGATCCCGGTGGAAGCCACAGGTTGGCAACCACACAACATCGCCCTTCTTTATTTCCACGCTCTGGCCATCCACTTCATAGGTAATATCCTTATTGCACTCCCTATCAACGGCAATGGCTGCCGGCCATTTTCGAAGAACTTCCTGAACGACCTGGTCCAAATACTTCATGCCCATGATGGCATCATAGGTCAGTTCCTTGCCTTCGAGCTCCTGATCCACCTGCTGCACCTCCTCGAACAGCTTCTGCTGCACATCCTCGTTCTCCATTATCTCGTGAGCGGCGAAGCACATAAGCACCGCCGAGGTCTCAAATCCGGCGAAGAAAAACACAAAGCACTGGGCCACAATATCTCGATCGCTCCACTCCCGAACGGGTGCCGTCTTAGTCTTATCTGATTGGAAGATACCCTGAGCCTCCATCAACATGTTTATCATATCTGGACGGATAATGTTGTGCTCCTTTCGGTACTTCATGGCATCCAGCACCAGGCGTACAAAGTAATCTGTACTCTTTTTGTCGAAAAGTTCCAGTTTCAAAAGCTAAAACATTAACAAAATTGATAAAAAATAATACAAACAAAAAAACATATTTTTACGAACCTTACTAAACCTTTTGAAGGTAAAAAATAACAAGAACTTAATGTTTTGGGCAAAAGAAAATTTTGTCAACGTTTTGCCCATCATATAGAAGGTATTATCGCGATCCTTGAAAGAGTTCACCTGAAGACCAAAGGCCGTCGAGGCGATCACGTCATTGGTGAATCGTGTACAGTAGTCTTTCAAGTCCAACTCAATCCCCTGGTCGATTTGTTCGTTCCGTTCCAGGCAGTCGACGGCCTCCTTGGCCACTTGATTCATCAGAGAGAACATTTGACGCATTTTGCTGCCTGTGAAGGCAGGACTCAGGGTGCCTCGCATGTCCTTCCACCGGGAATCGCGCATAGAGAACAACGAGCTACCAAAAAGATTGCTCATATCGTGGGGATCATCGTCACTCGCGGTGCCGAACACATTTCGATGGTTAATAAAGTGATCAAAGTCCTTAATGGTAACTTGCTTTATAAGATCAGGGTCTTTAATCATGAAAAGTGGCTGCCGCTGCTCGAAGATACCATAAATCCTACAACGAAAATAGTGTTGGTAGTAATGACTGTATTTTAATAATTAAGAAAGTTGCGTTGCGTTTCAAAAAAAAATATATTCGTATAGTTTCTTTTAAGACACCGAAAAATAATCATAACCTAGCCAATGGGTTTTTTCTTAGCTCTCAAACTACAAAAACTTTTGTCGTATATTTTTTTTTGTCTAATTGGGGGATAATGAAAAATAATTTATAGTCAGTTATAAAGCCCAGAAACAATAGGTTTCTTTTAAACTTCTGCACGAATTTGCAAAATCATTGATAACAATTGCCCAAATTTGTATAACTTTTTAAAATTTTTTCATTCACACATTCTAACATACATATGCTATGCTTTGATAACTTTATCTATTTTTATAGAAATTTGTTTCTGTGTTTGACTCACAACAAACAACAATTAAAGCTGTCCTATAAGTGATTAGATTAAAATAATTCAAATTGATAAACTGATAAATGAAACAATGCATTTCACAATCCTTGTCTGGCTTTTCATTGTTTCTTTTTCTGATAAAATTTTATTACAAAAAATTTTTTAATTTATTTACCTATTCACTCAATTCGAATGAACTCATTTGAGTGTATTTCTATTCTATAATTACTCAAACGTAACCCCACCCACCATAAAGCGACACAACTTACTACGCAAATAGATTGACCTTGGGTGGAATCTGTATATCATGTGTAGATCCACATACTGGTTCTGAACAGTCGCACAACGCATTTTCGTAATTAAAACCGTGTAGTCTAATAATTGTTAATAGAAACCACTTACTTGCTAGAGCCTCCTTTGTTGTAGAGGTCACAGACGACATCGAACATGGATTTCTTTTTCAAAAACATTTGGGCCATGTTGCCAAAATATAAAGTTGGCTTTGCAAAAGGCAAATTCCGGTTTTTGAAGAAGTCATTGTTAGCGGTGGCCCAACGGTAGAACAAACCGCAGGCGATGACAAATAACCCCAAGAATTCCCAGAGCATATTGATGTCGACTGTTCCGATTAAAAACAGAGCACGTTTTGCACTCTGAGCGTCCAGAAGATAACTACCGACGCCACAAACAATCCGGGATCGTTTTATTTTCAGTACAAAGAGCTTTCAAGCTTTACGCCGCTTTTGATAAAATATTTTTTCTATAATATAAACCTCTATATTCTATTTAATCAAGCATGTATTTATGATTAGAAACAATTCCAACACGACACTCAACGTTTCAACATCACGGCAAACAACGGGTAGGGCTGTCGGCTTTGCTTTTCGAGTGAGGTTTGCATCCAACTCACATTCAGATGACGACAGCTGCGGCGGTACAGGGGCCTGCAAGGGAAGAAGCAAAACAAAATAATCAAATGATATTTAAGGAATTAACTATTCGGTAACCTTCACCTTAGTTTGTTTAGGTCTACTATCTCAGTGGTGCCATAAAAAACTAAATTCGCTTTTTGGGTATCGGTGGTGATGGATCCTCCATGCATCTCGAATTGCTCCCTCAATTTTCCTGTATCTTTTTCCATAGCAAAGTGAGCCACTAAGCCTGAAAATAGCTTGCTCTTTGGACTTTTAGGCTCCTTTTTTACCTCCACTTTTTCTTTAGTTGGCTTAAAAAAGTCCTTTAAACCCTTTTGTGAGGGCGACAGACCCCGTTCAACTTTTCGTTTTCGTGGAATCGGTGATTTTTCCCTATCATCTGAACCAGGTGTCGATGTCTTTTCTTTCGTCGTGCTACTTGTTTGGGAACTACTGCGCTTCGAGCCTTTTTGAGGCGTTTTCTCCAAGTCCAATTCCTTTTTTTGGGGTCCACAGCCTGCCAACAGTAAGTCCACATTCACATTCTTTTTTGAGGCATCAAACAGATCTTCCAAATGGGCCAGGTCATTGGCCTCTTTGGCGGTTTTGTCACTTCGTCGGCGAGTAATCCGAGGAAATCGTATGGATATACCTGATGCCGTGTGAGCCTCAGCTTTGGTAAACTCGGCTCCTGTTATTTCCCAAACAGGCATATCCATTGGATTCTTTGCTAGCACGTCCGGCACCAGAGATTTCTTGCACAGAAGCCAGCTTGGTGTTTGATTGGCATCCGCCCGCTCCGTTAGTTTGATGAGAGAATTGTGAACCTCCTCGTTAGTTATGTCGTCCAAGCCAGAATGCACTTTGGTAACAGTCTTCCACAAACGATCTTTCGAGTCATAGCATCCCATGAGAAAAATGCTGAGAACCCCACCCTTTTTTCCGGATCCATACCAGGCTCCTAAGACTACCAAATCCGCCGTGTCGGCCATTTTGCCATCAAAAAGATAGTCCTTTTTGACTTTTAACCAATTTCGCTTGCCGGGTTGGTATGTACTAGACGGACTCTTGAGCACCACTCCTTCCAGATTCGCATGCAACACTTTGGCAGTCATCATAGCCAACTCGCTTTTCGTCTTGAGGAATTCAGACTCCGAAAGCTGAACATGGGACTTGATGGGTTTGATATTCTGTTCGAGAATGTCTCGTCGGTCGCGGAAAGGCCTAAACAATAGAGTAATAGATATTAGTAATGTAGATTAACCAGGAGTTTTTAAATAGACTCCCACTTACATCTGCGTTAAATCTTCACCGTCGTAAAGAATGCAATCAAATACGAAAAGGCACACTGCAGCATTCGCAAATGTCTGTTTTTTGTGGGCTCCCAGCGAGCCAAAGGGCAGCAGTGCTCCGGTATCAGTATCCACCAAGATTATCTCAGAGTCCAGAATCATTTCTTCTGCCCCGGGAAAAGCACGCGGAATATAATCCTTTAAATCTTTGATTTTGTGATCCATAACGGGCTTTAAATTTCGGCTAAAGAATTTAAAGTCCTTGCCCTGCTTGTGGATTTGCACACGCTCGCCATCGTATTTAATTTCACTGTACAGACCGGCCGGGCTTTTTTTGAATGCTTCCTCCACGGACTTGCAGGCACTGGCCAGCATGGGAGAAATGGGAGTCATCACCTGGATTCCACTCGCGTTTCCTTTCTTTACCTTTTTGGGGACAGTTTGGGCTTTCGTTCTCGTACCCTGACTAGCGAATTGCTTGACTATCGACGCCAAGTCTCGCGAAGATTGATAAGCGGGATAGGCTTCGGGACCAAAAGCATCCAAGATGTGCCTAGCCCGAGCGTTTATCCGCAAATCCTGTTTTACTAGTCGAATAAATGTGCGCAAATCCAGGTCTGTAGCCTTCCGGCACAGTTCCTGCAACAGCTCCGTTTGTTCGTCTTCCTTGGTACGCTCCTCTAGTTTTAAGAGCAACTCCTCCACCTCCTGCAAGTAAAGTTGGCTCTGTGCTTGTGGCTTTAGTTTACTGGAAGCAGCAAAATGTTTGCGCAGCGTTTCCGATACATCGCCATCTATGAAACCAAAGTTTGTCAGTTATTTTGATTCTATTATATAGCTGGTTACTTGCCCTGCTCCAGATCCAGGTGCATTTTCTGCTGACTGGCATTGAAGATCCTGGAGAACAGCTTTATCAGCGCCTTGTTCTGCAGATTATAGACGCGCTGGTTGGCCGCTGGAATAAGGAATTGCACCCATAGCAGCGTATCGCCCTGGAATCCAGAGCCACTCACTCCCCTCTGAAAGAAGCGCTGCAACTTCTCAGCTTTCTTCAGGTAACTTGCTTCACCTGCAATTTCATCACAGATTCGCCGGAAGGTGTCCAATTTGTTGTCGTCATTCTGAACGCTACCCATTAGACGAGCTAGGAATCTGGCCTGCCTGGACGATTTTAGCACACTAAGCATGCACTAAAATTAAATATTAAAATAAAATTAAACTTGTTTATGTTTCAGAATCCTGTAAGCAGCTGTTTGACTCACGTGTAAACAAGTCGGGAGCCTTTGATTCGAATCAGCTGTTGATAACCAAACATGTAATCGGTGCTGCCAGATCGAAAGTTTTACAGTGCCGTTATGAATTTGAAGCACAGCCGCCAGAACGTGTTCAGATTAGGTTTCATGACTTCAACATACCCACAGAACATGAGAATTCTACCAGCTGTCAGCCGGGAGATGCCCTCCATGTGGTCACCCAGGTACGAGGGCGGTACGAGACCCAGGAGATGCTCTGTGGCGCTTTTCTGCCCAAGCCCATCATGTCCAATGGTCCGAGACTTCAGCTCCAATTCGTAGGCCAGCATCCACCTGCAATGACAAACAAGGTTCAATACTACGGATTCCGGGCGGAGTATCGGTTCCTAACCAGTAAGTAGAACTGCATTTTATTAGTTATGAAGGGCCCAGTAAAGTCGTTTTTTCAGATTTTGGCATCATGTCGGGAATCCAAAAGGGCCAGGATTGCGCCTTCGTCTACAATAGCAGTGAGCGTATTAGTGGTCTATTCCACTCCCCCAATTTTCCCGGATATTACCTTGAAAATATGGTTTGTCATTATTACTTTTACGGAGCCAGCGATGAAAGAGTGGTACTACACTTCACCTACTTCGATGTCGAGGGAATTGGAACGTAAGTATATTAATTAAATTGTTTAACTTAGCTCAAATATTCTTGTTCAAATCTCTTAGATGCGACCACCAGACAGCCAGCGACTACCTCGAATTTTCCAATTTTATGAGCACGGATCGAAAATATAGTAGATACTGCGGAAAGCTACAGAATTTCGAAATGCGATCGGATGGTCGCTTTTTTCGAGTCACCTTGCATTCAAACGATCGCTTCGTGGCCATTGGATTTAGAGCATTATACACCTTTGAAACGATCCCAATGAACAATTCAAATAATGACTTAAGGGAGACGGCTTCAATGCAAAGTTACGTGTCCTCCGCCCCCTTAAAACCGATTCTTTTTAAATTCTTCCAATTATTTATTTTCGTTTTAATATTAACAAATGGCATTTAAAATTATGGAAGAGAAAAACACATAAATAAGAACATCCCAATTATAAAAAAAAGTAATAATAAATATATTAAGTAGCTTTGGAGTCCTGTTTTTAAAATACTTTCAGTGTGGCATGGTAACTTTTTATCGATTCGTCCCAGAGGGAAGGTTTCTGTTGCCAATAGTAACGTCCAACTAACCACGACAAAAGAATTGTTCATTTCGTATTTAGACGCGTCAACATCGCCATGGAAGAGTTAAAAAAACATGAACTGTATATTGACGAAATTTACAAACTACGGGTCTGCGACCCGTACATTGGAAACCAGAAAATAGAACTGCGTCAAGAATGCATTGAATATTCAAAAATATTAGATTCGTTTAAAGCAGTATCGTACAGCTTATTTAAAATAACCAAAACGATTGCTAAAGATGTCAATGAAGAAAAAATTCGTGGCATTGGAACCCAAAACCAGCTTAAAACCATATCGGCGCAAAGCCGGAACGAGCATCAGATGCATCAGTGTTTAATTTTTGAAGTGAATTCTGAATTACAACGGTTGAGAAGGGAGCACCAGCTTTTGCAAAATATAGAGACTGAGCAAATGGAAATAATTTCCAATTTCATTGTGAATCAATAATTAAATTCACATAAATTATATAAAATACCTAGAATAAAAAACTATAATATAAAACAATTGCTTATTAAGAATTTTAGGTGAGTATTTTTTCAAATCTACACTAAATCTTAAAATCCGTCTACATTTAAAATTGTCTACATTTTTTTAGGTATAGCACCTATTCTGAAAACTGTTTTGAAGATTTTTCAACTTTGAAATTCAAAATTTTCAAACATAAAAGGTTTTCCATGGCAACCCTTCGGTGCTGCCAGACTATCGAAATCAGCTGTTTCAGAAGCCCTAATTCGTAATATACAATAAATATATTTAAATATTATAAATAAACAATACATTTTTAAGCGAACATAAGGTTAAAATAATAGGTTGCTTTTTTTACTCCTAATTTATAATCTAAACCTAATATCTAATATCACTAAAAATATTCATATTCTTGAAATCTCCTCAGGTATAAACGAACCACCTGTTGCTATCTCGAACACATCGAACAGTGATTCGATTTTTAAAAGTCACTCCGGGCAATAAATAGAGCGTTTTTGCAGGCCGATTAGCATTATTAACATTTTGCAAGTCTACCGGAGCAGCCGAATATTTTGGAGCTCCTCGATCTGATAAAAAGGAACTAGTGATATCATTGTGACCTCTGGAATGGCGACTAAGAAACTGGATGCCATTATCTTTGGAGCCACTGGCTTCACTGGCAAGTACACAGTCCTGGAGGCAGTGAGCGTGCTCAAGGGTCTGACATGGGGTGTGGCCGGACGCAATCCGGAGAAACTGAAGGCGGTGCTCCAAGAGATTGGTGCAAAGTCCAAAACAGACCTCTCCCAAACTCCCGTCGTCATCGCAGATGTTAATAACGAATCCTCATTGCTGGAGATGGCCAAGCGTTGTCGGGTGGTGGTCAATACGGCGGGACCGTACCGCTTCTTTGGCGAAAATGTCGTTAAGGCCTGCCTCGAGGCAGGAACGCATCACGTGGATGTAAGTGGAGAACCCCAGTACATGGAGCAAATGCAGCTGCGATACAACGATCTTGCCAAGGAACGCGGAGTTTACATAATCAGCGCTTGTGGGTTCGATTCCATTCCTGCAGACATGGGAGTTACCTTCATCGAGAAGAATTTCGATGGCGTCGTTAACTCCGTTGAAAACTTTGTTTACATGGGCGTCAAAGGAGGCGCCAAGGGAACTGGAAGCGCTGCTTTGAACACTGGAACTTGGGAAAGTGCCATATTTGCCATCGCCAACAGAAGTGAAAGCTTGGCCATCCGCAGGAAGTTGTTTCCGGAACGCCTACCAAAGTTCCAGCCCGCGCTAAAGAATCGTTCTCCTCTATCCCGAGCTTCCGAGGTGGACAACAAGGTTATCCTGCCATTCCCAGAAACTGATCGGTCTGTGGTCTACCGCTCGCAAAGGTTCCTTTACGAACAAGAGAAGAAGCGTCCCGTTCAGATGCAGGCCTACATGACGTACCCCTCCTGGTTCGCCGGCAGCGTGGTAGTCCTCTTTGCCATGGTGATTGGCATAATGAGCAAGTTCGCTTACGGCCGACAACTGCTCCTAAAGTATCCCCGCATCTTCTCCGGTGGCATGGCTTCGCCGGAAGGCCCCAGCGAGGAGCGCATGGAGCGTTCGTTCTTCAGGATGACCATGAAGGCCACCGGCTGGCCGTCATCCGAGAAATTGGCTGAAAGCACGGATCAGTATAGCACACCGCCATCGAAGACCTTGACCGTGAAAGTGACTGGTCCCAATCCGGGCTACGGATCCACCTGTGTGGCCCTGTTGTCTACGGCGAAGACCATTCTGAACGAGAGTGACAAAATGCCTGGACCTGGAGGAGTCCTGCCCCCAGGAGCCGCCTTCCGCAACACCAGTCTTATTACCGAGCTGGGAAAGTACGAGCACGGCATCAAGTTCGAGGTCGTGGGAAATAGTAAACTGTAGATGCAACTGTGGCAGCAATGGGGTTATATTCGTATCGGCTATATTCTTATATACTCTTTGTATCACGCAATAAACAAAAAATAATAGTTTAAACCTGTTTAATGTTCAATTGAATTTATAAAAAAAACTTATAAAACTAGTAGATCTCCGAGAGCCTTTCATTTTATAGGGTGTTCACTTTAAAACACCTTTTCATTTTTCGCGCGAACGGTCACTCTAACAGCGAATTGTTTTGTTATTGGCCACGGCCATCGCGGCAGAGGCCTTTCTTGTTTACCTTTGCACCACAATTAGTTAAGAAGCAGAGCACGCAACACGAACCCGGGTCCGGGGCAGGATACGGTGGAGAAAGCCAAGTCCCCAAAAAGGGAAAGAGAAGCAGTGCTAAAAATAACAAACAATTCGAGACGTAAACAAAGACCAAAGGAGTAAACAATTCAGGATACCAACCAAAAAGGACGCACTCTTCTTGTGGTTACTCCAGCTTCTGTTCATCTAATTCCAGTTCTGGCCATACCGGTCGCGAAAATATAGATTATGAGCGCTGAACTATCCGGTTTCCGGCGCTTCTTGCACTGGGGCCCCATAACAGCGTTGAGTGAGTAATTCTACATTCGAAGAAAAATGAAGTCCCAGTGTCAGTCTGAAATCCAGTTCCAAATAAAAGTGGTCATGCGAATGGGCCGAGTGAACGAACTTCCACTCAACCCATAACAAGTGGCAATTAGGGCGTCTAAGCGGTGGCCAGCGGTTGCAGAAGGCAGCCACACCCCCGTGGGGCCATGTCGTGTTTTCGTTCCTCTGCCACTGCCATGTTTGAACTCTTTTTTTTGGGGGTGCACCCAATAAGATATAACTTTAATATAAAGTTTACGCTTCAAGCTCTCTTTGTTGGCTTTTGAATCCCCCCTTGTGGGCCAAAATGGTCCTTGCTAATTGCGTTTTAGTTTTGAGTCCTGGACTCATAATTTTATTGCGTCAAGTCCTCCGTGTTCTAGGCCCTGAGCCTATCGAGAATTTCACGGGGTCCGGCTGGGTGGCGTGCAAATTGAACGTTTGGCCGCCAGCCGGGCAGACGGTATAATACTTCCGGTGTAAGCTTTATAAAACTGATATGCCATTGTTCCCTTCTTAATGACTTTATTAGACGCCGGTGGCCGGCCGCTTGTTGCTATTGCTGGTACTTGGACGCCAGGAGCAGGACACACCACATTAACGTTTTCATTGGACCGTGGTGGTGCCGGTTAATCAACTCAGAAAGCGACAATAAACTAAATAAATGAGCTTTATTTCCGCAGCACGTCATTGCCAAGCCAGGCATAACCACCCAAAATCACCCCATCCAAGCTTATCGCATTCCCAGAAGTACTGCGATCCGATTCCATACACGATAAATGTTTACTTTTACTTTTTATGCTTTAATTCCATACTAATGTTTACCAACCTCTCAATTTTCAGGCATTATCAAATGCATAACGCTGACAACGCTCTACATGAACTCGATGTGGTGGCCACCGAATGAATCATTTGCCGCCTTCGCCCACCAGGCCCTCTTCCTGCTTCTCTCCACTTTGGCCACTTTCAATTACGTCATGGCCACGCTGACAGGTCCCGGCCTGATGCCCAAACAGTGGCAACCGAAGGTAACAGAGGAAGCCAGAGATGTGTGGAAATGTTTTGTTGTCGAACGGAACTAGCCAAGTAGGGGAGTGGACTCCAGACACCTGTTACCATTGATAATTCCCTCTACTGGCCCTAAAAAACAGTTGACCCGTCACGAACTACATAGTGTACTTTGTCCGGGGTGGTTCCCACTTTTGTGCATCGTCATTCCGCAGCGGAAGCGATTGTTTAGCACACAAGGAGACGGTTCCATCAACACCAATCCGATGGCGCTATGGGGGTTTCCTTTCCTGAATTCCAAACCAGACAAATGGGTTAAGCCGGCCCAATGGCGTGTGTAACTGCCTTATCGCTCCATAATCCGCGCCAATTAAACGCTGCAATTTATTTTAAAGAATCCGGACCGGACCGGGCTGGAAAATCCGAATGTGTCGTGTCGAGGGCGACACCGCCGCGGCGGCATTGGAAACGTTTTTCGGTTACCATTACACTTTTTGTTGGCGGCGGCGCGACCCAAATATAATTTATTAGCGACAGCCCCTGATATTATGGCCGTGCCTTGCACGCGAACGCATTCAACGTGGACCTAAAGTCCGTAATGCAATTACCCGAATTTGCATAAATGTTTTGTAGGCGAGTCCGGTCGCAAGGGGGGCGGCTGGGAGGCGCCTGATGGCTATGAAGTGGGCAGTGGCCACTTAATGACCTATGCGTCGTTAGGAGTTTGTGAACATTGGTGACTGTTTCGGAAGGAACGCATAAATCATGCTTAATATTTCCATTCTGTGCACTTTAATTAATTTTTTGGCATTTTGGCAGGATCCCAAGGACACGCAGTTCCTGCAATACTGCAAGAAGTGCGAAGGCTACAAGGCACCACGCTCCCATCACTGTCGCAAGTGTAAGTGCCATAAAAATTTGCATTATGGCAAGACATTCAAAAAACCAGCCATTTCATTAAACTGGAATAATTTATTCTAGTTTTTGGTTTTTTATGGCATCGATTTTGACTTGAATTCTAATTGAAATTCATCTCGATCATTTTCAGGCGACCGCTGCGTTAAAAAGATGGATCACCACTGCCCCTGGATCAATCACTGCGTTGGCTGGGCCAATCATGCCTACTTCACTTTCTTCCTGTTGTTCTCCATCCTGGGCAGCTTGCACGGCACCGTGGTGTTGTGCTGCTCCTTCTGGCGCGGTATATACCGATACTACTATCTGACTCACGGCCTAGCCCATCTGGCGAGTGTCCAGTTCACGCTGACGAGCATTATCATGTGCATTCTGGGAATGGGCTTGTCCATCGGAGTTGTGATCGGACTGAGCATGTTGCTCTACATCCAGATGAAGACGATTGTCACCAACCAGACGGGCATCGAAATCTGGATAGTAGAGAAGGCCATCTACAGGAGGTACAGGAATCCCGACAGCGACGACGATTTCCTGTATCCATATAACCTGGGATGGCGCGACAACTTGAGGCAGGTGTTCAATGACGAGTGCCAAAAGCGTGGAGAAGGCATCGAGTGGCCTGTGGCTGAAGGTTGTGACCAGTATACTTTGACGGTGAGTATAGATTCCTTGCTAACCTTGTCCCATTAAATTAATTAATTAAATTACATCCTTTTTTGCTTTTCAGCGCGAGCAACTCGCCCAAAAGGAGGAGAAACGGGCACGCACCCGCACCTACAAGTGCATCAGGCCAGTCACGGGTCGGTGGCTGCCGCTCTTTTCTCAGGGCTGGCGTGTGTGCGTGGGAGCTCCGTGCTCTGATGAACCGCGCATCCATCTGCGACCCGACGACATCATTAGGGTCACTCGATTCCGATCGCACTGGCTGTTTGGAGAGCGGGTACCCTCCGAGCAGGAAATACGCGGAGAGAAGAAGCACCAGCGCAAGGGTCACATCCGGGGATGGTTTCCTCGGCAAGCCGCTGTCGAGCTCATTGAACCGGAGCAAGACTCCAGTGGAGATGGCAGCCACGACGAGAATCCCCCAGCTCAGAATATCAACGGTTATCACAGACATTTGAAGCAGCAGCAGCGCAATGGACACGCCAAGAAGTACATGTAGCTCTGTTGGGGACCGAAGCAATACATGGCTTGTAAATAGATTTAGAAATCGCTTGAAGACTCGCCTCAATCTCGCTTATCCGGGCCGTCGTCTCGTTTACTCTGTTAACACTGTCGACCAATAAAAACAAAACCGAATGTTATCAGTATTATAGTTCTTATCAGCTCGGTATCAGATGTCCATCGATTACTACCATAATTTATTGCATTTATTTTAGCTAGGCAAAGTATTAATTTTTTTTACCTATTTCGCCATTTTAAATGAATTTCTCGATCGATTATTCGCATGAAATTTATTGGATAAAACATAATTATATTATGTATCAGTACATTACATATTCTGGAAATATTGTATATTGTTTTGTGTGTACAGCAGACTGATTAATACAGGATTATGTTGAAGCCATGGTGGCCTCAATTTCCTCCACCGTACGAGGCACAATCGCAAAGTTTTCGGTGCCCGTGGCGGTGATGAGCACATCATCTTCAATGCGCACTCCACCGAATCCACGGAAGCGATTGAACATATCCACGTTAATGTACTTTGCAATGTCCGGATTGGCCAGAGCCCGATCCATTATGTAGGTGATGAAGTAACATCCAGGTTCAATTGTCACGTACATGCCGGCCTTCAAAATTCGTGCAAAGCGCAGCTTGCTAAGCCACGGTTCACTCGGACGCTTCGGTTCCGTGGGCAGATAGCCACCCACATCGTGAACGTCCAAGCCAATCAGATGTCCTAGGCCATGGGGTTGGAAGTATCCAGAAACACCCGCCTCAAGCATTTCCTCCACATCACCCGTCAGCATGCCGCCATCCTTAAGTTGCTGCAAAAGCACCCGGCCTGCCAGCTTGTGCATGTCCACCCAGGACACTCCGTCCCGAGCAGTCTCCATCACCGCGTTACGGGCCGCCAGTACTGCGTTGTAGATAAACTTCTGATCGGCGGTGAACTTTCCATTGGCCGGGAATGTACAGGTAATGTCTGCCGCATATCCACAGTAGTTGGCGCCCATGTCGAACAGGCAAAGTTCGCCGTCTTGGACGGGCTTACTGTTGGGAGCTCCAGCGTGACCGTAATGGAGGATTGAAGAGTTGGTGCCGCTACCGCATATGCAGGTATAGGAGGCGTGGCGGCATCCACCCACAGAATAGGAGTGATGCAGAAATAGAGACTCGCCCTCAAATTCCATACGTCCCGGCCGCATGAACTTCATCACCTTAATGTGAGCATCAGAAGAGACTTTGGCCACATATCGCAGAACCTCAATCTCAGCCGGCGACTTGATTACTCGGCATTCGGAGAGGACGGGATAGAGAAGATCGCAGTCGGTTACATACTTCTCCTTGCCATCGAACTCTGGCGGCTCTAGGGTTAGGCCGCTATCGGAATTTGTGCCGCTCAGCGTTAGTATCAACTTAGGTGCAGCTCGGCCCAGATAGTCGTTGAGTTCATCGACATAGAAGACTTCGTCCACCTCGTACATGTTTTTAAAGTCCTCCGGAGCCAGTAGGTCACCCATCCATGTTCCATACTCTTCAGGAAGACGAGGGACAAACAGCGCACTCTTGTAGCCACCCGTTTTCACGTCAATCGTTAAGATTCCATAACATCCGGGCTCCTTGACTCCAAAGAGGTACTGGAAATAAGACTCCTGCCGGAACACGTAGTCCACGTCGGTGTTGTACAGGCTCTTGTCCTTGCCGCCCTCAAGCAACACCAACAAATTGCCCGAGTCGAATTTAAGGCCACCTGCAATCCTCTGCTGGATTGCTTGGACAGACCTTTGCCTGTTGTCCCTGAAAAGAGTCATAGGCACGGAGTACCCCGATCCCATCTTGTATGCGGCCATGTCGAAGCAAAGCGTCCGTTCTTTGGCGGGCGAAAGTTGTTACTGACTGCACTGGACAAAGTGTTACTCCAGATTAGCTCACTGATATCTGCGAGTGCGAACAATGGCTGTAAATTAGGGCGGTTTATCTGCAGTATTGTTTTTTTTCAAAGTGTTTTTGTTTGTAATTGGCCTTCGAGTGTGGCCGACTCTAGTTTAAAGTTTTCATCCCATTGCCCCTTAACCCATCGCTATTAACACAGCTTAGTGTTGATCTTAATGCTTTTATGCCATTTTTAAAGGATAAATCCTTATCATCCTTATTCGTCCTGGAATTCAAAGTACATTATTTGTTATCAAAAAGAATGAAATGGAATAGGAACACAGAGATGCCAGACTGTCGTTCCTTATCAAATACAAGCACCCTGTTTGGCGGTTATTCATTTAAATTTCGAAATAGAGGACTTATTATTTATGTCGAAATACATAACTTTACAATTAAAAGTGTCCCTTTATCTGAAACTATTCAACTTTTATAATTCTAATTAAAATAATTACAATTATGTGTTACAATTATGTAGATTTCAAAGATTATTTTGATCTTTTATAATCGATGAGAAAAAACTATCGTATACATAAGGCAATATTAGATTTCCGCCGGCTGGTCACACATAAACAATTTTTTTTGCAAATTTTTTTCCATAATTTGTGAAGAATTTGCAGATTAAATAGAAAAGAAAACTGTTTTATTGCAAAAATATAGTCCCCTGCAGAGGTCAACTCCTATACATACTTGTGACACAACTGCGTAAACTGTTATTATCCTACTTGGAGCCTCCAGTGACCCTTTCTGATCCGGTCCCAATGTCGGCGTCACAACGCGGCCTACAGCCAATGAGTTAAATCATCGCCATTCTCTGGATTTACTGATCCCAATGCGCCGCTAGCAGTGGCTCTGACGAATTGGCGCCATGTCCAGTTCGGTGTTCACCGAGGCGCCGAGCCGGCCGGTGGCGTTGAATGCAGACTCCAATCTGGTGGTGGTTTACGGCAAAAATGGCATCTCGTTTGACGAGCGCGCCATCGAGAACATCATGGGTACGAGTAAAGCAAATTGTCTTATCTTCACTCTAATAATTCGTTTGGCTTATCTTCAGAGGAAAAATCGATTTCCACCATCAGCGTGGTGCGGCTCACCTCGCCTACGCCCAGCATGGTTGAGCAGGAAGAGGCTGAGCGACTGGAGGAGCTGGAACGCTTTCTGGACACCGCATCGGACTCCGAGTTGGACAGCGACAATGCTAGCCAAAGTGGTTGCGAGGATGCCAGAAGCGATGGTGAAGCCCTCGACGACGAGAATGAAAACTCCAGTGACGAGAATAACGGAGACTCCACTGAGTCTGAGCCAGATGCTCCACGTTTAAGGAGGCGTCCGGGTCGTAAACCAAAACCCATAAAAAAGAAAAAGCGCCGCAAACCCAAGGATCGCCCGCAAATTGTGGGTCTGCGGGTGGAACAGTTCTACGCCGATGGCACAGCCAATATGGTTGTAAAAAATGCACTTAGTAAGTATTACTATTCCTCTAGTGGGTCCCTTAAAATTAACGCCTTATATGCTTTACAGAGCTTGCTGGAGTATCAATGTACAAGCGAACTCCGGAGACAGACGCCATGATGGAAGTTATCCGCAACGATCACAACTACACGCCTTTCACTTCGCCAGAGCAGCTTAAGAACCACAAGCGGGCGGAAAAGATGACCACGGATGTGCAGGCCCAGAACCGCAAGATCATAATACAAGCCCCTGGAAACTTAAAGGTCATCAACGCCAAAAAGAGAGTTCAAGCCATGCCCTTCAGTCCGCTGCAGGTGAAGATCCAGAGACTGCCCACAAAGCTTTCCCAGCAGCAGCAGCAGAGTCCTGTACAAGTACACCTCCAAAGAAAAACCAACCAGCATCCACTGCCAAGACAAAAAACAGAGATTATTCCAAATGCGATTAACCCCAACATCAGGATGAGGCCAGTACGGGCTCCTGTGAAGGTGATGGCGCACGTGGAGGAACACATTGAGGACGATGAAGATGCCCAGAGCTCGGACCCGGCGGATGAGGAAAACGCCGATAAATCCTACGACACTGAAGAGCCGAGCGAGGAGAGTGACGAGTTCCAGGAATCGGACAACGACCGCGATAGCGACATCGACTTCAATATGCGAGGTAGTGGCGGTCGTAACACAAGTAAACGCAAGCGGGTTCGGAAGATAGTGAAACTACCTGCAGCCAGACCAGCGAAGCCTTTGACCTCAACTCCGACGGCACCGCAGCAGTTCCCAGATCTAAAGCGACGCAAGGAACAAGATCTTAAGGCGCCGCAAATTGGACAAATAATCCAGCTCCCACCTAGGGCACCCCCTGGAGTGATTGCTCTCGGCAAGAGTATACCTAGCACTTCCTTCCTCAAAACCCGACCACCTACCCATCAGGCGCTTCCTGTCAAAAAGCTTCCACTGCCGGGAGGCACTTTATCAGGATCCGTTGTCACCAAGGTGGACCTACCAACATCCCAAGTGCGTCGAACTCCTGTTGTGCAGGTGTGTTTTATTTTGGATATTATATTTTTTATCTTAACTAACTCTCATATTTTTGAAGGTTGGCCGGATCCTTAATAATTCATCTCGGGGCGTATTTAAGAACTCACCGCAAGATGTCAAGGAGATTATCATTAACAAGAACATGGCCAGCCCAAAGGGCGTGTTCACTAATCTCAATAGTTTGCTGGGAGATAACAACAACGCGACCATTAAGTCGTCGCCAGACCCTCTGCGTCATCGTCAGATTATGTCGCCCAGCACACCGAGATCTAGTTATAGCAACCACCAGTCGACGCCAGTTACACCGAAACCTATAACGCCAACACCGTCTAAAGGCTTCATGCCCATCGGCGTGAACACAGCCCAGTCGCATAAACTGCCAGCCCAAATCGTTATCGAGACGCACCAGAGTTCCTCGGAGCTGGCGGCTGAAAATGATAAGCAGCTTGATCTCATTAATTCCATTGTGCAGGATGAGCTTCTGAAGTCTACGCTGGTGGAGCAGCCGCCTGTGAATGCGGACGAGAATATACCAAAGCTTGTCAAAATGTTGGAGAGTACGGCGGCGAGCTTGGACCCTGCGCCGGTGAATTCAGTGTTTCCTGAACCAGGGAATTCCGCAGCAGTGGATCCCATCGACGAAGACGAAATTACGGCTGATTTTCTGCAGCACGTCGTTGAACTAATCGAGGAAGACAAGCAGTTTGAGGCCGAGGTGGTGAAACAAGTGCTGGCCAGCACTGAACCAGGAGAGCTAGATGCCATTGTTTCCCAGCCCACTCCGGTTGCACCAGTTTCTTTGCCGCATTCCCTGAATATTCAGGTATGGAATAATACTTATTCTTGATTAGATTTCTTGAAATTTAAAGATTCTTTTTATATCTTAGCCGCAAGCGAATCTTTCTCTTAATTCGGTGATCATGGAACCAACTCCACCGATGTCGTCCTTGCCGATGGCGTGCAGCACTCCTTCCCGAACCCTGGCCCAGACCCAGACTCCTATGACCACTTCGGCAAAGATTGTTCGTGGTAATGGCCGTGTAATCTATCTGCCTCCCATGGAAGCGCCCACCACACGTGCCAAGCGACGGGCACAATTTCCGACAGCGTCACCAAGTGCCGGGGACCAGTCGATGAGTGAATCGATCCTGGATACCAGTTCTGAGCAGCTGGCAAACACCAGCAGCCTCAGTCTGGACAGCCAGCCAGGTGGTGGTGGGCCGAAAAGACCGAATCCTAGGGAACCTTCGCTCGCCCGTCGATCAACGGTGCCCAGAAGAACAAAGAAGCTGAACACGAGTCAGAGTACTGATCCCGAGGCTTCTGAATCTCAAGAGGATGACGACGATCCCAACAAGTAAGTATCCCCACTTGAAAATAAAGGCCAACCAATAGCTTCTTTGTTTTAGGCTGTGGTGCATCTGTCGTCAGCCGCATAATAATCGTTTCATGATATGTTGCGATATGTGTGAGGATTGGTATCACGGCTCTTGCGTGAGTGTTACCAAGGCAATGGGCACCGAAATGGAGAACAAGGGTATTGACTGGAAGTGCCCGAAGTGTGTCAAACAGTTGGAGGAGAAGGTAGGCAACATTTTCTTTCCGTAATTGCACTTTATAATTTGTTTTGGATTTCAGAGCCAGCCGCGGATCACGGAAATGTTGCGGCCAGCACTTTCCAAAGAGGAGAAACCGAACGAAACCAAAGTGTTTTCCACGCCTTTGGATTCTGTGAAGACTATTTCTCCTGCTGCGCAAAAGAGAGTGTTGCCAGTGGGCGTAACTGTAGCAAGATCCCCTCTGCGAAGTCCCCTTATGAAGCCCTCGAACAAGCGGCCTGCAAATGCTATTCCCCACCAACAGCAGCTGAACTTCATCAAGCTTGGCCCACTCCCAGGGAACCGAACATCAGACACCCAATGTGTTGTATGCAAACGACCAGCGAGCTCGAACTCTGTTTACTGTGGTGATGACTGCATTCGGAAATATGCCCACAACGCGATCCAAGCCCATCCCTCTTCCAAGCAACCTGATGGTCCGTTATCACACAAGAAAAAGGATCTCTTTGAGGATATGTTGAGGCAAGCGGACTCCATGTCGAAAGTGGAGAGGGTGAGCTATCCAATAAGTGTTTTGTGATGTCGAATAATAACCCAATTCCCTTTCAGATTAATGTGTTTGAGCGCAAAAGCGGTCGTGTCATCATTGGCCACTTAGCACCTACGTTGCATCAATTCCGGAAGTGGTTGCAAGACAACCCTACTTTTGAGGTACTGCCCTCGGGAACCCTTCAATCCGCGGACCCTGAGGTGGGATTTCGATTATCCATTAAAGAATGTAAATTATTTAATTGTTTGTTTTTTTAGAAGCGGCAGCTAAAACGAGTGCCAGAGCCATCTGCTAACCCTGAGTTACTGACTCCGGTTGCAACAACTTCAACAGTAGTCAAGAAGCCGCTAGAAGTTGCAACAAAGTCTCCCCAACCTGCCACAACGCCCACATTAGTTCGTGCTTTGCCCAAAAAGGAAAAGGCTTCACCCGCTTTTGGCGCATCAGTGCCCTCTACAAGTAGATCGGCTACAAAGCCAGAACCAGTTCGCATTGGTATTCGACGCTCCCTTAAGGAGCAGCTTTTGGCCCGTATTAAGGAGGCCCAAGATGAGGAGAAAGCTTCCAGCCAGGATGCAACTACTCAGTGGTTGACTGCTGCCGAGGTGGACCATTTCGTTAAGGCCGTGGAGTCGGAAATGTACCATTCGTTTGGGCGTGATGTGGGAGCTAAGTACAAGGCCAAATACAGATCCCTAATGTTCAACATAAAGGATCGCAAGAACAGGACTTTGTTTGAAAAGATCTGTGCCAAGCAGGTGGAGCCCAAGCAACTGGTACGGATGACAGCGGAACAGCTGGCCAGCCAAGAGTTGGCCAAGTGGCGAGAGGAGGAAAATCGCCACCAGCTAGATATGATCAAGAAATCCGAGCTGGACATGCTGTATGTTGTAAACTCGCACAAGGGCGAGGAATTAGTCGCCAGCAAAGTTGACGTAACACTGCCGGAAGAGGAGGCCACTGAAGCTTTGCAGGTGGAGCAGAAGCCGGTACTAGACACCTCAGTTACGGAACGTTCTGGCTCAAAAGGAAAGTCCTCTTCCTCCAAAGAAAGGCGCCACAAAAGCCACAAGCACCACCACCACCGCAAGAGGAGTCGCAGTCGCTCCAACAGTCGGAGTCGCAGTCAAGATAAGCGCCATCGCAAGCATCCCAATGAAGCGGAGGTGGCAAGCTCGCCACCAAGTGGAGGAGATCAACTCTCCCCGGAGAAACAGGGCAAGGATGTAAGGGAGGGTGGCATCTCGTCGCCCCTTTCGAAAAAAAGGGAAGAAAGCAATCTATCGCCAAATGTCAAAAAAACGGAAAAACCGAATAAAAAATCGGAGGTAACTACTACCTACAACCTTATCGATCAAATTCTGGAATCCGAGAAAACAGTTGAACAGGCAGCGAACCTGGAAAAGCCGACAAAGCCAGCCGCCAAACCACTTCCAACTCTTCCGCCTTCAATGGACAACTACGGACGGTATGTTCACAGTTTGTCCACCACATCGCTGTGGTCAGGCAACCTCAAAATGATCGAAGTCACAGACTTTAATGTGGTCATGCATCCTGTTCTGGGCGAAAGCACCCAGCTAAGCAAGCTCTTTCCGCCTCAGTTGGATGTGATTGGTCGCATCACCCGCGTAAATGTTTGGGAGTACATCAAAAAGCTGAGGAAGAGTCCTACCAAGGAGGTGGTCATTGTAAACTTTTTTCCCGCCTCACCCAGCGAAACGCCCAAGTTCAACTTGTTCTACGAGTACCTCGACTCTCGCCAGCGGCTAGGTGTCTTAGGAGTTCATTCGGATCAGATTCGGGACTTTTACATCTTTCCGTTTGGTGCTGGTGATGTTCTACCGCCAGAGCTAAATCCCGCGGAACGGGTGCCGTTCTACGAGGATGCTCACAGGCCCAACACTCTGCTGGGTATAATAGTTCGGTGCTTGAGCAAGCGTTCGGCAATGAGTACGCCAAACTCTCATCCTCCCGCTGTGCCAGTGGCTTCTTCGATTTCATCGGTGGCCAGCACCAAGGTACTCTAATTTCATTAATCGTGTATTCCAGTTTTTAATCTATTTTTTTTATTTTTAACCAGAAAACACGCAGCACTGGCAACTTCACGCCGCCCAGTAGCCCCAAACGTAAGGCGAGCACCCATTCCACCAGTTCCAAGGATGATGAGTTTGATATTGATGCCATCATTAAGGCGCCTATTGCCAAGTTGCAGAAAAGTAAGGAAAAAATATCTATTTAAATTCTCTCCAATCTTTATTTTAACTATTATCCTTATAGCCTCCACAGCTGCCCCAAAAATTCCAATTCCGCCCTTGGATGATGCCGATGAGCCGTACTCGCCCGGGGGTTCCGATGACGAACTGCCACCACCTGCTCCAAGAATCGCCAATGATCTCGAGCGGCAGGTGGATGAAATAAACAAACAAATCGCAGCGCAGCAAATGGAAATCGCAGGCTTACTCAAAGTAGAGCCGAAAGTAAGTTCGAATTGATGAGAACCTCCCATCATGGACATCCCATTAGACTTTGAAACTCTTGCAGGGATCTGCGTCTTCATCAAAGGTACTGGCAGGCATATCAATTCCACCCAATCTTTCAAAGATTCTGGCTAGCATAAAGGACAAGGCGCTTGGCGACGGAGAGGAAGAGTACAATCCCGAGGACGCAATCACCATGCCCAGTACATATGGTGAGTTGCTTTGAAGGCTCAATAATATCCACCCATAATAAATAATCCTTTTCCAGCAACGAAGACGAAGAGAAAAGGTCGTTTGGCGCATCTAAGTGAAGCAGAGCTTCTTAGCATGGTCCCGGACGGTGTGCTGCCCAGCACGTCAAAGACAAGCCACCAGCAGTTACCTACGTCCCCGCTTCCGCCGCCGCCTCCGCCTCCAGGTGTTTAGCAGAATCCCCTTTTGAAAATATAATCATTAACCCGCGCGCTAATCTTACAATTGTATGTTATTTCTGAACGGCAACCACAATATTTTGCTTCCTTTCTTCTGCTCATATTGTGTACATTCTCATCCAGCGAATTCGATACCATCTCTGTATTATATCAGGCAAAAGGAACAAGTTAGTTTTCAGCCCCATCCCCATCCCCAAAGTTAGGAATATCGCCCTTCAAATTTGCCCTACAAATCCTGTAAATTTCCACGAAAATAAATAGTACCACGTAACATTTGTTTTAGGGATATCATAATATCTGATTTCATGATTTATTTATTTTAACATGCTTAGTTGACTTCGCAGGGATCGTCCTTGCCGCTGAAATGGGCGCATGAAATCTTGGGGCCGTTGTGAACCCGTGAAATGGCGATGCGGAAGAGCGTTCCGTGGGGCATGCACACGCATATCTTGTACTGAACGCTACCTGTACGCAGACCCATTTCAGAGCTGACTATGGGGATACGGTTCATGTCTAGGAAGATTCCCGCGCCGGCCTCCAGAATGGTGGCACCCTGAGTAGAGTTTATGGAGACATGATGCTCGGCCTGTATGTCCACAATAGCGCCGTCCAAAAAGACACCTTGGGAGCCCCTGATGGACAGCCTGCCGTCGCTCTCCAGCCTAAGGGATTCGTCTACGGGACTTGAGATGCCACTGGCACTCACCACCTTGGCTTCCAGGGAATCGACTCCTCCCGGAATTTTGTACTGGGGGCGATGAGTAGTGAAGACTGGTTGCCTATCCTTCGGGTCCTTGACCTCGAAGAGATTGGTAGCCTGGATGAGGACGCCCTCCTTGTTCAACACGATTCTATCGCGTTCAGTAGTTGCTCCATTGCCATTGCGGAAGACTCTTATGTTGACACCATCTTCGGCATCGCTTTCAACGGTTACAGGCACATCCGTAAATCCGTGAATCTGACCAATTGAACTGGTCTGGACTTTCTCCAAGTCAGTGGACCCGTAAAATTTGACTACATCCACCTCAGGAATCACCTCCATGCCTTGAACTCCCTTGCCCAAGCGCAGCACCCCAACGATGGTGAGCGTGAGCACGAGATTGCCCACAGTCAGGGCCAATAAAATGACCACAATCGTCCAGAAGGCAAAGGAATTGCGTCCCTGATGGCCAGGATGTAGGCGAGAGCAGCTGTCGCTGTTGTACTTCTCGTCAAAGTAGTCCGCCGTATCAGTCTTGGAGTCGTCGCGACAGAAATCCAACTCTGGAATAGGCCCTCCGATTGGAAGAGTTATTGAGAGAGCATTTTCGGAATCGGCGTCGTCAGAGTAGGATGGCGACGGTCCTCGAATAAAAGTGTTTTCAAATGAATTCATAATTTTTGACGCAATTTTTTGAAAAAACCGTTTTCACAATTGCTGTATCCAATGGTACGAAAATAGTTCGAGTAGGTTAAGGTGGGAATATTGGACATGCGCAGAGATCCCAAAGTGTTGTTTCGAATTTTTACCTATACGATTTCAATTTAAAGTATATTAACATAAATGAAGTGATCAGATTTTTACCATTTTCAAATTGAATTTTTTACATCTGAAATAAAATAAAGTATTGATAAAGTTTTGTTTTTTCCTCAAGGGTACACTTTTTTCTATGAAAAAATAAAAAATTAATATTCACATATATAAATAATTTTATAAAATTAATAAAATCTATTGTTTAATATTTTATTTAAATTAAATAATGGAAATATGGAATGGAACGGAATAATAGAAAAAAATGTATGCAAATTCTTAAAAAATAAAACAATATTAGGCTTTGGTTAATAATATAATAAAAAAATATTATTTTCTAAACAGTTACCTGTAAATTTAAAAATTATATTCTAATTTTATAAAACTATGCGTAACGAACGATATTCAAAAGCTTTCAAGTGGCAAATTTGAAGTGTGACCATAACTATGTTGGGATTGTATCGACGAGTGACTCTCGGCCACACCATTTATACTTTTCCAAGATGTCCTTTAAGGTAAGCCTTTTCACGAAAATATGAATTAACTTGGCATAAATCGATTTTGCCTTTGACCATGACCCAGCCAATCGATCCAAAACGCGATGAGATCCGTCGCTACCTGGAGCGTGGCAGCGTGCTGGACTCGCTCACTAAAATCTTCATACGTGTGATCAAGGAGCGCCCGGAGAATCCGATGGAGTACATCCGGAACAACATCGGGGTGGTGCGCCACCAGCACGACAAGTACGAGCGGCTGCAGCAGGACCTCCAGGTAGCCAACGAGGAGATTCAACGCCTGCGTGGAATCATTAACAGCATTAATCCGGAGGTGCTTCAGGGCCACACACCCATTGCCCAGGCGGAGCCTCAAGAATCTTCTGAATCTCAGGCTGCAGGTGGGGAAAGAAATGAGCCAGTCGAGCAGCAGGAGAACGGATCCCAGGAAGCCGCCGCACCAGTGGTGCAGGAGCTTTCTGCTGCAGTGGAGGCCTGCCAAATCGAAGAAAAGAAAGAAAATGACAGTCCGGCAGCAGTGCCAGATGCAGCTAATCCAAGCCCAACATCCGTCCAGATTGAGGCCAACACTTCCACCGACAATACCGAGTAGATCTCACAATCTCGAAACCAAACATCCCATTAGATTACACAATAATTTAAAAAGTGTAAAGTATTTTCTTATAAATAAATGTAAATAAAGCAAAGAAGCTCAGCGTACGTATTATGGATTTTTCAAATATTTATTGAAATCAGTTTCATACACGTTTTATATCATTTGTTTATTAATACAAAGGATTATTGATAATACATATTAATAATAGTTAATTTTTAAAAAAACACATCTTAAAAATGATAGAGAAGAGGATGGCGAACGGAAAGAAAGGTTGCAGTTGTATGATTGCGGAATTGAATGCAAAATAATATAAATTTCTTTTATTATGGGCTTTGTATTTGTAGGTTCCATTTGATCTAATCAGACTGATGATGGGGGGTGGGGTGGACGAACAAAAACTGATTAATTTCTCTTTCAAATTGAAGGTCAAAACATCGTCATATATGTTTATATTTCACTTCTTGGCAAGCGTTCTCCTCACTTAACGTTTTCCCTTTTTCGATTTTTTGTATTTTCATAATTTGCTTCATTATCCTAAGGCCAAAGAGCGCTACTGGGCCCCTTCTAATATGTTTTGTGACCGACTAAGGTTCAGTCACTGTCCGTATGTCTAGTCCAATTTGATGACCTGTTTTTCTAGTGTTTAAAATTTGGACAAAACGCATTTTCTCAGGTCTGTGGGTGGTGTGTGTGTATAGTATGTGTGTATATATGTGTGTGTTTTTGTATAAATGTGTGTGTGGGTGGATGGACTGTTCGGTAAAATTTAAAGATATAAATTTAGGGACTGGAGCAGTTATTAAAAATAAATATGTTTGCTTTTAATCATGGTTTTTTTTTTTTCAAATGTGTTTTCTCTCTAATTGCGAATCAAATCTCAATGGGTTAAAACTTCATTCTCATTTCGGAGCTCAAGGATCATGCTTCTCCAGTCATCCACCAGGTGCTGGCTGCTGGCTACGTTGGTATTGGTTTTCCGCGGAATTGGACTCGCCCTAGCTGTCGATAAAAGTGACCAAAAACAGAGATAAGGTTGGCATGAGTGATTCACAACTAGTTAGTTTCTTTTGTTAGCTTCCCACTTACGTTCCGTCCATGATCTGATGTGTTTCAAGCATTTTTATTTCTGGTTGTTGGTGTGTTTTTGTTTTGTTTCTTGGTTGGTTGGTTGTATTTGTTGTATAGAAAAGGACTGTGTATGCGATATTACTTTTTACGTTTGTCAGCCGGCTTGAGGATCTGGAACGAGCACATCAGCGTTTCGTCCACCGACATCATGGCGCCGGCATTGTCGAACTCTCCACAATAGTTGGGCGCCGAGAAGAGCGTAACCAGCTGGCGCTTCGCAAAGAACTCGTAGCCATCCTCGACCACCTGATGGGCACGACAGATGAGATCGAACTCGTGCTTCTGCAAGAATTTGGCCACTACTTCTGCGCCAAAGGTAAAGCTGACTCCGCGATCGTTCTCTCCCCAGCCCATAGTGTCTTTGTCCGGATCGGACCACAGCAGATCGCAGAGCAGACCCTGGTCCGGCACGTCGGTGGGGCGCATGATGCGTCGAATTTGCTCCATGGAGGTCAGATCAGGACTAAGGCCGCCGTGGCAGCAGAAGATCTTCTCGTCGACAATAGCCGCCACTGGCAGGCAGTTGAAGCAGTCCGTGAACGTCTTCCACAGCTTGATGCTGTAGCGCCGCTTGCACTCGTCGTAGAAGCCATAGATACGATTGATGCTGGCGCACTCATGGTTTCCGCGCAGCAGGAAGAAATTTTCCGAGTATTTGATCTTATAAGCGAGCAACAAGCAGATCGTCTCAAGCGATTGCTTGCCGCGATCAACGTAATCGCCCAGGAACAGGTAGTTCGACTCCGGAGGGAAACCACCGTACTCGAACAGACGCAGCAAGTCGTAGTACTGACCGTGAATGTCGCCACAGATCTTCAGCGGCGCTTCCAGTTCCAAGAGGATGGGCTGCGAGAGAAAAATCTCGCGCGACTTGAGGCAGAGGCCTCGAATTTCGCCCTCAGAAAGCTGTACGTTCTTGCCTGGCCGTGCCCCACGCACCTCAAGAAGTCGCGATATTATGCTGTCGATATTCATTAAGTCGCCCATGTTTCCTCAATTGCTACGTTGCGCTGGTGGTGCTCCTGCTGCTGCTGGTGTCGTGAGTGCCTCGAACGATGGTTGCTTTCGCCGAAATAGCCTCGAAATGTTTAGTTTTTCAATTCTATTTCTGCAAAATACTTTTCACAGCTAACTAGTATGAAAAATTTCTCCAGTGTGTCCACATTGCCCAGTCACACTTTCGGATAGTCTGGCAGTGCCAAGGACGCCATTTTGTCCAATCGATAGCTTATTCGATTTAATAATCAATTTTCATCAACATTCTGGTAACGCTACCACGCCCCTTTTTTAGAGTTGTAAAACGCAAAAATGCGCGAAAAAACGAACTTTTAAAAATAAATATAATGTTTTAAAAGTAGTTTTAAATACAGTCAGATATATCATACATAGATAACTTCAATATTTAATTGATTCGAATCAAATTTTCAATTTTCAAAACCTTTCGGACATTAATTCGAATCGCCATCATATAGTTTGCCTATAATATATAAAATATTCCAATATTTTTTTAAATTTAAATGCTCTGATTATAAAAAGGTTTCTTTTCAAGAGATTTTCTTTTTGAAATCTGGCAGAGCCATGCCCGCCCTTTCGATATCTTTCGGACTTGTTTTTTCAATTAAATTAATTAACTGTTAAATTAAGCGGGCTTGCTCTTGAAAAAATGTATTTAACAGATATTATAAAGGGAAAAGTAGATAATTCCGTGTACTTCATAGCGGAAATTGGACAGAATCATCAGGGATGCTTGGAAATGGCAAAAAAAATGATTTTAGAAGCCAAGAAAGCTGGCTGTCATTGTGTAAAGTTCCAGAAGTCTGACTTGAAAGCGAAGTTCACTCGATCTGCCCTAGATCGGGAATATATTAGCGAGAATTCTTGGGGAAAAACCTATGGAGAACACAAGGAGTATCTCGAGTTTTCCAAAGAACAGTATATTGAGCTACAAGCTTACAGCCGTGAAATAAATGTGGACTTTACAGCATCCGCCATGGATGAGGTAACAATCCATTAATTGAGCGAAAAGTTTATTTTCTATAATCTGATTATCAAAATTTTAAAAATCATACATTTTGTAACTTGCATATAATTTTATTTTTAAGAATATGCACTTCAAATTTATAAAAAAAAATTTGTATAAAAATACTGTTATTGAATGATGTTATATTATGATGCAATATTTCAATTTCTTTACAGAATTCCTTGGACTTCCTGGTCGACTTGAGTGTTCCCTTTATTAAAATCGGTTCAGGAGATGCCAACAACTTTTCACTTCTCAGAAAAGCAGCTAAACTGGACATACCATTGGTTATCTCCACGGGTATGCAAACCATGGATACGGTTGAGAAGATTGTCCAAACTATGGAGGATGCTGGAAAGAAAGACTACGCCCTGATGCACTGCGTCTCAGCTTACCCAACTATGCCCGAAGACTGTAATCTTCAACTGATTAGAGTCTTCAAAGGGCGTTTTCCAAATGTGACAATTGGATACTCTGGACATGAATTAGGTATTTTGCTTACCCAGGCCGCTGTTTTGCTGGGAGCTCGAATAGTAGAGCGTCATTATACGTTGGACAAAAATCAAAAAGGCTCAGACCAACGTTGCTCCCTAGAGCCCCAAGAGCTTCGAGAGTTAGTAGAACAGGTCAAGCAATTTGAGTTGAACAATAACCCTTATCCTACGGGGGATGTAATGCAGAAACTAAATGGAGGCCAAGATCTTGCGACTGCTCTGCAAGATGTTCGGGAGAAAGAAATTTTACCCTGTGAGCTACCATGCCGAAACAAGTTAGGGAAATCCATTGTAGCAGCTCGCAGCCTTTCCAAAGGCCATATCCTGGAACCAACGGATATGGCCATCAAAGTAAGCCACCCCAGCGGCGAGACAGCTGAAAATCATTTCAATTTAATCGGAAAAGAATTGATTGTCGATGTTGGTGAGGATGATCCCATAACTGGGAGTATGCTATTTATTTAGGGCATAAGACTTTTTCAAATACATGAAGTGCAAAGTGAAATAAATATGAACATATATAAGCAGTATTGCTTTATTCGGCTCCATCATCGCTGCCATCGTCTTCGTTTTCATTTTCAATCATATCAATGTCCTCCTCAAGGTCGCCTTCTTTTTTATCCGTGGGTTTCTCGTAGACGGCGTTCAGCGGGGAGACGCAGACTCCGTTCCAGACGGACATCTCACGCACGATGCTTGTGTTGCCCTCAATGCCCAGGATGTGCTTGTACCCTCCGTGGGCTAGAACACGCAGTAACGTCTGGGCAGTGTAGCAACAGACATCCTGCTGCTCGAGCGTCATCGCTGTGTGCACCCTGATGTGTCCCGGTTCGGTTGGGTCAGTAATGCCAGCGGAACCGGGCAGAAATAATCCAGCAGAGAGCAGCTGGAAGACGCGGCGAAAGGCGAGGTTGATTGGAAGTGCCTGCCGCGACGGGTTGTTCATGATGGCCAAGTGCGCGATCAGGTCGAGCATCCAGGCGGAAAGTGGCGAGAACGCATCAAAGCGTCGTGTCAGATCCTTAAGAATGCGGATCAATACCTTAATGGAAGAGTGGTGAGCGTTTTCCTCAAACCACCGGGTGTGTCGAATGGCCGCCAAGTGACTCTGCATTAGCTTGTGGTCCATATGAATCTCTGGCTCCAACTTGCGCAAGTTCTGCGGCAAAGTGGCAATCATGATACGCACTTTGGCGTGCATGTTGGCAACGTCGAAACCGCGCTCGTGCGTCTGAATTGTGTGCTGGTCGCCTTTGGTCAGCACTTCGGTCTTCATGCTAGCCTTCAAATCAGTCTCCACCTTCTTGGCCAAGGCATCAACGGCCTCCTTGGTAGGCAGTGTTTTGAGAATGACCACAATGTCGGCAACATTATTGCCAGTGAGAATTGTGCCTTTCTTAAATGAGCCCACCTGGCGAACCTCCTCCAACTGCTACGAATTTAACGAGATAATAAGCATTGAGAACTTCGCCTAAGAAAACAAAATACTTACACAAGTAGTGAGATCTCCAGGAGCCAAAACAAGATTGTCCAGCACCGCCTGCACCTTGGTAACCAGGTTACCAATAGCTGTCTGTTCGGTGGGAGTGGGGCTCAAGTCCTGGTTGCGCTTCAGCAGGGCCTGCGAGAATCAAAAAGTAAAAAGATTTTAATAAAAACTTCTCCACCCATGTGCGTTTATTGATTTACCGCTGTCAAGGCAGAGTCGTCAACAGTACCGGCTTGCGGCACTTTGGGAAAGAAAACCTCTGCCAGGGTCAAGTCGAAAGGATGGCGGGGCACGAAAGTCTTCTTGAACGGTGGCCGGATGCCCCCACGCATGGGGCGTCCTCCTCGAAGAGCTCCGCGAACCATATTTCTGTGAGGATGAATTTTTACTTATTTTTCTGAACGCCGGAGCGTTTTTGGGGATGAGAAAAAACTAGTGAAGAGCCAATATCCAATAGACGATTCTATCGATATCGGACGGAGGATGCCCAGACTTATTTGGGATTTTCCGCATTCGGTCACACCGACGTTCAATTGCTGTGTCATTTTTGTTTCTCTGCAAAGTCGGCGTTTTTATTTTATACAAAAAAGTACTGCTGCTAAAGCCTATTAAATATGGCTAGTGAACGCTACAGCTTTTCTCTGACCACCTTTAGGTAAGTGTATCTTACAAAAAAGAGGATTTCACAAGTTTTCCTCTTACAAACTTAACCTGCAGCCATGACTGGCAATAAACACAATTTTTGCATTTCAGTCCCTCCGGAAAGTTGGTCCAATTGGAGTATGCCCTGGCGGCTGTGTCCGGCGGTGCTCCCTCCGTGGGCATAATGGGTGAGTTCCTATATTTCTGACTACCAGAGCGAGATGGTAAAAATTTGTACATCCACATAGCTTCCAATGGCGTAGTCATTGCTACAGAGAACAAACACAAGTCGCCGCTCTATGAGGAGCACAGTGTGCACCGCGTTGAAATGATCAACAAGCATATCGGCATGGTATACTCAGGTATGGGTCCGGACTACAGGCTACTGGTTAAGCAGGCCCGCAAGATCGCCCAGACCTACTACCTGACCTACAAGGAGCCCATCCCGGTTTCCCAACTGGTGCAGCGTGTAGCTACTCTCATGCAAGAATACACCCAGTCCGGGTAGGAAACAAATTTAATGATCTGCTTTTGTAAAATTTTTGTCAAACAATTTGTTTCTCCAGAGGCGTGCGTCCTTTCGGTGTTTCCCTACTGATCTGTGGCTGGGACAACGGGCGCCCTTATTTATACCAGTCCGATCCCTCAGGCGCCTACTTCGCATGGAAGGCTACTGCCATGGGCAAGAATGCAGTGAACGGCAAGACTTTCCTTGAGAAACGGTAGGCACAAAAAATGAAACACCAAAGTTCACAAATTCATAAATACATTTCTTTAACAGGTACAGCGAAGAGCTGGAGCTGGACGATGCTGTTCACACTGCCATTTTAACCCTTAAAGAAGGATTCGAGGGAAAAATGACTGCTGACAACATTGAGGTCGGAATCTGCAACGAGGAAGGATTCCAGCGTCTGGACCCTGCCCAAATTAAGGATTACTTGGCCAACATCCCTTAAATGATAAGCGCCCGTTAGAAGAACCCAAGCTAAGCTTTTTTTTGATAAGTTCGGGACATTAAAAACGAATAAAATTTTCATCAGTGGTGTTATTTGAAGTGAATGGAAATACAAAATTCGTGTTTTAAGAGTAGTAATCGAGTTCAGTTGGCTTCGATGTTTTCAATATATCCTGCACAGGTTTGTGGATCGAAGACGAAAAGATTTCGGTGAGGCGCTTCCAACTTTGTGACCACCTTGATGACTTCCTGAGCGACTACACCACCAACTATAGCAACAGCGGGAGAGATTTGAGCGAAAAGAACACCTAGAGCTTCGTCAGCCAGGGAAGAATTGGGCACCTGGTCATCGCGAATACCGCGCAGCAGTTCCAAATCAGCCTCACGCGTCTTATAGCTAGGATCCCGCTTGTGAGTGGACCGGAACTTTTGCAAGACGTTCAGCAGAAGGAGGCCTGGTCCAGATTTCTTCAATTTTCGCTGAAAGCTGCGCGAGGATGTTTCCAAATTCAACCAGGTAGAGTAGCCAGGGTACTCCATTTCTCGTTGCACTGGAGTCGAAGATAGCTCGTACTTGGTCTTCTCATTGGGCTTGGTTGATGCTTTCGGGATGTACTTCACCAAATCTCTGAAAAATAAGGAATAGTTTATACGTTGATGCTAACTTTAGAAAGTGCAACGTACTCGACGTATTTGTGCTTCTGCAGACTGGCAAAGTAAAATCCAAACATGCCCCAGACATCAGTCGCGTAGAACTTAACTCCCAACTCCCGGCAAATGTTGTCGACGCGCAGGAGCTCCTCGTTGGTCTCGCCGCTTACCACAACTACGTCAAAATCGGCAAAGAACTCGGACGTCTTCTCCTTGAGGGACTGGGTATCGGCCGAGATGTCCACCATGGGGTTAAGAGCACGTGCCCGCAATAAAGATGCCTCGGCGCGGTTGCTTCCCAGGGATTCCCGGGCAGCCAGGAACTGTGAGCAGAAGTCCGCCTCGGTGACTGGCTTATCGTCGAGCAACTTAACCGAGTTCACTCCGGACAGAATGATGTTTTTTGTTATTTCGGCACCAAGACCGCTTAAACCAGCAATTAGAATCCTAGCAGTGCGCAGTCTGAAATCAAAAATGATGTACTTGATGTATGAACAGTCAGAATTGAAAAAAGCCGGCTGCACTTACCGTTTTTGCGACTCCAGGCCCCAGAGCCGAATCTGTCGATCGTACAGCTCGTTCTCCGCCTCCGTAAGTTCCACGGCCGGCTCATTAGTGTCCACTTCCATGCCCATCTTTATTATTATACTTTTAAGCACTTTTTATTGCAAATTTCTTTTTTTGCGAAATTTCAGAGACGCCGCCAAAAAGCACTAACGCTTCGAGATAAAAATCCCGAAAGAAGGAAAAGAGTTGCCACCATCGCAATTTCGATTGCCGGCAACCCTGTAATAAAATTCCGATTGAATTGTTTTTAACAAACTTGACAAATAATTAATTTTCCGGTAAGCCTAATCTTGCTTTATGATATCTTGTTATTAATTGATTCCTTATTGCCACAGATCATGTTGCGCAAATTCGGGAGTCTAGCGGGACGACAACTGAGGCAGCAGGCACGTTTCCCAGCTGTACGCACATTCTCGGCTACAAATGCCCTACGTAAAGGTAAGTCCGTTACCGACAATGACATAATATCGGAAGATAACCATCCTGACCACCTTCGCAGATGCGGCTGCACAGACAGAGGCCGACGCTCCCCCGCCCATAAACATTTTGGTGGAGAAGGACAAGAACATCACGTTGATCGGGATCAACCGGCCTCAGCAACGGAATGCCATAGACTCGCATACTGCCGCTCAGTTGTGCGAAGCTTTTGCCAATTTTGAATCGGATGACACTTCTCCGGTGGCCGTACTTTACGGCGTGGGCGGCTCCTTCTGCTCCGGCTTTGACATCCTCGAGATGAGCACCGACGACAAGGAGGAGATCAGCGTGGACATCCTCATGCGACCGGAGGGATCAGTTGGTCCGACGCGTCGTCAGATCAAAAAGCCGGTTGTATGCGGTATCAATGGCTACTGCATTGCCAATGGTCTGGAACTGGCACTCATGTGCGACCTGCGCGTGATGGAGGAGTCAGCTGTTCTGGGCTTCTTCAACCGTCGCTTTGGCGTTCCCATGTTGGACGGCGGTACTATTCGATTGCCCACCTTGATTGGATTGTCACGTGCTCTTGACCTGATACTCACCGGACGCCCCGTGGGTTCCCAGGAAGCCCACGATATTGGTCTGGTTAACCGCATTGTGCCAACGGGCACGGCGTTGGGCAATGCCCTCGAGTTGGCCTCGTGTCTGGCCAAGTTCCCTCAGCGTGCCCTAATCCACGACCGAAACTCTGTCTACTCGGGAGCCTTTGAGACGACTTCCTTCCATCAGGCCGTGCAGAACGAAGTGATGTACACTTCTCGCGAAATTATTGAAGACATGCAGAATGGCATCAAATGGTTCAACCAGAGTAGGTTTTTTTCTTTAAATTTTTTTGGAACAAAATGGCTAATATTTTTTTTAAATTTTAGCTTTCAAGCCGGAAACCACTCACTCTTGGCTGAAGAGAGATCGCTCTATGGCCGATTGGGATGACGAGGATGTGGCTGAAGCTGCTGCCGAAAAGGAAAAGCAGAAGCAGGCTGAGGAGGCTGCTTTGGCGCAGGCCGAAAAACAAAAGTCAGAAGAG
Organism: Drosophila ananassae; assembly: GCF_017639315.1. NCBI lineage: Eukaryota > Metazoa > Arthropoda > Insecta > Diptera > Drosophilidae > Drosophila > Drosophila ananassae. The sequence goes on from NC_057927.1 coordinate 7,710,602, forward strand.
AAGAACAACAAAAAGACAAAAAAGGTCGAGGAAAAGCCAGCAACAGACTGTAAAGATCCAAAGGACACGCCAAAGAAATAGTTGCGTCCCATCAAAACAAAATTTATTGTTCAAATCATAAACTCTGTACATAACACCCTCATAAGAATCTTAAAATTGAGCCATTCGACTTGTTAACTTATTACGTATATAACTATAAAACGAACTTCTGATCTACTTGATTTGGATTTTCTTTAATGATTGAAGCTTAATCACATTATGATAGAAAGTAACCAACATTTAATGCCTCGGAACATTGTGATAGAAAGTAATCCACATTTAATGCCTCGGAATATTAGATGATTCACTTAAATTGCTTGTGATTGGAGCGTTGGATTTTTTTTGGCCGAAATGTCTTGGCCAAGAGAAGCACATCTTAATGTAGCAAGGAGTGTACTAATAAATATCCGAATCACTATCAAGAGAGAAAAAATTGTTTACAATCCTCTACAGCGATTATCTTCTTAGAAAATTATCGGGATAATTGTCATTATCAGTACTTCAATTAACCTTTTCAAACGTTGTAACTACTTGATTGTGTCTCAAGTAGTTGGACACCGTATTCACTGAGTAAAAGATAAGCCAAGCGGCACCACTATTGAGCCTTATTTTTTATAAATAATGTGTCTCAACTTAAGTAAAGACGTTAATTACAAGTTTATTTCGAAGCGATTGGACGTGTTTTATTTTTAAGAAAGAATTCTTTAACTTTGTTATCCTTCAATTCAAACAATTCGTAAAAAAGTCCTTCAAATATATAAAGGACTAAAGTTAATCAAAGGTAAGCGCGTGATTTAAAAATATTTGGACTAAAAACTAAAGTGAATCATTATGGTATCAGTGCTTTATAAATGTGAACCTTGCTTGGCTGAAAAATATTGTTAGGACGTGGCCTTTGAAATAATAAACAGGTTTATAGTTCATTTGTCAGATCATTCCACTGTCGAGATTTGATAACTCAATTATTATTACTTGAGGGTGATTCACTTTATGTGTCTGGACAATGTCCAGGAGTGGATCCCGTGCAACGTCAGTCGCACTTTGAGCTATTTGAAAACTGTGAAACATTTTACTAATCAACATATTGAAAATAAAATAGGAGATAACGAAGATGGTAAAATAAATTAATTCAATGTACTAATCGGTTTAATCCGAGCTTCGAATAGTATAGGATTTACATACTAAACATAGTTGTAATTCAGAACTGGCTGTAAACGGTTGTAAAAAGGATCTAATTCCGAGAGTGTAAGGAGCTTTGAAACCTTAAACTTGGACACAACTTGGGTGAGTCCTTGTGGTTATCCCTAAACAGGCATAATTTCTAACTGAAATCAATAGCTTATATTTGAGGAAGTTTCTCCAATGTTAAGTTTTGTGTCGATTAGAGGTTTATTTGGTTTCCTATAAGTTGAAATTTGAGTTTCCCCCTTTTTTCCGCATTCACATTTGCAGTTCATTATCCATTCAATGTCAAAAATAAAAATTGAAGGTGAAAATGCAATTCTTTCGTGTGCAAAAACATGTGCATAATTATCTAAGTGCATAGATAGAAACGTTTCGCGTATCGGAAGAGATATCTAATGGTTAGTTACTCATTGCAGTCGTAGAAGCAATGCCACCCAACTCGAAAGAAAGCACGGACAAGTGCACTGGACTAGCGTCCGAAGTGCCCGGAACTGTGGATGATGGATCATCCAAGCAAACGGGAGTTCTCTTCGAGGCCGATGTGGAGACAAATGATGGTGACTTGGCCGTGTCCACCGTCGAATTCAAGCGAGCCGAGAAGAGGAAACTGGAACTGGTCTGGCGAAACATCATTTTATTCGCGTATGTCCATCTGGCTGCTCTATATGGCGGATACTTGATGTTCACCCAGGCAAAGTTGGCCACTACAATTTTCGGTAAGGATTTCAATACGATTTTTATGTCCTTCTCTAATAGTATATCCTGAAGCGGCTGGCCTCTACATATGCGGAATGCTTGGGATTACTGGCGGTGCCCACCGACTCTGGGCGCACCGATCCTACAAGGCCAAGTGGCCTTTGCGCCTCATCCTGATCGTTTTCAATACGATAGCCTTCCAGGATGCCGCCTACCACTGGGCCCGAGATCATCGGGTTCATCACAAATTTTCGGAGACGGACGCGGATCCGCACAACGCCACCAGAGGCTTCTTTTTTTCGCATGTGGGTTGGCTTCTCACCAAAAAACATCCGGACGTAAAGGCCAAGGGAAAGATTCTTGATCTGTCCGATCTGCATGCCGATCCCATCCTAATGTTCCAAAAAAAGTAAGTAAAATGTTGATTTTTGTAAGTTTTTTATTAATTATCTAATTGATTTATTTTTGGTAGACACTATTTTGTTTTAATGCCGCTGGCCTGCTTTATCCTTCCAACCATTATCCCGGTGCTCTGCTGGAATGAGTCCTTGACTTGTGGGTGGCTAGTGGCCACCATGTTCCGATGGTGCTTCCAACTGAACATGACGTGGTTGGTGAACAGCGCAGCTCACAAATTCGGCGGTCGTCCTTATGACAAGTAAGCGATCATCAATTAAATCTTTTTATTAGAAGATTTTTAAATGTATATATCCTGCAGGAACATGAATCCCTCGGAAAACGCCTATGTTGCGACAATGACCTTCGGGGAGGGCTGGCACAACTACCATCATGTCTTTCCCTGGGACTACAAGACATCCGAGTGGGGCAACCGCCTGAACATGACGGCCAGATTCATAGATCTTTTCGCCAAGATCGGCTGGGCTTATGATCTCAAGTCGGTGGCTCCGGACACAGTCAAGAGGCGGGTATGGCGGACTGGCGATGGCAGCCACGAGCTGTGGGGCTGGGGTGACAAGGATCTCACGCCGGAAGATGCCAAGGATGTGCTTTTTGTGGACAAGATGAACTAGTGAAGCTTCTGATCTCTAGAACTATAAGGAACATGGTGTGATTACTTATTTTTTTATATTATATATAAATATTATTAAATATTAAATATATACAAACTAAAACTAATTGTAATGTTTTGTTTTATTTATGCGCAGTTTTAAAAGGTAAACATCCTCAAGTTCAATGGCTTCGAGTTAGGCGCTTAGTACATTATTTTAATTAAGTCTTTAAGGGCTCCTTAATTTGACAACTTCGACCCAATGGAAACTGGGTCGCATCACTTAGTACTATCAACAAAAATAGTATCATTACGAGATATAATTTGACGAGTGACTTTTGGTGGTTAATTTGAATTTTAAATGATTCAATTTCTGTCACTCTCGGATCTTTCCCAATCTTGGAATCAATTGGAAAGTTGCAATAAAAGAAAGTGGTCGATTCCAATCCAATCAGTGTGCTTTAAGTTAAATGAAATACAAATATAGGGATTCCGATTCTGTTAACATTGAAGTTTAAGAATCGTACTGTTTAGTTCAAGTTCTTCTTAACATGGCCCCGTACAGCAGATCCATAGAAGCACCAGACAACTGGAAAAGTGACGACGCTCCCTCGGAACAGACGGGAGTACTCTTCGACTGCGATGTGGAGACCATCGACGGAGGGCGGCTGATAGACACCTGTAACCTGAAACGGGCGGATGACCGAAAACTGGTGTGGGTCTGGCGGAACATTATCCTGTTCGCAATGGTCCACCTGGCCGCCCTCTATGGCGGATACTTGATATTTGCAAAGGCCAAGTTCTACACCACCATATTTGGTATATTATTCTACATCTTAACCCCTGGATCGTACTAACTCCTATCTTAGCTGCCGTTCTATATAGCTGCGGAATGCTGGGCGTAACAGTAGGCGCCCATCGCCTGTGGTCTCATCGATCCTACAAAGCCAAGTGGCCAATGCGCCTGATCCTGACGATATTCAATACGATTGCGTTCCAGGATTCCATCTACCACTGGGTGCGCGACCACAGAATGCACCATAAGTACTCCGAAACTGATGCCGATCCGCACAACACTTCCAGGGGCTTCTTCTACTCGCACATTGGCTGGCTTCTCTGCAAGAAGCACCCGGAAGTGACGTTAAAGGGGAAGGGCCTTAATATGTCCGACCTTCGAAAGGATCCGTTGGTTATGTTCCAGCACAAGTGGGTGACATGTTCTTCTTTTAATCTAGTAATCTTTGCTTTAATTTCATTGTGTTTTTTTGGTAGGCACTATTACACTTTAATGCCCTTGTCCTGCTTCATCCTGCCCACAGTGCTACCCATGCTGTGCTGGAATGAGTCCTTGGAGTGTTCTCTCTTTGTGGCCACCTTGTTTCGCTGGTGCTTGCAACTGAACATGACCTGGTTGGTGAATAGCGCAGCTCACAAGTACGGTGGAAGACCCTATGACACGTAAGATCCAAAAACATTAATAGAACCGCCTTCCAATTGATTCTTCCCTTTCTGCCCAGAACCATGAATCCTTCACAGAATGCCTACGTTTCCGTGATGACTTTTGGGGAAGGCTGGCACAACTTTCACCACGTCTTTCCTTGGGACTATAGAACCTCTGAGCTGGGGAACTTCACCATGGGCTTGGGTACCATCTTCATCGACTTCTGTGGCACCCTCGGTTGGGCCTACGACCGTAAGTCGGTAACTCCGGACATGATCCAGAAGCGCTCGAAACGGACTGGAGACGGCAGCCATGCTCTGTGGGGATGGGGCGACAAGGACATGACCCCTGAAGAAAGGAAATATGTGATAGTTCATAAACGTAGAACGAAACGGAGATTATCTACCGGCGTGTCGGCAGCCCATTTCGTCAATAATTAACTCACTTAATTATAGTCTTCTTATGATAGTGTTAATGGTTTTATTCGTGCTAAATATATAACTGATATTTGTTATCGAAATACGGATTTTTTGTGTTTAATTGTGAGCAGCCGTTGCGGGTTGAGGGTTGGTCAGGTCGGAAATGATAAGCCTAATCGTTTTGCCGGCCGTTGTTGTCGTGGTCGTCGTCTGTAGGAAAGTTTTCGGTGGAAAGCTTGAGGGGATCACTTCTTTTGCGTATTCTCCTTCACCGCCAGCACTTTAAGGACTACGTCGGCCAAGGCCTGTGCATTGACGCCCACCTCCAGGAGCTCGAGACAGAGATCAAGCGCAGTCTTGGGCAGCCGGGAGTTGATGAGTGACGACATACCATGTAGGGCAATATGCAGGGGCGGCGATGTGTGCAAGCTAAGGAAACTACCACTGACTTTGTGGCCCCTCGGCACCGCTTCCGGCTCTCTCTTCCAGGCATGGGCATTAGTTTTTCCTTGTGACATTGTTTGTTTTATTTTCTGGTCGCGTTGACAATTTAGAAAATGTCAAAGCGATATTGGCTACGTAGGAAGGAGATCAATAGGCCTCCCATGACCGTGACCTTGTTCCAAAAGTGGAAAAGCTTCCGGTCGCGAATTTCAAAGTTCTCCTGAGCGAAGGGCTCGCGCCAAAAGGCGTAAGCATCCCAGCAGTGGATGGTTATGATCAGGATTAGCAGGGTAGCAGATATCTTAAGCCTATATCCGACCAATACCAACGTCACCAGTAGTTTTATTATGTACTTGTAGACCAGATGCCACAGCGGGCAGTCAAAATCATGGCAATTCAAGTAAGTGACCGCCAGGAAAGCGATCACTACCTCACAGCACGAATCAAGCATGGCTACAAAGAGAGCAGCGATCGCTCCCAGCACTTCAAGGTACATCAGAAAGCTCCGTGGCAGCGGATTAGTGGCGAGGCGCAAATGGGCCGCCATCCAAAGCATTCCGGTAGCCAAGACCTTCTCTTTTTTGGCCACAACCAAAATGGAGGCTATTAACTGAACCATTCCGAGTAGGAGAAGGTAGAGTTCGGCGAGATCAATTCCACAGTTCCAGGTCAAATTCAGCTCCATCGCCTTGAAGCGACAGTTCTTGATGCAGTCCATTCCATCCGCCACAAAATTGGACACGATCATGCAGCGCGCCACAGCCAAAAAGATAGACTTAAGAAGTTTTACTTGATTTGTTTCCATGATAGTAGGATCTATTATTTCTGAAACGCTCGATCTTGGATAATCGTTTGCTTTGATTTAAATTTTCTGATGTGACTGTCAAGGTTATACTGTTAAGATTAAACAATGAAGGCCAAAATCCAAATTGTATTATCGAATGCAACTTATCTTATTATTTCCGGAAAGGAATGGCTTTCTTATCACCCAAAACCCAAACGATGGCGTAATAATTGATTTTCTTGTTTGATTTCTATTAATATTCCTTTTTTCAATAAATATTTTTAAGTGGTTTTAGAATATATGAAATTTCTTTAATATATATTTTTCAAAAATAATTGAAAATATCAAAGATATCAAAAATATCAAAGTTCAAAATACACTCAATTTCTTATTAGTTTTCTAATACTCCTTTTTTAATGAATATTATTAACATTTTTTCAAAAATAATTGAAAATATGAGAGATTAAAGGCTAAAAATACCCTTCAAATGTTAGAATTATTTAAAAAAGAGAAAAACGAATTTTAAACCATAAAAGGAGTTACAATTTTTTGAATGCCATATAACTATCGATAAAACGATATAGCCTTCGGCTTGCATGTTCTTCTTCTTCTAATGTAGTTATGTCATCTCTACAGCCAGCCAATTCTTCAGCGAACATAAGTTGAGCCATTTTCAAAGGATTTAAAGACATTTCGGTGAGTTTTGCCGAGTGACAATAATTTGTAACCCAAGAAACAATAATTCTAAGTGTCCTCACAAGAGTACGTTGGCTAGGAAACTTAATCTGTATGTATTGAAGTGTGGCACGCGTAAACGTGACTTGGACTGCTGTCGGCGTTTTTCTTATTTGGCTGATAAGAGTCTTGGGTGATTAAGATCAATGGAAATTTATTTAGTAATTTATTACATTATAGACGGTTAGATGCACCCAAGTTGTTTACATTCGACCTTAATGCGCACGCCACTGTGACGTCAGAGCTCATGCCCAGCGGTTATAACCCTTTCAGGGGCATTCGGCATCGCACGTTCCTCTATCAGATGTTCTAACTCCTGCTGCGTTGTCCATCGTGAGATTACGCCACGTTGTTCTTGAAAATGTCATCATAATTCCCCTTTGAAGTGGTCCAACAGGTTGCCATCATCAGGGCACTATAATATTTTGAAAGCATGATGATGAGAACACTTTTTAAAGAGTTTTTAAATCTATTCTCCCTTACCACATTTTAGTAAATTTAAAAGATTTTTCAGATTGCTTATTCATAAATGATTAATCTAAACAAACATACATGGATGTGGAGGATAAAGTGCACAATGCACAGATTAAAAGCCAGCTCATCTGTCAACTGCGCAGCTGTGCTCCGCCCAGCATTAGCTGATGCTGATATATATTTTGATTAGAATAGCGTGTCTTTAGAGCTCCAAGAATTGCTTTTCATTGAGATGTTTATGCCACTTAACATTCTGTCAAGGTTAAAACTTTAACTTGATTGCGAATAAGGTGCATGACATTTCGTAGGGACTCTACTAGACTAATTATTTAGTTAGTTTTAAAGATATACGACTAAATTGAAAATCATTCATGTCTAACCTCATATTCTCTATTCAAAACAGAATTAATAATATAAAACAATATGATAATTTGTATATCTTCGTCTGGCTTTGATCCGATATGTAAAGTTAATGGCCAAAACTGCGAGGAGCCGAGAGCCGATCTAACCGACTGGTTTTGAACCGGCCAAAGTTCGAGAACAGCAAAGTTATCTATAAGCAGATTATGAGAAGGCCAGGTGTATTCACGGATAACCCATTATCATGGAAACTCAGACCAAACCAGAAAACATCGATTAGATTGGGTAAAATAGTCCCAAACCATATATGGTCCAAAGTGCGAAGGCTAAACCCTCTGGCTGACTGGCTGGCGGCTCTCTTTCCGAAAATTGCATTGTTTACCAACCTAACCTGGCTAGTATTACAGGCCGGCTCCACGGCTGCAAATAACTCCCCTTTCTTTGTTTAATATTAGATTCAATTACCCGGCTCACTTAGGGGTGGTTACGATGAGCCCGATGCTTACAATTTCCTCCAGATTAGGGCCCAAAATTGAGCTACGTGCATGCCGCTAATCTGGGGGAACTCGGGGGAAATAACAACTAAATGCAAACGCCGACAGAAAAAGCTCTGACGTCGCCTCGATCGCCTTTTCCCCGAGCCGAATGTTTTCGTTTTGGCAGGTGTACGAAAGTTTAGTTAGTTCGAACTCAATTCGTCTAGCGTGTGGACGTGTGCTCTCAAGGCACTCCTCCTCAAAAGCCGAAAGCCTCAAACAAGAAATAAATCAAATAGTGCAGACACCTTAGTTTCTTAGTCTTAGTTTCTGCGACTGTGCCGAAAAAGAAAAGCGCGAGTTTTAAGAAAAGCCGTGTCACTTTTGGGAAAGCAAACAGGTTGGTTTCTCATCTGGATTCGACTGCAATTTTTGGTGACTTGTTGTATTGCAACAGAAGTTTAGTTCGGTGACCAGTGTTTACGTAAAATGCCAAGCCGACAAGCAAGAAATATCACTATGCTGAATTCTGCAGTAATTTATTCCGCTGCCGGAATATTACCTCCCTTAAAGAGACACATTTGTGAATTTATAATGCCAAGTCCGAAGTCTACGATCTTGGCTCAAGTTTACTCTTTGGTTTGAAGGTTTTAGTTGAGCGGTCAATGGGTCTTGAGGAAGGTTAAATGTTGGTTTTTTTTTCTTGAATACCCTTGCAAAGGGTGTCATAAAAGTAACTAATGGTTTTCAAAAGTGTTTGTAGAGTCTGAAGCATAAAGTAAAAGATAAAATCTGAAATCTAACAAATCTAGTCTCCTCGTAGGACTGCGTTCCAGCTACCAAGTTGAGCTTTGGCTTATGTTCGCAGATAATTTAATTCTTCATTCTATTAATTTCCCCGACCAAGCATTTCTTCGTTTTTTATTCATTCAATGTCCTTTGTTTTTTTTTGTTCGGTTAATGAACTTTGGCAGCCATTATATAACGTATACGCAATGTTAATTTTCTGCTTAAATTGCAAATTAAATGTGTCGAATTGAAGAAAATGATTTGCACTTGTTAAGTTCCAAAGCCGCGTGTCTGGCTGAACTAGTTTTAGTTAAAGTCTATACGATAAAGGAGATTACTTGGAAGTGTGTTCAATTGTTAGATGAAGCATCTCAACAAAACGTGATGCACTTTAAAATATTAAACTATGAAGTGTTCTATATTAAATATTATTGTTTTCTTTTGCTTGGGACTGCCTATTATGTGTATATATTTTTTGAGATGCTTTCTCAGTGTAGAGACGCAACAAGCATCACGCTTCTGCAACGTGATACGGGTCTCCAACAAAAACATTTGACGCAAATTGCTCTCTTCGTACTTTCTTTCCGGCGGGCTCTCTCTACTATATACTACTATAAGCTCCCACACTTTCTGTGTGCCCCCTCAAAACTCAAACAATAAAATCTGCAAAGAGGCCACCAGAGGCGGCTAAATTCAAGTTCAATGTGCGGCCTAAGCCTGCTGGCCTGTTTGAGTTGCCATGAAAGCAGTTTGCCGGCTTTTTGGCCACCATTTAGAACAAGAACAATCTGCTGTTTTGTTGACATAACGCCACCATAAGCTTTTTTCTCCGCTCCCCCTATCACTGACTGGCGCTGTGGCTTTCGCCATATTCAAAAGCTTTTTCTGTGATCTGCTGTTCTGTCAATAGACTCGCACAGACTTTTTCAAGAGGTACAACTATTTAGCGGCCCCTCTTTAGTGGAAAGAAATTCTTAACAATTAAAAGGTGTAAATTAATAATATACATAAAATCTACAATTTAAAGTAGAAACACTTGTCCTTGTTAGTGGCTATTTAGTTCTTAACATGTTAGTTCTAATCACCCTCCTATATTCGGTCTTGAGTCAGCATCGTATGATTTTTTAAGCTCTCGGTCCCGGTCCCGGTCCCGGTCCCGGTCCCGGTCCCGGTCCCTTTCCCGCTCCCGGTTCACGTGTTTAATTGACTAATGTTCACTTCATATCTCGCTTGCTGCCCTGCCAAGTGTAATAATTGGTTGTTTGATGAAATGCAAAAAAAACATTGATTAGCGTGTGAATCGCATGTGATTGGGGCTAGATAGGCCGAAGCCCACGCCGCCTTCACGCCATAAACTGGGCAATAGCAAAAGCGATAAGATTGGACAATGTCTTCTTGTCTAGACCGCAGCACAACAGCCAATATTAACCCTGACCTTAGCAATAGGCAAATCGCCAAACTGGCAAACTGGCCAACATCTAATCTGCAAATAACACACCTGCGAAAGCTTTAGCTTTTGGCTCCCTTACCAATCTTCGGAGCTTGCGCGAGCGAATGGAGCTTTTCGCCGATTTCTCACAGTGCTAAAATTCAGCACAGCAGTTTTAAAACCCAAACCAAGCGGTACAGTTAAATTAAAGCCGCTGCGATATAAAATATTAAACATATTTTGAGCTGAAACCAGGCGGAAAACTTTCCACAAAGTGTAATTCTGCGATAGCACAAGTCCAAGTGTTTTCACGGCAATTGGAAATTCTTGTTAATAGGCAGCAAGTGATTGGGTGGGTGGGTGGTTGGTGTGCGAAAAAAATACAGTGCCGAATTTCAGAAAGGAATTTTCCACGAGCTCCCACATACACCCACATAGTGAGATTAAATGTATCAGCGTTGGCTGTTAACCTTGGGCGAAGGTGCCAAGTTCCCAGTGACCCATTTGTTCGACGGAATAATCCGACACCTGTCCATCGCCGTGTGCTTTTTTCTCACACCGGCATTTTGTATTATTTATGTGGGGATGTCCTGTTACAAGGACACGGCCGTATCATATCGATATTTTATTCAGTCGGCGATGAAAACAACTCGCGTTAGGCAAGAATGGCAAAGGTGTCCGTCCGGTCACAATTTAGACTCACCTGCCGAAAGCGTGTCAAGTTCAGATAGCTAATTGCTCAAAACACCAACATTGCATACACTAATTGCTCTTTTGTTTATATGTTTCTTTGCTTGGTATTGCGACTTGGAGCTTGCGACTAAATTATACTTTTTTTTAACTCACAGTTGACGCAAGATGCCACCCAACGCCCATGCCGGAGCCCAGTCCATCACGGACTCGCTGCTCGCCGCGGCCACAGCCGCCGCTGATTCAGAGCAGAGCCCAACCAAACTGCAGCAGGACTCCACCGGAGTGCTCTTCGAGTGCGATGTGGAGACCACCGACGGTGCCCTCAACAAGGACATTGTCTCGATGAAGAAGGCCGAAAAGCGCCGCCTGAAACTCGTGTGGCGCAATATTATCGCCTTCGGCTACTTGCATCTGGCGGCTCTCTATGGAGCCTACTTGATGATTGCCTCCGCCAAGTGGCAGACCATTATTTTCGGTAAGTGAAGTCATTGAAATCTGCAAACATATTTTATTTACATTTCTTAACATTTGAGAACGAAGGCCGTAAATGGTCAAGCGTTTATGTGCGACATGGCAACGATTTTCATCTTCCTGGCGCGTGCCGTGAGGGTTATCTAATTTCCAAGGCACTGATAACCTTCACATAGTCGCGTTTATGGGAGTCCAAGTAACACACGGCTTAGACGACTGATCGGAGACAATCTAATAGCTAATAGTGACTACATATACGCATTTGCGTACGTGCCGATACTTTCAATTTTCAATAAATCAAGTCACTTGTGAGATAAACATTTCTCATTTGAGGATTACAAAGGATCATCCTTTATCCTCACAACACCACAAAATTTCATTCTGAAACTTTTATGTCCAAAATGAGTATAATTTATCTGAATAAATTTATAAATACGATCATAATTCCAATGAAAGTAAGCCGAAATGCGCAAATTTAACGCAAGTTGGAGGTCACTTATATTAATATATTTATTTAAAAAAAAACAGCTATTAATTTATAACCATATTTTTAAATTATTTTTTTAGCCTACATCATGTACGTGGTGTCTGGATTGGGCATCACTGCCGGAGCCCATCGCCTTTGGGCCCATCGCTCCTACAAGGCCAAGTGGCCCCTACGCGTGATTCTGGCTCTCTTCAACACAATCGCCTTCCAGGACGCCGCCTACCATTGGGCCCGTGATCATCGCGTGCACCACAAGTACTCTGAAACCGATGCCGATCCGCACAACGCCACTCGTGGCTTCTTCTTCTCGCATGTCGGCTGGCTGCTGTGCAAGAAGCACCCCGAGGTGAAAGCCAAGGGCAAGGGAGTCGATCTATCTGATCTACGTGCCGATCCCATCCTGATGTTCCAAAAGAAGTAAGACTGCTACTATCTGCTCTTGAAAATATAGATTCTAATCAATAAAATTTGTTTCTGTAGATACTACATGATCTTGATGCCCTTGGCTTGCTTCATTCTGCCTACGATGGTCCCCATGTACTTCTGGGATGAGTCCTTCGTCAACTCCTGGTTTGTGGCTACCATGTTCCGCTGGTGTTTCATTCTGAACGTAACCTGGCTGGTTAACAGCGCTGCCCACAAGTTTGGCGGTCGCCCCTATGACAAGTGAGTAACAGAATGATTTTAAAATAATATTAAACTAACCGACTAAAATCTTTGTAGATTCATTAACCCCTCTGAGAACATTTCGGTGGCTATCCTTGCCTTCGGCGAGGGCTGGCATAACTACCACCACGTCTTCCCCTGGGACTACAAGACGGCCGAGTTCGGCAAATACTCTCTAAACTTCACCACCGCCTTCATTGACTTCTTCGCCAAGATTGGCTGGGCCTACGACCTGAAGACCGTGTCCACGGACATCATCCAGAAGCGTGTCAAGCGTACCGGCGATGGCACTCACGCCACCTGGGGCTGGGGCGACAAGGACCAGTCCAAGGAGGAAATGGAGGATGCTGTGATTACACACAAAAAGAGCGAATAGACAGACCGGGCTTAGGGCTAATCGAGGGAGGGTTTAGCATGAAATCAATCAAAAACCATTGAAAAATTATTTTCCGTTTTGCACATGTCCGCGGATTCAATTTCGTAAAGAAGCAGTAGCAGAAGCAAGAAAAAGACCATTTAATTAATTCTAAGATAAAAAAGTTAATATAATTCTTTGTTGTATCTTGAGAACTTTATACAGTCTGTGTTAAACCAGCTCTGGAAGCTGTTTTTTTTCGCTCTGGAATTGCTTTGGAAAGCCATGAAAAATAATTTTGTATTTATACATATGCATATAAAACGCTTTAAACCTGTATATTGATGTACAATAGACGGAACATTGGAGCTTTTTAATTCGCTGTTATCTCGAAGTCACTTTGGAATCAGAGAAAAATCACCCGTTTTAAATTACAACTTCATACAACTAGTAGAAGAAATACTTTCCGTTTAAAAGAACATGAAATACCTGCATAAGAAAGATTTTAGTATTTAGCATAAGCCAAAAACCCAACAGAATAATCAAGGAACTAATATAACTATAAACTAAACGATTGATGTTAGAAATGGCACTTTCACATAAACATATGATATTTCTTTAAATGTTTAAAATAAATTTGGAAATCGCCTCTGGGTGACAGATCCTAGTAGACCTTTCCGTAACCTGAATATGTCACGAGTCGTTTCACTTCAGTTTCTCTCTTTCTGTTCTACTGGCAACACATAGTTATTACTCTCTAAGGAAAGAAATTACATAAAAGAAATCAAAATCAAATTGTTTTTATTTTTTCAAATTTTTTTTTCGCCCAAAATGGACCTATTTAATGTTCCAAAAAAAGTAAATAGGCATGTGGTCAAGGCAGTGTGCTTTCTGCAGGGACCCAAAAAGGAATTTGTGAACACCGACGATATTGCTAAGCAGGTTAAACTCCAAATGGCTCGAACTCGGGTCAAGGCCGTTCATAAAGTGGACGACGCCATTCACCAGTCGCTGAACAACTTGGTCGACATGGGCCTTGTTTCAAAGTCAGGAACAGCTTACTCAATGGCATTCGCCCTTAATCATCCTGGATTCGGGAATGGGGGTCGCGCCTTACCAAAATCCGTCCCAAATGTACCCGGCCATCCTACTCCCCGTAATCCAAATAAAAATATGGTAAGTTTGGAAATGTGAAGTAATAAAGATATGCCATTTAAAATTTTCTTTCTCAGCTCGGCAAGCGGAGCCTTGGACGATTGAACCCCTTGAAGCCACCCACTAGAACCCTCTCTCCGGACTCTATTTCCGGAGACGAACAGGAAAAAGCTAGGAAGATGTTCCGTAACCCCAAGCGCCTGCCGAAAAAGAAGCAAGATATCCCGTCTCTAAAGAGAGGATCCAAGGGACCAGATACTCACAAACCCAAAGATGGCCTTTCAAAATGTTTAAAAACGAGCTTCAAGGCAAAGGATAGAACTAGAAAGTGCCAACCACTTGTGTGCAAGGAATGCCGTACCGCTGTCACCGCCTTCACCAATGCTCAAAACTCGATATCCTCTGGGAACTTCCCGAACAGCAGTCTTCATGAACTCTACATGGATTGCTATCAAAAACGTGAAGATACAAACGAAGGGGATGGATACAAAAATGAAAGCAGCGTCGAGGTCCTTAGCCATTTAAAGAGTGGAAGTCAACATAGAACTGTTTCGCCTATGGAGTTGGACTTTTTGGGCCAAACGCCCAATAGCTTCATGGCTTTGGGTGGCAATCCTGAACGAAAATCGTCTAGCATTGACTCGAATTCTAGGAACCCTTCGGTTATTACAATTCGAAGCAGTCTCTACTCAATACGAACGCCGGAAGGAAGCGATTCATGTGTGTATTTCGGGCAGCCCAGCCAAGGGTCGATGTCAGCCCCTGTTGAAACACTTTCGTTTACTTCTGCGAGAAACGAAAATTGTATTGCACAAGCAAGTGTAGCCCAGGGAGCTCCATTTTCAGTCGCAGGGAATTCAAATCTTCCAATGCTAGAATATAAAAGAAGCAATGCTAACGCTACGTTTTTTAACCCGGACGGTATTAAAACGATATATGGACCAAGGTCGGGAGGCTCATTAAGAGTTAAATCGTCGAAGTTAGCACAGGGATTACGTTCCTCAAAATCAATGTCCCCTCCTGGTGCTAAAACCCCAAAAAATGCCAAATCTAAATTTGATTTTTATAAGTAATTTTGATACAAGGTATTAGAACAGAACAATTTGTATACATTTTTAGTGAAAATTTTAAAATAAATCCGTAACGGTTTTTAGTAAGACCCTCTGATTCAAAAAAAGACTGTTAATTTCTGATGTTAGGGGTGGACCTATCGGATAGCGCTGGAGTATTATCTCTTTCATTGGTGTGTGTGTAAGGTTTCTCTCCCTCCGAGTTCGTTATCTTACTTCTCTTTAATGAAGTCCATTTGCTACGTTTTTAAATAAGTATATAAAAAAATGTATAAACTGTATTCTCTAGATAATCTTTAATGTTCCTGACATTCCTTACAAAATTTCCATGAAATCGACAAATAAATGGAGTCAAGAAACCCTGACTGGATAGTCCATTTTACTTTCTTTTATAAATATTTGTTCACTATAATAAAGGGTCATACGGTTACATAACTATATTTTACAATCAGGATAATTTACAGTTAGGAAAATACTAGATTGAGGAGTATAATACCAAACACTCAGGTAGGTAAGGTAGTAAATAGTCGGTGAGGTGGCTCGTTTCCCGTCACTGCTTCCCTCTCTTTTATTACTGCGCTGCTACAATGTCTCGCCATTCCACTCTCAGCTGTCGACGCGTAAACATTGCATTTAACTTTTAAAGAGCTCTGTTTTGTTTGGGTTTTGCGTGGCTTACCTTATTTTTTTACCTTTTCTTAAACTCTGTTATTGTTTTCGACAAGTGCTAATATCTGTTTTGATGCACTCGAGTGTCTCTATCTTTCGGTGCATTGTGTTCCCTAATTGAGAGAGGAATCTGAGCGACGCCCCCTCACTTCCGTGACGTCGCAAATGTAAATGCAGTGCGCGGGTACTTGATTTAATTCGATTTAATTGCTCTCGCCGCTGGTCGAAAGTTACAACAGCCAGCCGTCATGATGGATATGAAATTCCTGATGATTCTCATCCTGGGAGTCGGTTTTATGTTCGTCTTCACGGCGTTCCAGACCATGTGTAACATTGAGGTAAGAACGGTATCTGTCTCTGTCCGACCTCACTCTCTCTCTCTCACTCTATAAGCGAGTGTGTGTGTATGTATGCGTGGGCGTCGTTGACGTATCCTTGCCATTGGTATTTTCGTCCTTGTCCTTGTCAATAGACTTGGCAGTAGCCTTGGTCCTTTCCCGCCACCCACACGTGCCCGCCACAGGATGTCCCCAGCAATTGGGGAGCTCGTAAATTGCCCTGATTTGCGGCACTGTAAAGTGTAAGTGGCGGGGAGTTGGTTTATTATTTAATTTAATGCACTGCCCAAAGGTCGGGCCTTTGTTCGCTTTTCTGAGTGATTCTTGATAGAATCATTTCAGCGGAGAATTCATCCTCTTGTTGATAAGAAAGAAGCGTCTGCTCTTGGGAACTTATCACTCGCCCATAGAATAGTGGATTTACAAGCAAGAGAAGTCAACTGGAGCCACAAGAATTGACCCCAATGAGGGAATTAGACTCTGTGGGAATAAAAGAATAAAATATTAGTATATTTAAGACCTACAGGGCGTATACGTAACTAGCTACCTTGAGAGTAAAAAAGATCTATACTCTACTTAATCTACATATATTATAGTACTACAAATAAATATTTCAAAAATTGCCACAAAAAATTAGAGAATTTGACTTTGTGGGAATAAATAAAATACAAATCTTTAGGACCTACAGGGCGTATACGTAACTACCTCCCTTGAGAGTAAAGTTGATCTGTACTCTACTTAATCTAAGTATATTATAGTACTAGCAATAAATATTTAAAAGTGGTCAAAAAATCTGTGAAAATAAGACTTTGTGGGAACAACGTACGTAACTAGCTCCCTTGAGAGTAAAGTACATCGATGTATGTTATAGTATTAGATATAATTATTTAAAAATAAACGTATTGTAGACCTTATTGGATTCCCTGCCATAAATTTTGTTCTGGGAACCAGCTGATCATGATCCCACTGCCATAAAATTAGAAGCCACACACTCCGATAAAATCATTTAATCAAGTAACAGCGATTAACTAATTAATATTTGGCAATAATTACTCAAAATGCAGGTATCTGGAGTGATAAGAGAAGATAGCACGCCCATTGGGTCCTATAACTGTTCATATCGCGGATTGTTTATTACGGTTAACTCAAGCAGTAAGATCAAGGTCGCAGCAGCTAATCACAAAACCAGAAAACAGACCTGCCTATTAGTATGTAGAATCTCTATCGACAGAGACTGGATTGTCGGGTGTGCAAAAAAATAAAAAAGAAACATTCTTTTTCGCTCTTGGCCCGCCTTATTACGAATGCGAGGCATTTTTTTTGGTTTTTTTTTAGTTATGACTGAAACTTGAAAACGAAAACTGGCCACAAAATACGTCGTTGTCATTGTTTTGCATTGAAAGCACATTTATCAAGCACTTTGTTATGGTTCAATGGACTTTGGAAGCACCTTCGGATAAATCCGCAGTCTGTGAAATTGCGGCATGAGTAAGGGCAATGTAATTTCAGTTATGTTCCTCACTTTGGCCTTTCGCGCATGCGCAATGGATAAATATTTTTAGAGTTTAGAGCTTGTTTCTGCCCTCTAGTTAGTGGCTTTATGTTACTTTAAAAACAATTCGCCATGGCAGCGGCGAATGCGGCTCGGAATTCCAAACAGGGCGTGTTGGCCAAGCTTATAGCTTATAGACCACCAGTCGATCGGTCGATCGGTCGATTGGTCGACTACCGACAGTGCTGGCCGTCTATTAGAAAGCCATTTTTTAGCCAAGGCCCCCTGGCTTGCAATCTGGTGGTGCAACCTGTGGAAAGGAACAGAACACTCGAGTCTACTTTCCAACTGATTGCGCAATCGAAACTCAAGACAGCTCACTAAGCGCGTCAAACGCCAGCTCTTTCAATGTCATTGCAATTGCAAGTTCGCAACTACACACACACACACACATTGAGAACTTCAAGGCCACGTCAGCAATATAAGCTCGCCAGGTTGACCAACATACATATGCACAATGTGCACACATCAGTTCAGTCCCGCCAAGAGACGGATGGCGGGAGCAGCGGGTTGGAGCGCCTGCGCCCAGACAGCGAACATAACACATGGCGAACAGCCGCTAGGCGCCCTCGCTTGCACAACAACAAACCGAAAAGTGGGTGTGCGCCGACGAGCCCACCACCAGCAGTGCCCCAGTCGCCCCACCACCTCCCAACCGGGTCTAGCCGAGCCAATTTTGAATCAAGTCTATGTTGGAAGTCTCTACCTTACAATTTTCAGCCAGATATTATGGGAAATTTTGGAAATACTTGTCAGTAACAAGTAACACTTCAGACATTCAAAATAATACTCATCCACATTGTCGCCTATCACAAGATGCCAAAAAACATGCCAACTGCTTCCCTTTATCCAGTGAGCTCGGGGCTCCTGCCTTCCGATGTTCGCACCTATGGATTCCTCAAGCCGTTCCGTTCGAATACCCCGAATCCCGTGGCCACCGCCTCCATGGATCATGCGAAGCTCAGGGAGAAGTTGCAGCGCATATCTACTATGGAAGAGGGAGACTCTCAAATATTATTTGACGAAACGTCCTTGGAGGGCGGTACGCCCGAGTCCGAGAAATCGCTGTCGGGGCTGGCTTTTGAGAGGAAGCGTAAACTGTTCGACACCGCCGAGTTCACCATTGCCAAGGGGAAGAAGATGAGTGAGATGTTCCATCCGAACTCCATCCCGACATTGGGCGACACTGCGGAGGGCACGAATATAGACGATATCAAGAGATACATACGGGAAATGCGCCTCAACATTACCAGATAGTTTGATTCTTTTTCAAATCTATACTTTATAATATAATAAACTAGTTCTTCGAAACTTACAATTGGGGATTGTAGGGATTTATTTTAAGGATGGGAAGCTAGGCCTTCACTGGAGATTTTTTCAAGAATTTCCACCTTGCCCAAGCATTTGAAAATCAAAAGAGGACCAAGGGATTTTTGCAATTTTATTCAGATATTATCCAGCTAAGCTCAACCCCTTTGATAAATTGGAACTACTACCAAGCTATAGGTTAGATTCTCTCACTTATTGTATCTTAAAGATAATCCCAGACTTTTGAGGTGAAGTAGTGTAGTCAAGCAGCCGTTTCATAAACAGTCACAGGGAAATTTAATACTGAAACTCACTGATACACCCCACAAGGAAACATATTTAAAGACAATACAAAATGAAAAATCAGAAGAACTACTTCCCAAAGACGGGCTATTTCCAACAGAATTCCTCTGAGGAAGCCGACCGAACCTATGGCCTCCTCAAGGCAAACAGACTGGGCACCCCGCTGCCATCGGCCGCAAAAAATTTAAACACCTCAGAACTGACACAAAAGTTAAATATGGAACAGCGCAGGAGCTTATTGTCCCAAATTCTGGACCCAATGGGCAGCGAGTCATCCCGGTCATCAGACCTGTCCATGCCGAGCGTACCGCCAAAGTCGGGCATGTCCTTTGCGATGAAGAGGAAGTTATTCGACCAGGCGGAGTTCACCATAACAAAGGGAGTCAAGATGAGCGATTACGCCCACCCGCTCGACCATGTTGGGAAATTTCAGTTTTTGGAAGGTTCTTCGCCCTACGAATCCGAAGATTAAGGTTGCAATATTTTTTGTACATTTGTAATGTGCCGAATTAAAATTAAGCTCACAAAGGCGCCTCAAACTATACATTTGTTTTTTAATTACAAACCTCAACTAGAAGTCGGCGTACCCTGTTCAAGGAGGTTCAAACTCGTTTCTGTAGTTTTAGTTATATTTCTTGTGTGTTTCGGTGAGCCGATGTGCCAGTTTCTTTTGCGTAATAAATAAACAACATAAACGCAATCGAGTTAATACATTTTTTCATGCGTTCTCCTGCAATTCCGCATACGCACATGACTTTCTTTATTGCATTTCGACTTTCTTTCGGCCCTGTTTGTTCAAATCTTGACCCAATTCCCGGGCTAGGTGCTCAGTCAATCGAATAATAAAAAGATCATCAACTGGTGTTCATGGAGGCCCATTATACCAATCGAACTGATAAGGAGTGATTGCACTTGAAACCTGAGATTTCTTATCAGAACAGTCTGCTATAAATATTCTTTACTTCATCTATAGTTCCATGGATGATGGTCCTAAAACTAAATATGTTATGTACGAGTTTATAACGACTAGTTCCTGTTGTTTATTAATTCAAAATGGCAACAGTTTCCGGCTTTATATTAATTAGTTCCCACTTTCACTCACTTCAGCTGGAATTGAATTAATTGAGAACCATTCTGAAGTACTGTCGCCACTCACTAAGGCGGCTTCCACTGATAATGCAGCTCTCGCATTGGAATCCGAAATGGGGACGAGGACCAGACCAGATCTACCAGTGCCACTTAATTGATGCATATAGAAATCGAAATCGAAATCGTGTCAGAGTCAGAGTCAGTGCTTTGCGCCGAGATAACGATATCATTCGACAGTTACTGAGATGCGTCCTTTAGAATGGAAAATTTTTGAAACCGCAAACATGTTTCGCCTATTCGACTTGTAATTTTCCACTCGCCATATCCACACTGATCAGATGCAAGAATTGCAATGTTGCACTTGAATCTGGTTGCAGACTCGCCTTCAAGGCTTCAAGCCTCAAGCCTTCTCGCCCAGAATCAGAATCTACAGCTGCGGGTGATCGAGTAGTCTGGCCTATTATATATTTTATAGAATATAAAATGAGTCGTTGATCTTTTCAAATTATCAATAAATTATTTAGAAAACCTTGAGACTTATAGACAACAGGGGATTTTAATTATATATTTTACCAGCCATGCTAAAATAGATTTTTGTCTCGAAATGCGTATCCGGACAGGAAATACCTGTATTACGGTGTACTTGAAACGATAACACGTTTTCGGTATGGTATTCAATAAGAAATAAAAATAAATAAAAACAGTAAACATTTCTACCGGTTCATTGAAATGCAACAATCCAAATGTTTCTGGCACGTTTTTGAAATGCTAATCACGCTAATCGATCCGATCTATCCGTAGAAAACCATACTGGACAGTATTTCCCAGGAGGATGAGATCTTCAAGGGTGAGGGCTACACCAGCCTGGCCATCATTTATCTGTTCTTCTCCCTCTCCAACTGGCTGGCACCTTCGTTCATATCTTTTACGGGCCCCCGAGTGGCCATGGTCGTGGGTGCATTGACCTATACGTGAGTAGATCCGAGACCCAAGATACCAATACCATAAAGATCGGTAGCTAATGATTCCACTTTACAGCGCTTTCATGATCACGTTCATGTTTCCGTCGACCGTACTGCTGTACGTGGGCAGTGCAGTTCTCGGTCTGGGGGCCTCCATCACCTGGACGGGCCAGGGCACTTACCTCGCCAGGTGCAGCGAGTCCTCCACCATATCCCGAAACTCTGGCGTCTTCTGGGCTCTGCTGCAGTGCAGCATGTTCATCGGCAACCTGTTCGTGTACTACCAGTTCCAGGACAAAACGCAAATCGACAAGGAGACCCGGAATCTGGTCATCGGTGTGCTGACCCTGATTGCCATCCTGGGCATCGTCTTCCTGGCGGCACTGCGCTTCATGGCGGACAATGCGGAACACGACAACGAACTGGAGCAGAAGCACACAGGATGTGGCCATGCCATGTACGCCCTGAAGTCGGCGGGTCAGCTTTTCTTCACCAAGAAAATGCTGCTTCTCAGCTTGGCATTCTTTTATACAGGTATGTTGCCTCTGAAATCTCTTAAATATGTGAGAAATAAAGTATATCTTTATCTCAGGTCTGGAACTATCATTCTTTAGTGGCGTTTTTGGCTCCGCCATTGGATTCACTACGAAAATAGCTGAAACGCCCAAGGAAATCGTGGGCCTGGTTGGCATTTGCATCGGAGCCGGTGAGGTCTTCGGAGGCGGACTCTTCGGAATTCTGGGCAACAAGACGACGCGATATGGACGCGACCCCATCGTAATTGCCGGTTACGTGATGCATATGGCGGCATTCTTCATGACCTTTATCAACCTGCCGAACAGCGCACCGTTCAAAGATACCACCGATATATCGTATCTGGATCCGCCCAGCGCCCCCATTGCACTGATCTGCGCCTTCCTGTTGGGTCTGGGCGATGCCTGCTTTAACACACAAATCTACTCGATGCTGGGCGGGGAGTATGTGAATAATGCCGTTGGGGCTTTTGCCCTCTTCAAGTTCACCCAGTCGGTGGCGGCAGCCATCAGCTTTTTCTACTCCTCGCACTTTGGCCTGTACGTCCAGCTGGGCATCCTGGTGGTCACGGGCACCATTGGCACAATCGCCTTTGTTTTCGTAGAATGGGGCTTCAAGCGACAGCATCGGGAGCAGGAGGCCCTGGAGAAGTAGGCTAGTTGTTCTTTAGACCGTTAGGGCGACCCCTTTGGTTCGCCAAATTGTTAAATTTCCCCGGAGAGCGTTAGATGCGTGCGACTGCGTCGTCTTCCTAGACAATAACTAATAAGTTCGTTGTGCGCTGCTGTTGCTACATATTTGTATTTTAATGTTGGCATTCCAAACCGTAATTCTAAACTAGTTGTCTATGTTTTTATATGTGTGTATTGTATATGTGCGTTTATTTATTGTAAGCAACGATTGTGCAATTGTAAATTAAACCACAGCAATTGAGTATTAATAAGCAAATCGGCCGGCGTGCACGCGAAGCATATCCGCGCAAATATAGAGAATTTTAAGTAACAAATACTTTTTTGTTGTTTAATCTGGGTGAGGAAGTGTTATAATTCGATTTGAATGTGCGCGCCACGTGTTTCATGCTATCGATAACTAAATATTTCTGCCCTTACGGGATAGGCATTGCCATCCGTTTGACAATCGGAGCACTGCCGAGATATCGCAATTGCGGTCATACTAAACTATTGAAAAACACCCCCCACCCATGGGGTCGCTGCAAGCTAAGTACTGAGACAATACCCGCAAAAGATGAAAAATGGCAAAAAATAAGTCAACGGTGTACCTGGGCTTCGAGGATGAGGAGATATCGGCCAAGCAGGAGCAGTTCCTGAACAGCTGCACCAACAAAATAGGCGGCGCTCCCGTAAGAAAGTTGATTTTCAGCCCAAAAAGGGGCCGAAGATAATTGAAATTGATTTTTACCCATATTTTCAGGACTGGCCCGGACATGCGGTGACCGTTCCCGTCTGCCCGATATGTGGTGCCGCGCGCCCCTTGATTGTTCAGATGTATGCTCCGTTGGAGCGCTCCCAGTTTCATCGTAGTCTGTACATTTTTGGGTGCGTCAATCCCGCGTGCTCCCAGAATCCGAGGAGCTGGCTGTGCGTTCGAACCCAGCACCTGGACCACCAGTTCGAGGTCATAAGTGAGCAGTCGCCGAAGGCCAATAAGCCGAAAAAGAAGAGCAAGTCCGCCAGTCTCAAAGCATCGAGCTGGTGCAGTGGAGCAGACGACTGGGGTGACAGTGGAATCGTCACCTCGGTTAAGACCGAGAACGAGGATGAGGCAATGGACCTCACCGCTGACGAGGAGCAAAATGGCAATGTACGATCCAATAACTTGGGTGGTGTGGATATCGAGGAACCCCTGAAGTTGGACCACTCCAAGATAAGCGTGGACGATGATGACGAGGATGAGAGCACCTCGCTGGAGAACGACTTAATTTCTGGTTTCCACCAACTGGACATGATCTCACCACAAAACATTGATGATGATCCCAATGCGAACTGTGCAGCAGCCGCCGCTCCCAGCATGGATTTCGCTGGAGCTTCTGCTGCCTCTGCGACAATTTGCGCCGAAATCGAAGGTCCGGAAACTGATGTAGTGCTAGTCGACTCGCCTAACAAGCCGGAACGTGATCTGATCGCCCTTCTCAAGCACACGTCTGTGTCATTGTCGCAGATCAAGGACCTAACCCTAACACCATTTTACATTTCCGTCGATGTCGAGGGCAAGAGCAGGGCGGAGGACTTCGAGAACTATGGTGGAGCCCTGTCCATGGATCATATACGTGATCTGTACCAGGAGTACAAGCTGCGCGACGGTGACGCAGCCAGTTCACCCACCGGAGCGGCTGTGGGTTCCGGGGAACCAGGCGAGGAAAACGAGTCCTACGAAAAAGCCATTCCGGCTCACGGAGATTTCGTTTTTCATAACTTTATTACAACTATCCAGCAGAACCCAGGCCAAGTCTTGAGGTAAGCTATGCCTTAACATCAGGATAAAAGAGTTGACTAAAATAGACTCTCTTGAACATAGGTACTCCCGAGATGCTCTTCCGTTACTAGTGGCTCCGCTAAAGGAGCCCCTGCCCAAATGTCAGAATTGCCGTGGTGAGACCATTTGCGAGGTTCAGCTGCTGCCCACTCTCATTCCCAAGCTGAGGTTCCAGCAGAATGGCTGCAGTGCACCGATCGAATTCGGCAACGTGCTGGTATTCACATGCCTCAAGAGCTGCTGGGACACGCCCGACCTGATGCGATACGAGCACGTGGTGGTGCAGTCTGAGTCTTAGGACGACGCTCCTCGATGGGCGAGTGATTACCAAAAGCCATAGAAACTGTACGCCGTAGCTGCTAAGTTGCAGACCTGTGCAACGAATTTTAAATGCAAACTGCAGAGAAAAAGCTAAGCTTCTCGAATGTCCTAGGATGATTTTACGCTCTAGTTGTTAAGAACGTTGTACGCTTTTAGACACGCCGAAGAGGATAGTTGCTAATAATATCTCGTTATTTCCACTCCCCCTCTAACAGGGTTTCAATTCAGATTGTTTTATTTCCCTCGCTAATGGGAACAGGTGTTAATTTAAACTAATGGTGCATCGGCATCCAGGTGATAGCTTCTGACGGTTGAAAAGCGCAGCGGCGGGTACTTGGTTTCTGTCAGATCGAAATCGGAGCTGGTATCGCCCTTATTCCGCTTTTGAACGAGCGTGTAATGGGACCATACCAACTGGGCGCACCGGCGTTTGGCCGCGTTTGTGATGCGTAGTTCAATCAAGAATTCTGTTGAGTTCTCCTCCACTGGCATGACGCTTCCCCGTCTCTGCCGCATGTGTCCGACTGTCCGGGCTTGCGATTTCTGTAGCACCAAAGTGACTGTATCACCGAAAAGCCGGTAACGACCACGTAAAATGTCTGGCCTTATGTTATGCGGTTGCTTCAGCCTGTTCACTCCTTGCGCTGGCTCGTCCGCGCTGGTCATCATCAGGACCTTGCCGTCGGGCAAGAATCGAATGTAGCGATAGTATTCCACCAGATGTACAGGACGATAATACTGGTCCTGGAAGCTGTTCTCACCCATACGCAGGTACGTAGTTTTGCTGATGTAGCACCCGTTGAAATGCACCCTTTCCCGGCGAATGAACATGTCGCGCCAGGAGTAATAGGTGTTGCTACTGTCAGCATCCTCTGCGTCGGAATTCAAGGTTCCGACGTTGTGGCCCCATACTCTTAAAAAGAAATATTACAGAAATACATATATACTTGGCTTTTCAAGATCACTTACTTGGAACAAGCCAGTCTCCATATCTCCTCATCCCTCGCGTAGACGTAGAATCCCTTGCAGACGGCAGCACACTGCTCCAGGGAGCGCATATCCAGTTGGGCGGAGACCACCCAGCGAAGTATACGCATTACAATCTCGGGCGGTAGGTCTGAGAAATGCAGCCCTGTGGTCAGCACACTTGCGTCTCGACTAGAAGCCATCATTTTGCCATTATAGCCGTTGTCCTGTCGCAGATCGAGCTGGAACTTTTCGTACAGATTTTCCGAAAGCTCATCCCCTGCCTCGGGGGTTTCAGACTTTCCAAGATCCAACTGCTTGGCAAAGTCGCCCGGTAGGCTATGAAACTTCTTGCTGACCTGGTCCCCACTGAGCTTCTGCAACTCATAGTACTTGAACTCGATGTCAGGCATGATTTGCGTAGCCTTCCGGTAGAAGGGAAGTGCGTCGTAGACTTTTCCCTTCTGCTCGAGCAGAACGGCGGTGCGAAAGAGACTCTGGGCCTTGGCCTGCAGCTCTGCATCGGTGGCATCGCCGGACTCACCTCCATTGCCACCACCTCTGGGGCCAGGCTTCAGCTGTTCCTGGAGCTCGCGCTGCCAGTTCTCCCGAAACTCGTCTAGAGCACTGGGCCCGTGACCTTGCCCCTCATTGTCTGACTCGGCATCCGACATGGCTGTGTGGAACTAGTCTGCGAAAGAGTGTTTAGTAAAAATAGATTGGCACCTCTGTAATCTGACGCAATTTCTAACCTGTAAGGCGTCTAATATAGGTGGCTAGTGGATTGCCAGGAAGGTGAGGAGGTGAACAAAATAAAGGCTTTCAAATTTATAATAAAGGGCCGCGCGTACTGCTGATAGTGGCCGCGGGCTTCACCCCAGAATTTCGAAGTCGTTCGCAACTGGGAGCAACATGTGGCCATTGGTAAGACCCCAAGATTAAGTTAATTCAGATACGGTGAACGGAGCGGGGCCTTGGCACTTCTAGCAGCGTAAAAACTATAGCATGCAGTGTGGCCGTTGTCTCCAAAATAGATATGGCCATGGTCATACTACAGCTGGTCAATCCGGTCTTGTTTTTGTTTTGGTTTGCGGGAGCACTCTTCGCAGAAGGTACTTGGTTATTTGGATGAAATATTGAATTAATATTCAACCATTTCACAGTGTAGGCCATGTCTGCGGATTACTCGCATCTGTGCTCCGCCATTCTGGAGCAGTGCTTCGGAAAAGTGGTGCAGTTGGTCGCCGATTGTCTGTTCTCGGCCACCACGAGGTCTCTTTCCCAGATTGCCAGTTCCACCAAGTTATCCCGCAAGGAGGTGGCCCTCGCCTTAGCTGTGTTGGTCAAGTACCGGCTAGTGGACTTTAGTGCCTCCCAGCAGAACCCCTTTCTAGCGGAATATGCTCTCAGGCGGGAGGACGTGCTCTGCCTCCTGCGGTATCCTCGGTAAGCTGTGACATCTATCGTATTTTCAAAATAACCATGGGATACCTTAATTTCAGGTACGTTCATTTGGTGCAGGCGAAGTACGGAAACGTTGGGGCCTCCATCGCTGAGGAGCTGATCAACTCTGGTTCGGATACTGCCACTGGGATTCTCGTCAAGTGCCTAACAGAGGGCGAGAACAAATCGGAGAGCGCCGAATCCTATCGCAATTCCTTTCTTCAAATGATTACCGACCACTACATTATTAAGAAACCGGAGCTTTTGTCGAGCGATGAGACAGATGAAGTTATCCCCAAGTTCGAGACCAACGAATGTGACTATTACAGGCACCCGAACATTGATCTGCAACTTCTGGCCAAGATTCGCAAAGGGGAGGCAACTGTTAGCGAAGCCAAAGATGGCCATATGGTGTGGACCCTGAACTATGATCGATTTCATCAGGACTTTCGGGATTCCATCATGATCGATGCTATTGAGAGAAAGCTGGGAGAAAATGCCGCCGAGTGCTTTCGTTTTATTTTGAAAATAATGTACAATACCACTGATCCGTGGCAGCGAGTATGCGAACTTTCTTTCTAGAAGTACTTTAATCTAAACTATGTCATTTCCAGAAACTCTCAAACCAAGTAACGTTTGTGGAAATCAAGCAAACCATCGAAAAGAAATCCAATAACCTGGACCTCATGAAGTACCTGGATCAGTACATAAGCCTAATAAGTAAATGGCCCTAACTTGAACACTTTTCATTTTATTAAGTACATTCTCCGTTTGACAGCCGACGACTCATTGGGATTCCTTCGGAGAGTGGGTGATATGGGCGGTGGTCTTTTTGTGGTGGACATGGAAAAATCATTCGAATCGCTGGCCTTTGCGTGTGTCGAATCCGTAATAACCGAACGCTTCGGGTCCAAGGCAGCTCGTATTTTTAGAGTTATCCGCTGTAAGAAGTACATCGAACAGGAGGACTTGCAGAAGGAAGCAATGATACCCTCCAAGGAGGCCAAGTCGCTCGCCTATAACTTGTTCCAAGAACAGTTTATTCATGTTAAAATTATCAAGAAACCCGGAGGCGGGAGCAACGGCCCTGCGAAGGCTTTTTATCTTTTCCAAGTCAGAGAAAAAGATGTTAGTATACAGGTGTCCCTTTAGATTTTTTATTATACATATATTAACCTCTTTATTTCAGACTGTGAGAATGTTGCTGGACGTCAGCTACAAGTCTCTGTACAACACCATCGAGCGGTCTAACTTTGAAAAGAATGAGCACAAAGGGCTCATTGAGAAATCTCAAAGACTGGACAGCATTGTGGAGACAATGAAAGAACGCGGAGAGTCGGATGAATACATCGCCGAGGTAAATTGCTTCAAATTTGTGTTAAAACTTTACTAACTTTGCTGTATTTCAGATTGTGGAGACTTTTACACCGCCGGAATGTGAGATCCTTAAAAAGGTTAAAAATCGTATAAAGACCTTGTCTAAGGCAGAACTGACTCTGGACGATACCATCTTCCTGCTCCAAATGTATCAGCATCATTGCACAACATTGCCAACTGGCATTAGAAAGTTTAAATAAAAGTATATTTAAGATAAAATTGGTAGAGGTTTATAAGATTCACATTTACTAAGACATTTACGCGGGAGAAATAACTTTCGGCTTAATCACAGGTTACACAAACAGCATTTAAGGACACTAATTACTTTCTGGAGTAATTATACTGCGTTTCCGATGCACGATACGTTGTTCGCGATGCGCCTTTTGCAGCTTAATGAAGTGTTGTTCTAGGGCATCGAAATCAATGCCGCTTTTGTACTCCAGTGAGTTGCGTTCATCGCTGCCAAAAAAAAATTTTGAAATTAAGGTTGACATAAATATATCCAAACACCTTACATGGGATCGTGACCCCAGTAGTTGGGTACACATTGCAGGCGATTTCTCAACGTATCGAAGGCTTCCGTTTGAGGAAGCAGCATAAGAATTCCAAAAAGGGCATGAGCCAGGTATTGGGCATCCGCACAATTGTTTGCCTTTGAAACTAGCGTTAATCGCAGGGGCCCGAAAATAGGAGACTCTATCAATTGGACTAGTTTGTCCAGTTCGGTAAGCAGCTCTAATGTAATTTCCACATCAGCACTATAGAAAAATGATTAGTAAAAATGACAATTTTAGGGCCTAAATTTACTTACAATAATGTCACTAAACGAGAAACATGCTGGTAGCTCTGAGCCAGAAGACACAAGGACAGTGTGGACACTGGACAATGAGCCCAACTCTTGTATAGACATTGAAAGAGATCTGCAGATTTTTCATTGGAAATACTTCGCAAGCTAGTGCGCAACTCAAATAGTTCCGTGGAGGTCAGCAGAATGATATTCAGGAGACGAACCACTGTAGAAGCAAACTTCAAGTTAGGAACCTCATCTGCTATGATCTCCGCAAAGGTGCGGTATATGTACTCGGCATTAAGAAGCACACACAGTTTTCTAAAATGTAAAATAAATTATTATTTTCGAAATATATTTAAAGAAAAAAGCTTACCTTATTATGAGGCTTGCTCTGTTTTCCAAGATGAGTTTCTCCTCACTAAAGAGATTCAATAAGCTGAGTAAAAACTTTCGGTAGTGTGTCTTTTTAAAGTCGTTCTCTAAAATGTAAAATTTGCTTAAATAATTGACATTAATGGAATTCGATATTCACCTCTATTATCCTGGGAGTTCACAATTTCTGCCAGTACAGATAAACTCTGAAGAACAACTTCATCGGAGTTGTCGGCCAGCGTCGATAAGAGATTATTGTTCAAGTTGCTGGCGTGTTGAGACATCTCGTTGGGAAAGTTGGTGAACAAGTGATGGATCCACTTGAGCACAGCGATTTTGGTGTGCATAGAATTGTGCGTTAGATACTGAGAAAGAACATCCATAATTGAGGACAAGTCTATCTTATCGCCCGTTTGCGTTTTTAATTCCTTAGTCGATACAAGCAACATCATCGTGTTGTTGACGGAAACAGCACTCTCCTTAATGCCTGAAAATAATCATCATAAACTTCAAAAACTTCCAATTGCTGCGAAATGATCTTACTTCGTTTCGATTCCAAATTATATTCGAGGCAGGGAAGGATTGCAGTAAATATTCCGCTGGCGTAGGGAAGGACACTGGTCCCAAATATCTGGACAAACTCGCGAATCCAATTGATGGCAGTTGACTTGATGAGTTCGTTGGGCGACTGTGCATGGGTAATCAAAGTATTAATAGTATCCTCCATCCTTACGGAGGAAGAGTCGTTGCGTATGGATTTTAAAAACTGGCTGATTGCGTTTTCGCACATGCGCTGAATTTCTGGTGTGTTGTCCTCGAGCATGACGAACAGACCGTCAAGGATTTCGGTTAAATAGTTGACCATGTTTATGTCCGGCACAGCATTGAGAATGGAAATCCAGGAGATCACATACTGGCGGGCAAAAGCATCCTTCACGTAGATGTGCTCCCTTAACAAAGGAATAAATGCTTCAAGGTTGAACGTTTGCGACGATTCTGTAACAATGTCCTGCAAAAACAAGAGTTAGAATGGGATGGAAACCGTCTAGACAGCCCACCTTCAGCAGGCGGTCGAGAAGCTCACTGCCATCCTTCACTGTCTGATCAGAGTCGGTGACAAGCCGGGATAGGGCAGCAAACAGCTCCGGAAAGAATGGAATGATGGCGGATCGGGCCACTTTTACGACATTGTACAAAGATTCGCAGGCAAAGTAACGCACTCGAAGATCGGGATCATTCAGGCACGTAAGGATGGGGGTAACCAGTTCGTTTACATACTTATCAGAGTCCTGAAAGTATGGATGTGATTTTAATTTAAAAAATTATTATTGTATGAATAAGGGCACCTTGCCCAGCCCTAATCCAGTGGCCGCCAATCCGATAAGAGCTCCCTTCCTGCGGTTGGCGTCCCGAGAGGTGGCATAGTCTGTGGACAGTACGTCTATTAGCTTCCGGATTTGCACCGAGTTGTTCTTATTATTGAACTCTGTGACCATTCTGAAAAGAAGTTGGTGGTCAGCAATAGGAATGACGAATCAGCAAGATTTATTTTTTTTCACTTACTTCTCTATCTCCTGCGAAGCAAGTTTTCGCTTTTCATAGACTTTATCACCCAGAGCCTTGGCGCAGGACTCGCTCAATGGTGCGTACGGTGGATCCATATCTTATTTTACAAAGTTACAATATCTGACAAATATTTTGTTTTGCTGGGCGGTTTTTTGCCAAAATATATGAAATCAGCTGATTTCCTACAATCGCTTTTGAACACAGAAATAGGGGAAATTTCATGTGCCTTCAAACACTGTTCTATAAAAACGAAATTAACAGCATAAATGCATTTAAATAAATATTAATAAACAGGATCGATGACATATATTTTCTAAAGCCACCAATTTGTTCCATAATACAAAAGTCAAGGACCAAAATATTTTTTAATTTTTACTGAAATTTTCTGGAGGATCCATGGGGGATTTTGGAGCATGGAAGGACATTGGCTATATCTTGGCCAATTTTCGTCCGATTCCTATGCGGAATACCTTAAACGATTTGTAAATCGATTCTACATCATCCTGCATCAAAATCTAGAAACGAAATATTTTTTAGATTTTTTCTTAAATTTTCTGGGAGATCCCCTTCAATTGTGCCGAGGAATGCATGAAAGGACAATATGGCCTCCAGTGTTGGCTATATCTTGGCTAATTTTCATCCGATTCTTGAGCGGAATACCTTAAACGATTTGTAAATCGATTCTCCATCAACCTGCATCAAAATCTAGAAACGACATATTTTTAAAATTTTTTGTTAAATTTTCTAGGGGATCCCCTTCAAACGTGGCGAGGAATGCATGGAAGGACAATACGGCCCTAGCGTTGGCTATATCTTCGCCAATTTACATCCGATTCTTGAGCGGAATACCTTAAACGATTTGTAAATCGATTCTCCATCAACCTGCACCAAAATCCAGAAACAAAATATTTTTTGGATTTTTTGTTAAATTTTCTGGGAGATCCCCTTCAATTGTGCCGAGGAATGCATGAAAGGACAATATGGCCCTCAGCGTTGGCTATATCTTGTCCAATTTTCATCCGATTCTTGAGCGGAATACCTTAAACGATTTGTAAATCGATCCTCTATCATTCTGCATTATAATCTAGAAACGAAATATTTTTTAGATTTTTTGTTACATTTTCTGGGGGACCCCCTTCAAATGTGGCGAGAAATGCATGGAAGGACAATATGGCCCTCAGCGTTGGCTATATCTTGGCCAATTTTCATCCGATTCTTGAGCGGAATCCCTAAAACGGTTATTGATTGCTTGAACTACTGATTGCTTTCTTATTTTTTTGTATTGAGAACGAAAAGAAACACTTTCCAAAGTATAAATACAAATATTTTTGTTTAGTTTTCCAGTTGTGAGAAAATTGAAAACTGTTGTTCTTTGATTCAATTTTAAACACACGCCAATAAGTAAAATAAACATTGTCTAAAAATACTAATGGCTTAATCATCAATATGCGAATACGCCAAAAATAAATATAATTTTTAATAATCGAAATGCCGACCTGCGACAACCAAAACTACCCCTCAATTGTTCCTGAATTTTCCATTTTTCTCCGCTGCTGTCTCACTCGCTCTCATAGGAAACGTCGTGAGACTTCGAGAAGGGAAATCTCGAATTTTCCCCGCCCGAGCAGCCGAGTATAAATAGCGGCGGAAATTTCCCAGCCAGCACATTTGAAAAGTGAAAAGCAAGTGAAAAGTTTGAAAGAAAGACAGCTGAAAAAGCTAAAATCTGAAAGGAGAAAATATATATCCCGCTACAGATATACATCCAAGTGCCAAGAAAAAATATAGAACCAAATTTTAAAAGAAAAATATTTAATTTTTGCCGAAAAACCAAGAAAAAGAAACAAAAATGCCAGCTATTGGAATCGACTTGGGCACCACGTACTCCTGCGTCGGTGTTTTCCAGCACGGAAAGGTGGAGATCATTGCCAACGACCAGGGCAACCGGACTACCCCCAGCTATGTGGCCTTCACCGACTCGGAGCGCCTGATTGGAGACGCTGCCAAGAACCAGGTAGCCATGAATCCAAAGAACAGCGTATTTGACGCTAAACGGTTGATTGGACGCAAGTACGATGACCCGAAAATCCAGGAGGACATCAAGCACTGGCCCTTCAAGGTCATCAGCGACTGCGGCAAGCCCAAGATGAGCGTGGAGTTCAAGGGTGAGGAAAAGCGCTTCGCTCCCGAGGAAATCAGCTCCATGGTGCTAATTAAGATGAAGGAGACGGCCGAGGCCTATCTGGGCACTTCAGTGCGTGATGCAGTCATTACGGTGCCGGCCTATTTTAACGACTCCCAGCGCCAGGCCACCAAGGATGCGGGAGCGATTGCTGGATTAAATGTCCTTCGCATAATCAACGAGCCCACTGCCGCAGCCCTGGCCTACGGACTCGACAAAAACCTTAAGGGAGAGCGCAATGTGCTCATCTTCGACTTGGGTGGCGGCACTTTCGACGTCTCCATTTTGACTATCGACGAAGGATCTCTTTTCGAGGTGCGGTCTACAGCTGGCGACACTCATCTGGGTGGCGAGGACTTTGACAACCGGCTGGTGAACCATCTGGCAGAAGAGTTCAAGCGGAAGTTTAAGAAGGATCTGCGTTCCAATCCTCGTGCTCTGAGACGCCTACGAACTGCAGCCGAACGCGCCAAGCGCACATTGTCCTCTAGCACTGAGGCTTCCATAGAGATTGATGCCCTCTTCGAGGGTCATGACTTCTACACCAAGGTGAGCCGAGCCCGGTTCGAGGAGTTGTGCGGAGATCTCTTCCGCAATACACTGCAGCCCGTGGAAAAGGCCCTGAACGATGCCAAGATGGACAAAGGCCAGATTCATGATATTGTTCTGGTAGGAGGATCCACCCGCATTCCCAAGGTTCAGAATCTGCTGCAGGGCTTCTTTGGCGGAAAGACTCTAAATCTGTCCATCAATCCTGATGAAGCGGTGGCCTATGGAGCGGCAATTCAGGCAGCCATTCTTTCCGGCGATGAGAGCAGCCAGATAAAGGATGTCTTGCTGGTGGATGTGGCTCCGCTATCATTGGGCATCGAGACTGCCGGCGGAGTGATGACCAAGCTGATTGAGCGCAACAGCCGCATTCCTTGCAAGCAGTCCAAGACCTTCACCACATACGCAGATAATCAACCTGCGGTAACTATCCAGGTCTTCGAGGGAGAGCGTGCCTTGACTAAGGACAACAATGTGCTTGGCACATTCAACCTGACTGGCATCCCACCTGCACCCAGAGGCGTGCCAAAAATTGACGTCACCTTCGACTTGGACGCTAATGGTATCCTGAATGTTACCGCCAAAGAGCAGGGCACCGGCAATGCCAGGAACATTACGATCAAGAACGACAAGGGCCGGTTGTCACAGGCCGACATCGATCGCATGCTCAACGAGGCGGAGAAGTATGCCGAAGAGGATGAGCGTCACCGCCAAAGGATCGCCGCCCGCAACCAGCTGGAGGGCTACGTGTTCAGTGTTAAGGAGGCGGCCGAGCAGGGTGGCGACCGCATCAGCCAGTCGGACAAGAGCAGTGTGCTGGAGAAGTGCAACGAGGCTGTTAAGTGGCTTGACTCCAATACCACTGCTGAGAAGGAGGAGTTTGAGCATAAGCTGGAAGAGCTGACGAAGTTCTGCAGCCCCATCATGACCAAAATGCATCAGCAGGGAGCCGGAGCTGGAGGAGATGGTGCGGGTGCTAACTGTGGCCAGCAGTCAAGAAACTACAACAACGGTGGCTTCAAGGGTCCAACTGTTGAGGAGGTGGACTAATTCCAAATGCCATAGCATTAAACTAGTATTGTTGAATCTCAGCCAATAGTCTTTAGAATGTAAGGTAATTTATGAATTTAATTCAATCAAAATAATACATAGAATGAACCAAAGAATTCTGAAAATAAAAAGATAACCATTATATGCAAAAGATCAGGACTGTGTTTTCTTATTCACTGTTTATTTATCCCATCTACTTTGGCAATCCCTCGCGCTCCGCCCAGTCCAGCCAGGATCCCTCATAGTTGCTAACTTTCTTGTAACCCAAAGCGGTGGCAGCTTCCGCGGCTTTGAGACTCCGCCTGCCTATCTTGCAGTGGAAGATAATCTCCGTATCCGGCTTGGGCTTGTCCCTGCCGTATTTCGATTTGAAGGCTTGCTCACTGGTGGCCAGTTCTTGGCTGACCACACCCAGGGGTATATTAATGCTGGAGGGGATTTGTCCGGTCTCTTTCAGTTCGTCTGGCTCACGAACGTCGATGAGCAGCTTCTGGGGCTCACTTGGCAGCTTCTTCACCACGTCGTAGTCCACAATTCCAATAACGGGGGAGTTGCTGCTATAGAAACGTTGTTGGAGGTTCCTTGCGGGGATCAGGGTCAGTCTTTGTGGATTCACGGCAGAGTGGAACGTGACCTTTGAACTGGTGGCGCGCAAGGCCACCATACAGCTTCTGAGCAGCATTTTAAAGTAAATAAATAATTTGTATCTACGATGGACAAACAAAATTACGTAAAATCACAAATAATAAATAGAATGCCGGTTTCCAGAGTTGCCAACAAACGGTTAAGGAAACTGATGTGTCCCTGGTTTGGCGGTAAATTCAAAAATATTCCCCACTGATAACCATAATTCCCTTTGACGGAGATTGCAATCAGAATCTGTTGCCATGTCGGATAACCAGCACTCGCGAAATACGTGAAGTGTGTGTGTCAAGGCCTGGAACCCAATCACAATTACCCCAGTCATCCCTTGATAAGTTCAACGAACATCAGAGACCATTTCGCTTGATTGAATCAATTAACTGAAATGGATTGCGATCCCGGATTCTGTCCACAAGTAAACAAATGGGGTATAGACGATCCATAAAGTTTTAAGAACAGTGGCGCGTGCTTGTCTAGGCAAAAGGTGGCATGTTTCGCATCCGGTTATCGGGAAAGGGAATATGGATTAAATCCCTCGGGGGTTTTTTGAATTTCTGCTGAAAAGGGATGTGGTTCAACGACTTTCCAGTAGACGTACTCGCTTATCAGAGCCACCTGATAAGGCGCACCAACCCACCTCAACAATCTGTCTTCTACATAAAAAGCGCGTGCCGGGAAAGAGTTAATTAACGAGACATTCGTTGTTGTACTCAAATATATTTCGACTTTTTATTATAAAAATATTACTTAGGGCTACAAAAATGGCAACAATACACAGTTTCAGCTTCGCAGGATGTTTACAAAATACATATTCCAAGGACATGGGCGTCCAACGTTAATACAAAGAGCGATGTGAGCAATAGTCGACAACAGGACAAAACTTGGTAAATAAGTATTCCTCACTTGGAGCCAGCTATGTGTCCGAGAGACTCACCCACGCGGATCTTCTGTCCGGCTACGATGTCGAACTTGAAGTTCTTGGGCGCTTCGAAGAGCAGAACAATGGTGGAGCCCATGTTGAACTGGCCCACAAGGTCCCCCTTACCGAACTCGGTCGCCGCTGCAGTCTGGTTCAGTTCTAGTTCATTGTATTCGTAGGTACTGGGCGGATGCTTGCCAACATTAAAGCCCGTCCACTGATTGGTCTTCAGGGCGGCATCCATGTAGATCTCAACCGATCCCACGTTGGTTGCTCCCACAGCGGTGTAGGAGAAGAAGCCATGCTTCCACTCTCCCATGTACAAAACGCGTTCGTTGAGACAAAACAAGCCCGGCAGCCAGCTAGCCACCTTTGGGCTGACGGATAGCAGTTCGCCGGAGAAGTGTCGTCGGATGGAGGGCTTCCAGGCGGTGGGCGAGTGGAATCGGTGGTAGTCGCCAGGAGCCAGGTAAATCACGCACTGGTAGAGCTCCGTAGAGCCATCCTGTTTCTTCTTTAGAGCCTGGGCGTAAGGAGCTCCCGAGTTGGCCTGCTCCAAGGTCTGCAGAGGCCCCAGGAAGTCCTCGATGCTGTAGTTTACTCCCTTGACTTGTTCGATCAGTGATTCGGAAGCGCTTCCAAAATGAAGCACCTTGCCATCTGCCGGAGAAACCAGAGGGGCATCCTTGTCGATGGTGCGCGCTCCTTCCTTCAGAGGCCGCGTAAAGAATTCAGCCAAACTGCTGTAGTGTTCATAGTCCGGAAACTGGGCCTCTTCCAGGTTCACTTTAAAAGTATTCGAGTACCAACCGTACACATAAGGACGCAGAGTGGGAGGCATGTAGCAGGCGGCCAGCCATCCCCAACAACGACTGATGATGCGCAGAGGAAGCGAGCAGTAGATTCGAGACTGAAGTTCGGAGGCGGTCCTGGGCTGGCCGTCTCGCTCGCAGCGACGCTTCTGTAACTGCCACTCAATGGCGCCGAACACACAAATGCCCATAGGCGCCCAACGCAGGAGGAACCCGGTCCACCGAGCGAGCACGTTGCGACGCACCTGTACCACCTCTTGGCTGGAATTGAGCTGCTGCTTGAATTTGTGTGGAGGCGGACGGCGGTGGTGGAGTGGCGCCTCTTTGGATGCCGAATTCGAGGAAAACTGCCGGAAGTGGCGCATTACCGGCCAGCTTCCGTTCTGTGCTTGCGGCTGTGAAGCTTTGGTGACTTGGAGCTGCATCTGGGACTGCTGGTGCTGCTGCTGCCCCACCTGTCTGAGATTGCCTGCCTTCAGAAGGAAGCGGCCGCGAGGTACGAAGTAGGAAACCATTGTTGCTGTTGCTATTGCTGCTGCTGCGCAGCCCCCGCCGCTGCTAATCACGTAATCAAGGTATGCCCAGATAAAAATGGCACGATGTGTGGAACTGGTCTCCGCTTCTGTTGCTTAATCTTGCAAGTTCTTTGCTGTTTTGAGTGACTACTAAGCTGTGCCTTGGCCCTAGGAACGAATGCAATTAGAAAGCACTGGCATGCGTTGTGGAACTCCGATTCTGCCTCCACTTCTGTCACAAGTTTTGAGTTAAATCAGTGGGGAATCAGAGTGTTGTTTGCTGCTCGCTTTGGTGCTTCCGGATCGCTGTGCTGCCTACAAGAGACTGAAAGTTTTCCATGGGTTCCCGAAACCGAAGAAACGACAATGCGGCCGGTGCCAGTGCTGCTATGGGTTGGCGGCAAATCTAGCTGAAAACACAAAGTTCATTATGTATTAGTATCACTCTTTAAATAATTCTTCCTTAAGTCTTATCATTTTATTGACTTATTGAACAACAAGATGCGGAAGTTCATCTCCTTAACCTCTAACACTCTGGGTATTTAATTTCATTTTAAATACGTAATTTCTTTAATGAAGAAATCTCTTGACGCACTTTCTTATCATACTTAAATTTTTAAACATAATAATTATATAATAACTAAAAAAAGTTTAACCAAAAAAATTTAATAAAATAATTGTTATTAGTTTAAGATATCGGATATATTTTATTTACTTTATATATTAAGCTTTTTATTTTGGGTAGCCAAGTTGGCAACACTGACGACGACACTGCGTCTAATATATGTAGTTTTAGTTTTTCTCACCAAAACAAACCGAAACCTCCCGATTGCTCCCGCCGCTCTTATCAGGAACAATAGTGGTCAAGGCCTGCGTCGTGGAGGCCCGCGTAAACAATCTTAAGCAATGGTTTTTTTTTGTTTAAAACTGGTTTTAGTCGTTCTTTTCGCTCCGCTTCCAACTGGTTGACAGTTTCTGTTGATTACTGCGCCATTGAGTTGGGACGCTTTCTCGGCGGAATGACAACCCTGTCAGCAGCGGCGAACAGCTGATAAATTTTTGTTTTCTCACTCGATAAGTTAATTGTATGCAGAAAAACAATTTAGGAAACAACACAAGACTGGCACAATGAGCGAGGCCGAGAAACAGGCGGTCTCCTTCGCCTGCCAGCGATGCATGCAGCCTATAGTGCTGGACGAGCAGCTGGATAAGATCAACGACCATGCCATGGCTGAACTATCACGTAAGAAAAGGAATCTACTCCCCTGAACTCATATAATGAATCATCCTTTTTAGTGCCTATATATGGGGACAATGGGAACGTTTTGGATCCGCAGGGGGCCAGCAGCTTTGATCACTTCGTGCCGCCCTACAGGCTGACTGACTCCATAAATGGAACTGGCTTTATGCTGGTATCCGATGGCAGGGACAGCAAAAAGATGAGCGCTGCCTTCAAGCTGAAGGCTGAACTATTTGACTGCCTCTCCTCCAACTCTGAAATTGACCATCCGCTGTGCGAGGAGTGCGCTGACTCCATGCTGGAAATCATGGACCGCGAGCTGAAAATTGCCGAGGACGAATGGCATGTGTACAAGACGTACCTGGACGAGTTGGAACAGCAGCGCGAGGCACCTAATGTAGACGCCCTGGATAAGGAGCTGGAAGAGCTGAAGCGCAGCGAACAACAGCTTCTTTCAGAACTCGGCCAGCTCAAGGAGGAAGAGCAACAGCTGAAAGATGCTATTGCCCAGGAAGAGCAGGAGCGGGAGCAGCTTCATGAGCAGGAGGAGAGCTACTGGCGCGAATACACGAAACATCGGCGCGAACTGATGTTAACAGAGGACGACAAACGCAGCCTGGAAAGCCAGATCGCCTATTCCCGCCAGCAATTGGACAAGCTGCGTGACACCAACATTTTTAACATTACTTTCCACATATGGCACGCTGGCCACTTTGGTACCATTAACAACTTCCGGCTCGGCCGCCTGCCCACTGTCTCAGTGGATTGGTCGGAGATAAACGCTGCCTGGGGCCAAACGGTGCTACTCCTGTCTGCCCTAGCGCGGAAGATTGGCCTCACATTTGAGCGCTATCGGGTGGTACCTTTTGGGAACCACTCTTACGTGGAGGTGCTTGGAGAGAATCGAGAGCTGCCCTTGTACGGAAGTGGCGGTTTTAAGTTTTTCTGGGACACGAAGTTTGATGCAGCTATGGTGGCATTCCTCGACTGCCTAACACAGTTTCAGAAGGAAGTTGAAAAGCGTGATACTGAATTCCTGTTGCCCTACAAGATGGAGAAGGGAAAAATCATTGATCCCTCCACTGGCAATTCCTATTCGATAAAGTAAGTGCTCCATTCGAGCATCCATTCCAATATTTCACATTTCTTTTCTCGAAGGATTCAATTCAACTCTGAGGAACAATGGACCAAGGCCCTGAAGTTCATGCTAACAAATCTGAAGTGGGGTCTAGCATGGGTCTCCTCGCAATTTGTGTCGCCGTGATGTTCCCGTTTGTCATTCAATCGTTTATTTATACAACTAATTATAAATCTTCCTAGTGCTTAATATTAAAGCTAAATCATTCAAATTTTAAATGCAATTAAGGTATAGAATCGAATTTTTAAGGTCAGATTCAAACAACTATTTGAAAAAGCAAATACATTTAAGAAAAATTTAAAAAGAAACATATTCTATTAGTTTTGTACAGCTTTTTTGGTAGCCTCTGGTTCTTCCTCACTACTTTCTGAGTCCGAGTCCGATCCGGAGATTTCGTCGCCTATCCAAAGGGTTCCTTTCTTCTTTTTCTTGGCCTTGCTCTTGTCCTCTGTGGTAGCTTTGCGTTTGGTTCCGCTGGTTGAAGGGTCCACATCCTGCTTTTCCTTTATCTCCTCGGCCTGTTTGAGTCCCTCTTCGAAGGCATCGTTTACCTTCTCGGTAAGATTGGCCCTAGCTTCCTCGTACTCATCGTCCTTAAACTCATGCTTGGGCACGGCCAGGAGCTTCTCAATTTTACGCTTCTTTCTTTCCTCGGCCTCACGCTCCCTTTCACCTTGCTTCTCCAGCCAAGCACGGACCCGCTTCTCCTCGTTGATGTCCCGCAAGCGACGTCCACTGAGATCCCGGCAGGCCTCTCGATTTGTGGTCTTCTCGATTTGCGCGCCAATAGCTCGGAGCATGGAACCGAATCCGCCCTTACCGCCCAACTGCCGCAGTATGCAATGGACATCACCTCCTGGCTGGGCTCCCAGCAACGGTTTTCCATTGCAAAGAAGGTAGTAATCTTCGGGAAGCAAATTCTGAAAATAGTGTTTGTTGTACAAACTTATTAAATTCCAGACATTCAAGGGCACACTCACCGTGGAATTCTCTATTCTACCACATAGTTGATGGTAACTGATTTGGTCTTCGCAAGAAATCCAGTGTTTATTGTTTATTAGAATATTGATGACCATTTTATCGTTTCCTCTTTATATTGTTTTTTAGCTCTTTCCTTTTGTACTGCTAGAGATGGAACTATCGGCTAATCTCCAGTTTCTCTTTGCGATAAACACTGACGTGAGCTAGGGATGGTGGGGCGGTGATGCAAGCGTTTATCGGTGTCCCTAGGGTTGCTCTCTTCTCATTGGTAATAATAAATTATCAAAAAAACAAAGATATCCAAGTGATTTTGTGCCAAGATCAATTAAAACAGTTTAAAATAGCCATAGCTAATCGTTGTCTAAAATAAATCGGCGCCGATTTGTGATATTCAGCGTTTCTGCCAGGTTGCCGCCATTGTTTTTTCGGTTTTAGTCAGTTGGCAGCCCTGGCTCTCACACACAAAAAGTCTCATTAATTAGTTCGCATTTTCGACGACAAAGGTAAAATTTTAGCGACGCGTTTAAAGAACATTTACGCCCACAAAACCAGGCGAAAGTTGTGCAATTTTAGTAGAAACCGGTAGCGGCGAATCTTGTCCGTTGAGTGCAATGTACGAAAGTCGAGTTAAGCAAGTAAAATGCGGTAAATTCGCAGCCGCAGCCACGTCACAGAAAGGCGCACAAATTTGTTGAGAGAGCGCGGATTCTGGCAGCCCAAACGGCCCAATCTCGAATTCAGTGCAGCGTCTCTATGCAAATCCCAAATGTGTTCAATTTCAAGTCGGTACATTCGGCATCGGTGTTGGTAGTGTGGCGGAGGTGGGGGGCTACTGGGGCGGGGAGCGGCATTGCTGCTCCCCCCTTATGAGTCGCCCAGTTTGTCTTTTTGCTTTTTTTCGGTTCGGCTTTAGTTATTGAGCATTTAAACTAATATTACCAACACCAATGCAATTTGAATGTGGAACTTTTCATTGCTTTTTCTGCTAGCCGCTTCCATCCATCCCGTCTACATGTGTGTGTACACACGCAACGCAAGACGCCTCTCTTCGTGTATGTGTGCATGTGCGTGCGTTGTGTGTGTCTGTGGTGTCGGTGTGCGAAAAAGAGACGAAGAAAATAAGCAGCAGCAAATGAGCAACAAAAACCACCCCGCCATCCCCCGTTTCCACTCCCTTTGGTCTATGGTCTATGACTTTGGCTGACATCGTACGGCGTACGCAGAAATAATCAAAATCAAGTTTAGTGCCATGCAAGTTGATATTTGATTTTAGCAGTAGCGATAAAAACGAAAAGCGAACAACATAATGCAACCGTGGGCCCTCTTTTTCCGTGTTCCTCCGTGTGACCCGCAGGGTGTGCGTGTGTGTGTGAGTGTGTGCTCTGCCGAAAGAATTCGACTAATGCGGTGCGGAGACCTTTATTAATTATAAACTAAATCATTTTGCCAGGCCCGCAAATCCCCCAATCGCAAATCCGTTGCGAATGGATGGCTTTTGTCAATTGTTGCCGATTTTGCTTTGTTATAAAAGTGGACAAGCAGATCTGTCGCTCTCGCTCTCTCACTCTTGCTCTCTGGGAGGAGTGCGTTAGTGTGTGTGGGTGAAAGAGACCGTGCTGCACTGCTTTGCCGCCTTTGGTGGCTCTTTGTTCCCAAAGGCGGAGGGGGAGGCAGGGACGGCCGAGGTAGCGGCGGTACCCCATTCGATTTATACCCATATCATTTGCCTAGCTAATGCCCGCCGATCATGTGCTGTTAGGCCTTGTCCCACTATCCCGGATATATCGCCCCGCAACTAACCCAATTTCTAATTCTCTCTCTCTCTCTCTCTATCTCTCTCTTTGCAGCAGTGATTCCAGGGGTCAGCTTTGAAGAACCCACATCCTGCGAACTTTCATAGACAACTAATTACTAATTTTTGTACGACATCAAAACCATTAGGAAGAAAAAAATCAAAGTATTTATTCAACGTTTATACAATCCTGTATATTGAAAAAAAAAGAATCGCATTCGACGCATCAGGGATCAAGCACCCACTCCCACATCCCCCTGGAAAAGGCTGCTATCCGAAGATAGATCTGGATATACCAGATATTGAGCGAAATTCGTATATTCCAAAACACTCCATTAGCGATTAGTTAGGTCAGATATATTTATACATATATATATATATATATATATAGATGTTTAACAAAATTTTCAACTAGGCGAGATTAGGAGCGAGATCGGAGAAATCGGAGAAAAGCAATAAACGACGAACCTCAGCGTTAAGCATAAAGATTTACCTACCTAGATACATACTGAATAATTAACTTATAATTTATAAAAAAAAAGAAGCCCAGCCAAGTCGAGAGTGAGTGCAGAACTACTGCAGTCGTAGTATCGTAGCAATCGAAGTATTCAAAAATTGTAGCCTAGCCACCTAGCACTATTTAATTCGCAGCAGAGACACCTGCAGAGGGTGAAAACATAAATATATATATATTTTGTACGTGGACTTTGGGAGTGGACTAGATAGGAAGGAAACAAGCTGCACATTTTTATATCGCCCTCCGCCCTGTGATTGATGCAGCCAGTCTCAGTTCCAGTTCAATTCCTGGACCTAGTGTAGACATATAATCAAGTAGCCAGAGCTAAGTAGCCCATTAGAGATACACACACACACTCCCTGACATACAAACCAGCCATGGACGAATCCCAGCCGAAGACTCTGTACGTTGGCAACCTAGACAGCTCCGTGTCCGAGGATCTGCTCATCGCACTCTTCAGCACCATGGGCCACGTCAAGAGCTGCAAGATAATCCGGGAGCCGGGCAACGATCCCTACGCCTTTATCGAATATTCCACTTACCAAGCAGCCACGACCGCCCTAACCGCCATGAACAAACGTCTGTTCCTCGACAAGGAAATCAAGGTAAGATTCGTTATGCCCCACTATAAGTTTCATAAAAAGTCATCAAACGATCTGTTCCATTAGGTTAACTGGGCCACCAGCCCCGGCAATCAGCCCAAGACGGACATCAGTTCGCATCACCATATTTTCGTCGGCGACTTGAGTCCCGAGATCGAAACGGAAACGCTGCGCGAGGCATTTGCTCCGTTTGGAGAGATTTCAAACTGCCGCATTGTTAGAGATCCGCACACCATGAAGTCCAAGGGCTACGCCTTCGTGTCGTTTGTGAAAAAGGCGGAGGCGGAGAACGCCATTACGGCGATGAACGGCCAGTGGATCGGTTCGCGATCCATACGCACCAACTGGTCCACCCGCAAACTGCCACCACCGCGTGAGCCCAACAAAGGAGGCGGCCAGGGCGGTGGCATGGGTGGCGGCCCGGGTGGCAACGGGTCCGGCGTCAAGGGCAGTCAGCGACACACCTTTGAAGAGGTCTACAACCAGTCGAGCCCCACCAACACCACCGTCTACTGTGGTGGCTTTCCGCCGAACGTCATTAGCGATGACTTAATGCACAAGCACTTCGTTCAGTTCGGACCCATCCAGGACGTTAGGGTGTTCAAGGACAAGGGCTTTGCGTTTATTAAATTCGTAACCAAGGAAGCAGCCGCCCGCGCCAT
Organism: Drosophila ananassae; assembly: GCF_017639315.1. Classification (NCBI taxonomy): domain Eukaryota; kingdom Metazoa; phylum Arthropoda; class Insecta; order Diptera; family Drosophilidae; genus Drosophila; species Drosophila ananassae. Next base: position 7,755,463 of record NC_057927.1, read on the forward strand.
CGAGCACACGCACAACAGCGAGGTCCACGGCAACCAGGTCAAGTGCTTCTGGGGCAAGGAGAACGGCGGCGACAACTCGGCCAATAACCTCAATAATGCTGCGGCTGCGGCCGCAGCAGCAGCCTCCGCCAATGTCGCCGCTGTGGCAGCTGCAAACGCAGCGGCTGCCGCCGGAGCGGGCATGCCCGGCCAAATGATGACCCAGCAACAGATCGCGGCAGCTACCGGAGCGGCGATACCCGGCCAAATGATGACTCCCCAGCAGATCGCAGCCGCCACGGCAGCGCAGTATTCGCCATACGCCTATCAGCAGATGGGGTACTGGTATCCCCCAACGGTAAGCATTCATTGTATTAAGAAAAAACAGACGAATTAATGAAAACTTGAATCCTTTTCAGGCATATCCCACAACCCAGATGCAAACGCAGTACATGCAGCAGGGCTACTATCCTTACGCTTACACCACCAGTGCTCAGCAGGCGGGAGGCGTCCGTACGTAGCTATACGCTTTACGCTTCTGACCCAAATTGAAATATTTCCTTTATTTGCAGCTGCCGGATACCGTATGGTGCCACCAAATGTGGCATGGGGCGTGCCAGGTACTGTGGTGCCGGGCGTAACGGCCGCAGCCACCGCCGCCGCAGCAGCAAACGGTTCACTTGCCCCCCAGATGATGTATAGTGCTGCGATGCCGCAATACCAGACCCAATGAGCTGAAATGTGACGCCAGCTTCGACGCCGTCTGCAGCATCCGGGCAGTCGCCCCCAGCCCCAGCTGCCAGGTTACCTAGAATACAGATTGGTACCAGCCAAATCGGCAACGGGGGACTGAGAATGTGCAGGATTGGAGTTGCGGCTAAGGATCGGGTCACTCTTGTTCTCGGCCCAAACCCAATATCCAATCGAAGGTCGAGGCGATACGCCGGCGACAACTGAATAAACATCCAACTGAAAAAGCTCCGGGCTATGGGCGGGTAGCTGTAACAATCTAATCCAATCTAAGTACGTGTTAAAATAATTTAATGATTTGTAATTTAAGAAAGATGTAGGCGTAAAACAAACAAACAACAACAAAAAACCGGAAACAAATAAACCGAAAAAGAAAATTCAACAAAAAAATAAACAAGCTAGCAAGCAGAGCAGAGACAACGTTTACAAAAAAACAAAACAAGAAACGAAACTAAAACGTGACAAAGCCAATTGTAATTGTAACTATGTGGAAATTATGTCAACGAAATCGGAAGGAAATTAGACAGACGTTGGTAGAAGAGGCATAGGATGATGAAAGGATAGCCAGCCACATGCGAGCCGAAAGCGAAAACAAGAGGAAACAAATTTAGCGCCTAAGAGAATGTAAATTCGAGCATACATATTGTGTATTTCCAGCGAGGAAAGTGAAATGCGATATAAATATGTAAAATGTAAAATAAAGAAACAAAAAAATATATAAAACGAGTGAAAAGCGAGGAAAGAGTAATGTTTTCATTCAACATGCAACAGTTTAAGATACTCCACTAGGATATTCCTACTCCCAGATGATTTGAGAACTTCAGTGATTGATTGTTTCCCCCCATGAGATCCCATGAAGATGCAAATGATGTTTTTTGAAATCTATTTTATTTAGCGTATTCTATAGATTTATATTTAGGTATTATTTATATGCATATGTGGTTGAATCAGTGTTTAATAACTAGTCATTGAACTTAAATTCCGGGTGGGCGAGCTGCGCAGAAGCTGGTTCAGAGTACCGCGATAAGCGACGGGCGTGTGTGTGTGTTGTAAGGGTTTAGTTTACCATATATGTAGGTGTATCTGACAGATCCGGCAGATAAGACCAGATCCATACGCAACTGCTAGGTACAACATTTTGGAAGTGTTACTAACAATCTACGGATAATTCGGAGACGATTGTATTTGTGGCGTAGGTACATACATTGAAACAAAGGAACTAATAACTATTTAGACTATCGTTAGAGAGATCTACGCCTCTAATAAAACTTAATTCTGATTCTGCGCTGGTAAACATATCTTTCTTTTGTAGTTGTTTCTGTGTTCGTGTAGGTATAGATTCATTCTTAGGACTATTCTTATGCTAGTTTACATGTAGCTCTTGGATGGGCACTCAATGTACAACAAAAATACGATCTATTGTTTCAAGGATACTATGGAAGTAGTTGTGAACAGTTTGGGGACAGCCTGCCGACTAAATCATAAATATATGGAATGATCCAAATAATGTCCTAGAAACTAAAACGGAGATAGAGAATCTATCCTAGCCAACTCCTGTGATAGTAAAGGTATTGAAATTCTTAGAAATACACTAAGGTAAATGAGTATAACAGCACCACTCGAATATGGCGTTAAAACTTAAACCAACACAGAAATTAGTAGACTAACACACAGAAATAGCAGGGGAACAAAAAATAATATTACATAATTTGCAATTACGAATCTAACAATGATTGTGGAACGTTAAGTCTACGAATTAAATGATAAATAGGAGAGGAGAACCACCGGTCACATAATCAAAATATGTTTGGGAAATTTTCTGTCACTCACATCACTGCGTGGAGAGATGGAGCAGAGCAGGATGTCCACTCTAGCAGAGGAAAACAGACTAGATTGTGATGTCACCATAGTCCTGCGACCACTTCTCGTACGAATTGAGGCTCTGTGGCGCCACCGAGCGACGGATGCGCTTCAACGAGCTGTGGAAATCGCTCTCCGTGATTGCCCGCATCGCACTTATGTCGAGGCACTTGACCTGCTCCACATTCAATTCGCGGATCGGCTCGAGGGCAGCGTCTTTGGCCAGAGCCGTCAGATCGGAGCCGGAATAGCCGTCAGTGGTCTTGGCAAGTCGGCGCAGAGCTTCCGTGTCGAGGGGACTACCTTGCTTTTGCAGCAAACGGCTGAGGAGCAGTTCACGGGTCTGCTCGTCGGGCAGTGACACATAGACGCGCTTGGTAAAGCGTCTCAGGGCCGCCTCGTCCAACTCCTGCGGCCGATTGGTGGCAGCCAGCACCACAATACGATCGCCGTCCGGGTTCCCCGGCAGACCGTCAAACTCCACCAAGAACTCGGTCTTCAGGCGGCGCGATGCCTCGTGCTCATTGCTGCTTCGTTCCGAAAGCAGCGAGTCCACCTCGTCGATGAAAATGATCGAGGGCTGCATGTGACGCGCCACCGCAAAGAGGGCCCGCACCAGCTTTTCGCCATCGCCCACATACTTGCTGGTCAGAGAAGCGGCCGAGATATTCAGGAACGTGGCGCTGCATTCGGTGGCCACGGCTCGAGCCAACAAGGTCTTTCCGTTTCCGGGTGGTCCGAACAATAACAAACCCTTTGCCGGGGCACGTAATCCTTCAAAGAAATAGTGTGTTAGTTTTAAATTATGGCATGCTGTTTAAAACTTACCCGTAAAGAGTTCTGGACGCACGGAGGGCAGTATAACCATCTCTTGCAGGGCCTGCTTGGCCACTTCTTGCCCGGCAATGTCCGACCACTCCACCTTGGCACCGCCCTCTACGATCTCATCTAGGATAAGCTGCACCAGCTTCGGCTCCACACCTTTGACGCTTACCACTGGAGTACTGGCGCCACTGCCACTGGTACTGGGCCCATTGTTGTTGATGGGAGTGCGGGAGCGCAGCGGAGGCGTATTACGACCCGAGGACTGTGAATGATTAGAGGTTAGAGTACATACATAGATGGGAGAAAACAGAACACTCACAAATTGGCGCCTTACGGCAGGAGGCGTGGCAGCAGTCTTGGCTGGCTGGCGCTGGACAGCGCCTACTGATGTTTTCGAGCCGAGATTGCGCGGCAGAGTCTGGGACTTGTTGGCCACCGCTAGGTTTCCGGGTCGCTTGGTTCCAATGGTCAGCTTCCGCCCCGAAGCTTAAAAGAGATTAAGTCCATTAAAAACTGAATACCCGGAAATAATTTAAACTTATTGTTAGAATTTAGCAAAGCAAAATAAAAATCATTAGAAAATCAGGTGCCCAGTGAGAGGTGATTGGGATCGACTGATCGCACTGCCGAGTGAGGATTTGGTTGAGTGCGCTTAGCTGGTTACTTGCTGGTAACTTACCCGCGGTCGCCGCCGCCGCCTGGGCACTGGTCGAGGCTTTCGGTCCGTAGCCACTGCTGCGCACCCGCGGCTTCAGAGGATCATTGGTCATGCCCGCCAGCATGGGCTCCCTCGACTTTAGCGCTTTGTAATCCGACTGTGGGAGTGTCTTTTGTTGCTTCTCCTTTAAGGAGAGCCGCTGCATTCGTAAATCCTCCTCACGCAGCGCTAGGTATTCGATGAGCAGGATAATGGACAAACCAGGAGGAACAAACCAAACAATGGGGGCAAAACGTGCAAAATAAAATTAACAAAAAAAAGGAAAATAAAAACAATGTAAACAAAAACCATTCCACTACGGCTCATGGACAAACAGGGGAGACCAGGAGCACTTACCAAGGAAATGGAGACGGTCTCGAGCCATCGAGAGGTTTGTCTGCATTTTGTCATGCAGCCGCTGGGCTCGGTCCCACACATCCCCGCGGCCACTCCAGCAGTCAACAGCGATGCCATCCTCCAGTTCCTTAATGCCCTTTCGGTACAGCTCGATGGCCAGCTCCTTGTGACCTGAAAAAGTGGTTGGAGAAGTGAAGGTGTCAGATCGGCAAGGGTTCATCACATCCCCATCGAATACGAGCCACTTTTTGCGCGCCTCCCGGGTTATTGATTCTCACACTCGACAGACAACAAAAGCTGGCTGGGCGATGACTCATAAAGCACTCGAGTTCGAATCGTACTCCCACCCCCTCGTACCTTCGTTCTCCTCGTCGATTTTCAAAGCCTTCGAGATGTACTCGAAGGCGCGACGATGGTGATGCTTCTGTTTGGCCAGAAGGGGATCGCCCGGACCTGGCGAGTAGCCGCCTCCCGGTCGATTTGAGGCCATTTCCAGTGGCTGTATGGCCCGATAGCGCTGCGTCTGGCTGGGCAGCTGCTGCTCCGGATTGCCACCCTCACTGAGCTCGAGCGGATAACTGAGTGGCTGGGATTGGTGCTGCTGCTGCTGCTGGTCCTTGGAGTTCTGGACGACTATCTCAATGTTGCAGTCGCGGCGGTGTGGACGGTAAATCACCTTTGTGCTCGCCCCGTACAAGTAGCGAAAAATACAAAACAGCTGATAAATCAGCGAGCGCAGAACGTTGAAGAGAAATATGATGGGAAACGATACGACATAGAGATTCTGCTTGTGCACGGACGAGCCCCCATACGGATGGCCGTGGTGGTGGTGGCCACTGCGTGGCGAGCACGAGGTGGGGGTCAGGTCATCGGTGGTTGTGGTGTCGTCGTCGCCGTCCGGCGAGCTACCCGGACTGGTGCGGGTACGGTTCGAGGACGCGACAGCGGCGGCGGCGGCGGAGGCAACGTTCGAGGCGCTCGACGAACGATGCGTGGACTGGCGACTACCACTGGCAGAATTCCCGCCAGCAGCTGATCCCGATCCTGCGGAACCAGACTTGATGGGTGACTTTGTGCTGCTGCTGGCGCTGGAGGAGGACGACTGGTTTTTGGTGCGTACCATCGATATTGATTCCGCGCTGTCTGCGCGTCCAGCACCCCGCTCCCCCGCTCACCAATCCACAGCTCACACCGCGGACTCCCCTTTTCTAAAGAACTTTTCTCGCTCTCTTCAAAATAAACGGTCAACTGTGGCACGTGCGGCAATCGACGGGACATAAAACAAACAAACTAATCTATCAATTAATCCGCGCCGTTGTCGCAAGCTCTCATTTTTCTGCTACTCGATCCGGTTAATGATTTTTCTCGCCACTTTCTGATTCCTTTCAACTCTCTGACGACGAAAATGAAGCTAAGCTCTGGAGTCCGTAACAGTGCTGACCGATAACCGATAACAACATCTAGCCGGAAAAGCTGCTTCCACAGAGGGTTGAAAATATTTCAAAACGGCAAGTTCAAAATACAATATTGGACACAATCCTGGAAAATTACTTCAATTTAATTTATAAGAAACTCGAGAATAAAAAGCTGATAAAATTATTTCCGTAAAACTAAATAAAAAAAAAATCCAACTTGGCATCCCATCCCCAAGGGTAACACTGTTTGACTTATCTGTCACACTGGTCACACCGCCGCCATCCCTCGGTTGTTTTTTTGCGTTTTTGCATAACAAAATATCGAAAACTCGCCCGAATCGAACCAGGAGAGGCACAACCCAGTTGCTGGAGGCAGTTGGGCAGTCACGCAGTTGGAATGGGTCAGTACACGGCGTCCCAACGCAAGAATGTGCGGATACTACTCGTGGGTGACGCCGGGGTGGGCAAGACGTCGTTGATTCTTTCGCTGGTCAGCGAGGAGTACCCGGAGGAGGTGCCGCCCCGCGCCGAGGAGATCACCATTCCGGCCAACGTTACTCCCGAGCAGGTGCCCACCAGCATTGTGGACTATTCGGCCCTGGAGCAGACGGACGAAGCCCTCGGCGTGGAGATCAACAAGGCGCATGTGGTGTGCATTGTGTACGCGGTCAACGACGATGATTCCCTTGACCGAATCACGTCCCACTGGCTGCCACTAGTCCGTGAAAAGTGCAATCCCTCGCTGGAGTCGGAAGCGGATGGTGTGGAGCGGGAGGAGGAGAGCGCAGGCGGCTCTGGAGGCGAAAGGGAGCCCTTGCGGAAGCCAATCGTCCTTGTTGGTAACAAGATCGACATGATCGAGTACTCCACCATGGACAGTGTGCTGGCTATCATGGAGGACTATCCAGAGATCGAGAGTTGCGTCGAGTGCTCGGCGAAGACACTGCACAACATATCCGAGATGTTCTACTACGCCCAGAAGGCAGTGCTGCACCCAACCTCGCCCCTCTACATGATGGAAGAGCAGGAGGTAAGTAGCGAACTTTTTCAGCCCCAATCAGCTGTCCATTTGAGATAATAGTTCTAAAAATAGACTATTACTTTTTGGCCAAAACAAAAGAAATTTGGTACTGAAGCTTTTTAACCTTTGACTTCAGCTGACGCCCGCCTGCAAGAAGTCGCTGGTACGAATCTTCAAGATCTGCGACATCGACGGGGATAATCTGCTAAACGACTACGAGCTGAATCTGTTCCAGCGGCGCTGCTTCAACACGCCGCTACAGCCCCAGATCTTGGACGAGGTGAAAGCCGTGATACAGAAGAACGTGCCGGACGGCATCTACAACGATGCGGTCACCTTGAAGGGGTTTCTCTTCCTGCACTGTCTGTTCATCCAGCGCGGCAGGAACGAGACCACCTGGGCAGTGCTGAGGCGATTTGGCTACAACGACCAGTTGGATATGTGCCAGGAGTATCTGAAGCCCCCGTTAAAGATTCCGCCCGGCAGCAGCACAGAGCTATCGCATCGTGGCCAGCAATTCCTCATTGCCGTTTTCGAGCGCTACGACCGTGATGGCGACGGGGCACTGTCCCCCGACGAGCACAAGATGCTGTTCAGCACGTGCCCGTCATCCCCCTGGTCCTACTCGACGGACATTCGCAAGTCGTGCCCAATAAACGAGACCACCGGATGGGTGACGTTGCACGGCTGGCTTTGTCGCTGGACACTTATGACTCTGATTGACGTGGTGAAGACTATGGAGTACCTGGCGTACCTCGGTTTCAACGTCCATGAAAACGACAGCCAGTTGGCAGCTATCCATGTCACCCGCGAGCGTCGCATCGATTTGGCCAAACGTCAGAGCAGTCGCTCGGTCTACAAGTGTCACGTGATTGGTCCGAAGGGATCTGGAAAGACGGGTCTGTGTCGCGGTTTCTTGGTGGACGACATGAGCAAGCTCATCGGCAAGGAGTTCAAAACGAATGTGGTGCACTGCATCAACTCGGTGCAGGTCTATGGCCAAGAGAAGCACCTCATCTTGCGCGACATCGATGTGCGACACGCCCTCGATCCGCTGCAGCCGCAGGAAGTCAATTGCGACGTAGCCTGTCTGGTGTACGACTCCTCCAACCCCCGCTCCTTCGAGTATGTGGCTCGCATCTACATCAAGTATTACGCCGAGAGCAAGATACCCGTGATGATTGTGGGTACCAAGTGTGACATGGACGAGCGTCGGCAGGATTACCTCATGCAGCCGTCGGAGTTTTGCGAAAAGTATAAGCTACTGCCCCCGCACCTCTTCAGTCTGAAAACCAACAAGAAAGAACTTTACACAAAACTGGCCACCATGGCCGCCTTTCCGTGAGTAGTTTTTGGATTGGGTTCTTTAATCGGTTAGGTATTTTAATCCGGCTGGCAATAGACCGGTGAAAAGTGAAACTAACCAATGGCAAGATTCTAGTGCTCCCTACTTGAGCAATGAATCTTGTGGGGGATGCAGATGGGGGAATAGGTGGGAACATTTCACCATCCAGTAGGTGTAGTTGTAATTCATCTAACATCTGGGACACATCTTGGATTAATGGCTACTTATATTCTTATCTTCTCTCTTCCTCCCCCTCTTTGTGTCTTGGTTGGTGTCTGTTTTTCTGTGTTGTTTGATGTTTGTGCACGTCGATGGCTTCGCGGACTTGTGGACTGGTGGCTGCAGGCGCTTCCAGGCCGCCTGGATCCTGTTCTACAAGCACAGGTTGGTACAGCTGTGGGAATCGGCGTAAGTGTTAACCATTCATACTGAACTCGTTACTAATGTCAGCTCTCTATTTGTCATGTGATTGTATCATCTGCCACGATGTCGTGCAAGTTGCGTACAAGAGATGTACAGACCCCCGCTCATATGTGCTTGATTAACGTGTGGTGTGCGACAGCATCCTGTAGCTTTTACTCCTTGTTTCACATAAAATATTACTTTTATTTAATTGATACTAATAGTTTCCTTTCGATCAACCTGCAGCCACCTGAGACAATTTGGCCTGATGACAGAGGACCCGAAGCTGTGGTGGAAGGCCGGATTAGGCGTAGCCGCGGCCACTATGCTAGGCTTCATCGTGCTGAAGACCATTAGCGCTGCCGGAGCCCACTCCCGCTAATTCGGAAAGTTCGACACACACGTTAATGTTCAGAAAATTCATGTAACTTATTAATTACTATTTTGCTTGCTACTGTAAATCCAAAATTTATTGTTACCACAACCGAAGCAAAAAGGGACACTCGCCAAGTTCTCATTCCTGACATGTACATACGCCTGCGGAGAGCACTCCCAGGTATCGGGCAATCAGACAGGATTAGAAGACAGTCAAGCACATTGTGTACGTTGCATTTCTATTCGTATATACCCTTTAACCTTAAACCATGTACTCACTGATAAGTCATATAAGTTATCGTTACTGTCAGTACCAAGTAACCGACGCGAAGCAACCAAATTCGTGCATAGATAATAGTTTTATGTACGCCTACTCGGTTCTATATAAATACATATATACTACTAGTAGAAAGTCACTCTCCTCGGTGATATCGCACTCTGTAAATACGCGCAAAGTATGAGCAATAAATCGATCTATGTATGTGGATTTACATAAAGCGACCTATAGTGGATCAAAATGGTATCTTTTTGTTTTCTTGCCTTCCAGTTTCAACATTATTAGTACCTTAAGCTCCCTCTCGATCTTATATAGTCAATTTCTGTTTGTAAAAGTCTTTAATAATAATTTATCTTATCATACATAACCAAGTCTAAGTGGGCCTTGGATTGTCGAGGTCTAAATGCTTAGAGAACCTACAACATGTAGGTGTTCTATTTCTGTATTCCGTTGATAGCCGCCGCACTGGCCGCCGCCGGGGACATGCAGTTTCCGTCCGGATAGCGCTTCTGGAACTGAGTTATCAGCTCGGGGTCTACCAGTCGGATGCCGTCCAACTGATTCCCCAGTGTTATCCAGTTGGGCTGGATGTTGTGAGGGCGCCCGAAGAGCTCTATCTTCCGCGTACCCGGACTCAGGCGCTCAATAATACCGTAGATTTCGTCCGGTTTGTGAGAGGTGGCCCGCACCTCCGCCACGATGACATCGCAATCGAGGCCGCGGTTCAAGTTTGTAGGATTCCCCTTCATGCCAACGAGACAATGCTCCTTGCCGTGGTTAAGCCAGTGACCCGTCCGTCCGGTGCGGATAATGCGCTGCAGTTGGTTCGTCTTCACCCAAATAAGTTCGTCCACGCGCTCGTAGCCCCATAGCTTGAGGCAATCCCGACCCAGCTCCATGGCTCGACCCGTAACCCACAGGAAGATAAGGCCGTCGTCCTGGAGAGCCGGCACTCCCAGGGCTCGCATCTCGTCGTCCGACATGGTGCCATAAGGCAGTTCCATGTGAATATCCCACGGGGGATCAGCCATTACCACAGCGAACTTGCCCAGAACAGTCATGTCCAGGAAGCGCAGGTCGCACTGGATCCACTGCGGTGGATAGAGTGTGCAACTGGAGTCCACGCTGCGCTTGAGGCTCAGCTTGGTCTTCACATCCGTCGGCTTGTTGGTGTTGATGTGCGGAAGGGTGTCCACTTCGTAGTGCACATACTTGCAAGTGGCCATGTGAAAGCAGGTGTTCAGGAAGCTGCAATCCCCCAAGGACTCGTCCGTGTGGGCCTGGATAATTTTCTTGAAGTGCAGTTTGGTGCACTTGTCCGGTGTTTCGCTGCTGGAGCTGTCGCTGCCATCGGTGGACTCTTGTGATTCGGCCTCACAGCTATTAAGCGATTCCACGATGATCTCCCCATCTTCCGCTCCGACGTCCGAGGTCTTCGTCTTGGCATTGACCACCGCCTCTACATCTTTCTCGTCTCTTCGCTCCTGTTTCTTTTTAGCAGCCATCTCGGCTGTCGCCTGTTGTGCTTTGAGGCATTCCACTTTGGTGCCGTGCGAGCAGAACTCCATCACCTGTGCCCCACCATGGGATTTGAACTTCTCTGCTACGGATCTCTCCTTGGCTGTGGGCTTGGTCAGAAGCTCCAGGATTTCCTCGCCCACCTGCTTGCTTTGCTTCTCGCGCGTGGATGGCATGGATAGAAGCATCATGATGTCATCGGAAGCATCCAGGCTGGTCGATTCCTTGCGAACCGCACTAGTGTCCAGTTTAATAGTTTTCTCCTGTGGTTCCACGTCCTCCTCTTCTGGTACTTCGATTGCGTCACTTGCTGTAATTGGGACTTGGTATTATTGAAAACTGGAGAATACTCCCAGTAGTAGACCAACCTTTGCGCTTGGCCTCCTCCTCCCGTTGCTGGCAGGTGTCGTTGGTGTCCTCGAGGATCTCCTTCAGCTCCTTGGGCTGCACGGATATAATTTCACAGCCGGTTTCTGTGCCGATGGTGACATTCCGAATAACAATGGCGCCTTGGTTGGCCAATTTTCCCAGTATGAAGTTGACCATTTCAAGATTGCTGCCGGGTATCTTCTCCACCACCTGTGTGGACACGATGGGCAGGGCCAACGAACACGAGCTGAGAGTCTGTAGGACCTCCTTCTGTACTTCAAGGTCGGCCTCCACTAGAAATGTACAGATTAAAAGGGTGAAATGCCTGAATACTTGTTGCCCTGCCGGAATCTTACCGAGTTCCTTCTTGGGGTTGGCCTGATCCTCCTGGATGTCGGACAGGATCTCGATGCGCTCCTTCTTGCGCTTCTCCAGCTTTTCGCGGAGGGTGTTCCGCTTTGACTTGAGCGACTTTATGTCCCAAGCATCTGCCATTTCTTAGTTGTATCGCCACCGGCAGATTGTAAACAATTTATGTTGAATTTTTTTTTATTTACAACAGTGTTGCCGGACCGTCGCACCTTAATACCAAACTGGCATTTCAGGCGTCAGTATTAAGAAGTATTTTTCCGCTAAAAATGGCCAAAAAACGGCTGATGAAGAGAGTCCACTCGACATGGCAAGGCTGACATTTCTATTTATTTTTCGGTTCCCCAATTGAATGTAAACTCGTAAATATTTAGTGGAACAATAAACAAGCAACAAATATTTTGGTCAAACAAAGTGTACCGCGTTCCCTGCGCAAGAGATGTAATTGCTACGAACGTATCCCCATTGAGTTGCGAGAGAGGGCCGACTGGTGCGAGAGATCCGCCAATTTCGTGGCGTTTTCTTTTTGTTTATATGCGCAGGGAGTGCGCACAGCATTTGCGAATATATTGTTATTGTTGGAGCTGGCTCCCGCGCCCCAGTCAGTGAGAGAGTCGACAGCGACAACAGCTAGAAAAGCAGAGCGAGTTGGGGGCCCCAACTTGGAGCAAGCAACTTGGGCCCATTCGCAGGTCTACTTTGGAGCATGACGGTTGTTCCGCGGCAGCTCAAACGCGAACTACGTGCCCGGCTGCAGCACAAGCAGCAGCACCATCAGCAGCAGCTTCAACAGCTTCCGAATCAGAGCTCGTAACCCGATTCCCGCATCCGAGCCGAGCAGCAGCCTAATCCGGAACAGATTCTGCGTTTACGTATTCGGGCACCCGCGCGTGTATATTGATTCCGTGCGAGTGAATTTTGCAGTTGCAGCAGCAGCAGCAGCAGCAACTCCCCGTTCTCTTGATTCTTTGTGTATACTACTACACACACTTTTGAGGCGGTGGCACGCCCCGCCCCTGTTCATGTGGTGGAGCATCGTTGTCGGCCCAAAACAGCTACTCCTACTTCCAGCAGTCGTCTGGAAAATAAAAAGAGAATCCAAAATTTGTGTCGAACTGTCGGATCAGAAAATAATGTGCCTGCCTGCCCGAGAAATAGACATCGATTCCAAGTGTGAATACGGAATAATGTGCAGTTCAGTTTCAGTTTGAAATCGAAAACACTTGCTAGCAGACGACAACAACATACAACAGCAATCAGAGAGGGAAACACCATGAAGATGGTCGATAAGTCGTCCAAGTTGGTGGATAAATTCGCCGCTGTGGCCAGCAGCGGCAGTGGTGGTGGTGGTGCTGCCGCCAGCGGACCGCTCAACATGCCCGCCGGAGGAGGAGCTGGCAGCGGTGGAGCCGGCTCGGGCTCCGGCGGAGGTGCGCCAGGTACGGCGGGACTGTCCGGTGGCGGATTCAGCGGCCAGAAGCCAGTGCCCATGAAGCTCTTCGCCGCCTGGGAGGTGGATCGGACGCCGCCCAACTGCATCCCACGGTGAGTACACGGTCTACACTGTAAACAAAACATTTTACATAATCGGGGTAGAGGCAGAGACGGCGGAGGCGGCGCTTGCTGCCAATTTGTTGTGGGGCTTGCTTTCGTTCGGTTCGCTTGTTGGCTTTCCGTGGCTATTTTTAGTCGGCCCAAGTAGCGACTGCCAGCGGGGGCAGAGTGGTAACTGTTATTTAAGAGGCCCGGTTGGATAAGTTGAGTTATTTGGCGCATAAGTCAAGTCCCCTCCCATGAGAATCTTGACCCTTCTGGGTCAGAAAAACACTGCTGATACTGATAGGGAGCTCTAGTTCAGAACCAGTCCAGTCATTCCAGTCCAGAGATAAGGAGAGATTCGTCAATGGGCGTTCTAAGTAATTCCCCAAAAACCTCCATTGTTTCAATGAGACTTGCCTCTCTGGACTCTTGAAACCGTATCCCAATCGACAGTGTCTCTTGCCCTGAAATGTGTTTAAAAGTGCAGCCATCAGGTGGAAATACAATCCACCCTTCCTCCCAGCCTGTTCATTCATAAATACGAAATTGTATCTCCTCCAACTTTTTGCGAGCCATAAATAAAATATTAGGTTATAATAGCCCTTGTTTTTGGGACCAGCCTGGCCCGAAAGGGGTCTTCTGTGTTCTTCTGTCTTCTGGCAGATAAGAACTGGCTCCCTATTTGCATACTGAGTCAGAGTGAGTCAGATTTGTCGTCCAGGCAGATAGATCCGTAATTGCTGCGACGCACAAGTTAGAAACTGGGCCAAGTGAGGCGCAGTTTTTGGCGACTTTAATCGCCATTAGCTGGCCAGGAGATAAGCCACCAAAAGTATTTACTAAATATTTGATGGGCAAGGCCAGGTCATGAACCGCCGACAGTCTCTGCCTTTGTTTGTTTATAATTATGCGCTCGCTCGGCTGGCTTATAATTAGAAACTGAAGCCAACTTTGAACTCTTCTCCCGAAAAAAACCCAGAGATTTGAGAGAAAACTTTCACCAAGGCACAGCCCCCTTTTGGCTAATTAAAAACGTCTTTTTGGCTAATTGCAGCTGAAGGAAAATTTAATTTATGGTTTATGGCCTCCGCACTACCCTGCCACTATATGTCATCACAGTTTGTCAACTCTCGGCAGAGCTTCCTGCTTTATGGGCCTCTCTGGCTGAGCAAATAGTATCTTATGTTGATTTTTATTTCCTCCACGCCCGAATGCGTCACGTCCAGCTCATCCAGACTTCGATTAGGACTCAGGCGGCATTAGCGCAAGCCTCCTTGCGGTTCTCTGACATTTGCGAGCCGTACGTGACCCGTCTGGCTCTGACCCCGACCCAGCCGACCCATCAGAGCAATCAAACTCAAATCAAATCACTGAGAGATACACACTCAGATACATATATTTATATCGGGGCGAGTATCTATGCCAGTGTCAAAGTCAGGGTCCGAAATGCATTCAAGTTCGAAGCGTAGCCAATTATCCTTAAAGGAAAGTTTGCTCGCAGGACGAAATGGCTTTGCGGTTCATTTGTTTTTATGCCCGAAACTTTTCTCATGTTAATTAAGAAGAAAAGGACTAAAGGCAGAGCTCTATAGGCCTCATCATTTCTTAGTTTATGGAGGAAAATGCATTGGGTTTCTTGTTCAAATTGTAGTTCTTATCTGCTCTCATATATCACTAGTACTCTAGAGATTATTCGATCCGTTTGCTTGGCTTATCGGAATGAGAAAACCAATCATAAATTTAATGTTGGGTCCCCTCTTCGTTATCTGGTCTGGTAATGTCGAGGTTTACCTGAAAACTCATTTGCAGTTTACAATTTTCGACCACGGCCACGGCACGCAATAAAAACGTACTTGGGATAGGTTCGCTTTATTTTCCGCCTGCGGTTTCGGTATGCTTCAATTTATTTTTAAACCAGGAATTCCATGTTCCTCTGAAGAAAGTGGAGCAGGCCGGGTGATGGAATGATTGATTGATTGAACTCTCTTCTAGCCAGTTTCCCCCGCTCACCTCTGGCGTACAGGTCTGCTGGTGTTTATAAATAAATTGCAAAAATATGTGCCATTTCGATTTGTGATAAACACGAAGAGCCTCATCAGCCTCATCATTTCGGCTGTGAATTATAAACTGCGCCAATGCCTTACCAGAAATCGAATCAAGCCAACCGAAATAGCACTTCTGTGACATATTTTGCAGATCCAATTTGTATCTTTCAGGTCTCGGGGCCCGCCACCGATCGTGCCAAACAGCCCCCAGTATCTGTATCTATAAGTAGAATTTATAGCGACAGCAGTTGCTTTAAATTTTATTTTTCTTTTTATTTTTTTTTCTTTTCTAGTAGCTGGTAGCGCGTGTTGCCCACGAAATGGTAGCCTTGAACTTTTTTTTGTCATCTGTTCGGGGGCTCTTATTTTTTTTTTTGCACAGAACCCGAAACAATATCTAGAGCATCACATGTATCTCTTGGCCATGTATCTGTATCTGTATCTGTATCTGTGTACCTGCATCGCCATGTGTATCTGCATCTGCATCTGTATCTGTATCTGTGCTTGACAAATTGAATTCCATTCTTTTGAATTGTTTTCCCCTGCATTGAATGGCTATTATTTCTGGCTTGTGTCGAAATATTATGTCAACGGAATTCCAGGTCCTTCATGAGGGATTTCAAGTGTAGGAGGAGTCTCTACCTATAGATGGGTCTCTACCCCTACTCTATAGAGCATCTCACAAAATAAATGAGGCAAATATATATATATATTCTTGCAGAAATAAGACAAAAACCTCATTGTTTATTAGTCTTCTTTTCCTGAAGCCCTAAATCCCCATCGCAGAGATCCCCAGGGTATAGCAATTTATGCTGATGGCTTTTCAAATTGATTCAGTGTGCACTTTTAATGGGATTTACTTTATTCTGCCCCTGGTGCCGCCGTCCCATCGCCATCTGCATCATCGTGATTGCCGGCGACGAATCAGCAGCTGTGCCTTTTTGGCCATGACCGAGTGATTGAGGTACGGTGGACACCAAGTTGGGTGGACGGACCATGGACTGTGTGGAGGCGGAGGTGGAGGCGGAGGCCATAAACTTTGGAAAAAGAAACCCGAAAGAAAGGTAGCGAGTGGCGGTCAAGTCTAGTTTCTCAACAGCCAGACCGAAATTGAACCCAGAACCGAATCCGAAACAGAAACCTAAACCGAAACCCAAGCTCGAACCCAATCGATTTCCTGTTGCGTTCGCTGCTGACCCAAATTCCTCTAAACGAAATGCTTCTCTTTTCCCCCTTGGGTGCGGGAGAGGCCTCTCCGGAGACCAGAAGCCGGGCCTCGACCCACATTCTCGAGTGTTTTTGGGGCGGCGGGGGGCACATAGCCACGCCCCTGTGGCATCGCCTCTAAGCGCATTAGCCGCGATCTCCAGTCGGTGGCGTGCTAATGCCCACAGCTGGCTGGGATGGGATGTGGTGGGATGGGATGGGATGGGAGGGAAAAAGTGCAGCAGGAAAGTCAATTAAATTCAATGTAATCTGGGCTGTGGGCTGTGGGCTGCGGGCTGTGGTCACTGTGGGAAGGCGGGAGGTGCACCAATGGAGGCTGACAGCACTGGCCCGGGAATGGGTGACCAAGTCAGGTGGGGATTAAAGCACCTCGCCAGCAATCATGGCGGCAGAAAAAGCACAGCTTAGAAAAGTAAAAGACAGACAGGAATTGTAGCTCTTGTAGAGTAGTTCTTTAAACTATTTGAAACTATTTTTGAAGATTATCATCCCTCGAACTGGTAGCTTCCTCTTTAAGCAGGATATTTCTGTATCCTGTTCTGATCAGAAGCCCCAAAGCCAACAAAGCAAAATTCATTTCCGCGACAACAAAGACAGTCTGTTGTTCTTGCTGTCCAGATGGGCTCCTGTCCAGATTTCCCGAGCGTTGACTCATCCGCTGTTGGCCAAACTGCTTCTGGCTGCAATGGATTTTCCCATTTTGTTTGCTTCCCCAGTCCAAGTCCAAGTTCGAGACGGAGGCGGAGGCGGAGCCGTGGAGCACCACGACATTGTCCAGGCATGTCAACGTCAAGTTTGTTGACTCGCCCGAGTGGAGTTGCAACAACAACAGCAGCAGAGGCAGTGGCAACACGAACGGGAGCACCAACAACCACAAACAAGAAGGCAAGTTGGCGAAAACTTCCGCTCCCCCGTGTGGCCAAAAGCAGACAGGCCAAACGAGCTACGGATGTCAGCTGCATAAATCGTTCATGGAGCGGAGCTCCATTCTCCATCCTCTACACCAGACACCTGCACCACCACCTCTTCGATCTGCATGTGGATAGTGTACAGTACAGTCATGACTCGGTTGGAGGGACTACTGGCTATCTCTAGTTCTTAGTCCTCTCTAGGGAGAACCTACTGTCTGCACAAACGCAAGCCCCTTGCCAGAACAGTGCCTCCCATCGAAAGCTGTTCATAAAAGTGCAATTTATTAGCATACAAAGTACGTCGTCTAGAAAAGCAAAAAAGGCGACCGGGCCGGGACCGGGTCCGGGCTGGTTTTAAGCATCGGAGGAAAGAGAAACATTCAAAGTTGCTCAACCCAAAATGGTTTTCCCTGTTGGGTTCTCAGCCTGCACAGTTCCCAGCCTTAAGACTTGAATTTTATAGTTTTCTCAGTCTCTATAGATGGGAACTATCTGCCGAATGAAACACTGCACTTAGGGGGCCTAACTAGAACAGCCACTAATCTAATCGCATGCTATTATTACAACTATCAGCTACGTGTAAGACAAATTGATGGGTAAGATAGTGTAAGTGATTAGATAAGGCCTTGTATTAATTATTAGGCAGTTCTGAATGAAAAGATAAGCGATGTAATAATCGATTTTGGGAGTTACAAGGGTACTATGTTCTATAATCGACTCATAACAGACCTCCAAAAGCTAGAGACAGTGTCAATTTTTTGAAGAAATAAAATAAATTTCTATCAGATAGGTGATAAAGTCATGAATCTTCACCTACTTTTCACCTAGGTGAGATCCTAAGTGTTCTTAATTCTCAGTGAAAGGATAAGCGATGTAGTAATCGGTTTTGAGACTTCAGATTCTTACAACTTCAGATTCTTACAACTTCAGATTCTTACAACTTCAGATTCTTACAACTTATAGAAGGAATCAAATAAATTTCCATATTGGATAGGTGATAAAGTCGTGAATGTTCACCTACTTATCACCTGGCTGAAAACTTAAGTGTTCTTAATTCTCAGTGAAAGGATAAGCGATGTAGTAGATGCTTAAACTTTAGATTCCTCTCCAGATAGTGACACCTTATTGAAGAAATAAACTTTATTTTCCTGAGATAGGTGATAATGTCATGGATGTTCACCTACTTTTCACCTACTAACCAAAGACTTATCAGCCCTCAGCTACAAATGATTGTTAAATTAATCCACAATTGATTTCCTATTCTGTTTAATAATTTAAACTCCCCACGACAGAGTAATTTTCAGTCGAATGTTGGCCAAAGTAGTTGAGATAAATAGCTTTTTAAAGCAAAAGGCAAATCCAAGCCTTAACACCTCGGGTAGAGGCATTCGAACGATCTGTTCGAAGTGGACTTGACTAGTTTTCCGAGTCTCGTGCCGGCAAACGGCAAAAGCTGCTCGTTCGAGTGACTCACTCGAAGAAAGCAGCCGTTTGAAAGTGAAAGGTTTCTCGTTAAAAGTGTTTATTTTCGGCCAAAAATAATAGCAAGTAGCCCCGTTGACGGATCGGCTTGCCATTTTTTTTTGTGAACAATTATGGAATTGGAGCGGCCGCTGGTCCACTCCGGCTGAGTGTTTGAGCGCGGAGCGGCTAAGAGGCCGGGCGTGACACGAATTCCGGCAGATGATTCTCGTTAATAAATACGAGAAAAGCAGTTTATAGTTTGCGCATTAACATAAAAACTTTGCAAGCTCTGAACTTTGCCTCAAAAGTGCCTGGCGTAGTGCCGGGGGGGTAGCAGCTTCTCGGCAAACTCACTTGACACAGTTTGTGGTTGCCCCCCTTTCTTGTGGGTTGGTGGGTTGGTGGGCGGTGGTTTGTACCTCTGTCAGTGCCCAGAAACTTTGACTTTTGGCCTGGCAACAAAGTATTTAAACTGATTTGTGTAATCTTCTTTCCATTAACGAGGAATTCCATTTCCATTCCTGGCAAGAAATTCTAATAATCTGAGTAAGAACTTGAGGCGGGTGAAAGTTTAGAGCCTCAAGACTGATAAGAATGACCTAAGAACTGACTGACTCACGGGTTTGGCAACTCACCGCAAGGTGATCCGATCACTAAAATATGTTAAGTGAATTCGCTTCGGGATCTGGGCAATTAAAAAATGGAAAATATCCGAGGAATTCTTCATTCTGCGGCTGTCCGATATAAACAAAAGGCTCTCGTTGTTTATATTCAGTCGCATTATGTGGATCTGATCTGTTTACCCATCTCTCTTGTATTTCAACTTGGCTGTAAACAAAAGCAAAGTATTCATAAGTCCCCACACGCCCTGGCAGATCATAATTCTCACTTTATGGTTATACTGTCGGCTTCCTCGAAAACGACCTGTACTATTTTTATACATATTTTTCTGGCCAATTGAAAATCGTTCTATTCGAATCGGAAATACGGTTTCATTTTCGCCCATTAGTGGCTTGGATGGAACGCTAATGAAATAGTACCAGGAATAATTCCATTACCACACTTCCCGAATAGTTTCTAGTTTCCGAATAAATGCAATTAAAATGCGAAATGTGTTTGGGGGCGACATGTCCTGCTGGGCTCCTCCTCCTGGGGGACCGCACGCAGCGTCCAATTTGGATGTGTGGGGTGTAGAGGTGTTGCCCCCAAGGGGGAGGGACTCGATTTTTCCGGGCCGCCAAACCGGATAGTGTCAGGGCGCCAGTTAATTTTATTGGATTGTCTTACACTCTCCAGCGGCGAACACTTTGAGATTCTTGATTCTGGGAGTGGCTGCCCCATTAGCCCGGCGTGGTGTCGTTCGTTTGCCTTTCGTTGCCACGCCCCACCTGACACCTTTTAAATTCAACATTTTCCAGGGGATTTGTGTCAGTTCCTCTGGGGTGCCACTTGCTCATCAAATGGCTCGGGATTAGTGTTCCGGATGACAAGAAATCGGAAATTTGTTTGCTTTTCGAGGGAGGATGGGGCGAACTACTACTACTCGTAGTTTATTATTAAATGGTGATTATTTGTCAGTCATCTAGGAAGAATTTAAATGATTTTGATGGGAGGTATATATGAGCTATAATCCCCCTTCGCCACCCACTACTGAAATATGAAATTTTGAAAACCCTTTCAGGGGATTAGGCCCTCTTATGAGTGTGCTCTTGGGGAGGGATTTCGATCAGATCGGCTTATGGCATCGATACCTTATGCAATCAATCGAGTGGCATTGGCAAATTGCTCTTACTGTTGCTGCCATGAAGTCGGAGATGCCAGAGGCAAGAGGCTAGAGGGAAGCCGTAGAGGTGGAGTTGTGGGCGAGTGAGCGGGTCATATGATATATGGGTCATTAACGAATTGTGCGGCGACTTGGAATATGTTCAAATAATAAAAACAATAAATAACGAGTATCTGTGTGCCACACGATTTCTCGCCGATGAGTTCTGGCCGGGATGGGAGGCTAGGGGCAGGGCAGGAGATCGCTCAATTGGAACCTCGACTTGTGAAAATATTAAATAAAAATCTAGACAAAAAAAAAACTGAATTTTGTGAGTCATCTGCGGTAGAGCTGTGGGAGCTCTGTTGATCATCAGAGCAGCTCCTCACCCACACACGACCTGGAACTGGCTTAGATGGTGTTGTGTGTCAGCTAATTAGCTCATAAAGGCCACGTCATAACCTCGGCAATTAAGCTTCAAGTGCAAACACCCGAAAAATATGCGAATTACCTAAAGTCAGTGTACTCCCCAGTCAGTGTATTATGAGGCAATAAAGCTGGGAAAAGTGCAGGGAAAATGGAGTTAATTATGGACTTCCTTATGGCGAAAAATCCAACAAAATGGTGTGGTCCAGTCATGCTGAAACAATAAATAGTTTTATTTATAATTGAGTAAGAGATGAGAGTTTCGGTGAGTTTCCAGCTCTTGGTGAACTGTCCTAGGTCACTTGAAACCGCATTGCGAGAAGCTCCCCCAGTTTTCCACACCCCATTTGCCACCAAAGCCCCGTGCCAGGCGGGGAGCCCCGGGGGAGAACTCATAAATGATTCAGGTGCTCGAAAGTGGAAAAACGTAAAAGGTGTGAAAATAATTACGAACCGCTTTTAGCCACCACATCGGCTCGGCTGCATTCCTCGTCGCTGCTATTTAATTGATGTTTAGAATATGTACTGTATGTCGAACTGAAATAAAAACTGAAAGAGAACTATTTCTGTTGGCACTTTGGTTTTTTTTATTACAGCCCCTTAATAATTGATAGCCCATAGGTTTCTCGTCATATTCGATATGGTTCTGATGTGAATGAACCGGAGTAACCTTTCCAGCTGGCCTGTACCGATTACAGAGTGGGCGCAGGTGGCAGGTGGTGGGGCAGGAGGCTTGAGTTGAGGAGCCACACCCACCTTTAAACGTGCAGTTGTTGTGACTTTGGAGAACGTAAACCTAAAGTGCAATTTAGTTGATAATTGTTGCAAATTGCTAACGGCAGTTACATCGATTTTCATACTGATTCGTACCCTGTTGCCGCAGTTCCCCGGGGGTTACTGAACTCGTGGGGCATTACAGGTTCCACACTTGCCAAATAATGACTTTAAAACTCATTACTTTTCTTCATAATAGATCGTATTATGGCTAGAAGTATGTGTATCTCTGAGAACACTGGGTATTGCGTGGGTCTGTTCCACTTATACCCTCCTCGGTTCGGTTATTAGAATTTGAATGGAGAGCGTTTAGCGCGCTGGGGCTGTTTCTGTGGCTGCTGTCCCCAAAAAAACACATTCCCATTTAACATTTCGAATTCAATTGCAGCTCGCCTTCGGTTCGGTGGCTATTGTTTGGGCTCCGTCCGTTTCCGGACATTGTCCATCAGTCAGGGACTGCGTAATTCTCGCATAAATTAGCTAGCCAGATGCCTCGTCCCTCGGATCTTCTCGGTCGTGGTGTCATGAATAGTAGTTGGCATGCATAAGTAAAGTTCCCTCGAAGCTCGGCTCTCCGGAATAGGAAACTAGCAACGCATTCCGTATGCAGTTGCAGTTGCAGTTGCAGTTCCTACTTCTGCTTCTGCTTCTGTTGATCAATAATGCAATGACCCAGGACAACGACAGACGGGCGCCAAGTAATGCCTAGGCTGGAAACTTTCGGTACTCCCTAATTAAACGCCCCCAAGGAGCCCGACCCGCCCCAGGCCAGGCCAGGCCATTTCTCTTGGCACCCACTTGGTCGGTCGGTGTCGGTTGAAACCGGTTTGTGCCTCCGCCCGGTGTATGTTATGTGTCGTGCCTTAAATTCATTTAACCAACCGAGTGGCAAGTGGAGAGCTTCAAACCGGACCAGAGCCGATAGCCAAGCCGTGGCCGTGACTCATGTTCGCAATCCTTGCCTCAAAATCAACCGAAACGGCACCCAAGCGGCATGAAAATGAAAATGCAAAAAAAGCAAATAAACAAGAAAATAATAAAAAAAAAAAAGGATACCAAATAAACACGCTTTAATGAAACCGTAAAAGTTGCCCCATAAGTCGCGACAAAATGACATAAACTAGCTTATGGGATGAAGGCGATTGCCATTAGGCGATTGCCGGAAGGAAATACCCTTAACATTTGGGGAGAGTTGTTGGACAGCCAAGCCAAGTAGTTGGGATTATATTGAACTGGGAGCTCTGATATCTCACAAACTGATATTAATCATACGCCCTGTGGATCGCTCATACTCTGGAAATTACTCATACGACCCGTTGTGTTGCCCACTTGTGGTTATTTGTCAGAATCTTTACCAGCTTGACATCTGTATTCTGTAATGGGACTCACCCGACCAGCTAATGTGGTCAAGTCTTTGTTGTCTAGGAAAGCCACCCGTACAGATCCGACGATCAGACCGGGCACTTGTCGCTGCAGGAAATGCAAAAAGCAATTTGCATAGAGCTCTGTGGAGCTCTGGAGGCAGTTGAGCCACTCATGGCACATTGCATCGCCCCCGCCAGGCGGCGGCTATCATTGTGAATCATAACAGACAGCGCTCCAGCGTCTCATTTGCACACACGCGAGTGTGCACGGCTATAAGTCGGTTAACAGCGGAAACGAAACTGCAAATTAACATGTTAACAAAACAGCCAGTTATAGGTCTGTCCGCTTGTCCATCTGTCTGGGGTGTTAACAGCCTCCACACGGCAACTGGCAAGTTACAATAGATAATGGAAATTAGCCAAAAGGGGGGATGGACGAGATCACGCAACCCATAGGCCACATAGTTGTAGTCCCGAAGTCCGAGACTCTGATCACATCCCCCTATTTCTCAGAATGATATCACATTCGAGCGACTCATATATCAAAATTGATTCAAGTTTTCTGGCACTGCACTTTGAATATGTCAAGCAAAATATTTAGCATTAATTGAAGTCTCCCAGAGATCAGCCAGAGCTATCCGATCTGAGATCTGCGACTTCCCCCAGTGACACAGTTTCTGGCTCTCTTCGTCGCCATCCGTCGGTCCAAGTCCCATTCCTGCTCCTCCCTTCTGATTTTCTGATTGAGTCGTTTTGCGATTTAAATTTGTTTCTGTGCTGCACTTTCATTTCGCTCGTTCTGCCTTTTATTTCCATTTCAATTTCCCACTAATCAGTTCCAATTTGATGCTCGGCTGGAGGGAGGCAGGAGGGAGAGGCTTCAGATCGGGGAGCTTATCAAGTATACGCCCTGCTATCGCTGCCGCCTCGTACTATTTATATCCGCACTTGCTGATTAAGTAATTAATACCCCACGGCATTTTCCGACGCTTGTCGAGTGCTTAGCCGGGTAATTGGTCTGATTTCCAATTAAGTCAACTTGTGAAGGTGTTTTGTGCCCGCCGAGCGATTGGCTTCAATCCCAAATCGATCAATCATTAGCGCTTTTTATGAATTCCTATATTCTATTTTGAGTGTAGATCTGGGAGAGCTATGTAGATCTCGATGAGAGATTAGCTTTAGCCCGGGGTGGGTCGATCAATCCCTCGAGGCCATAATTCATATGCACGTCCACTGTCCGTCGTGCCTCCTCTGTTACCTCAATTGGTCATTTATCAAAGCTTCTCCGCAACAAAGAAAACATTGTTCGCGGCTTGGGCTGCTCCGCTCCGGGCGGACAATGAACTTGCCGAAGAAAGCGAAAAGACTCGCTGCGCGGGAGATAAAGACCCCAAAGGCGAACAAAATAAGAAGAAAATAAGAAAATGCTTTCCGGCAGCAATCGACGTGTGTCATTCACAAGCAAAGAAACAAAAAAAAGTAAGGGAAAAAAGTGGCTGAAAACGTAATGCCAAAATCGTAAACGGACAAAAAGAAAAACCCGCGATTTTAAAACCGAAATCGGAGCCCGGCCCCGGCCCGGCCAGTCATTGACATTGCCCAGACACCGTTCCCCGACGAAAACAAATATCAAATCAAATAAAGTACAAACGTGGGGGGGACAAAAAAAAAAAACGAATACGAATAAAAATCGTATAATGTAAGCTAACAAACGCGCCCCTTGGTTTCTGTTTTGGTTTATAAATACAACCGCCCCAGTCGCCAGAATAAAAACCATAAAATGTCAGCTTATTTTTAACGCACAATCGAAAAACATGCAAGGCAAGATGTCAAGTGCATGCAAATCAAATGCATTTCGATTTTCGATTAGAGGTGGGCGATTAAAGGAGGTGGTGCGCTAGAGGTGGTGCAGGTGTATGACAGGTGAACCGATAGGCGTGACATCGTTAGTCACTTAAAAGCTCATATCTAATGCAGATCACACATGGATGGGAATTGAAATTCTCAATAATTATGCTGATAAACTTGAGTGATTTGTTTTTATGGCCGTTGTGAGGCAGTAAACAAATACGGAAATACAAATATAAAGATGGCAGCTATCAGGTCTCTCAGATTAAATATTATATTTTATGGAATAAGTTTCTAAAAAACAACCACATTGATTAAATTCCTACTTTACGAGATTTGGATTATGAACGATAAAAATAGGTCAATAGATTGCACCGCATTCCTCCCCCTACATAGATGTCTGATGAAATTTGCATGTTGCGATGAAACGAATGTTTTGAATTATTAATTAAGAAATTAATTTCGCGCCGACGAATCCGAACTTGGCCTCGCCGACATTCCAATCCGCGCGCTTTCGTTTTGCAGCTGCCATCGGAAATGGGGAATTCAATTAGCGGGTGCCATTGTCTGGCAATCAATGGTATGGCCCATAGCTTCGACGACCCCCAGCTCCAAAGACTCGGAGTCATGTTTGGGTGGCTATCTGCTTAGTCAGAGCCAGAGGGCCTCGACCAGAGTGCATAAATTTGCATTTCTTTTACACCCGTTGATGATGCACCCGTGCTTTAAGATCCCACCCATCCCAACGGAAGACGGAACCCAACCCGTCATCCTCATCCACATCCTCGCCCTCGTCGGCGGGCTGGACCAGATGAGTGAGCAGTTCCAACAAAAGAGAGTGTGCGTAATCACTGAATCGCCGCTGTCTCCGAGCTCTGGCCATTACAAAGCAGAAATTAATCATGAAATAATTATTTATACCCGTCCACGTACATGGGCTTTGTCTTGTGCCGCCAAAAATGTTGAAAAATATGATTTTGTGGAGTTGCCTTTGTGACAGTGCAAAAAGTAAAACGAAAACTGAAATCCAATTTCCTTTATGGCTTAGTTATAAGCGATTATAATGGCCATTACATCTGGCTTTGGGCGAATCGGATGGAAGTGCCCGAGGGGAGAGATGGAGAATTTCCTTTGAAAATCATCTACAGAAAAGTTTTATATTAATGTACATACCTACATTTTCCCCCCAGTATTATTTTGGGGCATTCGGCATGCATATGTTTTCCACCATAGCTTCCTTTTATATCGTTTTCGTTTTCCATTATACAACTTTTGTTTTCCACTTGATTGCATTTTACTTTTTGGCTTTTCTGCAGCGCCTTCCAGGCGTTTCAAGTTGCAACGAAAATCTTATGGCGTGAAATTGTTTTCTTGCATAGATTTCGATGATCGATTGTTCAGCGCATTGGAAAAATGAACCTAACGAGATATTTTCCAATTACTAGTTTGGTTTTTTCAACCATCTCTTAGAGAAAGGATTAGGGGGTTTCCATAC
Organism: Drosophila ananassae; assembly: GCF_017639315.1. NCBI lineage: Eukaryota > Metazoa > Arthropoda > Insecta > Diptera > Drosophilidae > Drosophila > Drosophila ananassae. The sequence continues at coordinate 7,781,877 of NC_057927.1, forward strand.
TAAAGATGGTTGATTCAAATCGGTAGGTAGATTAGAGGTGACACTGGTGTATGACAGGGGATTCGATAGTGACATCGTTAGTTATTTAAAAAGCTCATATCTAATGCACAATTGAAACTTTCAGTAATTATGCTAATTAATCCCTTTTCTTCATTTGCAGACTCTGCTCGCTGACAATAACGCGTCTGACCATTCTGTCCCCCTTGCCCGGAGACACCACATCGCTCTCCTTGGCGGTGAAGATGCAGAGCTCGAAGCGGACACTGCGCAGCCACGAAATTCCCATTAATGGCAGTGCCCTGACCTCCTCCGCCGCCTTGCAGGGCAACTCCCCGGCCGCTGCAGGGCAGCCCGGCAGTGCAGGCACTGGCGTAGGCGCGGGCGTGGCAGTGCCTCTGAGTGAAACCGAACTGGATCTGCACTTCAGCCTGCAGTATCCGCATTTCATCAAGAGAGATGGCAACAGACTGGTTATTTTGCTGCAACGCCGCAAAAAATACAAATCACGCACCATTTTGGGCTACAAGACACTGGCCGAGGGCATCATCCGGATGGACGCAGTGCTCCAGAAGTCGATGGACATGATTATTGAGCTGACGGCTTCCGGAAAGAATGGCAGGCCGGGCACCGTGGTGGCCTGTCTGCGCGCCGAGCGCGTCTCTTCCATTCCAGTTGACCATGACAATAAGAACAACAACAGCGTCCTGCTGGCAGGTGAGTCCTCCCAAGATGAGACCCAAAAAGGTCAAACTAAGTTCATAGTTTCTGGTTTACGGGTATCCATATCCATGTCCACTTCGCCAGGCATTCCCCGAAGTGCCAAAGAATTTATTGCCAAATCCATAAAATACATGCATAAGTGGACCCACGAGTCCCAGGCCCAGTCTCAGTCCCCGGCAAGATTATGGAAGTGCTAATGACGCAAACTGGGCAATTAATGGCCCGAGTGGGGGTGGAGGAGGCAGGAGGCTGGAGATTAGAATACCAATCGACTGCTGCTCCACTCCATGACGGATGAGTAGCTGTCCCTGTGTTCGCTGGCGTAGATCAGATGGTGCTCCCAATTTGAGCTGATGTTTATGGTAATTGCTTGTGAAACAATTCTCGGGGTGGCGGAGCGATGAGGAGATGATGATGGAGCAGCTCTAGGTGGCAGCGAGTGACGTCAGAGGCGGCAAGAGCAGCACACGCATTTCGAATTTACGCCATTAAGTTTCCCCATGGCTACTGAAAAGGCCGGCCCGGCCTCCACATGGCAACAGAGAAGCCTCATCTCATCCATGGCAATCTAATTGAAAGTATTTTTCAGCTATTTTTGTTTGACAAGAGAATGGCGTGCGAACCAGAAAAAAAAAGGAAATACAAGTATGGAGAGCGAGCCGGAGCGCCAGCGAGAGGAAATTCAATTATGAAAATAACGTAGAGCGAGTGGAAAACTCATTTGCCAGGCGGATTCCCCACTCTCTGCACCATCTGGCTGCCCTCCGGTGGCCGGAGGGGACTCGAAAAGTGTAATGGGATGATATGGAAAAGGGCTGGCTCCTGGGAAAGTTATTAGGCATGTTGGGTCGGAAGGAGCGGTCGGGGGAGATTTTCCTGGTTTTTGGCATCACTGGGTCAGGGCCAGGACCAGGGTAAAGGTCAGGCCACTAGAACCAATGCGCAAGTTGCATCTAACCTTTAACCTGCCTGTCGGCTGTTTAAAAATGTATGACATGCAAAATTGAATCTGAGGAAAGGACTTGGTAGATGGAACTACTTTGGCCATCCACCTTCGAAGAGTTCCTCAATAACCTCCATTGGTATTCCCCTGGTAAGTACCAACTGGAATTAGCTAGTTAACGATTATAAATCACCACCATTTGCAATAAATCATGCCCTTCGAGGAGGATCTCATTCAGGAGGAATGGGTACTGCTTCTACGGACTCTTTGGCAGTGGGCCAAGGCAGCGAGAATCCACATTTCGGTGGCAGTGACAGTCATATAGCCATATAGCCCATCCAAACATGCATGTATTCTCGACCACCTTGAGGGTCAGCACTTGAACCCGAGCTAAATGAACTGTCCCGATAGAGGAGGCCGCCGACACATAGACACCAGACAGCTCTGCTAAATTACTCTGGGTCTCGCTTTCTAATTTGCAAAAATGGAATTCAAAAGCAGAACGACGACGGGCATGAGGAGTGGGCTTGGAGGGGAAAACCTTTTTGCCTCAACCCCAATTCGGGGTATTGATTTTCTCGTTATGCGGCAGTCCGGCCTCCAAAAAAACAGCAGCTCCTCCGGGCGAGTGGGTGGGCGTGGGGTTGGGGGCTTCTAGGTGTGTGCCGGATTGCCGCAGGCTGGTGGTGCTTGTTGAATGTGTGTATGCCTGGGCCTGGGTCGTGCCGGGTTGGTGCCAGGACGAGTCAGGCACCATTAGCAGTCGGCGGACGCTCCTTGAAGTGGGCGGGTAACTTGTTTGTGGGTGGACTTTAAATCGGGGTGTTTGCTCCGAATGAATTTTCCATGGTCATTACTTAGAAAGGCTTAGTGAGCACACAGTTACGAAAATAGTTTAGTTAGGGACTCGCTGGAGAAAGGATACTCGATGGAAGGATATCATCCATAAATAACTTGGCCAACAGCGCAGATCAATCATAGAACTTATGATGCTTCTCCATCTGTTTTTGTTTTCCTCTGGGATTAAGGTATTATAATTTATGAAGGGACCCGAGCCACGCCCACATCCTGTCTACATGGGCTCCTTGTCGTTCGCCTCCCTTCCTTCTAACCGTCATTTGGTTCTTATGAAGCTTCTGCTGATGACAGCCCATGGCTGTTTTTTTTCTCGTATTTTGTTGCCGTTGTCGCAACGACAGGAATTAAGTCATTTGTCCTTGAGTGCCAGAGATAAACGCTGTGCAGAAGTGACACTGACTGGATGCAGGAGCGAGGACCAGGGACCGGGGTGGGCTGCCAGGAGGCTGCCACTAACGACCACCCCTCCTCCACTCACTTTTATTGTGTTTTATTTTTTGCCGCTACCCCCGGCTACCCATTGAGTGGTTAATGGCGATATGCGTAAATTATGCCGAAAGTGTATCCCCACCACAGCTCACTTCCCCTCCTATTTTTATCCACTATCTGCTACTGGCTGTCGGCTAATGACAAGATTCGTGTGCCGGCCAAGGTTAGCCCAATGTTTTGCCTTTTTGTGCCAGTTTCTGGCTTGTTTACTTGAGCTATGATAGCTTCAAGGATGGATGGATTAATAATATTTATTATTATAGTCTTGCAAAGGGTCATCTCAGGCGCTATTCAGTATATATCCTTGATCAGAAGTCCATATAGGCTTGGTTCTACGCCAACTATTCATTTAGTTTTTAAACTATCAACTTTGGCATACATTATTCTTTACTTTGCGAGCAGTATATAAGTGGGATCAGCCGGGATCTGTCGACTATATCTCATAGTTGCCATAGAACTGCCATAGACTCTTTATAAGCCCCCTTATGATAGCTATTATCTTGCCCAATATAGCCATCTATTTTACCATCAATTCTAAGCACAATAATTAATTGTTATACCTAGTTCTAGCCACTAACCACTTCGCAATACTTGCATCACTATCATCCCGAGTTGAATCGGTTTAGACACTATTCTAAACAGAAACTATTCATCTCTATGTCTTGTAAGTGGCTATAAATATTCCCTCAGATTAAATATTACTCAGAAAATTGGCCCAAATTATGTTAAATTGTTCTGCCCGGCTGCTGCTGCTGTTGCGGTTTATCTGACCTCCCGCAAGGAAGCCGAGAACCGAGAGCACAGACACTAAATCAATGTCGTTCAGCGCTTTTCAATACGCTTTCCATTACTCATACGCAGCGTGGCACCGCCATGGGATGATTGTGCGTTGTGGTGAGATGGGCAAGTGGTGGGTGGCTGGGTGGTTGGGTGGCTGGGATGGCTGGGAGACTGAGGTGAACTGTGTTGAGGGCCTTTTGGCCATGACACATCTTCCGTTGCTTTCGACTGCCATTGTCTGGCATTTTCTCGCTCTCAGCTTGTTGTTTACGTGAGTTTGGCTTTTCTCCCATGTGGAAAGCACTATTCGTGGAAAATTCCTGGACCAGAGGCGGGTGTGTTCAGTGTATGCAGTCGGTTTCCTGGAAGCCTAGACAGGCAAAAGGCCATTAAAGTGCCTGAGAATTGCATGCAATTATAAGGGGAAGAGGAGACCACGCCAAGGGAGACATCATTAACTTGTCGGCGTAATTGCAGTCAAGACGCAAGACTTAATACAAACAGAATAATTACCCTCAAGGAGGAAACTCTATTTACCCTCTCTCTCTCTTTGGACAGTCTGGTGCTCCAGTTTGGCTGGGAAAACACGCCAAGTGGGAAAGATGGGAATAATGGCCAATAAGCAGGAATGCAGCTTCTGCATTGGCCCAATTAATCAGCTCTCTGGCTGCGTTTTTAATCATTCTGATACTTATCAGCTCTGTCAAAAGTTACACTTGGCCCCAGCACCACCCACTGGAGGAGGTGTACCTGCGTGCGTACCTCATCCATCCACCAGCACCGCCCAGCACGCGATAGTCCGCCAGGGAGAGGGAGTACAGAGACCGGCCGGTGAATTTCAGCTTTGGCTGAAATGATAACGACAGCAAAACATGCCAGCAAATAAACAAACAAGACTGGAGAAAGATAAATAACAGAGTCTACCGACTAGCAGATACCTCTTCCTCAACCCTCCAGTTAGTTAGTGCCATAAAGTCACTGTTTATCAGTGTTAATTCTCGAAGAACGTGAGTCAAGTGCAAATTGAAACCGAAAAGAAATAACACGATAAGGCTTTGTGCAAATATTGTTAGAACATTGATTGCACTGGGACTCAAGTCCAGATGAGATACGAGAGGTTGGGCGCTGTGGAAAGTGTGAGGGAAAGTGCGTAGGAAAAGTGCAATAATACCCTCTTAACCTCCATCTGGCCATCCATAGATGAGAATCGTAATTGAAATGGCCTGTAAACGGTAGCCGGTTTTTGGAGGATGGGGTAACCGGAGCGAGTATGGGAATCGGAGTGCAACAAGTGGTGACACCAACGGAAGGCGGCGACACAAATCTTATCGCAAACAATGTAATTCCCTCGACTGAGTGTGAGTGTGCTCTGCTCCCCCCCTCGAAACTAGTTCACACGATCGTGGGGACCAGGGTAGGGTATCGAGAAAGAGACATCTGGGGCAGTATCGATGAGAGATGATTGAGTGGGTGGAAGGGCGCTCCCTAGACCAGCACTGACATTGCACCCTCCCCAGTTCAATTGCCCGAATCGGAGCGTAAAAATAGCTCTAATGAGCACTTCCCATCCCAGCGAGCTTTTGACACTTGTTTTGGTAATACCGAGTACTGAGAGCCGAACACTTAGATAGCCCCACTAGCCAGGTGTGAGTGGCAATTGCTCATATTGATTTGAGCGAACTGTAGGTGCGCAGGCAGCTCAGCTGGTGCTTGGGAGGGAGCTTCCACCGCCGGCGGCTCTCTTTCACTCACCCGACGACCCGACGTCATCGCAAGTACACAACAAAACATGTGGAGCTGCCGGGCGATTCATTCATTTGGCCGACAAGCGTTCAGCGGAGCACACTCGCCGCTCCCTCCGGACTAGTGAAGAAAAGAAAGCTAAGCCAGCACTTAGTAATACGGCAGATGAACAGATAAATCGCAGTAGCAGTGGCAGTGGCAGTCGCAGTGTAAAAAACTAAACAAAAAACAGCTAGAGAGACAGTCGAGCGTTGCAAGTGTTATCTGCGATTAGTTTACGAAACAAAAAACCGTGCCTTTTTTGTAAAAAAAGCAAAATACTCGGCCCAAAAATCGTGATACATTGGAAGTTGCTTATCTGGGACCTTGGAAAAGGTGATGAAGCCAATCATTCAAAAGATTTTAGTTCTACAGTGTCTACAGATCTGATCGGTAGTGCTCCCCCCCCAAAAACTTATCCCAAAAAACGAATAAATTGTTTATATTTCTGAGCCAACAACTAGATTGACATTCAGCAGTTCGAAATGTGTTATGCAAAATGAAAAACAAAAGTGTTGTTTACTCAATATAAACTGTGCGAAGCAAATAAGACAATAGCGACGCAAAAAGCAAAACAACCCAACCCCACCAGCCACCAGCCACCAGCCACCAGATATAATATAGCTTGTCTTAGTCTTAGTGGATATTGAAGTCTTATCCAAGCGATTATAATTACGTTTATTCTATTATTGCTTTTCCGCAGATCGCGTTGCTGAGTACTCGGACGAGGACGAGGAGGTCGAGTTCAGTTCCGGCGAGTTCAACGACGAGGCCAACGAGCTGGGCCTGATCCGCGGCTACGATCCCAAGGATCCAAGGGACTACAATCATCCGGCCAAGCATGATATGCGCAAGTATCGAAACAAGTTGCAGCGCTCCGGTATCGAGGACTGCGCCCTAGTGCCATCCGGCATCCAGCACCATCATCCCGGCGTGGGCGTTGACAGTGATAGCGAGTTCGAGATGAAGGACAAGAGCTCGTCACGGGCCAAGTTTAGCCGGGTGAGTCAATCGCGAGTTCAAATCGGAACGTGTAATCTTGGCCAGCTGTTCTGCTTCCGCGCCTAAAAATTATTCTCCCCCCGAAATAAATGCCAGCCCACCGAGGAGCACTTTCATTATGGTTCGATATAATTGCGTGGCAACACGACGTCAGTGGACTGTCGGTGGTTTTCAATTCGGCGGTTCAAAAATTCATTATGCAAAGTGAATAAATATCACTTGGCTGCTATCTATATAGATTAAACGGCAGTACCTATATACTGTATAGATTGGTAGACCCATTCATTAGACAAACGGAAACAGTTTGCTTTTTTGTTAATACTTTGTAATCAGGCCTCATAATCAGACAAGTTGGATAAACTCTTACCAATTTGCATACTAGAATCGATGATTTATGATTAGCCTCGCCTTACTGTGTCGGTTAGGGGGTTTCCTCATTCTCGGCCATTGCGAAATTCTGTCAGTTCCTGGCTGCTAACCCAGATACAAGGGCCAACCGGGCCAATGAAATATGCATCAGAAATGCTATGCTATGCTTGGGGCGGGCTGGCATTCTGTGGCAAATAGTTGACAATTGTTGGGGCGGCGGACGACCTTGGCGTGTCGAAGCATTGTCGACTCAATTCGCCCAGATTTGGCTGCCCCCGGTGGCATACCTTCGATGGCACAACACTTCTACATCTCAGGGCCACGGGGTTCTGATCAACAAACAAGAAATCGCAAGAATTTCCGCATCGCCACAGTCTTCGGGCTCTAATATAATTAGAAAATTAGAAAATTTCATGTTTCATTGATGAGTTCTTTCCTTTTGAAGTATGAGCCCTAATGGCAGCAGAGACAATTTTCTTAAGCTGCCAGCTTAAATATTTAAGCCACAGCCCGGCTCAGCTGCCTGGGCCAATTATCTCTGCTCTGGAGCTCCATGGCTCCTCCCTCCACGCACCTCGGCGCAGGTGTAAAATTAGCCTGCGGCTTTTGTTGTCATGGCTCCTCCACTGGGCTGGCTCTGCCCTTCTGTATCGCAGGATCATGCCAGCTCTGAAAGCCGGCCGTAGATAAGACCTGGCTAATGACAGCTCCAGCGCAGAATATTGCGGAATAAAAACCGGAAAGTATAAGCGAGCGGGCAATTAAAACAGAATGATGCATATATTTTAACAGCTCCCAAGTCCTTGGGATGTGGCTTAATGGCCCAAAAGCCAATGGCAGCCTAAAGTTCATCAGTTCATCTAGATAACATACAATCTTATTACTATCAAGTAGTTTAATATTAAATAATAAATTTAATTATATTTTTCTTCCATTTTATAGACCATTTCGCTCCAGCAGCGGAACTTCAAGCAGAAGATCGTGGCCCTGCTGAGGCGGTTCAAGGTCAGCGAGGAGCTGGAGGGCGAGTCGGGTCACCAGCGTACGGTGGCTGCCCTCCGCGGTGAACGGGATCTGGACGCACTCTTCCAGGAGCTGGAGTCGCTGTCGTGCTGCGAGGGCGATGACTCTGGCCCGGATATGGACAGCATATCGGTGGGCTCGACCCCGAAGCCGTCGCTGCGTCCCTTCTTCACCAACTCGCGGATCATGCTGCACGACAACATGACCGGCAACGGAGGCGATCTGAGCCAGGGACTGGGCGGCGGTGGTTCCGGGCCGGGAATTGGACCAGCGGGTGAGTGCCGGAACCGGAGCTCTGCGTGACTCTGGGGGTTGCATTTTTGTTGATGTATTCTCTAACTGGAGTTCCAAACTAAGCGACGTTTGCTCTTGAATTTGGCTTTTTTTTCATACGTTCTTGCTCTTGATGCGTTGCGTTGCCTTTTTTGAATATTTTGAAGAATAACAATCACACACACACTGACTTCCACATAAATTCCAATTGTATTCTGGCAAAAAATGGCAAAATTAATTCAAATTGCTTTCTAATGAGAGGAGAAGAATTTCCACAAATGTTTGCAGTCATCAGAGCTGGTGGAATTTTATTGATTTGTTTTTTCGTTTTATTTTAAAAGTGTCTGTCTGTCCGGGTCTGCCACTGCCATTGTTGGCAGTTTGGGTCAAGGATGAAGGAAATGTTGCCAAACGAATGTCACACACGCATACACAACACTCTGCCACACACTCACAGCTCAACAGCTCACAGCTCAACAGGACAAATTGTTTCGCAAAAAAAAAAGCGCTGGCACAGAGACAGTTAATTGTCCTGCTGACCGGCGATGTAGCTTCCTTCCAGCAGAGTCCTTGCCTCTTTCAAGCGAACAGTCGAGCATTACATGTAGCTTTTTGCCAAATAAATAGTTGTAAGTTGTAAGTTGTAAGTCAAGGCTCTTCTTGTACGATAACCATTAGTTGTGCTTACCTTAAATTGAAACTACTAGTACTTAAAATAACTCCAGATACAGCAAAACAAAACAAAACCAAACAAAACAAATACAAATACAATACAGAAAGATACATTTTGCATGGCTTGAACAAATCTCTCTTCCAGGAAACTCTGAGCGCCGATCATCGGATAAGAGCGACCAATTGACCAATTCATCTTACAATCTTGAAAATAACAAAAACCAAAAATGCATTCATTTAACAAACAATAACAATTCGGCAACAACACCAGGTCTGTGTACATTACAACAAAAATCGAAAGAAAACCAAAGTATATCTCAAGAAGTATCTCAACTATCAACTACCATCCATCCATTCCCAAAATCAAAATTATAGAACACACATGCATTCTCCCGCCCCCTGCCAGTCATGTACAATCTGTTTGTAAATAAAAATCAGGATCCATATCCGGCAACAACCTGAAACATAGGGGAATCTCTGGAATCTCTGAAATAAAGATTTAAATAGAGATTCCCTCATGTTCAGGTTGTTCCAGCGCCCTAATCCTTCGCCCTGGCTCACACTCACATCGCACATCCCACACCCCACATCCCAGACACGCGTACAGTACACCGCCACACACAGTCACATGTAAACTGGATCTGTAATCCGTATGCTTTCGATGTACTTTAGTTGTTGCACCACGCGTGGCTCTGCACCTTTGCATGCTCCGTCTTTGATTTGTGCCTCAATTTCATTGATTGTTTGTGTTTTTAGCTGGGTGTGTACAGTACAGTACAGTACAGTGCGTACGTACGGTGTGTAGTACACACATGTGCTTCCATATCAGGTGCATGTTTCGGGATCCTAAAATAAACTCCCCATCATTCTGTGGCCCAAAATAGATCCAAGTCCTCCGAGGCTACCTACCGACGCACTCGGAGCTGTTTTCCAAATTAGCTCAACATAGACGTCAGACCCTTGAGAACTGTAGCCCTAATCGCAGCCTTGTCGCCTCCATCCACCTCATAAAGTCTTGGGTTTGTTTGTCCCACCCCCCAACCCCCACCCCCATTTCCCGGCCCATTTCTTTCACTTTCACCTAACGTGTCGTGCGTTCCCAGCTTATTTTGATTTAAGTTCTTTTTTTTTTCGTTTTGATTAATCGGCGCATGGCTTTGAAAAATTCTACCTCTGGAGGAACATGGCTGCTCCACCCTCCTGCCCATTAGCCGCCTTCATCCCCCCTTCGGCATGGTCGTAAAATAATGAAAGCTTTAATTATATTTTCGGTCCGTGTTTTTTATTTGATTATTTATTTACACGGGCTCCTTGGAAGGGGTCACTCTTCGGAGGGCTATCTATTTATGGGCACGACTATTTGTGGCCGCCAGTCTGTCTCACGATTCTGTCTTTAGTGGCCTTCGCATGTCTGTCCCCCCGAACATCACAATCCTCCAATACTTCACTTATGGTCATTATAATAATAGTGTTTGTTTCCCGGTCTTCAAAAACCATCCAAACTGAAAGCAATTTTTAACAAATCCTATAAAGTATGATGCATCGATATCCACTAACTGAATGAAACGAATTATAACTCCTTAATCGAACACCATTGGTTAGAAATTGCTTTTAATGTATGATGTGGCCCATCACTCTTCTTGAAACCCAACTAGTACAATTTTCCATCTGACTAAGTGACTAATATACTCAACTAACATTTGTCCCGCCCCACAGACCGTGGCAACGAGAGCTCCGGAAACGAGGCCAATACCGGCTATAATGACGGCCAGACTTCAGATCCCCAGAACAGCCCGCCTCGGGACAAGGACTACATGCGTCTGCAGCAGCAACAACTAACCCCAGTCAGCTCCGTGGCCGCCAGCATGGCCAGTGGCAACCTAGTAACCCCCGCGCAGACGGAGAAGCGGTCCCGCCTGTTTCGGACTTCCAGCAATACACCCGTGGTGACGGGAAGCGGCGGCAACAGCGCCAGTGCTATTAGTGCCTCCGGGGGTGGCAAAAGGAAGCACACCCTCAGCCTGAGTGCTGAGCCCAGGTCCGTGCTGGAGACCTGCCTGTCGCCCACCAATGTGGAGCCACGCAAGCTGTTGCTCGACCAGTTGAATCGCGTGTTCGCCGGCGAAGACAGTGTCATACCAGAGGTGTTGACCATCATCAGTCCGCCAGAGGCCCTGGGTGGTAGTGGGCTCTTGGCCAAGCTGGTCACGCTATTCGCCAACTCCTTTAAGCCGGCCTTCGTGCCGCAGAACACGGCCGAGGTCAAGGCGGTATTGCAGGCGCTTATGGCCAAGATCCAGAAGTAGTAAGTGTTCCTTTCACATCTCTTCTTTCCAGTCACTTGATAATCTTGTCTTGCAGCTGTAACTCCAATGCCAAGCCACCACACACGGTCAAGGTGCTGCTCATCGGCGGGGACTGGCTGCAGGGTGCCACCCTGCGGCACTACGTGGAGCTTATGGGTGTGCGCCCGCCCGACTGGCTGAACCATCTGCGTTTCTATCTGGTACCGATCGGCGGTAGTTGCGGCAATGTGGCGCGCCACCTCAGCCAGATGGACCAGGCGTATGCCGCCATGTTTGGCTCCGACAACTGGACCCAGTTGTGCGAACGAGCGGCTGCCACGGCGGCGGCAGTCAGTGCCGTCACCACCGTGAATGCTACCGCCTTGACAGCCAATCTGGCGGATGCGGCCGGGGTGAACAAGTCGGACATTGCAGAGCTGGTGCAACGCATCCAACGGTACTTGCTGGCAGCAGGACCCTGCACCCAGATTCCCATTGCCGAGGCCATGGTTAACTACAAGGACGAAGACTCCTGCCAGATTTTTGTGCCGTTTGTCAGCGTGAGTATCCATTCTATCCATGTATTTTAATCCGACGACGAACTAATTTTAAATATGTTATTTCAGGATGTTCGCATTGGTTACTTGGATGCCCAAGCCTCGTTGGATCTTGAGGAGAATGCAGGCGGCTCGAGCGCTATCGGCAGTGCATTGGGCTTGGGCTCCAGTTCGGCTATTCCTATTGGTAGCCAGAGTTCGCCCAATGTTCATGGCGTGGTGTCGGGCTCGCCGCCCCAGCAACAGCAGCTGATTATGGGACGCATCTCACCACCGCTGCAGACGCCACCATCGTCCGCATCGTCCCACCGGGAGCGGATTGCAAGCGAGACTTTGAGCACGCCATCGTCGCTGCAGCAGCAAACCTTCAGCGGAGCATTGGCTGCCGCCGAGGCTGTGGAGCTGCAGGTGGACTATTGGCCGGTGGTGCGGCCGGGCGAGGGGCATGCCAAGGAATCGAAGAGCGGCAGCGGATCGAAGGGCGGTGATGCCGGCGGCAAGAATAGCATTAAGAGTACGTTTAGGAACCTGCAGGTGTGGCGACTGCCACAGCATGCACAGCAATTGGGTGATATGTTTAATGGACTGACTGTTAGTTTCGCCACCAAGGAGAAGAAGCAGAAGCAGAGTAAGTTCGCCGGAATATACATACGAATCCATTGAGGCAAACTCTAATCCTGTTTGTCTCTTCAGTTATGCGCCTAGGAAAGAAGAAGGACAAGGAGCGTGATCTCGAGAAGGAGCAGTGTGTGGAGGGTGTGGCCCGTCTAATTTGCTCACCCAAGCAATCGCATCCGGTGCCACTACGAGGTAAGGGATATCTTAGCCCATATAAGATATAGCAGTAACATATTAATTATTGAAATTATTTAATTGCAGTGTACATCGATGGTACTGAGTGGACGGGCGTCAAGTTCTTCCAGGTCTCGTCGCAATGGCAAACGCATGTCAAGAACTTTCCCATTGCACTCATCGGCTGCACGCCCATGTCCTGTGCCGAATTATCCTAGTCATTTTAATCCCCACGCTCATACGGGACACGCAACGTTCCCGGATAGGAAACAGAGACACACACAAAACAGAAATTGAAACTAAATACAAAAAATACGTGCTTGGAGCAAGGGAGTCAGACACTTGCGCGGCAATAAATATTATTAAATGAAAAGAATGATAATTTATTTATAATTAGTATTTGTAAATTTTTAGTTAATAAACCATTAGTATGTACTCCAGTTAAGTTAAGTTCATTTCCGCGCTCAGCTTGCGAACTTATCAATTCCTTTCGAGCCGCCACATCACAGACCCAACAACCAGAGACACTCTTCTAGTTTAAAATTGTGCTTAAAGTAATTAACAAAAAACTCGTCAAAGATGAACAACGCGTATCAAAATAATCCTGTACAAGAAAGTCAAGAACTAAAACTAAACGTCGTGTAGTTACCGTTTCAAAAACTTCTATAAACACGTTGCTCTTGCCTGTTGGCAAGTTATAGCATATGTATATCCCGTATCCCCGTGTCAGGAATCGGGGCAGTAGGCTCCCTGATCTCAAAATCGTTGCTCCCGACTGGCCAACTATCGAGTGTATCTAAAGGTTATGCAGAAATCTTCAACTAATTGAAAAAACAAAAAAAAACTTGACATATTTAACCAACCCGTCGTCTATATACTACCTAAATCAGAGAAAATATCTATATGTGAAATTATATACAATACGTACTATATTCAAATATGTAGTATTCCTATCTAATCAACCATATACAAACCATTGTGTACTACTCTTATTGTTGTGATTTTCGAAAATTTCAAAGTGTGCAGCGTTTAAGGCAGCCCTATTGTATTAGCGCATGTTGAGAAAAGTAAATTTATACATGTATACACAAAGTAAATCTATATAGATCGCATAGCAAGAGAGAAGACAGTTCGATATATCATAAATGTACAATATATATTCTATTTCCCGTTTCCCTGCATTCGTATCCCCGTCCCATCCCACACCGTAGTAGTTGCGATCCTATCCCAATCCAGAACTCCCTGCGTGTTTTTTCCCCGTTTGAACGGAGAAATGGAAGTGACGTTCGAGGTGCGTTGAGTTAAAGAAAAGAACTGCATTGTAAGTCGTGTAATTTATAATTGTATTATTAAATATATTAAAAGTTAAATACGAAATGGTCATGACTCTTTATTTGTCAAATGCTTAGCACACGTGCAGCACCTGCTGCGGCAGGCCATTAACTAGGATAGAGCGCTCATTGAGACCTAATGGTCCTGCGATTCCACCAGGTGGTAGCAGAAATTCATTTTCCGGATAGCCTTTGGGTTGGGCGAACTCCAACAAATTGGCATTGCTTTGGCTAAGAGTTTCGAGGGACCAAACGGCCAAGTTACGAGTCTTTCCATGGCGGGCCAGGACATAGTACTGCGGAAGAGTGGTATTGTAATTCGACAGATCTGCAAGTGGACTCCAGACTCTTACCTTATCTTGGATATCCACCAGAAAGCCTACGATCAACGCCCAGTGTGCTCTGTGGCCGGACTTCAGGCAAGGTGCGTGGTTCACATCCGCATCATACCTTTTTTAGTTTCATATTTTAAAGGGTTTTAATATTAAGGATAACCAATTATAGAATGAGTACAAGAGTTTAAGAGTATAAGAGTTTGAATCTTTCAATTGGGTTGTTTTGGAACTTTTATTAAGCAATATAATTAGGAGCCGGGGGATAAATGAGGGACAATTAACTTAAATGCAAATGGGTCTGGCTAGCCAACCCGCATTGGCGGCGAAACTAGGATAACGCCATCGCCCCGCACAAACAGCATAGGAATGGTGCGTTTTGCGGTCTTGTAAACCTCTTCATACGTCTCCTCGTCGATTTCCACGGTGGTCACCGTCTCTTCCGCGTCACCCAGAACCATGTTCAGATGCTGATCGAAGGCCTGCCGGTAGAGTGTTATTAGAGGTCTAGGAATAGCCTAGAATAGATAAGTGAACTCACATGAAGACGTCCTCGCAGTTCCCGCTCATTACGCATTTTTACGTATACCTTCTCATCCAAACTCAAGCGGATGAGATCCAGGGGCTCCTTGACCGGCAAAATAACCTGACTCAGCTGCAAGTACGTGGATTATAGACATTTTATTGTGCTTTGAATATTTTACATACCTGCTCCTCTTCGGTGGCCATTACAAAAGCAAATTCACGGTTTTTTATTAACAAATATTAATTATTTTCCGTTTGTTGTATGAAACACAATGCTTTTTGTAAATTTATCACTAAAAAATACCATAAAACTCGCGACTCTAACAGCTGTTGCGGTGCTGTTACTGAAAATCGGTGCTGTTAACGCGGCCGCGAAAAAACCCATCTTAAACTAGTTTTAAACCAAACTTAAAGTATTCAGTTTTTATAAAAGGATGCGGTACAAGAAGACAGCCTCCGGCATGCAACAACTCCTTGACCTTGTCGCAATTGAGTATACCTTCGTGCAGTTGACAGGCACCGCGGGGATGCAAATACTTGCGGGTGATTTCGTACAAATACTGGCCACTGAAGAGCTCTCCGTTAAGGGTGTACTCCTGCGCAATGGATTCTTTGAGAAGTTCCGCAGCCGTTGGCTGCCCACCGAGCAACATGCTGAGTGCTGTCAACCCACAAGTTGGTCCCACCTGGAGGAGTATAGGTAAGTAATGAGTATAAGTATGCAGAAGCTTATCTTTAGCCCCCACCTGGAGAGTACTAGGCACCGAGTAGTACTGGCAGCGTTTTGGAGCCGCATATTGGCACACTCGGCTGAGGTAGCACCCTTTTTGCACCTCTGGATACTCCTTGGCCCAGCTGCACTCATCCGTGGCAATATTTATATTAACAGGAAGCTCCTTCAACTCCGTGGGCGTCTGTGGTATCGGAACCGAGGGAAGCGGTGGTGGTGGAGGCGGTGTGACTGGCGAAATGTGCGACATTTATGTATGAGGAGTAAGTAAATAAATGACCCTTCCAATTCTGACAACAGAAACAGCTGTTTTCCGTCACTAACAGAACTCTGTTCTTTTAATAAAATTTACTGTTAATCAAATAAAAAATTAAATTGTTTTTATTTTAAAATATTTTTTTTGTTTTAGTAACTATATATCCATTAGAGGATCTTCCTCATCTGAAACGTAATCGTCATCATTGTTTTTTTGTTTTTTATTATCGTGTTTTCTTATTGCAGCCAAGGATTTTAAAAGAAGGGGTTTCGCTGCCTCCTTAGGGTGCAGTTCCTGAATAACATCTGAAATAAATTTTGTGAGATAAGCTCATAGCGATGAAAAATTTGAAATTAAATACCTAAAAGGGCATCTTCAAAATGTTCGTATTTCCATATTTTTATATTTCTTAAGTTTCTTTTTTTCGAGCGTGATTGGCTATCATAAATAAGATCCTTCGAAATTACATTTTTGAGAGTCCTGGGCAGAATATCTCCGCTAAGCAAATACTTTAATTTGGCGGTCTGTGGAGTATTTGGAATTATTCATTATGACTATTCAATGCAAAGTTATTAATAACTTACGTATTCAATTTTTTTGCCATTGGCTATCTCATTGTCAACTTCCTCTAAGTCTGCGTTCGTTTGTAGTGGAAATTCTATCTCATTTAATTTCGATACACTTTCATCAACCAGCTCAGTTATCAGGTATTCCTGCTCCTTTTTCGTTATTATTTGTTTTGCGTTAAAATCTTCATCATCGTCCTTAGACGGCATCACGTCGGCATCATCATAGTTATCATCATAGTCAATCGGTGTTGAGCCCAAGTAGACTACCTCAGTACTATTCAAATTTTTTTCCAATTTTATTTTGTTGCGGGAAACTTTGTCTTTTACGTTAGAAATTGCACGACCTAGTTGCTTAATCGCCGGTTCGGAAGCATCATACAGTTTGATTGCATCTAAAAAAGATTAAACTCTGGTTGAAATGGCAATGAATAGAAATCGAATTTTAATTACCCAAGAGTGCGTTTAAAAAGTTAGTATAACAACGCAGTTGCTTTTTTCCATGCATTCCTTCTATATTATAATTAACAACCATTTCTTCCGACAATATATTTGTCAAGGATGAGGAAAGGGTTCCAACTTTGAAAATGTTCGATCTCATTTGTGCTACCTGTAATATAAAAGGACTGATCAATCTCGATTCCCAATCGTTTTCATATACTGGCTTACACAATCCTGTCGATTATCCTCGGTGATGGCATTTTCAATATCCACGAGATCTGATTCGGACTCTAAAGGAAATTTGAATTTCGTGACGGTTTTGGTAGCAGGTTTTTGGGGCATAAATTGTTGTTTCATATATTCTTGCATATAAGCAGACTGGATGGCTACAGCCCCAGTCAGATCCTTCAGTTGGTTCCTTAGTGTCCTAACCTCCTCATGCATTCGTTTGTTTTCATCTTTGAAATGCAAATTAATCATTTTGTTAATATCCTTTTAAAAATGAAATATTAACTGTTACCTCTAACTACTGCCAATATGCGTTCAACAGTGGGTTGTTGCTGGTCATGACGAAGAGTGTTTGATCCTTCTGCCATTGTGGATAAAGTTCACCCTAGCGGTTGAATTGTTTTAGTCATGCAGGAATCACAAGGAAAAGTATTCACCAAGGATTCCGAAGTGAATTACGATCCTTACATTAAGAAGTAGTGTTTCACATCAACAAGTAAGGATTAAACTTGGTTTTTGAGCAAATTTTTTTAAGAATAAGTGTGTTTTTTATATTTATTTTTGCAAATAATATTTTATTTTTGTCAGAACAAACACTAGACGCCTCAAAACATATGATACTCTCCTTCTACGTATTAACAGTGTACTGTTAAACGCAGTTTCTGATTGAGCGCCAATTTACGATAATTTGAATTAGAAAAATAGTTTAGGTCAAATTCATTTATTTATTATTTTTATTATAAAAAAATATATTTTATATTAACTTTATCATTAAATTCCATATGCTTTAATTTTTCTTACTTTACTCCTTTTCTTGTGTAAGTTATTTTTAACGCAAATCATTGCTTTGGTAAGTAACAAATCAGCTGGCTTTGTGGGGTCCACTAGGCGGATTGCCTCTGCATAATAATATTAAAATATAAAAAATAAAACTATCAATATGAAACATGAAGGGCAGGGGAACTTACCCAAAAGACTGGGGAAAAAGTTTAAATACTGGTTGAGTGCTTTTTTAGAATTAAGACCAAGAATATTGAAGTCGACGATGAGTTCCTCTGTCATAACATTTTTTAAAGATTGAGAAAGTTTGCCGGTACTAAGCAAAAGCTTTATTTTATTTATCTGAAAATAAATTGAACTTCCATGTCATAATAAAGGTTTGATTTTAACAATCCACTTACGTAATCAGCTTGGTCATGTCTCTGTATTTCTGAATCTATTAAAATTAGATCGCTTTCAGATGTCAGGGGAAAGTCAATGTGGTTTCCTATTGCGGTTGTTGTAATTATTGATTTCGTGCATATAGGATCGGCTACCTTTATGCGTTTTTTTTCCTTTGAGCTTTTGGTGGATGAGTTCTTGATACAAGGTAGCGACTGATTGCTTTCCCTCAGAAGTTTCCTTTCCTTACAACTTTTTTTGGTGTATGCGTTCTTGATACAAGCTAGCGCCTGTCGAAGTAACTTTTCGGGGTTCCCCATGGGATTAACCATTTGAATCGCCTCTAAATATACAGTTCTATTAGTCCATATGCTTTTCGTAAAAATCATGAGCTTACCAAAAAGAGCAGATATATAATTATTGAAACATCGAAGTTCTTTTTTGTTGTTAACTCCTTCAAGATTGTAATCCATTATAAGTTTCGCCGTTAAAATGCCCTTTAAAGATCTGGACAAAGATCCGACGCCTATTATCGATTTCATTCGATTCACCTGTTGATTAAAGTTTTAGAAAGATTTTTTAAATCTAAATATACATACATAATAGTCTCTTGTATCCGCTGTAATGTATTCATTCAGGCATAATAAATCAGAGTCGCAACCTATAGGAAATTTGACTGGAATCGGCTCGATTATAGACACGGTTGGTATCTCCACAGGCTCCATTATCGTCCTGCCACTTTCTATATTCACGTACTGCTGCATAAAAGCGGTCTGATTGGTAATTGCATCCGCGAGCCTTGAAATCTCGACTCTAAGGGACTGAATGTCTCCGCGCAAGTCTTCATTTTCCTCTGTAAAAGATAAATATATTTAAATTAAATATAATTTGGACCGTAGAATAATGGAGGGAAGGTATCACCTCTGATAGTGGATATGAGCTTGTCAATGGGCTGCGGCTGCTGTTCCTGTTGTGGTTCTTGGGATTGGTCATATGGGTCTGTAGATATAAAAAAATTTAATTAGCGCGGTTTTGTATAACTTCATATTACTTACAATTGTAGTTGCTGTACTCCGTCATGATAAAAACAAACAAATAAATATTGATAGTCGCAGAATTTCCAAATAATCTTAAGCGAGGATTTTCCCAAGATAGGAATTCCTCGATGATTCAATGCCAGTTAGTTTCACAATGGATTCCTGAAGGAATCTGTGCACGAATTCTATAATCGAAAGAAATTAAGTTTTATTTTTTCATAACGCTATCCAGGTTTCAAGTTTTTGTAGATTATTCCGCTAATTGAACAAGAATTCCACAAAAACCTAAAATATAATGAAAATATATGATCGCCTTCAGCCGTTTTATAACACCAATCCAGAAAACAGCTGATTGCTGTTGTAATCGATTGAAAGTCGATTGCACCTTTGGCGCAATATTTAAAATACCCCATGACCATTAAATATTAAATATTGGCTCTCACCGGAATGTCCGTCAAACTAGCGTCGCCTAGTTAGCGTCGAAGTGGAACGGTGGAATCGGAACACCGCAACGAATTTTCTTATTTTCAATTATTTTACTGTTTATCCACTAAATTGAATGAAATAAAGTTTAGAATTGTTAAGAATTGAAGCATTTATAGTTTTTTCTTACTTTGGGCGGGATCAACAACCTTAAAATACCATTAAAATACATTTGAAAAATTGGCCCGATATTGCAGCTAATAGGTCAAAATATTGAGGGTAATACCTGAAAGTTTCATAAAAATCGCTCCCTACGTTTTGGAGAAAATCGGATAAAAGTGGGCCAATCAGCCCATACAAAAATGACCACCAAAAATTGTTATTAATATTGTGAAGCTCTAGCTGTGAGAGGATGCCCCCATATGCACGGTAGTTGAGACGATGTATCACCTTTTCTAGTATATCTGGAGCAAAAATCATTCAAATCGCTCCCAACAATTTGATAGAGAAAATCGATTTATGGTTCCCCATTGATTTTAATTGATAAGTGAGGCGCCAACTCGTGAACCGGAACCAGTCCACGAACAAGTTCGTCCCACAAGTTCCGAATCTACAGACCGCCTTTGTTAGGCATGAATATGATTATTGAGTCCTTTACAGAGGATGCCCCATTATGCACGGTATGCCGTTGCAAAGCAAATTTTTCAACGGAAACCAATTTCTCTATCCCACTCGACATCTGAAAATAAGAATAATTATTTTAATAAATTAATTTGGTTTGTGTACATATTACACTTACAGCTTTTAAATGTATGATTTGCAGGTGTCCATTTAAATTGGACGCCGCAATGGCAAATATTTTCCACCCATGGAAACTTCCAGGAGCATTCTGAAAAATAAAAATGTTACTATTTATTATATTATTATTGTATTATTGCTTACTTGAATGTGTTTCATGTGAAATTCATCGAAAGCGATGAAAAATGGTTCATCACCTTCGATTATGAAGTTCAGGTTACTACTCATATTCACCTTCCCTTCCTCCAAATCCAATTTTCGCTTATCCATCCAAACTTTGAATGCGTGGGAGAAATTTTCTTTTTCAAACATCTTTAAATTGGATGCGAACTCCATGGCGGGTAAATAATGGTAAATATAGAATCAGCTGTTCGAATAGATTACACTTTTTAATTGCAACCAGGGATACGAAAACTTTTTTTTAAATATAATTGAAATACAAATTAAATAATATTTAAAAATCCAACTAAACCCCAAAACCAACCCCAATTTAAAAATAATATTTATTAAATAAATTAATGCAAATAGTCTGCATCCCTGGTTGCTCCTTTGAAAGAAACTTATTTCCACTAAAAATGGTCAATATATACGGAAATATTATAAATATGGTAAGTTTAATATTATTATTATTAAACAATTATTAAACAAGCAGTATATAAGTAGTATATAAGTCGGAACGGTCGGGATCGGCCGTCTATAAAATGGTAAATATAGCTTCCATATAACTTATTGATCGGAAATGCCATAACTTTGTTGTTTTTAAGTTAGAAGGATGGGAATTTCTATGGATTCTATTTTGGGCACACTTATACGATCTTCTATACGATCCTATTTCATAAGGATCGGCCGACTATATTCTATAGCTGCCATATAACTGATTGATCGGAAACGCCATAACTTTGGTGTTTTTTAAGTTAGAGAGTTGGGACTTTCTGGGGTGTTGGCAGCACCGGATCCGGTCTTGGCATCACCAGAACTGGTAATGGCAGCACCGGAACTGGTGTTGGCAGCACCGGATCCGGTGGTGTCAGCGCCGGAGCCATTGGTGGGGGCAGACGGCGCGCCACCACCGAAAAAGCCAAAACGCGTTTACCGCGCAAATCATCAGTATGAATGGAAGGAGGTGACCCATATCGACGGAAATTGGAGATTATGGAAAAATGAGCCACTACAGTGCCCATTGTGCTTTATGCAATGTGGTACAACAAGAAGTTATTCTGCACACTTCTCAAAGTGTGCAGACACCCCCAAGACTGCCCTTATTGTCCCTATGTAAAAGTGCTCCCAAACTTTGGGCAGCATAAAAAGTTTAAATGCAAGGGGACAACGGTAATATACAAGGCAGTCGAAGAGATGTTTGACTTACGGCGGCGTTGGAGTATGACCAAAAATGAAGGGAGAGATACGGGATTGGAGGATACGGCGGAGAATTCCTACGAAGTGTCGGAGGAGATGCTCGATAACATTTTGGGTAAGTTAGAAAAACATATAATTAATGAAATTTATATTAATATGCAATTTTTTCTAACGGGACCTCAAAAGCTCCAGCAGCCATCTCTTACTTTTGAACAGCTGATTGTTTATTTACAATTTACCGCCATGGAGTTCGCACTTAATTTAAAGATGTTTGAAAATTATAATTTCTCCCACGCATTCAAAGTTTGGATGGATAAGCGAAAATTGGATTTGGAGGAAGGGAAGGTGAATATGAGTAGTAACCTGAACTTCATAATCGAAGGTGATGAACCTTTGAAAAAGGCGAAAAGAGTTTACCGCACCAAGTATGTACACCAATGGAAGGAGGTAGTCCATATCGATGGCAACGGGACAAAATGGGTCAACGAAAAATTGCAGTGCCCACTCTGCTTTTTGGCATGCGCTTCCCAAAGGCAGTACTCCAAGTTTTCCGTGACACCAAAAACCCACAGCTGCCCATATTGTCCATTCATAAAAGCGCTCCCTAACCTTGGGCAGCACCAAAAATGTAGGTGCAAAGGAAGGAAGGACACGTTGTACAAGGCAGTTGGCGAGATGGCACATTTACGGCAGCGGTGGAAGTTGCAAAAAAATGAAGAGAGGGCCTTGGAGGATACGGCGGAGGATGATTTGTACGAAGTCTCGGAGATGCTCGATCACATTTTGGGTAAGTTAGAAAAACGCGCCGGAGCCGGTGGTGGCAGCGCCGGAGCCGGTGGAAGATGGAGCGCCACCTTTTAAGAAGCCGAAGAGAGTGTACCGATCAAATTATGAACACGAATGGAAGGAGGTTACTCGTGTAGACGCAAACGGCAAAAATGGATTAACGACCCACTGCAGTGCCCACTCTGTTTTATGGAATGTGGCACAAAGAGGAAATATTCTGCACACTTCTCAAAATGTGCAGATACACCAAAAACTCACGGCTGCCCGTACATTAAAGCGCTCCCTAACCTTGGGCAGCACTTGAAATTCCGATGCAAAGGAAGGAAGGACTTATACAAGGCTGTTGGGGAGATGGCACAATTGAGGCAGCGGTGGAAATTGAAAAAAAATGAAGAGGGCCGTGGAGGATACGGCGGAGAATTCCTACGAAGTGTCGGTGGAGATGCTCGATTACATTTTGGGTAAGTTAGAAAAACATATAATTAATGAAATTTATATTAATATGCAATTTTTTCTAACGGGACCTCAAAAGCTCCAGCAGCCATCTCTTACTTTTGAACAGCTGATTGTTAATTTACAATTTACCGCCATGGAGTTCGCACTTAATTTAAAGATGTTTGAAAATGATAATTTCTCCCACGCATTCAAAGTTTGGATGGATAAGCGAAAATTGGATTTGGAGGAAGGGAAGGTGAATATGAGTAGTAACCTGAACTTCATAATCGAAGGTGATGAACCTTTGAAAAAGGCGAAAAGAGTTTACCGCACCAAGTATGTACACCAATGGAAGGAGGTAGTCCATATCGATGGCAACGGGACAAAATGGGTCAACGAAAAATTGCAGTGCCCACTCTGCTTTTTGGCATGCGCTTCCCAAAGGCAGTACTCCAAGTGTTCCGTGACACCAAAAACCCACAGCTGCCCATATTGTCCATTCATAAAAGCGCTCCCTAACCTTGGGCAGCACCAAAAATGTAGGTGCAAAGGAAGGAAGGACACGTTGTACAAGGCAGTTGGCGAGATGCTACATTTACGGCAGCGGTGGAACTCGCAAAAAAATGAACGGAGGGCCTTGGAGGATACGGCGGAGGATGATTTGTACGAAGTCTCGGAGGAGATGCTCGATAACATTTTTGGTAAGTTAGAAAAACATATAATTAATGAAATTTATATTAATATGCAATTTTTTCTTGCCGGACCCGGTGTTGGCAGCGCCGGAGCCGGTGGAAGGAGCGCCACCTTTCAAAAAGCCGAGAATATACCGCACGTTTGTGGAACACGAGTGGAAGGAGGTGGCCCACGTCCTAAGTGTCGGTGGAGATGCTCGATTACATTTTGGGTAAGTTAGAAAAACATATAATAATGAAATTTATATTAATATGCAATTTTTTCTAACGGGACCTCAAAAGCTCCAGCAGCCATCTCTTACTTTTGAACAGCTGATTGTTAATTTACAATTTACCGCCATGGAGTTCGCAACTTAATTTAAAGATGTTTGAAAATGATAATTTCTCCCACGCATTCAAAGTTTGGATGGATAAGCGAAAATTGGATTTGGAGGAAGGGAAGGTGAATATGAGTAGTAACCTGAACTTCATAATCGAAGGTGATGAACCTTTGAAAAAGGCGAAAAGAGTTTACCGCACCAAGTATGTACACCAATGGAAGGAGGTAGTCCATATCGATGGCAACGGGACAAAATGGGTCAACGAAAAATTGCAGTGCCCACTCTGCTTTTTGGCATGCGCTTCCCAAAGGCAGTACTCCAAGTGTTCCGTGACACCAAAAACCCACAGCTGCCCATATTGTCCATTCATAAAAGCGCTCCCTAACCTTGGGCAGCACCAAAAATGTAGGTGCAAAGGAAGGAAGGACACGTTGTACAAGGCAGTTGGCGAGATGCTACATTTACGGCAGCGGTGGAACTCGCAAAAAAATGAACGGAGGGCCTTGGAGGATACGGCGGAGGATGATTTGTACGAAGTCTCGGAGGAGATGCTCGATAACATTTTTGGTAAGTTAGAAAAACATATAATTAATGAAATTTATATTAATATGCAATTTTTTCTTGCCGGACCCGGTGTTGGCAGCGCCGGAGCCGGTGGAAGGAGCGCCACCTTTCAAAAAGCCGAGAATATACCGCACGTTTGTGGAACACGAGTGGAAGGAGGTGGCCCACGTCGACTCCACAGGAAAAGAGTGGAAGAACGCCCATCTCCAGTGCCCCCTTTGTTTTGCGGAGTGTGGCACAAGAAGGAAATTTTCGGCCCACTATTCCATGTGCGTAGACACACCAAAAATTTACGGCTGCCCATATTGCCCTTATATTAAAGCGCTGCCTAACCTTGGGCAGCACTTAAAATTCAGATGCAAAGGAAAGAATGAATTTTATAAGGCTGTTGGGGAGATGGCCGAATTGCGGCAGCGGTGGATAAATAAAAAAAATCAAGAAAGAGAGAAGAATACGGTGGAGGAAATGGATAATTCCATCGAAGCGTCGGAGGAGATGCTCGATGGCATTTTTTTGTAAGTTAGAAAAACATATAATTAATGAAATTTATATTAATATGCAATTTTTTTTCTACAGATTAGACTGATATTAATCAGGTCTCCTGTGGCGCTGTAATTTTAAATGTTAATATGTAATTTTAAATATTTTTAATAAATTATTCAAAGAAAAATGTGCAGTTTTCCACATTTGATTTTCAAACTATTTGGTTTTAAGTTTTTAATAAAAAGTTCCCCTGGCCGAGTCGGGTTCATCGTCTGCTCTGGAAACGGAGCTACGAGCCAATGGCCCCAAACTGCGAATTTCTGGCCACGTCTTCAGCCTTTTAACAACACCAATCCAGAAAACAGCTGATTGCTGTTACCGACACCAATCCAGAAAACAGCTGATTGCTGTTATAATCGATAGAAAATCGATTGCACCTTTGGCGCAATATTTAAAATACACCTTGACCATTAAATATTGGCTCCCACCGTATTATCTTATTATTTATTTACGATCTACTGTTATTAACTTAACACGGACAGTTAGATTTTTTAGGATGATTACGTAGCGGTGATGATAATCGAATGATCGTATCTGAACAGGTTGTCACATTAGAAGAAGAGTTTGACTGTTGAAATAAGAACATCATTTCATCATCGGCTTATTTAAAAGAAAATATTAAGGTACCCACATCTTCATCCAGCTGCAAAGCCTTCCTAGATAAAGTCTTAAATGCCAAATCCAAGTTACAGCCGTTCTTAGCAGACGTTTCATAATAGGGTATATTATTACTCCGTCGGCACCATTCTTTCACTTCACGATTAGACACAATACGGTTGTCCAGATCTACCTTGTTGGCAAGCACCATAAAGGGGAAATGCACAGGATCGCGAGGACAAGCTTGTATGAGGAACTCGTCGCGCCACGTGTCTAGTGCTTGGAAGGATATGCGTGAAGTAACGTCGAATACAAGGATGCAGCAGTCAGCACCTCGGTAGATGCAACTACTGAGACATACAAAGCGTTCTTGACCCGCAGTGTCCCAGATCTGAAAATATTTTAGTATTCGCTCATACACAAAAATGGAGGGAGCATTTAAGATTACCTGGAGTGTGATTACGCGATCATCAACCTCAACATCTTGGGTGCAAAAGTTGACTCCGACTGTGCCGATTTCTGGTATGCTGAAGCGTCGCTCTACGTACCTCTTTACCAGCGATGTTTTTCCGACACCCATCTCACCTATTACAATTACTTTAAAAATAGATTTTATTTCACTATTCATTTTATTGTACGTCCTGGCTTGGACTTGACTTTCGAACTGACGCTCTCCTACTAATCAGGGTGTCGGTGATCCACCAAACTATAAGTGAGCCACTCGCAGTCATCGTGGGGAAAGGCGATGACTGATCCTGCAAACAATTTGTATGATATGGGGAAGATAAGACCGGTTCGCATTCAATAAGTATTTTGTTAGCTTAATGATTGTACGATTTATTGTGGATTTTTCTATTATTTATTTTGTAAATTAAACAAATTATAAGATATTCTTCTGTGGGAGGTCATCCGGGGACTGCTACATCCTCTGAATTAGAGTACGAGGAGGTTCTCTTCATATCTTTCCAATTTTCTCTCAATTTCTTCTGCTCCCCAATCGCAACATATTTTAGGTCAACTGTCCCTTTGCACCCTTTCAGGTGGGTGCCCTAGTTTACCCCTGTTTGGGTGAAGGTGCTCCACACATAGGGGCATTGTTATAATTTGGTTGGTGAGAGGAGAGGTAAGGTATTATAGTTAAATTTTCGTGGACTATCCTGCAAGGCCGTTTCGCATTCAATAAGTACATATTTTTTTAGCTTAATGATGTACGATTTATTGTAAATTCTTCATTGTTTATTTTGTTAATAGTTGAAATAAAGTACATACCAAATATACGCAATTTACATGTGTATTACCAAAAAACAAGGAGAAATTTTACATGGAATACTATTTATAATCATAGGATATACACAAATAACATAGTTACTAATCCAAAATGTCGCCCGAATGTCTTGCAATGGGTGTTTAGGAGCTGAGCCGATCAGGACCGTGCGCTGCCGATTCGATAGTGTTGGAAATAATGTCGATAATTACATTAAAAAAGTAATTTTTTATTTAATTTACAATCACAAGATTTTTTGTTTTGCTTCGAAGATACTTTGTTTTTGTATTCTCAATTGTAGCTGCTGTTGCAAAGCCAGACAATGCGTGCAAAAATTGACTAATTAAACGGAAAAATAGAACTAGAGAGGAAGGCGGGCATGAATGTATTTAAATATTTAATACGAGTACACTTCTTTGTGAAACGGTTGGATGGGTAGTTAGTCTGGTTGGGTTTGGTAGGGTACACTGTTTAAGCCATTGCCAGAGGCCATTAAGGAGTCTGCTGTTAGATGATGTCTATCTGATTCTGAACTTTGCATCCTATCAATTAATTAATTACTATGCTGCTTGCTGAAATTGTTTTACTTAATCATAGAACACTCTTCTCCGTCGTCGTCCGTCGTACTTCTTGCATCTCTTGATCAATATTATGTTGGAAATATTATTTAATAATATAGATTGTGTAATTATCCTTGCTCTGTTATTACATTAGCACTGACAGTTGTCGGGGTTGCCAGGACGATTGTTTTGCGAGTTCAAAATGATCTGATCGGGAAAATCATTTACAACATCAGCCTGCGTAAGATAAGAGATGGGAATTTAATAATAAGGATGACTATTCACATATTCTAAGGGCACTGACCTCCGCTTCCTGCTCCAGGGCATTCTTAGCTATAGTCTGAAACGCCAGCTCCACGTTAATTCCCTCCTTAGCGGACGTTTCATAGTATGGTATATCGTTCTTCGATTGGCACCATTGCTGCGCCCGACGCGTGGACACCTGGCGGTTGTCCAGGTCCACTTTGTTACCCAGTACCACGAAGGGGAAATGCTCAGGATCACGTGGACTGGCTTGTATGAGGAACTCGTCGCGCCAAGAGTCGAGATTCTTGAAGGAGTTGGGTGCCGTAACGTCATAGACGAGCACGCAGCAGTCGGCTCCCCGGTAAAAGGCCACACCGAGAGACTGGAAGCGTTCCTGACCAGCAGTATCCCAGATCTGGTTAATAAAATTTCGATTAGAATAATATATTAATGTGAACATTCGGGGCGAGATCCTGCTTACCTGCATTGTGACCACTCGGTCGTTTACCACCACCTCTTTTGTGCAAAAGTCGGCTCCTATTGTGGCTTTGTATTGGTTGGAGAAGCGTTTGTTTACATACTGATTCATGAGCGAGGTCTTGCCGACACTGCTGTCGCCCAGAATGATAACTTTCAGCAGGGATTTCTTACGGCTGGCCATTTCGATGTACTAGTAATTTGTTTGCTGGATTGGTGCTTTTGGTTGTTTGGCTGACTGGCTGGCTGGCTGCAAGAGGAAAGGTGTATCGATTAGACGATGTAAAAATACTCGCAGTACTTCGGACTTTGCGTTAATTCGATTAAGCGCGGGCAAGAGAACAGCAACGGCTCGACAACAGCTGTGAAGGGAAATCTTTGGAGTGCAGATAACACGACTGGACTGGAGTCAGGCAGTGATCCATTGAGCTGGATGATAATTCGAAACCACTGACTCATCATCAGTGGTCACAATGAGTGATCGCCGGAAGGGGATGAGGGTGGGCGGGCCTACCCGCATCGGACGATAAAGCCTGATCACTGAACATTACTCGCGCGAGGCGGAGAAAGTGCGCAGCACACACACACACGAACACAAAGCGAGGTCACTCTGCCAGCGTAATCGACAGGAATACGCGAACAATGCACTTGTAGGGGGGGGGGGGCCAGAAAACGCCCATTTCCTGGCCACAGAGGATAGGTTCTACAGTGGACAGTCCAAATAGTGCTAAATGAGTGCGAAACTTAAGGCAACCACCCCGCCCCGACGCCCCCACCGACGGCTCCAAAAAGTGACTTGTTTTTCTTCACAACTACCAGTTCAGAGGTGCGTCGGTGTGCGGGCTCTTTGTGTTGTGTGTACATTTTCCATGGGAGTCCTATAGCTCCTCTGTTTGGCGAAATACGCACTTCCTTTGGCCTGCATAACACCCCCACCCCTTAATATACGCTTCACTGGGTCTCTTGCACTGCGCACTTACGTTGAACAGGTGAACAGTCTAGATTTGTTTCTTGTGGTCGCCTCTTTTTTAGAAAAATATTTAGTTAATTACGCAGCAGAGGTGGAGAGTAGAGATGGGTGTATCGATATATCGATAGCGCCATCTGCTTTTTGGTATTTTCTTACTCCATATGTTACCATTGCCTATAAATTTCCCTCTGAATTTTCAAGGGAACATTTAGCGAAGACACAAACCCAAATACTTCAATAAAAATCGAGTAGTATATAAAATACAGCATATATATACAAAAGAATATCGATATATTGACATTTTGATACATTATCAACAACCCTAACATTGGTAAACTCATTATCAACACTTTTTGCCAAAATTATCACTGAAAAGGATCTGACGGAAAGGAGTAGAAAGGAAAAAAGGATCGGGGAATAATTGAGGAGCACTGACATGGCCACGCTTCCGCCTCGCAAGAGTCAGACGCCTACGCGGATCTGCATCTCGAAACAGCACCTGACACCGCTGCAGACGCTGCTCCAAATGGGCTTTCCCAGGCACAGGGCGTGAGTTGTCACTATTTTTCATAGCCTGGTTTATACGAAAGTGGCTAATGTGGAGTCATATTATTGATTTTTTTACTTGCAACCCTGCAGGGAGAAAGCTCTGGCATCGACAGGAAACCGGGGGGTGCAAATAGCATCCGACTGGCTGCTGGCCCATGTGAACGATTCCACTCTGGACGAATGTGCTCCCAGGGAGTACATCATTTACGCGTGTCCTACCGGCCCCTTCCTACAGCAGCTGGAGGAGTTCTGGGCAAAGTCCCGTCAGATGTGCGGGTGGAACGGTGCCCACAACTACGTGCCTCACATAACTTTGGTATCCTTTTTCAAGGTAAGCATTTGTTTTGCGCAAAGTAGCACGGATAATTTACGTTCCTTGGTTTTTTAAATAGGCGCCCGATGAATGTTCGCTGCAGTTGTCCAAGTCCCTGAAGCAGGTGGTGGACATGACGGGTGCTCTTCTAGATCGTCCCCTAAAGCTGGAGCCTTACATGAGCCAGAACTTTATGGGCTTCTTTGTGGCCGAGGAGGATGCTAACTACCTTAAGCGTTTGGCTCTCCAATACGTCAAGGAGGTGTCCAACTCAAGTACGCTCCAATCAGTTTATTTTCTGTTGGTTGCACTTTCTTTGGGCTCTTTCTTTTTCTCCTTTATTTTACATTTTGTTCGGTTCGGTTCACGGTTTTCCAAGTTTCGGAGTGGCTTACGGCTATATTGTTTTACCTTTTTCACGCCTGTCCCACTAATTACTGGACTTGGATCTGGTTAATGATGCAGTCATTAGCGATACTTACGAGCAGCTGGACGCCATTGTGGCATGCTTCCCCTGGTGCGGAGCAGTATCCTCGGGCACTCGCTGTATACCCCGCAGCAGTCGATGTAAGCCATTAGCTTAGTCAAAAATTAATTACTCACCTAAGAACACAATAGCTTATCAGCCGATGCATGCCTCACTACCACCACCAGTAGATCATTTACTAATCTATACAACTGATTAGAGCAATTCTTCGTGACGCTTCAAAATTGTTTGTATTGTTTACTGTAATATCTTGAAAATTCTTAGGGTGGGTCGATTGCAAGCAAAACTTCCTATGGAATCGCCCAAAGATTAAATTTAGTTTGCATGATTTCTTATCAAAGTGTCGACTCACCCTATTTCCTTCAACCGCATATAAGCAGCACCGCTCGGACACTCACGTTCAGTGTTCAGTAATCAATTGTCCCGCCCAGCATTCATTCCACTAATAACCTCTGACTACCCGTAGCCATTTCACTCGAACCCCACGTAAAGAGCCTGCACCTGACTCTCGCCTACCAGTTCCCGCAGGCACAGTTCAATGCACTGAAAGCACTCGTGGAAACACTAGACGCCAGCTGCGCCTCAAATTGGGAACTACGCCTCTATTCGCGTGATCCGCGACTCGCCACCAAACAAGTTAGCACACATACCAGTGCGATCCCCTTGAATCAAATCTAATTAGTGATTCCGTTCTTGCAGGTCCAAAAGGTCGTCTATCCGCACAATCCACACGAAACGGATGAGCTGGAGTTGCGCATCGGGGACTACATCTACTTGAATAGCGAGGTGGTGGACAGCTCTAGTGACGGCTGGGCAGAGGGTATCTCCTGGTTAACTGGTAGCACGGGTCACTTACCTGTCAACTACACTGAACGAACGGCCGAGTCCGACGCCTGGACCCTACACCGAGTGGTGCAGCTCTCCAAGAGTGTGGCTTCTTCGCTGACCTCAGCCGAGGATCTGGATATTGTGGACGGGCGTAGCTTATCAACGGAACCAGAGGACCGCCAGCGCGAGTTGCAACAAAGTATGTTATCTTACTGATTAGATTTGGGGAAATTTTAAAACTTATTGGATACAGAAATTAATTGGATGTTTAGTTTACACTTTCAAGTACATAGCCATTGATTTAATTGTCAATTATTTTTCACTTCTAGGCGCAACACACCCGGAGATCATTGAAGGATCTTCTTTTGAGGAGTCGGAGCAAAGCGTGGAGAAGTATTTGCGACAGACGCTGAAGCCCTGCCTGGAACTGCCTTCCGTGCAGCTCTTGAATAGTCAAAATTTGGCACACCAGCATAATCCCAACACGCCTACAATAGAGATAACCACCAATATGTCTTCCTGCTCGACCTCAATGTCTAAGCAACCAGTAGACGAAATTCAGGTGGAGCCGCCACCTGTGCAGCCTCCTCGCCCGGACGATACACTTAGTGTCCACTCGGATCACTCGCTTCAACCCGGCTCGCTGGACGCCTCGCACGCCAAAAACCGGAAAGTCTATATCATGCGACATGGGGAGCGCGTTGACTTTACATTCGGCACTTGGATACCTTACTGCTTCGATGAGTTTGGAAACTACATGCGCAAGGATCTGAACATGCCCAAGACCCTGCCGAGGCGGAAGAATAGTCCAGAGGGTTGGCAAAACGATTCGCCGCTGACCAACGTGGGTGTCTTCCAGGCCAGTCTTATTGGTCAAGCTCTGCTGGAGGCTGATGCCCAGATCGACCATGTCTATTGCTCTCCCTCGTACCGCTGCATCCAGACTTGCACCAGCGCCTTGGAGGGCTTGAAGTTGAAGGGCAAACAGAAGATTAAACTTGAGCCAGGCCTGTTCGAGTGGATGGCCTGGTATCCCAGCGGAGTGCCCGACTGGCTGTCCAAAACGAGCTGATCGAAGCCAAATACGACATCGATTTAGACTATGAGCCGGTGCAGCCATCATCAGACCTGACCGTTCGCCTTAAGGAGTCGACAGAGCAGTTTTACGAACGCAACCATGACGTAATTTTGCAACTGCTTGAGCGTACAAGTAAGTAGAGGATTGAGAATTTCTTGCACTCCATAGCTATAATTTAAATGCTTTTAGCTGGAAATATTTTGGTGGTGGCCCATGCCACAACGCTAGACACCTGCTCCCGCCAGTTGACCGGAGGATGTCCGCGGAGCACCAATGAGCTCCGGCAGGTCATTCACAAGATCCCGTACTGCAGCCTGGCAACGGTGGAACAGGTTGATGGAGTGTGGAAACTGGTAGAGCCCGAGTGTCTTCCGGTGACGCACTCGAAGAATCCGCGGTTCGAGTGGAATGCCTTATCGACCACCTAGTGCCAGTGCTTGGAGCAGTTTCTGTGCAAGCATTGAGACTGAAATCGGGCGCGATGGAAGGAAAGGAACCAGAGGAAACTTTTACATTGACGGATGTATACGTAATTCATTTGCTAAGCTGTCGGGAAATTGCATTTTACAGCTCGGACACTGAAGCTTCCATAGTTTGATTTACCGAAACTGCCATAAAGATTGAAGGGGTATGGAGAGAATTAGAATTATTTGCTGACCCGCTGGACACGTCTGTCGAAACAATAATAATGCTTTTTCAAAAGCTAGCTCAATGGACTCATACTTTATTGCGATCAACGCGATTTACACAATATTATATATATTGAATATATGCATACAAATATACAGTTGCACATGTACACCATATTCCAGTAATTATTGAGCGCTTGCTCGTCGCTTTAGCCGTAGACTAACTTGCTCTGTTACTAGCTTAGTTGTTAGACCACTTGATTAGCCTTGCTGCGTAGCGCAGTTTTTTTTTAAAGCAATTTATCCAAGAGGGCCGATTATTCCATAGCAACCTGTTGAGATTATACCATAATGTAATGCCGAAAACATACATATATCGATATTATCGACTAGAGTTAGAAGTACAAAACCATGTAACAACGCACAACATAATGGAACAATAAACATAATGGAAACATATACATTGTCAGTTTGTCAGTTTGTAATGCCAAACCATTGAGACTCAAACTCGCTTGATCACTCGCTCCCGGGAGGTAATGAGGGACAATACTTTGCATTGTCTTGCACGACTCGAAAGGCGTCGATCTTTATTTAATGCGCATAGAATTAGAATTAGTAATGTAATTTGTTTAGTTGTTAAATCTATTAATATAATTGCTGAACATTTTACTTGAATTACATATATGCGTTTTGTATTGATTCGGTAGTACATATTCCTATATATGCTTGTTTTATATTGTTTCTTTGTGTATTTGATTTAAAATAGAAACCAGCAAGGGCCGCAGCCACAACATCAATGAAAGTAATCAGTGTTCGGGAAGTCTGAATCTAGTATTTATCAACTTTGCAATGTAGGTTTCGGTTTCTTTGTTTTTTTTTTTTTGCATACGGGATACGGGTTGGCCGCTTAAGTAAGTCAAGCATTTAATGGTATACATATATTTTTTTGAAGAAGTTATATGGATTTAAAATTGAATCAAGCGAGCGGGCGCCAAGCTGGACTGAACTGAAAGGCTAGCAGCAGAAGGAGGACGACTGCCAGTAGGCCTGCCCTCAGCCAGGATCATCGTCTCGGCCCCGGCATGTGCGATTGTTAGCATTGCACCTTGCCGAACTGTCCGGCACGACGTTCTTGGTGCTCTCGGTACTCCTTGTAGTGCATCTGGATCTCCTGCGAGCGGTAGCGTGTCAGCTTGATGGACTTTCGCATCTCCTGGGTGATGGCAGCCCGATAGCCGCCTTTGCGCAGCAGCGAGTCGATGGTCTGCAGTTGGTCCCACCCTTGCTCGGTGGCCACCTGCGGCAGGTAGGTGGCAGTGCGTTTGCATCCACGCTCCGTAAGAAACTCGATGCGGATGCCGTGCACCCCGAGCTGCCAGTCCAAATGACCCTGAGCCTCCTCGAAGTTCTGCAGGATTGATACGGATACAGTTAGACGCGGTAGCTCATCGCGCGAGATCGGAGCGAAGCGCGAGTCCTTAAAGGCGCTGGTCAGGGCATACTCGCGGAGCCCATGATGCAGCTCCATGGCGCTAAAGGTGCCGATGCAGCCGCGCAATCTCTTGTCGCGACCGATCTTCCAGGTGACGAACAGCGGGTAGGCATCGTTGCTGAACAGCGGCACCCCCGGTCCCGTCCATGTTGTTCAGCTCGCAGTCAAGCACCTCGAAGCAGAAGAGGCACATGTCCGGCACCGCCACGCTCTTCATCCCGTGGCCGTTGAGCAATCTCTGAGGATGATGGACCATTTGCTGGTTTTGGTAGTCACCGTCCCCGTTGCTACCTGAGTGATTTCCCTCCGGAGTGCGGTTGGTGTTGATAGTTGTAGTGGGAATTGGACATTCTGCTCGTCAAGTCAAGTTCACTAATTACTTTAAGTATATCTATTAAGGTTACAGCTAATGGCAGTGCACGTTGATGCTCCAAGTTCGATAAACACAACAGAACAGCCTGAGTCTTAACGGGATTGTACTGTAAGGTGCAATCAATGTCAGTGAGTGTTGTTGAAGGACCACAATCCACTCACCTTCCTCAGCCTGCCAAACTAGGTCACCTTCTGCCTCCTGCGACTTGACCTCCGGTTCCAGTTCCAGTTCCGAATGCAGACCTTGTTCCTAGGCTTCCTTGGCCGTCCTGTTGGTCCTTGGCTAGCTCATAAGCACATCGTCGTTTTCGAACTGCAGTCCGCTGGTCTGCTTTCTTTTCAGTTTCTTCTGTCTTTGCTTCGTCTGCGAACAAGGGAGATAGCAAATGGAAGAGTGCTGTTCAATCGGTATACAATTCTCCCCAGCGATCTTCACCTTTCGCTTCTACTGGTGGGGGTGGGGGGAGAAACCAGACGACGGCTGCAGTTCCCATTTCTCTTCGCTCTCTCTCTCCCACTCCCCATGGCTTTTAATTGCTCTTTGTTCTTCTTGCCTGCATTGCAGCACACTCCCCACCCCCATGCTGCTTCCCACACACTTGCCAGGAGCCCCTTAGCCTGGATTTTCTTATCTTAGGTCAATAGGGAACCGTAAGTGGCTTTTAAGTACACTTTTTTACCTTTTATTAATGTAAACAAATTTTACACTTTTTTACGAGCTGAGGACGAACTAGAGATGGTCGATCTATAGACCAGGGCCACTGCAAATTATCGATAACTTGCATACCGATGCACCTGACCGATATTACGATATATCAGACAAGACAACAGAAACAGCTGCAGTTTTTCTTCGCCAATTATTTATTTTTCAGATAAAAACGCGAAATGGCTCTGGCAAACGTTTTGCTGCTCAGCCAGATAGCAGGTCATGTCATCCTTTTCATCCTGTCGCTCTGCATCATCGTGCCGCTCTTCATCAACCTCGACCAATTCTGGTATGGAAGTGCGCAGTTTTCCGACCCCTAGCAAATAATTTAATTCTATTACATTCCTTGCAGCGGCCACTGTCTTTTGTTTACGACTGGAAAATGGCGAGAGGAGGACGGTATGTTCGATGTCCAGTGGGCCTCCAGTGGTTTCTGCAATTTCCCGCTTATCACTGGCTTTTTCCTGCTCGTCATTTCCGTGGTTCAGATATACAGGTAATCGCCAGTACTTTTAGCTAATTATGAATATTTTTGATTATTCATTACCACCTAAACGCTTGTTTGCTTTATTCTCTAAATAGATACGCGCGGATGAAGGAGGAGGCGTCCTTTATAGCACTGTTCATTGATGTGGTTTTGGGTATTTGGATGCTGGCCATGTCAATACTGTCAGCAATTTTTATTACCCTTGGGTTTATTGTCTGGTGCGATGGGATGACCGAACGTTTTCCCTCCTGCGAGATTTCCGCTGGTCAAAACATCATCCGGGGCGATACGGAAAAGATCAATACTTCCGGTTTCTACATTGAAATGGGCACCACCCAAGTAAGTACCTTCCCAGATAAATCGTTGACATAACTAATTAAATTTTTGTTAAAACAGTTTGGCGCCTGGGGATCGTTCGCCATTTCGGTGGGAATTGGCGTTATCGCTTTACTGAAACTCATCGACAATCACCAGGTGCGAAATATCAAGGTGTCCATGTATTTGGAGCGCCAGCGCTTGGTGAATCAGCAGCAGCATGATGGCAGGTCAACTCCCCCCATTGTCTCGCATGCCTCTTCAGACTCCGAACAAAACAAATAGTTGTGTGCATCTGAAAGCAGCCAGCAGTTTGTAATTCTCTACGTATTTCTCATAATGTGCATTATAATCATCGTATGCCATTCAGTCCTCATCCTAGTTATCGAGGCGGAAGCACAGAATCAGCGTACCGTATTTATGTAGTAAACAGTAGTTGTGTGTATTGAAAATCGAAATTATGTTAGTAATCTATAAGCCCATTAAGTGATATGTACTGTATATATATATATTTAATCGAATATTCCATTTTACATATCTAGTTGAATAAAATTATAAATGAAAAAGAAAATTTTGGTTTATATCTTGACTTACTTTAGACTTTAGATGACTGAAATGCCCTTAACTGACGACTGTAAATTACTCATACGCCCCGTATCCAGGAACATATTATAGCATACTTACCTGCGTTCGGACGAGCCCCTCCAGTAATACACAATTCTTTTATGTCAGTTACATTTATTTTGCAGTTATTTTTTTGTTTGTGTGTGTTCTGGTTGTTGATGTTATTGACGAATCTGCCATAATGTCAAACGGATTTGGGTTTGGATTTCACGTTTGCATTGCAACAAAATACTCTTATAGACTTTAAAGCGACGCTATTGTACATTTTACATTAAATTCCGTGTTTGCTTGCGTAGTCTGTTGTAATAATCAATTAACAATTTCTTAAAGATTCGGTTGAACTTGTTCGCTTGGCAATTATCGCACTAGGTAGCGGTACATTCGTTCCCAAATTCAATCTTTGCCAGCATCGAGTTATTTCTTAATGTGGAGCAAAAATGGTGGAGATTTACTTTGGTATAGAGAAAAATAGTTACTTGTACACTTATGGATTTGTATCTGAATCTTTGCGATGCACACCTGCATCTATATCTACGGCTGCTTGGATTCTTTCTTGGTTTTCGGTTGTTTTATTCTGGCAATTATGAAACAAATTCTTGTTTGGCTCTTGAAATTTTGTTTTTTTTTTTCTTGTTTTTGTCGTAATTTTGTTTCGGTTTTGCTTATATTTAACACTACATCAATGTATGTACTATAAATAGTATTTTACTGGCTCAGTGGTAATTATGTTTTGGATTTCTTTGAATAGCATATTATAGTAATTTCCTTTCAAACTTAGACTAGATTTTTTGGTTTTCATTTGTTTTTTGGTTTTTATTCTTTTGTTTTTTTTCATTCATTTTTTTTTTGTTTTTTTTTTTATTTTTTGAATTTTTTTTTAAATACATTTAAAAAACATAACGTAGGGTGGTAAAAAAAACGATGTGCAGTGTATTTTTGTTACGGTTTATCTTTGTACGAAATGAGGTGAAAATCCAAATCTCCTGCGGGGCTGCGATTTAAATTGCCGAGGGCTAATCGGTCCAGGCTCCATTCGGTTTTGGGGCAGAGCGCCCCTACTTTAGACTGGAGACCTGGAAAATGGCAGACAGCCTCGCCGCAACGCTGTGAAATCCAAATGGCTACGCAATCTCAGATGGGAGAGTGTCCAATTCGTTAAGCTAAATAATCGCAAAATGTTCAAAATGTAAAAAACAGTGGCTCTGGCGCGCGTTTTTCTTTCGTTTATCCATTGCATAGCCATCTGGTGAAGCGCCCGGGCGGGTCATCCTTGATTTTTAGTTCACGGAAATCGGTCTAGTGTGGTCCGATTAACCCCAAGCATTGAGCCCCTTAATCGCAGCCGGTCGAGGTGATTTGCTGAACGCAAGAGGTGAGTGGTTGTTCCTTTGATAAGCTCAAAAGCCCCCCCTGTCGGCCCTCCACGCCTCGTGAGAGGGGCGGGTCTGGCAGGTGGGAGTGATTTTTGGATTTTGGTGACCAGTGCCATGCGATTTCCGTGTCGCTTCATGGCAATAGGCGAGCCCCTGACGGCTCTTCCCGGGGGGATATAATAACGGTCTTCTCGTGGGCATGTCGCCTGTGTGTGGCCTTGTTTGGACGGCAGGCGCCAGCTGGATGCGTCCCGCTGCCGTAACCCAACCGGATCTGGATATTCGCACACACCAGCTGGACCGGCCGCCACGCAGTGTCGTGTACCAGGGATGGGCCGAGTGCGCAGGCGAATATCCGCAGGCGCGGGAGATTCGCACTCGACCCACCGATGGAGGCATCCTAGTCGCGATTCGATCCGCTTCGTGTGTGTGTACATAAGACGTAATGTAAAATTAGTTATAAAACTTTAAAAAATTGTTTTTCATTATAAGCGTTTTAAAGTTGAAATTGTAGTTTTCGGATTTTCTCATTCTTCTTTCATCCTATTTTGTTCTCCTACTCCATTTTCTCTACTCCACCTCGTCCTACATCCTTCTCTGCTATCATCTGGAGGATCTGACATCCTAAAAAGTTTTTGTTTTCCTTCTTAGACAAATGCAAGTGAAATACTTACGCATCGCTGGATTTAACAGCGATGCCCACGTTTCCTACACTCGAAAATGCATTTTCCTTTTTTTTTGTTTTTAGAATTTCTTTCAATAACTTTTGTTGGTTTTGTTGTTAAAGCACAGCAGCGGAGAAAATTCATACCAATTGCACAATCCAGGTTTTAGTTTATGGTTCAATCAGCCACGGCTCGAATGCTAAGCACACGTGGTTAGCCAGTGGTTTCAAATTTCCGGTTGTTGCGTCCCAATTAGTGTTAGCCAACTATGCAATTTGCACCTTTTTCTCCTCACCTCTTTCTCAATATCTCCCTCTTTGAATCGACCTAAATTGAGAAAAAGTTTCGTACATATTTTCTCGCATCTGCTGTACATTTTTAATATTTGACCTAGCTGGGTTTTCTTTTTTCTCTGTCATCTTGAAACACTTCCGGTTCCGTTCTTCCATTCTTCCATTCTTTCATTTTGACATAGTTTGGTTATCTTCTTCTCCGATTTCTTTCCCTTCATTCATAGTTATAACAAACAATTTTTAACAATTTTGTACTTTTTGTTTTGTTTCTTTGGGTTCTCCCTGTTTCTTTTGCTAATCCTGCTTGCGCTTCTTCTCTCTGTTTAACGGTATCACTAATCGGTTTCTGCTGAAGGAACATAATTGTGAACTTGAATTTGATACAACTTTGTGCCAGACTATTGTTGAGTTTTTATGGTTTCTTTTTTTTTTCAATAAAATCCATCTATTCTTCGGACTACCGTTTTTTACCATCTATTGTTTTATATTTAAAGTTAGTTGTTTCTGCCACCCCGAACATCCATTTCCATTTCTTTTTTTCGGCTTTTGGGGACTAGTAGAGGGGCAGACAGTTGGTTCGAGCAGTTTGAATTTAACGTACTTATTTCAGAGACATGGAAAGGCGGCGGCTGAGCTACTAAAATTTGGCTAAATATGGACTGGACTCTATACATTGTATTATATATAGATGTATATAGAAGTAAGAAGTAATTTTGATTACAGCTTTTGATTTGAGTTGCCTGCTCTGCGGCTGCGGACTATACAGTATAGAGTATGTGAGTGTGGTGGACTGCTGAGATGGTTACTGGCTGCTCCTGCTCCTGCTTCTGGTTTTGGTTCTGCTTCTGCTATTGCTCCGGCTTCTGGTTCTGGTTCTGCTTCTGGGTGGTTTGGGTGGGGGATCGGGTGGTGGGTTATCGTGGGTGGGTGGTGTCTGTGGGGGCGGTGCTGCAGTTGGTTCTGCGCTGGAATTAGCACGTTAAATCAGACGCTCGCTGTACCATATTCAGAAATCCGTATTGTTTGTCCCGCCATCGCCAGCCTCGGCGCCCTCACCGGCCACGCCCACCTCACCGACACTGGGCGGCAGGGCGAGGGACAATGGTGGGGCGGACGAGCCTGCCACCATCATGGTGGGTTCCGTGTTGCGGCGTTTCATTTTCAGCTTGTTCTTTTTCAACATGGTGGCCTGAATCGGGTAATTTTCAATAATGTTTATAATTTTTGTTTGTTTTTTTTTAGAGGGAGAGATAAGTTGGGAGATAGTTTAAAATTTCAAAACGGAAATCAAGCATCCGGTGCATAATGAGTTAAAATATTTGTTTATCATAGAGTCAAGATCGGACATATTCGGATCGGATCGTATGGGTGGTGGTGTGTTAGTTTTGTGTATTTATATATAGTTCGGTAGGAAAAGGAGAAAAAGAGAGAGTAAAGAACAGAGAGAGTTAACGTAAAGGAAATTAATTTCGATTGCCTTAGATTAGAATCGTAGTAGAAATGCTTGTAGTTCAAAAGCTAGAATCGCATAACTGGCTGACAAATCAGGCAAAATGCAACGGAACTCAATCAACTAAATGGTTTTTCGGTTATACATAATTCGATACTGCATGATGGTTTACGAAAGCATTGCATTTGAAACAGAAAATTTAAAAAAGAAGAAAAGTAGTAAGGCATTGCATTTGCGCTCTTTTCAAGAATCAAAATCAAAGAAACTAGAAGAATCAAAAGAAGGAACAGAAACTGTAAACGACTTCTAGGCGCTGGGCTTGCTTTGGTGTATAGGTGTGGTGTGTTTGAGTGTGGTGGATTAAGTTCAAGTTCAATAGCGGTGGTCACAGTTCTTCTTGTGCAGTGGGTGGTTTCTGGTTGGTGGTGTTCTCACAGTGGGTGGTTCTAAGTATGTGTTTAGAGCTTGACAGCACCAACTTTTATTTACATCTATTTTTCAACTTTGATTTTTTTTTTGACATTACTATTTTTGTTTGTGGGTTTCTAGGATCTCTTTCCCTAGACTCTGGAAGAAGGATCTCTGTTTGTAGCTTGGCTTCTGCCAACTTCTGCCCTGATTCTTCTCTGCTACTCTTATCTGTTATCGGTTATTGGTTATATTTTTTTTGGTTTTAGTGGAGTTACTCTGTTATTTTCTATTTAGTTTTTTTTTTTATAATATTTTTAAAGTGTTTTTGGTTTTTTTTTTAGGGGAATAAACAGGAGAACCAATATCGAAGGCCAAAGGCCAAGCTCTAGGTGCTGCCAAAGCCAGAGGGCAGCGCCAAGGATGACTCCTTCTCCCCATTCTCGGCCAGCTGCTGTTGCTGCGACTGTTGCTGCTGCTGCTGTTGTTGCTGCTGCTGTTGCAGTTGCTGTTGGGACTGCGACTGCGACTGCGACTGTGGGGAGCTCTGCTGTTGCTGTTGCACCACAGACAGACTCAAGACCGCCGGCGAGATATGCGGCTCGGTGAGGCGGCGCTTACTCTTCGTTTTCTTCAGCATGGTGGCCTGGATGTAGCATAAAACACACACATTGTCAGATCCGACAAAAACATACGCTCGCACACACACACACACTCACACACATTTAACATAGAGAACACTACAATGTTTTTGGTTTTTTTTTTTTTTCAGTTTCTGATTACATAATGTTTTGAATTATTTTGATTTTGGTTTTTAGCTGCCATCTCCACAATCAACAAAACGAAAAATGCAGAAAAATACGTGGCTGGGCTGGGCTGGGTGGATATTTTACATGGTTAGAGGTTGGGGGTTAGCCTTTGGTGTTCCGGGGTGGTGTGTGCTCTATTAATTACGACATATCGGGCGGGAGTTATACCAAGGGACAAATTACAAACTTAACATACAGAACTCGCATATCCAACACACACGCACTGGATGGTAATCGGTTGCAATGAATCTGTTTAATTTCTCTTTAATTTGGAACCAACCGATCGCCATTTTATCAAAATATTACACTAAACAAACAAATCATACGCATTCCTAGTGTTGTGTCCTTATTAACATACACAAGTAAGTTAGTAGCTCCCAAGAACACGGCTCAGAACTTAACTGAAACTGTCAAGTACTATCTCTTTTCTTTTTTATCAAATCAAGTGAAATCAATAATAGTTTCTTTTGTTGAATTGGAAATTGAAAAACAAATAGTTCAAAAACAAAGGTGCGCTTTTATGAGCTGAATCAGAATGTTTCAAAGCTTGAATGTTAACTATTTGGAATCAAAGTAAAGGTTGCTTGAAATTAAAGAAGCTGGCATGCCTTGGAAAACAAGAAAGGAACAAAAAAGGACTCATGCAGGGCAAAGGCAACGACGATGGCAAAGTCCG
This sequence comes from Drosophila ananassae, assembly GCF_017639315.1. Taxonomy (NCBI): domain Eukaryota; kingdom Metazoa; phylum Arthropoda; class Insecta; order Diptera; family Drosophilidae; genus Drosophila; species Drosophila ananassae. The sequence continues at coordinate 7,824,614 of NC_057927.1, forward strand.
AAATAGAGCACTTACCTTGAGGGCCGACTTGAGGACGACCACGTCTCCAGGACTCTGAATCCAAGGCTCACCATCCACCTGAACGGGCATATCGGTGTTCAGGTGTATCTTAATATGGCCACCCTAGAAGAGACACATTTTTATAAAATTAGTTAAATAGGACGGGGGAAACAGAACTTTTCTCGTACCTGAGCTATGCGCATGGCCGTACGGATTCCGGATTGAATTTGACCCAAGTGAACGACACCAGTAACGCCCACCACCTCCAGCATTCCATCGTAGTGGTTGGGCGTGGTGAAGTGGTCATCCTTGTCGGGACCCCAGGGATTAGCTCCGCTGCCCCAGCTACCAAAAAATAATGAGTTTTTGTGCGGCAATGTATGTGGAGTGAGAAACTCACCTTAGTATGTTCAAGATAATGATGCCATCGACTGGTGGCAGATCCACAATCTTGCCATCGACCTCCAGGCGGAGCTCCTTGTGCAGATCCTTGACCGCCTTGCGGCCGACAATCTTGCGCAGCCCCATCTTCACGTAGTATCCCTTGTTGCGCAGCCGGGAGTTGAACTGGTTGGGATTCTCCTCGCGGGCATTGTGAAAGTCCAGGCAGAGATCCGCATCGATGCCGATGCCAAAGTAGTTATTCATCACGAAGATCTGCGAGTTGTCCTCGTTTTGGGCACCACCTGGGCAGGGACACCGACGTAAACATTAGTCTAAGTTGAGTTTTGGTCTCCTTTGGGACCGACACACAATATTGACACCAAACAAGAAATGACAACATCGAGTTGGACATACAATGTACAATAATGAGCTAAGGTTTACCCGACCATTCGAAGTCTTCGCTGAGTGCCTGGACTTTGTGGGGCGATACCTTACCTGATGTGGCATGCAGGTACCATCTAGTGGTTTCTATACACATCGAAACTAAACAGCATTTTTCATCAGATACCAAACTGTGATTGGGATGATCTAATTGGGAGTACTGGGTGACTATAGTGGATCGATTTCAAAATGGCCAGCAAAACTGCATATAATTAAGAACTTTAGGGTTTCCCAACTATAAGTTTCTGATGACCAAATAAACCGACCGTTTCTTAATCGTTTAATTTTGCTTGGGATTTTGGTAAAAAAAACCAGCGAAATATTACAGCCGAATTGGGGGGTTCTTAGGCCAAAAGCACAGAGTTTAATTACAACATGGAAGGTCTGAGGACTGGAACTCTGGAGGATCTCTGGAGGATCGGGAGGTTAGACACACTGGACATGGGTTTACGATTATGTAGAGTAACGTAGAGAAAGAACACACGAACGAAGTTTTGAAAACACCAAATGACCTGATATATCACTCGATGTCAGAGCCGGTAATTGATGATGCTGATTGGTTTGTTGCGATTGCGATTGCGATAGGTGTGCTTGGTGTGCCTTCTTCTTCTTACCGGTTGTTTGCGAGGGCGCCTTCATGGCCGGCTCCTCGGGCTTGTCCTCCGGATGGAAGACAACCGTCCAGCGGTCCAAACGAATCTCCTCGGCCTCAATAACGTCGCGGAGCAGATTCAAGGGATCCTCGCCGCCGGTATAGCCGGAGCCCCAGCACAAAACGCGAGCCAAATCGTTACCTAAAGGAGGAATCGGTTATATTTAATATTCCATGTCCTTAAGTGGATAGATCTTTATATATCTTCTCGAAAAATTAAGTTCTTCCTGAGGAAATTGTACTCGGTACATACCTGTTCCCAAAGGAACTATGGCGCAAGGTGGACTAGAGCACTCAGAGTCCTGGCCAACATTATCGAGGCATTGGAGCACCCATCCGATGGTGCCATCGCCTCCACAAACCAGGATCTTATAGTTGGTTATCTGCCGGAACACGTACAAACTACAAACAAGACAATGAGTGTCAAGACAAAGTAAAACAAATGACTATCAAGTAATTTACCCTGGAAGAGGACCCCCATTGTCCAAATCGAAGACCTGATACGGATTCAAAAGCTTCCTGAAGCTGGAGATCAGCTCCAGGCCCTGGCAGCCGCCGGACTTGACGTTGACAAAGACCAGCAGTGGCCGGACATCGGAGGGCACCATGCTGGGCTCGATGTTCGGCAGGAGCAGGACCAGAAGTTTCTTGTCCTCGATGATCGTCTCGCGAAGATTGTAAAAGGCGCGAACCTAAAAGATAAGCTACAGGATTAGCAAGGATCTAAAACAATATCGTATTGATGAGAAAACCTACCGCCTTCTGGGAGTCTTCGAAGGTAAGCACCACGGATCCGTACTCATAGTAGATGGGTCCAATGCTAGTGAACTTGTTCTCGTCGGTCACATACTTGTTGAGGATCTGCTCGTAGTTGCGCTGCGAGAGTCCTGTGGGTAGATTGCCCACGAATAGCGCGATATTGGGGCCATGCGGATCCTGCTTGTGCTGCATGTAGAAGCGCATCAGCTCCATTTGGCGAATCGAGTCCTTGCCCAGCTGCTTCATAATATCCCAGGGCCGTTCGTTCCACGACAGGATGCGTTCAGTGACACCACGATCTAGTAGTACCTCCGAACACCTTAAAAGCCATGTCGTCAGTCGAAGCCAGAAATGCTGACATATTTTTGAGTCTCACCTGTAGTCCTGTATCTGGTTATCCTGCAACCCGAACTTGTCCAGGGCATCGCGAATCAAATCCTTAATAACGGTGCTATTATCTACAGGAACACTGACATAGGGATCCTCCAGCATCGAGCACTGCAGCTTGCCGGGATAGACGCGGACATGGCCACGATCGCGATCGTGGAACCGCAGGTACATAGCCGGTCGCTTGCCCTCCAGGTGCGTCAGATTGAGCACGGGCGTGGGGTCAAGCAGGGGAGCATCCTCCATGCCGGCGGGGGCGTATAGGTCGGTCAGATAGAAGGCCTGCGGGTCGCGGGTGATGTGGAATGCCCGCAGGGCGGTGGTCAGCAGCTGCTCCAGCGTGTATGTGCGTTGTACGATGATCACCCGGTACTGCTGGCGTCGGAATGAGTTATTGCCATCAAAGACCTTGATCATCTCTGTGGATATCCGAAGATTTCAAGATTCAGGATTATGCAGAAGAGATATGTTTCAGCCACTCTTACCTATATCCTTTTCCTCGCGCTCTTTTTCCTTCTTCTCGCGATCCTTCTCCGACTTGTCCGACTTGTGGCCGCCGGATTCGGGTCTGTAGTGGCCAGTGGACCCACCTCCAGTTGATGCCCCAGCAGTGGACGAGCCGCCTGCTCCCCCAGATCCGCCACCAGTTCCTCCGCTGGCGCCACAACCTCCGCTGCTTGGCCCATGACCCGACTCGGTTTTGCTGGCCGATTCCTCGTCCTTGAATCGCGGAGTGTCGCCGCTGCTGAACTCCTCGGATATGCTCCGTGCTGTTAAGGTCACAAGAGATTCATTCAGTGTTGGTTCTCAAGAAGGGTGCAACACGAAGTATTTTATTAGCAGAGAAGCAGTTAGACACTTGGATGCATTCGAAAAAGTTATCGAGTAAGTTAGCCTTCCAATACAAGAAGCTTCTAAGCCAAGCTCTGAATCCTTAAGCCTAAGTAATTACTGGAACTTTTTCGAGTGCTGGCATGCGGCTGTGGCGGGTTAATGATTAGTGATTTGCAATGTGGGGTGCGGAATGGTGCCTGGTGGATGATTAGTGGTTCGATGGTTAGCGATTAGTGGGTGGGTGGGTTGGTTTGGTTGGCTTGGCTTGGTTGGCTCAAACGAAAAACCAGGTAACAGAACAGAAACCGAAACCAAAACAAAGTTGTTAGCGCAAACTAAGGACCATGAAACCGAGATCGATTCCCCCAATTTGTTCTTAAACTTATTTTTTATCTGTTAGCAGGACAAAACGGACAAAAAGAGTCAAAAAAAAGAAAAGGTAAGGGAGAGAGAGAACTGTTGGCTAATCACCTCTGCGCTTCTGGTAGCGCGGCTTGCGCCAGCCAACGGAGAGACCCTGCCGCACGTGGCGGAGCAGCCGGCCCAGGACATGGCCATCGCTGGCGTCACTCGCCCGCGACCGGCTGCTGGCCCCCCCGTCGCTGATGTCCCCGGCAAAGGCGGCCAGGTCGTCGCTGGCCCCACCGATCGGCCGGTCGTCCAGATAGAGATCGTCGAAACCGACATCGTCGTCCACATCCGTGGCATCGAGGCGGCGCGCCAACATGTGATAGTTGTCGTCGTACGGCTGGTAGTTGCCATCCTCGTCCTGGATGGTGATCTCGATGTTCTGCGACAGCCGGTCTAGGCTGTAATTGCTCTTGCCCCCCGGCACCGCCGAGGCGTTCTTGGGCGATCTCTTCGAGCGGCGCCGCTGGAAAAGGCCACGCCCGTACTTCTTGTAACGGGAGATAGCCGTCGTGCCGGCCGATTCCTGGAAGGATTTGCTCCTACCCACGGGCGAGAGTTGCAGCAGAGTGGGCGGCACGGATGGCGAGGCGGAGGAGCAGTCGCTGGAGTTGGAATTCGAGAGGGGGGAGCTGAGAGAGCCCCCTTTGCCCTGGGCCTTGTGCATGTGGCTCATGGGCTTGGGCTTGGGCTTGGCGTGGGCCAGAGCCCCAGTCTTGGGTTGCTGGCGTCCTCCCTGGACGCTCAAGGCGTGTCCGGACTTTCCCGGGGCAGTGGTGGTGGCAAGGGGATGTGCTGGCGCCCCACCTCCCGGGGCATTGGAGGTGTGGCTGTTATTACTACTATTATAGCTAAGGTTGCTGATCAGATTCAGGCTGCTGTCGAGGTCGTCGGTGTTGGTCAGCTCGCCACCCGTGTCCGAGGTCTCGTAGCAGCTCTCCCGCGGCGCAGTCTCACCCTCTGCGTCCGCCTCAGCATCACCGTGGTAGTCCGTTTCGCTGACGTCCCGCTGATGCCGGGAGCGCAACGAACGCCGTCGCAACGCCACATCGCAGTGGTCATAGTCGTCGCTGAGATCGCCACCGCTTATATCACAGACTCCGCCATCCACGTCGTCCTCGTCTTCGCTGGGCGAGATGCCTCCCCCGTCGGAGCCCCTCTTGCGTCGTCGCTTTCCCTGGCCCAGCTTCCGGAAGATGCTCGTGTAGAGCAGGTGCAGCGAGGAGTTCGCCGAGGGCGACTTTGGCAGGGCACCCAACATCACATTCGAGGTGGAGGTGGTCAGCTGCAAGGCACTGTCGTGCTCCGTCATCTCCTCCTCTGGCTCCTCTCCCTCCTGCTGATCTTGCCCCTGTTCCGGTTCCGGGTCCTGCTCCGCATCGTTGCTCGTCTCGCCGACTGTCATCGAGGAGGGGGTGGGCGAGTGGCAGAGCGAGATGGAGCCGCAGGATGTGGGCGTGGGTGGCGTGGAAAGGAGAAAATGTTGTTTCGATTGCTCGCGTCGCTGCCTGTGGAGCTCGAGTAGCTCCTTCAGGTCCAGCGCCCCACCAGCTGGCACTCCGGATCCGGCGCTCAAATCCGGACTGGCTGCCGGGCCGGGCACCCATTACACACACACATAGACATAATCGAACCGAAAATGGAAATTCACGCATATAAAACGCAAAAAGAGAGAAAAGAAAAGAAAATAAACACAAAAATAAATCAAAAATCAAAAAAGAGTTGTGGGGAAAAAATGTAAAAAAAGGAAAATGGTGTGGAAACCATATCGATTTCAAAGGATGGGTATAGATGGTGTGAGAAGTAGTTGTCTGCCATGATCTGAATGAGCTGGATGAGCTGGAGCGATGTGAGATTGGCTGATCATTGGAGTTGTTTTGTTTTTAATTCGAATTGGAATGTGTGCACACAACACAACATCGAGAGCAACTTTTTGGGGGATGGGTGAGTAACGGTATATCGCTATATAGAGGGTGAACTGTGCCGGCATCCACTCCGGAGGAGAAGAGCCAACTACACGACAGTTGGCTCCATTCCAACAGCAGATGGACCGGCTCATTAGGATATTTGCTTTATTAATCGAATGGATCGGGGATAAGAGGTGGGAGATCCTGGGTATGTACTTACGACACGAGTAGTCACGCACGAGCGTCGTCTTCGACTTGACCTGGACGCCGATGATGGCCTCGATGGGCACCTCGGTGCGCGGAATCGAGACTGAGTGCGGAGGTAAGTAGATAGGTTGTAGAATACCAAAATTACATTCGGTTGGCAGGTACACGCGACATCCGGCATGGGTCGTCATGCCACACCACTCGCAGCGATAGCCTAGGGGACAAGTTACTAGTAACCTTTCAGATGAGACCTAAGCCTTGTGTCCTTACCAGTGAGACATTCCGAGGACCAACAGGTTTTCTTGCAGTAGGCGCATTTGGACGTTGATGGAAGATTGCCCTCTCGCCAGTGGTGCTTCATAGAAAAGTGAAATATTAGTAATCTTGTGGGAATATCATGATGGGCCTCCAACTCACCTGGTGCTTCACATTAAGCAGCTCCTTGCCGGGCACATATGTGGCGTTCTCGGTGCAATCGGGCACGGCAAAATCTTGGCACTCAATATGCGCGAAATATTCGCAGACTGTGGAATTCCAAATGAAATTTAAATTAAAGACTCATATTAAGAATTCAATTTTGAGGATATATTTCACAATTATGCTCTCGCTTATTCAAACAAAGGATCGTTGTTCAATGGCTGAACTGACTGATGTGACTGACACGAATCCTGACAGTACACAGGACACAGGACACAGGACGCAGGGTGGGGCACTCACTCACACTGTCACTTACCTAAACAATGCACCGCTGGCGTTTCATCCAATCGCTTACGGCAAACTGTGCAGAATTTTCTCTTGTGATGAGTTGGCTCGGACCAACAATGGGCAACGGGATTCTGTACGGAATGACACATGACAGTTATATTCATACCCCAGGAGATGGTGTGTGTGGGTGTGTCAGAGTCCTCTGGTTACATACCTTTATAATGCATGGAGCAATGCCGGAACAGGGCGTTACCACGCTGCTGACACATCGTTCGTGGATGATAAAGTTGCAAACTGCAAGAGGTGGAACGAGATGCGGTTATAGGACATGTAAGCAAAAGTTCACAAGTTATTTGAATGCTTATCTAAATGGAACAGGCATTTGTGCCAATACGTATGGGAGATATTACTAAAATGGAACACATTTTGTGGGATGTATTGTTTAAATAATATAGTTTATTAGTTCTATTCTTCCCCTTAGAAAATAAAATATTACGTATACGCACCGTTTTCCCTAAAAAAATTCCCTTTTTTTATATCGTTGGTATATAACAGTAAATCTAGTATTTGTTCAAAATCTAGTATTTTTTTGGAGAAATGGTTGTAAAAAGCAACAGACTTCTTAACTAGATACTAAATCTCACGACACCACTGTACTGTAAATGGCCCTCTCCTTGGGCAACCGCAAAGTCACCGCGTCATTGGCAGCCTGCATGCCATTCATAGTTTCATAGTTGCCGAGTTCACGGACGACGGCGCATTCATTGAAGTTCCCCGCAGGGCGCCAACGAGGGTCGGGGCATGCAACGCTGAGAGCTGAGTGGCCGCCAAGGCATTACGCCAGCAAGCGAACAAAGAGAATGGGGTGGTAACGGTGGGTGGCTTGCCTTCGCAACTCTGGAAGCTGCCACTCCATCCCCAAAGAAACAATGTCCACCTGTCCGAAAAGCCAAAATAGGAACCCAGTTTCGAGGCATAAGTGCAGCACTTTCTCTGCAACACGACCGTGTATTTATAGTACTTATGTTTGTATGTTTTTTTTCGTGCAGCAACTCAACATAGATATCATAGTTCTATTTTAAGCGTGGCGTAAAAAGTTCTATTCAAATGCGCGTGTCTGTATGTAAATGCATAATTATCTCTTTGTTCGTGTGAGTGTCTGCTGGTGTGTATGAGTGTGTGTGTGTGTGCAAGGCAAGAAGAGGAAGCAGGAGCAGAAAACTAGGCCGCTGACCTGAGGCGCAACGCTGACGTCATGAATGAACTCGTGAATGTGCTATAGTTTTTTTTTTTGTATTTTTTGGGTCGCTTTATAAATAAAACAGAAGACCACCATCAAGCAGTGCAACCAGAAGAAGGCTACCAAGAATAAGAAGCAGACGGAGGACGAACGTGACGCTCGCTTTTCCCATTGCAGTTGAAAGGCCAATCATAACTGGCGGTTGTCCTGCTCTAACATTCGCCATTTATATTTTAGCGTTGCTGCTGTTGTTGTTGTTGTTGTTGTTTTGGTGCATGTGCGGTGGAAAAAAAGGAGGGTGGCTGCAGAAGCAACAGCTGAGCAAGTATACGCCCTGTGGGTCAGCGGCTAAGATCTGTATTTGTTATGTACTTTTCAGTTTGTTGCATGCCTGCATTATGTATACCAAAAATTCAGTGTGTGCCCTCTCTCTCTCTCTCTGTCATTTCCCTTTCTCTATTCTCCTTTCACTGTTCTCTTTTCTCTTTCTCTTTACGTAGATAAGCAGCGACGCCAACGCATGGGGAAATTTTTGAAATGAGTTTCTTTTGGCCATCCGTCGCTTGGTGTATGTGTGTGTGTGTATGCGTGAGCTTGTAGGGGGGAAATTTCGTTTGGAAACTCAACACACTTTTACTTTTCCTTCGTTTCGTTTCGTTTTACTTCCTTGGCCAGGGCAATAAAACCAAGAATAACAAAAGCGCGAGAAAGCGAATGAGTATGGGAGTAGAAGAAGCACAAAGCCAAATTCAAAGAACACACACACGCATACAGTAGTAGTAGATTGGGCGAAATGCGGTAAAGGAGAAAGGGGAAGGACGAAAAGGAAGCAATAGCAAGTGGGAGGTTAGGGACAATTGAATACGCACAAGTTGACATGCGTAGTGCGTGAAGAGGAAGCACAATTAAAATTGATATTTGCCCGAGGAGAGTTATACAATTCAATTGAGGTGAAGCACCAGCACCAGCATATACAGCGAGCCACCAAGAAGCAGCAGAAGCAGTAGCAGCAGCAGAACTGCCTTGAATTAAAAATAGCTGGAGAGGCTTAATAATAAATAAGCATACACATAAACACAGTTACGTGGCACATATCCCAAAGTACTTTAAAAAAAAATTTATTCTAATTTGCAAAAGGATTAATTGCCAAATTTAATTTATGGAAATTAAAATTTATTATTTCAAAAATATAAGTCAAATTTATGTATATTTTTCCAATATTTTATATAAAAAGATAAAAAATACAATCAAGGATGCAATTTTATCATATTTATGCTTCACTGGAAATCAATCGAATTTGGGAAATTTTTCGATTGAATCGGCTGGCTTGCAACGTCAGCAGTGCCCTCTCTTTCCATTTTTCTTTCCACTTTCCCTCCACTCTCTCAATACATACATAGTTTCTTCGGCGATTAACCAGACAACCTGACGACTCTGAATATCTGCTTTTAAAAACCTATCTTATTTTCAATTTAAAGAGGAATTTCTAGCCTACAAAACATTAAATTGAGGAAAAAAATTGAATTAAATTAATACGGGGAATAGCATTTTCCTGTAAGCTACAAAAACACACAGTATGCTCTATAAATATATTAGTATTTCCATTGTTTCCCAGGTAAAAATTGTTCTAAAGTGTGTTATTTTATCGCTTTGAAAAGTTTCCCTTTGTTGGTGCTCTCGTTGTTCTCCGCTCACTTTGGTTATGAATGAACGGCGTCGAAAACGAGGCATTTAACAAGGCAAATCCCCCAACCACCAGGTGTCCGCCCCCCAACCCTAAAAACAACCTGAAACCCCAACCTCAACATCGACCCCACCCCATGCCCCTATGCGTTAAACCCCATTCGGTTTTCGGTTCCGCTGGCGGCATCGTCATGTTCCATGGCGGCCATTGATGACGCACTTTTAGCCCTTCGCTGCTATCGGCAGGGGCACCACACTCGGATTCTGATTCGGATCGGTTGGGGTTTGGGTTGGGGTTGGGGTTGGGTCTAGGGGAGGTAGTTCATGGGCATTGCTGCCGGCTTGCAGTACCCCCTTTTCCTTGCTCTCCTCCTTTGCTAACAGGTCATGCATTCAATTTGATTTAGGTGCGCACCTGCTGCTCTTGATTCTTGTTGCTGTTGCTGTTGCAATTGGAAGCCGCCACCCCTACCACCGCCTCCCTTGGAAAACCAATTGAAAACTCGCCCGCGGGCTGTGGGTGTGGGTGTGGGCGTTTGCATGTTTGTCTATGTGTGAGAGTGCATTTCGCATTTGACCTACTTTCGAGAGTAGGAGAGGCAGCATAGCTCTGTTTCGGTTTAAGTTTCATTTTCAGTTTCGGCTTCCGTTTCTGTTTCTGTTTTCTGGGCAAGTGCATGTGGCAGAGAGCTCGAACTGCAGCTACCAATCCAACTAGGGTCCAATTAAATATGCAACTCAATTATGACGTCTCTTTGGCGCGTCCTCTTCAGCAACGCCTCTGGTTGCTCCAGTTCTGGTTGCTGGTTGCTGGTCCGGCCAACGCGGCGTATGCGTGATGAGCGTCCAAAGAGCGACGCCCTCGAGGGTATGCAACACATTTTTCGCTCCGCAATTTTCCACACAACCCGTCTGGTCATGGCATGCCTGCACAGTATAATTCGCTGTATACTGTGTCTATATGCATACTTAATATAAATATCGGATGTTTTGCCAGCAATTAACAGAGCGCCAAATGCACTGAAAATGTCAAATGCGAGCACAATGAAAACAAAACGGAATTCTCCGTCTGATTCTGGTCAGCAGACGAAAAACACCATAAAATTCATTGGTGCAATCGAAAAGTATACGAATGAATGAGTGCCTTTAAACAGAATTTTTTTTATTTCATTCAGAATACATTCTTATATATCTTTTGAATTGGCAATAAAGACGATCAGAGGAGCAAGACTGAGAATACTTGGAACCAAATACATAGGATTTGAAGTGCATGGGGGTTTTCGAAGCAATACATTTTATAGGATGATGCTTTATTGTTTCGTATGAAAGATCTATGCACCTTTCGTACTCCCAGCCCACTCAATTCCGGTAGACATACTGCCTCTAAAATGTGTTAATAGTGCCAATGATGCTAATGGCGGTTCAGCTGGAAATCTGCGAGTCTGAGAATTAATGCGAAGTGGCCGAGAGGCGAGCACTTGCGGCCAAAACTATAAACATAAAATGGCAAGCGCAATTCGCGATAATTATAATAATAGCAACACCACGATCCACAAATCCCATGAACAAAATTGCAAAAATAAACAACCAAATAGGGAGGGACTATAGGAGGGGAGGCGGCCCAAGGAAATACATCACGATCCGAGGCGCCTAACAGGCTTCCCATTGGGAGAGTCAAATGCTCTGTTTCGATTCCTTTTCGATCCGATTCGATTGAATTCGCTTCTGACAGCGGGTTTTCTTACACTTCCATGGCAATGGCATATACATACGGATATATGCCACACAGAGCAAATCGGAGCTGTCGATGACGTCGTTGGCGTTCTGCTCACGTCACGGCGGACACGGCCAACAGCCGCACAATTTGGAAAAGTTCAAACGCGCACACTTCTCGGCCGCAAATAGCCCCGATATATACACATGATGCTGCCCCAATTCAATACTATACTCAGTACTATACCGTATGTGAATGCTGCCCCTGCCTGTCAGAATCTATACAAGCTATGGATGACCCATTGGTCATGTGGTATGGGGTTGAGACTGCCATTAAAAGAGCACTGTACGAAATAAATGTGAACTTTGCATCTAAAAGACTAAGATTTTATTATAAAAGAGTTGAGTCTCCTTCAATTCCCTCTTTTTTATACTTTTCTGGAAATATCTTAATAAAAACTTTTATTTTTTTAAGACATTTTGAAATAGATTTCTCTATGTTCATTGTTATTGTAATGTCTGTGCAAGTCTCTGTTTTTACAACCTCACCATCCGCATCATCGGCGGCCGCATTTCCATTCCAAGTTTATGGCAATTTAAAAAGTATTTTCAAAACTAGACGAAATGTATTTTTACAACTGCCACAGCCACAGCCCCATCCAAGATGTTCGATGATTTGCGTGTTGCCTTTTCTCGCCAGTGTTTAGTGCTCATTAATTACAACTTATTTCTATTGCAGAAGCTTGAACAGAAATTCTCCATTGAGGCAGATCACCCATGACCAATGTTGGAAAATACAACAATTTTTCAACTGAGTTAGCGTTAGTGTTGAATAACGATTATATATCTAGGTTGTACAATTAAAAATGGCTGCTAAGTACTCACCCTCGCAGATATATCCCTGCTGGATGAGGCCCCAGAGCAGATCCGAGCAGTGGTGACAGTATGTTGGCTTATGAAACGTCTTCTTTACGAATGAATGCCCACCATCCGCCATTTTGTTCGCCTGTGTCCGCTGCCCGCTCGCTCTCGCTCTCCCTGGCTGGCTTCCGTTTCCGCTTTATCCTTCTGTCTCTCCTCCTTTGTTACTCGGCTATCTGGTTTGCTTTTTGTTTTTTTTTTTTCTGATTTTGTTGCTTTTGTGGTTGCAGTTACTGTTGCAATATCGGCTTTCTTGGGCTATTTCGAAGTGGGAATCTGACGGCAAGTTGGCAACTTAGGCCGCTGCTGCCGGTGCGGCTGACGTCGACGCCGGCTGAGGCAGCGCTGCCGTACCGATCGAGGACGTGCGATTGGAATGGCCGTGGCAGGACGAAACTTTGTTTTCGGTCAGCTTGGATAGCTCCTGCTTCTGCTGCTGCTTCTGTTTTTCCTTTTCCTTTTGCTGGTGGTGGTGGTTTGGCTTTCCCGACTGCTTTTCCTGCTGCTGATGCGAAATGGAAACGGAGTACGACGACGACGGCAAAAGTGGCGACGACGACGGCTGCATTTTCATCCATTGGTCAGGTGGCGGCTCCCTTATCCGGACATTTGCTTGCCGGGATCGGATCGTTCGGTGACAGTAGTAGTTGCTCGTTTGGTTATCATTTAGTTAGAATTGAATATTAGTTACAGGTTCTATATACATATTGGCTATGTATCATATTTTTTTTGCTTTAATCATCTTAATCGTCTTTATTTAACTTTAGCTTTCCTTGGTGGTGAGTCTGTTGCTGTTTTTCGGTTAAATATTTACAATTTTTGGGCGCTGCACTAGGAAAAAAATTACTATTGATTACTATTTATTCGGGAGATTTTATAATCCATAACTATGGCGTTTATTTTATCGTATTTGTATATAACACTTTGCACAGGCACACACACACACTTTGCTCGGCGGGAGGTCTTCACTTCACTGGGAAAATTCTCAAACAACGGCAGCTTCGTTTTTTGTGCGGTATTTTATGATATTTTTCAGATATTAACACTTTCAGTGGCTTCCGTGTCTGGTGAGTGATAATTTTATTATTCGAGAGCGTTCCTGCTTCGCGCCTTCGCCACCATTTGAAACGAAGTGTTAAACACGTCCTGTGAACGAGAGGTCCTTACGGGTTTTCCTCTCGCTCGGCCCGACATGTTGCAAGGTGCGCAGTCGAGCATCCCGATGCAACTGCGCACTTTGCAACATGTTGGATGCACTACCCTGGGCAGTTTTCATTTTCATTCAACTAAAATATATTATTAGATTAATATTCTTTGTGATTTAACATTTTTTTCTTTTACTTCGCTCTCTGCTTCGATGGGCGCCTCGCTATCCACGCCACCTCCCACTTTTCGTTGGATACGTAAGCGCCGCACCCCCCAAAAAACAGCAAATTCAAAAAAAAAAAAGCGAAAAAGTTTCCCGATAATAAAGTCCACATGATGGAGAGAGAGCGAGTTTCTGTATGTGTGTGTGAGTGTGCCTCTGGGAAAGCGAGTAGGAGAGAGAAAGCGCGCGTCATGCGTGGTGAGTTGGCTAAAAAAGTTCCCAGTATTTTTTGAGCACCATAAAAAAGTAGTAGACATCAATATAATAATAGAAGTGGCAAAAATATGATATCAACAGCGTGTATCGCTGGAGAGGGGGGGAGGGAAAACAGAAAGAGAGAGCCAGACAGGTGGGAGAAAGGGAGAGAAAGACATGAATTGCAGTGGGAATTTTCTTTTTTTTTTTTCAATTCGGGCTTCCATTTATTTCCATAGTCGCGACGCCCTCAAGTATGCAACATGTTCCGTGATGAGCCAATTACAATCAACACCCCACATCCAACCCAACCGCCCAAAACCACGAACGAGATGGAGATGGCGATGGCCAAGGACAATCCAGTCAAATATTATATCATAGAGGTCCTAATAATAGACGGAAACAAAGGTAGCGATACCTAAAGTTTTCTTTATGATGGCACTAAAGGACAGCCAACGTTAAGGACATTAATGGCTAAACTTTTGGGTGATCTGCCAAGGAAGTTTATAACACAAGGATTAGAGATGATTTTCACAGAAAATAAAGGATTGGATTTTGGTTTCTACTTGAAGATAGAAGGTGTCTACCGGAAACTACTCTATATCCTATAATAAGGATGTATCATGACCCTCCATTCCAAAACTTATTTCACTTAAAACTCCCAGAAGAAGAACCCTAAACAACTACACACTTTGAGCTAATGACTTTGAACTTAACGGGATTTGGCGAAACCAGTTTAAGGTGAAACCCCTTGGCAAGTATTTGAACTTGGACTTGGGAAGAACTATTTTTTCGTACCGCAACTGTGTGAGGAGCCAGCCTGACGACGTGGAATGTCCCTATACCACGTCCCTAGGCCGTGTCCTGTGTGTGTCCATGTCCTGGCGCACCAGGCGTGCGACATGCGCACTCGCCATCTCACCACATTCACATCCTTACAACACACCGCACCTTGGACCCAACTCCACCACGGCGTTGCGGTTGAGCGAAAGGCGAAAAGTGGCCAAGTTTAAGGATAAATCACAACGAGCTAAATTTTTGCAACAAATGCCTGGCCAGGCGGGCCGGGAGAGAGGAGGGGCGAAGGTGTTGAAAAGTTTGCGGCTTAACTTTTCCAATCGGGAGGGAAATTATTGTTTTGGCCAGAAATTAACCAAAACGAAAGAATAAAATGGAATTGGAAATGGAAATGAAAATGGAAATTATGGATGCTAATGGGGGGCCCAGAGGCGAGATGAAAATACAAGTGCCGAGCACTTATGGGCGAATATATAGAACTCGGAGACTGTGTGAGTGAGTGTGTGTGTATACACACACTCCAGAACTGTAGACACAGCAACGGTACTTCGCACCCACTGGGGCCATGGTGGCGCCCATACGAGCCACCCCTCCCCTCCCCACCCGATTCCAATCTAAATCCCATTCCCATACCAAGACCCACTCCCACATCGCTGCCTCCTTAGCCCCCCTCCCATCGTTCCTGGTGCTAGGCCCCCCTGCTCTGCAAATGCTGCGCGCTTCGCTCTTTTCGGGCCGCATGAGCAAATCGCAATAGATAGAGAATTTTTTTCTTGCTGGCGCGGCTTGATTCCTTGCCACACACACACACACACACACACACACTAACACACCGACATGCACTCACACACTCACAGAGTCGTAGAATCGTGCATCTTGTGTGGCCTTGTCTTTGGCTTTTTCATTGCTAATCACTCAAAAGAGGCCATAATTATGCTAAAGTTGCTGGCTCATCCGGAGCCTGGAAATTTTCAGCACTTGGCACACCACAGGCACATATGACAACGTAATTTTCACGCGCACACACAAGCGACAGAGAGAGAGAGAGGGAGAGAGAGTGAGAGTGAGATGGCGAGAGGGAGACGCACACAGGGACACAGGAATTTTATGTACCATATATTTTTTGAAGCTGCAAAATTTTGCACACTTAATTTTCACTAGCACTTCTGCTACGTCTGCCACTGCCGCTGTCGAGATTTTCACTTCATTTCGCTTTGCAATTTTTCCACACATTTTTCTTTTCGCCATCGATGGCCTTTCCCCACACTTTCAGGCTTTTCACTCGGTTCACTCGCTTTTCGAGCTGGGTGGGAGGAGGAGGAGGGACATTTGCAGATGGAAAATTTTCACCGCACAAGTTTTCTTAAAGTTTTTCAGTTTTTCCTTTTCAACCGAACACCGCTCGAATATCACCGCACACACCGAGTGTGTTAGGTGTGTGTGTGTGTGAAAATTTTCCTGTGCTTGGATATGGTGGCCTGTGAAAATGGCAGTGTCCCGTAATTGTAACCGTTACGTACGGAAGAGCACACCTAGCTGCTAGCTGCTGTGTGTGCTTGTGCTCCGCTTGAGTTGATGGGGCGCTCTGCCCCAAAATAGTATCGATATCTGTATCCCCAAAAAAAAACTGACGAATTTGTATCCGTCAGATATCGATATCGAACTTCAGATACAGTTTTTTGAAAAATGTTTTTTTACTTACTTTTGGAGAGAAGAAATTTATTCAAGAATATAACTTTTCCTGTAAAAAAAATAACGTTTTTTTGAATTTTTATTAAAAATATCACATAATATAATTAATTCCTAAACAAACAATTGTCTTTTAGAAGTTCTATATGAAAAGAAATCAAAGAAAATATGTGAATTTCATAAATATGTACAATAAAGCTTTAATAATTTTCAAAAACATAATTGAATTAAATTTAATATTATCGATAGACCGTTATTAAGTTGTTTACATCCCTAATGCTTGTTTCTGGGCCGAAATTTTCTCGCAGCTCTCTCCCGGCGCTCTTGTTCCTGTTGGTGAGTGCGGGTGTTTGGGGCGCCACGGTCCCCCAACAACAAACAGGGGGAAATTAGTGGGAGCTCCCGTTCCGGCTCTCCCTCGGCGAGGGTGTTCTCAGCGGGGCTCTCAGCCAGGATGCCAGCGCTTGTGCCGTGTTTCTCTCGCCCGCCCCCTAAATAAGAATGAAATCAACAATTTGTTGGTCGATGGACTGCCAACTCGCAGCCAAAAGATGTGCCCAAATAACTTGGGGGCGGAAAGAGTCCCAAAATTTGAAAATTTTCTCCAAATTAATTCAAAATTTGAAAGAAATCTTCCATCCAATCCCATCAGAGTTCCACAGGTTGAAATTAGTTACACTCACAATCAGTACAGTTTTATTTAATCGAAAGTTATTTAGAAAGCAAACAGATGTTTTTTTTTGGTTACTTCGGGTACTGCAATTTCCGTATATTTGAGGGCTTTTTATCTTACAACTAAAAAGTTGAGCACACCGTCGATAAATAGTTTTGCTTCGCTTGACTTGGCTTATCACTAAGTTATTCCTTACAAGTACGAATGTGTGTGAGCAAAGGATATTGCTGCTTATATGTGGTAGAATACATGTTTTTGTTGCAAATTGCATTTGCCAAGCGAAAATTAGGAGTACGTTTAACAGCATTTCTATACACTATATTTTATGCTGACACAGGGCGGTTAAATAATAATAGAACCATTCATCTTTCGGGTTTACGTTAAATACAAATACACGCATACATTTAAGGCGACTTGAAATGGGTTCAATAAGTAATATAATTTTGCATATGGGAGAGAGCCAACTTAGCCAAGGCCATGATCATCGAAGAAACTCTGCGGGGTCTCATCCTGCAATGGGAGAATGCTTAGCTTCAGTTACTACAATCAGTGGACTACAATTTATTTAAATAACTCGGGATACAACGCAAACCAAAGAAAAGCTTCAATACTGGGACGAGCCCACAAAAGTATGCTATAGAAAACGGGGTTTACGGGGGAAAAACTAAAAAGAACGGCAGACAAGGTGGGATAGAAACATAGAGAGTGGAGAACAGTGGAGATCGGTGGAGAGTTGAGCAAAGCGAGTTCAAAGGTCAAGGTCAGAGCAGTCAAACCAGTCGGGGACAACAGCAAAAACAACAATCATAGGTAAAATACACAATCAAATTAAATACAAAATTAAGGTCACCATTAGCTTACCATAATCATATACTATATAGCACACAAGTACATTTATAATTTTTGAAAAATACTTGCTTTTTATTATTACTTATTATTTTTTTTTTTTTGCTTTCATTTTCAGTTACAAAACACAGAAAATTTGGCTAAAACATACAACACACATACATAAACATATGTATATATATATTTGTAGAAATACATAAACTAGACTTTATTTGGTTACCACTAAGGTATGATTATTACAATTTTCAATCATATATCGAACTCCTTTTTGTTTTCATTTCAACATTAAAGCTTACTTGTTTCTATGGTAAGAATAGTATTGCATGTATCTCCCCACTAAATTAGTTATTGCCCATTTTGGTGATTGATTGGAATGATCTTTCGATTATTTAATGTAGATAGGAAATAGAATATTAATTTCGTTGAAGGAACCCCAGAGATGGAACTACGTGAGGTTGGCTAGATTTGCATGAACTTTGCCGGTTCTATTTGTCGTGTGAGGGTGTTTGTGGATGGAAAGCCATATGCCATATGCCAGATGCTCTTGATGTTTACTATATAGTCTTTTGTATTTTTGTGGGTTTATTGCTTTGTGGAGCCTCACGCTGCTTCGGTTGCATATCGGTTTTGCTTAAATTTGGAGTTTTGAGTAAACAGCGCTCGGGTGCTGTGCAACACACACGTGTGGAGGTAATTGGATGGAGCAGAGTGCAGCACACGTTTCGCTTTGTTGGTGTGAGGTGGGTGTATCTGAGTCTGTTTTTTGTGGTTTGGTGTCTGGGTGTGTGTGCTTGTTTACTAGTGTACTTGTGTAGGTGTGCTAGCAATATCAACTACATAAGTTCTATGGTGTTCTAGTTCTTTAGAGAAGTCCAATGTCTCTTAAAGTGCC
Organism: Drosophila ananassae; assembly: GCF_017639315.1. NCBI lineage: Eukaryota > Metazoa > Arthropoda > Insecta > Diptera > Drosophilidae > Drosophila > Drosophila ananassae. Next base: position 7,843,317 of record NC_057927.1, read on the forward strand.
CTCAACGGCTTCGTCCTGGAGTACAGAGAATAAGAACAATAAGAACGAGAAGAGTAGAAGGAAAAGAAAGTAGTAGAAAAAGTAGTGGTAGTGGTAGTGGTAGTAGTAGGAGTTGCAGCAGAAGTGTTTAGTTGTGAGTAGAATGTGTCAGAGAAAGGATCTGTATTTTTTTATAGTTTCTTTCGTTCACGGCACAATCGCTTTGGCATGAAAACAACTTTCAAACAGGTAATGCATATATGGATGAACATCACAGCGCAGGGGGTGAAAGCTGGGCAATATACAATACATATATACAGCTGGGCGAAGGTTTGACTGATCTGACCTATCGACACTCCACTAAGACTCTTCGCAGATCGGGAGTAAGAGTAAATGGTCTTTACACTGCTTCTTTGGGTGGGGTTTGCTTTCTTTTGGGGACTCTTTTTCTTTTATTTTTAGTTCTATTTTTTTTTTTTTTAGTTGAGATACTCATTGAAGTCCTGTGGTTGTTGTTGGTGGTGGTTGGATGGTGGTAGTAGTAGTTGTGTTAACATCGATTTATGCAGTGGCGGGTAGGGAAAGCGTTAATAATAACAAGAGAAAGGGAACATGGGTTACACATTTATATATGGTATATGGTATATGGTTTGGCAAGAGTATGTATACTTTAGCATCGGTTCTAGTTAGTTACTATTTCAGCTACAAAGATCATGCAAAGTAATCCAACCAACTAAGGCCTGGACGCTACGATTCGGGTTAGGGGTATTACGAAAATAAAACAAAAATTGTACTATTCATTAACTACTGATTGATTGATGGCAAACTAGAGTTTACGTTTAAGATTTTCTCGGCACAGCAACATCTATGGCAAGTTCAATACTGCGGCTTTTTAATAATTCCTGATATATGCTCACAATTCGCTTCGTTTTCGAGTAGGCAAGATTCGTAACTCAGGACGGCATGCAATGATATTTAAACAAACTGACTGAGGTGTGCGCGTGTGTCCTGCCTAGGTGGTTTACATCAGATTCGAAACTTATAGTAATGACAATTCGGCTGCAATCACACACGCACACCGCACTTATTTTCTATTGCAGTGAGTAAAAGAACTCTTCTTGCTTCGAGTGGTTAGAGGTGTGTTCGGTACATAGTAGTATAATTATTAGTTTTTGAAGGCAAAAATTAGACAAAAAGAACGAGAAGTAGGTAAGAGTAGAGTATAAAAGGAAAATTATGATTCTCATGAGGTATGACATTGTAGACGTTATTGATAGGCATATAAATATATATAGAGATGCAAAAACAAACACTAAGAAGTAACGAAACTAAAAACCAGCGAGTTGAATAAATATGTAAAACAATTAACAATATCCGGTTTAGGTAGATAGTGACACAACCGTATAGGCATTACAGATCATATGTCTCGGGTGTACTGACCTCTTGGAGCAGATCCTGCGAGGCGATTGCCTTAAGTACGTTCTTTTTCGACGTCTCCTGGATCTCGCCGCCAATGAGCAGCTCGTCCAAAATGAAGTACGCTTTTTCAAAGTTGAAAATAATGTCTAGTTCGCAGACCTGAGACGAGAGAGAGGAAAACATAAGCTGCTAAATATGACATCGACTTGATAGCTACTTACGCTGCCAAAGTACTTATCCAACAACTCCACATAGCGATGGATGATCTCGAGAGTCAGCAGTTCATTGTCGTTCTGCTCGATGGCGCAACAGAAATACAAGCTGGCATACCTTTGAAATACAATGAAGGGATGGTTATTTTGGTGCATCTAAGGATAGGATGTCCAGATCTCACCTTTTGTAGACAATTTTGCAGTCTTTCCATTCCAGGAAGGAGCACATCTTGGGCTTCCGGGCCAGTATCGTGGTCACTAGCTCGCGGGTGATCTTCTTTTTCACCTTATCGGGGTATGCCATGTACCACTTTTGCAGTCGAAGCTTTCCCTGCCGGCTAAACAGCAGCATGAAGAGCATCTGGAAGGGAATAGCAGTTTCATTGACACCACACCTTTATTGATTTTTGGCTTTTTCTTTAATTTTTCATATCTTTTTAGGCCACAGAAGCTCCCCATTGACATAGTCATCGGACACCCACACCAACACATGTATTCACACCTGGAGCCACCGCATCATCAACACAAGGTTTCGTCCGAACTAAGTCAATATACCTTAGTTCCCCCTTTCCTTTCTTGAAGCTCACCATTTTGAATGCTTTTTCCTTGTGTATTGGGTGTTTTTAGGGCTTTAGTTTTAGGAATATGGCCAATAATACTATTTTTCCATGCAGCAACTGAACAAAACACACATAGAAAATTCTTCTTCTTCTTGCTGTTGCCAATCGCAGGGGGCACCTGTCGACGTGTGAACGCGAACTGCTTCCCAGTACAGTGAAACCTAGCATTACCATACTCATTTCTTACTTTAGACAATACTTATTTTTTAATTTTTTTAATATATTTTAATAGAATAAGTAATAACATAATAAAAACAGCAAAAATACCAAGAAATGGCTTACGATATTTGGCCACTCACGGAGCAACTATCGCTCGCCACTGCAGCCGAATTGGCTCTTCTCTATTGGATGTGCAGACGTTAGCAGCTGGCCGTACTCGTGCCATTTAGTAAACCAGGCGATTTCATCATTTTAATTTAGTTTGAAAACAAACACCCGACGACGATGTCCATTAAGCTCAAAGCGAACCTCAACAATCCGCCCATAAGTGAGTATTGGGGAAGCCGGCTGCAGTGACCTTGCCAGATGTGCACTTTGTGAGGTTAAATCGAAATGGAGTCTATTTATGTATACAATTTATACCAAGTGTGGTGTTTATTGCATCAGTATATCGTGAATATCGTCATTAACCCACCCATGTCTCCAATTTATAGGTGGCTTGGCGACGGCGCACCTTATCAATGACACCGTGCCCGTGGAGATTGTCTGGAGCAAGGAGGAGACTTCGCTGCAGTTTCCTGATAACCGCCTATTGGTGTGCCACTCCAACAACGATGTGCTGCGTGCCCTGGCCCGCGCTGCCCCGGACTACAAGCTGTACGGCGAGACGGCCATCGAACGCACACAGATCGACCACTGGCTCTCCTTTTCGCTAACCTGCGAGGATGACATCTCCTGGGCTCTGTCTTTTCTGGACAAGTCCATCGCCCCGGTCACTTACCTGGTGGCCAACAAGCTGACAATTGCTGATTTTGCTCTCTTCAACGAGATGCACTCTCGGTACGAGTTCCTGGCCTCCAAGGGGATTCCACAGCATGTCCAGCGCTGGTACGACCTCATCACCGCCCAGCCTCTGATTCAGAAGGTATTGAAGTCCCTGCCAGAGGGAGCGCGTGTGAAAAGGAGCCCACAGGCCTCAAAGGAACAGACTCCCGCCAAGACCGGCGAGCGCAAGCAGGAGGGCAAGTTTGTGGACCTGCCGGGCGCTGAAATGGGAAAGGTTGTTGTACGATTCCCGCCAGAAGCCTCCGGATATCTGCACATTGGACACGCTAAGGCCGCTCTGCTGAACCAGTACTACGCCCAAGCGTTTCAAGGAACGCTTATAATGCGTTTCGACGATACGAATCCTGCCAAGGAAACGGTCGAGTTCGAAAACGTCATCCTTGGGGACCTGGAGCTGCTGCAAATAAAGCCGGACGTATTCACGCACACTTCGAACTACTTCGACCTCATGCTGGACTACTGTGTGCAGCTCATCAAGGCGAGCAAGGCCTACGTGGACGATACGCCGCCGGAGCAGATGAAGCTTGAGCGCGAACAACGAGTGGAATCTGCCAATCGCTCCAACTGTAAGTTCGCAAATAAATATTGTATTAATTTATTTAACACACTTTCTTCCCCCATTAGCTGTGGAAAAGAATCTCTCCTTGTGGGAGGAGATGCTGAAGGGCTCCGAGAAGGGCCAAAAATGCTGCGTGCGCGCCAAGATCGACATGTCGTCCGCCAATGGTTGCATGCGAGATCCCACCATCTACCGTTGCAAGAACGAGCCACATCCGCGTACTGGAACCAAATACAAGTGAGGATAATTGCAAAGTTAATAAAGAATTTGAATAACCATTTAATCTTTAGGGTCTATCCTACGTACGATTTCGCCTGCCCTATTGTCGACGCCATCGAGAATGTGACCCACACCCTGCGAACTATGGAGTACCACGATCGTGACGATCAGTTCTACTGGTTCATCGACGCCCTGAAGCTACGGAAGCCCTACATCTGGGAATACAGTCGCCTGAACATGACCAACACCGTGCTGTCCAAGCGAAAGCTTACTTGGTTTGTCGACTCTGGCCTGGTTGATGGCTGGGACGATCCGCGATTCCCAACAGTGCGTGGCATTATCCGCCGCGGCATGACTGTGGAGGGTCTGAAGGAATTCATCATTGCCCAGGGCAGCAGCAAATCAGTGGTGTTCATGAACTGGGATAAGATCTGGGCCTTTAACAAGAAAGTCATTGATCCCATCGCTCCCCGTTACACGGCTCTGGAGAAGGAGAAGCGCGTGATTGTGAATGTGGCTGGCGCCAAGGTGGAGAAGGTACAGGTTTCTGTGCATCCCAAGGATGAATCGTTGGGCAAGAAAACGGTATCACTGGGACCTCGCATTTACGTCGACTACGTTGATGCCGAAGCTTTGAAGGAGGGGGAAAATGCCACCTTCATCAACTGGGGCAACATCCTGATCAAGAAGGTTCACAAGGATGCCTCAGGAACCATTACTTCCGTAGACGCAGCTCTCAATTTGGAAAACAAGGACTTCAAGAAGACCCTCAAGCTGACGTGGTTGGCCGTGGAAGACGATGCCAGCGCCTATCCTCCCACCTTCTGTGTGTACTTCGACAACATCATAAGCAAGGCTGTTCTTGGCAAGGACGAGGACTTCAAGCAGTTCATTGGACACAAGACCCGCGATGAGGTGCCCATGCTGGGCGATCCGGAGCTGAAGAAGTGCAAAAAGGGCGACATTATCCAGTTGCAGCGTCGTGGTTTCTTCAAGGTGGATAACGCCTATGCCCCACCAAGCGGCTTCTCGAGTGTGGCTTCGCCTATTATCCTCTTCTCCATTCCGGATGGTCATACCAAGGATGTGCCCACATCTGGTTTGAAGATCAATGCTGCGACAGAAGCCAAACCAGCGGTGAGTAAAGGAACTTACTTTTCTTGGAAATTATAGGAGAAAAAATGCCATTGAAATTCGTCAAAAAGCAATTTTATATTTATGATCATTAATATCATAAATTCGATGGGAATTTTAACTTAAAGAGTATATAGATTTCCGATTTCTCTTTGTCTCAAAACAATCAGCTGATTCACAATCAGAGTTTCTCTTTCCAAGCTTATCAACTTGTTGCTCTCACACTCTCTGGCTCGCTTCAGTCCACATTTTAGGCCAAAACCAGTTGTATGCTGAGCCACCGACTCACTTTCGTTTGCTCGTTTCCGCCAAGCGCTTCTACCGTAAGAGATTGGGAAAAAGAAGAAGAGTAGTTGATTTATGCATGCGACCCTTGCTGACGTAGCAGAAAAGTTTCAAAACCCGAAGAGTTTGCAGACGTTTCTTTTGATTGACGTTCAAAATATTGTGTGTTCTTTCAGAAAAAGGCTTCTTCACCTGCAGGATCTCCCGACAAGGCATCCGAGTTGGACAAACTGATTGCTAAGCAAGGCGATCTGGTGCGCGATCTGAAATCAAAGAAGGCTGCCAAGGACCAAGTCGACGTTGAAGTGAAGAAACTGCTTGCCCTGAAAGCGGACTACAAGGCGGCCAGTGGCAAGGACTGGAAACCAGGTCAAACTGCTGCACCTGCTACTGCTGCTGCTTCCTCTTCGGCCACTGCCAACGACGCTGCTTCGGTGAATGCCAATATTGTTAAGCAAGGCGACTTGGTAAGAGATCTGAAGACCAAGAAGGCTGCCAAGCCGGAGATTGACGCTGCCGTGAAGACACTCTTGGAGCTGAAGGCTCAGTACAAATCAGTGACTGGCCAGGACTGGAAACCAGGCACTGTACCTCCTCCATCTGCCACTGCCACACCTGCTGCCAGCAACTCGGTGGCCCAGATTCTCGACCAAATCACTGCCCAGGGAGACAAGGTGCGTGAGCTCAAGGCGGCTAAAGCTGATAAGGCGACTATTGATGCCGCTGTGAAGACGCTGCTCAGTTTAAAGGCGGATTACAAGCAGGCCACCGGTAGCGACTGGAAGCCAGGCACTACTGCTCCTCCTGCAGCTGCCCCAGTCAAAGTAAAGCAGGAGAAGAACCCGGAAACAGCTTCCAATCTTGCAGTAAACCTTCTGCTGGAGAAGATTGCCAACCAGGGCGAAAAGATAAGGCAATTGAAGGCAGCCAAGTCAGAGAAGTCCTTGCTGGACCCCGAGATCCAGTTCCTTCTTGCTCTAAAGCAGGACTACAAATCACTGACCGGCAAGGAGTGGAAGCCGGGTACTGTTCCCACCCCCGCGAGCACCCCCGTGGCCACTGTAGATCTAACTGGAGAAGATTCGGGCAGTGACGTTGCCAGTGTTCTTGGAAAGATTCAGGCTCAGGGTGACAAGATTAGACAATTGAAGTCTGAGAAAGCAGCCAAGACCGTCATTGAGCCGGAGGTCAAAACGCTTCTCGCCCTCAAAGCAGAATACAAAAAGTTAAGCGGAAAGGATTGGACGCCGGACACCAAAGTTGAGCCCGTTGCAGTGAAGAAAGAGGCTAGTCCTGTTGAAATGGCTTCGCCTGCCAAGGATGAGCTTACCCAGCAGATCAATGCTCAGGGAGAGAAAGTGCGTGCTGCCAAGGCCAACAAAGCAGCCAAGGAGGTTATTGATGCGGAGGTGGCCCAGCTGCTGTCTCTTAAGGCCAAGTACAAGGAGGTTACCGGCACCGATTTCCCAGTAGCCGGTCGGGGTGGTGGCGTCGGTGGTGGAGCCACGAAGAAGGCGGCAAAGGAGCCACAGCCAAAGCCTGCCAAGCCGGTGAAAAAAGAACCAGCTGCTGATGCCTCCGGAGCAGTGAAGAAGCAAACACGCCTGGGGTTGGAGGCTACCAAGGAGGGCAACCTTCCAGAATGGTACTCGCAGGTCATTACCAAGGGTGAGATGATCGAATACTACGATGTGTCCGGCTGCTACATTCTGCGTCACTGGTCCTTCGCCATCTGGCGAGCTATTAAGCAGTGGTTCGATGCCGAGATCACGCGCATGGGCGTGAAAGAGTGCTACTTCCCCATCTTTGTATCCAAAGCTGTGCTTGAGAAGGAGAAGACGCATATCGCGGACTTCGCACCAGAGGTAGCCTGGGTAACAAAATCCGGCGACTCGGATCTGGCTGAACCAATTGCTGTGCGCCCCCACCTCTGAGACAGTCATGTATCCTGCTTATGCCAAGTGGGTGCAGTCCTACAGAGACCTGCCCATCCGTCTCAATCAGTGGAACAATGTTGTGGTAAGTAGGAGAGTTACTGTGATTATATGAATTATAAACTGATTATCTTTATTTTTCTCGTATTTAATAGCGCTGGGAATTCAAGCAACCCACGCCCTTCCTGCGCACCCGCGAGTTCCTTTGGCAGGAGGGCCACACCGCGTTCGCAGGCAAAGAGGAAGCCGATAAGGAGGTGCTCGACATCCTCGACTTGTACGCCCTGGTTTACACCCACCTGCTGGCTATTCCCGTGGTGAAGGGCCGCAAGACCGAGAAGGAGAAGTTTGCCGGCGGTGACTACACCACCACAGTGGAGGCATTCATTTCGGCCTCCGGACGCGCCATCCAGGGAGCTACGAGCCACCACCTGGGTCAGAACTTCTCCAAGATGTTCGAGATCGTCTACGAAGATCCGGAAACACAGCAAAAGAAGTATGTCTACCAGAACTCCTGGGGCATTACCACGCGAACCATCGGTGTGATGATTATGGTTCATGCTGACAACCAAGGATTGGTTCTGCCGCCCCATGTGGCCTGCATACAGGCCATCGTCGTACCCTGTGGCATCACTGTAAACACCAAGGACGATGAGAGGGCGCAGCTCCTAGACGCGTGCAAGCAACTGGAAAAGCGCCTGGTGGGCGCTGAGGTGCGATGTGAAGGCGACTACAGGGACAACTACTCGCCTGGATGGAAGTTCAACCACTGGGAGCTAAAGGGTGTTCCGCTGCGCCTCGAGGTGGGTCCCAAGGACTTAAAGGCTCAGCAGCTGGTGGCCGTGCGTCGTGACACCGGTGAGAAGATCACCATCCCACTGGCCGATGTGGAGAAGAAGATCCCCGCACTGCTCGAAGCGATCCACGAGAGTATGCTGGCCAAGGCTCAGTTGGATATGAGCAGTCACACCAAGACGGTGACCAACTGGTCTGACTTTGTTGGCTTCCTCGAGCAGAAGAACATCCTGCTCTCTCCGTTCTGTGGCGAAATCAGCTGCGAGGACAAGATCAAGGCGGATAGTGCCCGCGGCGAAGAGGCCGAGCCTGGAGCTCCTGCCATGGGCGCTAAGTCACTGTGCATCCCCTTCGAGCAACCGGCTGCTATCACGGCCAAGGACAAGTGCATCAACCCCAACTGCACCAACAAGCCCAAGTTCTACACCCTCTTCGGACGTAGCTACTAAATAAAAAGAAAGCTCGGGCGGATCCTGGATTAGTTGTTTCTCTAATATAATAACCTAGTTCGACTTTCAAATCGAAAAAACCTTATGTACTCTGATTTTTCAAGGACCTTTGTAATCGTTTAAAGTTTAAACCTATTAAATGATAAAGAATCCAATTACATGCGCTTTTATAATTCCCTGCAGATGAAATTGTTATAATTACTCTTGTCTATATAGAAACTGGCACGTTAAGAATTAAGCTTTTTTAAAGAATGCGCCACAAGTTCGACTATCGATTGTGCGCTTAAATCACGAAAATCGCAGCGAACTATCGATAATGTGCCGTCGTGTTTAATTTTAGCGCGAAAGCTTAAATATTAGCTAAAAAGCGTCGCAAAAGTTGACATTGTGACCACCCACGGTCTTAACTTGGACTACGATGTTTTTTGCATCAATTTTTTTAAGGAAATTAACCATAACTTGGGTAATACTTATCCGATCACCAAATGTTATACCTTCCTGATCTTAGATCTTCGAGTATTATTATTTTTGATCATAACCTGGCCAACTAAAATCTGACCCGATTTTCGCATTTTCTGAAAGGGGTTACCCCTTCATGATTTTGGCCAAAAATTTCCCAAAATTTGATTTCCTGCTTTTTACAATGTTATTACGCAGATCAAATCTACTCGAAGTCCTCATTCAATAACGGTATTCCTTTTCCACATTCGACGAGAAAAAGCTAAAATATTGAATAAAAAGGGTCTTAAAAGTACCCGTTTTGGAACATGGACTTAACTTGGTCAATGAAGTTTTCCGTCTCGAAAGCATTCAAGGATTTAGCCATAAGTTTTCTGATACTTATCCCATTGAAGTATATTTTACGATGGAGATAAATTTATTTACGATCCGTTGTTATTACATTAACACTCACACTTTTTTGATTTTTTTTGGTCATTAGCTCGTGATTTCAAAATTATCGTATTAGGAATGCCCGGCACATCGTTCGACTGTTCAAAATAAGTTTAATTTAAATTTTATGAAAATACTTAAATTGAATGAAAATACCCACATCTGCTTCCCTCTTTAATGCCTTCGTAGATAAAGCTTTAAATGCCAAATGCAAGTTAGTGCCTTCCTTTGCAGACGTTTCATAGTAGGATATGTTATTATTCCGTTGGCACCATTCTTTCACTCGATTATTGGGCACATGGCTGTTGTCGAGATCTACCTTGTTGCCCAGAACTATAAAGGGGAAATTTACAGGATCGCGAGGATCGGCTTTTATAAGAAACTGGTCGCGCCACATGCCGAGTGATTTGAAGGAGTCGAGTGACGTAATATCAAAAACCAGCACACAGCAGTCTACACCTCTGTAGAAGCAGCTACTTAGACATAAAAAGCGTTCTTGACCCGCTGTGTCCCAGATCTGGAAATATTACAGAATTTGTTAATGTATTTAAATTGAGAGAACATTTATGGTTACCTGGAGTGTGACCGCGCGATCATCGACCCGCACCTCTTTTGTAGAAAGGTTGAGTCCGATTGTGTTCCTTTCTCTTATGCTGAAGCGACCCTCTACATACCGTCTCACAAGTGATGTTTTTCCGACACCCTCCTCCCCTATAACTATTACTTTAAATAGAGATTTTTTTCCACAATTCATTTTCATGTACTCAATAGCCTGGATTGACTTTCGAACTAATGATCTCCCACTAAGCAGGGCACGAAAAAGTAAGACGGTGATCCATGAAATGACAAGAAAACCGCATTTAGTCATCGGGGAGAGAAGCGATGACTGATCCTTTGAGCAAATTGTATGATAAATGAATGCTGAAATTTTTTTACTCTATATACTCTTAAAGAACACTCTTCTTACGATTAATATTGTGTTGAAAATATTATTTAGTAATATAAATTGTGAGTGACAGTTTTCAGTGTTGCCAGGACCCTCGATTTGCGAGATCAAAATTAACGTTTTGGCCACCCATGGTCTTAGCTTGGTTAACTTCAATAAAGTACCCGCCAAAACACAAATACGCAATGTATAATTTTTATGTTTGTTTTATTTATTTACGGGATGGAAATACGCCCAGTTGCTCTCCTGCTTCCGGAACTATGACGTCGACGCACAGTTTTGGATCCTTGGAGAAATCGCCCTAAGTAAGCTTTATTCGTTACTATTGTTCTTGGGGTTTTTTTAATGTATGGCTAAAAATGTAATTTTTTTGTACTTTCCCTATGATTTTTCCCATTTGTACTGAACAGTTTTCCCTAGAACTATTTTAAGTACTGATGGCATTGACTTTTTAACGTTTAGTTGAGAATCTATATTTACAGTATTTACTTACATAATCGTAACCCCGGACCAACTAATTAGCAGGACTAATGTAAATTGGGAAATTTAACAAGTTGTTAAGCCATTTAACCCGAACTGACCTTCAACCTGAAACGGTACTAACTTACTCGACAGTAAGTATGTAACAGAATTCGAAGTATATTGATTCTTTATAAAAAAAATAAATTATTTATAAACCATTATAAACCAACTTCTAGATGGTTTATCTTAAATGTTATTAAAATGGTATTATCTTAAAGAAATCTTATTAAGTCATACAATTGATCGTCTAATACCCTGTCAAAATGTAAGTTGATCTTTTGCAATAAATTCGTTTTAAAAATTTAATTTATTAAATTCATCATCAATAACAAATATTCAAGAAAACGAGGTATATATTTATTTTTCATACGTTTTTAAGAACTCGAATTTAACACCTTTGGTTGCATAGATTTGATATACCCATTAGCAATTCTGAAACCTGGTTTAATAACAGCTATTAATAGTCGATTAAATGCGATACATTGAATATATCAGTTTTTCATCAGCTGTAGTATTCAGATCCCATCATAATAAATACGGAGGTAATTTAATACGATTATTTGCGGAACCGATTCCCTTAGCCATGAGCCGTAGGCATTTACATGGTCTGTTTTGTTCTGCAATCCCGCCACTTAGATCTTAATTATAAACACTGTCATTAGTTATAAATAATATAAATGTCATATATATTAGTTTAGACCGGGACGCGAAATGCGGTTTAGGAATTCGCCTTAAGCAGGCTGAAAGTGAGTCCCAGCTAATTAAATGCATATACTGGCTCAGAGCGGGTGTTGACTTGTTTCCAATGGAAAAATAATGCATTTGCCAAGCCCACACGGCGGATGCCATACGTATATGTACCTGGACAATATTGCGTGCTGATATGCGTAAACAGCGGGTCTCAGGTGCGAGAAATGCTAACCAAAGCCAGTCAAACTGCGATAAGCCAATATTGGTATTACAATGCACATTAGTGTGCTGAATGCGTTTCACAACTAGTTTCTTACTTGGTTGATTTAGGTGGTTTTGTCCAGCTTCCGGCTGTCTGAGATAGGTTCGTCCTTCTTCTTACTGCACTACTTGAGGCTACTTTACCTCAAGTTCTTGATCATCTCTAAAATCTCTAACACCTTACGAACAGGAAGCTCACACCTCGGGTGGAGAAACTCAAATAATTGGATAAGAAATCTGCTTGGCACACAGCTGCTATATTGACTCAGGTCAAGCCTTAATGTGTTCTACATAGCTGGTAATCGAATCTCCAACGGATTGCAAATATTTATTATATTCCGTAGACTTGCAACAACACCTCTACTAGCCCATTTGCCATTATGTTTGATTTATGGCGCCGGCCGACCAATCATTTGATCCCGATTCGTTTGGGGGGCCAGGTCTTGGAAATGCATTTTGTTCCAAGCACTGAGGCAGCAACCCACTCCTCGCGGAGTAATCAATTGCAAAAAAATTGCATAATGATGGCCAGCAACCGATCGAATGTTTGGTATATTATACGAGTACATACGCTTAAGGAACCTGTTTATAATTGCCGGATTATTCATCAATAATGTACAATCGAATTATTCGAAGAGAGAGGAGTCCAGAAGGGCGACACTGACCAAGTATTACATTTTTTTTGTTTCATAAATTTATTGGGGTTACTAGAGTCCAAAATCAAGGATCAAAAACCTTAGTGGGGTGCCACGTGTGATGAAATCTTTTCCGCTTAGTGAGGAATGAACCCCAACTGGGAACTGGGAAGTTGAATTTTAGTTAGTCGTGCAATTTGCGGACTGGTGACGAGACAGTTTGCTCGGTTCTCTCGCGCGTTTACAGAACCAATTAGAGTGGAACTACGAATTGGGCTGCACTGCGATCGGGGCGTAGTTGTTGGAGGCCTGGGGGCTGCCAAAACAAATTATGTCATCAAAGGAAAGGGAAATGAAACTGGAAGCCTGATATTAACCGCAAGGCCCATAGGCCAACAAACCAGGCCCAAGCTGGCGAGGCGCGAAAACTGAAAACGTAACAGAGAAGATGCTGAATCAGAATTTCAAGGTCGTCTTGGCCAGATTGTGTTGTTTACCAGATTGTGAAATCCCCAAGCTATCCTGCGCCTGTCCGTCCACAGGCATATCCCCAATGCCCCTCCATCATCTCCATTATCTTCTGACTAACCAACTCACCTGACGGGGCAACTTTTTGTCTGGCCATTATCACAGCTTGCAGCCGTGGATCAGGTTCCCGCAAGAGTGCAACAAAAAACAAAAACAGAAACAAAAACAAAACTCTTCCACAGCCAAAAATTGCACGAATGCACTTATGGATGCGGTTGTATTCGTATCTCAGATGCAACTACAGTGAAGCCTGGCCACTCATTATCATATCAGTAATTAAATATTTATTCTATTTACGTGATATTTTTGTCTTAAAATTACGCACTGTTTTGATGACTTGCCCTGTCTAATGTCTAATCAACATAGGTGTCAAAAAATCTAGTTTTTGAAAAATTCCTTTGTCACTTTGTTCCCTGATAATATTTTGTTTTTATATGGAAAGTTTCATTACTTAAAATACTTTGTCAGAATGTCCCATATAAGATCGCATAACTGTACACATGCATCTGAATCGCTTCCATGGATGACATGCAGTTTTTTAGGGCCACCTCAAGTGGATGGCCTTGGTTTGGTCCGGCTCCTTTTTTTGCGGCTGGGGGGAATTTTTGGATCTTTTTTGGATCTTGATTTTTGGCTAGGGTTGCCAAGCATCTCTCAGCCGGGAGCCATTAGCATTGCCCTTGCTCGACTTGGAGAGATTTAAGTGCCGTTTAATTGGTTTTAATTTAAGTGTAATTGTTTCTGCCCTGCCCGACTTCCAAAGCGGTTTTCGGGGGTTTTACGGACCGGAGGAGCGAGGAGTGAGGAGAGGCAAGCTCATCTCACGGCTGGCACAACCCGGAAAGCCCACTCACACACACTCAGACGGGGCCAACTCACCTGTCTGCATACACGTTCGCAGAACAGAGCAGCACTTTTTTGCCAGCGTTAGCGTTGGCGAGGCAGCGGCGCTGACAGAAACGCCAGCAGAACCCCCGAGTTTCCTTTTAGCCGAGTATAACTTCAAGCCAATTGCCCGCTTTCAATTCAGTTGCCGCTGAGTTTTCAACCGATTCAATTCGAGACCGCCAAAGTCGCCACCGCCAGCCAGCAGCGAAAACAAAAACTCCTGAGAAGTGAGGTCAGTGTGTGCCAATATAGCTGTAAGATGGATCGGACACGGACACGGAGGTGATAATGCCTTGGTCAAATATGTCCCCCGTGAACTTTGGCATAGTGTGTGTTTGCCTTGGCAATTGACACAAAGTAAACCATTGGAAACCAACTTAAATAAAGCAATTGCCAACGAAAAGTGTGCGAATGTCATAATTTGCGTGCCTCGGAGTTACGTGAACGAATGTCCATTCGAAAAGGAGGCGTGATTTTGCTGCACAAAGTGTGTGTGTGTGTGTGTTGTGTGTGAATGAGTGTGCGTGACATGGCAGGGAAAATCGCACCTGACTAGATCAGTAGTAACAATGGCTAAGCTCATGAAAACTCAATTCCATGGAAACGACACACAATGCGCTCAAGTTTGTGTCTTAAGTCTTTTGTTTGGCATACGAAAGAAAAAGGAAACGAATGCATTTCAAAGAAAAGACAGCAAGAAATCGATTGCGGAGTAGTGCATAAATTAGAAAATTTAAATGGATAAATAAATAAGACTTTTTAGTAAGACATATCTCATGAGAAATATTCCAGCTGAAACTAGCCTCCTTTTACTTTAATTATTTCCCAAGCTCCCCCATTTATTCTTTTATGAGATCGTAATTTCCTGCCTAAAAAAAGCAGAAAACTTTAATTAGCCCATAACCCATATAATAAAAAGTGAACTGCGGCGGCAGGTAATGCATGTAAAACGACCGCCAAAGTGAAGCAAAACTTTAACCCGGGAATTAGCCATCGAGTCTGCCGTCCGCCCCAGCCTGGCTAATTGCTTGGACTTCCACCCGCACTCGCATTGCCCAAGACCGTCAACCTAAAAATAGTGAAGTACGCAAAGTATAGCAATAAGCTCGACATTAACCCAGTGTGGGACAGACACTTTCCAAAACAAAAAAAAAAGGAAAAAATTACAAATAAACAAACAGTGGCTGCTAACAGGTCTTTAAACTTGTCGCTATTTACCAACATAAACAGATGATGTGCGAGGTGTGATGGGAAGCGATGCTGAGAGGCACTTTGACCAGGGGTGGGAGGCGAAGGAGAAGGAGAAGGGCACTGAGTTCGAGTCCGAAAATCCCAATTGGCCACGGCAATTACACGCGATTGGTCAACAACCGCAGTTGTCTCTGCATATCGCTACTGCCACTGCCGCTGCCTGTCTTTCGTCAGTGTCCGAGTTGACATTGAACAAGAATTTTGCCCGGAGTAGGTTAGACAAACAAACGGCCGACAGCTTGATCTTGAAACTAAAAGGTTGTAACACCTCCAGGGCTACCAAATTGGTCCCTGTCCCTGGCCACTTTTTGAAACCACTTGGCCAAATTGAAATTTCATCCTTTTTCTGGCCGAAAGGGTTTCGGTCACTCTAGGTGGTCGGAACTTCCTATAAAAGCCGTCCTTCTGACCCAATTCTGTGTCACTTCGTATGTACTGGAGTGGACACCAGAACTTATTTTCTTATTTTAATTATTTTAATTTATTGGCATTATTTTATAATCACTTCAACCAAGGGTACTTCTATTATTATCTTTTTCATCCGAATTTTATTTAAGTTTTACCTTATACCTTATTGTGTGATTTCGATATGGGCAGCTGGTTTCTGATTTTCTTTTTATTGTTTTTATCAATATTTTAGTTCATTTTAATTTATTCAATTAATAGCCACTTGCTTTATTGTGTGATTTCGATTTGGGCACTCAAAAACTTTGTTTTAAAAACTGTTTTGATCTGATAAAGTTTAATTTACCAATTTATCCTTCATTAATTTATATTGTCTTCCAATTTTATGTTGAAATTTTTAAATTTTTTAATACGTTTATTTTTAATTATTCATCAGCCTAATCATGGACATATTGAAGAGCGATGCCGAATGCGGCGAATCTGAAATCGCAAAGTTCTACGCCAACAAAACTATTTTAATAACCGGAGCCACAGGATTTATGGGCAAGGTCCTCGTGGAGAAGTTACTTCGCAGCTGTGGAGATTTGAACGTCATTTACTTACTAATCCGCACCAAAAAGGGAGTCGATCCCAGTGTTCGCAAGGAGCAGTACTTCAAGTGTGTGGTAGGTTCCCGCTCAGCATTCCATTGGGTGTGGCAATTAAGTTAGTGGAAGTTTATAGCTCGTAAATAAGGAATGCCCCTCACGGCTTAAGCTTCTTAATTACATACTAAATGGCAAATCAAACGGCGATCGTACACATAAAATTTCTTCGAAAACCCCCATCGAGTCATGTGTGTAGTTACACCAGCTTATTAGCAATAATAACATTAATCTGCTGGCATTTGGTACTTTTGAATAACCTTTCCCCTACTCAGTTTGGATTTTCACAATAAGTGAACAATTATTTATTAAGACACGACTCAAATTATAAAAATCGATTGGTGTGGTTGAGAAAACCGCAATGAAGAAGTGCTTCTCGCACTCTCGCATATTCACTCGAGACATAAGTTCACTCAATCGAAAAAAAAGGTGCTTCAATTTTATATTAATGGATGCCATTGTAGAAGGCTTCTTTAAATTTAAATGATGACACCAGATATTAAAATAAAAATATTGACCTTGCTTACTTCAAACTGTAATCGCACATAGAGTCGGAGAATAAATTCTATATAATTACATGCCATAAATGGAAGCACCATAGCCGAACTAATATTTAGTTTGCCCTCCAACTTGAGGCGAAAATGTAAATGTTTCATGGCGTGGCGACTCCCGCAAATTACCAAAATTATCGCACCGCCACTCAAAGGCATACAGCGCGCCAAAAATTTGGTCTTACAAAGCGACCCACTCATACGCGGCTCAGACAGTGCCACATCCATGGCGTTTATAAGTCAAGGTGATCATTATTGGTTTGAAAAAATCCAAGACTTACAATGACTCTTAATTGTTGGCCGTTAAGCCGGCGTTAAAACCAGTGGACATGGCCCATTAGGCTGCTGGTGATTCTAGCCAGCCAGCCAGCCAGCCAACTTCAAATCCAAATCGCAACTCCGCAAGTCCAAATTGCATGTCAACACCATACCATGACAATTAACTAATGACTACAAATCTGTTAATTTTGACGCCCCGTTTGCAGATCTTTAGCAAGCTGCTGGAGAAGAATCCCGAGATCGTGGACAAGGTACGCGTGGTTAAGGGCGATCTGCTGGAGCCGGACCTTGGCTTGAGCGCCAATGACACCAACACACTCGCCTCCAACGTCGAGGTGGTGTTCCACTGTGCCGCCAATGTGCGCTTCGACCAGCCGCTACGGCCAATGGTCATGATGAATGTGGTGGGCACCCTCAAAGTGCTCCGTCTGGCCGAGAAGATGCGTCACCTCCAGGCCCTCGTCCATGTATCCACCTCCTACTGCCAGTGCAACGAAAGCGTGCTGGAGGAACGTGCCTATCCAGCGCCACAGAATCCCTACTCCATTATCGAAATGGTCGAGACAATGGATGATGCAGCTCTGGCGGAGATTACCCCCAAGTAGGTAACATTTGTTGGTGTCAGTAGTTTGCTGATCCGAATAACATTAGATCGTAATGACCACTTGGGATTTATGACTCTGTTTGTACTCGTACTTGGCAGCTAATAACCTGTTCCATTCTTTTTCTGTCAGATTACTAAACGGCTTGCCAAACACGTACGCTTACAGCAAGGCACTGTCGGAAGATTTAATTTGCAGATACAACAATAAGCTGCCCATAATCATCACAAGGCCCTCGATCGGTACGTATCCAAGTTGCTGGCTGCCTTCATGTCCGCCGGTTAATTGCTTTATTATTTCAAACCCCCTTTGCAGTGACGGCGGCCATCCACGAACCGCTGCCCGGCTGGATAGAGGGGGTGAACGGGCCCACCGGCCTGATGATCGGCGCCGCCCGCGGCGTCATCCGATCCATGCACTGCAACCCGGACTACGCATCCACGGTGATTCCAGTGGACAAGGCCATCAATGGCATGATCCTGTGCGGCTATCAGCGGGGAAAGGTCAGCCAGGAGAAGGGAGACAAACAGAGTGGGGTGGAGTTCTGCAACCTGTGCATTTCTAGCAAGGCTCTGATGTCCTGGGGCGACAGCATCGAGACAGGGCGCCGCTTCTTTTACGAAACCCCACTGAGTTTCGCGTTGTGGTATCCTGGAGGATCGATCAAGAAGAACTACTACCATCACATGTTCTGCGTCATCTTCTTCCATTATCTTCCCGCCTACTTTATTGACTTTTGGCTGCTGATCTTTGGCCAGAAGCCATTGTAAGTAGTTTCTTAATTCGTGAAAGAAACCATATCAATTATAATTGTTCTTGCCCAGCTTATTGAACGTGCAACGAAAGGTGTCGATGGGTCTAAAGCTTCTACAGTACTACACAACTAAAGACTGGGAATTCAGGAACGAGCGATTCCAGGAAATGAGCAGCCAGTTGAATCGCATAGACCAGGACCTGTTCGATACGTCGGTGGGGCAGGTCAACTGGGAGACGTACATCAGCAACTATATCGTCGGGATGCGCACCTACATCCTCGGCGAGAGCGAGGCCACCCTGCCCCATGCTCGCAAAGTTCTGCGTCGCCTCTACATCCTCGACTGGGTTAGCAAGGTGCTCTTCTGGACTTTATCGTTCTGGTTTTTGTGGACGCACTTGGATGGTTTTGTGGAGCGTGGCGACGCCTTCATACGGACTTCATTGAGCAATATATACCACGATCGAAACAGCACTCTACTTGCCTAAGTTCTTTTCTAATTATATGTTATTACTTCAAATATAGTCCACAAGATTTTTTATATTTTTAAGTTTACATTAAAGTGTTGGAGTTTGAATTTGGCGGGCTTCTGGGGAACCGGTTCCGTTAAGCTTGAGCTTACTTTTGTGGATTAGTCAACACTGGGCTTAAGCTTTTTTATTTTTATGATTGAGAGCACTAGTGATGGAGGAAATATCGAAAATTTAAATAAGCCAATTTTTAAATTGATTTATTAAGGTAAAAGGATAAAATGATCAAATCCATTTGTGGGCCCCTAATGGGACTTAAAGCTTTTGAAATTGATACAATTAAAAGTAAATGAATTCATTATTGATTGGTCAAAAAACCAAATCACTATTCAATGTTGAAATGTACAGCTTCCTCACCAATTACACGATTAATTCCCCAATAATTTCGACACTTTGCTTAAGATAATCCAGTCCAGTGATAATCTTTGAACGTAAAACCGATAACACCTTACATCTAATCTTGCCCTGGCAACGCCATGGCCCCATGTTTGAAAGCTTTGGCGGCCGCGAGAGGAAATGAAAGAAATGGGGAGCAAAATGCCGAAAACGTGGGAAGTTTCTCTCTTTCTCTCCCAAATCATGGTAGTGGTGGAATACATGGTATATTATAGGCACGATAATTTAAAAACGTTCAGTTTGGCGGCGCGTCCAACAGCAAGCGGTTGTGGTCCAGCAGCAGACAGTAGTAGTTGAGCAGAGCAGAGTCAAGAACCCGGAGAAGCAGCCATGTATCACCTGAAGAGTTTGGCCCGCCAGGGCGCCATCCGCCAGCAGGAGCTGACCACGCTGGCCAAGGCCCTGCCCACCGCCGTGATGCACTCCCGCGGCTATGCCTCCGAGCACCAGATTCCGGACCGTCTAAAGGACGTGCCCACCGCCAAGGATCCCCGTTTCTTCGACATGGTCGAGTACTTCTTCCACCGCGGCTGCCAAATCGCCGAGGAGAGCCTGGTCGATGACATGAAGGGCAAGCTGACCCGCGACGAGAAGAAGCAAAAGGTTAAGGGCATCCTCATGCTGATGCAGCCCTGCGACCACATCATCGAGATTGCCTTCCCCCTCCGCCGTGATGCTGGCAACTACGAGATGATCACCGGCTACAGGGCCCAGCACAGCACCCACAAGACGCCCACCAAGGGAGGCAAGTACATGAACTTTTCTTTGGCCGGGAATCACTTTTTTTTTGGTGCGATTCAAAGACCACATTACTCTCTATCCCCTGGACTATTCTGCGTTAGTTTAGAATACATATTGCTCCCAAAAACCAGCAGTTGTTGCTCGTTGCAAAATCGATTTTTCCTTTAGGCCGTTCTGACGTGATGTCTTGCCTTTCCGAGTTATGTAACCCAACGTATTCTGCCTCCCCCTGCCACCCAAGTGCGCATGTTCTGCCGCCTGTTTTGTTTACGTTGTGTAGCCAGTCCCCAGTAGCCCCCAGTTTTTTGGGGTTTCTTTCTATAATCTAGATTCCGGACGGAATTGCATAAGTGCCTGAGCTGGGTTACACGTGGGTTTCCATTAGATTTCCAAACCCTTCAAGTGTCCCGCCACCCCAAGAAACATATGCCTATGTCGGGTTTTATAATTTTTCAGTTCGGGCCTCTTTTCGCACATTTTATTATTTTCGAGCTGGCGAATTCATTTCGATTTTTGTTTCTATGTTTCTCTATTTTTTTGTTGCCTCTGGCTGGGTGCTATTTTTAATGAACTTTTGCCTGTGTTTTGTTTGCTTTCCAATTCGAATGGGAACAGCTCTGCACAGTGAGTCAAGTGCGGGTAAAAAAAAATAGCAACGCCCCCCCCCAGAACCACCCAAAAGAAATAAATTTGAGACCTCTTGTTGTCAGGCAGGCGGTAATTGTTTGTTTCTTTTCGAGTCTCGTCTAATTAGTGATAGAATCAGTTTCCAAGCGTTAAGTTAAGTGCTTATCAATAGCCAAAAAAAGAATAGAAATTCTCGACAAGGGACCCTTATCTTCTGACCTTGGCTATGCGCAAAAATAGAAAACAAAAACAGCCGAAAATTTCTTTGCCCCTGGAACTTGTTGTTTACGATTATAATTGCCACGCTTCCTTAATAGTTGTTTATGATCTTGTTTTTTTTCGAACTGGGATCGATCATGTGGTCCGATCTTGTCGCCAATCTTGTAAACAGCCTGTTACCAACTGTTCAGAACCCGGGTTTCTCTCTGCCTCGTTAATAACTCCCTTAAACATGGTCCTCTGCTATTTCGGATGCCATCTGAGGTGCTAAAAGTGAGTAGTTTGTTTATTTACTTGGCTCTGTTTGGCCAGTATCAGTGGATCTGTGCTTGGTGGGGGCCAGTCATTCGACCTAGCCGTGCTCTAATTAATGCTAATTTGCTGACGCTCTGCCATTTAACTGTTAATTGTTTAATACATCCAGTCCGGTCTCAAATTTCGGCGAAATTGCCTTTGCTATACCGCCTCGCCAATTTCGTTTTATTCTCTGGGCTCTGGAGTCCGGACGTCAGTGTCTGCTGGATGTTTAATGTGTGCGCTCGAAAAACTGGTTTTAATTTGCTAGGGGTGTTGTTCCTCTCCACATCGTGTCTGTGTTCACGTGATGGTCACGTTGCCCCAAAAACCAGACGGAAAGATATTAAATCCCAATGGAGTCGGACAGCCGCACAGAAGAATTTTATGGCAAATGAGTCACTGGCTGTACCACTGTGCTGGTAGTGCCCAGTCCCCCAGATCCGGGCCACTTTCTATCTCATTGAACTGCTCGGAATTGTCACTTGGAGGCAAGGGCTTGGAGCCGAGGCTTAATTGCCTCACAACAAAAACAAACCCGTTATCAAACTGAAACTCGATGAATCTCAGAAAAATAAGCGAGCGCGACAATTGAACTGATAGTGTAGTGTAGCCCCCTCCCTATCGCCACTATCCATATGTATATTTTGATGTACCAACAGTTGTCGTGACAAGTATACGCACAGTGTACAGACCATATCGAGCAAATAGCATTTCCCACAAGTACTTGTCAGTTATCGAATTGTAAACACATTTCGCTCTTATTTACCTCCCTTGAGAGTTGCACTCGAACGATTTCATATGCTAATTCGGATTAATAATCAGAGGAATGTTTCTCCAGAGAACCGGACTAACTATTGGATCAGAATCGCATGTTTCTTGGTGCCAACTCAGCTGGGGGTGCGGCCAGATAAGCCTCTATACATACATATATGCCCCGTTTCCGGTCCTATCTTCAGCCATATCTTATCCAACATAACACCAAGATCTTGGCAGGCGTCACAAACAGATTTTGGGGTGGAACGCATACACCTACACCCTCCTACAGCTCCGGCAGTGACATGTTTTTTGCACCTAAACTTTTTAATCATATGGCGTAGAATTCTGGTCAGCTGACTCCGGGGGAACTGGTTGGGTCTATTCGAGAGATCGCCGCCTGTTGCCAATGGGGGATACATATAGACGTGGCTGGTGTGTCCGATCGAGCCCCCAAATAAGTTATCGCACCGATTGTATAAGCAGTATAGAACTACATACATATGCGTATTAGCTAGCAGTGGTACATTAATAGATTCTTTTTTAACTTGTTGGTGTATTTAGTGTTTTGTTTTTATTTTATTTTAAATTCTCTTTAGCGAGAAACGAAAACAAGTCGCCCGATAGTGCCGGTTGCCACTGGTTTTTGGTTTTTTTTATATATGGTCTTGCTGTTTTCCAGCCGATTGGATATTTTTTTGTATTTTGTTTTTATGGTAAACATAAGCAAATAAAAGGCGAAAACGGCAAATAGAGAGGGCGTCGCAAATGAATGTGCTGTCGTCAAGCGCTTTGGGTACAGTCGGCTCCGTTCTCGGCTCCACGGGGCTCCACTCGATTTGACGTCTTAGCTCATTCAGCAGAAAGCCAAGAAAAAGTGGCAAGAGCTTCTTTTACATGAAATGTGGGAATTATGCGCCTCAGGGCATTTCTTCAATAGACTATAAAAAGATACCTTATTTTGGTCCTTCGAGAAAACATCAGCATTAGTTGACACTTTTCTGCAACTTCTAGATTACTTTTCATTTAGAAACCTGTTGAATCATTGGTACTTGAAGAAAATGATCTGTAATTGCAAATTTGTTTACTCATCGTATTTTTGTTCAAAGGTTTTAAGTTTCACGCCAAAGTTTCACAACAAAAGTTAGTCAGCTGATAGAGCAAAGAAAGCTAAAATGCGGAAATGAAATCATAATTTTTCGCTTCTCAAGAATGTTTTTCACAATCTCTGGGTCTACCCTGGCAACAAGGCCTGTTAGTCTAATCAAAAGAACTAAGCTAATTTAAGATTTTATAGTCTTGTTTTTTGGGGGGCTCGTCCAACCAGCGGGGAAGTGATTAGCACGTTTGCATAGGAACTATAAAAATTAATAGGAACTTGTTTCCTAACCGTTTACGGTCCAATTTATCGATCTATAAAAAAAAGTACTTTGTTCTCTCAAGTTTTTACAAGTGAACAGCGCTTATTAAATTCGAATTACAAGCGCGAAACTCTGCTTATCTAATCGGAACTTTCTCAAAGATATCAAAACATTTAGTGTGTCAAGCAAATAAAGATAAGGGTGTAGTACTTTATGGGTATTGTTCTTGGGACTGTTGCGCCATCGTCGAAAGGTTTCCCCATTGTGGCCAGATGCAACGATTTTCACGGGGCACGTGCTTAGCGGCCAAAAGCAGCCAAAAAATGCTCTAGTGGAAAACTTTTGCTTTCCGCTAGGAATTCGTGCTGGTTTCCGTCTATTTTCGGCACTTGTCTATTGGATTGGGGCCAAAAATGAAAGCTGCATCAAGGTCGCCTAGTTCCGAACAATGTACACCTGTCGTATACGTAATGTGCTTATGCAATTGTCCTTTTCTTGCAGGTATTCGTTTCTCTTTGGACGTTTCCCGCGATGAGGTCAAAGCCCTTTCCGCCCTGATGACCTTCAAGTGCGCCTGTGTGGATGTGCCATTCGGCGGCGCCAAGGCCGGCCTGAAGATCAACCCCAAGGAGTACTCCGAGCACGAGCTGGAGAAGATCACTCGCCGCTTCACCCTGGAGTTGGCCAAGAAGGGCTTCATTGGACCCGGTGTTGATGTGCCCGCCCCCGACATGGGAACCGGTGAGCGCGAGATGTCCTGGATCGCTGACACCTACGCCAAGACCATCGGTCACCTGGACATCAATGCCCATGCCTGTGTCACCGGCAAGCCCATCAACCAGGGCGGTATCCACGGACGTGTCTCGGCCACCGGACGCGGTGTCTTCCACGGCCTGGAGAACTTCATCAACGAGGCCAACTACATGAGCCAGATTGGTGAGTGTGCATCATGGGTTTCTACATAGGCAGTGGATTTTAAGGCTGTCTCTCTCGTTTAGGCACCACTCCCGGCTGGGGCGGCAAGACCTTCATCGTCCAGGGCTTCGGCAACGTGGGCCTGCACACCACCCGCTACCTAACCCGCGCCGGAGCCACCTGCATTGGCGTCATCGAGCACGACGGCACTCTGTTCAACCCCGAGGGCATTGACCCCAAGCTGCTGGAGGACTACAAGAACGAGCACGGCACCATTGTCGGCTACCAGAACGCCAAGCCCTACGAGGGCGAGAACCTGATGTTCGAGAAGTGCGACATCTTCATTCCAGCTGCTGTTGAGAAGGTCATCACCAGCGAGAATGCGCACAGAATCCAAGCTAAGGTTAGTAGCTACGACCCTTGCATATTTTCCGAATATGTTTCACGAAGGATCATATATCATATTTCAGATCATTGCCGAGGCTGCCAACGGCCCCACCACCCCTGCTGCCGACAAGATCCTGATTGATCGCAACATCCTGGTCATCCCCGATCTGTACATCAACGCCGGTGGTGTCACTGTCTCCTTCTTCGAGTGGCTGAAGAACCTCAACCACGTCTCGTACGGTCGCCTGACCTTCAAGTACGAGCGCGAGTCCAACTACCATCTGCTCGGTGAGTTTCGAATCGTACTCTAACTAATATGATAGGCTCTTGAAGGCACTTGCTCCTCATAAATATTTCAATCTATCTCTGCTCATTGATCATGCCACTTCATTACTGATCGGTTTATGGATTAATTATGCTATAATTTAGAAAATACAAACCCGTACAGAATAGCGTTTGCTCCTCTCAGCAATTGCTCTTCCCATATTGGTTTCAGATCTTAAACTAGTTCTCCTCCTTCCAAATTTTCTTTTCCCCCTATTGCTCTCGTTTCTGCCCATCCACAAGAGACTTTAATCGTTATTTAATTTTAAAGTATCATCTAAGTAATTCGTTGTTTACTCTTTTTCTTCTTTTTTCCGTTTCTCTGTCACCAATGTAGCCTCAGTCCAACAGTCAATTGAAAGAGTCATTATGGACGGTACATTATAATTATTAATAGTTCTTTTACGTTTCCACCCATCCATCGAATCTCTAAAAATCAGACCTAATTACTTTCCAAGCAATCTCACATCACATCCACCATTCTGTAATATCTGTTGTTTCTGTAGTTAGTCCCGGCGTTATTATTTTTTTTATGTTATCCCTATGGACATTGATCTCATGTTTGCATTATACACCGACTAATATCTGAAACATCCACTATACACTGCTTTAAATCCGCATTCCAAGTACTCGAATCTAATCTCTGTAGTCTTTGGTGGCTTTGAACCTTGTGATATTTAAATGTGATCCCCGAAGCATGTGGCACTCTCAACTAATTGCTTTGTCTGTTTTTGTATCCTCCCATCGCTGCCTCCACCTGCAGAATCTGTACAAGAGTCCCTGGAGCGTCGTTTCGGCCGCGTGGGTGGCCGCATCCCCGTGACCCCCTCCGAGTCGTTCCAGAAGCGCATCTCCGGCGCCTCCGAGAAGGACATCGTCCACTCTGGCCTGGACTACACCATGGAGCGCTCGGCGCGCGCCATCATGAAGACGGCCATGAAGTACAACCTGGGACTGGACCTCAGAACCGCTGCCTACGTCAACTCCATCGAGAAGATCTTCACCACATACCGCGATGCCGGCCTGGCCTTCTAAGCCTCAGCCTGAGTGCGCTGATCAGCCCCCAGACTCTTAACTAGTTAATTAAGCAATCGAACTCAAGAGCATACTATTGCTATTGCTCCTTGCACCGCCGTTTTAGATGAAAAAGTCACAAATCGAAACGTAATTTATATCTACGGTAAATTGGAGCTGGCCGGAATTACTCTTTTTAAACTAAACAACAACAAAACAAAAAAAAAACAGACCCAACTTTCGCCCGTGTTTCGTATTAAGTTGAAAAAGTTGCGAGCTTATTATTGTTGATTTTCTGTAATTTTTAAGTTCATGAGCGTCAAACTGAAGCAATTGCATTTTCAATTATGTATCGCAACGTCTCGTACTGTCATGTCACGTTTATCGTACGATCGCTCCGTTGCCGTAACATTAAAATAATCAAATATACACAAAACTAAACTCTAAAAAGTGCATTTTAATTGTCAATTGAAGTTGGCCACTTAGCACATCACAATGGAATATAATTGTTAGTCTCGTGGATACAAATATAACTACTAGTATGCAAATACGTATACATAGACAGATCAATTGGAATGTATAAAAAAATATAAAGGATCTATATAATACTATAAGTACACTTTTGTGGCAAAAAACTGAGATACAGCACAGCGTACATGGGAGAGTATCGTGGTCCGTATCGTATAAAAAATTGCAAGAATAATCTTTAAAACCTATGGCTAATTTCAATAATAATCGTTTTCTTATCATATATAGGGTATAAATGTCTCCTGATCTGAGTGCATGTCAACTTGGTGCTACTTTTTTGAGAGGAGTGTGGAGTCATAGGGTCAAAGATTTCGGAAACAATTGCTGTTTCACATAGTCGTTGATCATTTCCATAAGCAGCTCTCGAGTGACTTTCGGATGCTGCAGAACGTAGCCAAAGTCTTTTAGTTTCGTGTTGTCCAAGTAGAGGTGCTTGTGATGAAGCTGCTCCTCGTCGAGGTAAGGCGTCAGAGGTGTGTTGTCAATGCCGCTACGCTGGCAAATCTCGGCCCAGGGTCCCATGTGCTTGTCGTTGATTTCACCAACAGTGTCTGTGGGATAAAGCTAGAAAACGAAATGTTTTATAAATAAATAATAATTACAAAATAGAATAAATATACTTGAATTGAGTGAACTTTCCAAAATATGTATTGTGAAAGCTATATGGTCTATACCTTAGTCAGATTCGACATAACAATGCCAAAGTAGTCCACATTGATGTCGAAAATATCCACCAGCAGGTTGCTAATGCTGCCCTGCGTCGACGCTGAATCATCCACAATGTTGTACACCTGGCTGGCTGTTTTGGGGCTCTGCGCCAATTGCCAAATGGCGGCGCACACATCCGATACGTGCACCGTATTCAGTCGCATGGCATCGTTCCACAGCAGCTTCATTGTCTCATTGAGGTGTTTGTATATGGCAGCGATTATAATGCGCGGCACTGTGAACGAAGCGAAATGGGTGGTTAGCATTCCCCCACTAGGAAATTACATCAATTATCGGCTATCGGCTTCCACTCACTCAAGTAGCGCTTATCTCCAATGCCATAGACCACGGGTAATCGGATGATCGTGTAGCTCAGGTCGTCCATGTTCGCCAGCTCCTTCTCCACCTTGAGCTTCTGCTTCGCCACGCCTGTCCATGGATCCAGCTTGCAGTCCTCCTTCAGTGGGGTTTTTTCGCTGCTATTCATACAGCCGGAACTGAGCTCAACGTAGCGCTTCACCCGCTGGGCAGCTGCTTCATTAGCACAGTTGAGACTCAGCTTCAGAATTCCCTCCTTGTAGACGGCATCATCCTGGTTGGCACGAGTCTCGGCCGCACAATTGATCACAATGTCCCATGCCCTTCCTGTCGTGGGGTGTGGCGCGAAGGCCGCCTTACAAGACGCTGCAAGTGGAAGAGAGTTCCAGAACCAGTTTAGGTATATATGCATTAGGGTGGGTCGGTATGATACAGAACCGCCAGTTGGAACAGAGTTAAAGCGAAATACATTGCTTATATCTGTTATCAGTTATCACAGTTTCCACAGCCCCAAACCAAACAGAATCATCTCTTAATTTCACCATCCTAGGTGCATCCAAAAAGAGTGAGTCACCCTACGAGAAGGCTACCTACCGGCGTTTATTAGGTTGGCGCTGCAGAACTCCAGGCGATCGCTCTCGAAGAGCGCAGACTGCTCCTCGTTGAGCCAGGCCATTTGGGGAGGGGTCTTATCGGCGATCCGTACTTCCTGCGCCAGTTCATTGTCCAGCAGATAAGTGGCCAAGTTGCGTCCAATGAAGCCGCAGCCTACGGGGCACAAAAACGATGCAGTTGATGATAAGCCGACTCTAAGGGAGACGGATGCTGCGAGCCGGGGACTTACCACCCAAAATCAAAACCGTTGGTTTCTCCGACATGCTTTAGCTGCGACACGATCAAGTGGAATTCAAAACGGGGATTGCAGATATATATTTACTTTTTGTTTGGATGCGGCTGTTCGGCAGTGTGACCGTATGGCTATGCAGCCGATTGCCATCGGAAGACCACTTGGCGGTCTATTCAATATTTAAGTTTCAAAATATACAAAAAACTCGTTTTTTCTTAGTTTTATTTGACGCTTACACTTATACATACATTCAAATTAATTTTTACACAGCTGGTTAGTCTTCTTTTTTCTCACAAAAGTCTTTACCAATCCCTTCTACGTGCAGATTTTTTTTTAGCCAAGCAATTTCTTTTTCTTGGCGCTCTACATCCGAATCTATTTTTGCAAGACGTTCATCTAGGATTCTTCTCTTCTCGGTATGATCATCATGAAGTTTCTTATCTTTGCGCATTTGTCTAGGATAACAATAAATTAAGCAAAGAAATAAATAAAAATATTCCCATAACTTACCGCGACACCTCGAAAAAAATAATGCTTAAACCAATGATCATTACAAAGAACTCGCCTAGAATATTGGCACCCATTCGTGTGGCCTGTACATCTGTTAGAGGGGGAATTTTTCGGGGCTGGGGAAGATGCAGCATTCGCATCTTAGAGCGAGTTTCCATGACATGGTATAGTTGTCCTGGAGGATGGATGACCGTACGTCGAAAGACTGGATAGTGTTTTCCAACATGCAATAGAAGCTTAGTAAAGGGTGAGCTGGCCCGCTTCATTCCGAACACAACAATTTTTCCCAACGGAAATCTGCCAATCACCATTTTTAAACGGAAATTTGAACTACTAAAAATAGCAATGACATTTTCGATCAAACTTAACTTTTTGAAAATTCGACCAAGCAATACCTTACGCCATTCAGTGCTATACCCAATGTTTTAGACGATTGATTTCCTGTTCTTGACGGTTTACCTTTTCCGTTAAATTTGTAATACGCGATTCTAATTCTGCTCGACGGAGGCGATGGGCTTCGTGCTTTTTTTGGTCCTTCTTAGCTTGCCTGTAAACCGTCAAAAACTTTAAACTATAAGATTAACTTACTCTGAGACCACAAACCTGGAAACTTCTCCCATTATGAGTAAAACTCCTATAAGGAAAATAAATAGCTCTCCGAGAATATCACCGCCCATTTGAATAGTCATCGCCTCTGTGAGCGGCGGAATGAAATCTGGTTGGCCCAGACCCAGCATCCACATCTTCGAACGCACATCGATTGTATGATATACTGGAACCCGCTATTTTTCAATCATATCGTTACGTTCATGGACAACGGAGTACTTACAACGAGCCGGTGGTGAAACGACAAACTTCTTAAAGCTCTCATTCTTTTTCGCTGTCTGCTTGATTAGATTACCGATGGGCTTGCTTATGTGCTTTATACCCAACATGCCGAGTTTCGCTATTGGAAATGCGCCAACAACCATTTTTCTACCTATAAAATTCGAATTTCAAAATTAAACAAGACTTCGCTTACTATAACTATAAATTTTTCAATTCAAATGTGTTCAGTGCTGTACAATTCCATGCCAAGTCAACGGTCTAATTTGGTCTATTATTGTGAATTAGGGTCACACTGATCTGGCGAAATATTTTGGTCACGACTGATCCCGGGTTTGAGTATTGAATTTTGGCTTAAAACGATGTCTGACCTAGCAAGTTCGGAGGAGGAAACCGACTTTAGTGTCCTAAGCTCAAGAAACTATCAGCGCGTTCAGGATAAAGTTGCAAAGGTGGGTTAAACGCGTGCGGAGAAGCAATTCCTTGGCCACACTTTGGATTAATCAGCTGTTTTTGAATGCTTCTGTTTACTATACGAATTAAAATACTCTTTATTGTACAGATTAGCTATGTTGATGGTATCGCCGATGGAAGAGAGAAGGTCTTCCAAGCCAGCTTCGATCGGGGCTACGAGGATGGTTTTAAGACAGGCTTTGAACTGGCTAAACTGAGCGCCTATTTTGAAACGGAAAACTTACCAAACTCCGACGAATCCAAAAAGTTCAAGCAACTTGGCCTTCCAGAGGCTACAGATAAGACGCACTTCCAATACTTGAACTATCAAGGAACTCCCCTTAACGAGGTGTCTGAAAAACAAACAAAGTACTTGGATAATTTGATGGAGCAGTTCGCACAAACTATCCCTGCAACTATTAATTTATTCACACCCCAAAAGAGGCAGACTGATAATGTTAATGTGGTTTAATGCATGTGTTTGGAAATTATCAAAATTAACTGAACATAGTAGATTTGCTTGCATAGTAGACTTATAAATACAGGCCCTCGGGCGTACCCTCCTTCTTTCGGTAGAGAACGCTTTCCTTCGACTTCTTGAAATCCTCGTTGGTCACCTTCATTCGGCGCTCGCGCAGCGCCATCAAACCGGCCTCTGTGCAGATGGCCTTTATATCAGCGCCCGAGAGATCGTCCTTAGCCATGATCAACTCACTGAGGTTCACGTCTTCGGCCAGTGTCATACGGGATGTATGGATGGTGAAGATGCGGCGTTTGGTCTTTTCATCCGGCAGGGGGAACTCGATCTTGCGGTCGATACGGCCAGGACGGATCAGCGCCGGATCCAAAGTCTCAATGCGGTTAGTGGCCATAATAACCTTCACGTCACCACGCGAATCGAATCCGTCCAGCTGGTTGAGCAACTCCAACATGGTACGCTGGATCTCTCGCTCGCCACCAGAGTTCGAGTCATAACGCTTGGTACCGACGGCATCAATCTCGTCGATGAACACAATGGAGGGAGCGTGCTCCTCGGCCACACGGAAAAGCTCTCGAACCAGCTTGGGTCCATCTCCCAGATACTTCTGGATCAGCTCGGAACCCACAACGCGCAGGAAAGTGGCGGAGGTCTGATTGGCCACCGCCTTGGCCAGCAAGGTTTTTCCTGTACCGGGAGGACCATATAGGATAACACCCTTTGGTGGTTTGATGCCCATCTCTTCGTAGTACTCAGGATGTGTCAGTGGCAGTTCCACAGACTCCTTGATCTCCTGGATCTGAGTGTCCAAGCCACCGATATCCGCGTATGTCTCCTGAGGGGCCTTCTCCAGCTTCATCACGGTCACCATGGGATCGGTGTCATCGCTGAGAACTCCTACAACAGCGTGAACTTTGTGGTTAAGCAGGACGGAGCAGCCAGGCTCCAGCTGGTCCTTGTCCACGAAAGAAAGAATGCTAACGTAGTGCTCGGAGCCCACAGAAGTGGAGACAATGGCGTGATTGTCGTCGATGATCTCTTCGAGGTTGCCCACCGACATGGGTGTGCCGCGCAGGTCATCGACCTTGGAGCGCTCCTCCTCGTTCTTCTCGTCCTGTGGCTTCAGACGCTCCTGGTTCCGGATGAATTCGTCTTCCATCATGAGGTAGTCCTTGATGCGCTCCAACTTGAGCAGCTTTAGGCGGCAGCGGGTGTGCGGCGTCACCTGAGGTAGCTTCATGGCCGCATCCGGACCCTTGGCACGGCGCTTCTTTTTGCCGACGCGGGTCGGGATTGGAGGCTCGTACTTCTTCTTTTTATCCTTATCATCCTTCTTGTCGCCAGCTCCCCCTTGGGCCGATTGATTTTGTCCCTGTAGCAATACCACAATCAACTAAAATTCATTGGTTTTTTGTGTGGGGTCTTACCATATTGCTGCTGTACTTTCTTTCTGCCTAAATCTTTTGTGAATTTTTTTATAGTCGGCAACAAACAGAATTTCTACTAGTCATAACCAACGCAAAGTTGGCTGCGGCTGGTTAGCTAGTGTGTACACACGGACGAAATATAACAGTCTGGCAACTCGATCTGGTTGCTTGGGCCAAGTCAGGCAGCACTGTTTGTTTGTTTATTGTTTGGATTCTGCCGCGAATTGTTAAAAAACGAATTAGTATTAATTATTCCTATAAATGGATCCTAATATAAAGAACATCGATCTTAGACTTGATAACGTTGAGGTGTTGACCACGGGAACAGCTGCAGAGTTTGTGAATGGCATTCTGGACTTCCTCCTCTTTCAACGCCGCCAGATTCCCTTTGTGTATAAAACCTACAAATATTATGTGGAAAAGTGGTCGGATGAGAACGAAATGAATGAGCGTGACTCTTTTTCCCATTATCAGCTCAACCAGCAACGGTCCAGGGCTAAGGCGACAAAGGAATCCATCAGCGACATGAGAGAGGTGGGTGCTGATCACCTTGAATATCCTTTCAAGTAATTTACCATCTACTCTTTCCTCAGCTCATTCGTAATGCTTTCAGGACCTCGGATGTGAAGAGTCTGAGGTTTCTTTTTGGCACGAACACTTTTATGCCAACAGAGTCTTACACTCTGCACATCCCCCACGACTCCATATCAAGGCATCACTTTTGCGAACACCATGCACTCCCCGAAGGTCGCATTAATCAGACCCTGCTCCGACTACTCACCTGCGAGGAGCTATACACGCTCTTTTCCACCGAACTTAATGCCACTAATGTGTTCTTAGAAATGGAACTCTTTAAGGACACGGAAAACACCCATGAAAAACAGCAAGAAACGGGGAACTGGATCCCCAAGGATGTACTTAGTCAACTACCCCGCAGCTGCAAGAATGTCCACTTGCACCTTCTTCACGAAAACGACAGTGCCGCTGCGGCGTTGAGATGCTGTAGGCAACTCGACATTTATGAGGATCTAGGTTTGCTGAATCTGGACAAGTCGGACGAAGAAAGTGACAAGATCCAACATTGCGGTCAGTCTTCCAAGGAAATCAGCGGGTGGTGGCAGGCGGAGGTCATAGTGCGCGGTTTCAAAACTCCTACAAATCAAAAAGCCACTGACATGTGGACCAGCTAGCAATGTTAGTAATTGAAGCAGCCATCTTTCATTAAGTTCGCCATTTTGTGCACGTGCCAATAAAAATTTCTCACATCATGTTCATATTTGTATTTGTATTTTAAAGCGCCCAGCGCTAATTTTAGATATGTTTGTACTTATGTTGTTTAAGAAGTTAATATCACGGTGTTCTGCTGGTAGCTGGCCTGGCGCTGCTTGGCCACAATTTGGTTAGCCAAGCGATCCATGTCGCGCTGGCCATTGGGCGTCAGTTTGCGGCCGCCGTCGGGGTGCTTCTCCACCATGCGAGCCGCCTCCAAAGCCTGAAAAGCCTTTCGGAGGAATCACGCATTTGCAAATTAAGAACTAAGAATTGAAAATGAAGCACCTCACCTTCCGAATACATCCGTCCGAAGAGCGACAGTAGTCAGAAGGACGCACTCCGTTGCGCTTGCGCCCACCGTAAATTTTGGTGAAAGCAGCCACTCCAGATGGGCTACGGATATACAAGTGGCGCATTATGGAGGCGCAACGCGTATAGAACCAGTCTGCCTCGGTGGGAGCCGTCTCCTTGAACTTGGCCGTTTTGATGTAGTCGGCTTGTTCTGGCACCACAACTTTTCCAGACTTCTTCAAATAAGCAGCCAAGGTCTTGGTAATAACGTGCTGATCGATGTCCTTCACGGTAACGCCCGGCATGTTTTCAGTTTTTTTTTATGTTTTGCGGTTTTGCCCCTTGTGAAAATTTGTCGCCAAATTGCAACTCACCTTTAACGGAAACGAAAAAGTCCTGATTTACGGTCACCTTCTGTCAAAATGGCAGATTCAAATTCAGCAGTGTGGCCAAATCGCAAAGCCTCCCGCATGGGGCTAGTGCGTCGCTCCACATTTGGTAACACTCAACTATTCCGCAAAGCTCTTCGTGAATATTTTGTAATAGCCAGGAATAAATCAAGAAATGGTAATAGGTGTCTTTCCTGCGGCCAAGCTCGGTGTCTTGGCCATCAAGCAGGTCAGCAAGCCGATCGCCAACGTCCTCAAGTCAAACGCCAAGTCCAGCCCGTTTTTTAGGAAGTACATTTGCATGCCGCCGGCACAGTGTAAGTAACACAATCTAGCGATGATTAGGAGACTGATTAAATTCTTTTTATTTTCAGTTTACAACTGGGTAGAGGTAAAGACCAAGATGTGGGCGCTGAACATGGGCGGAAGGAGTGTCAACGTACCGCCGCTGAACGAGGCAATGGCCATAGAGCTGGGTGCCAATCTGCTCGGCGAGTTCATCATCTTTGCCATTGGTGCTGGTCTGCTGATTTTCGAGTATTCGCGGTAGGTGCACCTTGGAAGTAAAATAGACTGGCATCCATGTTAACAGAAACGTATCCCAACAGACAAACGGCCAAGGAAAACAAGAAGAACGAGGCCGCGCAAATGGAGAAGATGCAGTTGACCAACACCCTGACGGAGATGGGGTTCCGCCTGGAGCGACAGGACGCCCAGATTCGCGAGATGACGCGGGTTCTAGCTGACTTAGGTTAATAAGCTACTAGTACAGCCAAGCAATAGAAACTCAAGGTATCATTTTTCTGCAGATTCGCGCAACATTTTCCGATGGCACAAAGAGCCGCTGCAGGAGTACGTTCCCTTCGACCCCACTACACCAGACCAGAGCGCCAATGCCCGACTACCCAAGAGCTTCGAGGGCTTTTATGATCCACAAGGCGGCATGGCCTTCCGTGCCCTTAACTTCCTGGAGACGCAGATTTTCGTCGATGGCCGCAATCGCAAGGCGAAGGAGGCCCTACAGCACATTGACGAGGTGGCGGAGCAACTGGAGCAGTCGCTCGGCGAGGCGGCCAACGTTGCATCTTCATTGCCATTAAAAGTAGACCAATGACCCAAGCGACTAGAGCAGGACGTGGCTCTGCTTATGTTTGCTGTGGCCATGGAGGAACATTAAGTGCTCCTGCTGTACAACACATTCACCTGAAGCCCATTTCATTGATGCTTGTTATGATCAAATCGCGTGTTATCATTACGTACTCTCTAAGTAAAAAAGTCAATAGCTGTATATAACTATTGTACGTTTCTAGTTGTATTTATTAATTTTTATTGTTACCGCAGATAACAACTAAATAGAGATGAAAAACAGTTTACAAGATGAGTGATGATGAGCTGGTGTAGAGATCCTTCTACTCCTGTTGAATGAAGGCCTGAAGTTGGTGGAGCTCCTCCCCAGGTGGCAACAGATCCCCCAGATAGTCGCAGAAAGCGTTACAAATAGTGTAGAGACTGCGTCGCACGGCGGATCGTAGAACGTTGAACTCTGAGCTAGGAGCCCGTAGGTTGCCCATCACGCTGTTCAGTTTGTCAAGCTCCCCGCGTAACTTATTAATAGCTTTGACAATGGCCGGCAGGTCGTTTTGCACCACACCGTACCGGTCCTCATTTAGGGACGCCGCGCAGATTTGGGCCAGAGCCTGGGTGACGTAGACTAGGGGCTGGGAGTTGACCAACAAGAAGTTGGTCTTTGAACCCTCAGGCTCACTAAAAAGGTATAAAATTCCAGGAACTCTTTTCACCAGCCGATGCAGAGCCTCCTCCAGTTGCGTCGAAACCCGCTCACACCAGTTGGGCATGTGCCGGATGCCATCAGCCGGCTGATCCATTGCGACGTTCCGTGGAGGCGAGGCTATTTGCCGGATACCGTGCAACTGGTTATACTGGCGCAGCAATAGTCTTTCCGCCATGATGCTTGTGCTGGTAGAGTCAATTGTCTGTGGCAGTGGCAGGTTTTGGGCCCCCTTGAGCACACTAATCTTTTGCATAGACTCGACCAGATCATCTGTAAAGCTGTTTAAAATTACTAGGCACTGATCGCAGAGAGCCCTCCAGTTGGCCGGACGGTTGCCGGGCTCTGTTAGCTGGAAGATTTCCGCGCGCTGCTTTGAGTCCTTTCGCATTGCCAGCTTATAGAAGTAATTGGCGGCGAGGCATTGAACGACGTACACGTTGAAGACTCCAAGGCAGGACACCAAAGTGATTTCCTGTTCGCTTGCGAAGGCTGCTTTTTGCTTGGTTATCACCAGTGGCAGATCCTCGCACAGCAGTATGCCGTAGAAGCTACGCATCAGATGCATGTTGCTCAGGATCTGGGCCGTCAGCAGCCAGCCATAGAAAAGTAGCTTTACATTGCTAACAACACCAAAGAAACCGTCCATTCGCTCATCCATATTTACGTCTAAGATATGACATAGTCTCTGGCATACCAGACGTCCCAAAATCCAAAAGACCATAGTATAGCTGAGGGTTGGGAGTATTGACCGGACCAAGGATCGCGCCAAGGTGGCGTAAAGAAGCTCACGGAGTTTCTCGCCAAGGGTTTGCTCCACAATGGGAAACTTGATGGAGACTTCTTGCCGTTTATGCACAGACACAAAATAGTAGCAACCGGCTGTAAGACCCATGCCAAGCATATAAACGTGGTAGCCACTTATGCAGTCCTCGCCGTAGCACTTGTAACTAAGATGCCTAAAAAAGAGTAATGTTAGGATGGTGGCATTTATAAGCTTTTGTTTCACGTACCTGTAGTCGGTTTGTAGGTAGCCAGTGTACAGCCAGGCCGTGAGAAAACCCACCAGAAGGTGAGCACCCAGGAAGAAGAGTTTTCGCGGCCCGTAATGCAGAATCCATCGGTAACGAGTGGGGCAGTAGGGGCGCTCCACCAAGTGCTGCTGGCACAAGGACACTCCGTAGACCACGACGGCCGCTAGTAACGGAATGCTGGCAAACCAGGTGTACCAGCTGCATATTAGACCGACTGTTCCACTAACCCAGTCCAGTGGGCTCAGGAGCTGGAAGTTCACCAATAGTAGGAACACGAGCAGGAGCTGAAACTGAATTCCTGCACTCAGGAGCACGGCACGAAGGCAGCGTCCGAGCAGAAGCAGTTTGCAGGCGTTGCTGGAGGAGCCGGTGGACATATTGAGTGGCTTTCCCTTTCACTAATTCAGCTTATTTACAAATTTCGCGAATTATCTTAATAATTGCCGGCACCGCGCGCCTTTTGTTGATGTCAGAGTGACCGAAGGTTAAAGTGAAGGAATTCGCTATCGAAAAAGCCCGCCCAAGTGGTCGTTACTTTCAAAAATCCAATTGGAATTATAAAATATCTATAAATTTATCTAAATGATAACAAAAACTTGTTTTTAAATCATTTTGGTATATCTATCACATATTATGACTACAAATTTAAGAACAAATCTAAAAATATGTTATAATATCGATAATGTGTGAACCGGTTAAACTGAAATGAACAGCTGTGCTAACTCGAGAAACAGTGGAATTTGAAACAGTGTTGTCGCTCTCGAACCAAATAGCTAATATACTAGCTGTTTATAGCTATAACTGTTAAAAACCTTAGCTAGGCTTTTAGATAGTATCATATAAAAGATTTTAAGACCATTTTTCAGTTTTTAAATATATAGATTTCCATTAAATAGCCAATATGACAAGTCTAAAATGTTAGAGTTGCTGAAATAGCCAAAAATAGTTACATTTAGCTCGACCCAAAAACAGCTGGGGATGTCGTCGACTGAAGTCATGCATCGAACTCGAACAAGTTCGAACGAAAAATTGCGGCTGTGCAAGCGAGAGATAAATATAGGTTCTCCCTCAGACTCAGTGTTGCCAAAATAGCCAAAAAAGCCAGATTGCAACTAGCTAGCTTCAGCTCCAGCCAAAAACAGCTGAGTATCTCGGACCTGACCATTGGTTAAACATCCAAACATCCGAAAGATACGAGATACGTTTCGCACTTCAAACGGTTGGCAATCGGTACATGCGAAAGTGCGCCAGTTGAGATCAAAATGCACGTTCGGAACGAGATAAAAGAGGTCGGAAATAATACCACAATAATAATAAAATAATAAAAATAATACCAACAACAACAAAAATCGCACAGTGGCACCCGAACCCGAGCAGTGGAGCAGTGGAGAGAGAAAAAAAAAAGTGCGGGTGTTTGTTTTTCGCGAAAGTGCACGGAATTTGGCCAATCGATTGGCCATAAAAAAGCCCCAAAATAGTGAAGCAAATGCGGATAAGTTCGAGGCGTAATTGGGTGCGTAAATCGGGCAATTGGCAGCGTCAGCGTCAGAGCGTCAGAGGGGGTGGCGAAAGGCGAAATACGGCCAACCAAAGGCCTCCTCCGTTCCTATGCCTGTGCCTGCCCGAAGGCAGCGAAAATTTTCGTGAGCGGACTCGAGAGGGACTCGGCGGGCGGAGAAACGAAATAGAGAAATATTGCGTGAATCAAAAGCGTTGTAATTAATTCATATTTAATTGCCGTTCGGTGTATTTTGGTGTAATCTGAGAGTACGACCTGGGCCCAGTCTGCTGCTGGGCCTCCGACGAGTGCAGCTGCAGATAAATTGTGAATGTGGCGTGGTGTGTTGTGTGTGTGTGGTGCGGTGTGGTGTGGTGTGTGTGCCTTGTGCCCATAGTAATGCGTATTGAGGTCACTTTGTACATATTATAACAGCAGCAGCAGTAAATACAGCAAAGGCACGCGTTTTCATTGCCCAATACCTCTACAAGCGTTTTCATCCCACTGCCCAAGGCAAACAGCTGCTCTCTTGTCTCCGTTGTTGTTGTTGTTGTTGTTGTTGCTGTTTGTGTGTTGATCGCTCGAGCAGAACCCGAGGGCAGGTGGTGTCCACATAGGCAGAGCCACAGCACGCATTAATTAATAGATATAGTATCGGTCTGCGAATAATTGTGTTACAGTAGCACTGAAACGATCCCAAAGATACATATGTATCTAGATACGTCCTGGAAGCGCATACTACTGCTCCCTACTGCTACAAGCCAGAGTCCACCCACCCTCCACCGTCCTCTGCTGGGCTGGCTTGGCTGGCGTCTTCATGCTCCATTCACCTACTTTTACGCGCTGTGCGCTCTTTGCTCTCCACTGCTGTGTGGTGTGCTGTGCTGACGTTCGTTTTCTGAATTCCAAATGAAGTCATGAGCAGCAGATTGTTAAAAAAAGAGCCAACCAACAACGACAATAACAACAACAAGAGTGGGGCAACGAGGGGGCAACAACGAGGAGGCACTAAGGCAGCCCACAAGGCAAAATACAAAAGTCGTTGTCGCATTATTACAGAAGGAAAAGTTGAATACAAAGTATAAGTAAGAAGTAAAAGAGAAAAAAAAAAGTGAAATTAAGTGTTTTTGAAAACAAAACCACAACCATAAAAATACAAATAAAAATAAAAGCAAATACAAAAGCAAAACACAAAAACATAAACATGACATGGCCGCGTCTCGTTTACACAATAACTCAAAATTAATTTAATATGCTGGCAAATGAGCGAGCCGAACCGAAAAGCAAGCTAAAAGGTGAGCAGATAGGCTGAATATGGCAAAAACCAACAAGCCATAAACATAAATAAAGAGAAGAAGGTGCGGCAGGCCTAGGTCTGCCCATGATTTGTCGTTTATGCGATTGCCCAGTTTCCAAATAGCAATATCTATTAAGTGCCCTCGTATTTGTCGGAAGCCATCTATGTAGTCTCTGGCTCAGACCTGTGGCATAGACGTGATTGGGCCTCAATCCCCTGTAGTGAGTGGACGAGACAAAGGCCACATTACTACGCAATTCCCAGTGATTTAATTCACGAACTGAGTCACCCCTAATCGAAGATTGTGTCATTGGCATTCTTAAACTCCGGCATTTATCCCCTAAAGTGCCTTACTAATATTTCTTAAAAGTGGACATTTATCCCCTTGAAAGCTCAACTAATAAAGGACGTTCTCTTGCAACTCTTTCAGCCCCTAAATCGAGGAGAGGCTCATAAACGGCTGCCATGGCCGCTGCTTCCGCTGGACAGCAACAGCAACAGCAGCAGCAGCAACATCAGCACCAGCACAAGCTAAACATTGCTGGCAGTGCTGAGACGGTTGCAAGCGAGATGCATCACCAACAGCAGCAGCAACAACAGATCAATATGTTCAAGCAGCAGCAGCAGCAGCAGCAACAACAGCAGCAGCAGCAGCAACATCAATTTTTCCATCAACAGCAACAGACAAAATTTGTATCGCGGGTCGTTACAAGTGCAACATCGATGCAACATCAGCAACATACGCAACAGATACTACCAGCTGGCTTGGTAAACGGCAATGGGAATGGCAGCGGCACCATGATGCAAGCGACGAATCTGCAACTGCAGCAGCGCACCAGTCAACAGCATATATTTGTCTGCCCCACTAGCAGCCCCCAGCTCCTGCAACAGCAGCAGTATCAGCAGCAGCAAGCCAAACAGCGCCAGGCGCAAATAAAGTTGCCAGTTAAATCGACGGCGGCGGCAACTGTTGCTGCTGCTGTCTCCGTCACTGTTGCTAGTGCGGCGCATTGCCTGCCGACAACAATTGCATCGCGTCAATTGAGTCAGAACAATCAGCTCTATGCCAAGAATGTTGCCAAAGCTAACAACCCCATCCCCAGCGGCACTACCAGCAGCAGCAGCAACAGCAGCAACCAAACTAACAGGAAGTTCAATACTAGCTACAATGGGAATTTGGCTCCTGGCTGGCGTCGCTTAACCAACAACAATGAAGTGGCCTACATCAGGTGAGTGTCCCACTATTCGAGGAGGGGAATCTTAGCTATCGGATACTGATATAGGATACAGGATATCGCCTGGTTGAGCACTCTCGACAGCGCCATTCACTCGACCGCGGGGCTGTGTTGTTCGTACTACGGACATGACATTTACAGCACTTTGGGGGCCCGGGCTAAAAGTCAATCTGGTTATTGTCTGGCGAACGCATTCGAGAAACCATAAAAATGTTCAGCAGTGCTCTCCTCCTCTCTGGCTCCCCCTCCTGTACAGGAAATGCCAGTGTCCAGGGGTCAGAGAGATAGAGAGGGGGTGCTGCAACGGTGGCAGAATGTTAGTGGGCGTCTGGGGGGTTGCAGTAGTCGTGTCAGAAATGTTTTTGCAACCAGGCAGCACAAGCAATAGCAACCATCAGCCATCAACGAGTCGAGGCAAATATTTACCTGGCATTATCTGCGAGTTATCATCAAGCACACATAATTACAAACTCAAATAAAATGTTTACTCAAATATGTTGAAAAGCATCGACTACGAGTATGAGTATGAGTACGAGTGCGAGCATGTGGATATGTCTGCCAGGAGGGGTACTTGTAATTGTTCTCACTGCCTCGTAGAGTGGGGAAAAATGCCTGAAAACTATGCAAGTTTTTTGGGCTCTGTGCAAACTCAGTCCATGGCTGTTACTGTGGCTGTGGCTGTTGTTGATTCTGTTGCCTTTCGGCCATTGCCGATGTTGGGTAATTGTTGATTTTATAAGTGGCTGGCACTTCTGAGGTGCTTGACTGGTCTCGTCTGGT
This sequence comes from Drosophila ananassae, assembly GCF_017639315.1. Lineage (NCBI taxonomy): Eukaryota > Metazoa > Arthropoda > Insecta > Diptera > Drosophilidae > Drosophila > Drosophila ananassae. The sequence continues at coordinate 7,885,017 of NC_057927.1, forward strand.
TCCATTCGGATAGTTTAGCCCGCAGCTGTGTAGCTCCGGGATGGGTGAGAGCCCAGATTACGGTCGATTGGCAGATTGAAAGCTTTCAGGGATATTCCATCCGAATCTGTTTGTTTTTGCCCTCCGAAGCCTGGCCTGGGGGGCTGCTTATGACAGAAATCATTACGGGCCCAACGAGAGCTTCATGATTATTGCGCTCACGTCGCCGAAGCGCCAAGATGTTGCAGCTTATCCGCCGCACTCCATTTACCGGGCAATGTCACATTTCACTCACTAACTTACATTACCCATCCAGGACACACTTTGAGGGCACCGCTTCGCCTCGGTTGCCATGTCCACATTCACGTCCAACGTCCTCCGTCCTCTGTGTACCTCCTGTGATCACATGCCATCGTGTGTCAAGCGCTGTCATTGTCCACCACCGGATAGCAGCGGCGGCAGCTGCTCACTTCCATGTTGCGTGTTGCTGGCGGGTCTCCTATAGATGTTGCTGTTTGCCAAACGGCTCGACTCGGCCCCCTTGCAAATTTCCGAGTCGGGCATTCTTTTTCGTGGTTCGCATGCCCAGATAACCCCTCCAGACCCGTTGGTATTTGTTGGACCTTCAATTGTCGATTTTGCAAATAAAAAAGGGTTGAAAAAGGCGCACTAAAACGAACGAAAATGTCCAAAAAAGGCGGACTTTACTTTAAGTCTGAGCACTTACAATATTATAGGAGCTGAATGGTTAAAAGCAAAGCAAAATCGTCTCAGGAAACCGCCCAAATCCTTCTGCAATCAAGCCGAGTAGTGGCCTCTGGCCTCGAGCAACATGAATACCTCTTTTTGTTTAGCTTCCGGCGAGGCCCGGCCACGTTTCGGCTGTTTCTAGGAAGGAATGTTGCACCCGAATTGTGTTCTAAATCAATAATTGTTGCGCAAGCATTTGAATCTCTTCCCGCTTGCTGTTTGCTCAAGTGCTAATGCTTTCGGCGCAACGTGACATCAGCAGAGGGCGGGAAAATTGCAAAAACCATTGGATAGGGGAGAGGGTAAAATATATGGAATAACAAACTGTGACCAGGTCAACCGAGTCAGAGCTAAAGCAAGAGCTAGAGCCAGAGCCAGAGCCAGAGATGCCTGGGGCCGCCCACTGCGCACATAAATCATAAATCCAAAACGGCAGCTGGAGATCGGCGATCGAAAGCGCCCCGCCAGCTCGCAAAAGAATGCGGAATAGTTTGTCCAGCCTGTCCGATTCAAGCAGTTTTCAATTTTCCTAATGCGAACACCCCGCTGCCTCTGGCCCGCTCCTACCTTTTTCTGTTTTTTTTTTTTTTACCTTTCAACGAACGCGTAGGTTGCATCAGCAGAGGTCCGTCCTCCGTTGCCTGACTGCCTGCATTGTCAGTCAGTCAGCTAGTCACTCAGCCGGACTGACAGACAGGCAGACGGAGACACTCAGCCATGGGTATTCTCTGGCATGGCCTTTGAAATGTGTTTATTTTGCTCACATTTAGGCGGCACTCGTTGCAAATCCCCCGGCTTAGTGTTGTTATTTGTCGTTCGAGTCGAGTCCCCCTGTAGCATCGTGGGAAAGCCCATTTTCTGATTCGGCGATGAACCTTTTGATAAATCTATTAGAATCTATCTGTGTTTGTATTTCACCTCCAACTTGATGAAATTCCCACAAAACTCCTTTCAATAGGACACTCACAATTCGATGAGTCAGTCGCAGACATCTGCCTTCCTTCGAAAATACATATTCGTTTTTTTTTCGCGTGGGCATGATTCACTTTTCGTTTGGGTGTTTTCGACCGCTTTGTGGGCTGCCCGGCTCGCTGCCATCCTTCGTGTTGTCAAGGACATGGCTGGCAAGGACAACGGATAAACGGATGGCTGAAAGGATTGCCCCGGTTCGTTGGCATCGCCCACCCGATCCAGTCCCCTGCCCACCTTGTTTGTCTGTCTTTGTGCGATAATTTTTTACAGTTTCATGCGCCACGGAGTATCTGGCCTGGTCCTGCTGCTGATTTCGCCTCTGGGCCATGTTGCTAGTGCTGACGGTTTTGTGTTTGCGCTGTTTTGGGATTATTAATTTAGTAATAGGCTCAGGCCCAGTCCCCGCTGTCTACTGCGGCTCGAGGGCGCCCTCAAGGTCACAGGGGCGTGCAGCGTTTCCACCTATTTGGACAAAGTCTCAAGGGGAAAGAGGCCGTAGCCAGATGATGGCCACTCGACAGTACCTCTTTGGCGTTTGGCACTTGGCGTTTTTGTGTGTAATTTATTAAATTATTTTAACTCGTTAGCTTAACGCCTTTCATGTGGCCACAGAGCAATGGGGCAGGGACGGGGGCATGCCTGCGGTTCTTGCCGCAGTCAGAGCCACTCACGTTATTAGCGCATTTTGTGCAAATACCACAAAAAAAAAAACGGAGTGCGAGGAGAAGAAAAAGAATTTAATGAGCTGCCAACTTCTCGGTCTGGCACACCGAAAGGAAATACAGAGTTTTCCTCGCCGAGAGTAACATGTTCTGCGAAATGGAAAGTACCAGCAGGAAGCAGCCTTTGTTTCAAAATCCCTTTAAAAAGGCCATCCCTTCCTCACAGCCCTCCATCGACTATGTAGCTCTATAAAAATTTCATTTACCTTTAAAGAGGTGTCTTCAACTTGCTTTTATTGCGACTTATTTTGTTCTCTGCATGACTCTGACTCTGAAACTCTACCCCTGCCATCCCATGCCATGCCATACCCAATCCCACCCTTCTCTGGGCAACCTGGCCCAGTGGTAAGCGGTGGGCTCTTAAGCTTCTCGCCACGCCAGCTGCATACAAATTGAGCCATAAGCTTTTGGCGTTGATGATTCTCCGTTTCTTTCAATCGCATTACCACTGGCTGGCTCGTCCTCTCGTTCTTCCTTCCTCTTCCTTCCCGAAGGACCTGGCAATCGTGTTGTCTGGCAATCGACTTGCCATCGATTTTTCCAATCTCAAACGAGTCTCGGAGTCAGAGACTCGGTCTGAAAAACCTCTGGGCCTCGTAAGTAGTTAAAAATAATTAATAAAACAAACCAGAACCAGTTTCCGTTTCCCATTGCCATTGATGAAGATGATGAGGATGAGGATGAAGATGAGGCAGTGGCTGAGGCCGATGCTGGGAGTAGATGGTAGATGGGAGCATCTCCTGTTTGGTCAGCTAAAAGGGCTACTCAATTGACAATTCGCATACTTGTTTAACCCGTAACACGATTCTCGTTGCTGCCGTTTCTCTGATGTTTCTGTCGCTCAATTATATTGTTGTCTCTGCTGATTCTCCAGCTCCTTCACCCGATCCAGCTCCATCGCCATCTCCATCTCCAGAGCAGAGGTTGCTGCAGCTCCTGTTGCTGTCGTCGTCGTTTCATTTAATGCCTTTGCCGCTTTCACACTTCATGCATTATTCAGATTTCCCATACGGACCTTTGCATCGGGGAGCGGTTCAGGGCATGGGTTTTGGGAACTTGAGCCCCGCCATCAGACTCCTCTCGAGTGCTCCGGCTCATTTCTCGAACGGCGTCATCATCAGCGCCCTTGATTCCTTCAACGTGCTCACACTTTACAATTAATAAGCAGCTCCTCCTCACTTTTTTTTCCCCCCTGATTTTATTTATATACCTATGCTTTTTTTCTGGAATTTTTTTGTTCAAAAGTAACCCCATTTATGTCGTCAGATTTGCGGTCATGCGTGGCCCGGTCGGATGAGAACGGCGGCCTCTAAAGGGTTAACGTGTCGTTTTGAAAAGAAGTGGAAACCGCCCGTTCGATGTTGTTCGAGGGGCTTGGCTTGGCTTGGCTTTATTCAAACTTGATTCGCAGGGTTCCTTTTTTGTGTTTTTTTTTTTTAGTCGGGTTTGAGTTGTTCTTCATTTTGGTATTTAAGTGCCCAAAATTTAAATCAATTTTTTGCCTTTTCATAATTTTTTATTGCGCATAGGCGTGTTTTCTGAATCGGTAAATACGTGCATACGTATGAGTTAGGAGCTCCTTTGTTCTCGCAGATGTCTCGCGGCAAGAATGTGGGCTCTGGCTCTGTTGAATTCTTGCCCCAGAACTGTTGCGCATTTCCTCCAGCTGCTTCACCCCAAAAATCCTAGTCACAGATCAAACCCTTTCGAGGAGGGGAAACCAGTTACCAGACGAATGAATTATGCGCAGATCGACGCGCACTTATTCGCCCTGCGATCGGCTCTGATTGGGATTAATTTATGCGCTCGGATAGTCGTTTTACATTGTCATGTTAATGCCCATTATGCTAATTAGCGGCTAATCAAGCACTCGCTTAGCCAGCCAGCTAGCACTCGTGCCTCGTTCTGGTCAGGCTAATTGCCCAGAGGCGGCGGAGAGGTGGGCGACAACTCAAAGGGCATATGGCTTGGTGCTTGGTGCTTGGTGGCCTTGGGTAATTGCATAATTTCCATAGAACAAATTGTGCGTTTAGTCTGGGGGCTGTCGCTTAATTAATCTTACTAACGGATTTTAACCCACTCTACCATTCTACCATTTTATTTGCAGCCCCTCCGGCAGGACGCTGCGCACGCAGTTCCAGATCAAGGACTATCTGCTCTCGCAGGGTACCTGTAAGTGCGGCCTGCCATGTCCGCTGCGCCCGGAGTACCTTTTCGACTTCAATGCCCAGGTGAGTGGTGTTTTCAAATCAAAGCAATACTCGCTAAGACCCTGTTCTAAGTGTAACTAAGGTATTTGGTGTCAGCGAGTCGGACTTGTTTGTCTCATAATTGGCTGTAAATACCGAGCCATGAATGAGCCCGGACAGAAGGGGGCTTAAAGCCAAGCCAATAGCTGCAGCTAATACTGTAGCTGGAGCTGGAGCTGGAGCTGAATCTGAGGAGCCAGAGCTAAATCTAATTGAATGTGCTCGGGGCACTAACTAGCTGAGGGGGGGGGCGGTTGGCAGTTGGCAGTTGGCGGGCACAGGAGACTTTCACTGAGCTGTGCTGCAATGTAACTGATGCCCCAGCTCCGCCGCCCTCCGGCCGCCACACGCTGGCCTGGCCTGGCCTGGCCCTCATCGCTGGGGCTTCCAGATTAACGCAAAATATTTGTAAAACCAGTTTGACAACAAATCGACTGTGACGACGGAGACGACGGAGACTGAGACTGAGACTGAGACTGAGCCGTCGACTGCATAATCACAGAGCAAGCCGAATGGAGAGTCCGGACTCCGGAGCAAAGATTCGAGAGCCGAAAGCTGATTCCATCCCATGACCATCTGCCGCTTTGCTCTGGAGTAGCTCCAATTTGTATATATCTTAAATTTCTGTATGTGTATATGCATGTAGGTTTCTGTGGCGGAGTGCAGTGGAAATCGCAGTGAAATCGCCTGCAATAAGATTAATTTTCAACAACAAAAAACTGTTAACGGTAAATCACGCCCAGACATCGAGTTGAACTTGCTCTGCCGTTGTTCTGCTTCTGCTACTGCTCCTCCAGCTCCAGCTTCGTCTCCGGCTCCTGCTCCAGCTCCTGCTTCTGCTTCTGTCTTGGGTTTTTAGTCCGTCGTCTTATTATTATTATTTTTACCCCGGCATTGTTGTTCTTGGAGGTCTTATTGGCTTCAGTCTCGTCTTTCAACATTTGTCCGACGACGCTGGCCGTTGTCTCGTTTTTTCTTGTTTTTTTTTTTTTTCAGTGACTGTCTCTGCTCCCGCCGGCTGAGGTCATTAATTTGAGTTTATGGTTTCCCTTTGGTTTTTTGCGTGACGTTGATGCCGTCAAAGCGCCAACGCCAACGCCACCGCCACCGCCACCGCCCCACCACAGTCTCCCCCACTTAATAGCCCCCTCCTCGCGGCCCTCCGCCCGCGCACATTCAATGTCCTTTTAATGGGCTCCCAGAAAACTCAAGAAACTGCACCGGGTGGAAAAATGTGACCTGGATTTCAAGGAATTTCAGTCGAGAAAGCTTTTAATTTCATTTTGATAGCTATTCTAATGCAAGTTTTATTAATTTTTAACTATTTATAGCTATGTAACATGTTTTTTCGTCACAAAAATGTATGTTTAAGGCGTGGCATGCTCGTTCGTCACTGGTATTTTACCTCATCAAGAGGTTCCTAAGTCAATGTGATGTTTAATTTATGAAATCAAACCTATATCTTGGCTAAGAATGCAAAAACTGAAGCCAAATTTCTCTCAGTGCACACACACGCATTTTAAGTTGAATGTCTGAACCCGCCAGCTTTGATTGTCGTCTTTTGTTGCTGCTGCTGTTCCAGCTGCTCTGTCAATCGATATTTCGGTGCAATGCACTTATAACTTGGCTCATCCCAGGCCACGCCCACTCCGCCCCCACCCACTTGGCTGCGCATCGCTTAGCTCCTCTCCGGCTTCGCCCGCCTTCGGGCGCCCTCCAGCTTCCATTCGATGTGCTAAGCTGAGCTGCGTATTATCAAAGGCAACCGCAATTTGTTTACTAAACACTTCATTGTGCCACCGATAGTCCCGACTCCAGACTCCCGGCTCCCCTTCGTCCTGTCCCTTACCAACCGAGAGTGTCGGTCTCTGTCTTCTGGTTGGATTCTCACATCTGCTGACCACAAGTCGATGACTGTGTCTCGTGTGTGTGTGCTCTTTGTTGGCCATAATTCCTGGCTGGGGATTGGTATCGGGGACTTTGTGGCAACTGTTTTATCCTCCCTCCCTTAAGGATGCCCTTTTTTGTCGATTTTATTATTTTGTGGCACATTCAACTTGCCACGCGCGTTTCTTTTTGGCCATGATTGATGGTCGAACATGATGAGGTCTACGTTTCTGTTTTCTGTTTTGATTATGGCCAATTTCGAGCTGTCGTCTTAACTGCCTTTCTTTATTTCGGCTCGCAACTCGCAACTCGCAGCTGGGAGCTCTGAGCTCTGAGCTGTGAGCTCTGAGCTGTGAGCTTTTGAGGTGTGGTAGGTTAGGGATTTCTTTTTCCTCAGTCTCTTCTGTTTGTCTTTCTCTTGCTCAGTCCCTCTTTTCGGTTTCGGCTTTCCAGTATGACATATGTATGTGAGTGTGTGTGTGCGTTTTTGGTCGGTGAAAGTCTTGGCCAGAGTCAGAGCCAGAGCCATAGTCAGAGCCAGAGCTAGACAAAGCGGCTGTCAGTCATCGGAGCTGGTATTGCTTGGCAGGCGCAACTTGTCAGGCACTCCGTGGTTGGGCCTGCAAATTATGATGTCGCGGCGGACTATACGGGGGGCTTGCTGCCAAAGTTTGAGCGCTTTAGTGGCTGCGATTGGAAAGTTGAGGCTGAAAAATGTTAAGTGGAGCAGAGAGGCTGCTGCTGGCGGCAGACAATTGCAGTTGCAGTGTCAGTCACATAACTAGTTTAGAGTCAACCGGCCGAGATTCGGTCTGAATGGCAAACTAATTTCCTGATCTTCGATTCAATGGAACGATGTCGCGCTATGGAAATGAATGCAATCCGATTAGGCTGGCCACACTGATTGATGCATAATTTATGTATTGCACATAATGGACTCCAATCCGACACCACGGCGTATACGTAATGTGGATTGCGTATACGCCATGTGGTTAATTAGACATACGAGCGAAATATATTGTACATTGTAATTACAGCGCATTTGGCTTCGACTCTGGCTCTTTAATTATCCCATATATGTATACCTTCATATATCCATTCGCATATTTCCATGTCCATGACTCAGATTTCGATTTATGGCCTTTTGATGGCTGGCGGTGGGTGATGGGGAAATGGGTGGCCCGACGGAGGCCACGCAGGCAGGCTAAACGAACGCTTTGTTGTCTGATGTTGTGCTGCTCGGCGCTCAGCTCTCGGCTCTCAGCCAGTCAGCTGCAATTGTCGATAATTAAACAATTATTTACAATTGAAATTTTCAATTGCTAAGTGCAAATGAAAAACCGAAAACAAACAAAGCGCAAGAGATTGACTCGTTTTGAAGCGTTCGTTGGTCGGACGTTTTTGTTTTCCACCACCTATACCCTTGCCGAGGGTATTTTAATGTCGTCCAACATTGTGGTATCTAATGAAGGAGAAAACAGAACAATTTCTATGCAGATTGATGGGAATCTATTTAGAATTCTTCTAAGGCATTTATCTTAAGGATCAGATGATTTTTGAAAAAGATATTGACATCGCTGTGGGTCATATCACTTGTGTCCCCCATATGTGAAGGGATTCTTAAATAAAATTTAAAAAATATAAAAAAAAAATAGTTTTAACATTTTAATGCAGATCGACAGGGAATCGACCAACAAATCTTTTAAGGTTTTCCTCTCAAGGATCGTGTGAATATTGACAAAGATATACTTCATATTCCCCATTTTTAAAGGGAGTCCTAGAAAATTTGGAAAAAAATCGAAAAAAAATTAAATCCTTAGATTTTAATGCCGGTGGACGGGGAATCTACCCACAAATCTTTAAAGGTATTCCGCTCAAGGATCGGATAAATTTTAACAAAGATATAGGCATCGATAATGAGGCGTATGGAGCATATCGTTGTTTTCTTCATTTTTTAAGGGAGTCCCTCCGAAAAATTGACAAAAAATCTAAAAAAAAACATTGTTGGAAGGTTTTAATGCAGATTCGTGGGAAATCGATCCACAAATCGTTTAAGGTATTCCGCTCAAGGATCTAAGGAATATTGATAAAGATATAGACATTGCCTTGTGGGCCATACAGGGCGTATCCTTGATATTCCCCATTTTTAGGATTTAGAAAATATATTTACTTGCCAGAAGTTGAATGAATATGTACGTAAGTGTGTACAGCAATCGGTTACCCCCGAGCTCTATCCTCCTTGCTCGTTTTTCGTATTTTTCGATAAGTGCGAGACAATTGAAATTGATTTTTCACAAGGCGTCCCCAATGGATTTCTATTTCGAGAGCATTGCACGCAGCGTTTTGCAGCACAAGTGCCACAGGCCTCCGAGAGTCATCATTGTGAATTGTGAATTGTGAGCCGTGGGGAACTGGGGGGAGGGTGAGCAGTGGGACAAATGGGTGGGGCAAGGGCAAGTCCCAGGCAAGTTGGGCAAACAAATAAAACTTTGGCCTCAGCTCGTTTCCAAAGTAAAAACAAAAGCAAAGCCAAAGGCAAAGGCAAATGCAAAAGCAATGAGGCAAACAAAAGCAAACAAACTTGAGAAGGTCAGCGCCGAACGATGTCAGTCGCGTCGGCAACGTTGTTTCAAAAATTTACAGCTTACAATAAAAATAAAAGCAATAAAATAATTGTTTTTGTGGCAGCTGATATACCCGATACGCATACAGGCGCATTGGAAATGTCAGAGGCGACACAACAAAAGGGGTTTTGTTTTTAAAAATATATTGATTTTTGCGGCTTTGCGGCAAACAGACTATCGAATTCATTTAGTTTAAATGATTTTCGTGTAAAAGTTTTTATGTTTTCATTCTCTGTAACCTGAGACACCCGTCAGCCACTTAATTGCGACCCAGATGACTGCCAACCGACTTGAACTGAATGTGGTGCGTGAAGGTTACTTGCCAATCAGCGGCTATCCGCGGCAACCCACAGCTCCGGAGTCCACAACTCGTATCGCAAATCACGAATCGCGCCAGCCGCGTATCGCGGTGTCAGGGCCAGAAAACGAAAGTGAGCCCTGCCCGGACGGACTATCGCGGAGGGCTATCGCCGAGCATTGTTTTGTTGTCAGTCATTCGGGACTGTTCATTCAGGGCTATCCCCATGCTCAGTCCTCAATCAACAGTGCCCCAAATAAACCCCACCAGTTCCCAGTTGCCGCAGTTAATGGCTTCTCCTCTGCACTTTCGGTTCTCGCCTGTTTTTGACGCCGAAATGCAACCAAGCACGTCCGTCATCCACGATCCAGGGTTCTGGTGTTCTCCTCCTGCTGTTGCCGCTGCTGTACTGCACTTTTCGGCCAATTTGCATTTATAAACATTTGCAGAGCGAGGCCACGGCAGAACTGTAGCAGACAATTTAGCATATTCATGGAACAACAACTAAAACAATTAGGCGGCAGGAGGCAGGTGGCAGGTGTGGAAGGTGGAAGGTGGTGTGGGAAACGATGTGGTGTACTGTTGTATGTTTCATGGGGCCTGCTGTTATAGTTGGTGTTGTTCTTGTTGATTCCCTGCCTGTGCATCTTCATCCGCATCTTGGCCACTCTGTAGTCGTTTGTTTTCAGCTCGTTTTTTTTCGGTGGTAATTTGCACGTCACTCGAATGTGAGCAGGAAGACTTGACTTGCCGCGTCTTCAGTTGACTCCTCTTGACTTGACTTGACTTCACCCCACTTGGCTGACTGACTGCCTCGCTGACTGGCTGTATTTTAGCAGTTTTGGTGGCAGAAATTCAATTCCAGACGCCCTTTTTTATAGAAACTTCATTATTCCAAATTAAATGTTGTACGCGCCATGAGCAGACAGCGTGGCAGTGCCAGAGGCAGTGCCATGGCCAGGACTTCAAGTGCAAAAGGACCCTGGGGGGAGACCCAAAGGGAGGCTTGGTTCACTGAGCTGCTGATGTGCACAGCGGTTAAGGGGCGTGGTCCTTCAGGTGTCCAATGTTGCCTGGCTTGAACCTTGTAATTCACTGCGAAAAGTTGTTCACTTTCTTGGGAAAAAGAGTTCGTGTTTCAGGGTGACTTCTTCAACTGGCCTCCAAAAACTATGTCCCACCAATCGATATCGATGTCAGGCAGCAGTCGGCGGGCTTCTCCCGTGTCCTTTTTAGCCATGAAAGTGATATTTAATATGGTTTGATGGTCGATTGCCGCAAAAACAACATACATGTTCGGATTGTAGCCACAAAAAAGTGGTCCAGTTTGTAGAGAAATATAAATCAGCATCAATTAATTTAAATCAGTTTAAAGTTTAAATTAACTTATTGGCTTAGCGTAGTATACATATGTATATTTATTTGCTCTTTTTTTCTCAGTGCACTGTCGTCTCAATTTGATTTAATTTCCGCTTAAAGCGAGTCCTGCCGCAGTAAACAGTGACAAGGGCATTGAAATTTATACATTTTGGGTGGGTTCTTTCCCGGTTTCTGCATTTCAATTGAGTTTAAATGGGCGTCCTGCAGACCCAGACCAAGGCACATGCCCACCTGCCAACCTGTCCGCCTGGCCCACCTGTGTAGTCAGCCACCTCCACCCCCAGGCAGCCGTCGAGCATTAACCAGAGAATTGCACGCGCGCCCAACTAACGTTGAGCGATTTCCGCTGTGGGTTACGTCATGCACGGCGAACGGAGCACTCCGGGCTGTGCTGGGCGGTGTCCTGTATTGTGTTTTGCTGTTCAGCATGAGCGAGGCGGGTTGGACAGTAAAAAATCTTTCTGCAGTCCTCCAGGACTTGGCAATGCAGCGATGGCGACGTGACTGAGCGATTACTCATATCCGGCAGCGCCGCAAGTTCCTGTTGTGAGTGCGCGCACAATTGCCCGAAGGAGGTACCGTGTCCAAGCGAATGTCCATGTCCGCATCCGCATCCGCCTCCGCGCTTGTGTCGGAGCTCGAGACTGACGCCACCGTCCTGGAAAGGATTAAAGCTGCCACCGCTCGACCATCATTATGATGTTAATGAAAAGCAACACCGACCGTGCACCTGTGCTTGCTTCGCACCTGCCGCCCTGCCGTTGTCCTGTTACCGCCGCCGCCGCCAGCACTGAGTCTTGCCCAGCTCGTTTGCATATTGCCTGGACAGTCGACCACGCCTACCACCCCCACCTGGGTAATAGCCACCGGCCACCTGCCACCCCCTAACGCTGGTGTCTGGCACAGTTCGTTTTAATTTTCACAATTATGCATGCAAAAGTGCAATGTTTGTTGGTATTTCGCTGGCATTTTCGTTTGGCATTTTGTTGCGTGTTGTTCCCGCCCCTTTCCCGCCTTGGCCTCCATTCTGCCCCTCCTCCTCCTCCTCCTCCTCACCCTCCTTCTGCGTCCCGAAATAAGCCCAGTTAATACGTCAAATATGCAAAATGCATGTTTCGCTATACGGCCATTGGGTTCATGTAAATATTGCAGATATATGACTATGTATATATGCATATGTAACCTTCCATGTATTTTCAATTATGTATACGTTCGGGTCGACTGTCTCTCTGGGTCCGGGTGTCCGCTTGTCCGTATGTAATTCGAGTATTCATTAGCAGCACGCTTTGGTGGAGTGTCAACGCGTCGCTTCATCGCTTCGCTGGCTCTGCTGTGGCGCTAATAACCATTTTGGTGTCCATTATCCTGGGCAGCAAGGATATGCTCGGTTTGGCTCCCATCAATGCGGAGAGTAATTGTCAATAAAGGAACTTGTAATTATTTTAAGATAATTGTGGGCTTCTGACGGTTAAAACGGGAAATAAGTCAGGCGTATGACATGTGGAATGTGGTTGGCTAATTAAAATTGTAAACTAAGGCAGAATTAGAGACTAGGACTATTAGATATCATAACCAGTTTTGTAACAAATAAGTCTTAAATCAAATAAATATACTAGCAATTTATTAAAACCTTAAACCAATTTAAAGAGTCAACAAAGAGTCGTTCATGCTCCTGATGTTGTAGTTGCAATTGAAGCTGCACTCGTTGCTGTCAGCAGCAGAAGCTGCAACATCCGTCGAGAACGTGCGCAGTTTTGCTTAATTATTTTTCCATTAAATGGCAATTAAATTTGGATATTATGTTCAGAAGTTGCATTAAATTTCTGCCCGAATACCGGAGTCTGTTCTCCATGGCAACGTTTGATTGCAATTGCATTTGCGTTTGGTATTTTTTATTTTGCACAATTTGAATATATGTGTGTAGGGATTGTGTGTATATAATTTGCGAGTCAGACAACTGGGATGGGATGTGGCAAGGGGCAAGGGGGCTCTCTGTGGTGGCAGAAACAGCAGCAGACGACGACGACGACCCAGTTGGCAAACGGAAAATGTTCTACATCCATTTTTGTTTGTTTGTCCGTTTGTGAGTAGTCTCTGGTTTTCTAGCATTGCCAAGGGGATCTGGGATGAGCTGTGGTTTTATTGCATTTCACAAGTTGAAATTATGTTTGCTTTCTGCGGCAAGTCGGACGCCAACTGCCTTTTGACTAAGTGGCAGCCAAAGCTACGGCAGCAAAACAGCACTTGAAGCTGCCACAAAGGCAACACAGAAGCACAAGTTGCTGCAACAGTCCAGACATCTCGGCCAGGGGCAGGGGACAGGAGGCTGGATGCTGGATACTGGAGGCACAAGGATTTGGAACGGGATCTGTTCTAATGGATTTATTTCATTCTTGGCTGGGCGTGGCCAATTAATAAACTTTAACGAGCTTTTCAAGAGCTGACGAATGGCTGTTTGTTTAGGCAATGAATAAATTGGCTTTCGAAAGGGGCAGTTCAATTGAGAAGATCCGAAGAGCCAGCAAATCTTTAAGAAACTTCAATCAAGCAATTACTCCCGAGATGGCCACCCGTTTCACGTTTCATTATCTTCTACTTAGGTTGCCAATGATTTAATTTCAGTGCCCATTCCTACACCCATTCCCATTCCCAATCCCCGGAGCATTCGTCTCGGGTCGTTCGTCAGGTTACTGGGGCCCACTTTTTATTGCCTTCTCCAATTGCCCGGCACTTGGCTCCTTTGCCCTGGTCAGTCGCTGGTGAGGCCATAAAACCTCCTCAGTGAGACATTTTAATGTTTAATAACCAACTTTGGTCTGCGGAATGTTCACTTGATGCTGCCATCGGTACCTAAAAGGTCCGTTCCGTTTCGTTTCGTTTCGGTTGCAGCTCTCGCCGGAGTGTGTTTTGTACAAATTGCTGACCCAAAATGGTTGCGACACGTTTCCATCGCTTGCCCAGCCAATGAAGCAATTGCCGTCCACTGATTGAAATGCCAGAAAAAAGTGCACGGCCCCAAAAGGGTCGTTCTTCATCATCATCCACCGTGTGGATGCCCCCTTCTCCGCTCGTTTACCTTTTGGATCAGTTCCCCCATAGAGGAGGGAAAAGGCCTGCCAATCGAAACCTTTGCCGGCGACTCATTTGCATAAATTCCAGGCGCACCTGCTGCCAAAGGGCTAAGGGAAATGGGAAAAGAGGGTGGCCTGTCACGGTCGCCATGGAAACTTTTGCGACTCTTTGATCTGCCCAACTCGATAATGATGAATTTGGTGCATCTGATTGGATTACATGTGTACTCCGGACGGGGTATGCGGCATATTCATTTACAAAATGCTAATTGGACTGGGCCTAAGCCTCAGGGCAAGGTCGAAAAATAATCAGCTCAATACTCTGATGATTAAACATAATTGCAAGGGTGGGGTGACAGGATTATTGATTAAAGAGAATTATAAAATCTCTATTTGATTTGCTTTAGAGAATAAATACTTCTCTAAGCATTCGCTGCATAAAAACAATGAAAGGTCTTTATCAAGAGCTTATAATAGAACTTAGAACGGCCGTTATTACAGGGGAACTCTGAAAACTCAACGCCAACCGGCGCCCCAAAGCGCTTATCTAATTTTTAGTGAATGCCACTCACGTTTCCCATGCAAATTAATAGAGGCACTGTGTGTGTGCCACTGGGTGTATGCTAATGTGTGTGCCGAGCCGGCCCGGCCGATATGTGTGTTTGGCATTCCAAGCTTGTTGATTAAATTTTCGATTTCATGTTCGTACTTCTTTGACAGCAGGCGGCAAAGCATGCTAGCCGGCCCTGTTTGTTCACGGATTGCGGATTTTGTGGTCGTCGTTATCGTCGATTGTGTGCCGAGTGGCGGCGCCTAATTTGATTGTTGCATGGCATTTATACTAATTATGCCAATTTGTTGCTTTATGCTAATTGCAGGTACCCAACATGCCGCTCAAGTTGCCGGCAGCAGCCGAGTCGCCAGCCACAGCCGCGTCAATGCCAACACCTTGCCTGCACCAAAGGCGATTTCTTGAATCTCAGCAGCACCATCACCAGCACCAGCAGCAGCAGCCGCCGCAGCCGCCACAGCTATCCCCACAAGCTGAACAGCAACCACATGGCATCAAAGATGTATCCATATCCGTATCTGGGCCAGCAGCTGTCAGCGATGTGTTCCCAACACTGATGACATCGACAGCCAGAACGGCGACAACATCTACGCCTGTCGCAGCAACATCAGGAGCATCGGCAGCAGCAACACCCCCGGCTCAAGCCCCAACAACCACTCATGAATTGGCCAACAAAGGTGAGAACGAAAACATTTTCATGTAAATAGGGGGCAGTGACTTTATTATTTCTATTGATTTGAAATTTAATCTTTACAAATATGCCAAACATAATTAAGGACTAAGGACTTACGAGTACATATATGACCAAATAACTTCCTAATGAAGCAAAGGTGCTTCTGACAAATTTAGAATTTCATATGCCAGGACAGGGACGAGGTATTCCGTTTCCTTTATTTATCGGCGCCATGGCAACCCTGGCTGTCAAAGCGACCCTGCGGGCGGGCACTTGCAATGCACAAAAGTGTGCTATGGAAAAACGGAAAAATGTGATGCCTGCATTTTTGCGCAACTGCAAAGCGACGACGAGCAAGACGAAGGAAAGGCGGATGCACAGGGGGGGGGGGGAAGGACAGGAAGAGGGGGCACAGGATAGAGGTGAGGTCAGGCCAAAGGAAAACTAGTGTAGATACGTGCGAAAAGCGCAGGCTGCGCCAAGGAAAATCCTAAGCAAAGCAAAGCAAAGCAAAGCGAAGGAAAGCAAAGTCAGACATGCCAAAATGGAGCACAGCAGGAACTGCACACAAACACAGCAATGTACACACACATATCCTTACTATCCTTATAGCAAAGGTCACAATAATAATCATTTCATTTGAAGCTCTTTTTTCAAAGAGGATAGATTTTAATTGAATTTCATTTATTAACCTGTGTGCTTTGCTGAATATGCTTTGCTGGAATATGCTTTGAAATGTTAAGCCAAAGCTATTTTTTTACCCACAACTGTCTCCTGTGGTTGCACAAACTGATGCAATTGTGGAAAAGGTGCTCGATGTCGACTGTGGCGGCTGCTGCCAATGTTGCTTCTGCTGTTGCTGCTTTTGCTTTTTCTGTCAAGTGAAAAACGATGCCTAGACAATGATAAAGTGAAACTGCACACAGGGAAGCAGGCAGCTGCAGGGTGGGAGATTCAGATGCAGATACAGATAAATAGACATAGCTATACATATGTATAAACATATAGAGTGAAAGCAAAGAAAAGGATAAAAACGCAAGGCAAGCAGGCAAACAAACACAGGCCGGCGAAAGCGACGAGTTCAACAAGCTTAAAATGGCGTTCATAGGGCGGGAGGAGGACATGTGGGTGGTGCACTGAGAAAAAGCCAAAGACTGAATCCCAGTCTATAAAGGACTAAGATGAACGGTTTTCCGCAGTGCAGAAGTCCTGGCAGGAAGTGCATTTCGGATATGTGTGTCCCCCGCATCGTTTGTTGACTCTTTGTCTCTTTTTCTGTTTTCTGTGTGGCCCCCGCCTGGCGCTATTCTTCTTCAGCTTGTTTTGATTTTGTCTTTTGTGCGAACAGTCAAAGGAACTTAACGCGTTCCGACAAACCAACGTGTTAGTCAAAGACATTGCACCACCCACTCCCCAGCCACCCAACCACCCAGTCACCCAACCAGCCTCGACTATCTGCCGACCAACAGCTGCAGGCCCTTTAAGCCGAGTGGAAGCAACACGATAAATAAATGTTATGTTTATTAAAGACCCCCAACTGCTGGATACCATTTACACTTGAGAACGCCTCCGGCGATTCTTGAAAGCAAGCTTGTTTTTGGGAATGGCCTGTTTAAATCCTAAAAATAGTAGCTTTTCGGTTTTAAAGGTGACGCAAAATACATGAGGAGTTCTTTGTTGTTGAGCCAGGAAGCCAATTAGCAACTTTTACGAAAGTTTGTTAACCAAACAAGGCTCAAAGGACATTTGAATTCCGTTTGAAATCCCTGCTGCTGCAACTTTAGGACTTGAAACTACTCCTATGCTCACTTTGAGATATAAATACTTGCCGTGATGTCCTGGGATTATTTGTATTGGATTCCCATTCAGGATCTAGCAGGAAACACTTGCGCAAACTTTTATTCTATTGACACCGCCAGCAATTCAAGTTGCACCCCATCCTTTTTATCAGCATCCTGTGCAGGCGGGCCGATGGGCAGATGGGCTGGTGGGTAGCGTTTTTTGAAAGGGGCTTTCTTCCAGCAATTCAAAGCAATTTGATTTCCATTTGAGATATTTGCTCGAGTGCGAGTGTCGAGTGCGAGTGCGAGTGCAGGGAAAAAGGCAAAACAACTGCAAAACTGTTGCCAATTTGGGGAAAAAGGGTTTCGCAGCAAGTTCATTCATACATTCATTCCAGTTTGGAGGACGCAGTGACAGGATGGGATGGCCAGGATGGTTCTCTGAGGCAAACATTTGGCAAACATAGTTAAAAACTTTAAAATGAAAAGGTTAATTGAAACAAAAGGGACTTGATGGCAAAAGTTTAGTCGAGCGCGTCCGCTGCGAACCGCCTATCAGCCACGCCCACTCGTTGTCGACGCCCACACCCACACCCACACCCAAAGCCATATAGACAGACAGAAGCAATCCTCTATTACATACACTGCAAAACAAATGGGTCAAGACAGTAGACTTCGAGCAGCCATGACAATAGTATACTATAGATATTTTTAAAAAATAAAGTCATTTCTTATTTTTTTCTGTGCATAAAAGTCAGAGAGTCGGGAAGTCCAATCAGCGTCGCATTAAAAACCCCGCACAAAGCAAAAGTTTCGAACGATTTAGAAAATTTTCGCGAACCGCAAGAGCCCAGGGTGCCCTGAAGAGTGGTGCTGAAAGTTGAGGTGGTGGCGCCACCGGGTGGTGCAGAAGTTGGTGGTCAGGCAAAGTGGTCTGGTAGTGCGGGTGTGGCAGGTATTTGCTGAATAGCTCTGCTCTTGCTAGCTTGCAGCGAGAATGGATTTAAATTTTCTGTGGTTGGTTTCATTCGGTTTATTGTACTTTTTTGTTGGGGGTGATTCTGCATTCTTTTTAAGCAAAGCTTTTTAATTATAAGTCTCCCATTATATGCTTACGCTGATAAACCTTTCGGGGATGTTGCTCCAACAAACCCCTTTGGCGTAGCTCGCTTGTGTTTTGATTTTATTCGGGTTGTTCGGGCTTCGTCCTTCTCCCCATTCATCTCCTTATACTTGCCACATCCCCCCACTTGTCGGAAAGTTACCCGACCTTTGGGCACTTTTTTTTTTGTTGTAGTTGTTGTTGGGGAAAAGGACACGTTGCGGGCACTTTAAGGACGCGACGCGCTTTGCATAACCAAATCAGGAATCAACAATCTCTTGACCTTTCACTGACTTTGCCTTTTTCAATTTGTTGGTCCATTTGCAGACGCTGATTGCCCCAAATACGGCAATAACAAATTACCTGTCCGAACCACGCCCACTGCGGCATCTACGCCTACGCCCGTGTCCATGGTTCCGACTGTGATGCCAACTAGTCAGCCACCAGCTGGGGGAGGAGTCCCCAAACGTCCGGCCACGGGACATGTGATAAAGCAGCCCAGCCCAGAAAGCCCAGCTGCTCCCCCTCCGCCTCCGCCAGGAACAGCCACACACAGCCAGCAACAGCAACCAAACTTCAAGGACGACCCGGCCGGGTATTTGCAACAGCAAACTGCTCTTTTGCATAACACCTTGGGGGTGGGCTTGGATGTGGCCAAGCCAGTGACGACTACCACCGCCACGGCACGCGCTCTGCCCCAGGAGCCCATTGTCCATAGCTCCCAGCAACAGCAGTTCCAGCTGATGCAGCAGCGCCAGAAGATCCGTCGCCTTTCGCTCTATGGAAAATGGGAAAACACGGAGTCATCCCCTGCCACTATCTCACAGCCAGGAACTCGAAGCCTGCAGGTGGATACGGCCTTTGCCCGACCTCAGACTCCGCTGATCACCAGCGTGACAATTGTGCCCGCTCCCCAGGAGTCGCCAGTGTCCACCAGCTCAGCGACAGAACCGGTGGAAAAGCGACCGGAGCAGGTGGGAGCTATATCCACTAGCCACGAGAGTCCCAGGCAGAGTCTCTCTTCGCCAACGGACTCCATTGACGCGGCCAAGAGTACCCCCTCGGCCTCACCCAAGCCCCAGCAGCAGATGCAGCCACAGGTTCTCCAGATGCGACTGCAGCCCCAGACGAGTCTTACGGCGCCAGCTTCCGTCACAATGCCCACGCACCTGCGAGTGATGCGGCAGCAACAGCAGCCAGCGCAGATCATAACCGGACAGCGATTGCCGGTGGTGGCCAGCAGCAATGGTGCTGTGGCCACGATGACGAGGAGCATAGTTACGACGACGGCGGCAACTGGCACAGTGACCGGCCGGCCCGTGACCACAACCTTGAGCAGCGGCACTACCGGAGTGACACAATTGCAGTCCATGGGCGGAGCTCCTGGAGGCGGACAGTTGATAATGACCTCGTCGGGTCAGCTGCTGGTCATTCCCACGGCCAACAAACAAACGGCGCAACACCACCGCCCGGGTACCCAGCCGGGTCAGGGTCAGGTGATCATCCAGCAGCATCCGCAACAGGCAACCGAACTGCATCCGCAGCCGGGTGGCGGATTTATTGTCAGTCAGCCCTCGTCAGTGACCGCAGCAGGTAATTCCAACGGTGGAAGCAGCGGCAGCACCGTGATCCTCAACGCGGGAGGAGCCAAGTTGCTGCACCACCAGATCATCACCTCGCAGGCGGGCACAGCCGGAGCAGGAGCCCAACCGCAGACGGTTCTTCTCAACACGCTGGCCAATGGAGGTTACATTGTGCAACAACCCCAGCAGCAGCAGCAACAACAAGCGGAGCAGATGCTCACCCTGCAACAGCCATCGGCGGGGCAGACCCTGATCATCAGTTCGCCGGAAGCCAAGCGGCCGAGAGCTCGGAAACGCAAGAGCTCCATGTGCCATACTCCGCCGCCTAGTGGCTCGCCCGCCAAAACACTATCGCCCCAGATCTCGCCCAGCATCCCCAGCCAGGCACCCGCTCTGCTCCACCAACAGGCAGCAGCAGCGGCGGCGGCTGCAGCGGCAGCAGCCTCTACTTCCCAGTTTCCACAGCAATTCCAGCTCAGTCCGGGCATCCAGGGCATTGTGGTGAACAAGCCAAACCCACAGCCGACGCCACAGCCAACCCAGCAGCTCTTGCTCCAGAACGGACAGATTCTGCAGCAAGTCAATCTCATCGGTCAGCAGTTGCTGATGCCAGCTGGGCTGGTGATGGCGCCGGACACTACTCTGCTGCAGATCCAGAACATGCCCACCACCAGTCTGCTGACGCCGCAAGGACCCGTGATGCTGCGAACTCCCTCGCCACAGAACAAGCCCTCCTTCATCTCGCCCAGTACCGGCGGCCAGCAGTACATCGTGGGGGCCAATGGTCAGCTAAGTCCCATTGGACAGATCTACTCCACGCCGATGGGCCTGGTGATGCCGACTGGCCAGCAGAGCGGGGCCTCCTTCGTGCAGGCCAGTCCCACGACTACCACCATCCAGATTCAGCCGCAGCAGGCGTCGCAGCCCACGCAGATAAGTCTGCATCCGCCACAGGCCACCTATGTGACGGAGTCGGCGTTAAGTCGCCAGGGAACAGCGGCTAGTCCACCAGACACCACCACCTGCAGTCCAAGGAGTCCGGAACGTCCCCCAAGCCACAGGAGTACAGGCAGCGACATGGTAAGTATTCATGATGTTCAAAGTATTCTCTGATCTCATCGATTTCCTTCGTTGTTCCAGGTGCAATGTGTTTCTAGCTCCGAACCGGATGCTGCCATCTCCCCACAGAGTGTGGAAAGCAGGCAGTCGCCCTCGTCGACGGACTGTGAGAGGAGTAAGTTATAGAAATTGTTTTGGAAGCCTTGCTAACTTTTGTTTTTGGACAGCCACCGTGTTCACTCAGCCCAGCGGGATCTACAAACACTCGGAGACGAAGATCAGACGCATCCAGATCAACTCCCAGGGAGCCGCGACAGCAACTGCTCTGGAGAATGGAATGAGCCTGATGCAAGGGCAAGGTATGCGGCTGCCGCACTCTCATAACCATTCCACAAACGCATCCATGTCCATAACATCGTCATCTCAGTCATCTACGGCGGCACCACTAACCACCGCCGTCCCGCGCCACCTGGTGCAGCGCCTCCCAAACCACTCAACCATCTCCAACACGAACACCTTGCTCCACAGCCAAAAAGTAGCTAACGTTGACTACCAGGGTAAGGTCCCATTGCTGACTAACTGCACCCACCCTCTAATACGGCACAAGAACCATCACTCCACTCATTTGGCCACTGCATGATCTCTGCACTCCTGCACCTATGCATCCTTTGTTTTAGTTTGTAATCCTTCGCTGGTGCTGGGACCACCTTTCCGAGTAACCAAACCCAAAAAGCCGTAGCCCTAGTCTCTATGTGTGTGTGCCTTTCGTAGAGTCGCCAACCACCACGCAGCTGCTGACACCGAATCCACCAGCCACTCCAATCCCAGAGCCACCAGAGAAGCCGGCGGGGATCAGGACGCCAACGAAGCGTTCACGGCGTCCGCAAAGAGGGGCGGCTCGTGCCACGCCGACATCCACTGGGGGTCTGATGCCGCCGCGTTCGTTCGCCATTGGGGAACTGATCTGGGGTCCCGCCCGCGGTTATCCGGCCTGGCCCGGAAAGATCGTAAAGATGCCGGACGGCGTGTGCACGCCGTCGCAACTGTTCGACCACGTGTGGGTCCAGTGGTTCGGGGGTGGCGGTCGGTCCACCTCCGAGCTGATTCCTGTCAACTCGCTGCAAAGCCTCTCCGAAGGCCTGGAGGCGCACCACAAGGCCCAGAAGGATACCAGAAAGTGAGCATCGGTTGGGGATCGTGGGGGGATGAGCCAGAGGGGGGTCTTAATCCAAAGCAGAAGATTTCCAGGATATTCACGGCTTTAGGTGAAAACCAGACCAGCACTTTAGCTAGTACAGTATTGCCTTATCATGATTTATTTATCCTTTAGTAAGAAGCTTCCAGTATTTGTATAAAATTTAATTTTTAATTCCAATCTTTATAGTTGAAAATTTTATTTTTATAGCCTTGAATCCATTAGACTTGATTTGTAGATTTAATAGCATTTTTAGAGCAGAAAAAATATTTTTTTTTAGAATATAATAATATGTATGTAATTTGTAGAATACTTTTGCTCCGTAGCTAGATTTTATTTTGCATTGAAACTATTAGAGATAAATCGGCATTTAAAATCAATTAATTATTAATTTAATGATTGTTTACATTCGACTTTTAATTTGCTAATTAATATTCTTGTTTCTTTTTTAAATATGCGCTGAACCAAATCCAAAAATTAAACCCTGCCCTGCCAACTACCCCAACGTGTATAACTCTGTGTGTGTATATGCATAACCATCATCACATCATCATGACCAACAACAACCCCACTTGAAACGAAAACAAAAAAAAAAATGAAACCAACAACCCGAACCCAACCTGAAACCAACCAAAACTCAACCACATACAACACACCCACCTTGCGACCACAAAGGAGCCGCAAACTGAACTCGCAACTCGAGCGGGCCATACAAGAAGCAATGACTGAGTTGGATAACATTTCAGCCTCCTCGACTCCCGCAGCCACATCCTCGCCTAGTGGCGGCATTGCTTCCCCAGGAGCAACTCTAATTGCCGGACAACAGCAATATCAACAGCAGCAGCAACATCATCCGCAGCAACAGCAACAGCAGCAGCAGCAGCAGTCGCCACCACAGCCCTCTTCAACGAACAGCAAACCAAATGGAGTGGCACGGAGCAAGCGGCAGGCCAGCTCGAGTGGGCCCAGTATGGTCCTGAGCAACGGTACCTCGGCCACGCTGAGTGTCCTCTTCAATCAGCAGCGACCCAAGCCGATACGCATTGCTCCCGCCCCGCCTGCGGCTGTGTCCGCCGTAACAGGAACTGTGCCCGGAGCGGGACGCTCGCCGGAAACCCTGAAGCTGGCCAAATGACCAGCCGATGTGTCGGCGATGTCGGCGACGGTAACAGCAACACAAACAGTCAACTACAGGCTCGTCATCGGGCCCAAGCAGTAGATCCGGGCTTCATAGGATACTATAGGATAGAGCCTTTCCATGTACGAGTACTACGAGTATAGAACATAGGGTTTAAGAGTTAGAAGTCATCCTTGGCCGCAGCTTTGGGGTTTTGTTGTTTAGTATTGATTGTTTGATTCCGGACCCACAGACGACTCCCTCTGCTTAGTTGCGTCGCCGGGCGACTCGAACGGCCGGGATGCCTGCCACACTTTCGAAATAGACAATAAAACAGCAAAGAAAAATGGAAATGTTAATGGAAATCAAGTTACAAAGAATTCAAACAATAAGCAGGCGATAGGTCCTCTGTTGCTTCTTAAAGAGCGTCTCGCCAGGAGCGCCGATTTATGTTGTTTTGTAAATAGTAAACAACACGAGCTACGGTTTTTAATTGTTAAGTATTTATTTATTGCGTATAGATCCTTGGTTCTATAGGTTTTGTTTTCGTTGCAATTTTTAGACTAAGCCATATTTTTATAAATAGTTAGTTTAAGCCGATATTTAGCCACTAAGTTAAAGCAGCCGAATAACCATCAACAAGTGACACCCACAACAAAATGCATAATTCAGCAATTAACTCAAAAATCAAAAAACAAGCTACTAATTTTAATTCATGTTTCTGCCCAAAATGTTATTTAAACTGGCGAATCGACAAAAATTTATTCATGAAATACAAAAACACATATTAAGGCGAAATAAGAGAAATTGTATTTATAAATTGTTATTATTTATTTAGTTGAAACTATTGTAAAATTATAATTATAAAAAAATACATGAACAAAATCACATTTAGCTGAAACACACAAAACAAATAAAGAATTAAAAGAAACAGTAATCAAAAACTTGCTCTTGTTTGTCTGGGTTTTGAAATGGTTCATTTTTCCCGCCAACCGCCAGCGCCAGCGCCGACGAAAGTCGCGGGCGAATCGCTCAAAATTCCCACTGCGCAGCAGCTGAAGTTACCAGGCGAACAGAAAAGCTTAGCAGGAGGATACCATCACTAAGTATAACAGTTTTCAGCAACATTAATTGAACAGTTTCGGCGCGCCCATCACGTATAACAGTCACATGGTGTAGCATCAGCTGCGCTCTCTCCTCTCAGCGGCCATTGCTGAAGCAGCTGATTGGCCGCCATTGTTTCTGATCGCCGGGTATCTCAATTCTGAGCAGGGGTCGAAATCGATATTTCTCATCGCCAGCGCCCACAGAAGTATGCAACGTTTTTCGCCAAACATTTTGTCTAAAAATAGCCATTCTGGTTTAAAATAGCGTAAATAAATAAACATTCTACACAATTTTCTTTTTATTTAGGATTTATTTCAATTTTAATAACTTGACAATATTGGTTTTTATCTTATATTCTGGTTGATCGGGTTAAATTGCAAATAATGTAATTTATAATTAATATTTATGTAATATTAAACTAACTCACAATCATTTGAATTAAGTATGTATAGTATATTCATATATACCTTCTAGGGTCCTTCATGCAAAACTTGCATGGCGGTATCAATGTGTATGAGTTGATCTTTCGATATTCGATAGTAAAACGAAAACGAACAAAACAGGCCGGCGATGGTCTCTACACATTTGAAAATCGTATTCTAAGAGAGATGACTCTGAACTGCTACTGAATTTACACAAAATGCGCTGCGCTGCGATCGCTGTGGTGCACACAGGGCGGCATAACAATTGCTCTTTACATTTACATTTCTCCCCATCCGAGGGGGTGGTGTGTTTGTGTATGTGTGGGTGTGTGTTTATGTCATAATGGCTTGAATTAGCTTACAGTTCACGCTCTCAAAATGGTGTATTAATTACAAATTAGTCTGGATCCCGTACCAGGGACTGCAGAGAGGTGCATATGGGGATGCATTTCAACTAGCGTGTAAGCGAGTTTCTTATTTTACAATTACATTTTTATATTCAATTTATCGGTTTGCAGTCGGTTTGGGGGTAGCCCCTCTTCCTTGGGGTGTGTGTTCTAAGTATGTGTATAGGTGTGCACATTTCAAGACATATACAATTAGGATGATCGAGTGCCGGGTGGCGAACCGTCACCGCACTATCAATATTTTACACGATTTGGTTATCAGTACAGAACAAAACACTGTTTTGGCGGGGTATGATACAATACAATGCACAGCAGTATGCGCAGGATTTGTATTAACAAACAAAAGATCAATGGGGTTTTG
This sequence comes from Drosophila ananassae, assembly GCF_017639315.1. NCBI lineage: Eukaryota > Metazoa > Arthropoda > Insecta > Diptera > Drosophilidae > Drosophila > Drosophila ananassae. The sequence goes on from NC_057927.1 coordinate 7,910,327, forward strand.
TATAGGAAACATATTCATATACAAGTCAAGTTGAAAAAAATTTAGCATAGGACTTTTGCACTTAAAATAAAAAATAGAAAGTATCGCCGTTTGTTGGATGGTCGATTGGTTGTTTGGTTGTTGGTCTAATCTACAATGCTAGTGCCTTGTGTGTATGTTTGCATGACTGAGTTATCGATTAGCGTTGCCTGTCAACAATAACCAAATCGCTGTAATTCTCATCTGGACAGACTGTGAGAGCGCTCGCGGCTGCTGCTGCCTGATGAGAGGGGTTGCTTGTTACTCATCTCGCCCACCCGCTGGTGAGGAGGCAGCCGGTCGAAAAAAGGATGGCGCAGGGCCTCACCTAGAATGAAGAAGGTATCGGTTAGGATACATTGTTTATTTTAAACTTAACCAGCTAGCTGCTTACCTAACGTGATGCGCGATGAGGGCTCGTACTCCAGCATCTTCTTGATCAGACTGAAGAGCTCACAGTGGTCCTCGCTATCGCTTAGCTGGCACAGGAACAACGGCTTGCAATGGTCGCGAACGTAGCGCCCGGCACTGGACTTCTCGTCCCAATCCAACTTACCATGATAAAAGTACTTTGTTTTGGTTTTGCTGTAAAGAGTATGATTGCTACACGTTAAACGATTTCGGTGAAGGGAACTGCGCCTTGGAAAATGAAAGCTTGAGCTGCATTGTATTACCGTGCCATGCGATATGGTATTTGTCCCAAGATTCGCTCCATCATGGCCAGGTGCTCGCGATTGTCGTGCGTTTGGAAGAGCGTGATCCCCAGATAGAGTTCGAACAAGATGCAACTGTTGAAGAAATTAACATTAATACGAAAGCACACAGTGGAATTTCATAATTTATTATGTACTTACCCAATGGACCAAACGTCACAGGGCTGTGACCACCCCAGCTCCAGTATGACCTCGGGCGCGCGATAATGTCGCGTCGAGACAATTGTGCTGTGGTGTTCGTGGTCAAAGGTGGCCGATCCGAAGTCAATAAGACGCACATCCGTGCTCTTTACCCGGCGCACCTCGCGGTTCTGCAAATGTAGTTCATATAGAAGATGTTTGGCAGTCTTTTGGGGCTAGGGAGACTTACAAGCTTATGATTGTAGTGAGCAGTGTAATCCGAATCGACAAAAAGTATGTTCTCCGGCTTGAGATCTGTGTGCGTTAAACGATTGTCATGAAGAAATTTCACGGAGTAGCATAATTGATAGGCCATGTGGCGCACTTGGTCCAGCGGGTATGGCACATAGTTGTTCTCACGCTAAAATAACAGAATTAATTGAAGTTTAAGAAGATATATATGGAGACTTACCAAAAAATCGAAAACACTTAATCCCAACATTTCAAAAACTATGCACATATGCCCGTGATAATCAAACCAGTCAACCATTTTTACGCACAAGCTGTAATTGGAGTTTTGGATTAGGCTTTAGGACATTAAGTTATATTTCAAGAGCACTCACTGATCGCAATGCGGATCCTTCTGGGCAATCTTTTCCAAGGCATTAATCTCGAGCTTGGCAGCTTCGCGGTACTTTTCCACGTTCTTTATAATCTTCAGGGCCATGCAGTAATCACTGGAAGTTAAAAATAGAACATTATGTTGGGTTGCTCCACTGTAACCACCGCCAGTGGGTAATCAGACTTACCGCTCCATGTCTTTGACCTTGACCACACGTCCGAAAGTACCCTCGCCCAGTGTGGCCATGATCTTATCTGAAATTCGGGAAAAGGAAGACGAGCTATAGTAGTGTTTCGGGCAGTGTCCTTCGAGAGTGTTAACGTTAGCTGACTTTGTTTATTTTCTGGTTCTAGAACTAAACCTGTAGCTGTAACTGAATACTTCATGATGAGGTCTGGGCAAGGTAGACCTATGTTTTCAATTTCTGTTTGACTTTAATCTAAGTGTTAACGGAAGGTTGTGTTTTCTTATTTCTTATTTCAATATTATTTCGTTAATTAAGGCGCCAAAGTTTGTGCTTGTGTACGTGAGAGAGTTTCCCAGCTGAATGTCATGGAAAAAGGGGAAATGTGTTGCCGGCAACAGTTTAATTAAAAGTCGTCAAAGACAAATTTCGGAAGTTGGAAAAGTTTTACGCGAAACTGACGAAAATTATGTGAAATCTCTGTGCGATTGTTGCTTTTCCTTTCTTTTTATCTTTTTTGTTTTATTTTTTGTTCGGGGTCGCAAAACGTATCTTAATTTCTGAAATGCACGCGACGCGATTTGGGTCTTGCTGTATATAACAATTAAGAAATAATAAGGAAAACTTGGAAATAGTTTGAACTTAAGGAGAGTTACGAGAGGAAGAAGAGTATAGTGTCTTGCTTTCTGATTATTCTTTGGATTTTTGTCGTCGGAGTGAGGTATCTCTGATTGCTCTGATTGTTTTCTAAACATAAATATGGAAAAATTAAAAACAAAAAATTGTCACGAACATCTGTGATGGAGAATGTCTCCGGTGTGGTAAATTAAGTGACCATCAGCATCATCTTGAATGACGGGCTTTGCTGTCTGTTCGAGCAAGCGATCGATCGGGTCGGGTCGGAGGTCGGATCATAATCGGAGGTCGGAGGACGACGACGGGGTAGTTGCAGTTGACGGTGATTGCAGAGGGAGCAGGGTGGGTGCAGCAGGTGTTGCAGTTGCAGTTGCGATTGCGATTGCGTTGCGTTGCGATGCGATTTGTTGGCGGAGGCGCAGTCGTCGAAGGTGTTGCGAGGAAAACGAAGATTTGCGAGCGAGATCGAATATTTGGTAGTGGGTTGTCGAAGTTGGGGGCGTGGTTGTTGTTGTTGTTGACGTTGCAAGATACAGACGAACACATAAGGTGCGTTGTGTGCGTGTGTGGTAAAGTATGTAATTTGAAAGAGAGAAAAAGAAACAAAAAAGAAAGAGAAAAAAGAAACAAAAATTGATATATATCCAGGGGGGATGATCCAGTTCCAGGGGCCAAGTCCATAGGGTCCAGAGGTCCAATGATGATCAAGCCAGCGATCAATTGCATACCGGAGATCCGATCCAATCCCGATTCCATGTCCGATCCCAAATCCAATCCCACGTTGGCACCGCAACAATCGCAATTCCGTTTCAAATTCCATATCGGCCGTAGACGACGACATCCCGTAACGTAAACCAACCAAAATCATCACATCATCATCATCCCCATCAAGTAGTATGTACATCAACCCATCATCATCATCATTGTGATTTTCATCATCATCATATTCAGAAAAAACACGAGAAAAATACGTTTCGTTTGTTCGATAAGAAAATTAGTTCGGACAAATTTTTGAGATTTGTGTTTACAAAAATGGTTAATAATAATCATAACATGTACAAACAATATCATATATAAAATGGCAAATAGGCATATATCGTATATATATGTTATATATAACGTATTATATATATATATCTTTATAGGAAATGCACCCATTTGTGCTCCTGTTTAGTGGGGCAATGAAAAAAATAACGAACCATATTTCGGTTTGTCACTCTTTTCTACAACTTTCTTTTTATTTATTTTGTTTTTAATAAATGGTAATGGAACAAAATTAAGCAGTTTGTGGTCAGATATATTCTTACTTTGTCAGAATTTCATGCAAAACGGGCAGGCATCGGTTAGTGACACAGAACACACGAAACATGGAACATAATCCGCAGTGCTGTTAGCTTTTGCTGTTCTAGTAGTAGGTCTGCTGTGGCAGAGCACGAGAACCGTCGATAGAATCGATCGATCCATATGCTCTATTCTGTTGTAGTCTGTAGGGATAAGTTTTCGGGAATGGTAGTAGTAGAGGGGGTAGAGTTTCGTTTCAACTGAGAAGAGACTATGATACTGGTAGCCAGGGATAAGGACATTGGGGGCAGTTGCAGTTAGAAGAGGCGGCGCCAATTCAAAGCTCAAGCTAAGGATCCCCCATGGGTGGGGGCGGTAGGTGAGTCGTCTGCTTACAAAGGTCGAGAGTGTCTTTGGAATGCGTGACCTGTGGAACAGCGCCGACGAGGTGGCGCTCTTCGCCAGCGAATAGTTGTCGTGCTGCTGCAGGTACGAGGAGGAGGAGGACTGCTGCTGCTGGTAGCCATCCAGGTGGGATCGTTGCGGATACAGCGAGGAGCCCAGGCCCAGGGCATTGGAGCGCCGGCTGCTGCTGCTGCTTCCGTACGAGTCTTGGAGGTAGCTCGATCCGGACGAGCCTGGCTTGTAGCGATCGAACTCACTGAGCACGGCTGCGGTGCGGGAGCTGGCACCCTGGTAGCGTTGCTGCTGCCGCCTCGCATCCGCCGCCGCCAGCCGTGCTCCGATTCCGCCAAAAGCCAGGGCCCCGGAGCTGGAGGAGTGCATCAGCTGGTTGCCGGGCTTGTATTTGGCGAGATCATTGTTGTTGCGATCTGAGTGGGTGGTCAGAAAACGACTCTGGTTGGTGGTTCCGAGGTGGTTCGAGGTCGTCGCCGCCGCCGCTGCCGTTGTCGTGTGGTTAGCGGAAGATAGAGCGGAAGTGCTAGTGGATAAAGTGGAGGAGCTAGTTGTGGTGTTTGAGGAGGAAGTAGTGGTGGTGTTGGCTGTGCCTGTGGCAGAAGAAGTGGATGTGGTGGTGCTGCCATTGGCTGTCTGTGGCGTGGTAGTGTGGGTTAGTTGCTGCACACCGGGCGCCGCCGAATCGGTCTCGGTTTCTGTCTCGGCCTCATCGGAGCTACTCCCCGACGTGCTCTCATCGCTATCGTCACTAGTTACTTTTTTGGTTCGCGACTTCTTCTTGGGCGCCTCAAGTGGCGCCTCCACTACTGCTGCTGCTGCTGCCGCTGCAGATGCCGCCGCTGCTGCTGCCGCTGCCGCCTCCTTGGCCTTCTTGGCCTCCTGCTCCAGAGCGGCAGCCTCCGCTTCGGCGGCCGCCACTGCCGCCTCGTTTTTCTTTGCCTCCTCGGCCGCCTCCTCCATCCGCTTGACCCGATCCTTCAGCTCGCGGCGCTTGCGCATCCGCTCCTCGAACTTCTTGGCCTCGAGGAACTGGTTGTCCTCGCGCAGCAGCATCAAAATGGCAGCATTGTCCTCCGAGGAGCGGTCATCGGCCAGGATCTCGCGTTCTTCGGCGGTCAGCTCTGGCGGTGGCTGCTCCTTGCGTCGGTGGGCGAAGCGGTTTCTTGAGTTCAAGGGTCGATCTTCGACCGGGTGGTGGTCTGTCTGAATGTCGGCAGACAGCAGCCCCTCCATGGTCTTGGTCCTGCCGTAGGCTCTGGCAGATCGCTGGGAGGGGGCCGCCTCTTCCTCGCCACCCCGGCGCCCATACCGACTGGACGGATAGCCCGTGGCCCCGCCCAGGCGCAGGGCGTCGTGGTAGTCGTACCGCTGGCCATAGTCCAGTGGATAGCTCTCGTCCAGCAGCCGATTGCCGCTGGTGAGGTAGCCACTGTCGGTGGAGTCGGCCATGTAGCGCTGCCTTTGGGCGCGGGTTCGGTAGGGAGTGCGCTCCTTGCGATCGGAGGCGTTGAAGGAGCTGGAGGATAGCTTCGACTTGGCCAATTGGTGGGAGGTGGCCGACCGGAGCAGCCCGCTACTGCTGCTGGCGCCGTAGTCGTCCGGTTCCAGAGTCTTGTCCCGATCCTCCTCGTGCCGTCGCCTCCCGGCCGCCCTCTCCAGGATGTCCGAGTATTTATTCTCCAGCCGGGAGATGGCCGACTGCTTGCCACCGGAGGAGGTGCTGGTGGAGGCGGAGGTGGTTGAGGTGAGAGTGGTGGGTGTTCTGTCTTTGTCCAAGAGCAGATCTCGTCGCTGTAGTGGTTTCAGTTAAGATTCAGTTTCGGATTCAAGGGGTTAATGGAGAAGGAAAGTGCTTAAAAGCGGCGCTCGTGTGAAACCAACGGTGACGGGCGTAAAACTTTTTACGCTCCACGAAAGAAGAAGGCCCAGACATAGACCCAGACTCAGACTCAGACTTAGACCCATTTAAATGGCCTTTTCGGCAATGGCTAATTATGGGGTTGCTTGGCCTTTTCATTTCGCACAATTTCACCAACATTAAAGCCCCTCTATCCGGCTTTCTCCGGCCAAGTATTTTTGGCCAGGCCAATGGGGTTGGAGGGCGCGCGGATAGCGGGAGAATACCCTTTATTTTTATTTAGAATGCCTGCCGAAAAATCTAAACAAAAAAGTCCAAGGCGCGACGACCTTCAAAGTTTATATATAAAATCGTGAAAATTGTGAATAGCTTTATACACACATCTGTGCCGAGCAGAGATACAAAAATATAGCGGAATAGAGAGGAAAACGCCGCTGCGATGTGTTGGAATCGAAAATAAATTCGACAACGTAAACGCACACGGCAAGAATGATGCCCAAGATATAGAATATATAGCCTATATAGCATCAGTGCTATAAAATAAACCCACACACTGGCATTATTTGGTATAAGAGGGGGGGAGCTTCTATAGCTATGTGTGGCAATAGGGGTAGAAGATCTGTAGTGCAATAATATATGGAAATATTCACTTTAATTGCGCACATTTCCCAACCTCTAAAAAGATGTCACTTATTTAGGGCAGTCACTGGCACTGGCACTCTCTGGTGTCTTTGGCTGACTCATTCCTGAGCAGGGGACAGGTGAGATGAGTTCGTGTTTTCCACAATTTGAATGCCCAAGAAGTGAGTCAGAGTCTCGAATTGGGGCTCTCGAACTGGGTCTGTGTCTGGTGGGACGACGTCTCCCGTTGCTTTGCACACCGCTCGCTTTTGGGCCGCCTTTCCCTTTTGGACATACTAACATCGTCTAGGTCGCGGTCCCGCCTTCCTCCGCTGCCCAGGCCCCGGATAAGAGGCTTGTAGTAGCCACCCACCGGACTCAGGTGGGTGCGCAGTCTGTCCAGGGCGCTGGCCGTGGTGGAGCTCTTCTGGTAGCGGCCCATCAGGGCGGCGCTGCTGCCGCTCCCGCTGCTGCTGGGATGGTAGCCCAGACCGGCGGTGGAGCCGAGGCCGCCGCCCGCATAGTACCGTCTATGGCGATCGCTCATCTCTCGATCGCGTTCCCGTTCCCGATCACGTTCCCTTTCCCCTTCCGGATGCCTCCGGCTAGATGTGGAAGATTTGTCCGAGCTGCGGCGACGTTTGCTTTGCTTCTGGGACTGATTAGCTGCTGATCCGCTCTTGCCCTTGCTATTGTTATTGTTATTGTTATTGTTGCTGTCATTCGTTGGGGTCTTGGAGCAGCTGCGTCTCGAATCCTCGGCACTTTAAAGAGAAACCCAACTTATTAGATTCTAATTCCGATTTCGAATGTCTGGACACGGTTATCCATGCGACTCGCGACAACGGACGGAACGGCGCGCTGCCACGACACGGACCAAAAATTAACTGAGGAAAAGTTTTTCGGAAAATTCATGCGACGATCCCCAATCCCCAATCCCCAAGAAAGAGGCAGGCAGGCAGCGCAGGCGGCTGCTGCGAAGAATACCGAAGTAGATGAGGGAAATACTGGTGCTGCTGTGGCTGCGGCAGCGGTCAGAAAATATTGAGGAATCGTTTTTATTTTTGTGAAAAGTGTGAAAATATTGCGCACTTGCCAGAGAAGGAAAACACGAGCGGGTCTGAGAAAAAGAGCCGTAGCCGAAAAACATATGTAGACGAACGAGTGGGTGGGTGGTGGACGGCGATATAGAATAGATCCAATTCGATACAAAATAATTCTTTTGTCTGCACCACTGGTACTACCTATGGGCGAGTGTGGAGGGAGGACATGGGATTTAAAACGCACGCGAATCGCACGCTTCATCAGAATGCATTTCACTTTGATATACGCTATTATATATGTATATAGTACATAGTAAATGGCAGAAGACGTCGCTTCCGTCAGGTTAACCGGGAAATGATCGAAAGTCTTTGCGGGAAAGCCTTGAACTCTCGCCGACAAAACAACGGCCGCCGGAGGAACAATAAAACTGAAACTGCTGCTGGCTGTTTGGCGGAAAAGAAATAAAAAGAACAAAGCCGGAGCATTTACGTTTTATTTTAAACGTTAACCAGCTCGCATTTTAATACAATAATAAAGGAGCAATTGCAGTTAAAAACAGCCAGTCGAACAAAAGAGAGAGTGTGTTGTTGAGGAAGTGCGATCCGTGAATTACTTTCAGAGTAGGGTCTTGGGGGGAAATCTAGAGAATTTATTTGGTATTCCCCTTGGGGCACATGGCAAGAGAATCGCAACGCCACTGTGTTTGTGTTGGCCAAGTTAAGAGAGTCGGTCAAGAGGAAAGCTTTCCACGGCTCTCAAGCTTTCCACAAACTTTTCTCGATCAAAAGTTTTTATTTAAAATGAATAATTTGGCAATTAATTGAAGGCAGATATGGAATATCCAAAAGATTGTTTTTAATTGACAATTACAGGTAGAATGTGGCCACATGCCACATTCTCTGCCACAAGCTCCACTTGATTTACGGCCCACAATCAAGGTGATAAATCAAAATGAACTCATCAAATCAAAATTAAACCCCACTGCTGTCTCGGCAATAGGGTGGGTCGAATTCCAACAAGTTGTTCAAATCGAATTCTAATAGTGCGGAAAACTTGCTACGGAATACTACAAGCATTTTGCAAAAAAAAATTTTGAAATCGGTCAATATCTTCTGTTCGCGCATCGCACTTAAAGTTTCGAAAAATTTTCGAAAATACCGAATTTTCAAAACTTCTTGAAAGTACGATTTAGTCGCAATTTTCCAAAGTTTTACTTATTATAATATTTATTTTGAATCATTTAAAAGGTTTTTTCGTAATTAGGTAAATCAATAGTGGTTTTAAGAATTTAAAATAAATAAGTTTTTAGTACAAATTTCATGCATTACGATTGTTTTTCACGCTCAGCTTTCCCCAGGATCAACGACGAGGACGTAGTGAAAAATCTGATCCCATTTTTTTATTGCTATTTTTTTATTTGTTTTTAATGATTTTTTTGTATTTTTTTAATGATTTATATATTTTTTTTTTTATTTTTTTTTAGATTTTTTAAAATTTTTGTTGTTTTTTTTTTAATTTTCTTTTTGTTTTTCGATTTTGTTTTATTTGTCTTTTGTATACTGGGACTTGTTCTCAAATTTAGGCAAACTGCAACGAGAATATAAAGTTGAGCGTATGTAACCATCCCTATTGTGATAACCACATACCTTCTTCGACGCTTCAGTAATAAGCTTAACAGTTCGCTCTACTGCTTGAGTGTGGCATGGAAAGCTTAGCAAGTTGCTTTGACCGATTGATAGTTGGTTATCAATGGAAGATACCAAAACTGCATTTGACACATTCCTAAGTACTGGAGGAGGTGAAACTACTGTAGAAGACCAGTCGATCATTTCATAGTACTTAGTGGCATTAGATTATACATATCGAGTGAAGAGCCCTCCGAAAACTTAGTTCACATAGTTACATTTATAATGAAAGTGTATTTACCTACTTGGTTTCAAATAAAAATGAGTGATTCAATAACAGATGGTGCGAGACATGTCTTCACTATGATTAAAAATTCTCGATACTTGCCAAAACGTCTTTTAAAAGTAGTTGATCCTGTAATTCAACACAATGCTTATTTCGCGCATCCTGAAAATTTGCTTTTGTCTATGCTCACAGATGAAAATCTTAATTTACGTAAGATCGGGTTGCAAAGAATTTTAAAAGCCAGAGAGAAGACTCCTACTGCGGAGACTTCGGTGCGCTCGTTCCTTTTGCCAAAACTAAACTTTAATGCCACTAAGTACTATGAAATGATCGACTGGTCTTCTATAGTAGTATCACCTCCTCCAGTACTTAGGAATGTGTCAAATGCAGTTTTGGTATCTTCCATTGATAACCAACTATCAATCGGTCAAAGCAACTTGCTAAGCTTTCCATGCCACACTCAAGCAGTAGAGCGAACTGTTAAGCTTATTACTGAAGCGTCGAAGAAGGTATGTGGTTATCACAATAGGGATGGTTACATACGATCAACTTTATATTCTCGTTGCAGTTTGCCTAAATTTGAGAACAAGTCCCAGTATACAACAGACAAATAAAACAAAATCGAAAAACAAAAAGAAAATTTAAAAAAAAAACAACAAAAAAAATTTTAAAAAATCTAAAAAAAATAAAAAAAAAATTTATAAATCATTAAAAAAATACAAAAAAATCATTAAAAACAAATAAAAAAATAGCAATAAAAAAAATGGGATCAGATTTTTCACTACGTCCTCGTCGTTGATCCTGGGGAAAGCTGAGCGTGAAAAACAATGGTAATGCATGAAATTTGTACTAAAAACTTATTTATTTTAAATTCTTAAAACCACTATTGATTTACCTAATTACGAAAAAACCTTTTAAATGATTCAAAATAAATATAATAATAAGTAAAACTTTGGAAAATTGCGACTAAATCGTACTTTTAAGAAGTTTTGAAAATTCGGTATTTTCGAAAATTTTTCGAAACTTTAAGTGCGATGCGCGAACAGAAGATATTGACCGATTTCAAAATTTTTTTTTGCAAAATGCTTGTAGTATTCCGTAGCAAGTTTTCCGCACTATTAGAATTCGATTTGAACAACTTGTTGGAATTCGGCCCACCCTACTCGGCAATTATTCCCGATTTATGGCAATACGATTTTCACACTTTCCGTGGTCGTCGGCCCTGGAGGAGTGGGGGAGTTTGGCAGCGCGAGTTCACCGTGCGCGGGTTCAACGCGATTAAAAACGCACTCGAGCTGTTTACATAATTGGCCTTCTCAGCTGTCGGATCGCAGATTGCGGATTGCGAACTGCGAATTGCAGATATTGCAGATCGCGGCGAGATGCTTTTCAGCGGCGGAGCGAGGCGGAGCAGCGCGTTGCTGCACTGCAACTAAACTTGCAATTAAATCCGAGGCGGCGAGTGCCATGAAAATAGAAGGAAAATAAATGATGATCTGAGTGCGGACGCGAGCGATTTTTGACCGACTTTTTTTTGCTTTTTTTTTTTTGTTTCAACGTACGGAGGAAAAACAAAAAAAAAACGACACGCAAAATTAAAAATAAATTATAAATCTTTTGCTTGATTTGTTTTTGCATCGATTACCGATTGCTGCGTGGCTGATGTTGCTGTTGTTGCAGTTGCAGTTGCACTTGCTCTTGTTGCTGTTGCTTTTGTTGCTCCTGCTGATGTTGCTGCTGCTGCTGCTGATGCTGTTTATTATCAGGTCGTTCGCTCGGATTCCTTCGAAACCGCTGCAGCAGACTGTTGCAGCTTTCGGAGAGCAGCTGGGTGACGCTGGCAGCGGTGGCGCTGCGCATATAACGTCGCTGCGGACGCGGCTGAGGCTGCTGCTGCTGCTGCTGCTGCTGCTGCTGCACTGCTGCCTGTGACTGCGACGCCTCCGAGTCAGCTGTTTTCCCATTCTCGGCGATTGGCAGAATCTTTTCGCTTTTTTCGCGATGAAAACGATTCAGAAATGTGGCCATTTCTTGTGGCCTTTACTCTTTGGTTGGTATTCGCGTGGGTCTCCTCCGCGAAATGACGACAATCCGCTTAGCACTTAGCACACACGGCCGCGCGGGTGAGTGGGGTGTGGGTGTGGGTGGTGGCGCTGGGCGGTGGGTGGGTGGTTGGGTGTTGTTTGTTGGGAAACTACTACTCGTCTAGTCGTGTCCGATTTTTTTATTTATTTTTTTTTTTGGCGGATACGGCCGCGGATCCGGATCGTGCTCTTCTGACTTGGTCTATTTCATTAATTGTACTGATTTCTGGTATTTGTTGTGCTGTTTTTGGGCGAGAGCATTTGGCTGTGATTTTGTTGTAGAATTCGAATAAAATAGAAAATGAATTGTACGGTGCTCGAAGTAGCAATATGGTACGTAGCTGGTGGCTGAGTTTCTGGTATAATAGACGGCAGAGCGTATTTATGTGTAAAAATAATTGAAATTGTAAGAGAATTCGGCAGCTTCGACGGAAATAGACTCTAAAACAGCAGGAGCAACACCAGCAGTTGCTGCTGCTCCCACTGTGGCTGCTTCTACTGCTGCCCGACGACACTTGGCAACATTTAACTCCATTCGAGATCGGATTATGAAGCCTTTCTTCGGGATAGGACAAACACTCAACAAACACACGCACTTTGAGCCATTCAATTTCGATTTCAGTTTCGGTTTCCCTGGCGATCTCCACACACAGCGAGGCATCCGAAGAAACAAACAAACCCGAAATCAGCGCAACATCAACGAAAGCGCACGCCACAAATACTAATTATAAAGATTGAAAATATCGGCGATGTCGGAGCCCCCAGCAGTCGGAGCCAGCAGCAGAGTGACAGGGGCGAGAGCACGGCTGTGGCGGTGGTAGTCCGTGCGGGAGAGTGTTTTCCCGATTCTATTATTGTTGGGGCTGCCCAAGGAAGGAAGCCAAAACTGGCCGCAGAAGAAAGCCATTAGATGAGGTATGAGTGGTTCATATATCATATATGGGTTATGGGTATAAGGATATAATAAATATTATTCATTTTTTTAAAGAAAATCTCTAAAAATTTCAACTACCACTTGATAGTTCTTTAAAAGTAAGAGTGTCTGCTATTCGTCTATTCGAATCCTCTCAAGCCCCAAGAGAGCAGGAGAGCCGTCGAGAGTATTACATATTTTTAGACATCGGATTCCGCTGAAGACGGAGCACTCCTTCGCCGTTTTGTTGCTGTGTTGTTTAGTGTTTTTTAATTATTAAAACAATTACATGGCATTGAGAGTTCGGCAGTAGTCGGCAATAAATTAGTTGAACAAATAAAATTCCTGGAAGGCTGAAGCATCATATCCAGCAGATTGTTAAGCGCTCGCCGCAATCAGGTAAACAAATAAACATAAATTAATGGCGGGTGTTGGGGGCGGGGGCGGTGGCGGCCGAAGAATCACTATTTATAGGGAAGAGCCAGCCAAGTCCGCGAAAGAAATTGACATTGAATTTCTCGCAGTCGATTGTGCAATGCTGTCGATGTCGGCGATTTCGACAAGTGCAACTGCCACAAGAAGGCGGAAGGGAGCGGCGGCAGAGCGAGGGAAAAATATGTGTTTCTGTTGCTGCTGTTCTTGGGAACAACGCCTCATCACACTTGAAACGCCACAAGTGCAGGAAGTAGCAACTTGGGGGCCATCAAACGCAAGGGGCACGTAGTCGGGGGCATCGTAATTATCGTCGTCTTCGTCGGAGGCCTTTTGGAGCCAGCCTATGAGTCAGTCGTCGTCTATTTCGGGGAAAACTTTCTTTTTTCAGAAGCGGAAAGCACGGCATTTTCTTGTTGTTAGTGGGCAGTTTTCAATACAACTACAATTACATAAGTATTTGTGCAACACACAAACGCAAGGCACAAGGCACAACATACAACATACAAGACACAAGCGCAGAAATCAGTCGAAAATAAGTTCTTTGGCGGAATATATAGAATCTACCTCGATGAAATGCAGTCCCAAAGCGGACTTGGACATTTCATTTTGCTGCTGTAACTGTTGCTGTTGCTGCTGGTGATTGAATATGACAGAATTGCTTTGTTGTAGCTGTTGCTGCTGCTGCTGTTGTTGCTGTTGCGGTTGCTGTGGTTGCACGCCCGTAGAGGATGACGCCGCCGGCGACGCGTAAAACAATTGCGTATTTGTATTTGGATCATATTGTAGCCCAGAAGCAGCAGCGCCTACCCCACCACCTCCACCTCCACCGCCAGCGCCGGCGGAAGCATTCAGAAACGGCGTATGCGGATGTGGTTGCTGTTGATGTGGCTGTTGCTGTTGGTACTTGACCGGTTGCATTTGATTCGGCTTGGGATAGGCATACGGATCAAAGGTCTGCAACGGCTTCCGCTCCGGCAGCGTCGGCTGCTGCTGCTGCTGCTTGGGCAGATTATAGTAATTCCGACTCATCATGCCCAGCCCAAAGTTGGAATGCTGTTGCTGGGGGTGCTGATGTTGCTGTTGCTGCTGCTGCTGCTGCTGATGTTGCTGGTGGAAGTGCAAGGCCGAGGGTCGTTGGGCGGAGCTGAAGGAGACTGAGTGCGTCAGGGGAGCACCCCCACTCGATCGCGGGTAGCCCATTTTCGAGGGCCCCTGGTAGCCGTACATCTGTGGCATCATCCCGGGCGGCTGTTGCGACAAAGGTTGTCCAAATTTATTCTCCTTGTTGGTATTCTTCTGCAGGAACATGGCCAGGCCCGATTTGGGCGTTTGCTTATTAACATTCGAGGAGGAGTACGACTGCTGCAGCTTGTGCGGGAAATGATGTTGCTGCTGATGGGGCATATGCTGTTGCTGTTGCATGAAGGGATCACTGGCTCCATTCATGGCCGAGCAGGCGAAGCTGTTCCAGTTCAGGAAAGGTCGCTTATGCTGAGGATATTGCTGTTGTTGTTGTTGTTGCTGCTGCTGCTGATCCTGATACTGCTGCTGTTGCTGTTGCAACAATCTCTGATATCCACCCATGGGCACTTGTGAGGTAGAATTCGACTTGCCTATCGGATAGCAGATCCTTTGTTGCTGCTGCTGTTGCTGTTGCAGCAGCGGCTTCTGTGGATCGTAAAGCTGCACTGGCACGGGAATCTGCGATTCACCCAAGTACTTGCTCCCATTGTTGGTGTTGCTGCCGTTGCTATTGGTGCTCGGGGGGCCTTCGCCCGTGGTCTTCGGCTCTTTGTGATCGTCCTCTGCAACCGACGCCCCCGCCACTGCCAACGACTGCGACATCGACATGAGTGCATTATTATTGCCGCCATTGTGGTTGCTGTTGCCAGTGCTGGTAGTGGCGTTGTTGGTCTTCAACTTTAGCATGTCGTTCAAGCATTTTTCTAGCTTGTTGTCAACATCTTTCTGGCGCTTTGTGGTCGCTGACGAGCCGGCCGATGACGAGGATGACGACGTTGGCACCTCCAAGTTGGCAGCTGCAGCGCCACCAGGCTGCTGCTGTTGTTGCTGTTCACTTGGTGCTGATGTTGCTGCCGTCGTGGGTGCACTACTGGTAGCTGAGGTCGCCGTAGTAGTTGCCGTGGCTGTCGTGGCAGTGGCCGGGGTCGGGGCAATGTGGAACGATGAGGTAAACTTGGAGAGCTGCGGCAGGTGGGTGGTGCAGCAATTGGTCACCGTAAAGCTGCTAGTGCTAATGGTACTGTTGCTCTTCTCCGACTTGCGTTCGAGGGACACAGAGTCGCCGGGGTTCCCAGTGCTCTCATTTGGAGGCGCCACCACTTGGGCCTCTTTGGGCACCACCGGCTGCGGGTTGTACGTTTCCTGTGGGCGGCGGAAGAAGGCAGCCGCACACCTGGGCGACGGAACACAGGAACTGCTGGAACTCTTCAGGACGCCGCTGGCTTTGGTCGTGGCAACTGCAGCCGGGACTGTAGCTTTGGGAGCCTCCTTTGTCAGCGGCTGGTCCTTCCGAGGCTGCGATGACATCAATATCGCCGAGTTGGAAGTACTCCGGCTGAGCGATGGCAAGTGCTTCATGTAGCAGGGTATGTGGGTGCGACTCGAGGTTCGCAACAGGGGCGCTGGTCCTCCTCCGCCCGGCACATGTGTCATGGAGACGCTCTTGGGCAGAGCCTGGGATTGCAGCGGATGCACTTGTTGCTGCTGCTGCGCCTGGAGCGGCTGAGGCTGCTGCTGCTTGACAGGAACCCTGCTCACAAAGCTGGCACCTCCCGCCGTCGACGGCGACTGCTCGTTGCAAATGAGCTTGTAGAGATCGTCCTTGGTCACGGCCTGACGGACCTTGAGATCCAGGTGCGACAACGAGGCGTTCTTCTGCAGCTTGTTCTGCTGCGGGCGCTGCAGCTCCTTCTGGGCCGCCTCGGCCACAGTCGGATCGAAGATGGCCAGCTTCTTGGCCGTCTTGGCGTCCACCTTGAAGGGCTGCCCGGCATCCCCCAACTGGGCGCCACAAATCTTCTCGTAGTTCCAGAAGGTGCGCTTCGGGGTCTGCCGCTTCTGGGAACTGTTCAGGTTCTCACTCCAGAATTCGTTCATCAGCTGCTTGTTCAGCGACAGATTGGAGCCACTCTGCAGCCCATTCTTGGCGGGCAGCGGGCGCATGGGAGTCGGGGTACTCAGCGGCATGTTGGAGCTGGAGATGCTTCGCTGCAGCTTCGGTTCGCCACTGGTCTGGGCGAAGATCGAGGGATAGGCCATGCGGGGGGCCACTCCACGAGTGCTGGGATTCTGGGCAAAGTTAATGGACGACGACTTGGACAAGCCGGAGGAGATAGCGGGAAGACCTCCTCCCACTGCCCCTCCTGGGGCTGTTTTCGTCACCGATTGCTGGGAGTTGGACTTCGCCAAAGGGTGCTGCTGGCGCTTGAGCTTGTCGTAGAGATCCTCGCACTCCTGGAACTCCTGGTGCAGCTTCCTGTCCAGCTCACTGTAGTCGGGCAGGCTCTTCAGATACTTGTTCATCATCTCGATCTCGGCATCGTAGAAATTAGCATCCAACTTGGCACTGTTCGTGGCAGCGGCCGATTTCTCCTCCAGTTCCTGTTGCTGCTGCAGCAACTTGTCCAGACTGATCTCCGGAGCTGCCGGTTTGGCGGCATTTTTCGGCGCCCGACACGGCACCGGCGGCGGCGGCGACGACGAGGGAGAACTGGACGACGACAGCGATATACTCGATGCCGGACTAGAGGCAATGGTGGCCATAAGCCGCGAGGGCAAGGCCGAACCGGAGGCGCTGCTGATCGTCCCGGTGGCAGCATTATAGGCCAGGGGATGGTGCTTCCGGGGCAGAGGAGGCGTGGACTTGGGACTCGCCGGCAGCATCGGCGGCCGACTCTTTCGTATGGCCAACGGCGATGATATGGGGGATCTCACGGCGCACTTGCTCTCCGGGATGCTGGACGACATCACCGAGGCGAACTGCGGGGAGACCATTTGGAAGAACTGCTGGCCGCTCGCGGGCGGCGGCGTGGGCTTCTGCATGGCTGCTGGCTGGGATTGGACGGTGTCCTCTTTGGGTTTCAGGTTTGCGGCTGCGGCGGTAGCCGTTGGGGGCACTGCAACTGCTGGCTTGCCCGCATCTTCACTCATCTAGAGGAACAACAAGCGCGAACTGCGAAACGTATTGAGTTTTCGTTGAAATTCGAGACCCGATCGCGATTCGATTTTTTACTTTTGAGTGATCTGTGTGTGCGTTGAGTTGCTAAGTTTTCTAGTTTCAAAAAAGAAGGATCAATAAACCTATCCAGGCTGAGAGGAGTCCCTACTGTGTGTTGACTTGTGTTCCTGCCATCGAGGTAAATTCTATAAAAACAGATTTCGAACAAAGGACATACAGGACGGAGGAGGAGACACCAAATAACACCAGACACCAGAACGATCACCAACAGGACGAGGACGTGGACGTGGATGTAGACGACCAACCTGCAGATACTGCTCCGGTATCTTACTATTCTTCGGCACCACTATCTTCTTGATGATGATTATCTTGTCGCCCTCGATCTTGGTAATTGTGATGGGCACGCCGGGCAGTGGGCGCTGCGGCTTCACGGGCACCGCCTGCCTTGGCTGAGCAGTCCGGATGACCTGGGGTCCGGTCAGAATGCCACCAGGACTGGGCTTCGCAGCCGGAGGAGCTGGCTTCGGTTTGGGCTTCTGGGCGGGCACGTGCTCCTTGTTATCACTGCGCACTATGGAGAAGTGATACAGGGGCTTGTCGTCGTCCAGGATGCTCTTCTGCGGCACCGTCTTCTTTTCCACTTTGCGCAGCACCACGCCCAACATGGGCGACTCCTTGGGCTTGATTGTGATCGAGCCACTGGGAGCTTGCACACGTTTCAGACTCACTCCCAGGTTGGCGCCCACCGGTGGGGGTGTCTTGGTGCGGTGGACCATCTTTCCACTGGGTATCTCGCGGTACCCGTCCTCCTGGCGCCTGTGAAGAGGCTCCTCTTCCGGGGGCAGGGCATTGGGATTGGTGTGCAGCGATGGTTCGGGAGCCATCAACGGCGATGGGCCCGGAAACATGGATGTGAGGCTGCTCTTCCGCCGGTTCATCATGTTCGGGGCGGAAACCGTCTTGGAGAGTGGGAATTTGGAAGCCAGAGGAGCAGGCGGAGGTGGCGGCTCGACTCCCGAGGCACTGGAGGTGCTTCCGCGTCGACTAGTCGCCTTGCTGACGGAAGCTGAATCCAAGCTGCTCATGCTGGCCGAACTCTGGAGGCGATCGGGAGCGGCACTCCGCTCGCGGTTACGACCGGCCGGGGAAATGGAACGTTCCCGGGTACGATTGTGGGATCGGACATCCCGGGCAGCGCGCTGCATTCGCAGAAGTTCGATAGAATCGGCTATGTGGGAGCGGCTCTTCTCTGGCGAGGACTCATCCTTGAACGTGGCCTTGGGTTGGGAAACGCTGAGCAAGTGCATCTCCATGGCGTCATCCAGGATGTTGGGCAACGAGGTGATGCGTTCGCGGGGAGCCGCATTCGAAGGCAGGGAGCCCTTGGGCGGGTCATCATCTTGAGCATCCGCATCTTCTTCGTCCTCCTCTTCCTCCTCCTGATCTTTCTGGTTCTCCTCCTGCTCCTGCCGACGCTTTTCACTCTCCATGACGCGCTGCAACTGCGCCTGCACCTCGAGGGCAGCTCGGGCTCTGGCCTTGGCCTCAGCCTCGCGGGCCATACGCACCTGTTCCTGGGCTATGGCCCGGGCTTCCGCCTCCGCCTGCATCCGTGCTCTGGCTTCCGCCTCGGCGGCCGCTGCTGCCCGGAGACTGGCCAGATCCGTGGCTGTCATCTGCTTGATGCTCAGACGTCGTTCCGTGTTCAGGATCAACTCTACTGGCTTCTGGGAGCCCAGGTCCGGACAGCCAAGGGCGATGAGTTCACTGAGTTCGTTGGACATGATCTCTTCCGTGATCTTCGGCCGTTCCTCTCACTCTCTACTCTCGCTGGATAATGTTTTTTTTTCTGGATCCCAAGGGGGAAAAAGTCAATGGGTTATCTAATCGTGCACTGGTCTTTGCCTCGAATTGCGTTGGGTTTGACGGGCTGGGCGAGACTCGCGAGGCTGCCAGAATTGGTGGCAAAGGAAACCTGCGCCATCGGACCGGATCGATTCGGGTCCAATCGGATCGAATCGATCGCACGCTCAATGTCAATGTCTCATTGGCATTTTGGCAACTGCCTCGACGACTTGACTTACTAATTAAACCAAATGGTCGTCAATAGACTACCGAGACTTTTCCTTTGGCGCCCACACATGTTCATAATATAAGGCACCTATAAGGTATATACATATGTATGTACCTTCGGCCCGTCAGCCCAATTTGTTTTGGTATATAGAGCAGGGCACATATACAAATTACAAATCGTAAACAGGCAATGAGCTCATTAATCGCCACACCGAACAATATAATCCCATTTATATATTGCCGAAAGATTCCCCTTTAAGATGTGCACCTTGCCCCAGATATATATGCATATCCCAGCCACTGGAGAAATCATTTGTCTGATGTGTGATATCTCGGTGGGGTTCATTGGAGGAGAAGCCTCCTCCCACGACCCTCTATCTACTATCCACTACCTACTAACCACCCTCCTCCATTCTAGAATCTCCCGTTCGAAATCTGTTTTTATTTTTAACAAAAAGAAAACCGAAAAGACGACGCACGCAAATTGGCGCAGCCGGGCATTTCTACCTAGTACACACGGCCCAGTGTCCGTGTGACGCTGGTGCCCCCAGTACAGTGAAACCTCACACCAGACACACCGATCAGTTAGCTATTTCATAAGTAGATTTCCATTATTTCGCAACTCTGATCTCTGATTAATTGCAATCGAGATAATTGCATTTTAAATTCACTTTGGATTCCCATTAATTTCACGATCTCTTGGCCCGATCTTCGTCTGGGTTAGCTTTCACTGTACTGGCACTGTGTACATCGGGGCGATGGAAAAACTACACATGGGGGAACAAGTTTTCCACCCCAGTTGACTTTTATTTTGGTTGGCATCATATGGCCAAAAATTGTATTATGTACAAGTTTGTATCTTGAATTTTCGCCATGGCTTTTTGGTTTGTTGTGGCCACTAAATATAAATGCAAGCCATACGAAAATAGCTTTCGAAAATTATAGAAAAAGACGCCAGCTAAGCGGAAAGTGGAGGATTGCAGGAGGAGATTGGTGGCGGCCAGAGGAGGCGCCGGTGGCGGCGGTGGATCATCATGATGATGATGATGTGGCAGCAGGCCTGATGAATAATCCGCTCTATATATACTTTTACGCCTATGTGTGTATGTACGAGATAGTTTTGTGTGTACATTTGTGTGCGCTCCAATTGCTGTTTTGCGTTTGTTAGTTTTGGGTTTTGTTTTGATTTGCTTGGTCGCTGCCTCCTCTCTCCACCACCAGCTCTCCTCCGGGGAGAGCTACTCCGCCGGAGACGACTCTATTATGGGTGTCTATCGACTCGCTAATTGCAAACTTGATGGAAAAGTGCAAAGTTCAACCATCGGGTTTCGGGATGCTTCCCAGCTGGGATACATCCAGATCCCGGGGGGTCAATAAAACAGTTTGCTTCTTCATATCTTGCATCGTTTTTTGTTTAAACAAACTCGGTTCGCACAACACCTCTCGAGGAACAAGGAACGATGGACGATGAGCGATGTACGATGGATATCGCGCACTTTTTTAACACTCTGTTTTTTGTTTGATGTTTTTCTTTCTAATTCGTTTTTCTTGACACGCCGCTGTGCCGCTGCTTCCGATTTTATTTTTAAAACACTTAAATGTTCTTTAGTTTTTAGGTTTCGTTCTCTGACGGCTTGATTATGTCACGGTGTCCACCGCATCAATTGTTTGAAATTGCGTTTTTTGTTCCTGCCAGTCCAGTTTAGTCCGTCCACCTTCCTTGCGGTGTAAATTGCGTTCTTGTATTGCTCATACGCCCTGTATGCACCTCTAAATATCGTTCTACTCGGTTTCTGGTTTTCCTGAGCCGAAAAAAAAAAATAATAAGCCGAAAACGTTGAGAAAACAAACGCACACACACACACACATCACACATCGATAAACAAATTGCGTGAAAGGAGGCGACGAGCGGAGCGAGATGGTCAGAGAAGCGATCTCTAGAGATCTCGCGACAGAGAGGGGAGGTACGGAGAGTTTTTGGGGGCAGATGATCCCAGTACCGTTACACGACGACCACGAAGACGACCAAAGCGATATGTAGTAGCTATATGGCTTTTATTGGAGCAGTGGCAGCCGACACACAGCCAACAAACGAAGATTTCAATCTGTTTCTGTTTCAGTTTCAGTTTCCTAACTGAAAATTGAAAACTGAAAATTCTCAGCCCGAAAAGTGCTCGATTCCGGAGAGGCAAGAGCAGAGCGCTGCTGACTTTCTGCGGCCCGTGTATTTTTATAAATTTCCAATGGCGCAAGGCGCCCAAGCACACAGCTTGGAGCGAACAGCGAACGGCAGACACACGGCCCAAGCAGTATCCACAAGATGCGCGCGCATCCTACGGATGCGAGTGTACACTCGTCGGGAGGCATCAGCTGTGCGCCGCTTCTTGGGCAGCCTTGGGGCATGGGGCAGTACGGAGCATGCGCAGTGAACTGAGAGGGAATCCCCCAAGTCCAAGCACCTCTCATTCATCAGGAGGTGGGAGAAAGATTCTACACAAATGGGAGAAGCGAGAGACTAGGGCCCTCGGCCTCAGCATGTATAGTTCGGGGCATAATATTAGCACTCTTAGATGTCTAGATATTCAAAGGAAACATTACAGTTCTGAACATGTTTTAGAGGTTTGGATATAATTATTCATTCTACTTGATTAAAATTATTAATACATTATCCGTTGATGACTTTAACTATTATTTATAACACAAAGAGGACGATAGGGCACAACAATCATGCAAAACAAACGCATAACCTTATCTGATAACCGCCAAACCCCATCGCCTATGCCTCAGCAGCGGCACACTCACTAAGTAGTCATCGGAGTGATCCACAAAGTACTCCTCGACGATCCAATTGTCGCCCTCGTACTTGTCCACCGGCATGTCGCACAGGGCCACCAGATCAAAGTGGTTGCGCTGGCGCTTCATCAGCAGGCACCGGGTGACGGCCACCCGCTCCTCATCATCGTTATAGTCCGGGTCATCTCCATCACCCAGATCCAGGCCGCAGCCGTTTTTCGTCGCCGCATGCTGGACGATGACCCGCTGCTCCAACTGCCGAAAGAACTGAATCTTGGCGGTCTGGCCCTAGCGATGACGAGCGGGAAATACTATGCGCGTGGCTCAGCCCACTTAATTGGCGAGAACGGCCTGGGCAACTGGCAGAAAGCTGGCGAGGAGCAGGCAGTCGCAACAGCACTATCTCGTCACATCTCGGAGCAGCATCTCTAGCCGCCCGTCACCGAGTTAATGTCAAATGATCAATTGGACACGAAAATAACTAGGACAGCGGGCAGGCTAGATGTACGCGGGCCTCCGGGGGGCGGGCTCGGAGAGCCCAACCCATCGACAGTGGTCTTAATTAAGAGCTTTCCACAGCAAAGTATAATTGCTTAACTGCTCCATTTTATTTTTTTACGACTTGGACGGCTTAATTTTGGCATTTCATTCACTGTCTAGCTTTTATTAATTTTTTCTCAACGAAATTTATGCTAATAAGCGGCTGTCTGTCAAGTGTATGTGTCTATTAAGAGTTCATGGTTGATTAATTAAGAAAACTGTGAAATTTGTAGAGAAGTAGAGAAGGTCATGGTTAATTGCTTATGAAATGAAAGGCTATTTGGATCTGAAATTCTTCCAACCTTCTAAGAGTATAGAGTTAGTGCTGTCCCTCTAACATATTTCATAACTTTGCTCCAGTTTTCATCCTATCTCCCTGTACTATCTTATCAGGAGACTGATACAACTTGAGTTTCAAGTGGGAGGGCCCTTGAAGTCCACATAGTCGGACTTCTGGAGTTCTCAATATTCCATTTCATGCTAGAAGCACTAAAAGTGCACTTTGGCATACCCACTGTTGGACCCGAAACCAACAGCATGGGGCAACTGTGCAATGCGACACATCTAATGACAAATTTAGCGCGCTGCCACTCAGATAAGCTTTCGGCGAAGAAGATAGCGATAGCAGCCTGATCACTCCACTGATCCACTCGACTTTCAATCGGCGATCGAGAGAACACCAACACAGGGCAGGTGAGCGATGGGGTTAGTCAACAGGTATTCGCAGTGGGGGTTCTGATAACACAACATGCAGCCTGGCCCGCGGACACGCTTACTAGATAGTCACTGTCGTGATCCGCGAAGTACTCGACCACAATCCAGTCCTCGGTGTATTGCATAAAGCGCAGTGGGCAGCTGGCCAAGATCAGATCGCGACAGTGGTCGACCGCCTTTGGCGCCGGCAGGTCACGCATTTTAATGTAGCACGGGATCTGCGAGTTCTCAAAGTGCTCGGCCACCTGCTGTGACTTTTCCAGATACCGCTTGAAGAACAGCATAGCGGGGGAAGATGGTATTCGAGTGTATTATGGTATTATAGCTATACTATTGACTACAGAACCGAATGATTAATTGATCAATTAGTCGGCGGAGATTTTGGCAAAGCACTACGAGGCTACAAAAAGGCAACTATGTATCAAAAAATGCATTCATCTGTACGGTAGGGTAAGGTGGTTCGTTCTCGTCTCTTCGGTCGGGGGTTTGCTTAATTTTGTTCATTTACCATTTTGTTTTGCTTTCGGCATTTGTTTGGGGGCTATCTTTTTCTTCAAACTTGTATATAAATGCTGTTTTTAGTGGCTCTTTGTATACTAGATATATCTTTACCGACGATTTTTTTCATTGCCCTTCCTACAATTTTCACTTTGTTTGCTATGTGTGGGATGGATATAAAATGAAAAGTTTTTACCTTAGCCTGCGACTGGCGGTTGTTGCGTCCGCTGTCGCGTTCGTCCTTGGCCCGGTCGCGGTGCCGGCGACGGGAGCTCGAGTGGGAGGTCTCGTCCCTGTACCGGTTCTTGTGCTGCCGCCGGCTTGAGGCTGGCGACTTGCGGTGCGATCGCTTCGACCGCTCCTTGCGTCGGCGGGATGAGATGCTGTCATCAAAACTGCAAAAAGCCAGAAAGAAAGGTGATCGCTAATTAGTAAATGGCACGCTCGAGAATTATTACTTAACAGCTAGAGTAGAGTAGAGAGCTAGCTTGGATGAATGGCCGTCCTTGGAGCAACGCCCAGCGCATGGACAACATGGCGACATGGAAAGCTACTTAGCTACTTAGCAGCTTGGCAGCCGTTAAGCCGTTCCACGCTCCGCGCTCCACGCTCGCCTTTGCCTCCGGATTCTTAAGCCAGGCAGGCACTCACTCTACACAGCCGGCAAATCAGCGAGACGTGTGTTGGCGAATCGGTTTTGCGTTACCAATCAAGATAATCAACTCGGCCGGATGGCCGGATGGCCGGATGGCTACCTCTGGCTGGCTATCTGGTGGCAGCAGCCCACCTTCGGCGAAATGCCTTTGAGAGTACTTCATGGTCCGAGAGGAATGACACAATACTGCGGCAGTACTACTACCTGAGCCACTACCTTAACTGAGCCAGAGCCGGAGCCCCCCACCCAGTCCCACCGATCGAGGCCAGAAACTGTGTCAATAACATCGGTAGCTCGGCGGGCAGCTCATGTTCGTGCTCATGTTACATCCACTATACTATAGACCACACCACCACACCCACCCCAGACAGAGCCGGAGATCCAAGATCCGAAAGAGTGCGGGTGGGTGGCAGCGATCTTGGCATGAATCAGCTGATGCTCGAGCGATAACTGACCTATGTAGTGGAGTGGATATCCGAGATCCGATCCAAAATCCAAGAAGTCAAGCAGCCATATGCTAATAAGGCGGGTTAGAGCCAAGCCAGCCAACTCTCAAAGAGCGATTACGAAAATTTCTGTCGTTCGCCCACGTGGCCCCCAAAAAGCGTCTAAATTTGGGCACAAATTATGAGAAACACAGAAACGAACGGGCCTGAACTGAAGCTGAAAGTGACTTTGACTACAAGTACGTTTGCACACAGCTGCAGCTTGAACGTATCTATCTAATTCCAAGTATTTCTGACAAAAGCTCAACGAAAACGCCTGCGCACACTCCAAGACATCTGAACGAAATCTTGAACAACTTGAGCGCACACGCTCCCCACCATCGTAGGCTGGAAAGCCTCTTGGCCAAAAAAAAAAAAAAATACTGGCGTCTGTTGCGGAAAAGCCGCTTACTACCTTACTACCTCTAGCGGGCAACAAATGCTCACTGGTAGCTGGCCATGCTCATTCAGAAGTTTGATTTATGATTTGTGACGCGCTGCGTGCAAATTAGACCAGCTTTTATGGCAATACTGTAATTGGATATTAATGATTCGTTGATTCCGATTCAGATTCGAGATTCAGAACTCTGAAGCCAGGTGGTCCAGGGGGGTGGAGCCGGAGAGTAGGAAGCGATTGGCAAAGCAAGTTCACAATACCTTCCCAATTTGGCCTGGAACATTTGACTTGGTTCGGTGTTGTGTAAGGTAATTGGCTCAATATTTCACTCAAGGCAATGCCGCGGACGACAGGTCGAAAGCTTGACTAATAAAAACCCCATAAAATAATAATATCTTTGACCTAAAAGAACGCTTGCCTCGGGAAAGTAAACAAAGGGTTTGGGTTCGGGTTCGGTCGCTGTCAAGTGAAGAAATTCCGATACTAGCGGGGGAATACGCGATAAGATATCAGGTGGAGACATATGTAGTTCTCTAAACTGCGATACTGCGGTAGCTACCACTCCGACTATGCTTTCGAAAACGATTATCTTTCCAGGGTTTTTGGGCAATCTGTGGTTGGGTAATCTTTCCAATTTGACTGTTTTATTGGCAAAAGAAATGCGATAAGTTACGACAGTCTGTGGGAAAAGAGATTAGATTTGGGAATCTCACCCAAGAAGGGTTGTTCACACTTGGCAAGTGCTTGACACTTCCAAGGATGCAGTAGGCTTTGAAGCAACAATCGGGAATCGCACCCATATTTACTCAGCGAGCTGCCCTTGAGGCAGGCACTCCAGGGGTTCTGTTAGCCTCGACTTTTGACAAACTCACAGATGAGTCGCCTTTTACGACCGGACCAGGCCAATCCCCTTTTCGGGCCTTATCGCACATGTGGACACCAGCACTTCCTAGAGTGATTGTGACGACCTTGACCGAATCTGGTGGCCAATTCGGTTTCCTTCGCCGCGTGAATGGCGCAATTAAGAGCCAACAAGTCTTGACCGACTTCCTTAATGGCTCGCCATTTGTACAAATCATGTACACCTTTGGCTCGATAAGGAATCTACAGAAACAATTAGTGTTTCGGAGCATTAAGATCCAGCCAGTCAGATAGTCCAACTCGCTAAGAACAATAACCTGCTGCAAATTCTTTGCTGTGACATTTCGAGAACACGGAGAGATACCTGGTATATAGAGCCCATGGAAATAGTTTCTTATACGCTCTCGGCGCTTTATTGAATTATGAAATTAATCATTCGAAAACCAGTTTTTTTCCCATGATTTACATAGAGCACAGCTGAGGCTGGGACTGCGACTGTGACTGAGACTGAGACACTTTAAACCCACCAACCAAACACAGCCGACGCTCAGTGCCTGCAACCGCCGACAAACATTTGTTGCGGCCCGAGAGATTTTTCTTCTTTTTTATTATTATTTGTTGTATTATTGGTTGTATAGCTTTTTGTGCTGACCCTGAAATTGCCATAAATACATTAAGCAAAGCGTAGCGCACATATGCGATCTGCCCTCCGCCATGTCCCCCCCCTCACACCTATACAAATTGTACAAATATAATAAAAAAGCGTTAACAATTGGATATGAATTTTCGCTTCCAATGAACTGCAGAAGTTATGCGTCACTTAGAGTTATGCGTTTACTCAAAAAAAACAAAATAAAAGCCCCATAGCCCCGGTTGAATAGCCCAAGAAATGCTTGGGATGGTTCAAGGTTCACGAATATCATGGTTCGTGATCTATTTATGGCTTGTCAGCTCAATAAATAGTCAACTTTTGATGGACAGTTTGTGAGTTATGAGGTTGAAAATCAATTTCCAAAAATTATGGATCAATAAACTCGAAACTGTGCCAAGAAACGGTTCAGGGACTACTTTCATAGTTCATGGATACAATCATCCCACTGATCTGTCCCAGAATTCAAGAACTAGTATGATGCGGAAGTGGTAAACTTCTCCATTAAATCCCAATTCATCATGCAAGCTCGCCTTCCCAAATCTCCCAATATGGAATAATTGTTTATTAAAGATAATATTCCCAAATCATTAGGTAATCGCGTGTTTAAATGCCCATTTGTCTTTGCTTCCTATTTATATTCGAGTGACACCTGAGAATAGAGAGCCCAGCTCCCACTTTATAAAGTTAATAAGATTCTAAACCATATGCGTGTTTTTGTTTGGCTGCTCATTGATTAAGCCAGAAGGCAGCGTAGTACTGGACATATGTCTCTGTCTTCTAGTGAACCCCATAATGAGAAACCGGAATTTTCGGCTAGGCCCCCTAACCAAAGGCCAAAGGGTATGGGGGAGTGGGGGCTGATCGAGCGCCTTAAATGACAAAAGAAGTGCCGTTACAAATACCGCCGATATACCGCCGATATACCGCCGATATACCGCCGGTATACAAATATATACTGGAAGAAAGGCTGGAATTATGAACAAAGAATGAGTAAGTGGCCGAGTATGTTATAGCAGCCCAAACACAGCTGCGGGATTATGCAAATCCATTTGGGTGGCGTTGGAATTGAGGGCGAGTCGGGCAGGGCAGGGCAGGGTTAGGGAGCCAAAGCGATGAGGTGACGACGTTGGCCAATTGCAAGGTCATTGGTTGGCTGCGTCTGCGCAAACAGAAGACTCAGGCCAGGAGAGGCCAGCCAGCCAACCAGCCAAGACATCAATAAGCACTTCAAGTAAGTGAGATGAGTACGGCAAATAATGGAAAGGTCTTTGTGCGTCAGCTTAAGAGCTGGGGGCTGCTGCCACTGGAGGAGAAGGAAGTGCCACTTGGCTCGCCTTTCACAGCCGACGGTCGGTCATGTCGGGCGGCGGGTTCAAGCTGCCCGCCAGTGTCTGAGTCAGTTGGCAGCGAGTAACGAGGGAGATCGTTCGGTTCAATGAACGTAATGAAATTTGCGCTGAGATTGTACCCAGCCCCAGGTCTCCCCCCATACCCCCATCCACCCATTTTTGGCCGGCCATTACTGTTAACGAAAACAAACAACAGTTAAGCGAACCCCTCAACAACAAGCCAAATTAAATATGCCAAGAGCCCGCCCGATCCCGCCAACAGCCGATCGGATACGTAAAAGGAAGCGGCGATGAACACTTTTTGTGCAATTTAAATCGAGTCTAGAAGATCTCTCGGAGACTGCATTGTTTTGTTCGGGCTGCTCCCCGCCTGAGGTGCGAATTTTGAGCTGTTTTATGTTTTATTTTTTGTACTGTTTGCGTAGTCAATCACCTTTCGGCTGACTGTTTATAGGAAGTCAATAAAAAGCATTAAATTCATTTCGACTGGCAGTGGCGAGAGTTGCATCCATTATTCACTTTTGTTTTCCGATTGTCTGGTTTGTTTGGGTTTGGTGCTGGCTTCGGTTTCATGTTTTGTTTAGGCCTGCCTTGCGCTGTCGGAAATCGGCCGAGATCGAGATTTGTAAGCTCAAGATCTAAGCTTTTTATTAGTTAGGCGGCGGCGGCGGCGGTAGCAGCATCGATTATGATCGTATATGGGTCTGCGGAGACAGGTCCGGTTTGTTTCGATCGTGATAAACGTCAGATAAATGAACCCGAACGCAAAAAAAAATACAGAAGTCAACCGAATACAAAGCGAAAAGCTAAAAGGCCACCCCTCCCTTGGAGATCCCAGAGAATCCATTCCAGTTCCAAGGTGTGGACAGAGTGAGGACTCGGCTGCTGACATAATTGGCGGGCTTATAAGCCCCACAGCCAGGTATATAATTATGGGAGAAGTATTTGGAATAACAAAGCCTTAATGGCACTTTTAGACTCAAACTAATGTGTTAATTGATCGAAGCTACCATTTAGGTTCCAGAGTTTCTCCGGCTCTGTCGTATGGTCTCTTGAAGAACTCATTTGAAGCGGGATAGTGCCCAACGAGGTTGAGAGTCTTGGGCAGCCTTAAGTCAACAAAGGACGGAAAATGGTCTGAAATGAAGTGCGCCCCGCACTCGAGAACGGAGAACGCTAAAAGCTTTGCATTTGGCCCAGCCCGACTCGGCCCGGCGCTTAGGTTGCCTAATGAGCCGACCGAATGGAGCTCGCTCCAAGTTGGACACCACAACGCTGCGGCGGCTCTCACAAGTAGGGGCGGTGTGCTTGACCAAATTTGGCGGAGATCTTGAACCGAATCGTAGCGGCACAACGCCAACAAATATAAACAAAATAAAATAAAAACAAAAAACAAACATCATCGAGAACGAGATTGAGTTGGGACGGCGGTGAGATGATGGAGGAGGAAGGAGAAGGAGGAGGTGCTGGCTTTAAATGAAGTGCGGACAGAACGCTTAGTCAGCATCAAGCGCTGCCACTCAAGGCTAGAGCTCCAGTTTCGAGTTCGGTTTCCGCATGCTGAAGAGATACTCACTTATACTCACTCGTCGTGGACCCCAAGAGCTCCGTCCGTCGCCGCTGCTGTTGCTGCTGCTGCTGCTGCGTTTTCTGGTGGCTCTGGTGATTGTTGTTGCCATCCGCTGGGGGCAACAGCACGCGGTCGGGATAGAGCGGCTTGGGGGCCCACGAGGCTGCTGCCACATAGATGTCCGTTCGCGGGGGCGAGGGATGCGGTTCGGGGGTTCCAGCCGCATAGCTGTAGTAGCCGTCCTCCGGCTCATCCACCACGGATAACCGATGCTTCGTCGTGGAGCTATCTCCCAGGTCATCGCTGTACAAATACTCGTGCATGGACCGGGCGTACTTGCTGTTCCTCCTTCGCTGCTGCGCCGGCGTCAGCTGACCAGGCTTGCTTCGCAGCTGCACCAACTCGTCCTCATCCGGCGAGGCTCGGATCCAGGAGCTAGCTGGCACATATTGCCGCTGCTGGTGCGTTTGCACAAGCTTCGAGAAGTCCACGTAGAGGGATTCGTCTGTGGCCGGTTTGCGTTGAAACTCATCGTCCTCATCCCGGATGCGCGATCCGTTCTCCTCAATGTCACCGTCCCGATCGTCCTCGTCGTCATGCGGAGTGGTGGGCGCGCCCACGGAGCTGTAGAAACTATAGTTGCTGGAGGACTGTGAGTAGGAGCGGTTGCGGCCGTAGAACTCCTCCTCGAAGGGCAGGCCCTGGGGGAACTTGTTCGAGAAGGCCTTCTTCAGACGCGGCGAGTCGTGGGAGTCGCTGGAGCCCGTCGAACTGCATCCGGCCCCCTCTCCACCGTTGCGCTGCTTGAGACTCAACTTGGGCGTGGCCGGCAACTGCCGGCGCTGAGCCAGAGGAGTGGCCTTGGCGGCTACTCCGCCTCCTCCTCCTCCGTTAATGAGATCATTGTTGGCTGGCTGCCTGCGCGCTGGAAGCGGCGGCTGCGGTGCCGGATAGTTCTTGCTGGAGCGCTGGCCCAAGCGGGCCCCCGGGTAGTTCTCCTTGGCGGCACTGGCCACCGTCGCCTGGTGGGTGCGCTTCTGGCTGGTTGGAGTGCCCATCTGTTGTGGCTGATACTGTTTCCTGGCAGTGCTCGGTGTGGTCACGGGACGGGGCGCCTGACTGGTCGGCGGAGCTGGAGCCCTCGCCTTGCAGTGCCTCGGAGGCACTGTGGGGTTTGAATTCGAAGAGCAGGTGGTTTCAATGCGGCGGATCAGCTTGGGGGTCAGGGGTTTGACGCTGCCCCCGTTGACCAATCTCTGGTGCTGATGCGACTGTGGATGCTGTGTGTGGCTGTGTGGCTCCGTCTGCACCTTGTGGCGATTGCTGCTGCAGTAGCTGCTCCTCCAGGGCTGCTGGCGCACAAAGTGGCTTCCATTTACCCCCTGCTGGTGGATCGAGGAGGAGGACGAGGCTGTGGACGAAGAGGAGGATCCCGCAGCCGGGTTATTGCTTCGCCCGGGCACAGATTTCACCATCGCTCTGTTGGCTCCACTACTGCTGAGGGGTTGGGCGGTGGTGGCTCCCACCTGACTGCTGTTGTTGTTGTTGGTGGTGGTAGTGGTGGTGGCGGTGGAGCTGCTGTTGTAGCCACAACTGCCGCGCGGCACTCGAAAGGAGCTGTATGGCCGAAAGCCATTTCCATACTGTTGTCCGACGACGGGCATTTCGTTAGCTTTCTGTTTTTTTTTTTTATTTCGTTGTTAAATAAACTCGCTTGTTGGTTAATTATTCGTAACTTCAGATGTTGCTTCGGGCGATGATTTTGTTATTTTCCTTTGTACAAATATCTTGTAGATACTGTATGTGATCTTGTTAGAATTGGCGTTGAAATTTAAACTGCTGAACGTTTACTTTAAACGCGTGCACTTCGAAGATCGCTTATCTTGGGCTTTATCGTTATCATTTGAATGCTGCCGTGTTTGAATTTGTTAATTATATGGCACTCATTTCCAATGCTGTGCACACACTCGGCCTGTCGCCGACCAACTACGCTGAACTACACCTAGTTTCAAGCGATTTAATGCTACTACGATGGCCTTCGCTTCTATACAAACTATCAAATTCTTTCCTTTTGGCCGCTGATTGAAACACACGCGTGTAATTAACACGTTCCCGATGGCTTATGACTTGGCTAGTCCCCAGATTGCCCCAGAGAAACACCGCCCCGTCGGCCCAGTCAGGTGCAGCAGTTGTGCGACTTCTGCTGGCCGCATTTCGTTTTCCGTTTCATTGCAACCACTTTTTTCGCCTGTCAGCACCGCCGAGGTGGCTTGAGGAGGGCTGGAGAACAATTGAATTAGCCACCAAAATAGCCCTGAACCTTGGCTGCGATTTAGCCGGGCCGCAAATCCAATTGGCCATTGGTAACTGGCCACTGGCCAGCGGTCACTGACAAGTTCATTGATAAGACCCCCAAAACGCAACCAGTTAAGTCTCTGGCTTTGGCTTTGGCTTTAGGCTTTATGCAATTTGATGGGAGAGCAAGAAATACGTTGGTAGAAAGTGTCGGTGGGCCTGCGCCTGCGCCGCCACAGACAGAGCCAGAGCTCAAAGACCCGGCTGGAGCGAACAGGTCCTCCGCCGACCAGTTTTCACAATTTTACTTTTTTAACCTGATTCAAAAAGGAAACACCACAAGCTGCCCCAGCCAGCCCAAACGGGTCAACAACAAGTTGTTGTTGCGCCGCTAGCCGCTAGCAGGGGGGCCCCTGCTGATGAGTAATGTGGAATGAATATCGGAAATGCGTGCAAAATCCCTTGGCCAATAAAAACACAATCAGCACGTCCGGTTGTGATGTATTCGCTTCTGCCATGACTGCACCGAATCGTGTTCTCTGATAACTCGTAGGCGCCGTCATAGTCGCTTTTGGGTATCTTATCGTGGTTAGTTAGCCCCTTCTATTGCCCCCCCTCACTCCTGACTGATCTCGTTCTTCCAAAAAAAAGAAAAAAGTGTGCACAGCATTGGAAGTTCAGAGAATTATTGGATGTGGTTTTTGTGGCCATTTGATTAAAAATTCCAGAGCCCAGAGTCAGCAGACACATTATTATTTTTGGTCAGGATGCATAAACAAATCACACGACGAGCTATATTATTCAGTATGCACCGAACACACACGGCCGTCCACTTGACAGCTGCACTTTGTTGAAAATTATAAACAATAATTTAGACGATATTGCTATACATTTCTTTCACAAAACACTTGGCGGCGGTTGCACGACGGCGGCGACGACGAGCGCAGAAGCCAGCACCTCCATTCGCTGGTAAGTTGTCGTTCCGACTGAGCAAGTGTCGGTCTCTGGGGCTCGGTTTTCGATTGTCGGTGTCGGTGGTTGTCGTTCCTCGGCTGGTTGGGAGCTGCTCGACTCCGCTGAGCGGATTTCCAGTTTACAGGCGATCCGATGAGCGAGCCGCGAATTCTTCTCCACGCCGTTACCGCGCCACATGCGTATGCGTGCGCCCCAATTGATGGCTTGTAATTTGAATAAAAAATTATTGAAATTGAAAATGATCGAAAACAATAAATAAATCGGCGAGGAAAGCGGAAATGCGAGCAAACCATTTTGGAGACTATTCCGCTTCCACGGCATTATCGTTCTGTTTGATTTTCATATTTGGACTGTGCTGTTTTTTTTTTTTTTTTCGGCCACTTCCGCGTTGCAAGATGTCACCACCGGACTGAGTAATGGGCCGGGCCAGGTCGATTAATCTGATCCGGCGGCGGCTGCACACTTAGCAAGCGTGTTAAACAACAAATGCAAAGGTTAATAAACAACGCAACCGACTGCCAGGCATCAAAACGTCATTTTATCGACAAAGAAAGCGGTCGCTGCTAGTGCCGTATAAATTACAAAACGCGACTCTGATTAAGAAGATATAAAAACAGAGAAAAACTTCCCGGGGTGCCGGAGAGATGCACTGACTGCACAACTGATTTTGTGCTCATGCCTAAAAAGGCCATGGCAAGTGTATTAAAAAATAATAAATGCGACATCGACGCGCCTCGGTCGTCCGTCTGCTTCTGAGTCTGCGTCTGCGCGCGTTGTTTTGAGTAATATGCAAATGCGACTTTAATACGCAGGCGCATAAATTAAGGCAAGGAAATGCAGCGGACAACCCGCCAGGATTCAACGCCTACAGTCGCGCTCAGCAACCCGAAAAAGGGGTCAGCACAAAGAAACCACCGAATCGGCATTAATTTACAGTAAGCCAAGTCAAGAAGATGACTCCTCACTTGCAGGAACTGCACAATGCACAAATTTCACTTGCCATTTATGGCGGCATGTTAATTTGTCTCTCTGACTGCTCCTGCTGCATCTTTATGGCCCCTGGACCATAAAAGACACGACCGTTTACAGGCCATTGAAAGAAAGCGAGTCCCAAGGAGCTCAGACTGCGTGGGCAGGACTCTTCGACTGCGACTCGCTTGAACTGACTTGAAATAAGTTTTGGAAAGCTGTGGGAATACCCATGGATCAGTAGGCAGAGCCAGTTTGCCAATACCAGACTGGGACCAGGGATTTCCTTAATAATTTTCAGACATTTTCATAGGTGGGTATGAGATTTCCTGCCGTTTATAGGAAACTCGCTTACAGATAACAAAAAGGACTCTTATAAGATAGTGAAAACTTGTACAACTAAGCCAAGTACCTACTTATGA
Source organism: Drosophila ananassae (assembly GCF_017639315.1). NCBI lineage: Eukaryota > Metazoa > Arthropoda > Insecta > Diptera > Drosophilidae > Drosophila > Drosophila ananassae. The sequence continues at coordinate 7,944,636 of NC_057927.1, forward strand.
ATTAAAAACTATTGCCATAAACACTACTCAGTAGCCATTACATTTCAAATCTTATGAACTAAGAAGCTAATAGAAGCCATAGACTGTTTTAGCGCCGCCATGATGGAACTTGGTGGATTTTGGTTCCCTTAGAGCAGCAAGGGACGTGACTTTGGGGTATAAAACTGCATCATACAGGCGATTTACTTACGTAGGCTCCTTGGATATTTGCGATGAGTTCTTGGCATCGAGTTCGTGCCTCCGCCGCTTGGCTGCCGATCGGGTGTGATGTGTCTTGGTGATCCGAGGCCTGTTTGTCGTAATAGAAAAGGTGAGTGAGTACCGAGATTTGGTGGCTGCGCTGCCTGCCTGCGGCGGTTGGTGTGTGTATTTGAGCAATTACAGACACACACATCCGCCTGAGAGCTGGCAAAGAGTACGGGCAAATGGGTTTGCGGCGGAACTTACGGCGACGGGGCCTCTGCTGGGGGCGGCGAGTGATCGCCAGTATCCAAACGTCGGCGCTTGTCTCTTGTTCCTGCCGAGGAGCGATCCCTCGAGTGGTGGCGTCTCCGTGTTCTGGGCATCTGGAAAAAAATCAAATACTCCGTCTGTTACATATATGTATATATTTCGTATAGCGCATATATATATTTGAAGTATAAGGCAAGGGCACCCCCCACCCCATCAGCCCACTAAAAGCCGTGCCATAACTGTTCCCACCAAGAGGTGAGTACAGTGGCATACAGCTGGCACTAACACACGCAAGGCCACAAATTGCATTGACCGACGCTTGCGTTGGTGTGGGAGAAACAGACCACAATCCCAAGCTTTCCACACGCACTTTGATGTAAACGACGGAAAACCTCGCCAAACATGTACCTTTTAACTAGTGTTTTCTTTTTTGGGGCCTGGTACGGGCTGGCTTGTGGGAAAACAGCGCGCAAATTGATTTTTGTTGTACTCGCACTATTGTTGTTGCTTGGCGTCTTAGGTGGCCAATTTACGCAGCTGTCCTATCGGCTTTCTTGGTGTTGCTGCTTTCGTTCCTGGGTCTCTGTGCACACAGGATGCCTTTAAGGCTGACAGGACTCGCTCTGATAGCAATGATCGCCACGAAAACCCTGTTTTTTTGCTTAAAATTCACGTCACTTGGTATTTTATTCACCACGTCTGTGAGGTAGAGTAGGGATGTGAAAAATACATCAAAATATATCGATATATTTTTCCACACAAACTAGATATTGGTTGTATATTTGTATAGGTGCTGCAGATACCTGGCAGGTAGCTTATTGCTACAATGGCTTAGTTTCGCTATCTTACCTCTTCGGCGTTTTGCGTGCTATTTGGCGCAGACGGCGAGGGGTGCGGCAGTTGAGGGGGTGCCGGCAGCGCTAGGAACGGCGACCGGGGCAAATAGAGGCGCTGCCACAATCCACTCAGGAGCTGCGTTAAAGCTGGCCAGGAGAGTCTCGATTGCTGTGAGCTGTTGTCGCCGTTGAGGTGCATGGGTTCCTTGTTCGGCTGGAGTTGCATGTGGTTATCGCTTCGTTTTTCTGAGTTTTCTTTGCGTCAGTTTTTTTTGTTTTCGCGCCTTTTTTTACTTGAGGCTCGGTTAGACGCCCCCGGGCAAGCAGCTACCTCCGTGCAGTGCTCCACCGTTGGTGGGGACAAATATTTGCAACCTTGATGCCCAATTAAATTAATTTTGTTTTGTTTTGCAACCGCTGAAAATTGAATTCCACACACTTTTGGCGGAAGGTCGTAAGATCCTAGAGGTGGTTCTTCTTTCAAAAAGACGCGCCTATCGATATTTCCTTGGAAACATCGAATGTTTCTTCATCTCTAGGAAGGGAAATTCGAGCGGAAAAGAAATATGAATTTAAAAAAATGTTCAATGTCGGTCTGATTTGACTATAAAATTTTAAGAGCCCCTGAAAAGTGAATTGAAAACCGGAAGATTACAGAATCCAAACCAAAATGAGCTTGACGGGAATAACTTAGTTCCTCTTAATTAATCTTTTCTAAGAAGAAATAGAAACATTTAACATTTACTGTTAACAGTTAACATACTGTTAACCGGGCAGAGCACTCGAGAGAGCTGCCAACTTGTGTCAAATTCAAATATCCCAGGGATTCCCCCAAAAAATGCGTTCAACTTTAAATTAACTGATATTCAAAGCTACCCTTTACACATGAAACAAATTTTCAAAATACTTTTCAGAATAAAACATCTGGGGAAGAAATTTGTTTCTAACAGCTGACTTTCTCTTGGATAGCTCTGCGCTTGCGCTGTTTTGGCGCCCAAGAAGAATACGGGGGCCGTTTCACTAAATTGCATAACAATACGCCAACGAAATAACGGTATCGTTATCGTGCCCACGCGCTCAGTCAGATACTGACGTGCCCCGTAGTGTGCGCGGATTTCCGGTCTTCTGAGCTATTGAAGCGTTTTTTCTCGCATTCGCGTCGTTGGAAAAAAGCATCCTGCGTACCATCGGATATAACAATTTTTTTAAAGCCAGCTTTCACATTTGGGCCAGGGAATCGTTAATCGAATGGCAGCATAATTAAGTGCGTGGCGCCCAGCCAGAAATTCCAATGCCCCGCCCACGCAGCAACGGTTGCAACATCGTTGACCGCCAGACAAGTGCAAATCACTGCTCGTAGCATCGGTTTAAAATCCCAAAGGCACTCCGGGTTGTCCCACCGCATCCTTGGCAGCATCCTAGCAGGGATTGGCTTTCAGGAAACCTGTTCCTCGTGTCCTCCCATGGAAGATGTGAGTGTATTCTTATCGATTTTTGCCCGGGTCCGGGAGCTCTGTCAGTTGTATTTGTGGGGCCTAATCCGAGACTCGCGTGATTCAGATGGAATATTCAATTACACACACACACACTCACACTCTCAGGCGAGGGCGCAGGCCTTTTTTGGGTCACGAGGCAGCTGGGAGTGTGTTGGTGTTTGTATCTGTGTGTGTTGACATTGTCCTGGTCTCGTTTTCGCTTTCGGTTTCGCATACACGTGCTTTTTTTTGGGGCGGTAGGGGCAGGATGGGTGTCCTACGTAACAACCTTACTGCATATACGATCTATAATTCATGACGTTGGCCTACGCGCCTCTTTCGATTTCAGCTGGAACCGGAAACGGAAACGGTAAATGTAAAGGGAACAGGAACTGGAACAAGAGCAGCCCAGTGAACGGAAACGAAACCGATTGCGCAAAAGGACTCAACGCATCCGCAAGGCATGGACACCGCTGCTGCCGCCGCCGTTGTTGTCGCCGTTGACCTGAGTCCCACGAGCAACGGAAAGACGCCGCTCCTTAGCAGCTCTAAGACTAGTTACGCTCTCGTTACCGGATCCGGATCCGGATCAGGATCGGGATCGGGGTCAGGGTCAGGGACAATTCCTGCCCCAGCAACTGGAGCAGCCTGCGATTGCTTGGGCAGCACTGTGGAGGCCATGTCGGTGACACCGCCACCGACTCCACCCTCTCGTTCAGGGGATAGTCATGCCATGGAGTCCTGCAGTAGCGTCAAAGAGGCCGGAGCACCAGGAGCCGCAACAGCATCACCAGCAGTCGAAACCAGAACCACTCAGGACTCAGCAAGCAATCCCGCCACATCACAGTCTTCCGCCAACGCTTCCACAACGCCAACGTCTGCCTTGCTTGCCACAGCCACAGCCACAGCAACCGCTACACCGGGATCGGGAATGGGAACTAGTACGGTAACGGGAACAGCAACACCAGCCACAGATCAACATTCGCCGGCAGTCATCACCCCCACGACTAGTCCGCCACCTAGTGTGGGCCAGCTGCTCCATTGGCAGGACATGCCCCAGTACCTGCAGTTCAATCCCTATGTGTTGCGAGGATACCGGCCCCTGCAAACCTTCAAGGGCTGCCTCCTCAGCCTCTTCTACTGGCACAACGAGACCATCAACATTCTGACACATGGTGAGTGTCCGCCCACATGCCATTAGCCACCTGACTGCTTGCAGCTTGCAACTTGCACCTTTTCTTTTGCACCATCCCCCTTCCACCGTCTACTATCAACCATCCACCTTCCGCCTCCCACCTGTCGCCACTTGCTCATTTATCGATCCGGCTCTTTTGGCTCGTAACAACAATCACGGCCAAAGCCAAGTGTAGGCACGTAAATAGATTACGTTGGCATTTCTAATGAACCACCTTGGCCACCAGGGTATGCATAAGGAAGCAGACCCCTCCACATTAGCTTTACTTAACAGTCGGTTGCGAATCACTTTATGCCTTTGTTGCCACTTGTTTATGTTTCCATTCCAAATGTTTTAAAGACAAAAGGGTTTTTTCCAAACGGACACGATTATTTTTATTTATTGAACTTATTTTGGTATAAGCACTACACATTTTATACACAAGTATTCTCGTTTATTACAAAGCGTTACAAAATGATTATGGACCACAAAGAATCCTTGTTAGATTCTAGTACAGAACACACTTCTCCTTGGGGTTCATGGGTGAGCCCGCTGGGCACTGGAACACCTCCGAAAACTTATCGAAGTTGGCCAAGGACCCAATGACTCGAACCTCGCCGGGCATGTGCTGATCGGTGGAAACCTGCAAAGCTCTCACATTGGGATGAACATCGTTGCACCAAATCTGGGCGAAGCTTATGAAGAACAGCTGCAAGCCGGAGTAGTTCAGTGTGGGCAGACGCTCCTCCTCCAGATTCAGTGTATTTGCAGTTGCTCTTAGCTGCTCGTCGTACCACTTCCTGTAGGCGGTGTAGGCGAGTCGGACGCCTCCGTTGTCGGCGATGTTCTCCGACTGCGCGATGGACTCCTTCATCTTAATCCCATGATATGCGTAGTTGCCATACTGTTTGGAAAAGCACTTCCGCCGATCCTGGAAGCTGCTGCTCGACCTTTCGTCCCACCAATCAAGTGAATTGCCTTGGGAGTCGAATCCCCGCCCGGTATCATCGAAGCCGTGGATTAGCTCGTGGCCAATCAAGTAGGCTAGGGATCCGAACATGATCGCATTGGGATAGACATCGGCCCAGATGTAGAAGGGTTGCAGTAGCGACACCGGCACCTTGATGGCATTCTCTATCAGGATATTGGCCGGCGTATAGCTAAGTGTTTCCCCGGCATCCAGAGGTTCGGCGGGTTGGTGGAGCTTCTGCCGAAAATTACGAGCGGCCCAAAGTTGAATCTGGCGGGCATTCTCGACGTAGTCGGTGCTCTGCAGATTCAGACCCTCGAACTCCGCGGTAAAGTTATGGTCGACGTAGTTGTTCACCTGTAGAGTCATGGCCTCCAGCTTTGCAATGGCAAGATACCGTATGGGTCGCTCGATCCAGTCTAGCAGCGGACTGGATCGCAGCGACTCCCTAAAGGTCGCTTTTAGCTGGCGCCATATGGATTCTATCTCGGCGGAAGACTTATCATTGTTGTACCGCCTGTAGAACATATTATCCAGGTTTTTGGCGAATACTTTTTTGACGTTGGACACACAGTCATCTTTCTGTTTCTGGGCGGTATCCGATGGCGTCTCAATGAATTCGTAAATGAGGCGGAAGTAAATGTAGTTGGCCACGGTTCGGCTGGGAGTTCTTTTCAGAACCTCCACCAGATTACGCTGATAGGAGGCGCTGAATTCGTAGATGTCGTCCGTCAACTCTTCGCCCAGGGTGATGGAGACCAGACGCGATATGTCCAGGGTGGGGGCATAACGCTTATTAATCTCAGCCACACTCATCAGTTCGGTTAGATTTTTGATGTCCTGGCCGTCAGACTCGTCCACCAATCCGTGAGCGAGGTCCACCTCAAAATTGATTAACTCCTCGGCGGTTTGTTGCGCCAGCGCTTTCTCGACTCCCAGAAATGTTGTCAGATAACGCTTTATAGTGGACTCGTACTTAGTCCGATAGATTTTCGTCTCATTGCTTATGTACATGGCGCGAGATGTCAGAGGGAATTCTTGCTGTCCCAAGTATACTCTATTGATGCTGTTATTCGCAAAGTCCTTAGAAACGTCCACGCCGATCAGCGGTGATATTCCGTATCTGTAGGCCATCCTGGCTGTGGTATCCACCCAGTCAAAGTTATCCTCCTTCCAGGAGTCTCCCTCGAGCACTGGCATCGTCCCGAATTCGGCTATGATCTTCCTTAGCTTCTCATCGTACTTCGGCAACAGATCTTTCATCTTGAGGCATGATTCGTAGAAGTGTTTCACCTGCAGATCTTCAGCGGTGTCATGCTCATCCGACGGAGTGTTCAGCATCTTCAAGATCTTGCGGTTGTAGCCCTTGGTCAAGGTGTCGAATAATCCGGTAGAAACCAAATGCAGACTCGACGCTGAATTGATGCGATCGTAGTTGCCACATGCGAAGGTGTAGAAGTTCTGGCACGGATCCACGGTTTGATCCATGAAGCTGGCGATTTCAGCAGCCTTGGCCTGGCGCTTCACTGCCCGCGTGTACCAAGTGTCCTCGCTTAAGTTTTCCCCGTTGGCCACTACATGAGCAGCCAGCATTAACGCGTAGAGCAGCCTCATCTCGAACCTGTTCGCGGCAATCTCACTGATCGACTAGCCAGCCCAACGCACTTCATCCAATGAGATCGTCCTCATTCGTGCTTCATAGAAATCAATGGTGACCTTGCGGGGTTATCGCGTGAGCTTCCTCTCTTGAGAGAATAAAAACACAATCCAACACAGTCCTGGAAACTCGGGCTATATTGGGAAAAATAATTTGGAAATCCTTCCTAAACTCCTTCCAAACCCCTGATTTGTAGCGATCGTTTTATTTCAATCTCTGTTTTTCTAGAAATTCGTAAGTTCCTACAAAGACTCGACAAATGGTTATTTTTAAGAAAATGTTTCAAAATACTTACAAAATTCTTATAAAAGACTGGGCCCAAGCCCTAAGCAATAACATTTTCCAGAATTTGTAAGTCTGTGTTGAATTGAGTTCTGGACGTGTGCTCTTAAGTTCGAATCAAATGGTTTGTATGAGAGTGAGAACTAGGGGACCATCAAATATTATATTTTTCCTCAGCTGGCTTGTTAATTATCTCAAACAAAAGAATCAATTATTGGCTATTATTGGCATGGAAGCAGTGGAGTAGCTCGTGGCTAGGGATCCGAACATGATCGCATTCATCCAAATGTAGAAGGGCTGCAGAATCGACACCGGCACCTGGATGGCATTCTCGATCAGGATATTGGCCGGCTTATAGCTGAGCTCTTCCCCGAAATGCAGAGGTTCCGGGAGTTTGTAAAGCTTCTGCCGAAACTTCCGGGCGGAGTGAGACATTCAAAAAACCCATAATTGAAAAAAGAAGGTAAACATGTTTCATGACACTTTAATTTTCTCTCTAAGAAAGTGATAAATATTCTATGAAAAAAGTTCATGGCTCATATTAATGCAAAAAGAGGAAAGCTTAGACTTCGAGTTTATCCATAAAAAAGTTAGGAAAACTATTCGTTTGGGACCACTATCCATAATACGTAAAGCATTGCGGAAATAATTGCTGTCCGGCTTTGAAATGCCTCCCATTTCGCGCGCACTCCCCGCTCAGTAACGTGAGCTGCGATTCAATCAGTTGAACGCCCCTCGTTCGGGTGGAAGCTAAAGTGGTGATAAGACCGCTGCCGCTCCCGCTCCGGCTTTGGGTTGGCTCACTGGCTCACTGGCATCTGAATCTCTGAGGTGCGGAAGTGCGTTGTGGTGAGCCGTCTGTTTAGTCGCCCTCGGAGTGTTTTGCAATGGAGAACATATTGCCGCAGCTGCCGTTTCTGGCTACACTGGTGTGCCTCTTGCTGGCGGGGAGTGTCCAAGGCCATCTCCTCTCCCAGCCGACTATTGACTTGCATATCCAGGCGCAGGAACAGCTGATCTCGCAGCACAACGACAGTGCCTATGTGCAGCGTCTAATGCGTCTGGCCAAATCCGCCGAGATGCGCAGCTACATTAACCCGAAACAGGAACCGTGCGACAACTTCTACGAGTATAGCTGCGGGCGATGGCCCTTGATAAATCCGGCCAACGATGCCCATCCCCGGGAGACGAACCTTGAGCAGCTTGTGGTGAAAGCTTATCGCCACAAGCAGCAGCGCCTTTTGGAGCAGCCACCCAATGAGGAAACCGATGCGGAGGCCGTTTTTCAACTGAAACAGTTCTACGCCAGTTGCCTTTTTTACCGCCAGACTCCGGAGGACTTGTATCGGCGGCAATTGCACGAAATCGTAGGGGAATTCGGACGCATGCCGGCTTTGAGTTTGCCAGGCCAGGAATGGCCCGGGGATGCCTTCGATTGGTTGGACACAGTGGCAAAAATAAAGCGTAGATATGGTCTGGACATTGTGCTGCTTCTCCAGCTTCAATCTGATCGCACCTATGTGGGTCAGCCCAATCAGATACTGCCCGGACCGGATAGCCGCGCTCGTGCAGAATCCATCGCCGAGAACTTGGAACGGCACCTTGGTGTGGAGCCCAAGTTGGCCCTTAAGACAGGTCGTGAAATCACAGAGTTTGAGCAGCTCCTGGCGAAGGGCATGCTCTCCCGGCGAGTGGGCGTTCTGGGCAAGTTGCGTACACCGGTGGAGTTGGACGAACCCTATTCGGATATCTTCAATCTGACACAGTATGTGGAAATTGTCCTGGATCGGGAATTGGCGGATAATGAAACTATCTACGAGCACGTGCCGAGCTATTTAAACCACTTGGCGGGTGTGGTAGTTGCCACGCCACCCCATGTGCTAGCCAACTATATATTCTACGAACTTTTGGAATACTTCTTCTATGATCGCACCGTATCACCCGTAGAGCAGTGTGTGAATCGCATAAGGGAGCAGTTCCCGGAGCTTCTCGAAAATATGGTTTATAAGCAATATGGAGATGCCGCCACTCTAAGTGATATTAACGGCGTCTGGCAGCAAATTCAGAGGAGTTTCCGAGGTGTCCTAGAAAATGCTTCAGCAGATTGGTTGTCCACGGACACCAGGGAACAGCTGCTGGGGCAGCTCAATGAGACAGAGCTCGAGATCAATGGTTACGCCAACATTAATTTCACAGAAAAATTCGCAGACTTCGCAATCAAGCCAAGGGATTACCTCCACAATTTGAGAACTGTGCGGAGTCGGGAGAGCCTCGTCACCAAGCCGAAGATACAAACATCGGCCAGTTATGATCCTGTGAAGAAGAGAGTCCTTCTGCCGGTGGCGCTGCTCCAGCCAAACATCCTGTGGTCCCGCTACTACCCAAGAGCCGTGCGCTTTGGAAGCCTCGGCACGCTGTTGGCCCACGAACTGGCGCACAGCCTGGAAGATGCCGCCAAGTGGGATGCCAAGTCTTTTGCCCAATACTCGAAGCGAAAGGCCTGCTTTAAGGACCAGTACAGCCGACTGCGCCTTCACGGGGAGTACCTACCGGAGAGCGATCTCCAAGCAGAGAACATTGCCGATAACCTGGCCATCCAGGTGGCTTACCACGCCTACCGCCGCTACCTGGCGGAGTTGGCCTCCTCTGCCCTGGTCACGGAGGTGCTGCCGCTGCTGGATCACACTCCTCGGCAGTTGTTCTTCCTCAGTTATGGCCAGCTGTGGTGTAATGACGCCAACGGGCAGTTTCGGGAAAAGCACTCCCTGCTGCAGACCAGCACGCCAAATGCCCTGCGCGTTCTGGGAGCCCTCTCAAATTTTCCCGCCTTTGGACAGGATTTCGCCTGCATTAGCGGAAACCAAATGATGGCCCCGAAGAAGTGTCACCTATTTACCATTAATGTAGATTAGATAGCATACTGCAAGATTTTCCTTTTGATTTTATTAAGATACACAATTGTCAGCGAACGATACATATGGTTTATATTTTATATCAAAGGCCCTTCTTCAATAAACGGCACACTTGTACCTTGGATTCATGGGGGCCTCTTGAGAACATCTGTGGACCCTGGAGAACTCCTGGAAATTGGATAGGGGACCAATCACCCTGTACATACTGGGAGCATGCTCATAAAACTGGGCCACCATTGACTGATAAACTGGATGGACATCGCCGCACAAAAGTTGGGCGTATCCCAGAAAGAATATCTCACGACTGTTGAGGTCCAATCCCTTCATGATCTCCCGCTCCTTTCGTTCCTCCGTCTGTCGGCCCAGCCACTTTTCGTAGGCCATGTAGCAAACTTGATCCCGGCACTGTCCGCCATGTTCTCTGATTGATTCTCTCTTAGCGGCAGCTTGGATTCCCCATACTTGTAAACATGATACTGGTCTCGGAAGCACTTCTTCCGCTTTCTCAATATGTTCCGGGACCTAATGTTCCACCAGGCAGCCACATGACCGGATGCGTCATACCTCCGACCTTCGCCTTCAAATCCATGGACCATCTCGTGGGCGATAAGGAAGCCCAAAGTTGCGTTCTGCAACGCCTCTGGGTACTCGTCGCCCCAAAAATAGCGAGGCAGCAGCAAGGCTACTGGAATGGTGATGCTATTTTCTTGGACATTGTACTCGGACGTAAAGCTGAGCATTTCAGTGGCATCTTTCGATGTGCCTGCCAGCTTAGGCTCCCTCACAGTTTCCATAGCCTTGGCCGAAAGCAAATGCTGGATATTGGCGACATAGTTGTGTCTATCGATTTCCACTGTCCCGAAGAGCTTCTCGAAGTCAACTGTATCGTGGGAGTTGATTCGCAGTTCCATGTTGTCTAGTTTTCCAATGGCCAGGTTCCTCGTGGCATTTGTTATCCAATCCAGTTTGTCGCCCTTTAGGTGCTCCCGGATGATGATCCGAATTTCTTCCCAAACGGAAAACACTTCCGCCTCGGCTTTGGGACTGCGATGCTGATTGTACACCAGATGCTCAGGAAGCACGCCAAAGTATTTCTTGGTCTGACCAACGCACCACTTGGTTAGATCCTCGCCGTTGGAGTCCACCAAGTACTCCTCTAGAAGGTGCCAGAGGATATAGTTGGCCTGCGTGGCCGAAGGAGTGCTCTTCATGAAGGGAAGAGTGTTGTCCAGAAACTCATCATTGTAGATGTATAATTTTTCTGGGATATTTTCCTCTCCGAAAATTAAACCGAAGTACTCGGTGAAGTTCAGGTAGGAGATGTACTTCTCCTCCAACTCGGCCGAGAGCCCCTTAAAGCAGACCCAGGTCGGGTCGGAGAACTGAGATAAACTGTGTTTATCGACGTGTTCCGGATGTCGTGCACTATTTCTACGCCGATAATAAGTCCCTTGCCGTACTTTCGATGGATTCGCGCTTCTGTTCGCCACCAGTTGAAGGTGGAGGAGTCCCATTGGGCACCGACCACTGCCGGCATTTCAGCGAACTCTCGGTAGACACTCTCGAAGGCCTTCTTGTAGAGGACATCGTCTCGGTTCACGCTGCTGCAGGACTGAAAGAATCGTTGAAGTTTCTTTTCCAGTTCCGATTGATGTTTCTGGGAGCGTAATAGGCGCTAGTTAAAGTCATCCTCATATACGTTCTCCGTATCTGTAGGCAGGGCCAGAATATAGCCTTGAAGGATGAGAAGCCACCACAGACGACTGAGCATTATTCCGCGCGAAACTCGACTGATTTTCTGATCTCTCGTCATGGCCGTCGTCGGCGGGTAAGATCCGCTTTATCTGCGGCATTTTCCCAGAATTTTAGAAAGCTACCCAGAGTGAGCTCTTTATCTCCTCCAGCTTCAGGCGACTCTTATACCTACGACTAGATCTGCCAATATGCAAATCCTCTCCGAAATATACATTCTTCGCATTTCTTACACTTTGTCCATTAACGCGAAATCTAATTTCCAATTCCCTGCCCTTTTTGCAGCCATACCTATCTTCTATATCCTGGCAATTGTGCCCGGCCTGATGCCCTGGGACAGCGGCTACAAGTTTCTATCGTTCTGCCACGTCTTCGGATCGGTGGCACCCTGGTGCGGCAGCTTCGTCTACCACTTGTTCATGAACATCGAGAAAGGAGAGAACGTCTACTACACACTCCTCAAACTGGACATGGTCGGCATCTGGGTGAGCCAGAGCTTTGGTGAGTACGGTTCGGGGGAAAAAAATACATATAAAATCACTTCTCGGATCCTGAATTTTATTTAAAAATTTATGGGAGCTGATTCTCGGTAATCTCGGCTGGTCTGATTTCCGTATTAAAATGTCTCGGCGAACGACTTGCTGTTGCTCATCATGATGGACACCGATGAATGGAGGCTATTCCGTACAAACACTAACGCCGTTTCTCCAGTATATTGTTGCTGTGAAGAAGCAGTGATTTGTGTGTAGCTTGGGTTGCTACTCCAGAGAGTTAACGTACTCGGCATGGGCTATGCGGAGATCTAGAAAATTATTCGTCAAAGAGTTATCGAGGAAGATAAGCTTAGATTCGCTCTTCCAGGTGTTGAGAATTGATTTCATGGCTGTTGTCCTGTCGCTTGAGACCGTATTCAGTAGTTTTAGCTCCTGGAGGGACCTCCATCAGATCCACTTTTAAGTTGGCCGCCTCCGAAATCCTCCGATCTTATCACCAAGCCACTGTACTGCTCCGTCTTACGATCTCCGGATCTTCCGGAAGAGGTCCTTAAGCTCCCACCACATATTTTTTAAGTCATTGGGTATATGGGAACGGTCATCTGCAAGTGTCTTTTTAGATTATGAGGTGGAAGCCAGGACGCAGCCCATGGTGTTTTGGGTTCGAGCTGCGTTCTCCGACTGAGCCCCCATATTGGGGCCGCACCACTATCATAACCTCCGATCTCTGTTTCTTCTATTTTACATTGCAGGTGCCTTGCCTCTAGTCACAGCCACTACTCTCTGTTTTCCGCCGGTTCTGAAGTGGCTCATCATCATCTCCTATTGCGTGCTCTCCCTCTGGGGTCTCTATAAGGTGAGGTATCTGCCTGTATTATTTTCATTTTCGTCACTAAGTTTATCACAAAGTGGAGAAGCATACCTTCATCCCTCAAGTTTTAAGTGTTCTGCATGTCCGTGTTATTTAATAATTTTATTTAAATGATAATCATTAATTAATTTGAAATAATAACCATGAAGGTAACTGGCACAACAAGGTATAACATAGATTCTTCGGATTCAACCGGGGATAGCTTTTCTGAATCTTGTTGTTTTTATAAAGGAACTTTGATCTTAATCGTTAATGATCCTCCCGTGTAGGCCCTGACCGCCAGCTCGCCCTGGCAGCGACGCTTGTGCTTCGCCCTGCCCTTCGCCATGCGCTCCATCCTGACCTTCCTGCGCATCCGGGGAATGGTGGGCGGCAGCCACATGGCCCTCTCCCATGTCTACCTGCAGGTGCGTATGTCCAGGCATTCCAATTGACTAACTGCTATTTTCTATAACTTAAAAACCTTTTTGGGCTGGCCTCTCTCTCTCTCGGTGCGCATAGGTTGAAGTTGTAAGTCACATTTTCATACATATGTACATACGAGTTAATGGACAGAGCCGCTATACTAACACACACACACTTGCCCAGCGGCCGCAGAACACACCCCCAACCAAGCCCCATCCAATCCTCTAATCCAATGACTTAACCGCCTTTGCTTCCAGGACGGCGTCTCCATACTGGGCGGTGCCATCGGCGCGATGCGCATCCCGGAGAAGTGGTTTCCCGGCGTGGTCGATTTCTATCTCAATTCCCACAATATAATGCATGTCCTAGTCGTGGTGGCCGTATACTCCATGCACAAGGTGAGTCCATCAAAAATAGTATATCTTCCATTGCTTATCGTTGCAATATACTTCTTATTAGGCCACCATCAAGGACTTCGAGTGGATGTCTACCCAAACCTGCCACACGGTCGCCAACGCCACGGAGCAGGCCCTCGGCCATGTGGAACTATGACCCGTTTACTGGCTGCTGCCCTTGGTGCTGCTGCCCTTGCCTTGGATGCTTCTAGCCCGTCGGAGAATGCGGTCCGTGCGTGTCATCCGCGCCTTGATCGCCCCCCTTATCTGGCGTCGCCGAAGGGGGGCTGGGGTTGGGGCTGGGGCTGTGCCACCATCCCCACCCGCTCCCGGGCCAGCGCCTGCGCCACCACCCCCCAACCCCGTCGACGGGTGAAACTGAGCAGAGCGCATGGGCGCCCGCTGACTAGCTCGCGAACTGTCTGAAAGAGCTGACTAGATAGACCATTGAAGCTAACATAGGAAGTAGCTACTTGAATATACCGTGTATAAGAGAGCGGAGATGCTGTTGCAGTAACAATATACATATGTATATCTAGGAATAGGTATAGGCCATACACACATACATATGTGAACCGTGTGTGTGTATTTACAAATAGTACATACTTCGACTGTGGTATTAAGCATTAAGGTTATATAATTACTGGGGCGAGACAAGTGGTGTCTGGTCCAGGACCAGGACCAGGACCAGAACCAGAACCAGAACGCAGGACATCACGGACGACCAGAACATGGAACAGAGTCTTCGGATTTTCACGCTAAACAACTACCCTTGAGGCAGAAGGACGGTTAATGATTTAAATAATGTTGATACACATGTACCTCATTGTGCTTACGACAACAAAACACATCTAATTTCAAGTACTCGTACATATATGTATTGTATAACTTTGTACCTCGTCGATGGAAAGGATAAACTACAATAAGCAACACACCTATAAGCTAATCTCTTCCTAGTTGAACTTTTTTTAGATATGCAATTTGTTAATTTTTGGTGCAGCTAGTGGTAGTTAAGTAAGCCTAGTTGAAAGCTCCAATCTGTGCATAGTTGTGAACTAATCGAAGCGAATCGAATCTAAACTAAATCACTCAGTTGCTGCGGTTGTGGATGCTGCCGGAGGTCGTGGATGCCGAGGTGCTGGTAGTTAGAGTCACCCGTATTCCATATGGATCCAGGGTGGATGGGAATCAAATACAATCTGGCAAACGCCGCTACTGCAACGAATCACGTACATCATACGTAGTGAGGGCTATATATATTATATATAGTTCGATATGAATTCGGTTTATATCATTTATGTCAATTGATTGCGCAATATTAACCTCAAGTATTTATTGAGCTCCTCGAGCATTGAATATATGGATAGAACCGCAATATTTATTAACGAGTACCCTAGGTATTAAGCATGAATTAGGTATATGAGGCAGGTATACAAAACTTATAGAAACCCAATCCAGATAACTATACGATAGCGAGCGTTCAGATAGTCGTTCTATTTTATTCCAACCAATGCGAACAATTATGAGTATATCCTTTTCGTAGTGTCAATAATTTACACCGCCCCTCCCTGGAACGACAAACATAAAACAGGCCAAGGATTTTCTTCGATATAGGACCTATACTTTACGGATTTTAGTCTCCTAAACATCTCTTTATTCCATGAATATGTCCATCAGATATCTGTGCAATACCTAGTCTGATATGGTGGCTCGTTTTAAAAGACTGGAATCCTTAAAGAACAAGTCCTCTATCTGAAAAAACCTCTATGCCTCTCTAATAAATAGGAAGACTCGACGCTTTAAGTTTAAAGTTAAAGTCGAAAGTGACGATTGTACGAATAATGTAAAACAATTTTCAGAGAAATAATAAAACAGAAATTAAACAGCGGACCTAATTGCCTTTTCTTTCAGTCCAAGAAATAAAATATCTTTCTCGTTTATACTTTATTAAATTCTTTAGTAAATTCTTACATTGGCGCCATGCATGCTCCATTCATAGACAATATGTGTTCTTGCTTGCTTTAATATTTAATTTTTATTCGAGTTGGTGACTAGTTTAGTTTATGATTACTTCAAATATGATTTAACGCTTTTGATTGATGCGCGTTGTAAATAATAATCCGATATACACACCGGATATATAAATATATGTCTATTTGTATATGCAGACTCACTATAAATAGTTAATTTAAAAAATGTACAAGAATGAAAAACCTATATGACCTTTATGAAGCTAGTTGCACTTCAAAATTCCTAATAAATATGTAGTAGTCGTGTATATATGCATCCATTCGTTTATAAATTTTATGTTTTTTTTTAAAGTAAGATTGCATTGCACTTTCTGTCGGCTTCTTGATTTTTCACTTTTTGCATGTCTTTAGGTTTCTCTATATTTTATGCGTTGTTCTCTCATTTTGATTAGCGTTCTTGATTTGGTTTAGTATTTGATTTCCCATTTTCTATAATACTCTCATCTTTATTATCTTAGCTTATTGATTTGCTTAGTAACTTTAGCGACAATTCCCCGTACAAATGTATATAATTTGAATAAAATCAATGTTTAAATTAAAGCTTACAAATAATGATTAGCAACCTATATAATTACAACGTTCGTTTCATATTGCGCTTTGGACTTGCAGCGAAAATTTGGCACCAAAAATCATTCCATTAAAAATAGTTCGTAAAAACTTAGCTAAAAAATACAATAAAAATCGCGGCGAACTCTAATCTCACTCTCTGTGGGTCAACCGGAACAACCTTCGTCTCTAGCGCTGGGCGTAGGAGAAATCCGTCTGCGCGTGTGCATCCTGACTGGTCTGGGGGTGATGGTGGTGGTGCTGGCAGCTGGACACTTGCCCCTCCTGCCCGACCTGATACCTCTCCAGCGTGGACAGCCTCGAAGATATCAGACTCTGACCCGAGTGCTCCTCCTGGGCCTGGACCACGGAAAAGCTCAGGCCGCAGGAACAGTGCTCGATGTGGGGCTGGGGCGTGGAGAGTCCCGGCGTGGCATGCACCTGAGCCTGCTCGGTTATGACGGTGCTGGGCGGCGGCGACGGCGACGACAAACAGTCCTGGCAGTAGTGGGGCGTCGTTTGCTGTTGGAACTGATGGTACTGACTGAACGACGGAGGCGGCGGAGGAGGCGGGGGCGGAGTCATTGAGGTCGTGGACGAACTGGAATCCGTGGACTCGGTCCCCGTTTCGGTGGCCGTGCTGGCCGACGTCGATGTGGATGAGGATGGCTTGTGTGGCTGGTAAGGCTGATCGGGTGGATGATGGCAGCGACATATTGTAACTCAAAAAGTGCCGCCATCGTGCTGGTGACTAGATGAAGATGCAACGGCGGTTGTGGATGATGCGGCCTCAACAGCAGCAGGCGGTGGCGGAAGAGCGGCCAACCCATTTACCGGATGCTGCAGCAAGCTGTAGCCACCTTCTCCGCCGTTCTGCTGCTCTTGGCCCAAATGATTGTTTGTGGAATGATTCTGGATTGGATTCTGACTGTGGTTGTGGTTGAATTGTGTGCTGGTTGGATTGGGTGAGTGTGCATCGTCGATTCCAGCAAAGCTGACACCGTTGCTCGTCACGGCCAGGGACTTGGGCGGAATGGGAGGCGGCGGCACCGGCAGATCCTCCACGTCAAAGGAACTCGTCGAGCTTTCCCGCTGCGTGATGTTCATCGGCACTCCAACGTGCATGTCCAGGCTGCCGTTGCTGCTGATGCGACAGTGCTCCCGATGGTGCACCGAAATCATCGACTGATCTTCGCCCAGGTTATTGAGATTCATGTGGTTCAGTTCCCTGGAACTGGTCGTGGAAATTCCGGAGTCGCGAAAATCATTGGGTGCAAAGCAGACGCTTAAGTGGCCACCGCTGGCATCCTGGAAGTTCGGGGGCAACGAATGCGGCTGCTGATCCGCCTCCGGATCATCATAGCTTATGTCCACCACTGAGTATTTCTGACCATGTTGCTGGTGCTGGGACGAGTGACGCCGGCCAACAGCATCGGCATTGCCAAAGTCGTTGAAGATCATTGGGTTCGATGCTCGCTTATCGGGCGTGATTCCCCTGGGCGGCAATGGAGGAGCATTTGGAGAATTCACAGCCGGCTGACGTTTGGGAGGAACTTCTGGGCTGTCCATGGACCCGTTGGCGATAAAGTTCTGGGACCGCGGACGATTCGGCACTGGAGGGGCAGCACTCTCCTCCAGAGGAATGGTGAGGCTCTCCTTGCTTAGTGTTTGATATGAGCTGAGAGGATCCACGGGGCGCACGGTGTCACCTGGTTTCGTGTAGATCTCATCCAGGTCGTAGACATAGTTCCCAATGGGCTGCACACTCAGGCCGGCGGATGTGCTGGCCTGCACCACTCTCTGCTCCGTGGGCAGCGGGGGCAGTGGTGTGTTCACAATGCTCTCGGAGTGCTGGCGTTTAAGCCGACCCGACAGACTTTGCTTCAGCTGCGAGAAGCGCTCCAATAGCCGGTTGTGCAGTGGCTGGACACCCGTGGGCGCCAGCTGGCCATGCAGCTCCAGGGCCTGCTCCAGAATCTGTATCTGCTCCAGTATCAGAGTCTTCAGGCGCTGCACGTTCGCCTGCTGGCCAGCACCTTGCGGCGATTTCAGGAACTGCTCCGAGAAGAAGGCCTCCTGGTACTTGCTAATGCCACCCATCACATTAGCATCGATGGTGCCCTGCAGACGCATAGAGAACGGATTGATGTTGCGCTTGGGATCACGCTTATATTGAACAATGAGCTCGGACAGCTCCTTGCCCGCGTTGCTGATGATCTCGCAGGCATACTCCACCGGGGTCAGCTCCAGCATGGACTTTTGCTTGACCTCGAACCAGCGCAGAATGCCGGGCAGTGGGCTGGCTATGTCCAGAATAGTGCGCTCTATCCACAGCGACTTGAACTCATTGTCCTTGTCGACGGGTCCCTTGTACATGGGACGGTCGTAGATGAACCGTGTGACATCGTTGACATCGTAGAACCTAGCAATCTTCTCCGGCACTGGCACCATGGCCGTCTTCAGAGCCTGGGCATCGCCCACCGGCCGCACATTACTGATTTGTATATACTGATCGGGGGCGTTGAGGATGGCACTGTCCGGGGGACTGTTGTTGCTCAGGATCTGGGCGCTGGGAAACTCCGTTTGGAGACGCTGCGTAAAGGCTCCTATTCGCTCGTACTCCAGTCCCCGATAGACAAACTGCTTGTTCTGTTATTGGAGTATTCAGTTTAGGAATTATCTACAAGAAGCTATCTTCAAGACTCACCCTCACAAAAAGGGGCAAACCCATCCCATAGAATCCTACCCGGAAGTATTCTGGCTCTGGTCGCAGCTGGGTCAAGATGTTCTGGAAGAACTTGGCTTCTTGAATGAGAATTTCACTCAACTTGTTGTAGTCGAAGCGGCGTGTTTCATAGAGTTGGGCCAGTTCCTTGCACAAGGGGATCCCCTTTTCCCAGCACTTTCCCTTGTCGAAGTATTTGAGGATCTAGAAACGAAATTAAAAATGTATTCTTCCTGTCTATGGATATTAATGGCGATTCCAAGACCTACCTCATGATAAAGTTGCTCTTTGCGTTGCCACTCGGGTTGGCCGCTGCTATCGAAAGGAACAATGCTCTGGGTCTCCCGGTCCCAGCTCAGCATGGAGGCGTACAACTTGAGAGTGAAGCCCGCCTCGGTGTAGTTCTCCGCCTGAAGGTGGAGATCGTGCAGCTTGTAAATGTATCTAAAGGCAAAGAAAATGTAATTTACAACTTAAGCCACTTAAAAGTAAGTGTCACATACCTTAGATACATTTCCTTGCGATTGATTTCGTTTTTGTAAAAGTTGAGGAGGTTCACTGTGCAGGTCATGCGCTTGTCCCGGTTCTCCTCTCCCTGCATCACACTACGATAGTCCAGCAGTCGTTCCAGCAGCCGGGTGACAGAGCCTATAAAGGCAATGCCAGCCTCCTTCCAGTTGGGATTCTCCACCTTCACCTTCTCCAGCAGGCTGACGACACAAAAGATACAATTAGTGAGTGCCTAAGTGGGTTCAATGGATAAGTTTGGCTACAAAATGATCATAAGTACAACAGAAACCAACAGAGACTGGCGGGTAGAGAAGCAAACTACGCATAAGGGAAAGAATAATATTGCACAGAGTTAAACTTACACCAAGCTCAGATGCTCCCTTTATTATGGATGGCGTTGCAATGAAGGTGAAGTGATATGTATATTTACAGACATTTACAAACATTTATGTACACATTAGGACACAAGCGTGTTTAAGCAACTTACATGGTGCTGAACAGCTCCCTGTACTCGTCGTCGCCCTTGTTCCCGCTGATCAGCAGGTCCAGCTTGTCGATCAGTTCGCTCTCCACCAAACGGAACGAGCCTCGAGCAGCCTAAGAAATTAATATTTAGATACTTTCTTCAACGAGATAGTTTGAAGCACACCCACCTGCTCGCACTGCATCATGTCGTAGAAAACGGAGAGCGTCGCCTTCCTCAAGGCGGGTTCCGGCACCAAGGTGACCTCCAGGAACGGTCCCACCATCGATGGTATAAAGTGCAGCTTTTGCTCGCCCAGCTGCGACCACATGCTGAGTATTTGGAAGCCCATCAGCACCCGCATATCGCCATGCGAGTGGAGTATCTTAAGCCGCTTGGGCTCCCTGTACTGCTCCAGCTGCAGAGACGGCTGGGTGAGGAAGGAGACCGCCAGGCTGAAGTAGCACCACCACAACTGGGAATCGAAAGCCTGTGTGCCGAGGAATCGGTAGACAAGCGGCTTGGCAAACTCTTCCAGCGACATGCGCAGCACATCGTTGGCGGCCAGCTTCATGACCAGCCAATCGTTGGGGAAGACATGCCAGTCCTGGGCGAGTAGGTCTTCGTAGACCTGTAGGGACTTGCTGAGGAACTCCTTCAGATCCCGCGGATCCTTGTTGGGACTCAGCTCGTCCCAATACCGCTTGTAGTGCGTCTCGTCGAGGAGCTGCAGCAGTCCCAGCAGGCAGGCCACCAGTTGCGGCAGCACCGCATTGGAACCCTCCATAATAATACTGATCGTACGGATCAGGATGCCCAGGATGTTCTTGCATAGCGAATCGAGATCGTGCTGCAGAGTATTGGTGACCTTGTCGCGCTGTTCCTTCTGCAGTTCGTGCAGCTGGCTGAGAATCTCCGACAGGATTTCGGCGCACAATCGCAGTTCGTCGCGCCGGCCCAGGTGCATGCGCAAATGCTTGCAGGCCACCGACAGCACCACAGTCCGGGAATCTTTAAGGATACAGGCTATGTCAAAATCAGTTGGAATAAAATATCTTCAGCAGCTACTTACCGTCTTCATGGAACAGTTCCCCAGACACCAGATCCTTGACGGCATGCAACTTGGCCTGAATCAAACGGATGGGCGCTCCTCTTGGTATGGCATCCAGCATATTCCGGGCCAGCATTCCCAACTCCGGCGCCGGCAGGGTGTCCTTTAGCTGTTCCAGGACCACGCCCGTCGAGTTCAGCAACGCCTCCTGGGTGGGAATGATGACGTCATAGGAGGGAACGGCCAGCATTCCATTGAGGGCGGTGAACAGGGAGTGAAGATCGCGCCGGAAGGAGTCCTCGTACTGCCCACCAGTGGCTCGGGCAAAGAGCTTCCTTGACTGGATCAGCAGCTTAAAGATGTACTCCAGCGAACCGAAGCACTTTTGGAAAGGGTCCGGGTGCTCTGCCTTGGTCATGAAGACAGCCATGTGCTCCACGGAGGTGATGAGTCCTTTGTAGACCAAAGCGGCCGCAAAGTGATTCTCGATGTACTCGTTCATCACCGGCCGGAAGTGTTGGAACTTGTTGCTCTGCAGCAGACTGAAAATGCTGACCAGGACATGGAAGACCAGTCCCGAGTGCTGGGTGCTGTTGCCCTCCTCGTTCGAGAACATGGCGAACAAGGCATCCAGGACATCCTGCAGGAATTTGACCAACTCCTCGTCATTCAGTCGCAACACTCCCGTGAGGGAGTCCTGTATCGTTTCGGGGTGGGTTCGCCACTGGAGCAGCGACAGAAGATCGGCGTTCTGTGTGAGCTTTGTGGAGCACAGCAAGGAGCGGAGGACGAACACCTCCTTGGAGCTGCGACTGAAGCAGCCGCCGCAGTCCATTTTCGCCTGGGCATCCCGCGGGCGGCACTGTAGTCGAAGGTAGTTGGCGGCCTGCAGTTTGGAGGGATCCTCGCACTTGTACACATACAGCTCGTGCTGGCCGTCACTTAGAGTGGCGCCTCCCATGTCCATGAGCCGAGCAAAGCTGAAGGCGAACAACTTCGGCTCCGTCTTGTCCCTGGTGGAGCAGTGACGGAACTCAAAACGCACATGAGCCGTGGCAAACTTGTCGATGGGAACACTCAGGCGCAGCATCTCGTTCCAGCTGGGAGCATTCTGGTGGTAGAGGATCATGGAGCGGTATTGCGACTGCGACTCCATCCCCGAGGCACCCCACAGGCAGTCGGCGAGGACGTTGCCCGTTACATCCAGCACCACAACGGTCACCAGGATATTCTTCCCGGTGTTCTTGCCTCCGCGCTCGAACTCGCCGCGTTCTAGGGTGAGGAACAGATCGTTACGCACATCGCCCGGCATGATGACGTCGGGGAAGCCCATCTTTCTGGTGATCGTTGAGCCCTGGAAGAGCAGAGGCTGC
This sequence comes from Drosophila ananassae, assembly GCF_017639315.1. Taxonomy (NCBI): domain Eukaryota; kingdom Metazoa; phylum Arthropoda; class Insecta; order Diptera; family Drosophilidae; genus Drosophila; species Drosophila ananassae. The sequence continues at coordinate 7,967,010 of NC_057927.1, forward strand.
TCTTGGCGCGCCTGTCCCAGTCCGCCGTGCAACAGCTTCAGCGACACGACAATGCCCTGAGTACCCTGGGTCGTCTGGATGGGCGAGTACTTGCCGCTTGACTTCTTGATGATCAGCTCGGGCAGGAGATGGAAGTCCTTCTCCTCGCTCTGGAACAGCTTAAAGTTGTACTCCCTCTCATCGGAGGACTGCTCCAGGCTGCTGTCGAAGTGGGCGATGTCGGCCAGCGAGAGCACTCCCACTCCGAACGGACGACGGAAAGTGGGCCCATGTCCGAGCGTGCCGCTCTTCTCGATCTTCTTCACAGAGTCCGACTGGATAATCTTGCCAACGCGCATCACCACGGCCACCAGATGCAGATCCTCGTTGAGATCGGCGGCGCCTGTATTTAATTTTTTCGTGAATTTAGAGATTGCGGGAAGTATGTGGAGTAGATGCACTCACCCAGGTCGGTAAACACCGTGCAGTTGCTGTGCAACTTTTCGATGTAGTTGGAGAAACCATCTTTGGAGATCTTGACCAGAAACCGTTCCGAGAGCGGTCGCATGTGGGTGCCGTCATAGAGAAAGAAGTAGACCTCCGCATCATCGCCGCCAATCCGATGGCCAAAGTCGCGCATGCAAAAGTACAGATGATGGGAGAGGATCTTCCGCTGGGTCTTCCGCCTCAGTGTCCCCCGACTCTGCAAAGCAATAAATTAATTCGAATCGGCATCATTTCGGGAAGACATTTCCCACTCACCGAGGAGGCCTTGGCGTTGTCGGCACTGCTCACGTGCACATTGTAGAGCTTCACAATCCCGATGCTGTGCGGATCCACCGCCAACGGGCCCTCCCTTGGCACCAGATCCAGACCCAGTTTACTGCAAAGATTGGAAAGCATTCGTTGGTTGAGTTATTGCGATAATAGGAAGCCAGCCCAGAAAACACAAAGAACGCACAGCTAAAACAACTTGGCCACTTTGTCACGTTCCGATACGAGAAATTAATGGATCGTGGGAGTCCCAATATCTGTGGGGGAACCCTATGGGCAGGTAGGTCTTCGGTTTGTTTGGAAAACCATCTCATCTGAGCTTTAATGAAGTTGACGCATTCGTAATTAATTGTCGCTTGACGGAGTCGTGTGGCGGGCCAAGAATAAAGTACAAATTTGGTCAGTCATCAGGGACGATCATCATTAATCACAGAATCGAACCATAATAGATGCCATAAATAGAAATAGAGGTCTAGAGGCTTCTGGGGATATATTTTCAGCTTTTTAAGAACAGAATCAACTCTAAAACATCAGGTTGGTATAGTATACTATATATTATAATAATTGTAAATAAGAAAGTCAAAAATAAATGAACAACAAATAAATTAACTACATTATTCTTCTGAATGGAAAATAAACCCCATAGAGTCCCCTGGCATACCCTTTTCATATCATTATCTCCAAAAACAAAAGCAGGTACTACATTTTTATTAAAAAATGGAACAACAATAGCTGGAATATATCATGTTCCACCGTACCACTCATGCAAATCGCCGTTGAATGAATCAGAGTCAAGGGTGCCGGTGTCTGAGAACCTGTCACGAACTCGATTGGGTGGACAAGTTTTGGAAAGTAGCTCTCCGCTCCGAATCAAGAAATCAGTCGAGTTCTATGGACAAAGATCTCGTATCTAAATGACTCGGGGTCGATCATTAACTTCACACTATCTATGGCCAGTACGTGCCTGCTGTGCCTGCCGATCTTCGAACAGTGGCAGCCGAGAGGAATTTACATGTCCATGATGATGATGATGATGATGATGATGATCATCGCCTGGTCCGTATGACGCATAAATTTTGGGCTGCTTACAACCAAACCAGCCAGTACCCAGTGACCACTACCCAGTACCCAATGCCCAGTACCCAGTACCCAGTACACAACAAATACACAGCTAATGGGTTCACGGCATTCCGGTGGCGCATGCGAGAAGAAGTCGAAGACGATGGAGATGATGGGGCGAGAAGAAAGCCAAAAAGAAGAAGAACTACAAGAAGAAGAAGAAGGCAAACGCTTGGCCAGGCCAAGAGTTCCATAGCCAGGTTCAGGTCGTCCAACGTCATCAGCAATATGTTGCTGCTGTTGCTGCCGTTGCTGGTGCTGGTGCTGTGGCCCGACGTCGCGACGTCGTTGACGATGTTGCTACCTCGGCTACGCTGGAACTTCTACCTGGCTTACGCAGAGAGCGAGACGGAGATGTCCAGGTGAGAAAGAGAGCGATAGAGAGAGAGCGAGAGGTTACAAGCATAAGGCGAAGAAGCCGTTTTGCTGTTAACGAGGCCTAAACGGCTTCGCTCCGGCTCTGTCTCTGGCTCTGGCTCTGGCTCAGGTGAAACTCAGGTGAGAGAGAGCTAGAGAGAGAGAGAGAGCGTCGTGAAAGAGAATCATGATTTTTGGAACTGGAACTAGTAGAAAAGAGCAAATAGAGAGAGAGAGAGTATCTCTGAAAGATCTTCGGGGAATTTTCAACTCTCCTGGATCGCCACCTCCACCTCCAACATGCCCATGTCCAAACTCCTACTCCCCCCAATCCAGGTCAATTTAAGCCACCTCTGTTACGCCTGGCTCCGAGTTGACGTGACCAAATGAAGCACTGCGGCAAGTCGGGATATATCTCGTGGATACAAATATGAGCGGAGCGCGTGCGCCCGCGAAACAGTAGCCCTGCTGGTAATAAACACTTTAAGTCGTTTTTAATTAAGTGTCTGACCCGAAGCTCTTGGGCAGGTGGACTTAACTGAACTGGAGTGGAGTGGAGTGAAGCCACCATATCTGAGCCAAACAAATACTTTTTTAATTAAGCCCGGCCTGAAAGTGTTGGGGGGGAATCTATGAAGATATGACACAACAGAAAGGGAGCTGAGAAGAACGCATGAAGACGCAACAAGATAAAGAAAAATTTAATTATTTACACTTCGATAAGCAGAGCTGTCAACCACAAACAAAAGCAATAACACCAACACGTTCGATGGCATTGTATCTATGGGTCGCCTTGCCACGACTGAGACTGAGGCCCAGATACACGGCACAGTATCACAATCACACATGCCATATATTTTGTATTTAATGTCTTTATAAAAGGTGTAGCTCGCAGATACATTTCTTGGGCGAGCAACATGCCACAGGCAACCGGCAACAGGCAACAGGCAACTGGCAACGGACAATAAACAAACACAGTGCAGGGGGGACAGGGTGGTTGGCCAGAAGCGAAGTGGAGCGCGGAGTGGTGGTTCAGGACATGGAAACAGCAGCAGCCAAACCACTGGCATCGCGAAACAGCAGCAGCAGCCATTTCGAAATGCCATTTCATTATGGCCAAGACCAAAGAACCAGCCAGCCAGCCAGCCAAAGACACTGAGCTGAGTCATTCCAGCAGCCAAGGAGTTGTCTTTGGATTGGGTATCGGGTGTGTGTGGTGGGAGCTGGAAGGGGGTAGCTGCTTGGTAACAAGTTTTGCGTTGCTTGTCTAGCTCTCAGCATGCAAATGGATCTTCATTTCTGGCCCTACGCCAGTGTATTTGTGGACTGGAGTATGCCCAGGATATAGTATGTGTGCGGGGATCGACAGATCAGCGACACATTTAACCCTGGAACGCAGATAGATCCCTGGACCTACTTGGGAGCAGGCACTTCATAGCGGCGACTGCAGGAGGATTCCAGTGCCATCCAAGAAACGATAAATTAAACGGACAGTCAGCTCAACTTCTTTGGAATTAATTGAAAAATGTTGTTATAATGAGGAGCTAAGGGATATTACCAAGTCACCTAGATGATCTTTGGAGGCAGGGCCTTTAGAAGGTTTAGCTTTAGTCTGCCTAGAAACATTCACATTTCTTTGATAATATTGTTAGCAATCCCTCCTCTTTGTTTCATTTGATTTGAAAGCTTTATGACCCTTCCACTGAAACTCCGTCTCCCAGCCACCATCTAGATACGATAGATAGAGTTGTAGAACAGATAACGAATTCCCCTCTTGGCTGGGATCTAACTAATCAATGGATTTACCAATTTTCCAATTCCCAGGAACTCTAGACCGCTCAAGTCGGCTCAGGATCGAGGGAAAATCGGAGCGAAGAAGGAGGTCTACCTGGAGGGCCAGGTAAAAGATACTCTCAGGTACTCCCAGGTACTGACAGCGAGCGAATGCAAATGCAGTTTGAGCGTAATTTCAAGACCCTGAACTGGAACCAGCTGCGATCGCTGGTTCAGGCCGATGGGGAGGGAAAACCACCACGAGAACGGGAGAGAGAGATCCGGAGATGGAGAGAGCCAGAGCCAGAGCCAGAGCCCGAGCCGGACGTGGGCTTGTGTGGTTTCGGTTCGGTTTCGGTTTCGGTGGCTCTGGGCCGTGGGTACTGGCGTCAGTAGGTTTTTGAACGCCGCTGAGAGCAGCTGCACATTTTCGAGATACGAACGGGTATGCAACTTAAATGAAACCACTGATCAAAATCACAGCTCAGCACCACTGAGCACTCTGAGAAGCACCAGCAACCACCAAGCAGCACGCACACCACCATCGTCCCTCCGATGCAGTTACGGATGCAATTCCAGCTGTCTGTGTGCGAGTGTATCTGTGGGTGCGAGTGTTTGTACTTGTGTATAATAGAAATCTTGAACAATGCAGGCAACGTCTAAAAAAATCTGAAACATTGTGAACAACTTGAAATTCAAACAAGCCTCTAATCAACCGAAAAAAAGCCACACATCACTTACTTACTAAAAAAAAAAGTAGTCTCGCAAAAATAATAAATACAAGCTGTTTGGCTGGCAAATTAATGGCCCGCAACGGAGTAGCACCAGCAGCAGCACCAGCAGCAGGAGGAGATACAAAAACGAGTTTCCAAAGTGTCAAAGTGGCAGCAATAAATTTAAATGCGAGTGGAGAACACGGCATATAAACCACTCAAAATACGAGAATGCGGCAGGAGCAAAGAAATCACTTAAGTGTGCGAAGGGGTCGCCTTCGGTACGGTGGTTAGGTTTGGTTCTGGCCAACTCTTGTGCAGGTTGTGCCCAGTTGCCCAGGTTGCCCAGGTTGCCCTGTTGCCAGTTCTCAGTTCTCAGTTCCCCTGTTGCCAATGTTGGTAGCACATCGAACTAAAAACTTAAACAAAAAGAGAAACAAAACGGGAGAGCTGGGAGCTTGGAAGATTTGGAGCCAGAAGAGCTGGAGAAACAGTGGCAACAGATCGGATCCGATCGCTCCCAAGACTACCTCTCCTCTCTCCCAAAAAGAAAATACCTTAAAACCAGTTTCTTTTTTTGTCTTTTTTCGAAAAATTTGTTGTTGAAAGAAAAAAAAGTCGAGAATTGAAGTTGAGTTGAAATGAAGTGAAGTGAGCTCTCTTCTCCAGTATCTGTGTGAGTGTCAGTGCCAGAGTCTGTGTAAGTGTGTGTGGTAAGATTGAATGTTCAGTGCAGAAGCTGAGATGCATTTAAAAGGAGTAGCTGCCGTTGCCGCTGCGCAGATACAGATACAGATACTTTTCGAAATGCGCATGTTCGAAATGGTGTTCGAAAATCGGGCGAGAGAGAGAGAGTGTGTGTGCGAGTGTGTGTGTGTGCTCTGGAGTTATACGATCTGTCGTGCCGAAATGAAATACAGCCAAAACACACAATGGCCCAAGACCGAGACCAAGACCGAGACTCTGCTGGCTCTGGCCGTCCAACAAACAAAAAAAAAAATAAAGAAAAAAATTTGCATATAAACAAAAGAGCCAAGAAGAAAGCAAACCAGAACCTGATCCATTGCCGGACCAACTCCAAATCTCAAAAAAGCACCGAAAAAATGGGGAAAAAAAAAAGAAAACAAAACCCACCAACCAGCCAGTCAGTCAGCCATCCAGCCAGCAAAAGATTAAAGATTTGGAAAGGGTTTGGGGCTGGGAGGGGTAGTCCATCCATAGCCCAATGGTATGGGGACAAAGTGAAATTTATGCGTGGGTTGACAAAAAAAAGCTGTACCGTACCGGTTCTGAGAGCTGGCTTCTTGAGATGAACTTGTTAGCGATTCGATGGGATGGGATGGCTCGGTCGGGGGGCCAGGGCATTCAACCTAATAGAGGACGGGCTTAACGGAGATTAGATTAGATTGCACAACGCACTCACACAGAGGAGCTCCATGTTCCTCCAAACAAACAGTTCCGGCACTGCCCAGGCAGCACTTACTTAATTGTAAGTGCGGCTTGTCGACGATATCGCACAGAATTCCGACCAGACGAGGCCATATTGGGAGTGGAGAGGGGCCTGGGGCCCTGGGACTGATGGTGAAATAATTTGGAATATGTCATGTCTGTCCTAGATAACGCACAAGGCAAACATAGTACACAATTATGGGATGGAGAGCTGTAAGAACATGGCGCTGGTGCTGGTGCACTCGAAGAAATATGGGGGCATCTTATCTAAGGGGTTTTCAAAGAGAATTATTTGAATTATATAATACGATAATAGTTTCTCTCTCTGTAACAGCATTGTTCTTTCGTATCTTGCAGTTAGCTTCGTTGCAGCAGCACCAACCAACCAACCAACAACATGGCGGTCTTTGGCATGGTCTCGGCCGTGTCCGGCTTTATCAAGATCCGGTATCTGCTGGACAAGGCGGTCATCGACAACATGGTGTTCCGCTGCCACTACAGGATCACGACCGCCATTCTCTTCACCTGTTGCATCATCGTAACCGCAAACAATCTGATTGGTAAGTTAGCACCTCCCTCCCACATCCATAGTGCATCCATTTAGGCGATTAGCGTGTGTCTGGGGTAACCCAGTTTAGTTTATTTGTGCTGGCAATTGCAACATTGCTGCTAATGCACTTTGAAAGCTCATAAAATTTGACTTGAACTAAAACGAACTGAGTTGGCTTTCACAACCAAAGGCTCACGTTGATCAGATTTCGCTTTAAACCATAGATGACTCATGTTTCTGAGCGGTACTGGTCGCCCCGGGAGGTGGCCTGTGCGTGAAAATCAATGTATCTGACTCATGCTGGGCCCGGAGTGAGCTATTTAGTAAGACGATACACTTAATAAACTCCTTTTGATTCCCACGCTCTCGATTTTAGCTTCGAAAGCTATTTTTCCCATTCTAAATTGTATCGTTCGAGTAAACAGACGAAACTATGCTGATTAACTTTCAGCTGATCTTGACATTATGCCCTGCTATTTGTCATTAAATTCTTTAATCAGCAAACTCGTGCTTGAGTTTCTAAATTTTCCTATTCTCAAAAAAATTTATACAAAAAGCTTCACTCTAAAGTCTTGACTCTAGACCCATACCGGCTTCAAGACAAATATTTGTGCATTAAAAGAAGTGCTCTGAAAGCGAACAACTGACAAAAACCTCGGTTAAATATTGACGGTTAGTTCTGGGAATTCCCCGCCCTCCGAAACCAGGCGGTGCAGTGCAGGGTCTATTTGTATCCATTTTGTTGTTTGCCCCACCAGCCCAGCCGAGTGGGTGAAGTTGGGGCACACCCTAAAAGGCACTCGCTCCGGCCCCGAATGTTGCAGGTCTACCTGAGCACGTAACAGTAACAGTAACCACCATCCATACCCGCAACCGCACCCACAGCGCCGACAAATGGTCGTGGGGGGCGGGGGAATCAAGAGATTGCTCTAATGGCACTTGACGTTGACGGACGACATTGTGGATCCAGCGTGGAATGCACTTGGATTTCTTTAGATTTGAATTACACAACGAATGAATGTATGCTATGTGCGAGTATCTTACGAGTTATCTGTATCTCTGTTGCTTTCAGGCGATCCCATTAGTTGCATCAACGACGGCTCCATACCGATGCACGTCATCAACACCTTCTGCTGGATCACCTACACGTTCACGATACCCGGACAGCAGCACCGGCAGATAGGAACGGACGTGGCCGCCCCGGGCCTGGGCAATGACTATGGGCAGGAGAAGCGCTACCACAGCTACTACCAGTGGGTGCCATTTGTGCTATTCTTCCAGGTAAGACTTCGAAGGACACCAAATCCCAGGCAGAAGTTTTCAAATCCTATAATATTCTGTTTCAGGGTCTTATGTTCTATGTTCCGCACTGGATTTGGAAGAACATGGAGGACGGAAAGATCCGCATGATAACCGATGGACTGCGCGGCATGGTCAGTGTGCCGGATGACTACCGGCGGGAGCGCCAGGACCGCATCCTCAAGTACTTCGTCAACAGCCTGAACACCCACAATGGCTACTCCTTTGCCTACTTCATCTGCGAGCTGCTCAACTTCGTCAATGTGATCGTCAACATATTCATGGTGGATAAGTTCCTGGGCGGTGCTTTCATGTCCTACGGCACGGACGTGGTCAAGTTCTCGAACATGGACCAGGACAAGCGCTACGATCCCATGATCGAGATCTTCCCCCGGTTAACCAAGTGCACGTTCCACAAGTTCGGTCCCAGCGGCTCCATTCAGAAGCACGACACCCTCTGTGTCCTGGCATTGAATATCCTTAACGAGAAGATCTACATCTTCCTGTGGTAGGTGTTTGGCTTTGGATTTCTTGCCTCGAGTTAGCACTAAGAGTTGCTCCTTCTTTACAGGTTCTGGTTCATTATTTTGGCCACTATCTCTGGCGGGGCTGTGCTCTACTCACTGGTGACTATCATGATGCCCACCACCCGGGAGACAATCATCAAGCGCTCCTACCGCTCCGGCCAGCGCAAGGAGATCGCCGGCCTGGTCAGGCGCTTGGAGGTGAGTTCTATATCCTGTGATATCCCTAGGAACATGGTTCTAATTCAGATCTAATCCCTTGCAGATTGGCGACTTCCTCATCTTGCACTTCCTTAGCCAGAACCTGAGCACAAGATCGTACAGCGATATGCTGCAGCAACTGTGCGGCTTGCTGGGCGCCTCCCGCACCCCCTCGGCCCCCTCGACCCTCGAAATGAACCCCATCAGCCATCCGATCTATCCGCCAGTGGAGAGCTTCGGCGGCGGCAAGGAGACCGAGACATAAGCCGGCTATCCCACCTAAGGAGCGGCTTCATCAAAAACGATTTCAATGATTTCTCAATAATATTTGTAGGGGGACAGTAACAGAGAGAGAGAGAGAGAGAGAGAGAGATAGAAAGCAAGAAAGAGATAGAGTTTTGTGTCATGAAGTTAGGTATTTCCATTTGTACCGCCAAGACTGTTGCAAGCCGACAAGAAATCGAATCCACATTGCCCTTTTGGAGAAATACATACATTTAGCAAAATTATAAAGAAAATATAAGGTCTTTGAATCCGGTCCTAGGCTAGAGAGACAGGTGCAGAAATAAAAAAAATAAATGAAAATCAATTAAAAACTAAAGGAGCTAATGAGTGAGACAGCTACATACATCAGAGGGGAGAGACAGACAGACAGATCTGTATCTGTATCTGGGGAGGGGGACACCGCAGACCGTGCAATTTGTAGGTTGAAGTCGACAGACCGAGTACAGAGTAGGAGGACGAAGGATCCCATATACCATGATGCGCCATTTAAAATATACACTTAAGTTTAACAGTTAGCTCGATAGTGGGCTCAATAGGAATACCTATTAGGTAGCAGCTACACCTGCTCATCGATCATCCGATCACCTGATCACCTGGTCAGGCTCACCCCACGCTCTCGAAACGTTGATCTATTAAAAATTGTAGTAATCAAGTGAATAATTATGCGTAAGATTGCGAATATTTAAACGAGTATATTAAAACACACACACACGATGATGCTCTCGCTATTTTGTCCTAACATTTAGTCTACAGATATATTGTAATTTTAAGGAATTTTGTTTATAACAAAATTATTGTGATTATTGCTAGAAAAGAACACATTTTACATAAAGCAAAGGCGAACCCAAGCTATCTAAGTTCAAAGTTGTAATAAATATTCTATATACAATTTCAGCTAAACTTTCGTATTTCCTCTATATAAATTTTATGAGTTTCAGAGCCGGATTGCCAAGAGGTCTTCTTATCTAAAACTCTATAACAAGGGAAGCCCTTGAACTACGAACATGGAAGTTTGTTTTTTTTTTATCAAAAGTGTTTATTCAAACATCACTCTATTAACTTAAACTTAAGACTATCAACTCACCGATTTCCCCAATCGATTTTTGAAACCACAACCATTTGGAGCTCCAGCGTCTGGTCCTGAGTCATGGTGGCACTCAACAGCTCCCGGCGACTCTCCAATATGGAGAACATGACCTTCCGCAGGGTCTGGAACTTGTACGTCTCCCGATCCTTTAAAATAAGAATTATTATTTTTAAATTATATGAAGAATATCTAAAAAAAACTTACCACAAAGAGACGCTTCCAGATCTCCGACCATTCGCGCAGGACTTGCGTACATTCGGCCACAACTGGATCGATTTTGGTGAGGTCCTTGATGTTGACGTAGGTCTTAGGAAAGATGCCCACCGCCCGAGACTTTCGGGGACAGGAGCCGCGATACCAGTGGCTGCACTCCTCCACAATGTCCACCGAATCGCCCACGTCGAGGGCCAGGCCGAAGCGGACATCGCCGTGCCAGTTGTGGACGGCTGGAAGAACAGGAAGAGCTGATATTAGAATCCACTGGATTACAACCAGTTGCTTTGCCTTCTTGGCCGTGACATTGCCCCGGGATGGACTGTGTGGCGGCGTGGCAATTACAGTGCTACCCGAGTGGCCACTTGAGCATGCCACGAGTGGCGGAGCAACAATAAATACTTCAACTATAAATAGGCAAATGGCTATGAGGAGGAAATATGTTTCTACAAGGAGGATGATGGTGGATGGTGGGAGAGGGTGCTGCCAGGAAGGGAACAATGGGCCATCGAACACTTTGGCTCTCAACTCCTCGCCCAAACGGAGCCAGAACCGAGTGAGAGACTCAAGCTGGTGGCAGGAGCTGGGCTGCTGGATATGGTGGCTACAGGAACGTCCTACACTGGCAGCAAGTTCCAGGCCTTGCCAAGAATTCTAGTTGTCTTAGCCATTTGGTGTAGTCTTCTCTTCATAAACTTTTGATTTCAAAAGTTCAAAAGTATTTTTTTAAAAAAAGAGACATGACGAATAGCCTAAATAATTTAAATTTCTTGGAATGATTGAGGTTTCTCTGAAAATTTTTTAACGTGTATCAATTAGAAATGCAAGGCACACTCTGTAGTCTGGGAGGCGCCGCAAGAGGAGGAGCACATGGTTGTTGTTGATGGTGGTGCTTCTGCTTCTGCTTCTGGTGGTGTAGCTGGAGCTGTGTTGGGGATGTGGATGTGGATGTGGGTGTGGGTGTGGGTGTGTGTGTCCCTTGTTGAAAGACAAACGAGCGAGCACGGCATGAGCATATCAACGAAAGGAGCTAATAAAACGCACGCCCAGGCAGGCAGACAGACAGACAGACAGACAGGGAGTCAGAGTGGGGCATGGAGGGGGAGTGATGTAAAATGGAATGCTTCAGTGCCATGAAAATGGGCAAACTGCTTCCTGTTGTTGCTTCTGGGTTTGCTTTTTTCTGTCGAGTCTACCCGAGTGCTTTATGCTCCGACTCTGCCAAGCAGCCAGCCTGCCATTCCGCCTCTAACTGGCTTCAATATGCGATGCCCGGTAGTCTGATTTAAATTAATTCTGGAGATGCTAAATAGCAAGAATTTTATAATTTAAAATGCCAGTTGAAGATCTCGCTCTGCCCTGCCATGCCACTTCAACTGGCGCAGCCAAACACTCCACCAAATGAGCACACACACACACACACATGTGTGTGTATAAACCAGTGGTGGGCAAAACGCACACATTTATAACATTTGATTGTGTGCGTAAGCAGCGAAAAACAAAGAGAGCAACCCATTCACTGAGCGAAAAACTTTGTGTACTAATTCGTTCATCGGTAATTTTGTAAATATTGCACAAAATAAGGTACTTTTTGTATTTTTCAGACTTGTATAATGAATTTACACAATTATAATAATAAAATATGAAAATATAATACAAAAATAAAAGAAAAAATACGAACTATAATAAAATTAATAAAGATAATAAAAAAAAATAATAATAGGAATATTAGGAACAAATAGGAACAAATTAAGCATTGCGCTTCCCCATCCATATTTTCTATAAAGAAAAATTTTTCTTCCCAAATTTCAAGAAACATTTTTCTCAGTGATTTTTTTGTCGCAATGGTCGTGCTCCAGTGAGGTCCGATCATCGAATAAATTCATTTTCATTGGTAGAACAGAATATTTTTGGCGCTCAAATGAAATGAAATGAGAGAAAAATGCCAACTTTGGCCCTCTCACGAAAGCTAATGAGAGTGCTTCGGAGAGGAGCGAGCTCGCTCATACTGTGCGTGTGCCGGCAGCGCTGCAGCAGAATTTTTGGCCCTATGCTCGCGAGTTATGGGAAATGAGAGTTTGCCCACCACTGGTATAAACAGTGGCACTTGGAAAAACAACTCCCCCCTCCATAATGGTAGGTGGAAACATATTCATTCATTTTCCCATGCCAGGGAGCATAGATCAAAGAAAAAACCACCTAAAATTAATAGCTTCAAGTTGTGACTTTTAAGATGAACCCCCGACCACAGCACATTTTCTCGCCGTGTACCCCGCATACCAGCCGGAGCAGGCAAAGTGCCAGCCAAGCGCTTGCACTATTTAGGTCAGTCACATTAGGCAGGCGTCGGTCTGGCCATCAACTAACCCGGAAAACTCCCGCTTTTAGGGAATACCAGGCTGAAGAGGTTCAGCTTTAGAGGGAATTTTATTAATTGTTATTACGAGGCAAGAGCCAGAGCTAATTGCTTTAAAAAGGCTCTAATATAATCTACTACTTAGACTTTAGTAATGTGTTATGTTTTCTCTCAGTGCACTCTACATGCTAATGAGCATGGAAAAGTTGAAATATTAAATTTCATAAAGCTGACTAGAAGTGGCACTGGAAATTGGCAGGATCCTCATCGTGGTTGAGGCCTTTAATTACTTTTGCGATGAATGTCATATCCCAAAAGGATATGGCTCGGCTTACATCACCACAGCCCAGAGGGGCAGATGAGCGGAAAAGGACAAAGCTGGGAGGAGAACGGGGAACACAATGCTCCATTCCAACAAGTCCGCAATGTCAACAAACGTATTTAAATAAAAAAGTCGTTAAGCCAAGTGCAGGGGGGGGTCTGGCAGAGATGGGCGGAAAATAATTTTAAATTAAATGAAAGAGCTGCCTGCCTGGCACTACTATGTGGCGCACTCGAGCCACAGCCACTGCAGAAGGGGGCGTGCCTGGGGAGCCCTGCCGCCCCGCCTCTCAAGTGCCTCCGGGGCGGCTCGAGAATTTAATTAATTAATTGTGTTTGGAGCGCGAGGTCGGCAAGGGAAAGGGTCGGAAAGGGAAACCGCCACAATGTGGGTCAAGTGGAGGGCCTAATCCCGCCCTTATTATCCTTTAAGGATGCAGTTCGAATGCAAAAAAAAGAGAATGCAAAATAAATAAAAAATCAAATACAACTGAGGATAGCAGAGCAAGGTTTCGATCCTCGGACCTCTGGGTTATGGGCCCAGCACGCTTCCACTGCGCCACTCTGCTAGTTGCTCGGGAGGTGACTCAGTTTTTAGATACTATTCCATGGTGATTACGATATTTTTGAGAAGGGAACAGATGTATTTTAGCCAAGTAGACTTTACAAAGCCATTATGACTCATACACTCGTTCCAGATTAATATTAAGTGAGTAATAGTACATAGATAGGGTATCTAGGATGTCCTAATCCCTATTAGTGGCAACTGTTAGTCTCAACTCAGAGAGGCGATCTCTGGCAACCTGTCCCTGACAGGAAGCATGACCCAAATGTCAATCAGATGTCATTATCACTGCCATTGTCTGAATAATGGAGTTGCTCAGCATCACTGGATGCTGACACTCGCTCCGGGGCCGAACAAAGCAAACTTTGAATCTGCCCCTCCTCCTGGCTATTAGTTGGAGAACAAGTGTGCCTGTGGATGTAGGTATATATGTACATATGTATGTATCTACTGGCATGGCTATACGTGATGTGCAATACTCGGAAATATTTGCTTACTATATGCATTTTGTGGCTCGTTATGGCTGGCATTACTGTAATTAAATGCATTTCATACTCGCATATATATATTTATACACAGACCGGATTGTTTGCTTTTTGTAATTTTGCATTTAAATGAGCTTTTCCCATCCACATGGCAACCATTTGGTGCTGACCACTGGCCACTGGCCCCAAATGTTCCCCCAAATCGAAAAGTCAGTCAACCCGATCAGTAACCGGCAACTGTTCTGGCCTATTAGCGGAAGTACTTGCCAATATTTGAACACTACTCACTGGGCAACTTGAAGAACTCATCGCTTGCTGAGCCGACGACAGGTAACAGCTGAGCTCTTATCTGGCCAGGGTGGTTGGCAGAAGGGGGAGCCACCACCCTACTCCACCGCATTTCCATAAATCAGCCGGAAGGCGGAAGGGGACACTCGTCCATCCGTCCATCCGGCAGTGTGACCGATAATGCGACCAACTGGGATGTTCTATGATAACTTTTCGAGTGTGCGTGTGTTTGGGTTGTTAATCATACCTCCACCTCCACCCCCTCCCTCATTGGTGGCCCACAAAAGGCGATTCATAAATAAATCGTTAAAGACGAATTATGGAAGTACAACTCACACTGGCAGGAAAAAGCAAATACCCTGCCGCCGAGCATATTAAACAATGGAAATGAATCAATTTTATGCGCACTCATGGGTGTATGGGTGTGCGAGTGTGCCAGTGTGCGAGTGTTCGAGTGTGTACGCAGTGGAAAGGAAGCGCTGCACAAATTTGTGCCCAGCTCCATTGGCCAAATGCATAAAATGAATATTAAATTAAAGTTGAAACTGAAATTGCCGCTGCGACAACGCCGGAATTCACTGGAAAAGGCAGCCAGAGAAGCCGGGCAGAGGCCCAGGCGGCGGAAGAAAACCAGAAGAGCAGCAGCAACATCCGGTGTCTCTCCGGCACAAACTCTCCCCAAAAAATTATTCATTTTTTTGCCAAAACTTTTAGCTTCAAATCTAACTTTGCAACTGACCCGCATGGCTGGGTCCAAGGCCCGAGGGTTGCTCCGCAAATTGTCCTCCGTTGTGCACTCGACTCGTTGCGCAATTGAGAGAGAATAGCACGCAGTTGAAGTTTTCTGGACTGAAATTATACATATTGCTTTCTAAATACTACATTTCATTATATTTTAGACAAAGAAGGAGATTAGATAGGCTTAATAGAAGTAGCTCCTATCTAGAACCTAGAACTGGTAGTTCCCTTTTCTTTTTGTCTTCCGATGCAGATATTACTCATCTGGGGGAGCTCCTCAGGGACGTGGACAAAGAGTGCGTTGGTAATGAAGTCATTGCCCAGCACGTGGCTCCGAAGAGCAGGATGCAGAGAAGTGCAGGAGCTGGGGGCGTTGGGCAAGGTTAGGGCGTTGGCTTGGCAGCAGTTCGAAGCGCTAATGATGTCGGGAGCCATCTCCTCGGTGACTGACTGATTGATTTGTGTAAACTTTGACCGCTCCTGGTGTCCGACTTGGTGGGGTTAAATGTGGGGCACAGACATCAGTGGGCACAGAAGCCACAGAGCAGGGAGTACTGGAGCTATCACATGGAATATGGAATACTCTTTCTTATCTCTTGGAAGAATAAGAATATTTATTTTCAACCGAATCAGCCTTTTAACCCAATCAGCATGCCTTTGGCGAGAGTATCTCCACAACAATGGAAATTGGCGCTTATCTGGGCAACAAATAAATCCACTGAAGCGGCACTAAATGAATTCAATAAACATGGGATGCTGCATCAGAAGACAGTCTTCCGCCTCTGCCCTGCCCCCTTGGCAATTTGTTAAGCACTGCCATTGAAGCGAAAAGTGTGACGAATTGCGGAAAGAAAACAAGTGGCGAGTCTTCAAGATCTACTTTCTTTGTTCTGGCGAGAGTCCATGCCTGTCCACACCTGGTGGGTCTTAGCCTGGTGGGCCATTATTGGCAAAAGCGACAAAGAAAAGCGGTAGAAGAGCGGCAGAAGACACTCTGTATATAAACACATCAAATCGCAGCGTGGCAGCAACAGCAAACAGGAAAATCTCTTTGAAAAGCGCACAAGGTGATGGCGAGGTGGCAAGTGCGGAGGGGGGGATGATGATGCTGCCAAACAGTTTGTATACAAAAATAAGTAGAAAAATCGCTTTTCCTCCCCGACACTGCGGGGGTGGTTGGTATCCGGCGTTTCGCGGAAAAAACTCTGAATCGCCTCAAAAGGCAACAATAAAAACAAAGGCGACGCACGTGACGTACACCGGAGGGGGTGGTTGGGTGGTTGGGTGGCACGAGGGATGCATATATTTTCCCTTTTTTTTTTTTTTGTTTTTAATTTTACTTGAACTCACCAACGCCGTATTTGTTGTTCGATGGTATCCACATTTTGTCTGCTGCTTGCTTTCAATATATGTATTTCCCGAAAAAAGGCCGAAATTCCACTTCCAATCGGCCACTCCCTCCTGTGCTCCCGCCTGCCTGTGATGGAGCCTAAGTCTCAGTGACTTGGGGACATTGGGGGAAAGATTTGCGTTTATTATTGCTTATATTTTCTTGTCCACCATTTTCGCACACACACACACACACACACACACACAGCCACTCGCGAGTCGCGACACTGAAACTTTCGCTTTTGTTGTTGGTTGGTTGGTTGGTTTGGGGGGGGCTGCTGCGACGCCCCTCTATCCCACTCTCGCTCTGGCTCGATTAATAACTACAACTACGCGCACCACCAGCCACCCAACTTGTCTACATTGTTGATTTTGATTTTGGCGTTGATGATTATCGCCCAGCTAGGTGGAGTGGATGTCTCGAAGTGGTGGCTTTTGTCGGCCTTTGTTGCCTTTTCGCGCACACACAAAAACACGAGAAAATCAATACGAATTTCGGTCTCCCAGCTGCAGTCGTCGTGTCGTCACTCTCCTTTCTTTGCCAGCCCACTAATTTTCTCCTTTCTCGGCTGATAATATCTTGTGGCGCTTTGCTATTTCCACTGTAAGCTTTTCCGCGTTTTCCGCACTTTTCGGGGCCAACAACAAAAATCGCGATCAGCTGTTGGCCAGGGTTGCCGATTCAGAGGGGTTTCGAAATAAACAAAAAACAACCTTTCGCGAATTAAGTTTCAGTTTCTAATATTTTCCACAGTATTTGATAACTCCTTTATTTCACGAAATACACACGTCCTTATGAGTTAATCAGCTAGTGGCCCAAAAGGGGAAGGTTGCTGGTTTCCTTCTAATGGACTTTTTTTTGCGGAAGGACTTTTCGTTTGCTTTTCAAAAAGTAATATCCTCGCAAAGATTTATTATTCGATACTCTATGCTTTTTATAAATTTATTTATTCCGTTTATCCAGCGGGATGAAATTGCGATATCGGGTATTGCGTTTCTAATTAAAAAACTTTCGGAGCGCTTTAAAAAATCGCAAACTTCCGGGACCAACAACAAAGGTCCGCCGCACTCCGCTGTTATCATGAATCTGTTAAAATTTCTGTTATTCTGTAAGATGGAGTCCAATCAGATTGGACTCCAGTGTTGCCAGATGCTGAGCTGAATTTCCTCCCCAATTCGCCCTAAAAAATCCAGCTAATCTCTAAACTTGAATTTTCTATTTGAAATTTTAAATAACACCCCCAAACACCATTTCGGCATTAATTTAAGTATCAATCAAAAGAGTTTAAATAAACTTTTTCAAAAGTCCCCAAAATCTACGGGGAAAAACCGCTAATCTGTTGTTTACAGCTTGTTAACAGTGGGAATTTCCTCCGAAATTGTTGGTATTTTTTCTGGTGTTCGCTTATTTTTGAATTTATACAGGTTTTTAAAACAAAATAAATTGTTTTGTTCTCAATGTTTATAATTTCCTATCCAGGTAAATATATAAAGTAGAAAATAGATATTTACACAGGGTGTTCAGGGTACTTCGTTGGCTACACTAAATTTAGAAAAAACACCTCTGTTTTTCCACCTCCAACAACAAAATATGTGGTTAGCTCTCTTCTTTTTCTAACAGCAAGACCGACTGGTTCAGCGCTGCTCAAAAAATAAAGATTTGAATACCTCGACCAGAGAAATTGCTAAATAATGGTAAGCATGAGGACCCGATGTCCTGCAGAGTCCTTGGAAGCTATGGGCAGAAGTGTATTTTTTGTGGAAATGGCGCAAAACCTCTGCACGTGGCGGCTAAACAACATAACCTCACTAACTCTTCGTACTCCATTCGCAGGCTGCTGCACCCAAGGATATTGAGAAGCCCCATGGCGGCGATTCTGCCTCTGTGCACCGCATCCGCATCACCCTGACCTCCAGGAACGTGCGCTCCCTGGAGAATGTGTGCCGTGACCTGATCAACGGTGCCAAGAACCAGAACCTGCGTGTCAAGGTGGGTGAAGTGCTTCCTTTCCAGCTTCCTGAATTTGCATTTACCTGGAGGCTTCGCGTGCCTGCAAGACGCCTAGCCTAGTCATTAATAAATGCTAGAGAAAATGCCTGAATCGGACATTACTTTGGCCCTGATTCTCCCAGGGTCAGAGTATAATATGGTTCAGTTAACAGATCTTTAAAATATTTCTGATTCTGTAACTAATACTAGTCTTCATTTTTATTCCAGGGCCCCGTGCGCATGCCGACCAAGACCCTGCGTATCACCACCCGTAAGACTCCTTGCGGTGAGGGTTCCAAGACCTGGGATCGCTTCCAGGTGGGTTTATCTTCCAAGAACTGACTATTACTTCTGTTATTGGGCAGACCTGATATCGAGACTAGGCTTACCTCAGCCTTTTCGCAGTATCTGTATGGTCTGCCCAGACTAAACGTGTTCTCATAGTCCACTTTGATGATTCGCCTCACAATTTGGCTCTCCGAATTCGACAAATTACTAATTTAGCTTCTAGAAGAGTATCTTATTCTGTGACATGGTCTAACCCGTCTACTTTATTTCTAGATGAGGATCCACAAGCGCATCATCGACTTGCACTCCCCCTCGGAGATCGTCAAGAAGATCACCTCGATCAACATCGAGCCCGGCGTAGAGGTCGAGGTCACCATTGCCAACTAAGAAGTTTTTACCTTTTTACAAGGCGTAAAGCTTTGCCTTCCAATAAAAAGCAAAACTTTACCTAAATACATGTTGTTTATTGATTATTGTGCGGATTGTTGGGGCGTGCTGTACTGGAATGTGTTTCTCGGGCTGTTATATACCCGGATATGGTCTAATAGTAGTCTGGAACTGGGGCACAGGCAATCTTAACAAAGTCTGCATATCGCACAGTGCTATTGTTGTTGACATTCGCCTCCCTGAAGATGTTGTCCACCTCGCGCATGGACAAGCCCTCGCCCCAGTTCTGGAGGAGATTGCGCAGCTGCCTGGCCGATATGGTGCCCTTGTTCTGGGGATCGGCTGCCTTGAAGGCGGCAATCACCTCGTCCGGCAGGCTCTCCACCTTGGAGTGCTGATGCATAATGTCCAGAAAGTCGGCGAAACTCATCTTGCCATTCTTCTGCTTTAGATACGAAACCAGTTCTTGAATGGTGGGGGAAAGACCCAGGGAACGCATAATAACCTGAATGAAGAAGTAAACATTGTGTTAATTACTTTTGTTGGTATGTGTCGATAGGGCTGGGAAAGAGACTTACAGTTAGTTCGTCCAAATTGTTGATTTGGCCCGAACGGGCGAATAGATAAAAGCACTCGCGGAATTCTATAGGTGGGCAGATAAGGAAGGTTTTTAAAATGAATCATCAATGAGTTTTAGGAATACACACCATCAATATCCTGTTCTTTGAAGTAGCGAGCCTAAAAACACATTTTCGGGTATAGAAAGTTGCATAAAAAATGGTTAATGGGGGCATTCAAGTGGAAAGTTCAGTTGGAAAGAAAGTGTTCTACTTTCAATAAAGGGATTTAAACTTATTTCTTAACTCACCATTATTTAGAAGTTTTTATTTTGATAACAAAAAGGGAAAGAACACAAACAACAAATACGGTAAACAGAAGTAACGAAAATAAATAAAATAATCAACGAAATCAAACAGGTAGTACGGCAGTGTGACCAGACAACACGAAAAGCATCCACCAAAATATCTGATAAGAAGAATCGATAACATATCTGCCAATCGAATAGTTTTTTTTCAAAAAAAAAACTGTTTTTTACTTTCAAACTTAAATTAAAATTCTTCAATGAAATAAAACTTCAGTTTGTTTTAAAATGTATTTATCTTGCGACACAATTACACAAGTCAGAGCACACTGTTGTATTTAAATATTAAAACAACATCATTTAGTTATTGTACAATAAAAAATATCTGCTTCCCATTGCATACAAAATCTGAAACTGCACCTGATGATCTTAAAAACTAAGGTCCTCTTCAAAACAATTTATAAGTAGTATAGTAAAATATGCGTGCGAGCCACAACAGCTACGCTCAAAATGAATTTGTGAACATCAAAGACTAAGAAATATAACTTAAAGAAGCAATAAGCTAATAATTTGTGTCCAAATTTTGTAGATAGTCGAAATATTAGTTGTATTTGTGGGTTAGGTCTGTATCTGTATCTGTGGTTGGTTGGTTAGTTAGTTATGCGCCGATCCGCAACTACGCATCTCCGGCTAATGGGCATTAAAGCGTTTCCGTCTCATATACACACACATATTGGTAGGCATAAGTACGTCGGTACCCCGGCTTCCTCGGCTTGGTTGGCTAATGCACATTGATGATGGACTCTCTGCCCTTGCCCACGCCCACCCAGCGTACAGGCACGCTCAGCTCGCTTTCTAGGAATCGGACGTAGTTCTGGGCATTCTCCGGCAGCTCCTTGAAGTTGCGAATGTGCTCGGTGGACGTTTGCCAGCCGGGCAGCACGGCGTACTCGACCTCGATGGCGCCGAGCTCGGCGATGGTTCCGGGGAAATGATCGAGCTTCTCACCATTGGGCTTCTTATAGGCCACAGCCACCTTGATCTCCGGCAGCGTGTCCAGGATGTCCAGCTTGGTGATGCAGATACACGTGTATCCGTTGACCAACGAGGTGTACTTCAACAGCGGTATGTCCAGCCAGCCGCAGCGGCGCTTGCGCTTTGTGGTCACTCCAATTTCAAAGCCTCTTGTCTGGAGAAGATCGCCAATATCCTAAAAGCCAAATCATCAGGTTGGAGTTAAAGACTATATTAGGTACTGTTTTTTACTCACATTCAGCTGCTCGGTGGGGAAGGGTCCGTCACCCACTCGCGTCGTATAAGCCTTGACAACGCCAATAACCTCGCCAATGGTCTGCGGCGGCAAACCCAAGCCGGTCAGCACACCACCGATGCTGCAGTTGCTGCTCGTCACGTACGGATACGTGCCGAAGTCAATGTCCAGCATGGCGGCGTTGGCGCCTTCGACTAGGATGGTCTTGCCATTACGCAGGGCAGTGTGCAGGAAGCATATGGTGTCCTTGACGTAGGGGCGAACCTTCTCCGCGTAGTCCTTGTATCGGGCCAACTCCGCCTCCACATCCACGTTAATCGATGGGAACAAGCGCACATGGGTGGCCACAATAGACTTGAACCTAAGGAATCACAAGATAAGTACTAGATCCTCTACATATAAAGAAAACTCCTTACTTGTCGCTAAACAGATTGAAGTCTCCCAGAAGTTCGCCAACTCGGATACCGTTGCGAGTGGCTTTGCTGGAGTAGGCCGGGCCGATGCCCTTCTTGGTGGTTCCCAGGGACTTGCCACCCTTCTCGGCCTCCTGCATGCCATCCACGTGCTGGTGGAAGTCGAAGACCAGGTGAGCGCGGTCGGAGATGATCAGCCGGTTCTCCAGATGCTGCAGCCCCTTGGCCTCGTTCTTGAGCACCTCGTCGAAGAGAGAGGGCAGGTGGATAACGACACCATTGCCTGCAAGGTGACAAGCAAAAAGTTGTACTTATAAGTTCCAGTCTAGAGTCTACAGTATTTCCCCCATCTGCAGTGGCCTCGCTTTATTAAATGAGTAATATATTTCTTCCCCCCCGTAGTCGGCAAGTAATTACTCTGTTTCTGCAATCTCGCTTTTAGATAAGTCACTTTAGGCCTGTAACTTTATTTAAAAAACAGCTGAGACTCAATTCTTTTGTCGAGCTTTTCTTAAGTTTAACCAAACAATTGCGCCTTATATTTTTCCAAGAACCAATAACGCACTCAGCCCCTGAAGAATTATATTGATAGTTGCGCAGAATTATGGTCTAATTCTGCTAATTTCTTAAGGAGCTGTTATAAAAAGTGCTCGAGATAAGATGCAACTTGGGCTAAAGCGCCAGAATCAGGAGGTCTCAGGAATGATATCTATAGGGGCAGGGGAATTTGGTAATTGCATAACAAACAAAGTTGGCGAATCGGTTGGGGATCCATGGCAGCAATTTGAAATCATAATACCAGGGCACGCGAGCCGGGGTCGTCTGAATTGAGCCCGGAGCGGTTGGGAAATTAAAAATAATAAGTTAATTGCCTGATTAGAATAATTTTCCGCTATATGTGAGCTGGTTGAGTGCGTCCGTGTGTCATAAACGATATCTTTTTGTTGTGAGGGGACTTGAGTGTGGTTGTGGGGCTCTGATTATCTCATAAATTAGTCTTGTGACAAACGATGACGGTGCGGGTTCGGTTGTTGCTCTTGGCAAACAATGTCACCCCCACCCACAACCATACAAATCCCCTGCAACATCGATTAAACTTTGAAGCCAAAAGTATCAGGACAAAGTTGCGAAATATTGACAAACACGACCTTGACGGTGACAATCCGTGACATGACGTCACGTCGAGCACTACCAGGCACTAACCAGGAGGGTAGTGAGCCTTTTCCCCACGACTCTGATTCTCAATTATCTCAATTGCCCATCTACACAAATAGAAAACCTTTCATTTTCATGGGCAGGCGCTGTTTCAAAGTCAGAGAAACAGGCCAACTGACCCACGAGCCAATGTCAATGATGCACTGAATCTTGCCAGAAATTCCTCCCATACATCTGCCCGGGATATAGTATATATATATAGTACATACTTTTGCCGTAGAGCGAAGGAAAACTAAAAGCAAAACAAAACGTATATTTTACGACCTATACTGTATGCGAAAAATATTCGGTTTAGATTTAAATTTAAATTTTAAATGAAGAAAAAAAGAGAAAAAAAAAAGTGGAAAGAAATCGGGTTGCTTACTTTCATTGAAAACTTTTCTTCTCTATTCTTGCTGGCATGCTATGCTTTCTTGCCAAAAATTAGATATTCTTGCTTCCGATCTTGCTTATCCTTGTATAGATAGCCTAGGTCCTGGCTAGTCCTGGCTAGACTTACCAATCAC
The DNA here is from genome assembly GCF_017639315.1 of Drosophila ananassae. Lineage (NCBI taxonomy): Eukaryota > Metazoa > Arthropoda > Insecta > Diptera > Drosophilidae > Drosophila > Drosophila ananassae. Next base: position 7,990,406 of record NC_057927.1, read on the forward strand.
TGAGACGCACTTCTCGTTCACAACGCCGCTGGGCAGGAGATGGAAGTCGAACTCGGTGCCATTGGCCACCACAGTGTGTCCAGCGTTATTGCCGCCCTATGGGAGGGAATAGAAAATGAGAAAAATGAGTCAAGTAATTCCCAGATATATGTATTAACCAGATATATGTATGGTGTTGATATACAAAATTAGCATTGTTTGTTTTCTATAAGCCTGTCCGCCGTCGACGGAGAGAAAAACAAAAAACAAAACTTGTGTGAAAAATAAATAAATATATATCCGACTAGAATGTAAATTGAATCACACGGGGGACACATTGCGGGAATGGATTGTTGGCCCCACGTGCCCACTGCCCACCAATATCAAATGACAATAAACGAAAACGAAAACGTTCCACCCATACAAAAAAACTATGTATCTCACGGATACGTAGGCCCACTACTAGTATATTTCAATGATCGTTTCTTTCATTTTCTTTTTTTGGCAACTGTACAAAATTTCACATATTTTGCTAATCTGACATTTTGTTTTCTTTTATAATAAAAAATGATATGTGTATATAGAAATACAAACGATTAGCGACGCAAAAAAATAATAATAAAAAGCAGGGAAATTTCTGGACCTTCACAAATCATTGCTAAAAACCAAAAGCAAGATAATCAAAATGTTTACGCAGTGCCAAGGAGAGGGCTTACGGGTGATAAGATACGAGGAAATGGAAAGATCGGAGTCAAGGCGCAGTCCCAGTTCCCGTCCCGGGGCCTAATCACGGCGCAATAGGCGAGGCAGAATCAGAATCTGACTGGGAATCGCTCAAGGGGCGTGTCAGTCGTGTGACTCAGGAAGAGGGCGCGATAGTAGCTATGATTGGGAGAACTTGGGCATTATATAAGGGCACTGATAACAGGCCATCCCACCATCGATTCAACTGAGTCACAATGTTGCATAGAGACTCCCCTCCGTGCTCTCCTGCTCCCAACCTCCTTGCCATATCGTGCATTGAACCGCGTTATGAGGACTTCGGTGGTCCGGTTACCTAGCATAAATCAACAAGTTGTTGGCCGGAATAAACAGTCCATTAAAGCCAGTAGAACGCACGCAACGTCAGATATTCCAAATGTTTACCCGGCATGCTCTGGGAAGTTCTCGGAATCCCCTCTTCCCAGGAGGCCGAAAAGGATTCTGCTGGGACGGGGACGGGGACGGTACTTCCCGGTAGTGGCTATTGCCACCATGGGTGAATGATGTTGGCGGTTATGTAAACCTGGCACTACGCTGAGCAAGCAGACCAGATGTGGATGTGGATGTGGAAGTGTGGATGGGAATTAACGTCAGCGGAGAGGGAGACGGAAAGCGGCTGAATGGGCAGCAGTGGGAAAGAGATGGTCCGACCGAGTGACGAATTTCGCTGCGCCAGCATTGCTGGCAGACTTTCCGACGGAATAATAGTGCTGGTTGCGATTGGGTTTAAAGAAAATTTGCCAAGTTTGCAAATTATCGGTTTGTATCTGACAGATTCAATGCAACTTCAAAGATACTTTTGTATCTACAAGATACTCTTGCCATAAAAACTGCATCCGTTACCAAAACCACATGAGCTAAGTATTTTTTTTAAGCATTAGTTGAAAAGATACGATCTATCTATATACTAGTCATATAGTACTCCCCCGATCTTTCTCTGTTTAATCAAATCTGGCGGTAAATCCGCCATGCAGCCAGCTCTACGGCGTACACACAAACACACGTGAGGCGAGAACGAGGCTGGCTGGCTGGCTGGCTGAGAACGAGAATGGAACTGGGCTGCCCCACACATGCGCCGCTCGCACGAACACTTGGACAAACAGCTCACGGGCGGAACACAGACGCAGCCACATGGCGGGCCCAGAATTGATAAATACAAATGGGAAGGCGAGCATGCGGCGCCCGAAAAGAGCGATAATAGTTGTGTAGTGAAGAAAATGTCGCGCCGCTGGTGAAATACGCAGATGCTGCTGGGATGCCCGTCTGTTTGGCGGGATGTCCTTGAACCAAGGATACAGTCGAGGCAGTGATTGCGACCCTTATCACTCGTAATGCTATGGCACTTCTTCTAGGGCCTTTTTCTTACCTGACACCTGCATACAATATCCACATCGGAGGCCAGCATGTCCACCACCTTGCCCTTGCCCTCGTCGCCCCACTGGGCGCCCAGGACAACGGCCACCTTGGACTTGTACATCTTGGTGCGGCCCTGGTGGAGCTGTTCGTAATGATTGCCGTTAATGGCGCTGGATTCTGACATTTTCCCGGAGCGGAGCGGAAAAGCACGGAACGCGGAAAGTCGTCGGGTCGGTTGGAAACTCGGAACTCGGAGCACGCTGCGAATGTGTAATGTGTCTCGTTGGTGTCAGTGGGACCAGAGGTGCTAGCAAAGCGGCAGATACGGATTTCGGCCTAACGCTTTTGACAGTTTAGTTTTAAATTTTATTACTTTTATGTTTTTTAGACAGAGTATCCATATATTATTTTCCAATTTATATATATTCGTTGATATATACTATTTCTTTGCTATGTTATCCAATAAAATTCTTCTAATCATTCCTTAATCTAACCACTTTGCGAAAAATGCCTTATAGACTAATGAGAATAAATCAATTTTGTGTTGATTAGTAGCGTTTTTTAAAGAATTTCGTATAACTCTCTTCCATAACTTGTTTATTGTAAAAAATAAAATATATCTCAATGTATGGGGTTGGTATTTTTGTATCTACCTGACACGGTCCTACCAAATCGAACAGCTGTTTGGAAAACCGCATTTGTTTACATTGAGATAAAAACCATGTCAGAGGCCGCGGAAAAATGTCACTTGTAAGTATACATTTTTGGACCCTACATTTTTGGAAAATCCTACAGTAACCTTAAAACCCCCAGCTGCCGGACAGACCCCTTCAAGTACACCTGTCCGAAGTGCAATGCCCTGTACTGCAGCGTGGGATGCTACAAGTCGAAGGAGCATCTCAAGTGCTCTGAAGAGTTCTACAAGTCCTGCATACAGGACGAGTTGTCGGGAGCTACAACTACTCCAGAAAGCCAGGAGGATATGCGAAAGATCTACGACATACTTAGGAGAATGCGAGAAACAGATGCCGGCTTCAATCCCAAGGATTTCGATGCCGACGGTCTGGAAAACCCCCTAGATTCGGATGATAACGATGAACCGGAAGGAGAAGACGATGAAGATGAGGAAGATCGTGTGCCCGGGGAGACCCTTGAGGAGGAGTTTGAAGAAGACATCGCTACCAGGCTCAAAGGCATCGATATCAACGACGCCGACGAAGTGTGGAGTAGGTTGACGGCTGAGGAGCAGGAGGAGTTCCAAAAACTGATCACCAGTGGAGACATCATGAAGCTGATGCCCGACTACAAGCCTTGGTGGCTCAAGCCGAAGAACTCCAAGATAGTGGTCATTTGCACGCCCGAAGAAGAGGCCAAAAAAGAAAATCCCATCCCAGAAGTACACAAAAACATAGCCAAGTTTTCGGACATTTGCAAAAAAGAACCCTCACCTTGTCTGCACTACAACCTGTGGAATATCATTAGTGCCTACGCTTGTGTGGCCCGGTTTTTTGGTGGCGAGCAGCGGACCAATGCCAGCGAGGCGGTGGCCCATCTGGTAAATCTCAGCGCCACTCTCAAGTATGGCACAAACTTCGAGGATGCCGAAGATGCGATTGTGTCCGTGGAAATGGAGGCCATCACCACGGGCAATAGTTCGGCAGGTGCTGCCGCTGTAGGAAGTGCCGGAGGTGGTACCAATTTTCTGGTGGAGAGTAGGGAGCAGCTGCAGCAAGACGCCCGGCAGCTGATGGCCACCCAGACGAACAAACTGGCTGCCCTGAGCGATGTCCTCCACCTGTTGCAGCAGACCAAGGCTTTGAGCAAACGGAAGAATCCACAGGAGGCCGAGTTCCAGAAGCTATTCGCCTTGGCCAGCGGGAGCGTGGAACTGGACCGCACGAAGCTGTCGCAGTTGGTGCGAAAGATTGAGTTCATGCTGTCATATGTGGCGCGGGAGGAGGTCCTTTGAACTAGCTGTCAGAAAAATAAAAATTTAGTTTTTAATTACATCCCTTTCCGTTTTGTTCTGTTGTGTTTGTTGGTTGGAAGGCTGGTCAGATGGACGCTATAATCGAGCCTTTAAGTCTTATAATGCAATCATTTTGGCATGTAGTCGGCAGTAAGGTATAGTAAATATTGTATTGCATGAAATCTTTCCAACCTTAATGTAACTATATAAGTTTAAGATACTGAAACCTTTATTCCTAAACCCAAAATGATAGTTGAGCGCGAAAACTTAAAACGATTAATCGGGTAACCGGTTCGGTATAAACCAGTTCGATAACTTCTTTCAGTGACCTTAGTATTTCGTTGTTTATTATTATTTAGCAGCTTAATATTTAGCTAATAATGAGAGTAATGATTCTAAAATGTGTAATTTTCAAACCAATCGGGAATGTATGAACCGGTTAGAATGGAAGGGCAAAATAGAAACTAAGAAATCAGCTGAAAGAAAAATACCAAAGAATACCGATGAAAACTATCTGCGCTGAAAGTCCCATCTCTATTCCGCGACTTTTTTTTAATTGGACGGATACGGATACGCGATATTTTTCTCAGACCCACTCGAGTGTAGTGCTTTTCGCTATTTTGTTACTTGGTAGGTGCTCCTCCGACACCTGAGGGTGGGCGTAACGGTCGCGGCTACATGTTTATCAAAACGCCCTGGGAAGGTGAAGCAGCAGCAGCAGCAGCAACAACAACAAAAGGAGCCACGCTCCGAACGGACTTAGAACATTTCGTGTAAACGAAGCGCTGGGTGTAGCGGAATTTCTCCCCGAGCTAGTGTGCGTGTGGCAACAACAGACACCCAATCGGTCAGAAGGTGCTCTTCGTTCGCCAAATCAGTGCAAAGTATCTAAGCAGGCACTGCCGTTTAATCGCAGTCCGACCTTATGTAAGGTCTATCTGGATAAGATGCAAATATTTACAGTTTCCGAAACGAGAAGTTCAATCTTGGAGATAAAACTAGTTAGGTGGGGAGGGGCAGGGCAGGGCAGGGCAGGTGGCTGCCTTCCGCTTATCGCCCCACGGCGCCCCGACGTGTTAGCCGAAAGTGTGTGTATGCATATGGATGTATTGGAAGTTGCTTATCTATCTTCTCAAATATGCGGAGTATGCGTCAACCTGTTTGTAAACTTTCTGTTGGAAATTTCTACTCGCGAAAAGCGCAGAGCCCGCCATGCTAAATAAGTCTATGACAGCAGCAGCCGCAGCAGCAGCATTGGCCATAAAATGTTTTCCAGCCAGAAAAACCTGATGGCCAGGCCGAGAGTAGCCCCCGAGAGTAGCCCCGCAAGCGCATCGATGGCAATGAAATGATGACAACAAATCGCTGACAAATCAAAGCGACACCACATCTCAAGACTCGCCCACCGTGTCATCAATCTCGGTTTGTGCTCGGCGTGTGTGGTGATTAAGTTCCAATGACTACGGCGCTCAGTGGCCACTGGCCAGCAACCGGTCGGGCAGTGAGTGGGTCTGCCTCTCTGATAACCGTTAGGCGGCCAATGTGCATCGGCATTGTTTACAAACAGCTGGCGGAGGGATTGTGGTCGAAACTCCTCCAGTGAAGCAACCGCCTGATAAGATACCGTACGAAGAGTTTTCCTTCCTTAGCTAGCTCCTGCCATCCCTCCAGTCTGCCAGCCGAATGAGTCATCCGAATCTAGGCCCCCTATCGGCGATAAGCCTTATCAATGGGCACACTTTCGGAAAGCCCTGAGGGAGCGAGGCATACATACAACCTCCAAAACTTGAGTTCTACCTGTTGCTTCAGTGCATAGGAATTTCTGAATTGAAAATCGAAAAGCAAATTAGCCAAACAATCGGTCGGAGTACATATTGTTCGGCAAGCGATTTGTTGGGCTAAGATAAACACTTTAAAAAAAAATACAAGTTTGCTTATAAACAAAAGAGTGCCGTAGTTGATGTTGCTGTTTCTGTGGTTAATTGTTGTTTATCGCATCGTCTATTTACGTAACATATGCTCATATTTTGTGAATAAGCCCCCACGCTTATTCACAACGCGTTATTAAACGCTTATTTATCTTGTGCGACTAATTAACTTTGATTCTAACATCGTGACTGGATCCCAACAGGAAATGTCCCACCACAGCGATGACCAGCTCCTGCAGGCTGGAAGCGAGTCCTTCTGGGAGCCCGGAAACTACAAACGCGCCACAAAGCGAATCGAAGATGGCTACAAGTAAGTTTTCTTTAAAAAAAAAAAACCGGACTAAACGCAGAGAGAAAAGCTAAGCTCAGAACTCCACTTTCTATCACGCATCTGACCAGACAAAAAAAAAAATAAAACTCAATGAATTTTATAGTTTTTTTTATAGTTTTTCTCTCTCTGTATAAACACTTGTCCCGCTGGGTCATTGCCAGCTGAATCCGTCGAAACCCAAACCCAAAACCCAAACCGGTTTGCATTATTATGATTTTTGTCTCATTCCGTACGCAGACTCTGCAATGACCTACAGCAACTGGTGCAGGAGCGAGCCGACATCGAGAAGGGATACGCGAAAAGCTTGCGCGCCTGGTCGAAGAAATGGGCTGAACTCATTGAGAAAGGTAAGTGCGAATCATCTCTTCCCAGACCCACTCCCACTCCCAGTTTCAGTCTCAGTCCAACTATCAGTCATCATGTAACCCCTGGTCATGTGTTTACACATGTACTCGTTCGCTTGAGGGCTTGAGGGTGGGAAGGTGGGTAGGTGGCGTGGAGGCGGGGCTCGGCCCAGTGGAGCAGCAACTGACCCGCTGGCAGTTGAGGCGTCAGCAGAAGCGTCACGTTGTCTTCCCCACTCTGCCGCCCGGCTCGCTGGCTCTTCTTATTTGCCACATTCTGTACATCGGCTCTGGCTCTGGCTCTGGCTCTGGCCATTGCTGTTGTTTTGCTTGCCGTTGTGCGATAAGTGGCTTAAGCTATTAATGGCGTTTTTTGTTACCTCGTTTTTGTCGGTACAGAAAGCTTCGCACTGTGGTTCAAAAATGCCGGCCCAATTTATTAAAATATGTTAATGAGCCATGAATTACTTGTGGGTTTGTTTATCCGCCAAACTGAGATTTGCGCAGGAAGTCTTTGGATTTTCACGGTTAGCTGGGGTGGAGATAAAGATATTGAGGAAATCCCTGGACTGTTTTCTTTGTTTTTCATCTATTTTAACAAAAACAAGGCCAAATAAATGCCTATGATCCGTAAACAATGGCATAACAAGTAAAATGGCAAATATGGCAGTAAAAATAGTTCTGTTCTTGATAAGCCTCTTCCTATTTCCCTGCCAATAACAGCAGCATTACGTTTTCGATGAATTCCAGTAGCTTATCTGCCTAATTGGGTCTCCTACCGTTTTTGGCGGATATACGGGACAGTGTGCCGGCTTCTTCGTGAAATGAAATCGAGTACAGCGCTGGCAAAGTTGGCAACCGCTTTGCCTCATTGCTGCTGTGACCGCCTCTGCACAGAATTCTCCGTGTCCACTTTCACAGTAACCAAGTGGCTTGTGGGCAATTGCAAAAGTGGCTGGTTACTAGCTCCGCCCTCCCAATCCGCCTCCTCCTCATCCCCATCCTAGCTTCTTGGGCCGGTCAGCAGAGTATTTGTGCGGAATTTGCCTAGCTGCGTCTAGCCAAAGATACACTTACAGATACACAGATACAGATAGAAACAAAAACAGAAACAGAAACACAGATACAGATAGTGGAAGCTAAAGCAGAAGCGCTGGCCGGCCCACATCGGAGCACCGGATCACCAAACCGGCACCAAAGCGTCGCTTGAAATGGTTTCGAAAATCAATGCGACGGGGAAAATAGAACGAGTTATTTCTGTGCTAAGCGTCTCAATTTCTATATTGTGTCGCTGTGAGTGTGTCAGGTTGGCAGCGGGCAGCATGGGGCGAGGGGTGGCTCATCCGATTGGGAATACTAGTGAGTCGTTAGGCAAACAAGTTTCGTGCATCGCCAATTATAAGTCCGACCATCGTACAAATTTGATTGCGGTGGTGCTCGCTCTTTGTTAGCGCCCAATAAAGAATTCCAAAAATGTGCGGTGTTCCTCGATCGGCACACCCATACAACCTAACAACCAAAACATGATACGCTCGCCGGAGCACACTTCTCGATATTCGCTTTCGCGGCTACAGTTGCGGCGGCGGCTGTGGCTGTGGCTGATTAGATAAGCCCGGTACCCAAGGGCCCCACCATGACGTCAGCGCCAATCACCTCAGCTCGGCGACAAACTCGTAATCTATTTATAATTGCGGATAGAATCATTAAAAGAGTGATATTGAACTCTTCCTTTCAATTGACAGGACCGGAGTACGGCACCACCGAGGCGGCCTGGAAGGGCGTTCTGACGGAGTCCGAACGCATCTGCGATGTTCACATGAAGATCAAGGACAACCTCTGCAACGATGTCAACACCCAGATCAAGACCTGGCAGAAGGAGAACTACCACCACACGCTGATGCAGATCAAGGAGCGCAAGGACCTGGAGGATCTGTTCAAGAAGGCCCAGAAGCCTTGGGCCAAGCTCTTGGCCAAGGTGGAGAAGGCCAAGGCCGACTATCACTCGGCCTGCAAGACGGAGCGCAGTGCTACCAACCAGGAGCGTAATGCTAACGCCGACAGCTCGCTATCACCGGATCAGGTGCGAAAAATATGACCTACTTTTCATAATCTATTTATTTTTTTGATTAGAACGAATCTCAATTAACTCATTAGAATATAATAAAAACATTATATGCCTCATATTAACTTAAAATTGATTTATTTCTTTAATACCAGGTAAAGAAAATGCACGACCGAGTGCAGAAAACCAAAGATCAAGTGCAAAAGTGTCGAGAGAAGTACGAGCAGGCCATTGCCGAAATCACCAAATACAATTCTGTATACATCGAGGACATGACATCCGTGTTCGATAAGTGCCAAACTTTTGAGAAGACGCGGATGGAGTTCTTCAAAGAGATCCTGTTCAATGTGCACGCCTGTCTGGACCTGACCAAAGTGCAAAGGTATTTAATGCTTTTTGAAAACATTCGAAATTAACACCCATATTAATTACTCTTCGGTTGACAGCCTGCCCCAAATCTACGAAGAATTCTACCACACCATCAACAATGCGGACCAGCAGAAAGACCTCAAATTTTGGTCAAATAAATATGGTATTAACATGGCTATGAACTGGCCGGCATTTGTGGTGAGTTTCTGACTTCCAACTGAACAAAGCACATTTTTTAAATATATTCTTCATATTTTTGTAAAAGGAATACACGGAAGAGTTCCGTGACATTGCCAAGGGCAACAAATCAAAAGAGGCACTGCCGGCAGCACCCATCACGCTCATCAATCAGCGACCTGTTGCCGAGGATGTGCACGTAAGCGTTGTCTACTTAAGTATCTAACTAACTGGGGAGACTAACTGGTCATATTTTTAATAGCAGGAATACCCCTCAACCAATAGCCTGAAGAAGAACACCAGCACCGTGGGCAGTGCCAGCAGCAGAGCCAGCATGAAGAGCGAAATATCGGCCACCCAGTCTTCAAGCACCACATCCGAAGCCAAAGCGTCGGCGGTAGCAGCAACAACTGCGACGACGGCAGCGGCAGCGACGGTGGCGGCTTCGAATCGCAATCCGAGCGTAACGTAAGTTGAAACAGTTTGTATTATTTAGAATTACACTCGACTGCTCGCTGGGAGACACGTCGCGTTGAATGCGCTCATTTTCATTGAACTAATTGATTTCAATTTGTGTATATACATTCGCATGCAGCAATGGCAACGGGAAAGTAGATTCAAATCCGTTCGAGGAGGAGGAGGAGTGGGATGAGGCCGACAACGTGCTGGTGGACAACGGTGAGCCGGGTGTGCCGGTCAAAGCGCTCTACGATTACGAGGGCGCTGAGAGTGATGAGCTCACATTCAAACAAGGTGCGTGGCATGGCTTGGGTTGGCGAGGCATGGCGAGACATGGCGATGCGTCCAATGCCGAAGCCTTCCATATGATGACGTTGCTAATCCCTCTTTGCTTTGCACTTTCAGGTGATGTTTTCGAGAAGCTTGAAGATGAAGACGAACAAGGCTGGTGCAAGGGACGCATGAATGGGCGCGTCGGCTTGTATCCGGCGAATTATGTAGAGAACATCAACGCGTAAGGCGGTCGGTCGGCCGGCAGGAAGGCAGGCGGGCACTATAGGCAGTCGTTAAGCAGATATATATGTATACAAGCATATACGTATATAAATTTACATATATATAGATTAACAGCGAAGTTTGGAACGCATCGCGGATTGCGTTTAAAGTAAAAAAGTCGTTGATGAAATTATTACCATACATATGTATTAGAATTGTTATGAGCAATCGCCGATCTATTGCATTACCCGAATAGTGCGGCATCCAAGGTATTATGCATTGGATCTTATAAGCAATGGATATATACCGATCAACCAACCAACCTACCAATCAACTCACCAACAGTAGCAATGCGGACCCTATCGGACCGATATAGAAGCGTACATGCAGAATATGTAACAGAAAACTTAGTTAAAAGTCGTAAGAACAGAACATTAAGTGTAAACGTGAAATGACATTACAAATTGAATGTACTAAGTAATTTATGCTATGTATAACACTAAAACTAAAACCGAAATTATGTACTTTTTGTCATGATGCAACTGCATTTTTACTTCCTCTAGAGGCTGGTAACTTTTTGGTTGCCAGTCGGGAGGATGAAACGAAATCTTTGGCAGATTTGGATATTGTACATGCATAGCATTTGTAATGCGTTTCTTAAACATTTATAATTTATGAAGTTTTGTGTACATGTACATTTTTAAATGACTTAAATTATTGAAATAAAAACAAACAAAAAACCATTTCTACCTTGTGAATACTTTTTGGTGAATCTAAAGAGTCTATATTTTAAGCAACACACCTGCATATATGATTTTTATAACTTATAGACAACAAAACTAAACCAACTCTTAACTAACAACATTTTTTCACTTTTTGCAGTCTTCTTGGAAACTCACTTGTTAACTACTTTTTATTGTATCCCTGGACTCTTGGTAACTGAGAGGGCCTTGGAAAATATGACAAACATCAATTTTGTCATCTTTCTCACAAAGTTGGCCATGGGAAACTTTCTTGAATTTCTATTTGGCCCAAACCGGCCTGCAATCATTTCAATTCATTTTCCGTCGAGCTCCCGAGCTGAACAGGTCAACTAAAAAAAACTACAAAATGGCAATTATATTAAAAGGTTTTGATTTTTACCTATTTATTTTATTTTTCGGTTTTTTCTTCGTTTTAATTTATTTTTTTTATTTATTTAGTTTTCATTTTTGAAAACAAGATGTAGTACGGAAAAATAGCTGGAACCCGTAATAAGTTCCCTTCCTGGGTAACTTTGTGGGCTTTCACAACCAGCTTGGAAAGGACACGGTTTGCGCCGTTTTGTGTCCTAGCCGCCTTCTCTCCAATGAGGGCTTCGCATTTTGGACATTCTGCTTTCAATTCCCGCGGAACTGAAAGCCTAATGCCCAGAAAGCGAGGCCTCCATTGTAGAGAATGCGGCTAGAGATATGGACACAGTGGCAAAGAGATACATCTTCAGTGTCGATAGAATCATCAAATTGATTTTAAATTGATACATTTTTATCTTCTTAAAGAATATTTGTATTTAAAATTTATATTTTTTCCATACTCCTTTAGATAGATTTTTATTTCGATTTTTTTTTGTTAATTTTTCCCATGGACTCCCTTGAAAATGGGAATAAGGATGGGACCGGCCTATATGGGCCAAAGCGATGGCTATATCTCTGCCAATTCTGACCCGATTCTTGAGCGGAATACCTTAATCGATTTGTGAATTGATTCCCCATTGATCTGCATTAAAACATCAGAACGAATTTTTATTTTGATTTTTTGTTAATTTTTCCCTTGGACTCCCTTGAAAATGGGGATAAGCATGGGACCGGCCTATATGGGCCAGAGCGATGGCTATATCTCTGCCAATACTGACCCGATTCTTGAGAGGAAGACCTTCATCGATTTGTGAATCGATTCCCCATTGATCTGCATTAAAACATCAGAACGAATTTTTATTTTGATTTTTTGTTAATTTTTCCCATGGACTCCCTTGAAAATGGGGATAAGCATGGGACCGCCCTATATGGGCCAGAGCGATGGCTATATCTCTGCCAATACTGACCCGATTCTTGAGAGGAAGACCTTCATCGATTTGTGAATCGATTCCCCATTGATCTGCATTAAAACATCAGAACGAATTTTTATTTTGATTTTTTGTTAATTTTTCCCATGGACTCCCTTGAAAATGGGGATAAGCATGGGACCGGCCTATATGGGCCAGAGCGATGGCTATATCTCTGCCAATACTGACCCGATTCTTGAGCGGAATACCTGAATCGATTTGTGAATCGATTCCCCATTGATCTGCATTAAAACATCAGAACGAATTTTTATTTTGATTTTTTGTTAATTTTTCCCATGGACTCCCTCGAAAATGGGGATAAGCATGGGACCGCCCTATATGGGCCAGAGCGATGGCTATATCTCTTCCAATACTAACCCGATTCTTGAGAGGAATACCTTCATCGATTTGTGAATCGATTCCCCATTGATCTGCATTAAAACATCAGAACGAATTTTTATTTTAATTTTTTGTTAATTTTTCCCATGGACTCCCTTGAAAATGGGGATAAGCATGGGACCGCCCTATATGGGCCAGAGCGATGGCTATATCTCTGCCAATACTGACCCGATTCTTGAGAGGAATAACTTAATCGATTTGTGAATCGATTCCCCATTGATCTGCATTAAAACATCAGAACGAATTTTTATTTTGATTTTTTGTTAATTTTTCCCATGGACTCCCTCGAAAATGGGGGTAAGCATGGGACCGACCTATATGGGCCAGAGCGATGGCTATATCTCTGCCAATACTGACCCGATTCTTGAGCGGAATACCTGAATCGATTTGTGAATCGATTCCCCATTGATCTGCATTAAAACATCAGAACGAATTTTTATTTTGATTTTTTGTTAATTTTTCCCATGGACTCCCTTGAAAATGGGGATAAGCATGGAACCTGCCTATATGGGCCAGAGCGATGGCTATAGCTCTGCCAATACTGACCGGATTCTTGAGAGGAATACCTTCGTCGATTTGTGAATCGATTCCCTATTGATCCGCGTAAGAGATACCCAGTTTATACGAAAATTTTTGAAAAAATGGAAATTATTCATGAAGATACCTCATTATAGAGACCCCAGAGGGAGAGCAGGCAATAGGAGATGATGATGAGCCACTTGAGCACCGGCGGGAAACAGAGAGTAGTATCTGTAAGCAGGGGCAAGGTACCTTGCCAATATAAAAATATACAAAAAACAGAGAGCGGAAGCGATGATAGTGGTGCAGCCTCGATAAGGCATCTCAGTCGGAAAACGAAGCTCAAACAAAAAACACGATGGACTACGTCCGGGCTTCAACCTGCTGCCTCCTAATCTTAATCGCACTTATTCAACAACCTTCCGGAGCTGCCGTTCATGGAAGCGTGTTCAAGGACCTGACTACGCACCAGGGGCAACAGATCATGCGGAGTGCCAAGTCGGCGCAGATGCTCTCCTTCATGGACACCGACGCCAATCCCTGTGACGATTTCTATGGGTATGCCTGTGGCAACTTTGCACGCTTTAATGGCGCCACCGCGGAGAAGGACACTAGTATCAGCCAGGACATGTTCGCGGGCTATTTGCGGAGGGTGAGGCAACTATTAAACCAACCCAGAATGAGCACGGATTGGCCAATGGAGACGCTTGTGAAGTACTTCTACGAGTCGTGCCTGGACACGACGTCTCTGAGAATCCATCAGCGTAGCCGGATCATCAGTGTCTTGAGGGAATTTGGAGGAATGCCCGCCGTGGAGGGTGATTCCTGGACCGGCATCGACTTTGATCCGCTGGAAACTATGGCCCAGCTTCTGAGCCGATATGGAAAGCTAACTCTACTCGGTGTCTACGTCTCACCGGATTATAAAAACTCGCAGATCAACCGATTGTACTTGGGCCAAAGGAACGATCTTGTGCCAATCGACGAGTCAGCAAAGTTGGCCAAAAAGCTGGAGATTCAGATGAGGCTTCAAAATCTACTTGGACTGCAGGAGGGTCGTGCCCGAAAAACGGCTGAGGAGATCGTTGAGTTGGAAGCGGAGCTGTCGCGCAATGCGCAGGACTGGAACCAGGACCGGGATCCGAGGCTAAGGAATCGCCTGACCCTACTCAGCAACATGACTGAAACTTATGGACGTGTTTTAAATATGACCCGATTTGTGAAAACCTGGCTGGGTCACGAATACAATCTTCCCGTTTACGAAAGCGTGCGCAGCTATCTCTCCCAGCTGAAAAAGATCCTGGCTAGCACTCCCAAGAGGATACTCGCTAACTATATGCTATCGAGCCTGCTAAGGGACTATGAAATACAGGTGGATGAGAGTCATCAGGAGGCGATCTGTGCCGAGCGACTGACAGTTCTTATGCCCGATGTGGTGGATCACCTGGTTTACAACTCTCTGGAGCAACAGAGTCCGCATATAGCCAACGATCTAAACAATCTGTGGCGGGAGCTTAAGGCCACCTTCCAGGAGATACTGAGCTCCGATGACCTGAAATGGCTGAAGCAACAGCCGCGCGACGATCTGCTGGAGAAACTCAAGGATATGTCCTTCGAGATAGCCGGCGGCAAGCCTATGGACTTTGAGGAGCAGTACGGCGCCTTGGTGATTAGTTCGGCGGATTTCTACGGCAACGTGCAACGACTGCTGGCCCTTCAGGCGGCTAACTTGAAAGCGGATCTGATGCGAAGCTCCAGGAGCGATAACTACTACGATGGCGTCATCGAGTCCCCTTTCTATGTGACGGAGGCGAATATGGTGGTGCTGCCAGCCATGTACATGCAGCATCGCTATTTGTGGGACGATGTCTATCCCGCGGCACTTAAATATGGCACTTTGGGATACATTTTGGGCCACGAATTGGCCCATGGATTTGACGATCTCAACCGGCTATACGACAGCCATGGCAACCTCCACGACTCCTGGAGCCCCGATACCAAACTAATCTACGACCACGACAAAAACTGTTTGGCGGACCAGCTCGCAGATATGCGTTACAGTGGCTTAAAGCTGCCCAAAATGGAGGCCCAGGGCGAGAATATAGCCGACAATGTGGGCATCCGCATAGCCCATGCCACGTACGCTAAGTGGCTGGAGCAGCACTCCAAGCTTAAGGACACAGAGACACTGCCCAACATGCCGCAGACTCCACAGCAATTGTTCTACCTCAGTGTGGCGCAGTCAATGTGCTCTGATATACTCGAGGAGCGGCGCCCGGTCTTTGTCCGGAACAGCGTCCATCCGCCAAACGAGTCACGGGTGTTCGTCATGATGGCCAACAGCAAGTCCTTCGCCGAGGCCTTCCAATGCGGCAATGAGACCAAGCTGAATCCCCCCAGGCGGTGTGCGATGTACTGAGATTACCGAGATCTTCCCCGCCGTCTACAAACTTACGTCATACATTTGTCTCATATTATTTTAAATAAACTTTTGGTTCCGCTTCCAAGCAGTATTCTTGTTTGCTCTTCCCTGATCCTTATCGTGCGAATCTTACTCACCAAAACAATGGATCACCCAGTGCAGAATACGTTCTCCTCCTTCTCAATGTTCATAAACAGGTGGTAGAGAAGTTCCAGGGCATCAGGCCGTGCACAAGGACCATGATATAGACGACAGGTATGGTTGCAATAGGACTGAGCAATTAGAATTCGATTTTGCATTCATAAACAAAAGAGTATACCATTTTTAAAATATATATTTAAGAGAGGATTTACATGACACTGGGAGAACTATAAGAGTCGCCGGAAGCAGGAGGAGATAAGCGGTTGACCTACCCCAGCAGTATGGAGATTGTATAAGCATATGCAGCTGATTATACGGCCCTCACCCACCGACGGCTGTGATGGAAAGAGATCACAAAATCAGTTGAGTATAGCGCGGAATCATGATCAGTCGTCTGTGGTGGCTCCTCATCTTACAAGTTCCGATTTTGGCTCTGCCCACGGACACGGAGAACGTATTTGCCGACGACCTAACCTCGGAGTATGCCAAACAAATCATCACCGCCGCAAAAGTGGCTGGGATAAAAGGCATGATGAAGCCGGAGGTGGCGCCCTGCGATAACTTCTTCGAGTATGCCTGCGGCAACTGGAATCACCAGAATCCTGCACTGCTTCTGGAAAGGCCTATGACAGACACTTTCCAGCTGCTATCCGATGGCTTCAACCGACGACTCCAGCGTCTATTACGCTCCCAGACACTTCAATCAGAACTGGAAAAGAAAATTCAACGGTTCTTTCTTTCCTGCAGCATCGCAAATCGCGACGATGTCCTCTACAAGGTGGCCCTTGAGAATGTCTACCGGGAGTTTGGTGAAATGCCGGCAGTAGTCGGTGCCCAATGGAACTCCTCCGCCTTCAACTGGTGGCGAACAGAAGCGCAAATCCATCAGAAGTACGCCAAGGGACTTATTTTCGGAGTCGAAATAATGCACGACATCAGGAACACGTCGATAAACAGAGTTTATCTCAGTTCACCGGACCGACCTGGAGCCGGTTTAAAGGACTCTCCCTTATTCAAAATTTTAGAGGAAGCTAGCATAGCGAAGGATCTTCAGAACTACCTCGGAGTGGGAGCCAAGGAGGCCAATGACATTGCCAAAAATCTATATATCTTTGAAGGCAAGCTTTTTGAAGGTGATTCCTCCATTTCATTTGAGGATGGTCATTCGTTCTATTCAATGGCCGAGTTGGAGGAGAAGTACATCTCCTACCTGAACTTCACCGAGTACTTCGGTTTGATTTTCGGAGAGGGAAATATCCCGGAAAAATTATACGTCTACAATGACGAGTTTCTGGACAACGCTCTTGCCTTGATAAAGAACACTCCTTCCGCCACGCAGGCCAACTATATCCTCTGGCACCTTTTAGAGGAGTACTTGGTGGACTCCAACGACAAAGATCTATCAAAGTGGTGCGTTGGCCAAACCAAGAAATACTTTGGCCAGCTCACTGATCATCTGGTTTACAAACGGTATCGCAGTTCCAAAGCCGAGGAGGAAGTGCTATCCGTTTGGGAAGAAATTCGGGGCATCTTCCGGGAGCACCTAAAGGGCGACAAACTGGATTGGATAACAAACGCCACCAGGCAGCTGGCCATCAAAAAACTGGACAGTATGGAATTGAACATTAGCTCCTACGATTCAGTAGACTTCGATAAGCTCTTCGGGCCAGTGGAAATCGATATACACAACTATGTCGCCAATATCCAGCATTTGCTTTCGGCCAAGGCTATGGAAACTGTGGAGAAGTTAAAGATCCCAGGGTCTTCGATAGATGCCCCCGAAACACTCAGCTTTACGCCAGCCTACAATATCCAAGAAAATAGCATCACCATTCCAGTAGCCCTGCTTCAGCCTCGCTATTTCTGGAGCGCCGAGTACCCAGAGGCCCTTAAATACGCCACTTTGGGCTACCTAATCGGCCACGAGATGGTCCATGGTTTTGATGACAGCGGGCGGAGCTTCGACGCTTCTGGCAATTTGGCTCCCTGGTGGGACATTAAGAGCCGGTATGAGTTTGAAGAGCGGAGGAAGTGCTTCCAAGCCCAGTATCACGCTTACAAGTATGGTGGTTCTAAGTTGCCAGAAACCGAGAATCAAGCAGAGAACATAGCGGACAACGCCGGGGTCAAATTTGCCTACATTGCCTACGAGAAATGGCTGGGCCAGCAGACGGAGGAACGAAAGGAGCGGGAGATCATGAAGGGATTGGACCTCAACAGTCGTCAGTTATTCTTTCTGGGATACGCCCAACTTTGGTGCGACGATGTCCATAAACTCATTCGATCAACTTTGGCTAAAAATGACGAACACGCTCCCAGCAGATACAGGGTGATTGGTTCTCTATCCAATTTCCAGGAGTTCTCCTGGGTCTACAACTGTTCTCAAGAGGCTCCTATGGATCCGGAGTACAAGTGTGCCATTTATTGAAGAAGCTTCTTTGGTACTAAATATTAATCAAATTATTGTTTATTTTTGAGGTTACACTGGTTTGTTGTCAGTTGTCACCTTTTAAACAAAATTGAATAAAATTAAATAGAAAATTATTCCTTATCTTATCGTTGGCATCGTTGCTATCGAGAAGGGTGGTCTAGATTCTAGAGACGCATTCGGGGGACTCCAGCGTATCTATCCTACGGATGCCCAGGATAACGACAATGTGCTTTGCCTGCATATTACGGGAGAATATCTACCGGACTCTCCGTAGAACTGCAATTAGCTGTAAACTAATTCGATTGTATAATACATTTCTGAATAGCTTTCAGTTAAACTTTTATTCATTATTTGTAGTCTTCGAATTTAGGCATGTAATTTACATTTTATTTGTGTTCAAAGAAATGCATTCGTGCTTTGCTTAAAGCATATAATAATTAAAATTTGCATTGGCTTTTTCAATGTCACATCACCTGTATTTTTGTATATATGAATGCCTATGCAATTACTTAGCAAACCATATTTCACATCTTACTCTGTAGGCACTTGAAGAAGCTTCTGTTGTATTTGTTTACCTTATTGTTACCTTATAAGCTTATTTGTATTTGTTGTATTTGTTTGTTCTGTTGTATTGTTAGAAAAAAAATATTTTCGCAATTGAATTTCGAAAAACATCTGCGATTGTATGCCATAGTTTTTTGTTTTTATGGATAGAATTGGCTTGTACACATTTGTATTTTCACTTAGTAAATAATAAAAGTATGTTTAGAAGATTAAACGTTAAATTTTAATTAGTTTTAGGCATTTAAGAGAAGATTTTAAAAGATTCGAAAACCGAAAACCTACATTTCAAATGTTATTTAAAATTCTTTGTAGCTTTTTTAAACCAAAAATAATGATTGTTCGGATGAATCCAAAAGCTTAAATACCTTTGCAATTTTTATTATTTACATTTATTAATAAATAGTGATTAGCAAGTCGCACATGATTAGCACATGGGTCGCTCAATTGTCATTGCTTTTCGCGAAGTTCCTAATTATGAAAAATGCACATGGACTTGAATCATGAGTCGAAGTCGTTACTGATCGTGATCGTGAGTTTTTGCGCCAACTATGGGAATCCATTGTAAAGAATTAAAAAAATATGCTAATTTAAAAACTGCCATGAAAAATTAATTTTAGAATTTTATTTTATTGTACAAAGAAATAAAAAAATTCTAAAGAAAACAACGTGTTTGGGAGCTTTATCTAAATTTCTTTACTCTAATTGTTACAAATCTTCTGCAAACAGAATATACCTCAGCATTCCATTGTTAAATATTTAGAATATTAAAAAATCGTTAAATGTGTACCATTCATCATTCTTTATAGCTTTTTGTTTATCTTAATTGAAATAAAGCTTTTAAAGAGCTTGCTGGCCGGACTTGCCATTAAAATGAGTAGTTACTGTTCGGAAATGACGGGTTCTCTGATTAAGGGGTTATACGTCGAAGCACGCCTCTAAAAAGCAATAATATTTCTATATGAATTCCTATATGTTCTATTTGTTTTCGAGATATCGAGATCAGAAACTTTGATAAACCCTCGTTTTTCTCTATCTCTTTATATATAAAATGATGAAGATAACTTTAAAAGCATATTAATTTGTATATGCACATAATTATACAACAAAAAATAACCACTTGATTTTTTAAAGTTCTAAGTGCTTATAACCCCTTAAATGTAAAACGTCGGGGGTAGCCGCTTTTTGTTTGATAATACCCATTGATATTGGACTCGGGAATCAGTTGTAAATAGAATCGTGCATAGAACGGACATATAGGGGCTGCACTTGCCCTCATACTTACGGAACGGAAATTATAAAATAAGACGTTTTATCATGTCGAAAACTAAATATCATTTAATTCCTGTGGACGATTGTCGAATCGAGGAGGAAAATAATAATAATTTTCTTCATCTGATAGTGAAATTTGTTCTGTGTTTTCTTATAATATTAACAATAGTGTTTTATGCATGGGATTCTGCCAAGGATAGGCTTGAGAGCACTACGCTCAGTTTTCCAACAACTTTTGAGGAAGAATCAGATCTCCAACGGGAAAAAATTATGCAAGAGTATTTAGGAAGTTATCTAAATAATTCAGATATTGTATTTGAAAATAGTGACCGGACTATTGTACAGTATAATTTGAGTGGCCTTATCGAAAAAGGAAACGATAGCTCCGTAGACCTTCAAGCGGAGGAAAGTAATGTGAATTATATGAAATACATACCAGATGAATTTACGCGAACTCCCGATTTTAATGGCAGTAATGGGGCTGAGCCCCATATTGACCAAAACCAGACTGAGCCAAATATTGAGAGTTATTTGGAAAACGATCTACAGGAAGACTCTCTCAATTCTAGTTATCCATTGGAAACGGAAACGCACGTAAAATATTTTGTTAACAGCCCTCAGTGTAAAATGTTCCAACCGGATCCATTTGCCAAAAATATCATGAAGATCTACGACAAAAAACATTATACTGTGTGCGACCATAGTCCTGACATGATCACAGTAAGCTTCAACGAGACGGACAGCACCTTTAGCCTGAACAAGAACGAGAGAGGCGCCTCGTGCTGCTATAAGCAGATCCTTCGGGCAGGAAAGAGGACCCAAGCCGACAAGCACTACACGTAAGATGACAAAACATCATCCAGAGATAACCAATTACCGTGAATGTCCTTGCAGGCTTCATCCGTGCATTAAATTCGAGCACGGGTTTGTAGTGCCACGGCATGTGGAAGCCATGATCACCGAATGCCGTCGGCCGAAGGACCTTAAGGTGTCGCAAACAGATGCCTTCGCATTTGTGCATCCTCGAAATGATTCTACAAAGACTGAGCCTCGAAGACCGAGTGTCCTGCTGCTTGGCATCGATTCCGTGTCCCGGATTAACCTCCAGTTGACCATGCCCCAGTTGTACGAGTATTTGGGCGCCCAGCACTGGTTTGAAATGCAGGGTTACAATAAGGTAGGATTTCAAAGAATCCACAGTTCAAGGTCGAACTTTATTTCGCTTCTACTGCTCGTTTAAGATTTCAAGCCAAATCCAAAACAAGCGTTGATATGCTAACAAGCGATAGTATAAAGCACTAGTACATATGTATATTATTTATTATATAGTTTTCTTGCTTTATTTATATTCTTATAACTAATATAATACTAATCAAATAGCTTAAAATTAATTTTAGATGGGCGATAACACCTTTCCCAATTTGATGGCAGTGCTAACAGGGTTCAACAAGTCCTACGCCATTTCCAGCTGCCGGCCGGACGAGGTGGGTGGCTTGGACGCCTGTCCGTTCATTTGGAAGGACTTTAAGGACAAGGGTTATACGACAGCATTTGCCGAGGACTGGGGCCCCTTCTCCACTTTTGATTACCTGATAAAGGGCTTTCGCGTTCCGCCGACGGATGTCTATGCCCGGCCACTAGTCTTGGCAGTGGAGAAGGAGCTGAACGCGACCTATGACAGTGGAATGCCGCACTGCCTGGGACGAAGGCTGGCCTCCGAGTACGTCTACGATTTAGCGGTGGAGTTCACCAGGGTCAACCGGAACCGCACCTTTTTCGGAATGTTCTGGACAAATACATTCAGCCACAACAACTTCGCCCTGCCATCCTCAATGGACGCCCGCATGGTGACTTACATGAGGACATTGGACAGAAATGGTGTGATGGATAACACCATCGTTATATTCTTTAGTGACCACGGCAGCAGGTTTGGACCCTTGAGAAGATTGAGTAGCGGCTTCCTGGAAGAGCGCCTACCGTTTATGTTTATCCGACTACCCCGATGGATTCGCGAGAAGTATCCGCACTTTGTGAAGAGCTTGGAAGTAAACCGAAATCGCCTCACCTCTCCGTACGATATCTACGCTACTTTTAGACACATCCTGGAGCTGGACAAGGAGCCTGAGAAACTTCCTCGCCCCAACAGCTGTCCCAGCTGCCACAGTATCTTCGAAGAGGTGGATTGGTCCCGGAGTTGCCACCAGGCCGGAATCGAAGATCATTGGTGCGGCTGTGATAGCTTTAAGCCCGTTTCGAAAACGGATGCCACAGCCAAAAGCATAGCCCAACAACTAGTACAGGCCATCAATGGATTCTTGGCGGAGAAGAAAGGAGCCAAAAAGTGCCAGAAGCTCAAGCTAAAATATGTGTCTTCAGTGCAGCGCAGGAGCAATTCAAGTTCCTATCTAGTACAGTTTTATACGAGTCCGGGTGGCGCCTTCTTCGAGGCTACGGCGGATTGGGACGCCGACACCAAAAATGTGTCAGTCTCAGTGCCTAGCATAAGTCGGTTGGAATCGTATGCCAGTCAATCGCAATGCACTTCGGTTAAAGAAGCCAAGAAATTCTGCATCTGCTGAGCCTAGCATTTTAACCGCAAGAATAAGTACTCTAATTGTATCTATCGGATCTCGTGGCCATTGTTCCCTATCACTAGGGACCATCTTTGTTCCGGATAACTGGTTGCTGGCAACCACTTCCACTTCCGCAGAGATAATTGCGGCCCGGTGATTGTGTCAATGGAAAATTAGTTAACAATTACACGACAATTGGCAGATTCTCGGCTGATTGCTCCAGCTGAGATGGGCAAAGAATCCCATAAATTGGTCTAATCTCATATAAATATGTTTCTATGTTGTTCAAGTACCAGATTGTAAAACAACTATCTTATCGCAAAACTTTCACTCTTCAGTTTTAAACTTATTAATCTATAAAAATTCGTATAATTAAGATACGCTAGAAAAGTGCGCACAGTGCGAGCAAATAAAATGCCTTTTATAAAACCAAAGCGTTTGTTTTGATTAGTAAATACAAAAAAACTTAACAAAATTCTACAATCAAGTTTTATTAGTTCCTTGGAAGTATATCAGGTTTGCTTATAAAGGGGGTTATAAAGGGGTTAAACACTTCTTTCAGTGCTCAAACACTTCTGGTAACCCCCTTTATATCAGGAGGTTCGTCCGATATACTTTGCACCGAGTTCTAAATGATATAATGTTTATATTTCCTCAGAAAGTTATCACTAAGCGAGAACTAATTATTATTACATGTTAGAATTCTATTTTATGAAACATCGGACATTACTTCTTGCTAAAAGTATTCTATGAGCATTACCTCTATCAATAACAATTTACTCAATCGAAAATCGGATACTTCATTGTATTTCCTTTAAAGCTAAAAAAACGACTTGACAACGAAGCCTAAAAGATATGGATTGTTGAGGTGCTTGCCCGTGAAAAGTTGACAAGCCTTTAATTTTTTGTTTTTGTCATAAATCTCTGATAAAAAACTACAATAAATGTTCAAGTATTTCAGTTTGGGAGGTCTTAAAAGCAGAACATTGTCTGCTCTTCCTCAGTTGGTATTTAAGTTTCGTTAGCTTTAGAACATGCTGTCCCCGGTTTTTGCTTACAAATGTGTTGGTTTTTGTTTTTTTGTCTTGATTATTATATCCGTCCTGCCAAATTACAATTTACCGGATTACGGGACTAAAAACAGTGAACTTGAAAAGGATCTAACAGAAAATACTACTCGTATCAATTTGCATAGTAAATTGATTGAAGAGAAAAAAGATCTTGTGGATTCGGCTTCGTCACTATATTTTGTTGAGAGCAGCAAGTGCAAGATACCCTATGTGGACCCTTTCGACGCTGAAGTCTCTGCGATCTACAAACCACTTGTGTTTGAGTCCTGTTCAAATGATTCCGGCTTAGTTACCCCGGTTTACAATAAAGTCAGCAGGCACTATGTCCTGCATATCAATGAAACCTTGGCCGCCCAGATTCTTAATTCGAGTAGTATAGAATATAACTGCTTTTACCAGGAGGTGATTCGAAATTCATATCGTGATGGCTACGATGTGTGAGTTTCAAAAAGTTTAAAATTTTAATCTAATTAACTCGGTTTTTTATCCATAGTTTAGAAGCTAAGTACTTCTCGCAGGACTATGTGGTTCCGCGGCATGTTCAGGGACTTGTGTCGACCTGCCACCGCTTGGGAAATGACTCGCATATCCTGCAGGCGGATGGCTTTACACTCATCCAATACGCAGAACACTCTTCCAAGAACCAATCCTCGGAAGATCCGGCGCGACGCAAGCCGAGTGTCATCATGTTTGGCATTGATAATCTTTCCAGGATTAATCTGAGACGCACCATGCCCAAGGTTTACAATTTTCTTACTCGCAAGGGCTGGTACGAAATGCAAGGATACAACAAGGTATGGTTCTGGATTAAGAAAATTGTTTCCTAATTTGAGGTTGAATAATATAATAAATTAATTACTAGATTGGCGACAACACCTATCCAAATCTGCTGGCCATTTTGACTGGCCATAGTCTGGACTCCGTTAGGGACGATATTTGTGATTTCAAAGTAAGGGGTTGCATGGATCGTTATCCCTTCGTGTGGAAACTGTTTCAGGAGGCGGGCTACCTAACGGCCTTCGCAGAGGATGAGCCAGGCATGAGTACCTTTAACTACATAAAACCTGGTTTTGTGGAGCAACCCACTGACTATTATCAACGACCCAGCCAAAAGGCCTTCGAGGCATTACTGCCCCAATGGAAGTGTCCTGAGTGTACAATGAAATACTGTATAGGTCGAAGGATCACCAGTAGCTATATTTACGATTTCGGTTCCGAATTCGTGCGACGGTATGTAGACGAGAGACCCATTTGGGGGCTCTTCTGGACGAATAGCTTTAGTCACGACCACTACCAGATGCCCTCCAAGATGGAGGACTTCGTGCTGCAGTATCTTTTGGATTTTGAAGCCGATGGAGTTTACGAGCAAAGCATTGTGATATTTCTCTCCGATCATGGGAATCGATATGGCCAGTTAGTGGGCTTATCCAGTGGTTTCCTGGAGAATCGTCTACCCACGATGTTTATCTACTTGCCCCCATGGTTCCGAGCTCACTACCCTGAATACACACGAGCTCTGCAGCAAAATCAGCGTCGGCTCACCTCCAACTACGACCTGTACAACACCCTGGTGCATCTCATCGATCTGGGCAATCCCAAGAATACGCCAAAATGGCCCAGGTCCCCCAGTTGCCCAAAATGCCACTCGCTTTTCGAGGTGGCGGATGCGGAGCGGACCTGCGAGGATGCCGGCATTCCGGAGCACTACTGCACCTGCGTTCCATTCAAGACAGTATCAGCCAAGTGGACTGAGCGGATTGCTCCCCTGGTTATCCGCAATATAAATGGCTATCTGGAGGAACGGAATCTCACTGGCATTTGTGCGAACCTTACACTTAAATACATCCACAGGACTGAGATGAAAATAGACCTGGATAAGAACTACCATGAAAAGTCGCCTTCTTTCGAAGTTGGGGTCTATCGAACCAAATTTAAGGTGAAACAGGGAGGTGCTGACTTCGAGGCCACTGTTTCCTTCAACAATGCCACCGAAACCGTGAAGGTGGAGATGCCCTCCATTAGTCGCGTAAACTCCTACGAAAAAACTGCCAAGTGCGTGGAAAATAAAATTGACAGGTTATACTGCATTTGTCTAAGTAGTCTTAACGAGTAGATCTAAAGAGTTGGGTATCAAACCCTATTTATCATTATAACAATCAAACAAGCTAGTTGAGAACTCAGTTTAAGCATAAAGTGACACAATTGTATATTTATAGACTCGTACGCCATGCCATGAACAGATCTCCGACCACTTCAGTACGCTTCTCTATTTTATAAGTACTTGCCATATGCCGGCTATCCAATGATTATTTGAAATTAACAATGAAATTGATACTTTACGAAGCCGCAAGGGTGGCCACAAAACATGTTTTGTGAATGGAAACTGTTGTGAAAACTAATTTACGAATCAATCAAAATATACGCGCATCAAAATTTATCAAGCTTAACTTGTTTTAACATGGAATGGTTGAAAAGGGGATGGTTGCTGGGCATGGATCTGATAGGATGTGCCCGAAAACATGGCAGCGGATGAGTTCATCGGGGACAGGGTAAAAATGTAACAAATCGGAGTCTTTCGATAATGTCGAAGTATGGCCCTCGACAACGGAAACATATTACAAAGATTGTAGAATTAAAAGATAGACTTTATTAAATTGAATGAATTCCATTGGAAGCTATCTTGAAGTAGGCCAGACAATGTATAATTTTTATTGTAAGTTATTTACCTAATGGTTTCTTTGTTTTAACAAAATTAAAAATAAATTTCCCTATTTAATTATATGGCCTAACTAATTGACCCAATTTTATGGTAAGAGAATTGAGGAACCAACCATAAACAGAAGCTATTACCACTTAATGGGTAATCAGAGGCAATCAGTTCATTCAGTTTTAGCTCGGTTGTATACTTTTTATTGCCTTTGCGGTTATAATCTGGAAGCTGATAAGGGTAAAAAAGAGGACAGGGCTCTGGGCCTACCTGGCTGGCTGCCAGATATGTTGAATGCTGGGAAACGCCTATTAAACGCCTCGCTGCTTCCGAAGGCGATTTGTACTGGGATTGGGCCGGCCTCGTCCTGCGAGACAAGGACAGACAGTCGTGTACTCCTCAGATGCAAATGGCGGCTCGGGCATTGTGTTGTCCTGACATAAATAGCCAGGGGATGCGCAACAAACTCAGCAGTAGCACTTTGACCAGCTCAACGAAAGGATCGCTAGGATGAGTGACTTCAGCATCGACTATATTTTGAACCGAGCCGGCGATAGATATGTGGGAACCAATGCTTCCTTAGGAGTCCTGCATCGCCTAGGAGGCAGTCTGCCCTTCCACCCGTACGCCTTTCAATCCGCCAGAGAAGTAAAAGCTCGGGCATCTCCTCCTTCGGCCCCGGAAGACGGCCAGATGCCCCTCTACGACTGGCTGCAGTACACCCGCTATCATCCGCCCAAGCTGCCCCGAGCCCTCCGCCAGAATGGACCCGCCAAAAGGACTCCCGGACGCCTGCCCCGTATCCCTTTCACGCCTGCCCAACTGCAGGCGCTGGAAAGGGCCTACAAGGAGTCCAACTACCTCAGCGCAGAAGACGCCAACAAGCTAGCTGAATCCCTAGAACTGACCAATACTCGGGTGAAGATCTGGTTCCAAAACAGAAGAGCCCGAGAGCGGCGAGAGAAGCGGGAAAAGGACGAGAGCTGTGACTCCACCTTCTCCTCGAACGCCTCCAGTCCGGAACCGGAAAATATCATTATAGTTTAGGAGGGGCTGTGGAGCCGAGTTCCAAAATGGCTGTTAATCGATTACAAAAGTGTCTTCTTGTAAATAGAATATAGTTTTAATTATTTTAATGTAGTCTTAAACTAAAATCAAATAAAACAAATTTAAATTTTATACTGAAAAACAATGAAAGATTTTATTTGGGAAATTGATATTTTTTTTTTAATTTTTTGACCAAAAATGGAACGTACATACGTGTATTTGGTGAAATGTTCAATGAAATACATAGTTTGTATTGCATACCGCCATCAAGGAATAATTTTATTTATATTTTAATGTTGTTGTTTCGTTAATTTTTTAAATGTCGGCAAGAAAATATTGAATAATTTTCGATTATGTCGGTTTGATTTGACTAAAATCAAGTTATTGATTGCAAAGAAACATACTTTGTTGATCAAATTTTGTTTAAGAGATTTTAAATTTTATTTAACGTATTTAAATTTCTTATAAACTTTAATCGTAAATGACTTAAAGAATAGTAATTTTATTCATTTGAGTTTTTATTGCTGTCTTGTTCTGCTTGATAAATAAATTCAACTTGCTACTCTAATGTAAGCCTCATATCAATTTCACCTGACATGCCTAACATATGGATATGGCATATGAGTAATTTAATATTTAATAATTGTAAAGCGGAAACTAGCTGACTCTCATGGCATTCCCAAAATTATACTTCCCAAATGGGATCAAACGCTACCGCATCCCTAGATATGATAAGTGTGTGGCCAAAAATCTAACCCATATGGGAAAATTTTTCCAAAAGATATAAAGGTGAATGAAAATGAGAAAATTCGCGTGCCGGAAAAACGGCAAACACTGAAAAGGGAGACGAGGGGCAGGATAAGCCGATTTTGCAATTGTTACCGTCGTTGTTTTTATGGTCAAGATTAATTTGTTTTTCCGCTGCCATTGTTTGTAAACATGCAAAATATCAGATTACAAAGCGGCATCAGTTCCTGCTCAGGAAAAGCAAGCAAAAGAACATTTTCCGAAGCGGCTAAGGAGGTGGGGAAAAATAGTTTCCGATGCGTTTTCCAAGTCTTACGAGGTCTGCTCTCCACAAGGACTGCCAAATGAGTTTACGCAAATCCACGAGATGTCTGAACCTAATCCCAAACTAATCCGATCATATGAGTAGGGAATAGCCTTAGGATTTGGATCAAAGTGGACAACAGGAAAAGAGGATCGTATGCGCCATTCGGCTATCTAAAATGGACATCGAGAGCTGGTAATAAAGGGTTAAGGATATTGGAGGGGACGCATTATATGTCGCATCTGTTTTAATCGGTAAGGGATATTCCACACGAGACAAGCAATACATTTACAGGGCACTTTTAAAATTTTCCAAAATAAACTGAAGAGTTTCACATTAATATCCAGGCATTCGAAGGATATGGGCGAACAATCTAAGCCACACTCATTAGTTGCGGATAATTCGTGCAAATTTGTTAAATCGGCTTATGATTTGCATTCATTGAGAGAATGTTTATGTTACTAATCTAGTCCTGTTTGTCAAACAATGCGGCAATATTTATTCTAATGGCGTAGAATAACACACAGCCCTTGTATGCCGAGCTCTGTTTTTCGAGTCCTTTCTGCGGATCAAACAAAGGACAAGCGCAGGCGCAAGCACATTTTGCAGTTGTATTTCAATGCGAGAGTCCTTAGAAATGATACATTCAAAACTGGGTCAAGACAGGCGCGGGCGGACTAGTGGCTCCGGGCTTAACGTAATTCCCATTTTTGCGTAGATTGAGGTAATCGGGGTGTCCGAGCTTAGCTGGGCGTCAGCCAGACTGGTCTTTTGTGGTCTAGGGCTCAAGGGCAACGATTTCAATCCAATGAATGAACAAGGTTACTTAATTTTATTTTTTTATTGAAAAATTTTATATTTTTTAAGGTTTTATTTAGTCTAACAATATAATATTTTTTTAAAAATTATAATTTATAACACAACAGCTAGTTTTTAATGTATTTTCATGATAGCTTACTTAGTTTTGATAGAGTCTTATAATTAACTTGTTCCATTCTATCCATTAATGGTCCTTGGGCGAAGGTCTTTTTTTCCATATTTACATTCCTTTTTAATATATAAGTTTTAAATTTTTTTTTTTAATTTTTAATATCGAATTTTTAGTTTGAATTCCCGCGCAGGGTCTCCAAAACTAAATATGTCCGGCAACACCACACTTTTGAATCACGTAGGTTGGCAGCACCAGGGGCATACAAAATATCGATAGAATGTACTAAATGAGTTTATTATTTAAATTTAACTAATAAAAAAATTACTTACATTTAAAATATTTTAACTTGGACATGAAAAACAAAAATAAACAAAATAAAACGGATTTGATGTTAGGGTGAAAAAGGCAGTACATTTGGCAACCCTAACGTACCGATAGTTTTGCAACCCTGCTTCGGCCATCTTTCTTTTTCGACGATCCGCACATCTAGTGACAAGGTAGGCCCGCGATTTTTGGCTAAAAAACTATAAAAATAAACAAAATTTATGATAAATATGTTAAAAACGAGTGTCCGAGTGACTCCTGAGGGAGCCTGGCATAAAATGCCAGTTGCCAGGTGGCAAATCAGCCCGAAATGAGTGACTGTATTGACACACGTGTTTCCAGCTGCCTGAGAATGATAACTAATGAAAAAAAATTGCACGGTTTACTTGCAGAGCGAATCAACATGCAGCTTTTCGTACGTGGCTTAGAGACCATTCAGGCCCTGGAGGTGTCCCAGGATGCCACCATTGCCGGTGTTAAGGTAAGTGCCTGTAGGAGTGGTGGTGACAACAAACGGGGCGTCCCTAACCTCCAACTCGCTAAAACTGCTTAAGTGGCTAGAGCTGAATAATTTACTAATTGTTTTCTTTTCCTATTAGAACCAATTCGCCGAGTTGCATGGCTTCAACAGCGAGGAGTTCAGCCTCGCCTGCGAGGGTACCACCCTGGCCAACGAGACACCTGTGACCGCACTCAGCTCCTTCGAGTTGGACATCAACATTCCCATGCTTGGTGGTAAAGTGCACGGTTCCCTCGCTCGTGCTGGTAAGGTCAAGGGTCAGACCCCCAAGGTGGAGAAGCAGGAGAAGAAGAAGAAGAAGACTGGACGCGCCAAGCGCAGGATTCAGTACAACCGCCGCTTCGTCAACGTTGTCCAGGGCTTCGGTCGTCGTCGTGGTCCCAACGCCAATTCCACGTAAAGATTGATAGTCGGGGAATGATGAACCAGTCGCTATGTTTTATTGCAGAATGATGTTCATAAAGTAATTTCAAACATTAAACACTACACCCTAATTTTGTAAAATGATTTTCAAGTGGTAAAGACGCTGCTCGGTGGCTGGCGGCTGGTTTTGTGAACATAGAGATGATGGTACCAGAACTCGCCGCATCCAATGGCAAATGCTACCATAAACCCAAGAAGCAGGACCAGGAAGCAGCCCTGCATGTCGTCCATGTTCACCTTGTGGTTCGTCACCTGCCGCAGGGAGCTCTTGCCAGTGCATTTGTCGGCACTAGGCAGGTTCATCTGGTGCCAGCGTTCCATAAAGCCCATGCGGAACAGCCTGTCTATGTGGCTATTGATGAGGTGTAGGTACGGAACGCTATGGGACGGAACTATCATGGCAATCTGCTCGTCCACGAAGCTCTCCTTGCCCAAGGCAAAGCGGCACTCTTTGTCGCGCTCGAAGTGCTGCTGCACAATCAGTTGCAAGTTAATGCGCCAGTCGATGTTGATGCGATGCCCTTGCTTCACCGCCTCTATGTTCTCCTCCTGGGAGTTGCCATAGATCTGGGCTCGTGCCATGTAGTGCTTGAAGTCATCCCGCGTCGTGGTCTGCACATAGCGCTCGAAAAAGGTTCCATTGCGCAGACCATACTGCGAAATCTCCTTGTGACGGGGCAGCTGACTAAGGTAGTCCACGCCCGGTTGAAATTTGGGGAAGGTTAGAAAGGCAACTAGGTTGCCGCAGTAGGTGGTAACCAGGACAATCACTACGATCCACCAGAAACCCACTACCAGGCGGCCACTATCGGCTCGAGGCAGGTACATTCCACCCTGCTGTAGTAGAGCTCCAAAGATGTACCAAAAGCAGCTCTTAACTGTTGACAAGCCAATTATTTGCATCTCCTGCAGTGGAGCCAGGCGGTTGATGGCATACAGCATGGGTGCTGTAAGAAGGATAATGCCCACGAGACACGCCCAGGTCTCGGTGGTGAAGGGAGCCGTGAAGAGGTAGATCCGGGACACCTCGTCCGGCTGTCGGGTGATGAAGGAGTACTTCTGCACGCTAATCGGAAGGGTGTAGTTGAAGGGCTTGTGGTCGGGATCCTCCACAGTGGCTGCCACAGCGGCCATAAAGAACTGATTGCCTTGCACCATTTCAACTAGGCGGTATGGTATGCGAAAAGTCATCGAGCCCGCTAGTTCATCCTGTGAAAAATATATTGAGAATAATTATGAAATCCCTCCCAAACCAGATGGTCTTACGCTCTCATTGGAGCTCGTGCTTGTGGTAATAGAATAGTCATCCTTCCAGTTGGAAGCTTCGTGTAGGTAATAGCTGAAATTCAAGGCACGACTTAGTTCCTTGAGTAGCTCCATGACAATCCCCTTGTGCTCCAAAATAACTCCATGGCTGTCTTTGGTAAGAATTTGCCAGGGAGGATTCTACGAGCGATTTGAACCAATATATACAAATTATATTCCTGGTTCAAAGACTCACATGCACCGTCACCACATCCATTGTGATGTTGCGGAAGTGGTGGTCGATATGGGGAAAGGTAAGCTCCTGGCAGACAAAACCCAGCAGAGGACTCCAGTAGCCAATGTTAATGAACTCGAAATTTTGGTTTTTGGCATCGCGTGTGGGTGCTAAGTATTGTTCCCCATCGGCTTAATAAATTGTTAAGGATATTTTGTCATGATCCTCTCACCTGCGCGAAACTTGCGATTCTCCTGGCTCTTTCCCCAGGTGATGGCTGTTTCGATCTGCCATCTGGCACAACTTGCACACTTGCTATTGGCCTTCAGGTAATCCTTGATGAATCAAAAGATAAACTATACTATTGCATCAAGAAAAAGGCACCACTCACTTTCATGTACTCCAGGATCTCCGCCTGCTTTTCCTGCTTCGTGTAGCGAATGGACTCCCATTCCTCGTCAGAGATTTCGCCGTAAATCGACTGCTCCTCCACTGTCATCTTGGAAATGGCCGTGACCAGGGCAAGACTTACCTCTGAGATGGTGCAGTTTAAAGTGTCCTGGCAATCGGGAAGGGTCTTATTGAGCGCGAACGCGACATTGGCGCCCTCATCCAAATTTATGGTCACAGTGCCGGCATCAAAGTCACGACGTACCTTCTCCAGAATAAAGAACATCCACTGGTTGCCCACATGGAACATGTTCAGTGTCTCGGCAATCTCGATGATGTCATCGTGGAATTTGGAAACAACCAGAAACTGCTGTTGTTTCAGCTCGTGCTTGGGAGGAGCGAATTGGGCCAAAGCCTGCCGAAGAGCAGACCTTTTCTTCTGTCCCTTCAGGGAGTCGTTGATTTTGTAGAGGATTAGGGAGATCGGGGTGATGTGATTGGTGGTACTTTCATGTACAATGGACTTTACCATCACGGAGTTGTCATCCACTAGATTTGTTTTTAATTAAGAGTGTTATTAATATTAAGGTGTAGGTTTTGGATACCCACATATGGTCTGGTCGACAAAAACGACAGCAGTCTTCCAGTTAAGAATTTGCTGAACCTTCGCGTCAAGTATGATTTGCGGAAACTCGTCGCCATGATCCACCATAGGTATCTAATAGATGTTAAATATGATTCCCATCTAGAGTTTATAATATATAATAATCCAAAGAGTACCATTAAAGCTCGATTGAGCGGAAGTCGAGGGCAATCCGAGTCTGTGATGGCGATCAGGAGCACTGAGGTCTCCTGAGTGTTTTTGTAAAAATTCCAGGTATTTTCGCAATCCGTTACCGTGATAGCAGCCAAAAAATCTGTTTCCCATAGCTATCAAGTACTAACCTCTCATGATTTTATTAAAAACTTACCCTTTTTGAGGCGCACTGAGTTCCAGCTAAAATATCGAACGTTAATGCCGCCATTTTTAAGATTTTCCCGAATTATGTCGCTCAGGATTTTCTCAAAGTGGGCCCTTATATTCTGCCCATGCATGGTCATGTACTCATGATCCACCACGACGGCTTTGTGTTCCGTAAAAGGGATTAGTGTCTAGAAAAAAATCTGTACTGATGTAAAGGCCACAACTTACCTAACGAAGCATTGGCGCTGAGAAAAGAGGAAAAGTCATTGGCCTCGATGGGAACCAGGATACAGAGCTGCAGTCCGCAAAGTAAAAGGAGGCGAAAGGATGACCGCATTGTGGCAGGATGCCCGAAAGGCGACTGAGGAGCCCGCATGGCAGCAACTAACGAGGTTACCTCGCACTGATAACACAGGACCCAATTAAAGGCAGCCACTTTCTGAATTGCAGCCCTAAGCGTGTGCAGAGCCCATGAAAATTTAATGGCGGAGAAAGTGGGAAAGTGGAAAAGCCTGGAAAAGCTGATTGACGGTTTGCGGTTAGGCGTCGACATCACAAACCACATCAAATGTCAAATCGAACGCAGGTGTTCATGCCCGAATAGATACTCGAAAGTCGGTAGGTTTTGTTAACTTGTTTTATTTAATTGTAAGTATTTTATGAAATTGTCAGAATTGCCTGTATGAGCGGTAATTACATTTTACAATCTTATATATTAGGGGAGGACAGTAGCTAGAGGGCTGGGAAAAAGGGGAATTAAAAGGGTAAGTATTTCTAAGCTAAGAATTACAACTCACTTAGGTTAGTTCTACTGGCTAAGTTCGTTGAAAACTTCGGTTTCGATTTGCGTGTAAATTGTGTCCTGATCCTTAGGGTTAAGAGAGAGTTTTCGATCGTGTCTTCTGGTTTATATATGCATGCTTTCGTGTATTTATGTATATATATAATTTAGCTACAATTACGCCTATAGGTCAATTCCCAAAAAATGCTTTCAAATATAAATGCAATACGATTCGTTTCGATTTGTTGCAAGTTTTTGCATTGTTGTTCCATTAGTGTATAGGTTAATGATTAGTACGAGTATGCTTACGAAAGGGAGTACATATAACCTGTATAAATATATATTTTGTATATATAATGTACATATCTCTCGTATGTATCTTCAATGTATATTAATAGCTGGGCTCTCTTCGGCTTAATCGCCTCTAAAAATGTGGTGCTATCATTCATTGGTGGCTCCAGTAAACATTATTGCTGCGTGGGATACCGAGAACTGCCTATTTTCGACTATTGCTGGTGATATATGTTGCTCCGCCAGGCTCTCCATTCATTGCACTTTCCCCGACTCACGATACTACTTGCATTTTTGATTTGACCGAACCGAGTCGTACCCGGGACCTATCTACTGCTTAGACCCATTCGTCCCGGGTTTACGACTTTTCTCATTCATTTAGAATTGCACTAAGGCGCTCCTCCACGGCGACCTTGCGTGACTTCCACACAAACTCGCACACGGCAATCACACAGGCCACGCCCATGCCGCCCATTAGAACCACAAACACACCGCCGACATTTGCCAGACCCAGTTCGTTGGCCGCCGAGGAGGACTTGGAGGTGTCCACACGACACTTTCCACCGCCGCGCTTTTCTTTCCACCACTTGGTTTTCAGGATGTGCAGCTTGCCTTCTTCTTGGAGCTTAAGTATGACGCTATTGATGGCCGTGCGGTAAGGCGAATCTGTGGGTGGGACATCCCATTTGATACTCATCAATTGGACCATTTTAGTACTCACTTGGCGGAGTGGCTATGCCATAGCTCTTGGTGTCCAGCATTCCGCCTACCTGCGTCAGTTCGCAGTTTCGTTCTGTCACGTACTCAATCGACGTGGACTCCATCAGAAAAGCATAAGATCCTGTGAAAATAAATTTTAAAAAAAACTGTTTTCCTAGCTTAAAGCCTTTCTCACCTTTTCCCTTGGCCACCCGTTCAACTCCCTCACCATTGCTGGCCGTAAAAACCGATGGACGAGCCGACTCCATGAAGGACCACATTCGCTGGTAGGTGGATATTTTGGAGTCCTGAAAAGAATATTTCAAACATCGTCTTGGACAATACTGTTTCAGAATTCTTACCCTGAAAAAAGCTGCTGTACTTCCTCCCTTGAGAGCACCATATTTGATCCTAGTTTGCTTGGCCAAGTCCTCGGCACTTTCGATGGGCGAATCCATGCGTTCCACGGTCAAAAAGGCAGCCAGGTTGGCAGTGTACGAGGATATCATAATCAGGGTGAAAAACCACCAAATGCCAGCCACCATGCGGGTGGATAGAGCTCTATAAAAATAATACATCACATTTATAAAAAGAAAATAGCAAAGATAGAAATGGAAAATCACTTGGGGAGAAAATCGCATCCTTGTTGCATCAACGATCCTATGGCGAACCACATGCAATTTAGCAAAGTAAACTGACTCTCCACCTTCTCCCCATGGGCATCTGTGTAAGCTGGCCACTCATAAGGCGTAAATCTATAAAATAATTAAAACTTTAACTTTGATTCAAGATTTTGTTAGTTGAAATAACCCACTTGGCTAAGATGAAGAGTAGAACAGACACACCCAAATAGGCAGTAGCCATATAGATCCAGACGTCCAAGGACAAAGGCGACAGGAAGGAGAACAAGTTCGGGGGCTGCTTGATGGGCTTTCTATACAAAATAGACACCCCCAGATTCATGAAGGGCGTGGTGAAGTCCACAGCCTGTTCTCTCTCAAAGGTGATGGTGAGATCCGCTATAGCCAGGTCGGCGCGCTGCTCCAAAAGCTCCCGGATCATGCCATTCCATTCACTTAAGGGATTAGATATAATTTTGGATTAGATTTCATTCGGCAAGTCCTAGGACGTGTCCTTACCCTGTCATTTTGTTGAGACTACCATAGCTGCCATCGGGTACCAGCTGGATTTTATAGTTGAAGCCCAAGGACTTGGAGATTTCATGAATAAGATCTACGGCATATCCTTCAAACTGATCGTTTCCACTCAGCGGTACAGCAGACTCCTTTCGCATGCAATACGGATTACTCTACAAGGACCAAAAAGCGTAAATCCTTGTTCTTCAATAAAGTAAATAATTATATTCCTACCAATATGGTTGTAACGACCAGGGTCTTGTTCTTCAGATTCGCCTCAATCTCCTGCTGCTTTTGGCTAAAGGTTCGCGTAAAGTTGATACCATCGGGCAGCGTGGAGTTCCAGCTGCCTATTTTCCGGATTCCAGCTGGAGTCAGTTCAACGATATCCAGCATGAAGTCCGTCCGGAAGCCCTGGTGGTCGAACTTGATCACGTTCGTCAGGCCCTTCATCTCCACGATCTTCATGTAGTTGATCAGACTGAACCCGTGCTGCCAGGTGCTCTGACCATCGCAGCTAATCGGATGGATGTCGATCTGCTGCGAGGTGTCCAGGTCGTGCAGCGCCTTGGCGAACAGATGCACTGCATCGTACATGAGTGCTGTCTCAGAGCGTACGGTGGTCAGGTTGGCGGAGCGCATCATCCCTTTCTCGTCAATGCTCCATTGACGAACTACGTCCGAGACGATCTTGTCATTTATGAGACGGAAGCCGGTGATATTGGTACCGCCGTAGCGGAACTCGTCCAGGTTGACTGTGTGCAGATCCAGTGAGGTGACCAGGTAGCTGTGGTAGTCGCTCATCATGCCAATCTGCTGGGCCTGCTTCAGGACTTCATGGATCCTCTCCGTGGAGCAGTCGAGCACAATGTGAGCTTCCGCTGAGTTCTTGATCTGCTTCAGGAGCGGTCTAGTAGGTGAAAATGAATAAATCAAACGGAATTTATTTATCTGCCCCTGTAGTTTATTGGGCAATTCAATTGGCAAGCATTTGCATGTGAATAGTCAAGGGAAATTACATCCCGACAGGATGCGCTTGAAATGGCTTACCTGTAATCTCCGCTGTCGCTTAGCTGGCGCACTGTTATGGGAAAGGGGGTCATCCCGTGCGCCTTGAGGAGCTCCTGCAGCCGCACGATGCCGTCATTGTTCTCGTAGATTATGGTGAACGTCTTCCAGCCCCAATGTCGCACGATATCAACGTAAGCCTAAGACCCAAGACAAGCGGAAACATCAACAATGCAGCAGAGGATGGGGCAGGGATGCTGATGCACCTATCTACCTACCTTGGAGAGCGTATTAGGGTGGGGATAAAGATTCACCAGACAGCTCTCGCGTCTCAGCCGGTAGTCCCAGCGATTCTCCAAGTGGGGAATCTGCAACGAGTGTGTTTACGAAATAAATGGGGTTTATGGCAGACATATCCTTTCCATTCGGGGTGCTACTTACCTCCATGTTATCGCAAATGCTCTGCACATGACTGGCGGTATGAGAAGATTGGGGCCCAAAAATGGCGGCAACACCAATGTTCAGTAGGCCACAAACTGCAAGACAAACAAAAGTAATATTCGGTTGTTTGTTGGTCTTTGATAAACTGCTCTAAAATATCTGCGGGACTATCACATGGCGAAACTTTGGCCCGCATTTCTGATATCCTTTCCTTATGGCAAATTGAGTGAAACACAAATCCCAAAGAGCTTAAAAGTCGCAAATTGATTTCCAAGTAATGTGCCTGCCATGCTGCCCCCAATCCCACTCCCAATCCCCATTCCCAATCCCAATCTTATTCCCATTCCCAATCCCAATCCAATTCGCTCACACAATCTGCTTGTGCGAGGGAGATAATCTCGTGCAGCGACTTGAAAGGATCAAAAAGTAAAAACGAGCCCAAGTAGCGCAGTAATATGCTTGGCTCTGGCTTGGAACTGTGATGTTCAGTTAGCCTCGTTCGCATATTTAAAATGCACTTCAGTATGACATAATTTCATTTTGTCGGAGGACCTTTTCGGTCCTCTGCCTTTCTACTTCCCCCATCGGTTGGTTTGTCTGCCTCCTGTCAGCATCCTTTTTGCCTCATCAAACCCACTAAGCACGTGTAAGTGCAGGTGCTCCCCGAAGGTCTGAGTAACCGGTGATGCGGTTAACGTACAGCAAGGACTGCTCGTACGTGTGTGTGGGTGAGGCTCGTTACTGCCGTGCTGAAGTGCATTCTGGCAGGACTCTCCGACCATCCAACCGTGTGGCCATCCAACCCTACGGCCAATGGCCAACCCATGTCGGTTTCCAAGGTATTTTTTCGGCCATGTGCATTGCTCTGCTGCCCAACTTTAGCGTCATTTGTGTCTCATTTATCACAGGATATTCGACAGTTGGCTGGCTCACGTTACACACTTTACGATTCATCTTCAGCTTTTAACGATTATCAAGTGCCGGAGGACTATTCCCTTACCTCGGATATATTAAGTTTGAAGTTTCAAACAAGCAAACCCTACACCAGGGAAAATATCATCCTTACCACATACACAAACTAAAGGATTGTATATGTTCGGGAGACAGTATTTCTTCAGAGGAATGTTGATGGGAATTGTTATAGATCTTAGTTTGTTATAGTGATTGTGAAACAAGACATTCGGAAAACACAGTATTAAAAGACTAATAAGAGGGTTTATAGGAAAAAGGATACAACTAACTAATACGATAAGAGTCCTGATACTTAAGCTACTCATACCCTCGTCTAGCTTAGACTGAAGTAAAAAGCACATCTTTGGGTTATTTGAATGCGTTTTTGGCCCCGAAATACTTAAAAATAACTGGGTATAAATAAACAATGTGCTTTCCCATGTAGCCGCAGCGAGACACAGGAGATAACCCCAAATCCCAGGGCAGCAATTAGCATAACATAAATCGCAAATCAAATGCGAGCACAAACAAAGGGCGAATCAGATGCAAACGAGATTGCAAACAATGCGAGGCGGATGATGGGGGTGGAGGCTGTAAGGGAACTTGGACGAAATCAAATATGCATTCCACAGAGTGGCAGGTGAAGGGCAAGGCATGGGAACAGGGGCACTGGGGAATCGGGCCAAGTCACCTGTGTCCCCCCAAATGGTCCACCGCATGGAATACTCACCCCTTTTGCCGGCGTGAAAGCTGTCGAATGGCGAGATGCGCTCGATTTGGGCCACCAGCTTAGAACGGGGCAGGATGGAGCGGTCGGCGTTGATGCGGTCCACCGCCTGGCGGAAGGCCAGCTCCTGGTGGTCGTCGGAGGGATGAAAGAGGCCACCTGCGGGGAAAAATTAAAGGTAGATGGATGCACGGCATCGTCGTGTTTTAGTCAAAGGTATTGGTAATGGCTTGAACATTTTGTCCCATTTTGCCGGAGGACTACCCGCAGTGTTCAAATAAAAACAAACAAAAGACAAACACGCTCTCATTGACTCACACACTCATACACCTTGTACTCACACCACACACACACACACAGCCACTCATACAGGCAAACGCGCTCTTGATTATGACGTGAAAAAAATCGATACGGATGCGTACTTTGGTATGATTCTTGTTTTGCCATCAAATATTTGTGCTTGAGCATCGGCAGGATGTCCTAATTGCATTCATATTCGGCCACTCACCTATCTTAATGATATCGGGAAGGGCAAGGGCCACCTGACAGTTGCAAATTAATTGCAGGAGCAGCAGCGGCAGGACCAGAATTCGCCTGGACCGCATTTTCCGATTGCTTCGGTTGGCAGTTTCAGATTTCATTTATTCGATGTAATATTTCGTAGTTTTCTCACTTTCCAGCAGGACTCTGACTCCGGGCTATCCGGCAATTAACACATTTTCACTACGCGGCAAGTTCTCTTGCCCTTCTGTTTATATATCTTGTATTATTATCGTTTCGGTTTCCGCTCCGAGATGCCGCTCAACTGCTTTCCGTGAGGATGGAACATCCACTGAGCACTGAGAGTGGGATGCGCCTTCTTTTATCCTGTTGCGGACCCCCCGGAATGACGTGCTGTTATGGGTGGTGGACGGTGGTGTGTAGCATGTGGCATGTGGCAGCATCCAAAAGCCGGCTGACAGTTCCAACATCTGCGCAGTGGATGCTGAGAGCAGGCCACAGAAGGTTGCCACCCCCCAATGATTTAAGCTTTTCAACCCCTCAAGGTCGTGGTGGAAAAACACGAAAATTATACGCAAAGCTATTCTTGTTTTAAGTGTGCTTTTTTGGAGCTTTACGAAAACTTCAATGGGTCTGGGTCAGTAGAACACTTTAAACTTAATTTAAATAGGAGTTTCAATGAATTAAAATTTAAGTAAAATTCTATATTTTCAAGAGGAAGTTTAATGCGAGATATTACTCTCATGATAAGATCATATTCAAAGGATAATCGCTTTCCATTCAAAAATTAAACCTCGTTATTTACAGAATTTCATTTTAAGCTCCTTTAATGTGCTGAAGTGGAAAAGGATTAAACACAGCACAAAGGACGTTTCCAGCCATCGTATAAAATGAGTAAATACAACGAGGAAGCCCATTATGCCGTTGACCGAACTGCAAGGATAATGCAAAACGGCACTGATGGGTAAATGCCTGCCAATGGCGACTCCAATTGCAGGCGCGTAAATGTGAGAGTATTAACAATTTGACAGACAAAAGAAAGAGGCCATTAATAACACACAACAGCATTTCCCTTTAATATACCCTCTCTCCCGCACACACACACATGCAGTGTGTTTATATTATGGCTGTGTGTATGTGCTTTCGGCCATAAATACGGAATGTCGTTGCGGGAAAATTGTAGCGAGTCGCGCAAAGTATCATCAGGCTGTGTTGCTTGGCAAATGAGTTGGTTCAGTCAGATGTGCCAGCAGCATACGTCACATGTATGGGTGAAATCCTTTCTCTTATTCACTCGAAAAAGAATCTTAATTAAATATAAAGATACTAGCCTTTTTTCCTGGAATCTATAATGTAGTCCTTATTAGATTTCTCTGCAGAGTTTATTATTTATGGAATAATGCACTTAATTCACTTATTTTCTCACTGTGTATGCTTGTGCATGTGTGTTTGCTTGTCCGCTTATGTGTCTGTTGCCTGTATGTGTAATCATGCATATCTTTGCCAGTGGTTTTCGGCTAGAGCCTTATTTACATTGGCCGGAAGCTGCTGGTTGTGCTTGTTTCCGCTTTGTCTGTGCGACTTCATCACCGTCGCCCCAACCACCCCCCTCCCTCAGTTACTGTCACTCCTTTGTCGCCTCCCCCGCATCTCTCCTCCCCAATGGCACTCCTCAGCTTCCTTGGCTGTTGTCGCCACGAGTTGTGGCAATGAAGTAGAGCAATGGGCTGGCTCATTAATTTCAACATAACGCGCACATGGCCAACAAATTTTCTCACGTTTACATACACACACACAGCCCGCACACATACACATGCATATATAAATTGCAGACTCCGAGCATAGTTGGCTTTCAGCGGTAATTATTTCAAATTAAAGTGAAAGAGCACTTTTCAAGCAGGTGCTCCCGAAAGTATGCAGTGCATTATTAGCATCAAGGGTGCACGGAAAATATTTCATGTGGGTGTGGTTGGTTTTAAAGAGCTTTATAAAAATAATGGGTGTGAGTATATGGCCCAAAGCAAAAGATTTACAAAATGAAGTGAATATTACTAATACCAAATCCCTACATTACCAAATTCAAGCAAGTGCGTGACTCCTCGCTTTTGCCCTCCAGGCCATGATACTGCAATTTCTATTCTTTCATCCTGCAGTCACGAACCTGCAGATAAATATAAGGTCAAGCCAATGTGTGGCTTTTTGACTTTCCA
Source organism: Drosophila ananassae (assembly GCF_017639315.1). Taxonomy (NCBI): domain Eukaryota; kingdom Metazoa; phylum Arthropoda; class Insecta; order Diptera; family Drosophilidae; genus Drosophila; species Drosophila ananassae. Next base: position 8,032,687 of record NC_057927.1, read on the forward strand.
CTTTCTTCGGACCCGTCTGTCACTCTGGCTGTCTGTCTGCCAGTCCGGCTGTCTGGCCTTCATCTGTTTGGCCTCCGGGCGGCTCTTTGATTATCCCAATGCGTATGGAAAGCCACAAATGCTGACATGGTTTACTCGTCTGACATTTGGGCCAAATAATGTTAATAATGCAAAGTAAGATATACGTATGTGAAGGTTAGCCCGGAGCCATTGCATTCCAGGGTCAAGAGGATTTTGCGCATTCTCCATGAATGTAAATACATTTTCTGGCCGTTAGTCATTTCCGTCCTCCGAGAGGGAAAGATAAAAGCGAAATACCATAAAGAAAATATGGTTGTGGGGAAAATGTAACCGCTCGTCCAGCACATGCAATGCATTTTCCATGTGAAGCTTACTTAAAAGAATGTAAATGCTGTCCAAAGCCGGTCTGGAGTTCCATGTTCTCTTTTTTTTTTGGGATCTGACTTCGCATACCCCAAGCAGAATTTCCTGGTGGCTTTGAAACTTCATACCAGATGGCTCCACAAAAACAGTCTACAGTCTCCTGTTGTTTCAGCATTCTAATTAAAAAAGTTTGTTATACAGAACGTTATTTATTTTGCCGCTTGTTGTGCTTTTAATTAATTAATAACAATAACATATTTAATAAGCTGGGAATTAATTACATAAACAATTTGCAAGGCTCTCCTTTGTCCTAAAAGCATGTCAATAATTTATGCTCCACCTGGTGATTCGATTTACCTTGAAATTTAATAGATGATTGCCTGAATATATGCAGAAAGGACTAAAAGCCACTGAAAGTGCTTTTAGAGAGAGAGAGAGAGACACAGCTCCGGTTTCTGCCTGTCTACCCATTTTTCTATATCTATGTTTCAAGGACACTTTTATCATTCCTGTGCATTCGACAGGCAATGTCACGCTGTCCTGACACTGACGATGTTGGAGTGGCACATGCAACAAAAAATCGAAATCTAAAACTGGCCAAAAAAAAAAAACTGGTCTAATTCCTTGTCAGCTGCTTGGATGCCTTGACGCTGAAAGGATCCCACGGGATTTGGATTGGTGCGGACTAGAATTCGCCCTTGAGCGACCACTACAAGTCCTGCGACCTGGGGCGGCTTTGCCAGGAGGCTTTATTGGCGCCTCCAAATCCACTTTGTAAGCCATTCCATTGGTAATAAAGGCGAAAGTGAGTGCCGCTAATATAAAATTGAATTTAAATAAATGGAGTCGGGGCCGTAAAAAGGCCGAAAAGCACCACGCAGACGCTCCTTCGATTCTGATTTGATTTGTGTGGAGGCGCACGCCCAGCACTTAGGCGCCATTTGATATGCAACAATCTTTTGCCAGGAGCCGAAAATCGGGAAAGGAAGGAAGACGGGCCATAATCATCTATATCATCATCATCATCATCAGGCTGGAGCCAAAAGAAAGAGGAGCAGGGGGCTTCAGGACTCTCAATGTAGTCGAGTGCCTGGCTGTTTCGCTTTGTAATAAATCTTTGGGAAAAATGTGGCACGAAATCGTTTTAATTTATTCATGCCACGCGCGTTCGCTGTTGGGGCTGAATTGGAAGTCTGAATTGAAGGCTCGAAGGTTACTTACGGTGGCGGAGGCGATTGATTAAAAATGCAAGAGAACTGCACAGCGAATGAAGTACCTGAAGGACACGCAGTACCTTTGCCTTTGATTTGGCCACAATATGCAAATGTCGGCGACAAAAATCCCCAAAAATCTCCGCTGCAACCGAAGTGGATGTAGCCGCTTTCATTAATTAGCCGACAGCCTGTTAGTCAGCTAATTAAAGAGCCGGCCTACAAATTGGCAGCTTGTGGGGGCCATGTGGGATAGATTTAGGCAATTAGGTTTCGCAGCTCACAGCTTGTTAACCCTTCCCAACCATTCTGTGCGGGTTGGGTTTCAGAGTCCTCGATTTAAGTCCTTCTTACCACCCCTTGACACCCCCTGAAAGCCCTGTCGACATTTTAAACGGGATAACAGCTAACAGCTTACCTACACAGAACATCTGGTTGCGAGTCCTTGCTCCTGACTACGCCCGCTCGCGTCCTGTGATTGTGTAATTTCAGCTCACAAGTGCTGACAACGGTTGAGGGTCTATTAAAAATGTATTATCAGTGTGATTGCTACCAGCTCTTGGCAACGTGTCAACTGTGTTCCCACCATATCCTTGCTAAGTATCCGTGAGCAGTTGTTTGAGTTTAAATGTTTCAATTAGCTGTGACAGGACCTAAACTCCCTGCTAAATAGTCTCACTTCAGACTTCAATGGCTTTCAATTTAGGTGGGTATTGTGTTTTTGAGTTTAATGGTAAATTAAAGAATAAAAAATATGCCTTTAAATTTCAACCAATCTCCAAGAAAAAAAGCATAGCCTATTTCTGTGGGCCGAAAATCCTTCTCGAAAAAATATCATGAAAAAAACTAAAAAGAAAAATGTGAACAGAATATTCGTTTATGTAAAATAGACACTGGGCTGAAGATTTTTATGTCAAAATCTGCATATTCATCACCCTCACCAGAAGCACTGCATTTCGAAAAAAATAAATGTTTTAAAATACTTTTCAGATAAAGGCTTAAAGCGCTCAGAAAGTGCTCAGAACCCCTGCAACTTTATTCATTCAATCTGGGAAAACAAAGTTTGCATTAAATTCAATCAACACCCGGGAAACTGGACTGCACGAGAATGTTTTTTTTTTGCAAAGTTTTCGCAATTATTATTTCTGTGTTAAATGGATTTTTGTTTTTTGTTTGGCTAGGTTGTTGGGTTAGAAAAAGTTGTTTTCGCTAGCCCAAAGTTTTTGATTGTCTGGCCGAAACAAGGCATGTGGAAAGTAATTACTGTGCAAGTGTCGAAAGTGTTTGACAGGGTCCTTCGATGGTATTTTATGTTTACTCACTGACACAGGACAACTGAGTGTGTGGTTGCGCCTGTGGCCTTTGACTTTTGGGTAGCAAAGTTTATGCTTTTTCAGCCACATGCTAGCCACATATTAGGCGGAGATTCCAAAATAAAAATTTGATTTTTTATATATAAATATGTTTAATTTTTTAATTTTTATTATTATATAAGTTGCATATTATTATATATATATTTGTATTAGTTTTTCTACCATTTTCCGCACTAATCCGTATCTCTAACAGCATTCTCTCCAATGGGAGCCTCGCTTTCTGGGCATAGGGCTTTCGATTCCACGGGAATAGAAAGCAGAATGTCCAAAATGCGAAGCCCTCATTGGAGAGAAGGCGGCCAGGACACGAAATAGTGCTAAAGTAAGGCCGCCCAGGCAGGAAAATGTTTTTCCTACATCTGGAGAGTTTTTTAAAATAAAAATTTACTCAAAAAAATAAAAATCCAAGCCGAAAACAATAATTTCCAAAATTAAAAAAATTAAATAAATATAAGCAGTTACTACAAAAACTTCCATTTTGGTCTGCTCTGCTCGGGAGCTCGAAAATAAATAAATGGAAATGATTGCAGGTCCGGTTAGGTGCAAATGGAAATTTGACAAATTTTTCCATGGCCAACTATGAAAGAAGGTTGATGTTTGTTCATGGCCAACTCAGTGGAAAAACTATGAATTGATGCTTGAAATATTTTCCAAGGCCATCTCAGTTGCCAAAAGTCCGAGGGATTAAATATGAAGTAGTTTTCAAATGGGTTGCCAAGAATTTGACGGCCAAAATAGAAAAATAAATGTAATAGTTGGTGAGCATTTTTTAAGTCCTTGAAGAAGGTAAATAGTGTCAACTCCATACTTACAAGGATAGTAAGCTCTAAAGGTATACAAGCATAAAGCGCCTCTCCCTTTCCATAAAGGATTCTGACTCGTTATATATGAAAAAACAATTCTAATTATCCTAGTGCAGAATAAAGTCTGTGACTGGAGTAAGCTTTTCTTTGGGCCATGTCACACACCGTTTGCTAAGCCGTTGCTTACAAGGACTCTATCCCTGTGGATGGGTGGAGCCTCTCCAATATTATCGCCCATATCGCCCTGATTATCATGTGACAATGTGGCACACAAAATAAAATCAGCATTTTTGCCATGTCAAGTGTTTCAAGCCGCTCCCGACAAAGCTGAGTTCGCTGATACGAAATGTCCTGCAGGCACACACACACAACTAGGACTGACTTCTTGAAAAGGGCGCGTCTAGGATTTCTGTTTTGGCATTCCCTTGCTCATTACCATGACCCTCAACTATTTACATGGTCGGGAACATGTTACCCCTCTCACCCGGCCTGGATGCCGAGAACATGGACGAACTTTTATAGTAGTTGGCTTTAAAGGATTGCCCAGTGAAGTGCGGCCCGAAGTTTCATGGCTGGCAGAAAATTGAAAGCAGTAACGACACTTTTTAGTTTCTGGCGAGAGGCCATTAGTTATAAGGGACTGGGAAACTGGAAGAGTGGTTGGGCAACGCCTTATTAAAGCCATGAGCGAAAATAGAATATTTAAACAGTCAAGATAAGCCAGGATCGATGAAATATTAATCAAGTTTAAAGGGATTTCGTAGTTATTTGTTGTTCGAAATTGTGTATTAACTAAACATTACATATTCATTAGGTATGTGAGCTCAAGGAGAAACTTGTAGTGTATCTATTCCGAGAGAGCTCCTACTATTATGTTAAATATATGGATGTATCGCTAAACTTGGGAGTGGGATCCGAAAACGCCCCGAAAACTGCTGTGGGAAAATTCAATTTCGTTTGTTTATGTCCTGGCATCTAATTCAAATGCAAAGATAAGGCACAACATTGTGGAGTACAATAGATAGATACTTCGGCACGATTTCTGGCGGCTCCTCCTTCTCACTTTCTCGTCCTGCGGCCAAAAAACACATACACATCCGCACTTTCGAGTGGTTTCTTTCGCCACACGCATATGCTGATAAAGTTTTAGCACCTGAGCGGGAAAAAAAGGTGGAGGCTGGGAAACCGAAAAGAAAAGAAAAGTTTGCCATTTACAGGCCATTAAGGCGGCTTCAATTTCGCCCACCTACCCAGTCATCCTAGCCCCCTCCATTTTAGGCTAGGGCTGGGGAGGGTCCTTGTGTGCGACTTGACTTTGCTCTTTGTTTGTCACTTTCGGCAAAGTTTATGCGCTTTTTACAACGTGTATCCTTTTTGCATGTCGACTTACTCGGCCTCACTCTGTTCAGGCTCAGACTCTCACCAGTTTATTGCATAAACAAAAAGGTTCCTTCGAGCACGTGCATAACCGCACACACCCTTTCGCAGAACGCGCTGGAGAGTGCGGTTGCAAAACTTTGATCTCCTTGGCTGGAGGCTTAATTTAATGTCCTTTTCGGCTTGCCGCTGACTTTGTGCCAGCGGCTTCTGTTTTGTTTAAGTTTGGCTTTCGTGTTGTGACACAAACACTGCATTTCAATTATCGTCTGACGACGAGTCCTTGGCCAGGACTCTCTAGCCTCCACCTGTGTGTTGGCTTTTCGCCTTCACGCCATTTGGCGGGCTTTAAGCTTTCCTGTTAAGGAACAGGCGAAAATTTGGCCAGAAATTTATGTTCTCGGCGCTGGCCAAGTGTCCTTGCGGGATTTCACAAACACAAATACGAACAGAACTCTCACGCACACCCAGGCAGTTTGCACTTTATTTTCATTCAGAGCCTATCGCCGGAGAGCTTATTCGATTCGGGATTCGGGTCTCCACCCCACCACACCTCACCCATTCCCCTCTCCACTCATAAATATCGAAGGGAACTGTTTGTTTTTGGCCCAGCCCCGGGCTGGCCTTCGTCCTTTCTCGATTTAGGCCCAAATATTAGTGCAATTTCCACGTTGACCAAAAGTTCAATTCATTTTGCACAGGGACGTGTCGCCGCTCCTCAACTGTTTTCATAAGAATTTATTGCCTTCTCTCGGAAACTAAGTGGATCAGATTTCTCGTGCCAGCCCTTGGTCCGGGCCGTGTCCTGAGTCCTGTGTAATATGCCACAGATTTAGAGCTGGCCAAATTACTTTTTTGCCTTTTGTTCGCCTCTGTCCTGTCTCTTGTATTCTTTTTTTTTAAACAATTTTGTTGTATCGGATTGAAAATTGAGTTGGGTGTATTCTGACAGACCACAGACTGACAGTTCTTAGGTGAGATTTTCCTCGGGCTTTCTTTGGTTTCTTATTTCAATGCCCAAACGAGAGAAAGTTCTTAAAGCTCGAGTGGCTTTGGGTTAGTCTATCAACCCAACGCCTCTAAGCATAACGTCCGAATAATTAGGACGTCTATCCAATATAGAATTCTACAATTTGTGTTGGGCTTGCATAATCTATTTGAACATGTGTAGTGCGCATCTGACTCTGGATTTAATTATAATTAGCAACCTAGGCAAAAACATCTCTATTACATGTCATTTATTATTCATATGTTTATACGTAATCCTCTCTAAAAACACTAAATTAGAGCCCAAAATGTTTGTCCAGCCTAGCTCAATTTTCCGACCACTCTTAGCCCAATTTCCAAATAGAACTTGGCTCATTTGACGTCACTCGAATTTATTTATGCACCAGTTTGTTTCAGGCCGACTAAATGCAATTTGCTGTTTTTGGTTTTCGGGGTTTGTGGTCAGAAGTGCGCCAGTGTAAATAATAATAATGGAAAATGGAAATACCGAATGAAAATGTATCTCGACGTTTTGTGTGTGTATCTGGGAGTGTGTGTTGTAAGTATTTTGGTATTGATTTTCAGCCAGACAGCCGAGCGAAAATATTTATTGTCAGCTCCTGGGACGAGCTCCTGCCAAGGATGCCAGCCAAGTTTTGCTCAAATTGTTCCCAGGCGGCATTTGACGTTGATGATGACGGGGCCGAGGCTCCTTTCTCCTCCTGTCTCAGAACCCCCAGCTTTGGATCCCCCAGATTCCCCCATAATTTTGCCCAGGGCTCTGTCAATACCTTCACTGCGAAATCGAGAATTATTAACGGCACTGCCGAGAGCCAACTATATTGCGTTGATGGGCTCATAATTACGGAAATGTCCTTGCACACAACCACCAGCACACTCGCACATTCTGGGCGCTGACATGCATTAATATTGATTGTTGCTGTCGCTTCAACCGCACTAATCAGTGAGAAACACAGAGAGAGACTTGTGTCCTGGGCGTCCTGGTTGTGCGTCCGTGTACATTGACATTGACATGAGCATCCTTGTCGGTACGTATTCCACAATTATTCGCATCCATGTCCACAGGACACAGCCTCATCATCACCTTTCTCCACGGAGGCACAGTGGCAGTGTCATTTTCATTGTCAGCGCAATGAAATTACATGTTACATATCGCATTTACATTGCTGTCATGTTAATCCATTTGATTCAGTGAGTTGTTCATTTGACTTGTTGAGTTTTTTCACGAATGGTATATTTTTCGCATTTTTATACCAAATAACCAAATTTAATTACCATAATTTTGAATACGCACATGTCACATCCAGTAGTTATGAAAGTTAGTACATCTCTTTGTCTTTTTTTAAACTTTAATTAATATTTTCCAGTTTATTAAATTACAGAGGAACTAATTGATAAAAGCTGACCTCCGCAACTGTGGAATAATGCCTTTGAGACACTCATTTCCCAGTGACGGCAGAAAGCGAGCGCTCTCCATTTTCCGGGACATCACAAGAAGTTGGCCAAGTTTTAATGAGTTGGCAAATGGAATTGGCAATCCGTAGTTGTTGGACTGTCTGACACTTGAGGCATGAAATCAAACTAATTAACTCAAATTTTACATAAACGCTGAGCAAAGTTTTCCCCAATGGGGCTCAAGTTGGCTTTTTCATGTGATTTTCCGCTCCCTGCACATGATGGCAGTGCAATTGTACACAAGTGGGTGATTGCCACGCCCACTACCCTCATCCCCTCGGATAACCCATCACCCATGAACCATCACCATTATGAGGGTAATCCGGCATCAGTACCTCCGCGTGGCTTCGCGTTGAATGATAATTCAGTTTTGCCGCCATGATGAACAAATTAAAAACTTTTCTTTTTCATCCATGATCCAGGCAAATGGTCTACAAATTTCTCCCCCAACGTCAAAGTTTTCACTTTATTCCGCAAGCGATTTTCAATTGTTGTTGGTTTTTTATATCCGGATTTTTCCTCCTTTGTCTGAGCCATGCCCGTTTAGACATACATATATATTTTTAGGTGGAAAATAAAAACGGCTTTGAAGAGCTCATCAAACAGATGAATTGGAAAATCCCTGTGCAAGCTGACTTGTGGCATTTGTTTTTGTTTTGCCTGATTATGGAAATGGGACCTACAGGGGCCTATAGAGGCCTACCCTGTGCACTAAAAACTAAAAAGAAATTCTCCAAATGTATTGCTTTTATTAACGAATTGCGTTTACCCAAAGGAGTATTTCTTAAATTCTGAAAGAACCCATCAAACTATTTGCCTTTGATGTCTGGGAGTCTGGCTGGAAGGCAAGAAAGATCTAACGGAGTGGCTAATGTTTATTACATAATGTATATTATATGTGATCTACTTGAAGGGCTGAGCATCCTCGCCGAATGTCCTTTGGCGCTGCGTCATGAAACCATTGCATAAGTTTTGTGCTTGACAGCAACTTTGAAGCGTCGGTTTTTATTTCACTTTGCCAGCCCAGACCGCCAGGCAAAGGAATCCAGATAAGGATACTGGCATAAGGATACTGGTTTCAAGCGTATCTATGTATGAATGTGTGTGGTTTGACAGTTCGTAAAATCAAAGTTGTGTCTCGCAAAATATAATAGATTTTTATTGCCGGCGGCAGTGGTTTGCTTCAGCTAGTCACCACTTCCATTTTGTTTGTCAACTGAATGCGACTTTCTGGCTCTTCACCACACACACACACACACATAGAAATACACCCACAGAGACACTCATACAGATAGACAGTAGTCGCACCTACACAGCTACACTCAGGGACAGGAAGAACTTTCCCATTTCGGCAGGAAATGCTTTTAATCTAACAACAAAGTTGCTGCGAAACTTGTCCGCCAACTTTTAAGGATTCTCTGATTTTCAGCCGCCTGGCAGTTGGATATTTTCTACAAATTTAACTTGCCCTTGACACGTTGCCAAAAGTGCCGAGGATACGAATAAAGGATATGAACGAAATCCAATTTTACTTTCCTCACTGTTTCTTGCCAAAATAGTGTTTCTGGAAATTGTTGAGTAGTCAGTCGACGGGAGAATAAATCACTGGCATTTTAAGCGAAAGTTTGGCCAAGACTTGTGTTCTCCGTAATGAATTTAATTTCCTTTAAGGCCAGAACTGTCAGCAAAATGTGCATAAATTAAACTGACAGATAAAAACGGGATGAAATATTCTTATTTTGCTTTAAAGCCAATAAAAATTAATTAGCGCGTCACGTCGGAGATTGTGGCCTCAATTATGATGGCCAAAAGTGCCAGGCCAGGCCAGGGCAGGTTCTCTCCCTCACGGAGTTTTGACCGAAAAAAATACCAAAAAATCAATATGACAGCTAGGGAGAGGGTGAACGAAGGGGAAGGTGGACAGGCTACTCGTCCTTGGATGGCGGACGCGCTAATTTCAAGAGCCCCGGGCCATAAAACCGTGTTGAGGGAGCACAAAAGCCCTAAAAACCAGCCAGCGCGAACCGAAAGACATTCAAGCCGGGCCATAAGTAGCTGAGGATTAGGCCTGCTTCTCGTCCTGGCCTTCTCTTTGTCGGTCTTTGTCGGTCCACATTTCGCTTTGAATCGGCAACTCAAGATGGGCTGTATATCTTTTAATTAGACGATTCCACTGGATATTACCAGACTGGGGCTCGATTCCGAAGGTATTTTGTCTCGCAGCTCTCCCATAATGGACTCCCAAATGGCATCGCTGATTAATGTCTCGATTTAATGTGGGAGTAATGTTGAATGAGCATTGAAGATATATATTCTTGAGGTAAATAACATTTCTCCCCTACGTTCTTTGAATTTTTATGGTGTTCTAAAATCATGCAATTTTTATTGAACACTCAACTGTAATGGGCTAGGAAAGGTTCTTAATGAAAAATCCAAAAATCAAAAAGCTTATATTAAGTTTGAGCCTTCTTACTCATTAATTTTTATGGCATAAATATACCCTATTCCAGAGCATCTAAAGTTCGTAGTATAGGCTCACCATTTTTGATTTTTAATGCTTCCTTGCCATTTCCGTTGGCCCTTTTCTGTCTTGACCTTGTTTTTGGCTTTGCGCGGTTTGCGGAATAATTAAAATTCAAAAGTTGGCAGCGGCATTCTGCATTAATAAATTAGTTGAGCCGGGCCACTTGGAGGCGCTCTGTCCGGCCCACTTAAGAGTCATGAAAATAACCGAATATGCAGATGAAGTTTAAATTAAATGGGGGGCGAGTGCCGGAGTGCCGACCAAGTTTTGTTTTCCATTTTTAGTTGGCCATTTTACGGCTGCTTTGGGACAGGATGCATTTGCATTTCTAATAATTGCGTTTCGTGTAACTCCGACTCTTATGAACACTCTCATGCCATTTATTACCCACTGTGTAAGAGCCATATTTCCCCTCTTAAGCCATTTCATACATTTTTGATGGCATTGAAATGGATTTGGTTATCATAAAAAATTTCCGAGGGACAATAAAGGGAAGCGAAACAATTGAAATCTGAAAGGCTTCAAACTGCTTATCGATTCGAATGCTGCCGTCGCCGCTGGCTGGTTGTCATAAAATGCTGAAATTTGTATTACGGGTATAGGAGAGACCCTTAAAATCCCACCCCCACTCGGGGGGTCCACCCCTTTTGTCGACAGCCGACGGGGTGAACCTGAACAGCGTCCAAGCGTGCGACCCATAAAGGAAACCTATTACATTTTTTATACTTAGTGTGGGGCATTTAAAAAAATATATAGGATAGAAGCGGTGCGATGCGGTGGGTAAATGTGTGAAAGGATATTTGAAGGTCACTCCTTGGTGACCCCCGCCGTTGACCCGCCGGCCTGCTTTGCCCCGATAAGCAGATGCTCCCGGTTATTGATTGGCTGGGGAAATGGATCGGAGCAACTGTTAATTGAATAATTTAGGCAGAGAGTCCAGCAAAAATACATATATTTCACTTTGATAAACCCATAAACATTGCCGGAGAACATCATTATCGATGCAGTGCACCCATTGGACGGCGGAAATTTCAAGTTATGTTTTCGGGCCAGCCGGAAAACGTTAAAATGAACATCAGGTGGGCTCGGCCCTGACGCGGGCCCACCTGTACGCCGAGCAGGATGCCGTCCTGGGATCACATTAAATGATTTATTGGTCCTTGGTCTGGACTGCGTGAGTCCGGGCGTCCCTAAAATTTCATAAATTTCAGCCTGCCTGGCTGCCTGCGCTTTATGGCGAAAAACACGGCAACAAAGTTGTCCGGGTTCCGGGCAAGAAAAAGTCAATAAATGAAGCTGCTGTACTCTATATATAAATGTATACGTATAACGTATATATTGTGTAATACGCATTGTTGCTGTTCGGTCCATCAGTGGCGGAATACGCTGGGACTTGTTTGAGTTTGCAAATTGCTCCAAAATCAAACATCAAAGTTAAAAGTGCTTATTGTTGCCCTTTCTCTGTTTATTTAACAACAGTTTGCATTGTGTTGTGTGGGACCAACGTGGCGTATACTTCATTTAACGGATGGCCAGCGACTTTAAAGTTTTTAAAGCCAATTGATAAAGTCCCAGATGACCCAGATGGAATATTTCATGGGTCGGACGATTGAATGATTGAATTTAATTAAATATTTGCGAGAAATAATCGAATTTCAATTGGAACCAGCGCTGGCATAAATTCCATTATCGAATTCTGCCACCGATAATTGAATGTACATCACTTGTTTGCCGTAGCAAATGGCATTTTAATTACATTACCAGGGACTCGATTTCGATCCAGATCCAGAAACCATATGCGACATTTATTTGTAAGCTCTCTGGCACTCCGCTGCACAAGGAGTGCAACGTGTGGAAAATATCAATTGCAATTTCTGCCAAGCGGAATTCGATAAACCTGTATGTACTATATACGCTCCTGAGTAGAAACTTTTGTGGCAGCAGCCAGGTATCTTATTCTACCCTTATATACATTTTCAACCCTCTTCGGCAGTCGGCAGCTAAAAAGCTGAGAAAGTTTCGGCAGAGCAATTTAAATTTGATTTTCATGGAATCTCTAGTTTGGGCTAGAAATCATAAAGCAGAATCATCAAAACATTAAAGATTACAGCTTATTTATGGCTTATGATTAAATAAACAAAGCACTAAAGCCGATTATAAAAGATTTCCTGTATTTCCCAATTGAATAATGGCCATTAAAATAAAATGCACTCAAAAGTAAGCCCCCCAAATCCAGAATAAAATAGACCTAAGCTTTACATTACTCATACGCCACGTTGGCGGTCTTAATCATTTATTTTGTGCCACTTCCCCGAGCTCTCCCCTCCCTTTAGTGATTTATTTTAATTTTCCTGCTTCAAAATACCGTTAAAACGGCAAGCAGAAAAACATTTCTTGTGACAAATTCGCAATTTATGGGCTTTACTTTGTAAATTGTATGGCCGAGGAGGAGATTGTGGCCTTTTCGCTTTCCTTTGGCTTCGTCCTTGGTTGAATGTGTGCGACATGTTTCTGGTTTCCTGGATTTTCATTTTATGCCGAATGGCTTTCCGAGCTCGTGACTTTCGTTTCGGTTTTCTCACTTTAATTTGCTTTGATTTTGCATGAATTTTCATGCCAATTGGCAGTTAGGCAGCTCAGCTCTCCTTCGACCCCTCGCGGTCACGCCTCTGTCTCGAGTCCTCAAAGCTAATTTGCTTTGTGGCACTGCTACGGCTCTTCTCTCTTCCCTTTTCTCGCTTCTCACATCTTGCTTCTCAAGGCTTCTCCCTTTTTCCCTTCCATGGCCGCTTCTCTTTTTTCCTTTCCGACAAATTTAAATGCGACTGATTTCCTCTTCCGTTTCCGGAGCAGCCATTTTATTTAGACCTGCGGTTTTTTCTGCATATCGGAGTATATGCTTGTTTCAGTCTGCCATTCGGTTCGTTATTTATTTATTTACTTTTTTTTTGGCGGTTTCCCGAATGAGGAATGTTGGTTGGAGTTTTCACTTTGTCGCACACAAATTTCGATTGAATTTCATTCACTATCCGAATCGGAAAGCCAACGAACATTTATCAAAACCACTGGGCCCGGTTGTCAATGGCTCTCAGCAGGCTTAAACTCGATTACGTTTTGGCCTTTTCATTAAAATGGCTATCCATGGCTCTTGTTTCAATCGCAAAAGTTTCACCCATTCTGCCGTTTTTTTTTTTAAATGCCACTGAGAAATTATTAATGAAGCTATGCGAGCCGAAGGACGAATCAATAATTCACCATCAAAGTGGGTGGGTGGCAGTGTGTGTGTCCGTGTGTGTGTGAGAGAAACTAATCGAATTTATTAGAACGGCAGCAGAGCCGTCTCATGGAATCGCCAGCGGCTGTGGGTCCTTTATATTTGTGTGTGTCCGAGTTTGCTTGTGCGGGTTTAGTTATAACAAAGCCCGGGCGATATGACCTGGCCTCATATACCCAACATTATTGCCAATATTTCTGTTCGCCCCGGGTATGCCGAGAAATGTCCTGCAACCGCTGGCTTTAACCGCTGGTTGAGAATTCTACGCATGTATGTAAGCATGTGAAAACCGATTAAAGTTTCGCTCGAAATTTATTAGAAATTACTTCTCAGAGTTATGCGAGAACAAAGAGAATGCAAGCTGGAAAGGAAGAACTTGCTCTTGGAATTAACATACACGCCAGGACTATCAGAGCTAATAAACTGGGAAACCTCGTATTTTATGAGGGAAAGTCTTCGAAAAAAGTAGTAAAATCTGGTAGTTAAAAACACATCCCTAGAAAAGACAGGCTTAGAGATATCTCTGATCTTAAAATGTGGAACTCGTAACCTCTTTAAGATCAAAGAGCCTTTATTACCCGTTTGCATCTAAAAACGCATCCTTTTGTTTCGTTTTTATAGCGAAAAAAATTAATTGTCACAAGTGTGGCGGCAAAGGGTAAAGGATGGCGGCTGCACAGAAACCGAAAACAAACCCATTGACGTCCTTTGGCACAAAAGGAAAACCACAAAGGCAAGAGGGTGTGTGTGGAGTGTCATGCCAAACAGGACATCGTCATTGGCCGTGTCCTGGCTTTCAGAGCGAGTGTGTTGGTAGTTTGTTTTGTGCTTTGTTCTTTTTATGCCACAACACACACACACACAGAAAGTCATACAAAAAGTGGAAAAAAATAAAACACCGAAAGCATCCCAGGTAATTTCATTATTCAAATATGTGTGAATGGCATTCGAGAGACCAGAGAGAGAGCTGGAACGATGACTGATTGACTGTCTGACTGAGTGGCAGGCGACTTTGTGCTATGACTGGCCTGGCAGGACCTTGGTCAGGACTGCGAATAGACCAGAAAAAGAACCGGGGGAGAGCCATCGGGGCAGGCCGTTTCCGGTTACTTCTGTTTCCGTGCCTTGTTTATTTGCACTTCAATTAATTACACCCTCCCATGGCTGTCTGTTTCTCTATTAATTGCAAATTTCATGCATTCTTTATGGTAATTTGGACCCGGCCAGTAGCCGCAGCTTTTGTCAAATTGTTTTTCGTGCCTCATTAACGGAGCTCCTCCCTTGTCCGGCCATCCTTGCCCCATTATATCTATCTCTGTTCATGCCTGCGGCATGGGCGTTTAATTTGTTTTGGACGACTTTTGATTATTTTAGCAATTGAATTTACGGCCGGCCATAAATAAATATATATTACGTGCGACCAGCAAATTGTATTAGCTGTTGAAATGCGTTTAATTTGAATTTAACCATCTGGAAGTCGGAATAATTAATGACAATAAAATAGTGCGTTCAGCTCAACAAAATAAAAACAAAGAAGGCCAAATGCAAATGAGCCAGAAGCAGAGGTGACCTCTAAGGCCGCCCAGCCAATCGGAACCGCTCCACAACCGCAAATATTTTAATCAGGAACGGGTCTTGCCGCTTCAGGAATTTCCACAGCTTGGCCGGGATCTTGGCTCTCAAAAAATCAAACCCCAAATGAAGATGCCAACCCGCAAAACATCCCAGAAACTTCTAATTCTAATGGGCCCTGATGTTTTTTTGGCCAGCATATGCCAGGGGTCACAACTTGTTGGGCAACATGCAATAAATTAGCTTCTTGCTCTTGGCCAGGCCCAAAGATTTTCGGTCTTGCTTTTCGAGCCGTTTTCTTTAATTTTCGCCTGCTGTTTTGGCATTGAGTTTGGTTATAAATTTTCCCCGTTCGCTTCATTTATCAGTGGGTGGGTGTGTGTGTGTGGGGGGCTGTGTGTTTTGCTTTTGGCCCGCAAAAATCAATAAACATGTGGCAGGGCTTACAGCCTGCCCCTGCCCCTGCCCCTTCCGACTGCCAAGTGCTCCTCCTAATTCCATTTTGACAGCAATTAATCAGGACCTCGCGCTTGCGTGCAATTAGTGTTGCTATAAAACGCCATAAATTGTTTTATGCTGCCTCCTAATGGGAACTTAAGGAAGAACCGGCAGAGGAACCCTTTAACGAGGCTCGTGCATGAAAAATTCAAATCACTTGATTAGTGGCAATTAATTTGGCCAACGCCGTTGCGTAAATCACTCAGCCAGCGAACAAACGGACCTAGCCTTTCCAGTCCTAAAGAACAAATAATCCCCTTGTTTATACCTCTAAGAGGCTACGATTAAATGCTCGAACAGTATCTGGACTCTCAGATAGAGCTACCTCTATGGGGATTACCATTACAAAGTCGCGATTTTATCGCTGTATACCCGAACACTCGTTAGTTCACAACTTTGTGGCCCAGGACTCCATGTTTATGGCCCTGGTTATGACTGGTGTTAATGGCTCTTTTGCGTGCCCCAACTGCTAGTTGTTTTGGCCCTGCCTACCTTTTGGCTTTTACACAAAGAGAAAAACTAATAAAGTAGAGTCTGGTACTGCCAATAAATCGAAGAACTGTTTTTCCTATTTCTGCAGTGCACCTTTGGCCCGTTCAATTTGTAACTAATAGAATTGTCACTCACATATCGCAGACATCTGTGGGATAGCCTTCTCCCGACCCATCCATTCAGCCAGGGTCCTCGGAGCAGGCGCCATCACTCACCGCAATTGTGTTGTGTGACAAGTGAATTTGTCATTGGCTGCTCAAGCTGCCTGGTTTGAAACAATGCCAAGGCCACCCAACATCTAATGGGTATGACCAGAACAGAGGTGGGGTTGGTATGGGAACATTTGAATTTATGTTAGGACTAGTTTTCTTTCGCATGGGTGGGGGAGAATACTTTCATATGGAGCCTGCCACAAAGCATTTCCGCTTTGTGGCACACACATAATGCAGAAAGCCCCAGAAGCGTCTGTGTGTTGTTTGGTCCTTGC
The DNA here is from genome assembly GCF_017639315.1 of Drosophila ananassae. NCBI lineage: Eukaryota > Metazoa > Arthropoda > Insecta > Diptera > Drosophilidae > Drosophila > Drosophila ananassae. The sequence goes on from NC_057927.1 coordinate 8,049,145, forward strand.
TCCTGACAATGAGTGATGTTTTTTTGTGTGTGTGGGCCTTGGTCAACAACAGGAGAGACATTCCAAGCTTGCGGTTGGCATCATGATGGATAGCCGCATATTAACTCTCTAATGCATATTGCAATTACAGCATTTTGGTGGTCTATTAGTTAATAGCCATCTGGTGTGCGGGAAGTCATCTGATAGGGTGGCAAGTTGTTGAGTTAATTGCCAAATATCTTATCTCGATAACAGGTTGAGGTCGAGCTTGTCACAAGCGAGATAATAAGCCAAGATAAATAAAGCAATTAACTAAAGACACTAACGGTTGTTGGACCGTAAGTTTATATATTGGCTCTAACCTTTGAGTTTAAACTAAATATTTTTAAAATCTTCACAGTGCGCACGCCCATTAGGGACTCGGCCCCGCCCCCTTCTCTTTGGCATGCCGGTTTTTTCTATACACCTTTTGGCGGACGCGTCGTCGAAGCCTCTTTAGCTCAGTGGTAGAGCGTTGGTCTCGTAAACCAAAGGCCGTGAGTTCAACCCTCACAGGAGGCAACAGCGGTTAAATTTTTTTATTATTTAATTATTATAATTATTAGTTTTTATTTTATTTTAGTTTTTCAAAATTTTAAATAAAATTAGTTTAAAAAGATGTAACTATTTCGTTAAAAAAAATTTGGATTACAAAATGCTCAGTATTTTTTTCTCGACAGCGAGAATTTGAGATACTGACTCACGATCTTCTAACTATATGTTTGTAGGTATATATTTCTCACAACCCTTGTTTTTACTCTTAAATTTGACTCCTCTCTTGCTATTTTTAGCTCTCACTTAACTAAATCAACAAACTCTCTCGCAGCCTTTGCTTGTATAACGCATTGGGCGTCGCAATTCTCAACGCCTCTTTAGCTCAGTGGTAGAGCGTTGGTCTCGTAAACCAAAGGCCGTGAGTTCAACCCTCACAGGAGGCAACGTCAGAAGTGATATTATTTTTGTTTTATTTTTTAATTTTTTTAAATTTATTAAATTTTTTAAGGCCTAGTCGTTATGTGCAATGGCCTTTACTTGCTGTCTCCATCAACAATGCCTTCAAAAGCGTCATAACAATAGTTAGTTCGCCTCTTTTGGCCCGAAGTGTTATTTTATGACTGCCATTGCGTTGCGCACGTGTAGGCCTTTAAAACTAACGGCAAATAAGAGTTGTAAACAGGGTTTCGGGACCTCTATGGTGAATGATGCGGTCATTATGGCCATGTAGCTGCGTGGGAAGTTGGCCAAGTGCTGAACACATGTGTACGTGCAATGAGGATGTATCTCAATATGCCTGCTCCTCTGCTTGTTGGTTTAATTTTTTCTGGGGAAAATATACACTTAAATAATATCAACATACTGCTAATTGAACAGAAGCCAATTAATCTAGTAATCATGCTGGTAATTAGCGTACCTTGTTATGATAACCAACCGTGGTTAATGGTGTTGGTTATTCTGATAGTTGATGAGGTTACAGGTAGATATGAAGTCATTAATTAAACACAAATATTGATTTTATTCTTTGACATTTTGAAATATGAAGCATCCGGAATAAGGTTTAATATTCAAGACATCCTTAAAGCATATGCTCCAGGACCACTTTTGTATTAATAAGACATGACGATGACACTCCTGATGATGAGGCCTTGTGCCTTTTGTTGGCCAGCCTCCGAGCCTCTAGCAGTCTACTCAGTTACCTGGCCAAGGGACCGCTTTTCTCCGCCGGCTGAAACTAATTGAAACTGACAGGGTGCCCTGCCGCTCAGCGAGGTCCTTTTGTGGCCTGCTGCCTCCTGATGATGGCTGAGCACCGGGAAAATGTTAATCAACGGGGCCAACTTGGCTATGGCAAAATCAAATCAAGGTAATTTAGCGTAAGAGACAAAAAGGCATCATTTCATTTGCCAGGCTCAGAAATTGACACACATCCTGCCGCCTTTTGCAGGCGCAGAGCGAGTGCGTGTATAGATGGGTGGCAGGATGCCACGATGGCAGGGTGGATGTATCACCCGTATATATAAATGTATATGTATGTACGGCATGAAGTATTTTCTCTGTAATTTATATGCGCAGAGCAGATACCAAAATTCGTTGCTGAGCCAAGTTGACTGCTGTCTTACCTCATTCTGGACCCGCAATTTGCATATTTTGTACATCTTGAGTTCGCACAGTCAATAACTGCCAGATCCAGATCCAGCCCCCTTCCACACCCACGCCCACACCTCTAAAAAAAAGTACTCGCTTGTTGCTTAGTATGCAGGTGGCATACTACCACCAGCTCATAGGGTTCGTATCCTGCTAGCTAGCCTGCTGGCTTGGCTTTTAGGCAGTGCATTTCCGATTGGCGCCAACTTTCGTTTCGTCTCCTTCGCATCCTTGCCCAGCCCGGCCCGCCCGGCTCGCCCGGGCCACTTTTATTGGTATACCTTTCTCCAAAGCTCTCAAGTACACACTTCAACACGCACAAGCATCAAAATAAAGAGAAAGAGGAAAATTGCGAAAAACAAGAAAGCATTCCCTTTTAATTTCAGCATTTCTCGGTAGCCCCCGTGCTCGTTGCACGTTTTGTTGCCAGGACCTTTGGCTGGGGATCCCTTATAGCCTTACAGCCCCTATACAGTCGAGTAACCGACTGTTGCCTGTTTTGAATTTAAAGGAATGAGGAATTGTTCGCTGGCTCTTTAACGGCCGCCTCCATTCATCTCTGGCCCCACGACTCCTAGCTATTTATATACATTTTCGTTCCTGTCAACTTTTTCAGGCTGATATTTGCTGCCCCAACCCGCTCCACCAAAACTTTTGTTTGCCATTGTTTGTCGTCTTATGTTGTTGTGTTTTTTGTCTTTGTAGGTCGTCCGACTGTTTGTTTTATTTTCAATGTATATTTGATTCTTTTATGATTGTGTTTGCATTTGTGTATTTTTATTTGTTTAGCCGTCAATTTTAATGAGCTGTCGCAAAGCGAGGCTAGCAGTTCATAACTTTTATTTGCCGCTATCAATGTCAGGCAATTTGTTTTGCGACCGAAATAATTTATTCATTGGATTTAATAATGCAGCAGCGAAAATTGTGTGCCGCTGCCATAGAGTGTCCTATTAATCAGTGTGGGGCTACAAAATAGGATTTCCTAGGAAGGAAGACACCCTCACCTGCTGACCCGCATTAAGGATACCTTTGTGTTGGTTTCATTAATTTATTGTTGGTTTTCGCATCTCGAAAGTTATACCTCTTTACATACATATGATAGGCTATTTTAGCAGTTTTACTTTTGCGCTTCTCTAAATACATTATACTTTTCGTTTTTCGTTAATTTAAATTAGTTTCAGTTTAATTTAATTAATGATACAATACATTTCCGTCCTCCGTTCTCCTAACCCTTCAACTTTGGATTCAATTACATGTAAGACTAAACATTTATAAGATACTTTCAATATCGACAATTGTTTTAATATATATAATTAGTATATGTAGATATATATCGATTTATATTATCTGTGTAGGAGCCCCGAACTCACAAAGAGAGTCCTCGGCGTCAGTATATAATGGAGCTTAATAGTTTTCATTTGTTTCTCATGCATATTATGACCACTTTATCGTTAATAATTACGCATGCAGTGCGCCTCTTCACCCACAACTCAAGGAATTTATAGTTTATACAATATTTAATATTCTTCAATGTTGCGCATCGGAATTTTCATTTTTATTTCCATTTTTATTTGACCGACAAACCGCTTCGATTAATAAATGTTTATGTTTTCGACAAACAACAAACCTGCGGAAATGTTGAAAACGCGATGCTAGATATGTCAGCGAAAAACATTGCTATGATTCCGCTCCCAATGCGAATAAAATCAATATCAATATCAACTGAGGGTCTTGTAAAGTTCAGCAAATTTTGTTTCGTTCGTGTTGTATTCCCATCATGATTTTGGAAGTCCGTGTGAAATTTGGCATTTATCGTTACGATTTACTAATAAATCAAAACCGAATAGAAGTTCGCATTAAATGATGTGCTTCAGCTATGACTGTTCTGATAGTTCTGATTTCTAAAGCGTTCTATCCTAGTCATAGTCATAATTTCTTTTCCTTCGACCAGATTCAAGCTTACAATAATAATCCAGCCAAATCGGAAACGCTTCAAGAGGACCCTCTTGATGCCAAAGGACATTTCTTATGACAGCCGTTGTGCGGCGTTGTAGGAAATGTATTTCTAATATTGATTTGGGTGAGGAGTTTTATGGATTGCAGGCTGCTTTTATTTCTGTCTAGGTCAACATATATTATCCTATGATTTTATATGTAAATTTTTATTTTTCTTGCAAGTTTCGACTTTTATTAGACTAATAAAACTTTAGATAGGCCGCACTAGAGCTAGAGTCGGCTGTCGGTTGTGGTATCTGTTGCTACAATATTTCGTTAGTTTCAAAGAGTAACCCGTATTGTTCAAATTGTTCAGTGTTCAGATTTTACAATTACATAGTGTGATTGATTGACCACAAATACTTCTATCCAGTGGCGTAGTTCTTCCTAATTGTTTCGTTTCAATTTATTTCATTTAATCTGTTCTGGTTTCTGTTTTCTATTTTCTGTTTTCTGTTTCCAACGCGTCGTGTTTATTCTGGACTGCATTAAGGAAAACTTTGGGGCCAATAAAATGTTTGCTTTGTTTTAGTTATCTCCCGCCTGTTTTTCGCTTTTTCGTTTTTCTGGCCATCTTGGCCAGAAAATCCCAATTCATCAAAGACTCTGATGCACATCTGGCTAGAATATTCGATTTGATGACCCTCTGGTCTTAATAGTTCGTAACTCGTAACTTAACGATTTAATTATCGTGGCAATCGAAGGAATAAAAGTAAAATTAGCACATCCTTTACTCCCCCGTTAAGTTGTATATGTAATGCATCTATGTCAACAATTGGCTACACTTTTTTCGTTTCTTGTGGATTGTTAGTTAGTTGTACACTTGAAATGTTCCCATTCGTAAATCGAGAGAGGTGGGTTGAAACTCAAACCATTAAATTCTGATTTCGGTGGGATCTCTGCAGATCCCGTTCAAACGCAACAGAAGGATAGAGAGCTGGATCGGGTGGGGTGGTCGAGTGGGAGCTCCTCCTTAGTCTCGGATGAAGACGAACTCGTTGTAGTGGTTCCAGCGATTCTCCTCGGTGTCCACGCCTGGCTTGGGCTCCGCCGCGGATCCTGCGGTGCCCGATCCACAGCTTCCGGCCATGCGGTAGCCGTGGTCGTGCAGGTTGTCGAAGGCCTGCTCGATGAAGCAGTGCTTCAGGAAGAACCGCGACGTGTACCGGTCCGGGCCGCCATGATCCGGATCCCGGGACTCGTTCAGGGTGTCGCCAAATACCTCACGGCACTGGGCCACCCGGCCGCAGACCAGGATGCGCGACAGCTTCCGGAACTTTACGTCGGCCAGCCCGTCCTTGCCGAACTGGAAGCTGCCGCGGTAGCCGATCGTGATGCAGCCTGGTGGACGGGCATCCCGGTCACCCCGGATGCACTCCAGCATGGCCTGGAGCTTAAAGTGCTCGGCCTCGCGCTGAAGTCGCTGCCGTTCGCGGAATCCCTCGGGCAGGTGGAGCGCCTTGTCGCGCAGGAAGTCCAGGATGTAGCGGAAGAGGACCCCGTCGCGGTCCAGGAAGTACCTGCCCTTGCTGTCCTTGGCCAGAGCATCCCGCTCGGAGAAAAGCTCGTGCAGCAGACTGCTCTTATCCTGCAGCAGCGTCTCCAGCGTGGTCGTGTAGCTCACGCCGCCGACGTTCAGTTCGACGATTTCTGGCATCCTGAGTCCTGATCGATTTCTGATTAATCGAGCCGAATCACAACAACACACATATGGTTAGCACACACAACACTCGCGAACTGTGCAGGTGAGTCCTTTTTCTAACAGAGTTTGTTTACAGGATAACTGCTTGGTGTCCGCCTAGTGTCCGCCAAACGCGTCCGAACTCGCTCACGTCTCGAATGGAACTGTTCCTGGGTTAGTGCCACAGTCGAACTGTTCCTGAGTCTGTTGGCCTGGCCAAAAAGTTCTCTGGCGCATCTCACTCGCCCGTTGGCTGGCATTTGTGTGTATGCATTGGGGAAAGAGAACCGCCAAGAGAGCCCGAGAGTTATATGGAACAAGCTCTCCTGGCTGCGCACACGCTGGGTTTGTTTTGATATTGGATATTATTGTTTAACAAGTGGTTAAATTTCAAAAATGTGCACGCATATTCCTGGCATATGCGCCGCAAGGATTGCTCGGCCTTCGCCATCGCCCGCATCCTTTTTAATTTGATGAGGGTTTTTTCTTCGGGCCCGCAGTGCGTATACTTAATGGCCAATATGCTGGATTACTCTGTGGCAAGACAAACTGTTTTGCCTCATGCGTGAGACTCGTATGCCTCCCCCCGACCTGTAGTCCTTGTAGTCCTTGGCAAACATTAGCATTCTGCGGACGTGCCATGTGTTCATTTTTTGGAACTTTCACCCGAGCAAAGTTCACAGCGATGTCACAGCAAATTATGGCACATGGCATACTTTAAGGCGTCGCACATAATTTGTGCTTTGGCATGCCAACTATCCTGGTTTCGTCCCTTCGTCCTTCCACCCCCGCGCCCCCCCTTGGAGTGGCAACAGGCGCTGACAATTTGACACCGTGACACTGACATTAACATGCCGCAGCAGCAACATGCCAGCAAATGCAACTGGTTGGCCTGGCTGGGGCGGCTGCCTGGGCCAGTTTTTGGCCCAGTGCCAACTGGGCCACTCTCTTCCGCTTTTAGGGCCACTGCCCTCCTGCCCTGGCCGGCCCTGCCCTCGCCTGGCTCACCTGTTAGCTGTTTTTGGCATAGGTCCTGTGCTGTTCAAAATTCACGCGTCCTGAAAATAGCGTTTTGCGTGAGACTCGCTGCATTTGAATTAACAACAACATGGGGACCAGGTCCTGGCGAATGGGCTCTCTCTCACTGTCACACTCCGTTAGCCCTTTGACATGGCCGAAAGGAACTGAGATACACAACGCATACAGAGAGAGAAATAAATTTAAACAAGAAAGGAAAGCTAACTTCGGGCGGAGCCGAAGTTTATATACCCTTGCAGTTCAGTCGCAGTCCGCTAGGTGGCGCCACCCATTTTATTTTATTAGATATATAGCGGATCGTATATAGGCGGCCGATCCTTATGAAATTTGGCAAATCAGATTATTTTATCCAAAATAGAATCTGTACCAAGTCCCATCTTTCTAACTTAAAAAACACCAAAGTTATGCCAATTCCGATCGTTGTATGACAGCTATAGGATATAGTCGGCCGATCCTTATGAAATTTTGTACATAAGATATGTGGATCAAATATAACATGTGTGGAAACCCTGGAAACCTGTGTGGAAACCCTCATAACATGTCCCAACCCTCTATCTTTAAAAACAACGAAGTTATGGCATTTCCGATCAATCAGTTATATGGCAGCTATAGGATATAGTCGACCGATCCCGACCGTTCCGACTTATGTACTGCCTGCAACAGAAAGAAGGGTGTGTGCAAAGTTTCAACTCGATAGCTTTAAAACTGAGAGACTAGTTTGCGTAGAAACAGACAGACAGACAGACAGACAGACAGACGGACAGACGGACAGACGGACAGACGGACATGCTCATATCGACTCAGGAGGTGATCCTGATCAAGAATATATATACTTTATAGGGTCGGAGATGTCTCCTTCACTGCGTTGCACACTTTTGACCAAAATTATAATACCCTCTGCAAGGGTATAAAAAAGCACAAGAAGAGGACATACTGCTTCAATATGTACTTATTGTACGAGTTCAAAAAAAATAGAAAACCTGTCACAACATTTGAAAATTGTTTATACAAGATGGTAAATATTATTTTTTCAGTGCAGACACCAATACAGCAACCCACTACTAATTGCAATAAAAACTTGGCTCCCCTGGCTCTCAAATGGCTTTTAGAGCATTCAACCCGCCCAAAACCCCTTTCTGTTTGCCAGGCTTACTCCACTCATTTCCGTTTCCGTTCACTCCTGCGGTTCCCCAGCACCTACACTAACTCCTCCTACTCTGGCTCCCCAGGGTCTGGCTAATGCCTTTGCTCCTTATCAGACGCCTGCCTACCCTCCGAAAAGGATTCGCGGACATGAATTTGCGGTTTTTGGCACGCATTAAGATGGCGCAACACTTTACGCGCCATTACGTGTTGCCTGCATTTGTGTGAGTTACTTTGTATGAGTGTGGGTGTATCCTGTCACTGCGTATATGTATGTCTGTGTGGTTGTGTTTGTGATGGTTGCTCTCTTGCGGATTCCGGGGCTTCTGCGAATGCTTCTTGGTCGTCTGGCTGGAGCGATTCAAATAGATTTTGTCTGTCTTTCAGTCTGGCTGTCCACAAACACAAACACCCACAATGTGCATCGTTATGTGTGTTTGTATCTATGTGCTGAAGCACTTTGTTTTGACAACGCGCCAAATTGTCGCCCCACTCACAGGAAACGCCGTTTGCAGGCTATTTCTGGTCTGTTTGCATGTTTACCTTTGGGTCCTGCCACCACTTCCTTGCCGTCGAAGATGCTCCTTAATGGGCTGTGTAAGCTACCTAAGTAATAAAGCGTAAAGGACAGCCCTTCCAGCGCTTTTGTCCTTTTTCACTTCGACCTTGTTGAAACCGTTTAGATGTCCCAAAAATAAACGCACGCCTGCCAACAAGGTTCACCCTCGTCGTGCCAATCAAGTTTACAGTGTGCAAATTGTGCATTTGATTTCCCCGGCTGTATTTTTGGCATTGACAGAGCAAGCCCAATTGGCACGCCCCGAAAATTCAATGTCAAAATAAATCAAATCAAATCAGCAACCAAGTTCCACATCATTCAGTTGGCTGAATCAACAATAAGATTTTGTATGCAAAAGGTATCAAATATTGACAGACCAAATGGTTCGATCCAGGGGTATCCGAAGTGACCTTGCATGTCAATTTTGGTCTATTTAGTATGATTCCATTCTTAAGAGATAAACAAAAGAATATTGAGCTTCTAGAATCTAGATAATTTAAAATTGACCCAAAAATATTAATATAGAGAAAACTCAGTTGAGTTTCTAGAATCTCAATATGAAGTTGCCCACTGGATCTATTGCACTTAAGTCCTACATAGAATACTATAATCTATCAGCCCTCTCAAAATTTCTGAACTAAGCCACCCAACTAATTGCCTTCAGCTTAAGGCGGCTCAAGGTGATTTTAGGACCAAACCGAACCCAAGCACTTTACCAAACGCCCAGAGTGTCCTGGGTCCTTGCTAGTGTGCGTGTGCATAATGCCAGCGATTTTCCGAGCTTGGAATGCATTCAGCGAGTGCCGGCATGCGTATCCTCAAGATACATTGACGCCGGTAGACGGTTAGGCGAATGCGAGCGCGAATGAAAGTGCAAATGCAAATGCAAGTACCGGGCTGCTGGGCAATTTAACACCATAAGGGTGACGGACAAAAATGCCTAGAAGTAGTGCAAAAAGTGAAAAAAGAAAGCCACTTTGAGCCGAGACGAAGCCTACATACCCTCCCAACTAAATTGTAAATAGATTGCTAATTCCTGTTGGACTGTTTCCTGCTTGCAAAAACTGCATCTGCATCCCATTTTCTGATCATGGCTTCAATTGCAGTTGATCCGATGTTACACCTTTAAAAAATGTCTAAAAGTGGGTCTGATTTTATGTGATAATGTTTTGATTGGGACCGAAACTACTTGAAGATCTAAGATCAGGAAGGTTTAACATTCTGCCGAAAGTAAAGCGTAAAAGAAAAAGGGTCCTGTCATCTTGGAAAGCTTTAACAATCCTGTAAACTGTCAGGTGTGACTTTAAGTTGTTAATTTAAAGCTAAAAAAATGCATTCTGTGTGGCTGACGTTGATTTTATTCACTGGTGACAGTCCCTGGTCCCGGCCCACCCCCCCCCGCCTGGTGCCACACTTTTGACGGCCCTCGTCCTGCCATTGTGTGCGAAGGACATGCCCGAAAGTATGGAATACAAAAACCTTCCGGCATGACTGCCAGGCTTTATGCCATGGTGTATGTGGGTAAGAGTTGCTTTTTGTAATTTTTACATTTCTGCCTTAGCGTCATTATTAAAAATAAGAGATGCTCGGCAACTGTATCTGGTTGGGTCTGGTCTGGTTTCGGCCATGGTTCCTCCTTGCTTTACATGCTCTAAATGGATTATTCAAAGCCTGGGCCATAAATCGTGCTGGGCCTTCAAAAATCCACAAGTGGAGCGCAGTTGCAATTGCACGTCCCTGACAAGAGCAATAACAGCACCACCATTTGCTCCGAACAACGGCACTGCGAAAAAAAGGATACAGGATTACAATCATCCTTTGAATTTCATAGAAATTTATATTCCAATTATTTATGGCAATTTTTCCGAGTGCCCCAGCTGGTCGAGCGAAACGCCATGAATTTGTTTACAGCCATTGTGCCAGACACTCTGCCCCATTCTCTCGAATTCTCCTTATTTTTCTCTCTTGTTGCACTTATCGACGCTTGTTGCACGTCCGTTGCGCCACAACAAATTTCGCAGAAAGCTGTTTTCAATCTCTCGCCTCGTGGCTTTCCCTTCTCTCGCCTTTATGCACTTGGCTATTTTCGTTTTCGTTTTATTTATTTACGTTAAGCCCCATCCCTACACCATAGTACGTACTATGTAGTGCCAAGGACTCCGACCCAGAACAGGATATCTCCCATTGAACCCCGCAACAGTCCAGTTCCATTAGCCGTGGAATTGCTGTGGAATATTCTGTGCACGTTTTGTTGCTGTGGCAGATTTATTTTCAAGTTTCTGAAGAGTTGGACTTTTGTTTGGCAATCCGATTCCGATTCCGAATCCGGCTCAAATTGGCGCTAAAAAGGTGAAGCCCTATCTAATTAATCCGGGCCGCGAATGATTGGGCTCCAATGGAGCTGAAGTGTGATTCAATTAGAGAAAGTTTGGCCGGAAATGCCAAAACTTTTTCATTCATAAAAGCCAAAAATACCCCGGGCGAATTTATCAGCTGATTCCGCTTCGGCGGCAGATGGCTTCTTGGCCGCAGTTCTCTTGGCCACTTTCAATCGCATTCCCATTCCCGGTCGCGACGGACAGCCTGCAGAAATATGCAAATTTAGATGCCGAACAAAAACGGAGAACAATCGCGCAATTAATTGGAAATAATTGCCAAATTTCACAGCGCACGCGAGTGCTGGAAATATTTATGAATTTTTGGATTACCATTCGCGACGGCAAAGGAATGCAATTCCGGAGAAGAGCGGAGTCTGTCGGAGGAGGTCTTCCGCTTGGTTTCCTTCTGGTGATTTCCCTATTGCTGTTCTGTGGAGCGGAGCGAACCAATGTGGGTGAGTAGAACGAGATTTTCCTCGCATTACATAAGCAGGAATTTGCAGCGCGGCATTTGCAAATGTGTCATGTATTTTTATGCCGCATACGCACCGTGGGCCAAGTAAAAATATAAACAGAAGAGCCAAGCAAAACAAAGAGCCAAATAATGTTTGTTTATCTCTGCTCTCTCTGTGTGAAGGTCTCATCTACGAGAGCACGGAACCGGATCTAGAGAAGATCTTCCACCTGGCCATCAGCAAGGCGAACGAGGAGAACGAGGAGCTGCAGTTCCATGGCGTGTCCGCCGCCATTGAGCCCGGAAACTCCTTCGAGACTTCAAAGAAGTTGTGCAAGATGCTTAGGGTAAGTCCTTAATGTGCTTGATTTATAAATCTAGCCACAATGTTGCCTAAATCTCGACTAACCACTCTAATTGCGAAGCAAAATCTGGTGGCCGTTTTCGGACCCACCACCAACCTGGCCGCCCGTCACGCGATGAGCATTTGCGACGCCAAGGAGCTGCCCTTCCTGGACACGCGCTGGGACTTCCAGGCCCAGCTGCCCACCATCAATCTCCACCCCCATCCCACCAGCCTGGGCCTGGCCCTGCGGGACATGGTGGCCGCTCTGGGCTGGGAAAGCTTCACCATTATCTACGAGTCGGGCGAGTACTTGGCCACCGTGCGGGACTTGATCCAGATGTACGGCACCGCAGGACCCACTGTCACGGTGCGTCGCTATGAGCTGGACCTGAACGGGAACTACCGGAATGTGCTGCGGCGGGTGCGGAACTCGGCGGACTTCTCATTCGTGGTAGTCGGCTCCATGGCCACCCTGCCCGAGTTCTTCAAGCAGGCCCAGCAGGTGGGTCTGGTCACCAGTGAGTATCGGTACATCATCGGGAATCTGGACTGGCACACCATGGACCTGGAGCCGTACCAGCATGCCGGCACCAATATCACGGGACTCCGTCTGGTGTCGCCAGAGAACGAGCAGGTGCTGGAGGTGGCCAAGGCTCTGTACGAGAGCGAGGAGCCCTTCCAGAATGGTAAATCCGAGACCCAAACGTTGTCCACCCACCAGACAATTTATGCAAATCCTAAATCCGTTCGCATGAGTGAATTTAAATAATTGAATTGCATTTTCATGGCCCTTGTCCCGCCCACGCCCAACCGAGGAGAAGAAATGATAAATGACGTTATCCTTCACACCCTAACCCTCTCTTCCTCGCCGTTAGTGTCGTGTCCTTTGACCAACAGCATGGCCCTGGTCTACGACGGAGTTCAGCTGCTGGCCGAGACCTACAAGCATGTGAACTTCCGGCCCGTGGCGCTCAGCTGCAACGATGACAGTGCCTGGGATAAGGGATACACGCTCGTCAATTACATGAAATCGGTGAGTTAACAATGTCTAGAGTGGTTCTAGATTAATATAAGAGATAACTTTAATAAAAATTTGCTTTATTTTATAGATATTAATGTATCCTTTAGTAAAAAATACTTAACTCCTCTGCATAAACTTCTGTAACAAATAAATTCTCTCTTTTTTCTCAACCGTCTGAATAACTGCCCGATTTTGAATAACTTATGCACCGAGTGCCGGTCCACAGCTGACACTGAATGGCCTCACGGGTCCTATTCGCTTCGACTACGAGGGTCTGCGCACGGACTTCGAGCTGGAAGTCGTTGAGCTGGCGGTGTCCGGGATGCAGAAAATTGGCCAATGGAGCGGCGAGGATGGTTTCCAGCAGAATCGCCCGGCCCCGGCACACTCCTTAGAGCCGGATATGCGCTCGTTGGTGAACAAAAGCTTTGTCGTCGTCACGGCCATTGTAAGTGTGTGCATGAACTTGACTAAACTCCGGAGTCCTTAGTCCTGATTTTGACTTATTTTTGTCCGTCCCAGAGCGAACCATATGGCATGCTGAAGGAGACCTCCGAGAAGTTGGAGGGGAATGATCAGTTCGAGGGCTTCGGCATCGACGTCATCGACGAGCTCTCCAAGAAGCTCGGCTTCAGCTACACCTTTCGCCTCCAGCCGGACAACAAGTACGGCGGAATTGACCCCAAGACCGGAGAATGGAACGGCATGCTGCGTGAAATAATGGATAATGTGAGTTTCGATAAATCAGCATTCATAAATCTAATCGGCTCTGGACTATCCTTTGTCCCGGGCGGGTTTATTGATTTACATTAAACGGCGATAAATCCGGACATCGTAGTTATCGATGCCATAAATGGCAGACTATTTTCAGTATGCTTGTGGCTTAAATTGGCCAAATTAATTCTTTTTATAGTTAAGCGATTAATCTGTCTCTGCCCCATGAAACTCGTCCTTCGGCGGCAAGATAAATTGTCTGAAATTTGCACCAACTGCCATTAAAGAATTTGGCCATTTTAATAAAGTGGGCGGAAAATTAATGAAGCTGACTTTAAAGGTTCATACTTAAACTATTTTATCCGAGGATATTACATAATTTCACTGCCTTTATGAATTAATCCTAAATGGTTTCAGTCCACGGCCAGAGCTTTGTAATAAAAATTAATAATTTATAGATTGGCACAGGAATGTCCACAGAGCGTATACGTGATATTTACATATGCAGTTTTGTACAAATAAGCGCCAGTTTACAATGTTCTTAAATAAATAGTTAAATATGCTTTTATATTTGATTAGCGCGCTGATATGGGCATCACCGACCTGACCATGACATCGGAGCGAGAAAGTGGTGTGGACTTCACAATACCCTTTATGAGTTTGGGTAAGAAAGTGATCTTAATATAGGTATTAATTTAAACAGCTTCTGTATATTTTAGGAATTGGAATTCTGTTTCGAAAACCCATGAAGGAGCCGCCAAAGCTTTTCTCCTTTATGTCACCATTTTCAGGTGAAGTTTGGCTATGGCTGGGATTGGCCTACATGGCCGTATCCATTAGCATGTTTGTCCTGGGACGCCTATCTCCAGCGGAATGGGACAATCCATATCCTTGCATCGAGGAGCCCACTGAACTGGAGAATCAGTTTAGCTTTGCCAATTGCCTGTGGTTTGCAGTAGGTGCTCTTCTGCAACAGGGCTCCGAATTGGCACCAAAGTAAGAAATTAATTATCAAGATTTATAATTATTATTAAATACTTACAATTATTTTTAAGGGCTTACTCTACCCGAGCTGTGGCCGCTTCCTGGTGGTTCTTCACCCTGATTTTGGTCTCCTCATACACTGCTAACTTGGCAGCCTTTTTAACTGTCGAGTCTCTAGTAACTCCCATTGACAATGCCGATGATTTGTCGAAGAACAAAGGTGGGGTTAACTATGGAGCCAAAGTGGGTGGGAGTACTTTTACCTTCTTCAAGGTGAGTAAAACAAAGTCTGGTTTATAAATAATTATACTATTTCTATTATTCAGGAGTCCAACTATCCTACTTATCAACGAATGTACGAGTTCATGCGGGACAATCCCCAGTTTATGACCATGTCCAACCAGGAGGGAGTAGATCGGGTGGAGAACAGCAACTACGCCTTTCTGATGGAATCCACCACCATCGAGTATATCACCGAAAGGCGCTGCACTCTGACCCAAGTGGGACCCTTGCTGGACGAGAAGGGCTACGGTATAGCCATGCGGAAAAGTGAGGATAGGACTTCCTACAAATATATAAAACTAATCGAGATTGTATCCACAGACTGGCCTTATCGAGACACCCTTAGCCAGGCCGTTCTGGAGATGCAGGAGCAGGGGGTTCTGACTAAGATGAAAACCAAGTGGTGGAAGGAGAAACGCGGTGGTGGAGCCTGTTCGGTAAGTATCCTTCCAATACCAGACCCCCGATCTCTGACAGCTCTGGGGCATTTGTGGGGGTGTGTGCAACATACAGGATGCGGCCGAAGATGCAGGTGCTGTGGCCCTGGAGATAAGCAACTTGGGCGGCGTTTTTCTGGTAATGGGAGTGGGCTCCTTCTTTGGCATTTTCGTTTCCCTGCTCGAGATGGTGCTGGGCGTCAAGGAGCGCAGTGACGAGAACCAGGTATAGGCCAAATAGCACCTGGCTTTCCAATCGATTAGCTGCAGCCTTTAGCCAACATTGCACACACATCCATGGCACCTAAAAACAAGCACTTTAATTTATCCTCAAAATCGTTTGAAATTCCCCACAAAAAAAAAAATAAATAAACAGGAGGAAGCTGATTCGGACGCCTCCTCGCTCGGTTTCGCCAATTTGGGTGGCGTCTACCTGGTCATGTTCGTGGGCAGTTGCTTCGGCAGCGTTTACGGCCTGGTTAACTGCGTGGTCAGCATCTACCTGAGTGCGCGGGAGAACAAGGTAAACCGCTTAAATGGGTGGCGGTCTAAAAATAGTTGCCCATCGTTATGTGACTAAAAATGGCGGCGAAAAGGTCGCCCTAATCTGAATAACGGAATTGTTTCATCAGCTCCCAAAAAAGCGACGACTCGGAGCCAACAGATATCACACAAACCTTCTCATTTGATCCTATAATATTACGAATATATAACCCCCGATCATAATCTAAAAAACATTTTTGGAATGCTCGTTCGTAGTTTATCCTTCTGCACGATATGCTTTCAAAACTTTGCAAAAGGACTTGTAATATATCCTTTCCTATCGTCAGGTTAACTTCAAAACGGAGCTTCTGGACGAAATACGCTTTATACTTCAATGTTCTGGGAACACCAAGGCGGTCAAGTATCCGAAGAATTCTTCCCGCTCCAATGCCAGCTCCAAGTCCAAGGGCTCCTCGCAGTCCGTGGACTCTCTTCCGGATGACAACTCTGAGGCGGAAGCATCTGAGAAGCATGAACGACAGGCCAAAAAGTAAAATAAAGAAAGCTTTCGCCATCCTGGTTCTAGAGCAGGATTATAGCCAAGTCCTTTGTTGGCCAGGACCAAGCTTTCTCACCAACAAATGTCGTCAGTTTTGGAGACTTTACAAAGGCCAGGCTAAGCTTCTTTTAAAATGAAGTTTATATTTAATCTTTCAATATTTCAAAGCTATCTCTAAGTCTTCTAGTATTATAACTTGAGTTTCCAGTTTTTTAACATTTTATTTAAAATATTTATTCATTAAACTGCATTTGTTAAGCATAATAAATGGAAAATATAATTTTTATTTAACTCTAGAAGAAGCTTTCCAAGCTTTGCAAACCCAAGAGCTAGATGGCGCCATCGTCACCCAAGAGCAGATACTTCCAAGTAATCTTTTCGAAAAATGAAACAAATAGTTAATTCTTTTTGAATATCAATATATTTATCGATTTCCTCATATTATGTAGTGTCTTGACATATATTTTAGTTTTAGTAATATATCCAATATAATGGTAACTTCCTTTGCGGAGATACATTTAATCATTTTTAGACACTGAGATGTTGAAAAGGTAAAGTTGTACGAAGTTTTGTTTTATTCATTTTTGTTTGCAGTTTGGTTTGCAGGATTACCAACAGCCCAGGTATCCTTTGATCGTGTGGGTCTGTGTGTATAAATAGAGTATACATACGAGTACGTGTAGATGTTGTCGATCGTGTATAAGTTGTACAATAATACGAATATCATATATAACTATAGTTTATGTCTCTGTACTGGTATGCAGCAATATCGCCCAAAAACTCTTTTTGGTTTTAACTCTTTTTGGTTTTTTTTTTGTTGGTTTTAGTTCAATCTATATCCTATATTGCAATGCGCTTGTATTGGCCACATTCACGCACACACACACATGTTGTAACACACTTTGTAATACATTTTGATTAAACGTCATAACTTTAATACCTGATCATTACGGTTTAGTTTTAATTAGTTTTAGCTATAATTGCATGGTTGAATATATCTGTTTTTACGTTAAGTATCATGTATTATGTGGCTTATCCCCTGCACATATGCGAATTGCGACTAACATTTTTAAATTCATTATAATTCAAATTTAATGCTCAACATTTAACTACGCAAACAACAAAACGCGTCGCTTAGACTTACTCGGCTAAATGAAATTTTATTTAATTCACTTTAGAGTATGGATTTTGCATAATTAATTTGCTATGTTTCCAACGTTCATTATCTATTTTGATTTATTCATGATGACTGTTTATCTAGCTGATGTACTTTTTAAATATTTGTGTGTTTTTTAATTAAAGGCCAGTATGGGAGGCAGGCAGAGTGGGTGTTTTGTTTAAACTTTAAAGCGTCCGTGTTTGTTTTAAAGCCTGAAACTCATTGTCCTGGGAAAAATGAAGCAGTAATCGGGCTCCATCAGGCATATAATGATAATATACACAAACACAGGCGAACACAATTGCAGGACTAATTTATGCACTCAATTGCTTTGCGGTCATTGGAATCTGGTTCCGATCTACTTACATACGGATATGTGTGAGCTCTGTGAGATGTACAGTATCATCGGAGTATCGGTGGGTGTGTCGGTAGAGTGTTGTAGCTTCAGAGAATGGCTTTTGGTTTCCAGAGACTTTGTATCGATAGTAAATAAAACACAGATACAATCAGAAAAAATAACTTAAATGGAAATTGTGGATTTTTCTAGCTCTCGTTGAAAGTTGTAAGCTCGTCTAGGTTTTCCTTTTGGTCTCGTGTGTTCGAAGGGATAGGGGGGCGTGTTGGGAGGCTAGAAAGCTACTTGGTATGTACAACAACGAATACAATAATACATATATCCCATTTCAAAAAACTTATGGAGTCGTGTTGCCACGATTTGTTGCACGTTGGCAAGTTGCAGTGGGACTTAAAGCTGAGACACATATAAAGCATTTTCTTGCCACTGAGACAGTAACACCGTGTTCTAGGATACATGTTAGGTTCTAGGATATGGTGTTCGCATTGGTGTTGTGTTTGCCTAAAAAGTGTTAAGAGTTCTCACATCGATTGGGAATATTTCCCGCATATTGTCTAACTAGGTAAGTAATACATCTAGGCGTGGGAACTATTCAATAATATAGCTTGATACACTTTGGTAATTACATAGTATAATGGCTAATCGACTAGGAAAGAATACCAAACCGAGGCGTAGTCAAGCCAAATCAGGGAGTCCTTTAACTATCCTCTATACTCCTGTTTGGCTGCTGTGGATAGCATTTAGTTTTGGTTGCTTTCTCAAATATATAATCCGTGTATATCTAGGCATAATAATAGGCTCAAATTACACAAACTTCGGTTTCGCCATAAACTCGCATTCGAGCTTATCGTCTTTGAGCATATCTTGATCTTAAAAATATCTTGGGTTCTCCTTTGTATTCATAGGTTTTACTTTGTTTCCTCTCAAAAGTTCATTAAAATAAATGCCTTTTTAGTTTGTTTGCTGGCACTTTAGTGCCGAAGAGTATTCGAGTGTTTGTATCTGATAATGTAGTGTAAATAGTTGCTTGTTCAGTTTGGTGGTAGTGGGTGGTAATGGTGGGGCTTGGATATACATAGTTCTGGTTTTAGTTCAAGTTTTAGTTAGTAGTTAGTCGGTTAGTTATTTTATTAGCTTGTTTGTTTGGCTTGCCTCGAGTGTTGGCTGGAAGAGAAGGGCCGAAAGAGACTGGGCGTAGAAGAGGGGAAAGTGAAACAAAACCCCCACCTCCTCAGACGTGGGAGGCTATTGTTTCAGAATTTTCTAAATCACGCCGGAATGACAGAAACTCGCATGCGAATACAGCTCGAGGTCCTAGGTCCTAGGTCCTGCGAATGCTGCTGTTTGTATCGGTTGTAGTTTTTGGGCCCTCTCAAATGACACTCATGCGACGCCTGCCATTTCCGGTGCCCTCGGCTCAGTTGGCGTTGGCCAGAGTCTCGTGGCACACCTCCATGTAGTCCGGGTCGTGCATGATGCCCTTTATCATGTCCTTCAGCATTGTGTAGCGTGGAAATATCGGATACATCTTCGAGCTGCCGTACTCTTCCTGCTCCCGCGCACACAATCGCACACATGAAAAGATACAGATACGGATAAGGATTAACAATACAGTAAGAATGTCGCCCCCCGGGGCACCGGACACTCGGCTCACCTTCAACACCCGGATGAGATGCCGCAGGCCCAGATACTTTTTCAGCAAGCGGTACAAGTCGTTTATCAGCTGCGTGTTCTCGTGCTCGATCTGAGCCGTTGTCATGTCTGGAAAAAAGGATGCCGGACTATTTAACCTTTTCTTTCCGGCTTTAGGTTCCATTCACTTACGCTCCAGTCGCTCCATGCGCTCCCTTCGCTCGGCCGCCTCCTCAGCCAGACGGGCGGAGGTCTTCACTCCCTCGCCGGACTTCTGGGTCTTCTCCATGATCGAGCAAGCACGCATCACGTATGAGGGCACCGTCTCTTGCTTCTCCTGCCGCGGGATGTCCACCAAGGTCCAATACTGGGTCTCCAGGCGAATCACTTCCTGTAGGGGAATACGACTTAATTCAGTTTCCATTTAAAATTAAAGGTCTAACTTACTTTAATCATGAGCTTGAGCATGGGATAGCGTTGGAAAATGTTGCGCTGGCTCTTGGAATCGCCGTACTTGTTCATGAGGTTGATCAGGGCCTTCTTGGCCGTCTCGTAGGACTCTTCCAGGCGAAGGCGCAAGGATCTCAGGCGCTCGTTGGTCTCGATTACCTCGTCCCGGGTCATTCCACTAGGCGCCCCCTCATCCTTCACATCCTGTACGATTCGCCGCACACTCTGCGTGAACTTTCCAACAAAATTTGTGGTTGCTGCAGCGTGGAAGCAAAAAATGCATGGAAATTAAATGATTTTCGTGGGAAAGGTGGTCATAAAAAATGGTTGTTCGGAAATTACACGAAACACTGTCATTAATAATTTGGAATGTCAGTAGATACGTGCATTAACCTTTAATTAATCTGCGATTCATGCGGAAATTGTTCGGCTATGGGAAAAGTCAAACTATTATGCCATGATGAGTCGCATTGAATAATAATTAAAGTTCTTTTATCAAGTACATCACACTATTTTTTACCGGTGTTTTCCCCCATCTTCAACCACTCTCCCCCATCTTGAAGTATTTTTAGAATATTCTTTTCTTGTTTCCATTGCTGGGAATCGAACACACGACCCGCGAGAAACACAATTTCGATAACGAACCCGCTGCTGCTCAGCACGCACCACCACAGCCTAAGCCAGTTGGCTGCTATCTTAAGTGCGGTTTGCTTCTGTCACACCTTAAGAATATTTTAATTTTGAGTTTTCAACTGATTTGGAATACAATTTTTATAAAGAAAAACTGTTTTTTAATATTTAATTTTGTTTTTTTTTGCTACAACTTATACATATCATAAATTATTGGAAAGATTATAAACCGCTTACGTTATAAAAAGATTTTATTCCGAATTTCAAAGATTATTTAAACACGATTAGTAACGAATTCTAATTATGAAAAAGATTTTTGCGAGTTCTTGCTTATAATATCTTCCTGAAAGATTTGAAAGATTTTTTAATGAAATAATAACGTTGATTCATTAACGATTTCTGTTTTATTTCCCGATGAGCAAACACGCCTCCATTTTCACGTTGCCAATAATTTTCTTATACTTTTTAATGAATGGGAAAAGTCCAGAATTATTGTGGGCTGTCTGCTTAATGGGCTTTTCATTGAGATGGCAAAAATGCAATTAGCATTCGTAATTTTCAGTCGGTTTGTGGGTTCGTAAATTCAAAACTGGCGAAACGTGACAGATTTGAGGGCCTTGGCTTGTGTGGGTGGGCCAGTCCGAAAGGGGCTTGGTGGCGGACTAGGAGTTGTCTCTGTTGGTGACTTAAAACGTTGCAAATAAGTCGAGCGTTGCATCTAAATGTGCAGTGCAATTGAAGCGTGCTAATTCCTAATTAGAGCCATCTGTGGATTCCGTCAGAAACATTCCCTTTTGTGGCCATAGTGCCCGTTCATTGTCAGCCTCACAGTTCTTCCTACTGTGATTCATTGCTAGACTCGGGATTGGGGCTGAGGTGGAATCCCGCAGTTGCGGTTCCCGGGATGTGGCTAGAAGACTTTGTCGTGTATAACCGTGTCGTCAGAGTCTTTGATCGCACCGAAATCACAATATAGTAGTAGTACAGCTTCAGTGTCAATGAATAGATTTATTTATATTTTAATTTCAAAGAGAGCTGCGAAGAGAGGTCTTCTGGCGGGAACCGGAGTCTTCGCTCTTCTGGTTTCTTCCCGCCTCGGAGCGGTTGCCAAGAGAGATCTTTGTGCGAATCGGTAACGCATGTACGAATCGGGTAACTGGGGATTGGTGTCGAGAGAGGTATAAGTATAATTATAAGTTCGTTCATTCCAACAAGTTCGCCACAGAGTCGAGAATCCCCGACAAGCATTGCCCGACCGCGAGATCGGAGAAAAACATAAAAAATAAATACAAAAAAAAAGAATAAATAAAAGAAATTAACAACAAAAAGTTAACAAAATAAAACGAGTAACCGTGAGCACGATATGTGACAAGCCCAAACAAAGAGCCAAGTAAATAAGTCACCAAAGTACATACGGATACATAAAAAATACACAAGCGAAACAATCATAAATTAAATTGCAATTTTATTGGTTTTAATTGCTAAAAATAAGAGAAGAGCATAACAGCGACACAGTGCGACTTCTATAATGAATTGAATCCGTGAGATCGTGCAAGATAGAGATACGAAACGCGGAGATACACCACCCGAGATACAAACCACCAGATAAAGGTAAGTTCACCTTTCTCTCGATCGCCCTTATCTGTATGCGGATTAATTGAAGTTTTTTCTGATTTATTAACTCGTCCCCGACCAGTTGGCTTACGTTTTTTGCAATTATAACAATTTTCCATATAAAAAGCGCAATTAATACATGTTTGGCTCTCTCGGTCGTGTGCTGATTTTTTCGCTGTGAAACTTATCTCTATTTACCCAACATTTTTGCTGATATGCATAAAATTTCGATTTCCATAGAATTTTTTATGCTCAGACTAATAATCCATTATTTTTAGCCATGCTCAAGTAAACAATTGAACAGATTCATGTTCTCTTTTTATGTTAAAAAGTGTAGCGATAACCTAAGGCAGATTCTTCTGGGAAAATAAATCATATTCGTGGCTATTATACAAAAAAATTGATAAAGCGGGAAAGAAGGCATAGTAGCTAAGAAGCTCCACTGCGTTTAGGGCAGCTAGGGAACTTAATTCTTGATTAGATAATAGCGAAACACCTTTTATTGCAAGCCTGCAAACAAATTAAAATTGCGGATAAATATCACGACTTCCAGGGGCCATTGTCATTGATCAGAACAGTTGGCCGTGTGGGAAAAAACGTCTCTCAGCCAGTTTAACTTGTTTTGCAGTGGCAGAGTGCGGATGGCAGACTGGAGTAGCCCTGTGGGCTCCTGAAACTGTTGCTTTAAACTGGAATAAACGCTTATCGGCCCGAGTTCACCGTCATAAATAAGCCACTTGCTCTGGCTCAATGGGACAAAGAGTCTTTAATACATTCGTCTTTGGGGAAATGAAGATGGAGATGGGCGGGAGACAAATCTCTCGACCTTGCCACCCACCTCCAGTGCGATGCCAGAGATTGCTTGACTCGCTCGCACGAACTGAGAGACGACAAACGACTAATGAGCAAAACGGCTTTTGTTTGCCTTTAGCTTTCCGACAGTCGCTTACCGCTTACCGCCTTCAGCCCCTACCCATTTTGGCCAACAACTCTTCGGCTTTTGCTCTTCCAGCGAAGCAGAGTACCTGCGTAAACCGGTTGTTGCTAATTTGGCAAAAACACAAAAAATACGTCAACATATGTGTATTAAGGTACATATGTTTGGGTGTATATTGTTTTGGCCATAGCTCTGGGCCCCGAATATGCCGTCGCTGTTTGTCTTTTGTGTTTTGGCAGTTTCTTTTGGCCACAGACACAGAAAGCGAGGCACATCATTTTGGCCAACAACAAACGAAACGTGTCGTTTGAAAGGTAGAGCGTGGAGCGGAAAGTATCTCAAAGATAAAGACGAGCCGCAACTTTTCGCTTGGCACATAATTAAACCTCTGCACGTGTGTATCTGTATCTGTATGTTGATCTGTACCTCTACCTGTATCTGTGTCTGGGATGGGGTATGTGTGTGTTTGCCCTTTTGGCCCACAAATATTTCAAGTTCAACCTTTCGGTCTTGTTCTTTTTTTATGTGTTCACTCATAGCTATTTTTTAAACGCAGGAATCCCCCGGCGTGCTCGCTCTTTGTTTACACTGTATACTAGAGCCCCTATTTACATCGGACTTTATGGTAGATTCCGTTTCACTTTTTTTCCGTATTGTTGTTTACTTGTTGGGGCTTTATTCAATAAGATTCCTTTTCTGCAGGCTGCGTACTAGACACCAGACCCCTTATCAGTCATAGACTTTGGAAATGCCATGGCTCTTGGTTTTCCAACTAGTCACTGCATGAGAACTGACCATGAATCTTAAGTGCTGGTAGTGACTTTAGCGGATATATAAACATTTATTTTAAGAGCAAAAAATCACACGGTTCTACGAAAAACAAATCTTAAATCACTGAAATAGTTTCCCTCAAAATGCTCCGACTTAAATGGCCCAAAGCCCTAAGCCACAGGCACGCGCCGGCAGTTTATTGCTCGACCTGGCTTTGTCAAATATGTCCCACAAGAATTGTGGTTAGGTTTTTTGCGGTTTATGGGTATGAAACATAATTTCTGCCTGACAGTTAGGAAATGCCGGATAGTCAGTCATAGTCTTAGATCATTTATATTTGCATTTTGTAAATGAACATCAAACAGCATTACAAGAGTGGGTGCAGGGGGTGATGCAAACCAGCTAAGACGGAACCATGACATAATCGGAGGGAAAACCAGTTCCATTTTTTATAGAGCAGGTGACTGAAAGCTCCTTTTGTTTAAAAGTTATATTCAATGAGAGAGACACAAGACGCAGTAGCATGTATCTAGAACAAGAGCTATCAATTAATTCAATTAACCTGATACTTACGCTCCTCTACTTGATTAAAAGCACTCCATTACCCCGCTTTGATAAAATCGATTTCATTTTCAACGAGTGACGTCCAGAGTTAGAAAATATACGCCATAAACTCTAATTAAATTTCATGATATATGTATTTATACACCAATTGGTGCCATAAGGCCATAAATCTGGGTGGGATTCCAAATAAACACTAATTCCATTTTTTTGGCTTCACACTTCAGGTAGCTGCTGATTTTTTGCTGCCTAAATATAGTATTATAGAGGCGAGGGTACCCCCACAAATTGATTTAATAGCAAAAAAAATATAAATATAAAGAAGCTGGTTTCCCCGGTCTAATTAGAAGCGAGTGCCATTCAAAAGATTATCTAGGTGGCTTAATAGCATTTCCGCAGGTTAATGGCTAACTCTAGGCTAAATTGGATACTTTTGGGTGATTTCGAGTTCAAAGTCCCCGAAAACCTATGAAGATTTTCAGCGATTTTGGTCACGCTCTCTGGACCAGAATGGTATTGTAATGACTTTAAGCCACAAATATGTCACGCGCATGAGATCATACTCTCTTGGCGTAAAAATTTCTAATATCTTTGAGAGGCTTTGAAGAGACTTAATCTTACTTGTCACTCAGGCTCATCACAATTACCATATTCCATTGTCTGCATTGGAAATCCTGATTACTAATCACCCGAAATTAAGCTGAATTTCGAAATGAATCACACCTGCGAAGCGACTCGATTTTCGGCAGTAGTGTTTACCTGAAAAAATCGGGGATTGTTTTCGTCTTCAGTGCTCGTCACTCTCGATTAGGGGCCAGACCACTGACCTTCCGCATCCCGAACTGAATTTGTATGCCAAGGGCGTGGCCAACGCCCCTCCCACGAATAAACGGAATTAAGCGAACGCGTAAAGGGTCACTGAGAGAAAAATTGCGTATACGACCCGTATTACAAATAAATGGAAGGTGCCATCATTATTTTTATCTGTAGGAATACTTTATGACAAAATTTTTACTAAAATATGACACATTGATTTCAATAAAAATTAGTATTTTTCTCTTGTGCAACTATGACGATGTCTCGACCTCACTAATTCTACTGGCACGTGCTTATTACCACTCCCCAATCCCAAACCCAGTCCCAATCTCATCCCAAGCCCAATGGCAATCCCAACCCTAGTCCTTCTAGGCCTCCCACCAGACCACTCCCGCCCGCTGGGGAGTTTGCTCAGCGTGTTTTAATTAGTTGGCCGTGCCGGCAAGGACTACATAGGTTGGCAACTTTTGGCGGCGGCCACTACAGCCGTCTGGGCTGACAAGGCGGCCGAAAACGTTTTCTGTTTGACTAATTGGCCGCATTTTTCGGCCGGGGGTCGGGGGCGCCTGAGTAGTCAGCGGTTTTGTACCAGTCACGCCCCCGTCAACGCCCGCATCAATCATCGGAAAGTCGGAAATTTTGACACGCCCCAGATTTATTGGAATCGTGCAACGTGCCACCGCATCCCCGAGCCGGGTGACAAATTCAAAATGCATTTCACTGATGAACTGACTTTTAGGCTGGGGTGTGTTGGTTTCATAAATATTTAAAGTGATCTAACAAGTGTCATCTATTGTCTTCCCTCCGGCGACAGAAAGTGATACATTTTTAAAAGCAAAAGCTGAGTAAATATTTTTCATTAAAACACAAATATTCTGTGGTATGCCTGGGAATACCATTTCCGCCCTAATGAGGAGACAATCGCTTTTAAATTAACATGAAAATATGCAGGTAGAACGAAAACAAACCCGTAAATGTTTTTAAACCACTATTTATCACGGCCGAGTCGAACATGACCGAAACATCTTAATATTGTGGCAGAACCCGCACAAAAGTTTGTGGTCCGGAGGACTAACCCAGTTGGAGCTGTAGAGCAGAATTATTTGCGATACACTCGTAAATAGCTCAATCAATAAGCCTCAACCATTCGATGTTATTGCGGAGGCTAGACCCCGACAAGTTGTTGACTTTGATTTGGCCATAAATTCCCGAGACCAGGGCCCAAATGGCAGCTAAAGTTTCAGAGCCAAATGCCAATTTGCTTGTTGTTAAATTGAATTGGAGCATGGAACAGAATTAATATTTGAGAATTACCAGGAACAGGTTCACTGTTTACTGTTACCTCCTCCTTTGGGTTTCATTTATTTTTTTTTAGTGTAAATTTAATATGCACTACGGGCCAATGCTATAAAGCCACTTAATATTTAATGTATGAATGTTTGCGCCGCTTTCGAGGAAGTGAGCCTTTTAGAGTGTGTGCTGGTGTGCGTGTGTGGACAAGTTTGCACTGGTGTGTGGTGTGTTTGCTCGAGCCTGGCATTTTCATTAAAACTTTAAGTCACTTTTGGTGCCGTTATTTGATGCTACTATTTTGCATTATTCAAGAAACTGCCACCAAACGCCACAGTTGGGCAAACAGTCGGAAGGCAGGCGACATGTATAGACTGCAAATCCTTGCCTCTTGTCCTTGTCCTTGTCCTTGGCAAGGTCCTGTCGTCCTGTCGTCCGTAGGCAACGGGGACCATAGGCCCGACAGGCAACGCAAATAGACGTGTGCCAAGATATACAAACAAAACGCAAATGCGACGCAAACGAAGCGCAAGACTCAAAGGGCACACATGAGACCCAAAAACCGGAGACATCGGATGAGGGATATAAAGTGGATGGGGCGCATCCTGTATCCTGTATCCTGCCGAGTGTGGAGTGTAGTTGTTGGGTAGTTGATCCACCGTTTGAACTTTGCTATTCAAAGCCATGCCGCCCAGAAAAATATATACCCGTACATATGTATTTGTGGTGCCCCCGAAAATAAACAAGTATGCAGAGTGACAAAGGACGAGGCGTCCAATTGGAGCCGCAGTTTAGCGGCCACACAAATGCGGAAGCGACGCGTGGCATGCAGCCTCAGCAGTAAGCAACAGTGAGTAACGGCAACGGGAATGGCAACTGGCTATGGCAGCCACGATAATGGCAATCTGTCAGTGCTGGCCAAAACTAAACAATGGCCAACAAAACAGGCCACACGCACACACTGCCATCGACAGGATAACGCATTCAGTCAGCGAGACAAATTGACAGACAATTTAGCTGTCAATTGTGCGTTCCCAGCTCGCTCGACAGTTGAACCAACATCCTGGCATCCCGGCATTCAACGAATGACATTATTAGTTTCACTCTGAAGCCTGCAAAAAGCAAGGACCCCCAACACAAAGGTTAAGCCCCGCCCTGCAGACCATTATTCCAGTTGTATAACAGATATTTTACTCTAGTATTGGGCAGATTGAGGTTTCTGGTGTTCAGGAATTATATTCTATTGGAATATAAGCCCTTTCTATGGGGAGTTGAAAGTATCAACGAAACATTTAACTAATTTCATAAAAATCACTATCCTTTGCAGAGCCTGAGCCCCTCGTCCTGGCAAATAAAAACGGCTATTTGCCGGATGACAGTTGAGCCGATGTAAATGCAGGAGGAACAAAGTGCTTTTGGGGCTGCCCTGGGCGCAGTGAGTCCTAGCTGCTTGTGTAAGCACAGTCTGTAAGCACAGATGTTTACGTTGGGGCATTTATCATACGCCGCGTGGGCCGGGCGTTGACATAACAATTAAGCGAATTGGCGGTGCTTAAGATGGGTGGGGGATTGGAATGCGGCTTGGGCGGGAAGTCCTGGGGAAATACCTTGGCTGATAATCTATTTTCAGTTATATTTCATACGGACAGGCTGGCAGTGACATTCCCCTGCCAGGGCTTTGCCAGGATGCCCCCCCAGCCACTTAAGAGTAGACCGGTTTAAGCCGCTCCTCGACACCTCCTCCTCCTAGCTCCTCCTAGCGCTCCTCCTAGCAGTATTTATGGTCCTCCCCGGAGACCCAAAGACCCGGAGATGGCACTGAGCCGCTGAGTGCATATAATTTCGTTGGCTTTGGCTTTACGCAAGTTTTGCAATTAGAACTGCAGCAAAGTGGCCAAGTGGTTGCTACCAAAAGTGGCGCCACTTGAAGTGGACTTGCTTTCGACCGCAAGCACCGAGTGGTTGGCTGGGCGGGCAGACTTGGCTGGGCTGGGCACTTGTTGTGCCTTTTAACATGTTGATATTGTTCTGCCAAGCCCGTTTCCGTTCCCGTTCCCGTTCCATTGGCCCATTCCCTTTGAAGCCCGTCGGTATTTTGCGTAATTTTCGTTTGTGGCTCGTGCCGCTGTCAGACGACAAAACTTGACTGCTTCTGATGTCCCCTGTGCTGCATGGAGTCTGTTTTGTGTGTCGGTAAAGTTCGCATGATTGTGTCAGGCTCTGTGTTTTCTGTTGTCATCCCGGCCCTGGCAATAGCAACAGGGAACAGGACAGCACACAGGACACCATGCCAGCTGGGATAGAGGCTGCACTGGGGATCTATTGTTGCCCCATGTCTCGATGGGTGTTGCCACACATCCTTTTACAGAACAAAACTTTTCGATGCCATCAACCGGATTTCGATTCAGGCCAAAAGGTGAAGGGATAATAGCTGCACCACAAATGTCCAGCGCAATCTATCTCTCAAAGGTGGCTTATATTTTCAAGTTTTTCAAGGGCGTATTCCATTTGTTTTTCCATTTCCCCGAACCAGCCGCAAAAACTTGAGACAAGAACGAGAAAAACATTTTCCATTCGCATTGTTTCTGTCCGGTTGATGTGCCCCAGTTTGATGATCATGTGCGTGCCGCATAAATTTCGCTTTCAGACGAATAATAAGAAAAGTTGCCGGTCATTGGCCTGGGGGCCAAGATGCCAGATTCCAGTTAAATGAAAATACCACTCACAAAAACAGAAAATGAAAGGGAAATCGTGTGGTGTGTGGTTATGTGCATCAATACGACGGCACAAAAGTATGTCAGAAAAACAAAAACACATCCAAAAGACACACAAACAAAAAAAGTGAAAAAAGGCAGCTGTGATGGCCGAAAATGTTACGCATACGCATCGTTGGCTGGCCAAATCGCATTACGCACTTGCTGCATTCGGTGGCAACAACCTTTATGCAGGAAAAAGGTCAAGCCGGCTTAATTACAATCCCCCAGCCGACCACCCATTGATTCGGCCCCTCGTCAGGACATCTCAATTATGCCCGGGTTGGCCAGGATTGGATCGGGCATGGCATGTCCTGGATTTTCATAAAACCATTTGCATGCTACTGCCATTGCCGTTGCCGGTGCAACTACGTGACTTGACTTGATGTGCGACACTTTGACACTTGAATAGAACTTGGGGAAATGCAATACAGGATGCCTTCGCATTTTGCCTTTTGTGGCCATGTCCTGGCTCCTGAGCCAATTAAGAGGAACAATGGCCAGCCCGGGCAGCCTCAAACGTCGCCACGTGTTGCTGGGGCATAAACAATTTATGAACAAATTTTCCACCAAAAAAATACGAATAAAAATAAAGGCAGACCATAAAAGAGCCGCATAAACACACGCCAGAAATAATAAACTTTTTTTTTTGTTCGCTTTTTAAATCACATTCTGGGGGATTTTCACTTACAATTTTTCGCTGATCATCATGAAAGCCAAGCAAGCCGAGGCGGTCCAGAAAATACAAAATAAAAACCAGAGACGTTTATTGCGTATTTTTAGGTCAGAGCAAGCAGTGAGGATTCAATATGCTGCCGATTGAAGCATCTCCTCCTTACCTCGCTGCATGTTTACCCAACTGGTGTGCTCTGTTTGCCTTTAATCGCATCTGCAATGAGTTTTTCGACTTTGATGAGTTTGCTCGTCGCCTCCGGGCAGCAACCGAATTTCCATATCAATTAGCAGCACTGGCCCTGATCGAAGATTTCCGGGTGTTTGCGCAGCTTCACCAGATTAAAGTAAAGTATCTGTATCCCTACTCTTAAGTCTTGCGACTTTCTAATGTTCCTAAATCCGATTTTCCGTGGCACTTTATGAGTTTGCCCGCCATTCGGCAACTGTTTTGAAAAGCGACAAAGGACCCGCCTGCTTGCCACAGTCGACCTGGGTGTGGGTACCTGTCACACTTGGCTGACCACATCATCTTGCCCAGGGCTTCGGCCAGGACCTGAAATTGCATTCGCCCCGCTGCCGATAAGTTGCTAATGAGTGGTAATCGACGTTCGTATATGTGACCCCCTTTTTGCGGCCACTTTGTCTCTGGCGCTCTTGAAATTGAATTTGCCTTTGGTCAGAGTGCATCGAGTGGGGTGCACACATACAGGTGTACACTGTACACCGTACAGTAAAGTAGTGCATGTGGCCCAGGTGCGCTGAGGTGAGAACCGTCAGGACTTTGCATATAATTATTTAAATTATCAATGGACAGAGCTATGGGGCCATGAATAATGCACAAACACATTTGGCTTAATGAAAAGCGTCATATTTAATATTGCTAATGGCAGGCAGCGCTGAAAGGGGTTCCCCATTCTGCCAGTAGCCTGTAGTGAGCCGTGGATCCAGTGACCCTGGCACCATTCGGGCATTCTTCACCTGAGTTTTGATGGTTGCCCACTCTCAAACAAAGTCCCCTCGACTAAATCCAATTAAATAAAGCCGCCAGCAGCCCACAGTTTGAATTTAGCATGGCCGAAATGTTGCTGTAAAGCAGCCATAGTTTCTGGCCAAAACACTCGTTTCGACCAAATCGAATTACTCCGGGCTAAAAATATTATTTCAAATCCAAAGCATAAAATCCATTCGACAGCCTGTAGACTCAGAAAAACTGCCATGACTGTACAAAATTAGGTTCCTTCAAACGAAATACAAACTATAAATAAAAAAATACTCGAAAACCAATTAAGAGGGCTCTCTTTTTTTTTTTACTGTGCAGAGAAATATTAAAATGGAATATTTAATGGCAGTTCCATCAGCAATTCGGCATAAATGCGTAAAAACAGCAGATAGCATGTGAGGTTAACACAAAATACTTATTTGGCAGCTTATTCATATTTATGATGGGGTGGCTGCCAATTTTATTTTCCCATTTTCGATGCTCATTTATTTTTCTGCCACTTGTGGCTCACTTCATCAGCCCTTTCTACCTTTTTTATTGTCATTACTCTTTTATTTTTTTTTGCAACAAATTGAGGGTTATTCCCCCAACAAACTTACAATTTCCGCTGGCTATTCACACAATTTTCGGAATCGAGTTTTTGTGCCGTTTTTGTTTTGCTGTTTCAGTTTTTATGTGGCTGGGTCCCGACCTGATATTTTCAGCTCCAGCGACCAGGCTCAGCAAGCCGATTGCCTTTACGGTTCCGGCCAAGTGCTGCTCTATCTGCCCGAGTGTGTGATGGTGTGTATGTTTACCGACCAAAAATAGAAGGCTCTCGACAGTTAGCATACTTTTATGGGCTGCACGAATGCAACAGGAAGCAGGAAATGTGTTTCGGCAAATTTATTTTAGTTGATTCGCATCGGTCTTTGACCTCTGGAATGGATTATCCTGGCATGGAAATGTTGCAAGCACCGCAAAATCGTTGGGACAAAATATGCAAACTGTTCGGTCAATTATTATGTAAAAATTCAATTATCCCATTCGACAGTTGAGGAATTTCCAATTACGTTTGGTCGAAATAAAAATGCAAGCTTAATAAAATCAATTTATTACCTGAAAAGGTATTCTCTTACATCCTCTTATCTTGGCTCGAAATTCCATGGCTTATGGTCTTCAATAGATTGTCCGTTTCTGGGAAAGTACTCTACTTTAGCAATTTCCACCAATGACGTCCATCGGGGATAAAGTCAATATATAGTCATAAGATAAACTTTAGACTCGATGTTGACGAGTTTTTCCTGCTCAAGAATACCTGGTACGATGACTAATTTCCTTATCGGCTCAGAGAACACGCCAAGAGATTCTAGAAACAGTACATTGACAGGCAGCAGCTGTTCAAAGTGCTATCTTTCGTTTATATTAAGTTGAAATTGCGCGTACTCGGTTCAGTTCAATTCAAACGGGCCAAGTGAAAGGAATATTTGAGAAAAACATTTCATTTCGAATTCCGACAATCGGTTAGTCCAAAGTTGAAGCAACTGTGTGTGCATTAGAATATGAAAATACTCAAAGTACTTAGCCATTGTGTTTGGTGTCTGGGGGTGGGGGACAAGTTTTTCACGCTCGGAGGACGACCACCACAGTGGGTTATGGCTGAGAACTTTCGACCTAACCGGGACTAAAAAATAAAATAAAGTAAAACGCAAACAAAAAAAAACATAAATAAAGAATAAAGCCGAGAGCCGAGAGCCGAAAGCCAGAGAAAGTAATTCAAAAGTTTACCGCAGAGCCAAACATGCAACAAAAGCCAAGAAAAATTGAACTCAACTTGATGTCTAATTTAAAACAAACCTCAAAGCCAAGCCCAAGCAAACCGAACTGAGCCAGACCAGAATCTGATCCCGATCCTTATCCCAATCCTTATCCTTGCGTCGATTTGGAGAGGTGCTGGGTGGTCGGGGGGGTCAGAAGCCAACAAAACAAACCGCAACAAAATTTACAACTTTTAAACTTTTCCAACGTGGTTGTGCGATGTTCGCTCGAGGTTCCCTTTCTTCCTCCTATTTTGTGATTTGTTTTTTCCGGCTGGGTCAAGTACATAATTGAGATTGAACTGAAAAATAAAAGTTGAACTAATGCACATTCTTTGGTCTCTGCCAATTGCAGACCCGCCCCGACAAGCTGAAGGAGATGAATCGAAGTGCGCTGCCCTGTGGCAGCATTTTCTTGGCCCTGCTTCTGTGTGTGAGTGCGGTCGGTGTCCTGGCCGAAGGACTTCCTGCCGCTGAGGACGACAGCGACTTGGCCATCATTCCACCGGATGCCGACAATGTGGAGGTAAGTGGATGCCAAAGGAAATCCAATCTATTTGCTTTAATTCCTTGCAACTAATCCCCCAGATCCATGAAGTCAAGATGGTGGATGGTGTCTTCCAGGAGGATCATCCGGTGATCATGTACAAGGAGGATTTTGTCACCGAGGATAAGGGTGAGTTCAGAAATATATATTTCACCTCTGAGATATCTATTTATATTTCTTCCACTAAAGTTGCTAATACTGGTGCTCATCATAAGAAGCACCACAAGACACACCGACATGCTGAGCCTGCCAAGTCGGAGGAGAAGAAGATCTACTTCGATATCCTGCCCGACGAACCCATTGTTCTCAACTCTGATCTGAAAACGGGTCCTGTGAGCAATCAGGACGCCATCCAACTGGTGAAGCCCGTCAAGGAGGAGTGGCTGATGAAGTACCCCAAGAAGTACCAAAGTCATAGTCGCCAGCGAAGACAGGCCTACCTGCCGAGCCTTTACTATCACTCTCCTTATGCCCAAAACAACATCCCACCTATCTACTATGTGTCACGGTAATGCCAATCTTTTTAACTGGGTTGTCCTTTTGAGATACTTGACGAATATTTTTTAGGTTGCCGGTGGCGGGCAAGAAGCCCACTTATCTTGGCAAGAATCCCAATTGGCCGAAGAAGGAAGATCGCCAGCCGGTGAGCGTGGGCAGTCGGGATGACTTCCTGTTCCACAACTCCGATCCGTCCCAGGCCGATTTCTCTGTTTTTGATCAGGCAAGACCCACTACTCCATCATCTAGTGCTCCCCCTCGAGGCAACAGTAATTCTATCAATGACGGAGAGCCTCCATCTCGACCCTCGCGTCCCAGCAGCCCATGGATAACCAGTGCACCCCCAGGTATGTTTTCAGTTTCTTTACGCTTATAATGCCACTTCCAAATAGTCAATAACCCCTCGATGGTTTTGGTTGCTTAACTTTAATGGCTTTTTCTGTCGCTACCTATACCATAACTATTTGTGATGTATTTGATATAGGAAGCCCGCAGTTGAGCACCGTCAGGCCGGTAGTGGGCCTGCCGACCCTGAGGCCGACCGTCCAGCAACCACCCACCAGCGGCCCGAAAGTCACCAGCTGTGTGTGGGCCATCGTGAACTGCTGCACCAGCGGCAGCAGGAAGATCCGGTACAGCTGCTTCGAGGAGTTCGGCTGCAACGGCGCCTTCTGGGACATCAATCCCTGCGCCGACCAGAGCGTGCTTGACGGTTCGTTGTCCAAAGTGCTGGACGCCTATCCATAAAGGAGAGGTCCTGCCGCTAGATCCGCATTCCGGCCACAGACCTAATTTATTTTACACACCCGTCTAGATCCTAACTTTTGTAAATAAAGCGAACTTTTCTGTGTAGTTCTCTGTGTTGTACGCTTAGCTGTGGCACTTGGTAAAAACTAAATATATTTATTAAACCAAAGTACTAACCATGTGATTATTGGCAATAAACTAGAAGTAATGCTAACCATATTTGTTATCAAATTACTCTGCCACATTCATCAACTCATTCATCGGCACATCGAGTTCATGAAATCGAAAACTCAATTAAGAACATTGCAATGTACTCTGCGACTTGAATATGTTTGCTTAATTGGCTGCCATTCGATTGTCCAGTCATGTAATCCAGCCTCAATTCAATTGCAATTACACAATCCCTTCAGCCATATCAATTAACTGACAGGGTCCTGCGGCCCATTGATGGGTTATCTTTTAATTGGCCATCTATTACAGGCCGCAGAGCTCAATTTACACCTGCAACTGCAATTGCAGGACGCCGGGCGCAGGACTAGGGGATATCATCACTATGTCTCCTTCATAGGGAGAATGGTTACACAGCGAGAAAGAGTGTTGAGCATCATCAGAGCAATAGAGAACACTACGTTCTCCGATTAGTTCCATGCAGTCCCAACTGCTACGGCCTTTCGTGCATTAATTGCGGCCCAAACAGACCCATACAATTGGCGAAAACAAGCTCTTCCATAACCAAGGCGCAGTCATTCCTAGCTGCTCGTGTTCATAAAATCGCCAACTAGGGCCTGTTGTGCATTAATTGCGGCCTAAACAGACCCATTCAATTGGCGAAAACAAGCTCTTACATAACCAAGGCACAGTCATACCTAACATAACCCCGCATTACCAACAAACCCCGAATAACAAGCATTACAACACTCGCACCACCACTTGCACTTTGCACGATGGTTTACATGCTGACGCCTCTTAATTGCAGCCGAAGGTATCCTGGAAGAAGCCTTCCCACTAGCCGCTTCTGCGTCCTTCCCCTCCTCCGCCTCCGCCTCCGCAACCCGCCCGGCCGCCCCTGCCAGGCCATCCTGCAGACAAGGTGGGGTTAACCGCACTAACCTGACAGTACCCCCCTTTTAACCCGCTCTTGTCGTATCCTTGCAGACACCCTCCAGTATCCCAAGGAGTATGATTACCAGGCGGGCAGCAAGTGCCACCGTGCCTCGCAGCTCTGCTGCTCGCTGAGAAACCTGGCCTCCACCTA
Source organism: Drosophila ananassae (assembly GCF_017639315.1). NCBI lineage: Eukaryota > Metazoa > Arthropoda > Insecta > Diptera > Drosophilidae > Drosophila > Drosophila ananassae. The sequence continues at coordinate 8,084,865 of NC_057927.1, forward strand.
TGACTGCTTCCAGTACCATGGATGCGATCAGAGCCTCTCAAATATCATATCCGGCTGCTCGTGAACTGGCACAAATTGTGTTTCAGCGAGCTCTTTGAAGTCTGCCTCGCGGTTTATGTTTAGTATTTAGGGGGAAACCCCATTATATTTCACAAATTTATTTCTTAGCTTCGAAAAACATATCTAGTCAGTTGAACTTCGTTCGCGGCTTGCAACAATGGCTGGTGCAAAGGCAGTCCTATTTGTCATAAACGAAAATAATAAATTATTCATCAACTTTTTTGGTTAAAAAAGATAAGTTTTTTATTTTGATGACTAACAGGGTTTCAGGTACAAGATACTTTCCAATAAGCCTTAATTAATTGCAATTTTATTCAATTTCCACAAAAAGTTAATTGGTAGCTGAGATGTGAAAACTTTTAATTTATATTTTAACTAACTTTTCACAATTAGCGGAAAGCGTTGATTGTTTTCTTTCAATTTTTCCTCTCAGTTCCAGTAACTAATTTCCCAACAATTGATTGTTCCAATTGAAGCTCTTCACTTTTATTACTTTATTTCTTATTCACTTGGAACTGAAGGACCGGCTACTCCTCCATCCACCACCCAGTTAACACCTCACAGACCTCAGAAAATAGTCTTAGGCAGGACAACGACAGCTGACAACAAATCTCCGCTGAGTTAATTTGCCAGCCTAATGTCATTTCCCGTGGTATTCAGGGACCCAATCACAGAACGTAAGGCGATTACGGCTTGCCACGCCCACCTCCCACCAACACACCATCACACCACCCACAACCCACCGCCCTTTTATTTTCTGAAATTATCTTCGATTGAATGGATCTGTTTTCTGTTCTTTAAGTATTTTTCAGTAGGAGGAACTCAATGCAAGGATAAATGGGCTTAAACTTTAAAGAAATTCTGTCTAAACTCCTTTTTCTTCGAGTGTAATGGGTACTTACCACTGCCGCTGTCATAGGATCTGGTGGTGGAGCCACTCGTATTGGAGCGCTTTATCTCGCGTCGACCCATGCTGCTTGTGGTGGCCTGTAGCTCCTCCGAGTGGGTGGGCTGCGGCTTCTGTTGCCTCGGTTTGGGGGATTCTTTGGACACGTGGCACGTGGCTAGTAGAGCACAGGCGGTGGAAGCAGCCGCTTTGGCAACTGCCGAGCTGTAGTTGCCACCGACAGTGGTGCCTCCGGGTTGGTGCTGGTGCTGGTGCTGGTACTGGTATTGGTACTGTTGGTGGTGGCTGCTCAACGACGGTGTGGAGGCTGTGGTGCGACCGCTGTTGACCAACAACGCCTGACCTGGAGCTGTGGGTGGGAACTCAAAGTAGTTGACCTGCAGCTGATTACCGAGCAAATTGATGGCCGGTTTTGTGGCCAAACCGCTCGAGCTCTCCGCGTGGCTGGTGTGACTGGAGCTGCTGCTGCGCCTGTGCTGATGGTGGTGCTGATGCTGATGCGGATATGGGTGCTGATGCGGATGCGGATGCTGGGAGTGAGGCGGAGTGCTGCTGCCGGCGGCGGCTGTGGCGGAGTTCACCTGGTGCGGAGTGGGCGGCGGCGGAGGGCAGGCGTTGTTGATGCTGCTGCTGCTGGAGGAGGATGATTTGCGCAGTGATGATGGTCTCAACCCTTTGACAGGGTACAATGGGTACTATCGTCCGGCAACGCGTACCCAATCGCGGTGGTCACTGTTGTACCAAATGCCTGAAAATAAATTTAATAATATATAAATGTAAATAAATGATTATAGATCTCGACATCATTAAACGCATTATGATTAAAAAGTAGGAATATTGGGTCGCTGGCACACACCGTTTCCCATTTCCCCATGCTCATCCCCATTTTCAAGGGAGTCCATAGGAAAAATGAACAAAAAATTGAAATAAAAATTTGACCTGTGGTTTTAATGCAGATTAATGGGGAATCGATTCACAAATCGTTTAAGGTATTCCGCTCAAGAATCGGGCCAGTATTGGCAGAGATATAGCCATCGCTGTGGCCCACATAGGCCGGTCCCATGCTTATCCCCATTTTCAAGGGAGTCCATGCAAAAAATTATCAAAAAATTGAAATAAAAATTTGATTTGAGGGTTTAATACAGATCAAATAAATAAGGAAATAAATTCACAAATCGTTTAAGGTATTCCGCTCAAGAATCGGGTCACTATTGGCAGAGATACAGCAGCCGCTGTTGGCCATATTTGCCGTTCCTATGCCTATCCCCATTTCCGCCAAAAATTGGAAAAATCGCGTCCTTTGTCTTAAAACTGTTTACAGAAGAATTTTAATGGTGAATTAAAACTTTATTCAACGATAATTTATCATCGGATTGGGTAACGTTTTCCCTTATGAATAACCACGAAAATTGAGGACAACTGGCGGCGTAATCGTTATTGTTGCCCATCGATAAACGGACATTAACTGCAGGCAGGACACACTGCCACGGACACGCAGACACAGCCACTCACACACCCCTACGCACACGGATTAAGGACAAAGTGCACTTAAAGCCAACTCCAGGACCGACGCGTGTCCTGCATGACAACGCAGATTGCGCATACGCCCCGTTAATGTCCGCCATTAGCAGCGCCATTTGGGGCAGCAGTGCCCGCGCATAGTCGGCGTCAATTTTGGCAAATATTTGGCACATGAAATCATTTTGCGCTAATAAAATTTTACGCCCCCTTGGGCGGTCCATTGATTTCCTGTAAAATGCCAAACGACCACAGAAACTGACCACACACTCCCTAGAGCAGAACGGAAGTGGAGGGAGTGGAGTGTCCGGCCACAATAACCGCATAGTAATCGCCCGTAATGGTCCGCCGTTAAGATTTACAGAGAAAGACCATTAATATCTATGTTCCGATTCAAGGATTAGGCGGCGCCCGGCAATCAAAATTGATTAAGTCGCGGCGACAATTGAAAATTTAATGCGGCGCATGCATGACTGACTTTTTCAGAGGAAAACTAATTGGGGCAGCACAATGGAAATCATAGGACAATCCAATCAACTTCTTGGCATAACTTTTACTGAAATAGTTATTTTCTCAGAGAATTTCATGCTCGATTCCCTCGCAAATCAAGTGAATGCAATAAAAGCCAAGACAGGACAGCGGCACTAGCAATCAATGCATATTGAATTAGGTTGCAGATATATAGGAGAAATCTGCTCAACAGTTCCCAGTTCTCCAGTTGCCAGGATACCACTCAACAGGTGCTTCTCCGCCAGCTGAAGGTAAAATCAATTGATTAACTGGGGAGCTTCAAATCGAATCAGCGACAGTTCATGTGGGAAAGCCCTTGACTCGCCTGTGAGTTTTGAGTGGTGGGAGGGGGATGAAAGGGCCGAGTGCGGGATGCAAATGAAATTGCAGCTGCAATAAACTGGTTTGAGACACTATTAAATTATGGCCTGCATGCAGGGGTCTCAGGTGGCAAATCAGCAGACGGCAAATAAGGAAGATGCCCGCGCAAAGGCCGCGCTTCTCGGGCCAAATGCAATTTAATTTAATGGAATTCCTCGCCACCCCAGGCAGGAGCTAGCAGGATACCATCCCGAGAGCTGGCACTCTCCATCGGTCAGCATCAGCTGGATGGGTTCAATGTCGATGGTGTTCAGCACAAACACAAAGCGGAGAAGTCCTGTCATCAGTCCTGTGTTCTGTTTTCAAAGAGAATCGCAAAATGCCAGAGCTTTTCTTTAAAACTTTTTTCCATATTAATTTGTGGACTGTTTTGTAAATAAGCTTATACAAAAGACCGTATTTATTTTCTCTTTTAAAAGGATTAAAACATATAATATGCAATCTGGCTTCAGTTTAAGTTTCATTCGAATGTGAGATGAAAATTGAGCTGCAAAGGTTTTCACTTTCCGAGTGGAAAACTCTTTTGCTCGCATGTGGCATGTAATCGGTCTCAATACGAATTACCATAATACGACACCAGAAAAGGACACATGAAAGGCAGCCAGGGCACAGGATACACGCTCAGAAGGATATCCCTGCCAGTTGGAATGAATCTCGGTTTCTGGCCAACTGAAGCGTAGACAAGGAGCTGTCTCAGATTTTTCTCCGTTTTCTGTTTTTCTGTTTTTATGTTACTGGCCTTTTTTTTTATTTTTCTTGGCATCGCAGTACAGGGATTAAAGCGTCAAATTGTTAGACAAGTTCTTGGCCCTGCTTTTGTGCCGAGGACGCGGGGATAGATCAAAGCCCGCTGCATATATGCATACTACGTGTGTGTACACACCCAGCTCGCATTCTCCGGATACGAGTCCGTCCGCCTAAGGTCTAAGGACGTGTGTGTATTGTGCATTGACGTGGCTTAAGCCCACGGGTCTGACAATGCCTTTTAATCAATTCCCCGAGTCGTTCCATCAATAAACGACAAGCCGGCCGGATGATGTGAGCTTCCTTCTCGTGCCTTATTTTTCCTATTCGGCATTTTTCTAGCTCTGGCTCTTCCTTTTGTCAGGATATGAGGATATGTCAATTTTTCTAATGAGTTGGCAGAAATAAATACCTCCTGCTCGGACTCCATTTTAAAGACCAAACACCTGGCTGACCAGAAAACACACCCATACAGTAGGTGGTCCTGCGAGTTCATAATCACCAGCAGACGCCCACCTGCGAAAATGGAATTTAATTTGCTAATACGCTCCGCTGAGTAGCGAACCGTCGGCGGAGCAGGCAGGGAGCAGGGGGCAGGTGAGGCTATGTGCCACCTGAATAAAGGTAGTCAGGTGAGACAGGCTGACTATGATGGGTTTTTGGGACGCCGGCTTTTTGCAGAGCCTGCGGCAAAAATTGTTGAAAATACTTTGCAAATCGTTTCTCCAGCTCCCAGCCTCCAGCCAAAAATGTACCGCTCCAGTCCCTCCACCCTTTATCCCCAGACTTTAGTCATTCTCGGCTAAAACTTGGCTTTCACATAGTTGAGTTGGCAGTATGGCTCTGGATCTGGCTCTGGTCTGGGCACTCACATAGTTAAGCCAATGTAAACTTTTTTAATTTGCAATAATAATAAAAAATTCCGTTTTTCGGCTGAGAGGCACATCGAGGCGAGCAGACTGCCAAAGAATTTTCAAAGCCAGGTCCTGTCCCAGGACCAAATAATTCAACAAGTTTTATGCCATCCAGGCACCATCGTCATCATCACCATCGTGCTGTCATCGTGCTCGTCGGGCTTCAAAATATTTGTGGTTGCCTGTTTGTGTTTTACGGCAGCTCGCACACATGAGGCACAGTTCCTGGGGTGGTACATCCTGGCGTGGCGCATCCTGGCGGAGAGGGGCCTGGCTGAATGTCCCAGCTTAATCCCCGACCAGTCGCGCAGTTTAAAAACCCATTTTGATTTATGCGCCCGAGTTGCTCCGACCGGGGGTGTCCTGGAGTGGCTGAGATATTCAAACACCTGTTTGAAAATTTGTTCAACTCGCAGCGAACTAGAAAAGGATGCTCGGCCGAACTACGACTACAGCGATTCGAATCAATAATAGCCCCGACCCAATCGACTGCAAGGCAAGGCCATCCATCCCGATTTCAATGAAAGTTACTCGACCCGAAATGGAAATGGGAAAACTTAGCTGCGGACTAAACAAATAGTTGCATCGCCTAAGCCCGGATAGCTTGACCTGGAATCGCTCAATAATCCGGCAAATGCTTCTGACTGTTCCATTAGTCCCGCGTCAGCTGGAGGGCAATCAACGGGGTTGGCTTTCCGGCTTAAACTTAAAACCTTTAAACTGGCCCAGTCGAAGATGCCACAGACGAAGGGTTCTTCTTTACCGTCAATAAAGTGCAGCTAAGCAAGTCAGCCCCAGGCACTTGAATTATGTTTGAAGAAAGTTTGGCTCCTGAATTTTGGGAATTTTTCATTTCATTTCCCGCCATGTCACTGAGGGTGGGCTCTTAAGGTTGTAGAGCTACGTTAAAGTAGATTATAGTCATGACTCTAATAGATTTATTAAACACACACATAGCTCTTTAACTGATGAACTAAATAGTACTAGTGTTCATATAAATACTTCCCCCAGCGCCATTTTTGTTGTCACTCTTGTTGTCCCCAAAATCGATTATCGCTCATGAAAGGATAGCTCTAGTGGCAGGATGCGGCGAAATGCCAACGCAGCAGGCCACAAGGCCATTAAAGTAAGACGAACAAAAAAGACACCGCCAGCGAGCTAAAACGGCAACATGTGGTTAGACAAAAAAGGGTGTGTGGCGTGACATGGCCCAAACCACCAAGGAAAGGGGCAGAGGTATTTAGCCCGGAGCGGCGGTTTTTTTTCCTTGATTGTCGGCATCGCTTTCCAGTTCCAGCGCCACAAAAAGCAGCTTGATTGAATGGGTTGAATGGGTGTCCTGACACAGTGATGATAAGCGTCCATTTTGACACGCACTGTCCCCAGCAGCGAGAGGTCCTTGTTGTGCACCTGCCGCCAACGGCAACTGCAGCCACGGAAGTTCAGCGGGCCACGTTCGCACGTTTGCATGTCAGTCTGCTGGCTGTTTGCACAAGCCGCATATGTAAGAACAAACACGAGTCCGGGATAATGGTAAAAAATATGAGTTGGAACCGGAGATACCCTAAAAAGTTAAATATTATATATAATCCTTAATCCTTACCGACCTTGGGTGGGATTAGATTCTGGGAAGATTTAGACTTCCCAGTCTAAAGATGAAGAAGTTTTTTTTCCTAACAAAAGATATATTTCTACGAAAAGACACTAGATCCTTAGGTGGAGTACTCCCCAGTTAAAGTACATAGGATTTAATATTTTATAAACTGAGCATTTTAGTAGCGTATGTATTTGCACTTCTTGAGTACTCTAAGTAGAGAGATAAGTAGAGTGCTATTTATTAATTTTTAAATTAGATGTCTAGCACGTTCCTTTGAGTGTAAAAATTAAAAACAAACCTTCTCGCCGCTCCTCGTTGACCCTAAAAATAAAGTGTGCCACATAAACAGAGGAAGGACCTGCAGATGGAGGAAAAAACGCTGTTGGGGAAATGACTGGCAAATGCTGTGAGTTTAATTAAAACTTAATGAAACGGAGAGCAATACTTTCATTGGCCATTTGCATATGAGTTTGTGTATTTTTTCTGTGTGTTTTCGAGGTGTGTGTGTGTGTGTGTAACAGGATATGTGTGTGCAAACACGGTGAGCTCGCAGCTTCCCTCTGTTAGTTTAGTGTCGAGTTTAATCAAATTAAATAAACCCGCTGGCAGGACAATGCAAACAACAAGTGGCGCAGCACCAACATTTAAGGCCACAAATAATTGCAGCAGCTAAAATATCAGCTTTTACTCACAGAAATTTGTTGGCGCAATAGATTAACTTTGGTGGCAAGCACTTCGATTTGCACAGAACTAAATTCCGAAAACCACCAAACCACCCACCCAACCACACAGCACACCTGCTGGGCACACAAGTTAATTGAATTTACAAATTGTATTTTCAATGCAGTTGCTCGTCAAGGAGCGAAGGAGAAATAAGTGACAGCCACCATCGAAATCGAATCCTTGTTAAATTGTTTGATACCTCCTGCGGCTATCCTCCGAATAACTATTTGCACATCAAGCTATAACATTGTGTTAAATAATTAAGCTGTTGATTTGATTCAAATTATGCAATTATGTCATGCTCCGACACATTAAACTTTTATAAACTGATACATGGAATAGCCTGCTGATGGTTTAATTGGAGCTGCTGGTGTCGCATTTAAATTTAAAGCAATTCCGTTGCCATGGAGACTTTAAAGTCTGATTTTCCGTCACGAGAAATTCCTGCATTTTCCATTTAATGAATGTCTGCATAAATGAGATGGGAATCCGTCCGGAAAGCTGCCAAAATCACATTCCACCGACAAGTAAATTCCCATTCTGATACAGATTTTGTTCTTGCTCGCTGGTGCTGGCGCTTCTGCTGCGAACGACTTCATTTCAACATTTTGAACTTTAAAGTCGACTTTGCCAGGCAAAGTCAAATCAAATTTCATGCTCGATTTACACATTTTGCAGGATCCTGAATTATTCAGCGGGACAAGGGCAGCGTGTGCGTGTGTATAAGTGGGCTTTATGCTGCGCATGTGAGTTAATTACTCCGTGCCCCCCTCGACTACGACTTCTGCCTCAGTTGGCAAGCCCAACACCTCCAATGCTATTTGGCGGCCATTGCCTTGCCTTTCCTGGCCGAGTCCTGCCAGAGACTGCCTTTCCATTTCCCCCTCTGCATTAACTTCATTATCACTGCACAGCAATTTTAGCATACCTGCTGCCCCAGTTGTGTGCACGCCCCATCTCAAACATAAAATATAATGCGGGGCCCCTTTTTTTTTCGTCCTTGTTCTTCCGTCTCCACTCGACTCCATTCCGCACTCGGCTTCCGAGTTGTTCCTGGGAAAACAGCTTTGGAAAATTTGCACGTCATACGCACACAACGCTTATGAAAAGGGGCCAGCGGAGCAGGGGCAGCGGAAAAGGGGGCGACTGACAACCCTTTTTCGCCACTGCCGTTTTATGTGCATTTTAAGCGAGCCGAGCAGAGCAAAGTTTTACGTTTTACGATGTGTTTTCAACAGTTGGTACGTGACTTTCCACTGAGCAGCGCAGTTCCCTCCTCAGATTTTTAGGGACTCATGCCGAAAGTCAAGTTCCCGGCCGATAGGGTCAGTCAACAGTTGGCCAAAGCACACACCCGGCCAAGAGTGCGTGTGTGCTGCGATCGCACTCCTATTAATTGCATGTGTGGCCAGAGTCAGCTTTGACAAGAACATGGCAGTTGGCATGGGTGGAGGTTTCCCGGGCAGTACACGGGTGGCCGGAGACGAGGATATTGGGGGTTCAGTGGCAGTAATCGTAATTGCTTTTGCGTAAAATGTCTAAACTGTGTGGCCCTAAAAACGAGCTGAAGGCTACAGAGAAAAAAATATCAAAGGACTATATTAAAGAAAAGGGTGCTTTTTGGGCTTCAAATATATTTAGACCCTTGTGTAAAACTCAGCAAGGATAAGCTAACATGCGTGAGAAATTCTAAGCAACATTCCTCAAATGTTTTATTGAAATATTGCACTTTTATTTCCAAGTGTAAATCGCAAACATTTCTCTGCCACTGCATCCCAACATCCTTCCATCCGCCCATTTTCAGACACACATCGCTTCGTTATCGTTCACATTGCATTATGGTCGACAGGCAAAAATTGACCCACTTCTGGGCACATGCGGAAAAGGAGTGCACCACAACGTAAATCCACTTTCGGTGGCAAAGCGTGTAATTAGCCGCCGTCCTCCGGTGGCAAACGAGAACCAATTACAATTTCTATTTGCCGGTTATAAATCAGAGAGCTGCAACTGGCAGAAAAAAACGCAACCTAATGCCAGAAAAGAGCCGGCCAAATTGCTGCTGCAAATAAAGTGACCAATAGACCACTCCAAGGATAACAAAATGTCACAAAAAGCAAAAAAAAAAAAAGGAGAGAAATTAAAAGGAACGAATGGCAAGCGCTGCAAAAACTGGAAATTGCCCACAAATGTATGCTATGAAAAATTTTCATTTCGGAAAGGCCACAAAAAATCACGAAGAACAATGAAAATGGTGCGGAAGAAAAAAGAAACGGCAATTGCAATATCCACTTTCGCAATGGGGCGCTGGTACTTTTGCTCGAAATTTGAGTGCGGCCACCGAATCTGAGCAAAAACCAGAAAAATTCCAAAAAAAATCACCATTAAAGACCAGCCGGAGAAAATGGATGTAGCATGTAGTTTACTTTGGAGTCCGGGCTCCTGTTCGAGGGGTTGACAAATAGCAAGGATAAGAGATAGATCCATTTAAAAAAAAATAGAGAGAGAGTGGGGGGAAGGGTGTGGGAAAAAGTATCGACTGCCAGCATCCGTGTCAGTCCGTCCGGACACGAGTGCGAGTGAGTGCCATAGAGTGGAGTGTGGAGTATGGAGTGTGTGTATGAACTTGAAAAGCGAGTTTCGTTTGAAAATGTCAGTCTGCCGGCAGTCGGCAGTCGGGAGACACTCACGCACACGATATGGAATTGATGTAAGTAAACCGCTGCAATGCCAGGAATTTTTCCATAAGCCGCTGCCACACAGCGCTTTCAATTTGCCTAGGACTCGGCATTAACAAGGACATGTAGTTGTACAGAGTACTTTGGCTAAAATAGTACTCTGTAGTTCAACGAAATAGCTTTAAATAAATGTTTATTAAGATTTAGTTTTTTTCAGGAGTTGCAGGATAAATTCTACTTGTAACTACTTGTTACTAAACGTAGCTTGTTCCTCTATTAAAGTTTCAAGACCTTACAGGACCTTGCTTTAGACCAATTTATTCTTTAAATAAGTACACAATAAAAAACACTACCATATGTTGATTCGATTTGGAGCTCAGGTGCAATGTTAGTTTCTATTTTTCCTGCCAGCATTGTATGGGAAAATCAGGCTGAGTGCTCCATCCGCTCTCAAAAAGAAACCTTTAGCCGCTTTCGCAGACTATTTACACATGGCCGTTTGAGCCAGTGAGTGTGTGCCTGAGTCTGTGCCCCAGTGTGTGTGTGTGTGGTTTGGTTTTCCTTAGACTTTTCCCATTCCCCCCCGTCCATCAGGACAAAGTGTTTGCTTACAAAACTTCACAATTTGATTCCGGGGGGTAGAGAAACGATTTTTATTTTCAATTTTCTTTGTCGAATACATGACAAAGTGCCATCAACAAGCGACCGAGGCAAGACGAGGCGAGGCAACGCGTTAAGGGAGCAACAAATATCCTATATATGTATATGTATTCGTGTATATGGTGTACATGGGTGTGGGAGGCTGACTGGGTTATGGGGCGTGGCATTTGCCTGTCGAAATATTGCAACCGCTGCCAATAAGCGAAGAAAGGATAACAAAAATTGAGCGATGTGTCTGCCGCAGCCACGGATACAAGTCTAATAAGGACAACATGAACGATACGTATTGTAGACAGACAGATGTGTCCTTGTTTTTATGTATGCACGTGTGTGTGTGTGCATGTGGGAGATCCTGATACTCGTATTGATAAAATGACAAATATGGCTGCCATCGTCTTGTGGATTGTGGATTGCCATCGCAGATGTGGTGTGAAATGCGATGAGTGCCGCCGGAAGGAGCTGTATGATTGCCACCTCATCACCTCATCCTGCTGGAAAAGGTATCCTTTCACAGTTACTTGAGAGTGACAAATGCAAACTCTAAATTATCCAATACACGTAATGAAGACTATTATTTTCAGCACTATTGTTCCACTTTCATATCCTTTATGTCCTTAATAAGCCGATCGTATAATTTATGTAGGAAAACGACGGCTTTAAAGTGTTAATTAAACATACAGGCCAGGCTCATTCCCATTCCCTGGGCTGCTGCATAATTTGGAAATTTTTGTGTCCATTTTTTTGTCGTCCTGCCGGCCACTTGTCGTGTCCATTTGCAGTCGGCCCCCACTCCGCTACCCATACACCGTCATTACAGCTTGTAAGTGCTCATTAACATAAGCCGCTGATGCCGTTGTGCGCATTGTTGTCCTTCCGGTTGCTCCACGGACTTTTGTTTGCCTTTTGCCAGAGGACCCCGAACTGAGGATTTCAGGACTTTGGGACTCTGGACTTTGGACTTCGGACTTTGGGCTTGGGACTCTCGCTGATTGTCGCATTTAAATTAATTTTAATAAAACGAACAAAAAGCAAGAATCAAGCAAATTATAGAATCAAAAGACACTGGCCCATAAAAGTAAACAGGCGAGGCATGGCTGTTTCTGTACCTCTTATTGTTGTTGTTGTTGTTGTTGTTGTTGTTGTTGTTGTTGTTGGGTGGATATGCCGAAAGCCCCGAATATAAAAGTTAAATTAAAAAATAATATCCAGAGAGCAACGACAATGAAAGCGACGTCGTAGCGCGGCAAGGCAAAGGCGAACAAAAATGCGAATTACACATAAAAAGCCGCAATTGAGTTTTTGGACTTGTCCCCGCCACCGAGTGGTGGCAGCCGGAGAGGGAGCATCGACAGGGGAGGAGGTGGGTGGGAAAACCCAGGGAAAACAAGGGGCTCTCTGGCGGCGAGTGAGTAAACTCCATACAAATATATGCGTAAATCTCAACGAATTTCATGCGACTGACGATTTGAATGGGCGTGTGGCATGAGGGGCATGAGTGGCACGAGGAGCATGGGAAGCATGGTGGGGCAAGGGATGGGACGAGGGGGCGTGGCGGGTGTAGCAACCAGCAAATACAACAGCCCGAAATGGGAATCCAAATGAGCAGCGCACTGGCAAATAAAGGCAGCAGCAGCGACAAAAGGAAAGGCTCTGCCGAAAGGAGAAAGCAGAAAGAAAGCGTGTCTCGTAAAATTTCCAAACACACATACAACACACACATGAAAACTGCTGCACAGCTGCCTCTGAGGAGGGGGTGGGGTGGGGATGGTCTGAAGAAAGTCTTAAAGCAACCGCTGCATTGTTTCATTAACTCCTTCCGGAAAGTGTGCGCTTTATCCCCATTCGCCGCCTCTGTCCTGCTTCCTGACAACATTTTATGGCCCCCTTCGTTTTTAAACCGAGATCATTGAACGCTTAACTACACTTGGAATAAAAATTAAATAATTTGTTTTATTAAATAATATTAGAAATAAATATTTAAGCTCTAGAGACTCTGAGTTTGAAGAGTTTAAGGTCTCTAGTTTTGTATTTTCAGACCTAATTGTTTCCTAAGAACCTAGTCACTATTTCTGTCAGTGCTCTGTGTTAACCCCTGACATTTTGTGTTGATTTACACCCAACAAAACACTCTGGCACTTCCTTCTTTTAAACAGAATCATATAAAAAGTTTAAAGTACGTATAGCCTCAGTTTATTCGCTTTTTAGAGAGGCTTTGGACTTTTCTTCGAGTGAATTTCGGTTAAGCTGGCGAATTCAGAGTTGATTTACTCATCACTCGCTTAGACGAAAGCCTCATTCTCGTAAATCTCCGTAAAATGAGGAAATAAGTTGTAATTGCAAAATCTTTATCGCTCCACGAAGATAGTAGAAGGCAGTGGAAAGCCCCTCCTTGGGGGCCCACTGCTAATTAGTAAGCAGAAAAAGTGAAAAGCGAGAGCCTGGCAGCTTCGACTCATCTTAATGAACTTTTCCAATTTTACTTTTCTCCCATCGGAGCCTGGGAGCTACTTATGTAGGTATTGTGCTGGCGAAGATGTTGGCTTTCAATACTGAAATGCAGAAGCTAGTCCTGGACTAGCTCCCCCACCAACGATCCTCATTTTCATGCACAATTACCGCCCGACGACGACGACGACGACGACGGCAAGTTTTCAAGGCCGCTTTTAGCACGTAAATTAATGTTGTTCCGCGATGTTGTGGCTGTTGCTCAGTCCAACGTTTGTTTAGAGTTTTTCTAGGAGGCATCGGCAGTAGCAGCAGCATCAGCAGCAGCAGCAGTGGCCGCGAGAAACTTTTCTCGTTTTCCACACCGCACTTTTTCTCACACGATACTGTTGTCCTGCGAGAGTGCTGGTGCTGAGTGCCAAGAACACACAGAAGTGTTGCCGTGTATGTCCTTATTTCTTTTCCCTTTTTTAGTGCTTTGTCCAATCATCACACACACATTGTAGTCGCACACCCACAGGCACGCAGGAGGAGCGGAGAGTAAATAGAAAGGACATTAAGTGGCGTTAAACAGACGCTCGTGCAACAGCCGCAACATGTGAAGTGGCACGCCAGGACACGCCAGACCAATACGTTTTTTATGAGTGCAGGTTGGACTGATTGAAAAACACACTTATTAGCCTGGCACTTTGATTCAAATCGGGCTTGCTTCAATTTACAAGCAATGTCCTTGAAATGTCTTGATGTTTAAGGACATTAGGTAAGGTTAGTTACTAGTCCTGCTCTGACTTGCTACACTAGACTTGCTCAAAAGATTGTTAGTAGCTTGAAGTTTCCATAATTAATTATAATATTCTTTTCGGTACACTTACTTATCATTTTATGCCGCTGGGCGGTCCGCGAATCCCAACGCTAGGATTAATCCGCTCTGCTGCTCTGGCACCCGAAACTCCACTCCGCTTGTCACTTTTTACCGGGATTCGATTTATTACTTCGCGAGACGGTCAACCCAAATTTTTGCGGAATTTCGGCCAAATAACTTTAAGGGGATCTGCCAGCTCTGTTGCTTCTCCGGCTCAGAAGTGCTGCTGCTCCTGCTACTCCTGCTGCTTATGCTCCTGAGATGTGAGATGTGCTGGCTGTGCTTTTTGGTTTCTTTTTTTTGCGCCGCGTTCTAGCACCCAAGGACCCAACCAGACGAGGACTGTCGATGAACTGTGCGTCCAGCAGCTGTTGCTGCTCCCGTACGGCTCCTGTTATACGGGCCATAGTACAGTTTCCTGTCGCAGGCACAGTGGGCCGCATCCCAGCCAATTCACGCACACACGGCGTATGCGCAATGTCTCCTGCCGAGAGAGCTACTGCCGAATGCCGACGCAGCGACGGAGCAACAATTTGTTGACGAGCCGGGACAGGCTAGGACGGCCAGCCGGACGGACGAGCTGGCCGACAGACAGACAGACAGTTTGCTATTTGTTATACGGCAGACAGGCAGCGGTGTCCTGTCCACAGGCAAGAAATAAGACCGGAAGCAAAAAGTCAACGCGATAAGCAAGCAAAGGCAGCCAGGCAGCCAGGCAGCCAGGACCAAAAAACGGAAAAAAAGACGGAAAGGAGGAAGCTTGTGCTGCAAATTCCTGCTGTCTTTTATTGGTAATGCGAAAATACGAGAGCGAAATAAGAGCGCTCACCTTTCTTTTCCCCTTTTTTTTTTTGGAGGGGAGTCCTGAAGTCCTGCCTATATCGCCCATTCTCCCGGGCAGCGAAACTGAATTTTCTCCCACCTTTCCGACCAATATTAGCATAATCGGAAGCTAGTGCTAGTGCCGGGGAAATTGAGCTGGAGCTGCGCCGCAAACTTACTCCTGGACGGGACACGCGGCGTATGCGCAATGTGCGGCAACTGTTGCTCGCCCCCGCCACCCGCACTCCCCTCTGGAGGGCCGGGCACTTAATAAATATGCATGAGCAGGCGAAGGGGCTTCAATTAAATTTACTGAAATTGCGGTTGACGGAGCGGAGCGGAGCTGCTTTTGGCCGAGGTCAAGAATTTGCATGCAAATATTTTCGGCATTTCCAGCGACTCCTACTACGGCTACGGCTCCGGCTCTGGCTCCTGCCCGGCCGAGTCAGGTCCCGAGAATTTATTTGTTTTTTGCATTTATTATGAGCATAAGCAGAAAAAACGACGCAAATTAAGACGACGACGGCGGCTCCCGGACCCTGGCTCCGTGATGCGTGCCCGGAAAGTGTTAAATTGCCAAATGAACTTAAGTGAAATGAGCATGAACGGGGGCCCAGAACTGGAGCAGCTTTAATGGGCAGCCTCCTTGGCAGGATACTCTCAGGGGTAGAAGTAGAAAGTGGAAACTGGCAAACTGGGGTTTGGTCGAGCAAACATGAACGAAAAAACATGAAACGTGCCCTGCCTGCTAAGGACATTCATTACGCAAGAAATGAAGCTGCCTTACTGGTGGTCCTTTCCCCCTAACCTCTCCTTACTCTCTCACTCCCTTCCTGGGCAACTGGGCGTGCCACGCCTCCCTATTGAATTATTCCAGTTTTATTTCTCGCCATTTGCTGTTCACGCACACCGAGGCGCCTGCCAGGACCTGCTGCTGCTGCTTAATAGGAACTGACTCCTGGCTCTCGGCCAGGTTGTTGAACCACAAATACACTAACACCCCACACACAAACAGCCCAGGCTCACCTGTTGATTGGGCCTTTCAGGATGTTTGAGAAAAAGCCAAAGCCAAAGCTGAAACCAAAACCAAGACCAAAGGCAAGGCAAGGCAAGGCATCGACGGCAACGCGCTTTCCTTTCGGCTTATGTGGGCTCAGTTTTGTAGTCGAGCCGGCTCCTTCTAATGGCCAAGGGATATTGACTCGATTGACGGCAGGGGTGGGGCATGGGGCATGGGGGATGGGTCGGTGTTGTGTGGCGAAAGGGGCGGGAAAAGTCATTTGGCTTTAGCCAGCATTTGGCCCGTTCGGAGTCGGGGCGCTTGTTGGCACTCGTGTCGACAACAATTGATTCCAAAATATTAATTAACCGGATAAACCAATTGAGGTTTTGGGTAGGAGGCCAAAATGACAGTCAAGGGGGCAATAAGCTATCTGGGGAAATATTACAAACATTTGTAACTAAAGGTTTAAGAAACACATTAAGGTGTTTTAAGGAATTCTATGATTTTAAAATCCTTTAATCCTTTAATACAAACTAAAGAAGAAATCTTCACTGCTTTTCCATCTCTATTTTTTATAAAAATATAAATTTAATAAAAAATTACCTAAGATAAAAACTTGTCTAAAAACCTTGGTTTTTCTCGCATTTTTTAAAATGAGTTTTAAATTTGCTGGTCGATAAGCAAGCAGTTCAGTATGTTTAAAACTGCTTGCCGCTGTGTCATGTAATTTGACAGGCAAAGTAAATTTTATTTAAATACAACACATCATTAGCCAACACTGAACTAGAGCGGTCTAGCCGTTACAGGTTGACCTTTTGAAAATCACATCAATAGAAACTCAGTATGGTTGATAAAAACATTAAGAGAAAAATCTATTTATTTTGTAGTAGAATAATACCAGGGAGTTCGGTTCCAGCTGTTTGCCGAACCTTTGGAATTCCACGAATCCTCGGATCCCAATTAAGCTGCAGCTTAACTGGAGTGCGAGGATTCAATGCTGTATTCCATGCTCGATTTGTCCCAAGGCTGTGAAGATCATAATCCCAGGAACCGTCATCACGACCATCAGAGGGTTTTAGGCCAAGAAGAGAAGATTCCCAGACAAATCGAGAGTCTGTAAGTGGCACAGTCTTCAAGAGACGTCTATTGCCTGCGGCGGAGATTCGTTTCCTGTCCTGAAATTCCGGAAACTGAGCTGCAAAGTCCTGCCTCGCATGAAGAAAATAGAGTGTTCAAGTCTGGCTCTTCTGCTCTAGCATCTGTGTGATGGTATAAATTTACTATAAGAATATTACGATTAGTTTCACTTACAAGAAATATATTTTAATCCGGCCATTTAAAAGACCGGCCAGTGTGGGCAAGTCATGAGGCTACGATGCGGCGTCTAAAATCTTCCAGAAAAGCCTCGCACTGCACCGAAATCTTAGAACCCCATGGTTCTTCCCCAGCTTCTAGCTGTGTTTGAATAAAAATAATAAATATTTACTGTATTTATTTCACTATTAATTTTACTTACCAAAAATATTTTGCTCCGAACATTTTCACTGTTGATTTAGTTATGCCGAGCTGGGTCGAATTTACACCGCTATTTATACAAATTTTAATGACAGCTAAAGAAACGGTGTGGCGACATTCTAAAATAGAAATAATGTTCATAAAAATAAAAAAATTAAATATATCGATTGTTTGAAAGATATCATCGAATCTATTCAAAATTAAGCCGCCAACATCAAAGAGTTGCCAGCTGGATCCAAAAAATACCGAAATTATGTGTGGCAATAAGATGGTTATCGAAAAAAATGCTATCGAAATCGAAAATTTGTACGGCAACCCCAAGTATTTCAACAGCCCTACAGATCTCGACAACCCTACATTTCGAGTAACTAACATGGCGCTAAGGTCGGATTACGAGGTGAGCTCTCGAATTAAGCCTGAATTAGCAACGAAACTAAGTTAATTAAGTGCCAAACCGAGTCAGTGCAAACAATGGGGGCCTGTGACGTCAGTGGGTCGAAAAGAAGGCCGAAAGTACGGCTCCTGGTTGCTACGTCGCGCAGTGAATCCCAAAACGCTGAGCGGGCGTTTTCAGGTGGGAAAAAAAATAGAGCTGCGGCTGTGCCTGTGTGCGTGTGTATCTGTGTGATGTGTGCTGCTGCTGTTTGTTTTGTTGCTGGCCCCCAAAAACAACAACAATAAAAACAACGATCCAGCAAAGCTACTCCCATTTCGGCGTCGCCGTTGACGTTAACGTTGGCGTTGGCGTCGCAGCGCCGGCGACGCCCTAAGACGCTGCCAAGTATTATTAATTTGTTTTCGCTCCCCCCTCACCCCTCACGCCAGACGTTAGAAACTTTAACGACAACAACAAAAACTGGGTGGAGCTGAAGATCCGAGGGATTAGGGGCTAATCCTATTGGCTGGGCCCTAATCCGCTGGCTGATCAATAAAAATCGCCTGGGCTGGCTGGTTTCTATTTTATTTCTTTCCTGCGGCTGGAGCTGGAGCTGGAGCGGGAGCGGGAGCTGGAGTTAATTCTAATGCGAAAGAGAGTGCGCGGAACTCTCTCTCTCTCTCTTCAGGTGCTCTCTGCGGGGCCTGAGCCTGAGCCTCTCTAACGCTCTCACCTTCCAGCCTTCCAGGTGTGCTTCGGTCGTTCCATTCGGCTCGCCTTCGAGGCTTTCCACTGGCCGTATGTGTTGTGTTGTTGCTTCTGGCGATTAACCCTTAGCTACTGGCATGCGCAATCTCCGCTTTCCCGCCTTCCACGGGGGGAGGGGGAATAGAGCTTTCTTTTTTCGCAGCTGGAAATTTTCCAATTTTTCGGCTTACATAACCGGTGCGACGGCTAGTGGAGCCAGCCTGCTGCTCGGCCGGCCCCCTTCTCCGACCACGCCCCGTTGCCCAATTCCGCCGCATCTCGCAGATTTCATTATTGGAATCTCGAGCACTACCTCTACTGTATGTTGAAACTACCCCTCGGTAACATTTACATTCGCTTACAGTTTATTTTTCCATTTTCCGTGTATTTTTCCTCTTTCCGGAATCGGTGTCATTGGGGCGAGTCGTGCGCTGCTAATTACACACACACACACACACACATACATAAACCCAACCCTACCCCCCTTTACACTTACGTAAAGAGAAGTACTTTTTTCGCATTCCTCGCAATGCGGCCCATAGCCCTTTCCCGCCATTACCGATTATTGCCATATTACCGAAAAGCCCCAACGGTGACGCCAACGGTTAATTACACCTCAGACGCTAATGAGTTTCGTTTTGGGCCATGTCTCAGTCTGGCGAGTCCTAAGGGCTAAGGGCTAAGGGCTAGAGCTCCAGATACATCAGCCCTGTTTCTATTGATTTTGGGGCTTGTCCGAGGGCAGGGCGGCAACGCACACACCCGCACCAGTATCTATTGCCACGCACACACACGGCTGCCAGCCTGAAAGTATGCAAAACTTTTTGAGGCCAGTTAAGGGCACAGTGGGGCAAAATTTAATTATTTTCATTTAAGTCTATAGTTAGTATTTGTAAGATATATTTTAATTTAAGTTAATTATAGTTTATTTTTACGATATAATGATATAAATTTGACTCTTTTAGACTTTTAGATCACCTTGCCAAGCACTGCCACTGTACCACGCATAAAATACGCGTAGAGCTGGGCTACGGCCCCTCCCCGTGGCCAACCGTAGCCGTAGCTTCATTCCGTATGCTGAGTCATGCGCTTTCAATTTAAGTCAATTTAAAAAAGCACAGCAAAAATCAAGAAACTACAATCTGATGCTCTGCTCTAAGTGCTCACACACACATCAGGACCCGTGATAATGAAGTTGTCTTGCTCTTGATTCCCGCTCCAGCTCCCGGGGGCCAGAAGCCAGAACTCAACCGAAGCAATGTCGTATCTGTATCTGTATCTGTATCCAAGCGGTTATCAGTCCCAAAATGCAGATAAAGCCATTAAATGTTTATAGCCAAACACACTGAATGTGGATGTCAAGTGAGAGTCACAGTCATGTATAGTCTATATATAGTATAGTACATATAGTATAGTAATGAACATATATCACATTCCTGGATACCCCTATGGCCAGTGTTTCCTGGTAACTGTGTAGCACCTGCCCGGAGACGGGCCTCCTCCGTCTCTGCGTCCAGCTCTGAACAGAGTCTGCCTCTGTTTTCGCATTGCTTTTCAGTTTCAGTTGTGGTCTTAGCAATTTAACAGTTTACCGTGAGGCTATAAAAAGCGCCAGCGATAGTAATTACAACTGGAAAATACCAGAAAAGCGTCTGCTTTTGCCCCGAGGTGCTTTCGGCGCATGTCTTTAGCCGGTGGGGCAATCAAAGCGTGCCAACAAAATAATATTGGCCAGTTTAATTCAATTACACGCCAATAAAAATCTAATCAACTGACAATGGCGAACAGTTTAAAAGCGGGGGGGGCAGAGAGGTCTGCCTCCGGGAGGCACTACCGGAAAAAGTTTATCTCTTCGAAATGATTTACGATTACAAATACTTTACATGTGCCTATGGTAGAGTATAGATACTATCATTAGCTATTTTATCAAATGATAAATAAATAAGCACAATATTTTCTCTCTCTGTAGAGTGAACAATTAGCGCTTTGTCGCGTTGCCTGTTTGCTGTCAGTTTGCAACATCTATATTGAAAGATTGCACTTGACAAGGACTCCGATTTGTTTCGATTCGGTGCGATATTCAACACCCTCTTCTTGCGTCAATGGGGAGGGCTTTAATTACTGCCAAACTATTGCATAACCCACTGCCAGGGGTTCGAGGTACTTCGCTTTCAGAAGTATCTGTATCTGTATCTGAATGTGGCAGTGGTCGTTCTATTTACCTTCAGTCTACTTATCAGATAACAAAAGCAAACTCAACACTTGAAGATTAAGCTTGAGACTCGGGACGTTGATTTATTTTCGTTTTCATTCGATTGTCCATGGTTTTGGGGTTAGGGGTTCTAGCTTTCAGTTTCTGGACGGGTCCATCGATCATGTATTTCAAGCCCCTGAAGGGATGATGGAACTTGGTACCTGAACGAGATATGATTTCTTTGCTCTCAGACCAATAAATATGTAAACTATTGTAGTTCAAAGGTGGAACTCTTGTGCCAGACCGGTTCAAACGAGTTTCGAGCAGAAAACCAGATCTCAGCACACATCGTCCATATGTCTGTCGGTTAGCAATTACCACAATTACCCCAACGAACCGAACGCATTGTGGGAGGAAGTAATCGAGCTGAGTCGAGATTACCGGACAATCTGGCCGGGGACAGTGTCTGTGGAAATGACATAACCGCCAAGTTTTCCTCTCCAAGAAGCATCTCATATTCCATGCCATGTCAGATGGGAAAGCATAAATAATGAATAAACACAGCCGGCCTTGCTGACTGTTCGAGCAAGATCATTGTGTTTGAGTAAATAAATAAATCCCGCTCGAACTTGTTGAAATTGGATTGGTCTGCCACGAGATTCCAAGAGAATTCTTGGATACTCAAAGAATTGAATGATTTTTAAACATATCTATAGAGTATTTTCGATTAAATCATCACGAGAGACTACCTGCGAATATTTTGGTTGTTTGGCAGTGGAAAGATTGCTTGGAGATTTCCAAAAGATACACTTGAACGAATGTGAATCTCAATCCTCAATCTGAGTCTGCAGCTGTATCTTTTCATTCGCACTTTGTCTGTCGGTGGGTCGCTCCTTAAATCGTCATAATAAATTTTTATTTAATTTAATGCCTCATATGTGACGACAATATCAACAATTGCCGCCACTTGCACACCCATACAATCGGCCTGTCCGTAATTTGTTTTAATTTAAATACAATTTAATACACACTGCTGACGCTGTCCGCTGGCCGCTAGTGGCCCAGCTCTTGCAAATGCAAACAAATTAGCCAGCGGCCCAATGCCAATATGGACAATGTTTGCCCAGCTTTTTGGCAATCGACTTGCGGCGTCTGCTGCGATCGTCGATCGCTGACGAAAATAACCGGGTTCGAGTCCGAATCAAATTATCGCACTTCGCCATAATGACAAATAATGGCTGCGAATAAGTCGGGCAAATAAATAACCGTCGACAGGTGTAATTAGTTTTGGGTTCGCGGCACTTGATTCGAACTGGTTTGCGTCGATGCCGGGTGAAGTGCGTCAGCAGATAGGAGAATGGTGATGGCTCCGATAGCGTACGGATACCTGATAACGCTCCAATCAGTGACAGTCAGCTAGTGGTATTTTCGGCCTGCCTGCCTGCTGCCCGCCCGGCAACCTTGAGGCGGGGCTCTGGGGAGCATTACCTCAATTGTGCATCGCCTCGAGAGTGGAGGAGGGATGTGTATGTATGTGTTCCCACTGTCTTCCAATTAGAGGTGCCAACGTGCCACAAATCGCCGCCGTTGCTGGCTTTGACGGCTGCCGCTTAAGTAGGTTAGCCAGTACGCTCTCAATTGGGGCTGATTTAGTGCCAAGCGGTTCGTTGAGCGGTGGCGCGTGTCAGCCCGGCGATGCACCCACCTAGTCCGCCCCAAGACACCCAAAGGGGACACCAGTATCGATTTTGGGCCTAGCATTGTTGCCACTTTGCAGTGCCACCGCCACCCTAAGGGGAAAACTATGATCTGTTAACAATGAGGGGACTAGTCATATTCTATGCACATTATTGACTGCAGCTCATTGTTGATTAAAAACTGAATAATGTGATGAGGAAAACCACCAAACTCAATTACTCACTGATGTGTAATGTATCTTAAATGTCGTATCTTTAGTTTAAAAAGCCTCTCAAAGTATTAAGCTTTGTTTCCAAGCGTTGAAAGCCTAAAATGAAATACAAGCCCCTAACTGCCTATTACATAAACAAAATACAACATAAAGATGAACCTTAGACTGATAAGAATTTAAAACTTGCCAACCCATCGTGGCTCGCTATCAGTGGACTTTATGGAGATGAGCTGGCAGCTTCTTCACCAGAAGAAGAAGGTCTTGGAAGATTTCGGGAAATACATCTGGTATGTCCAAGTGAACAGAATCCATCCCTCCATCCGATTCAGATAGCCCGAAAAGCATCCAACTTTCAGGCAATGACAAGTGCACACACGCGCTACAGAAAACGGCTGGCGGGACTATACTAGATGGATCTTTACTTACTTTATTATTATGTATATTTTAATTTTGATTAGAATTTATTGCTCCATTTTCGGACGGGCGGTCTCCGGCGGTTCGCATTACCCAACTGAAACTCAAAGCCACAAAGCGTATCTCTGCCTGTATCCGTATCTGTATCTATGAGATACGCTGCGATGCGATGCGATGGGATGGGATGGGATGAGCTGGATCCAAGACTGTGACAGCCTGCCCGCCCACAACGATGCAGCCCAGTCGGCTGCTCTTCTCGTTCCCGCAAAACCGTGAAATCGGATTCAGAAGGCGGATGGAGGATGGGATGGAGGCTGGGCGGGACTGGGAGGCTAGGAGGCCTGAGGCCTGAGGCCTGTGGGCGGTGGGAGGCAAAAGCAGAGGCTTATGCTTTCCATTGCTCTACTAAATTAAACGTGGAATAACAATTGGTTTTTTCCGGGGCATTTCATTCAATGCTCTGTGCGCCGAGAGATGCCAGTGACTTTCCTTCATCGTTGTCGCCGTCTAAGGTTTTTCTCATCTTTTTTAACTAATGTGGAGGACTCTAGCAGGGGGTAGTACAGTACGATAGATGGATGGATGGATGGTCGCTTCTTTACAATGCGAATGGCGCAAATTAGACGAGCTATGTATGCTCGTAAATCTATTGTCGCAAACGCCTACGGGCCGCGGCGAGCAAATTGCTTCGAATGGCATCATAGACTAGTTAGTTACTCGTAGTCCGTTTACACGCCGCCGGATCGTGTCTTTCCCTCTGATTTAAATGCCCCAAGAGGAGGCGCATAACGTCTCGCATGACCGTTGTTGTAATGAGGCTGCCATTCATGCAAAATGTGACCTACGTGGGGGGTGGACCGGGTGGTGGTCGGCGGGGGTCACACATTTTAATCAATGCCCAAGTACAACTGCCAACTGCCGCCAGCAGGGGATGCGCGGCGATTATGCTGCACTCGGACTGCCGCCTCCGATTTCCAGGGCCCAGGTCATGAACGATATTATGTAACCGGAGCGAGGTCCATCCGCCACTGCCTCCCACTCCTCCCGGAACTCGTCTCCATATCTGATCCACTTTTGCCAATGGCAATTAGCGTTTGGGCCAAAGTTTTAGCCATTAGCTGCCAAAACGAGCTGCACGCTTAGCCGCCTTTCCGAAGCAGAGCTGCAACTGCAACTCCTCCGCATCTTGTGTTTCGTAACATTTTCAGTCAGATTGGGGGTCAGATTGGGGGCTTCTTTATTGGGTATGGTTATTGTTTTAAATATTTACTTTCATCCTAACTCTAATTCGATAGATTCACTTAAACTTAGTACTAGTTCAGTTTAGTTTGTGGCTCAGACTCCGGGTGGTATCTCAGGCCTTGTTGACTTTCCACACCCTGCCAATTGGTAGAGCCATCAGCGCCGCCTCGCTTATTGATTTTGCCTAAAAGTCATAATTGGCCGGGCAACAGACCCTTTCTGTTCTGGCCCGGTCTCTCCACTTTTAACCGCATTCACAATTTCCATATCGATTTTTCAAGGGACCAGCTCAGGAGGGGATGGGCGGGCAGCAGACACGTGGCAGGCGAAACACCCAAATTGACTTGTTCCCGGGAATAGGTTAGATGGTCTGATCGATGGCTGACTTGAAATGCAATGACTGCCATGTAGGCCGCCGTCTGGAGACGTCATGGTGACCGATTGGTGGTTGGAACTGCCCACTGCCCGCTCTGCGTCACTTGACCATTTGTCAGCTTTGTCATAAGTTCTGTGACGCTACCCCCCCCTTTTTTTTTTTGTACAGAACTAAGCCGGCACGAGTTGCTCTCCTCCATACATATGTATGTGGTCTACTCCCATGGGTCATCACGGCGATATGTGGCCAGTAACAGTTTATAACTTTATTTATGTATCCGAGTGTGTGTTTGGAGGCCATTTGGCAGACGAGCATTCCCCGATTCTTCCATTCCGGTTGCCAAGTGTTTTTTGGCGTGTCATTACATAACTCCATGTTAAAGGCACAACTTTTCCAGGCCAACTCGGAATTTGTTTACTTATTTCCACTCCCGCATCCCCGCATCCTTGTAGTAGTTATGGCCATGCTGATGGGCCGAAAATTGAGTCAAAGTTCATCCGGACGAGACACTCCTTCGGCGGATATCACATGCGATTGGATTATTTGATAAAACGTGCCCGATTCCGATTCCGAATAGAAAATCTTGATGGTTTCGGCTCGGATCGATGGGATAGGATAGGATAGCAGCGAGGCCTCCCTCCCCCTGCTCCCCCTCCAAGTCCCAGAGACACACAGTTTTTCCACCGCTTTGGCTGGCACGATGTCGTCTATTGATTTTCCGACCGTGTTCTTGGCACAGAGCGAGAAAAAAAGCGAGAAAGTTGATTATTATGTAAGGAGAGTCATGCAGTTCCTGCACACAGGACTTGGCTCTTTAAACCCTTGTCCCAAGGAGTGGGATTTAGTGTCGGACTTGCCTTTTTTCTCCGTGTACTGCCACTTGCTATTGACCATTTTCGGTTCCACGCATGCCAGTATTGGTATTGGTGGCCCTGCGACCTTTTGTGTAATTAAACTCGAGTTACCAGAGCCCCGAAATAGACTCAAGGTCCATGAGTCCTTAAGCCACTGGGGGTGGCATTACTCCGCCCCTTGGCCCCACTCTCTCCTCCAAATGTGTTAAGTAAGCACAAGAGTAAGACACATCCTAGCCCCGAATGTGGAACTCTGGGACTCGCTCGAGTATATTGAATATGGGATCATGGTTTCGCTAACGAGCCACATTGATTTACCGATTTCGGGGATGTTTCGGGCCTTGTGGGGGTGTCCATCTCCACATCTCCATCTCTGGAGTGGAGGTGAATAATTGACATCACTCTGACAGGATGGGGGGAGGGGGCTGGCCTGGCCTGCTCCCCGAGAGTGACGTCACCAAGGCAAGGGCTCGATAATAGTCGCTCCGAAATGCCAAAGTTGTTGGCCTGCCCTTTTTATCAAAAACGCTTTGTTTTCGTTATACAATTTATGTAGATTTTTGCTCGTTCTCTGCCGCCCCCCGGCCTCCCTTTTCCCCCTGCTTCTCCTGCTGCTAGCCTCTCCGACTGACACACATTCCGCTGCTCAGCAGTGCTGCTCTCTTCTCTGCTGCTCGGCGCTGCGCAGCCAACCCCTAAGCTGGCGCTCGTCCACCACCCCCTGGCCACCCCGGCCCAGCTGCTCCAGTTTCGAAGTTCCCAGCCCGCCTCCGCCCCCTCCCCCTCGAGCCGCCCATTGCCTGCCTCACTTGTCACACTGCCATAGATTTTTCGGCTGGAAAGCTCTCCGCCATGCCGATACACTGTGCACTTTTCGCACGAGGGAGCGGAAGTGGCTGAGAGAGCGAGTGGTCGAAAGAGAGCTAGCTGGTGTAACATCTGGCTACAGTGAGAAAAAAAAGAGGCAGGTTGTTAGATAAGAAATTCTGGCATAAACTGCCAAAAAAAGATAGATGAGATACTTGTGTAATCATCCGCCAGATATAACTAAGCAGAGCAGTAATTTCTCTGAGTGTAGTCGGGCTGCTGGCGGCGAAAGCTTTTCGCTGCGAACACTGTGGAGCAGCAGAGCTGCTCAGCGAGCGGCGCAGCGAGCGCCCGCAGAACGTTCTATCCAAATCACGAAGGCATAACCACTCGCGGCGGGCTACACAATTTTCAGTCGAGCGTCGTTACCGAACTGGGAAAGTCGGTCCAACTGTAGTCCGCAGTCAGCTCGTCAGCTCGCAGCTCTCTCGTCTTGTCGGGTGTACAGTACAGCTTGCTACTACCGCCCGCCCTACCGCCCGCCCGCCGCCGCCAATCGCCCGCTCCCCCCGGCGCTGGTGTGCCCGCTGCTCTGCTTACACAATAACTGTGCATCGATTGAGTCCAGCTAGGAGAGGAGGAGGAAGCAGCAGCAGGACAACCGAGTCCGAGCTCGAACCAAAAATATAAAAAAAACAAAAAAATATTAAATAGATTAAGAATTGAAAAGTGATCAGTATTTGTTGTTTCGAATCGTATCGAATCGAATCGGTATCAGTGCAAAAACAAGTTTCAATACTGCTAACGGGGTAGTTTTCTGCGAAAGCCCCCAAAACAGAATTCGCAACGCCAAGTGCAAAAATTGTGTAATAGCAGCCGACGTGTAAAAGGTAGAAAAAAAAAAAATACAAACCCCCCCTAAAGAACTGAGAACTTTCCATGTCTGCTCAACTGCAGCGCCCACAGCCCACCGCCCACCAACGTCCTTGTGCGGAATCGATTTTTCTCAACTTCATGCCTGGCGTAATGGATATATACCAGTATTCGTAACCATCGTATAGCCCAGAGAGGGTATCCTTTCTCTTACTCTCTAATATTCTGATTCTCAAAATCTTTTCAAAAATGCATTTTTCGAGAGTTCTCAAATATTTTTGAACGGGAGAGCGACTGTCTGTGTGACTTGGTGTCACAGTGTGTGTGTGTGTGTGTGTGTGTGGTAGTGTGTCTGCAAAATTAATGTTTTTTCTAATTTTTGATTTGGCATTCAATTTGGCGTTCACGGCAAAAGCGAAAAAATAGAATGAGAAAAAAAAAAAACGCATGTCCGTCCGTTTCCTCTGCGCCGCTTTACTTTTTTTTTTTCGCCCATCTGACGTATGGGGCTTTGTGGCAATGAAATCGTTTAGATTCAATTGTCGCGATTTACATTTTGGAATAGCAGTAATTTCCTGGCCACCCCACACGAGTGTGGAATATAGCTTATAGCCTAGCCCCCCCGCTGGCGATTTCATAATTCCACGCAGCATAGAAGCGGTGCAGAAAAAAAGCCAACAAAAAAAAAAAAAAGAAAAGTTTGGGGGCCGAGCAGGAAAATATCTTGGAAAAGTACGAGCTTGCGCCCCTAACGGAAACCGCTCTCACTGCGCTGTTTACCGTTAAGCTCGCTCACTTTCGCAATTTCCTTGGATTCGAAATCGCTCTCTCGGCGCTCTTTCGGCGGCTCTAAAACTCTCCTTTTGTACCGTGCGTCCCGTTACTCGGCTGCAGTTTCCAGCCGCCTGCATTTCCACATCGCACTTCCATTTCCATTTCCATATCGACTTTCCCGTGACTCCACGGCCTTCCAGCGGTCCACTTGCTGCTCCACACCGCCTCGTCCGCGGTCCGCGGTCCACCTTCCAGCGCCCGCGTATCCTTACGATTGTTGCATAAGCTCGACTCCCCTTAACATTTTCTTTTCTTTTCTTTTCCCTAATTTTTTTTGCATTTTCTTCTCATTTCAGTTTGGAGTTTTAGTTGTTTTTTCGTTTTTATTCTTGTTACTTGTTAAGTTTTATTTGTTCGTTTGCATTTTTGTCGCCTGTTCATCGCACAGCTTGAACAGGAATCCGCACCATCCGCACCATGAGTGCCCAGGTGGGTAATTGAAGCTGACGACCAGCTCGAAAGCACCTTACATTATTTACGTATCCAACTAGTCACCATTAATTAACGCTGACTGTTTTATTTAATGTTTATTTTCATTCTAAGTATTATTTTTATTGTACAGAGAGCGTATCTTGGTTGCATAACCCCGCTGCCCTTGGGCTGCCGGAGCCTTTGTCTTTTGTCGCCCCATTCCGATAAGAATGTGTGCCACAAAGTCTGAAAGTCTAAAAGAGGGTGGGAGTGACTCCCGAACCTGCGAAAATGGGAAGATCATTAGCGGGCTACTGCTAATATTGTATAAGATGAACGCTCCGCTCCGCTCTGGGCAACTGGCGGTCATTAGCGAGTTAAGCCCGTCTGGCTTTTGGGATAAAATCAAGATCAATCAAAATGCATCTCGACAATCCCAAACTGGTTTCTCAGTTTGGAAACTTTTTTGTTTATTTTTTTTGTCAATTCTAGCTATTGATCGTTGGAAAAAAACTTGGATAGATATCTAAACAGTTTCGATTTCCGAGGCGAATGCATTGAATTCCGTATTCCAGCTAGACAGCCAGACAGCCAGCCAGCTAGGCGTCCCTCATGTTACACCTGTTCTGGGAACCGAGCCGCTTTAATCTGGTTCCAAACTGGTTCAAACCCAACTTGCACTCACCTGTGCCGGTTAGGCTCATATGCATGCACCTTCCGACGAAAGCGATCGGCGAGGGCGACGATTACTTACAATTACTTGCTTAATTCGCTTGTTTTCGGCTGTCGGCTATCGACTGCTCCCGCAAGCTCCCAGATACACGTTTTCCCAGATACTTTTGCTTTTGCATTGATTGAACAATTAGCGCGTCAATTCTGGACCGCTTGAGCGGTCTACCTCTGGCTGTTTGTTGTAAATTGATATTCAAGTTCAAATGCCAAATGGTTTGCGGCAAAATGCGCGCAAACCGTTCAGCAAAAAAACAACATAAAAGTGGGGAAGCAGCTGGAGCGCAGCCACAGATACATTTGTATCTATTCGCCTAATTGGCTTGCTTGTAGCTGGCAGTGGTTTGTATCTGTCAGTTCGCCGCAGTTCGCCATTTCGCTGGCTTATGTAAGCTTTTCTGCGGCCCAGCCATTGTCGCATTCTGATTTAGATATATATCGCCTCGATCTCCATCCTGGACCCCACCAATTGCCCGCACAGATTTCGGGGCATTGTTTCGGATCAATTGAAGCATGAAAAGCGCGATTAAGTTGAATTAATTTGCATTGGGAAATTAAAAGTAGCGCCATTTGTGGGAAAGTCACGGCTGACAATTGTTCAGCACACTCGGTTGGCAGGTCTAGCCTAGCGTGTAAGCCCCCTAAGTTACCCCCTAAGCCACTAACTAACCCTAATTCTTAACTCTTAATCCCCGCCATGCTCCAGATTGTCTAGCATTTAAGAGAAAGCCAGTGAGAATCGAATAGAGCTCGAGAGGGAAACCCACAACGCGGAGATAAAGATACGAGAGCCGCCAAGAAGGCGAATCACAATATCACAATATAGTTGTTGTTGTTGTTCAGAACACTTGCCACAGTGCGTAAGCCAAAAAAATGTACAAGTACCCCTCAGTTTTAAGTGCCTCCCCCCACCCAATGTCTGTGTCCTGTTTTCGATTGAACCGAAGAACCTGTACGCCACAGCCACATATATATTGTATATATAATGAAATAAAATAAATCACAAACGCCCGGCCAGAACCGAAAGAGCCAAACAAACGTAAGATATTCGATTATGGGTCTCTGGCTGCCATGTGAGAGCGACAGGTTTGCGTATACACACATTTCTCCCGAGACATTTGTATTTTTAATTAATTTCATTTGATTTGATCGCCCCCTGCCTCAGTCCCTCCCAGCTTGCATGGCCAAACAAAACTTGGCGGTCTTGTGTTTGTATTGCATATCTTTTGAGTTGTTTTCGCTGACACAGCTCCCACAGCCCCAAAGTGTTTGTTTTTAAAATAATAATAATAATAACGAGAATACAATGAGTCACGAGGCAGTTGAGATAAGGCCCATGCCGCTGGAAGGCTAATTCGGCATTCCCGCGCTGAAGCAGTATCTATTGGAAGTCTATGTATAACACATGATTCATTGTCCTTTGGGAGAGGAACTTTTCCTTTCTGAATCGCTGAATCATCAAAACAATCGCGTGTTGCGGTCATCTTCAGTTTAGTTTAATATTAGTTATGTACTCATCCATAAACTCATTTTATGTTTATCATAGTCCTTAGTTCTTAGTTGTTAGTTGTTAGTTCTTAGTCTTAGATCTATGTATTAGTCATATGTATCTACGTCTTGCATTGTTTATGCTCGCTTTATGTTCTGTTCCCGTTTTGATTTGTATCTCTTTTCGTTTATACTCGTTCCGTACCCGTTTATTTGCGTTTGCTCGCTCCCGCCCATCATCGACATCATCAATCAAACAAACACCACCCAACAACCTATCGACCCACCGCACCACAAAAACCAAAAACCAAACCAAAAACCACAACCAAACCGAACCTTCATGCGCGTAGCAAGGGAGAACGGACTCTTATCGAGTCGCCACGGTTATAGCGACCGATGACGACAATCGCACGGCCGATGGTCACTACAAGGTAAATCGTAAATCGAATTTTCCCACTCAACTCACCAACATACATACCTAAATGTATATATCTCTCATCTAGCATATTTATGTTCCTCCACTCTTTCACTTTTATTTCACTCCCCACTAACCCATCCTGCCACTTACATCGATCCCCCGGTCGGCAATTGCACTTATTATTTATTATTTTATGTATTTTTGGGCATCCTTCCAATGGCATTTACCGAGTGCAGTTGACATTTAGCGAAAAAAAGGCGAGATCTATAAATAGGACTGGTGTCAGTATGTGTGTAACCATGGCCAATAATCTGGCCATTTCATATTTTTTGGCAACACATTTCCCCCACGGCCTATTGCTTTTCTGTTCCTATTCGAAGAGAGTCTTCTGCAGACTTTCGGAAAGATTCAAAACAGCCATTACTTCAGGCTGTTTGCTTTTTACGCTTTTTTTTTCTAGCCTTGATTGCATGGCAACCCCCAACTATGACGTCAAAGAAAGCAGAAGGCATTGCGCGTGCTTCTCAATAGGACAGCACACTTATAGACCCTGTTAAAGATAGAACGCCAGACACCAGACAGCTGCTTCGCCGCGCACATACATAGGATATAGTATATTTTTTATTTTATTTCGATTTTGGCTCCTCCGAGGTCAGCCTCGGATAGTAATCGAGTATATTTAGCAGCGACGGGGGCGCAAGTAAACTTTCATTCAGTTCTATTTTTTATTTTTGCACCGATTTGCTTTTATTTCCTTTGTTTTGGGATAGCATGGAACTGAAGCTTTTGTGTAATTGCCTGTCGTTTGTTTGGTGCACCTCGATTCATTTACGTGCTCTTCTCGCCCCGATCGGAGAGCGGTTAGCAGTTTAGCGCGCACTTGCCGTAGCATGCCGTAGATTAGTTTAACGTAGAGCCCGTAGATCATTTCGAATATTCTCACGCTCGCACTCATTACGGAATGGGCCAGACCCCGTTCGATAACAGCCAAGCTTGCGAATACTATTCCCAGCTAACACCTGCCAAGGGTAAGTAATGACCTCGCCAGGGGTCCAGGTAAACTCAAACTGTCTCCCAACTATCTCCTAATGGTATAAGGTCTAATGGTTCTTTCGGTCGTACTATCCTCACTCCCCAACCTAACACACACCCTGTCGTAGTGTGCTAATCCTGGGCTGGAATCCGGGCATGAAGTAAATCGAAATATGTGTCGGCTTGTGGGTCTATCGCTGCTGCAGTAACCACCTTATCCAACGCAGTAACTAACATATTCCATTTTTCCAACCCCAAACTACCAAACAGTCAAGACGCAAGATGCCGGCCAAAGCAGCAAAGAAAGAGAATTTGGATGATCTCAAACAGGAGTTGGATATCGACCATCATAAAATCTCTCCTGAGGAATTGTATCAGCGCTTTCAGACACATCCCGAGAATGTGAGTCCTAACTAGTAATATTCCCAAATGTTACATAAACTAATTAAACGATAATCCCCCATCAGGGTCTGAGTCACGCCAAGGCCAAGGAGAACTTGGAGCGCGATGGTCCCAATGCGCTGACGCCACCCAAGCAGACACCCGAGTGGGTGAAGTTCTGCAAGAACCTGTTCGGTGGCTTCGCCATGTTGCTGTGGATCGGTGCTATTCTCTGCTTCGTGGCCTATTCGATCCAGGCCAGCACCAGCGAGGAGCCGGCCGACGATAATTTGTATCTGGGTATTGTACTTTCCGCTGTCGTCATCGTGACGGGCATTTTCTCATACTATCAGGTGGGTGTCCTTAAACACATAGTATTCTCTTCAGTTTTTGTTAACACAAACATCCTTTATTCGGTTTGTTTTTAGGAATCGAAAAGTTCTAAGATCATGGAATCGTTCAAGAACATGGTACCCCAGTTCGCCACCGTCATCCGCGAGGGCGAGAAACTCACGCTGCGCGCTGAGGATCTCGTCCTGGGCGATGTCGTTGAGGTGAAGTTCGGCGACCGTATCCCCGCTGACATCCGCATCATCGAGGCCCGCAACTTCAAGGTGGACAACTCGTCGCTTACCGGCGAGTCGGAGCCGCAATCTCGCGGCGCCGAGTTCACCCATGAGAATCCACTGGAGACCAAGAATCTGGCCTTCTTCTCCACCAACGCCGTCGAGGGCACTGCCAAGGGTGTGGTCATCAGCTGTGGCGATCACACTGTCATGGGCCGCATTGCTGGCCTCGCCTCCGGCCTGGACACTGGCGAGACACCCATCGCCAAGGAGATCCACCATTTCATCCACTTGATTACCGGCGTGGCCGTGTTCCTGGGCGTCACCTTCTTCGTGATTGCCTTCATCCTCGGCTACCACTGGCTGGACGCCGTCATCTTCCTTATCGGCATCATTGTCGCCAACGTGCCCGAGGGCTTGCTGGCCACTGTCACTGTGTGCCTGACCCTCACCGCCAAGCGTATGGCATCGAAGAACTGCCTGGTGAAGAACCTTGAAGCCGTGGAGACCCTCGGCTCCACCTCGACCATCTGCTCCGATAAGACCGGCACCCTCACCCAGAACCGAATGACAGTCGCTCACATGTGGTTCGACAACCAGATCATCGAGGCCGACACCACCGAGGATCAGTCGGGTGTTCAATACGATAGAACCAGCCCTGGATTCAAGGCGCTCTCTCGCATTGCCACTCTCTGTAACCGTGCCGAGTTCAAGGGAGGTCAGGAAGGTGTGCCAATTCTCAAGAAGGAGGTCAGCGGAGACGCCTCCGAGGCGGCTCTGCTCAAGTGCATGGAACTGGCTTTGGGTGATGTGATGAACATTCGTAAGCGCAACAAGAAGATTGCCGAGGTGCCGTTCAACTCCACCAACAAGTATCAGGTGTCTATCCACGAAACCGAGGACTCCAACGATCCACGCTACCTACTCGTCATGAAGGGTGCTCCCGAACGTATCCTGGAACGCTGCTCGACCATCTTCATCAACGGCAAGGAGAAGGTGCTCGACGAGGAGATGAAGGAGGCGTTCAACAATGCCTACATGGAACTGGGAGGCCTGGGCGAGCGTGTGCTTGGATTCTGCGACTTTATGCTGCCCTCCGATAAGTATCCCTCCGGCTACAAGTTCAACACCGACGACATCAACTTCCCCATCGACAACCTGCGCTTCGTCGGCCTCATGTCCATGATTGATCCCCCGCGTGCCGCTGTGCCCGATGCCGTGGCCAAGTGCCGCTCTGCCGGTATCAAGGTCATCATGGTTACCGGCGATCACCCGATCACTGCCAAGGCCATCGCCAAGTCCGTCGGTATCATCTCTGAGGGCAACGAGACTGTCGAGGACATTGCCCAGCGCCTGAACATCCCCATCTCCGAAGTGAACCCCCGCGAGGCCAAGGCCGCCGTCGTCCATGGTGCCGAGCTGCGTGACGTTTCCAGCGAGCAGTTGGATGAGATCCTCCGCTACCACACCGAGATCGTCTTCGCCCGTACCTCGCCCCAGCAGAAGCTGATCATCGTCGAGGGTTGCCAGCGTATGGGAGCCATTGTGGCTGTGACTGGAGATGGTGTCAACGATTCCCCTGCCCTGAAGAAGGCCGATATCGGTGTTGCCATGGGTATCGCCGGCTCTGACGTGTCCAAGCAGGTAAAGTCTCGTCGGATTCCGCACAACAAATACCACCAAAATATCCATTCGGCCGAAAATGTACTCCAATGTCTCTGAAAAAAATGTCCCCCTCCCCCATATATATTTCAATCTATATCTTGATATCTTACTAGTTGATCACAGCATGTTGATTGTGATGATTTTCTATATGTGTTTCGTTTCTGTGAGTTGTAAACCTGGATTATCATTTCGATACTTATTAGTTTAAGAGTCTAATGAATGCGATAATTGTTGTGTTTCTGCTCCCGTGATGTGATGTGACTTATGAGATTACAATGCGATACTCCGCAGGCTGCCGACATGATTCTGCTGGACGACAACTTCGCCTCGATCGTCACTGGTGTGGAGGAGGGTCGCCTGATCTTCGATAACCTGAAGAAGTCCATTGCCTACACCCTGACCTCCAACATTCCCGAAATCTCGCCCTTCCTGGCCTTCATCCTCTGCGACATACCACTGCCACTGGGAACTGTGACGATTCTGTGCATCGATTTGGGAACCGACATGGTAAGTTTTGCCCTCCAGGCCACCCCCAACCCGAACCCCGAATGAAGTTAAAAGTTAATGTTGCGATTAAGTCAGTTCAATGCGAGCAAGTTAAATGTAAAAGTTGTAGCCCCAACCCCAAGCCCAAAACTTGGTTAATTGTTAAGAACTAGAGACTTGTTTAACATCGATGTATGTGAATTGTGCGGCCGAATGCACTGGCGAGCAGATTCCAGCCATTTCGCTGGCCTACGAGGGACCCGAGGCGGACATCATGAAGCGCCGGCCCCGCAACCCGGACGTGGACAACCTGGTGAACGAGAGGTAACCCGGATAACCCGGCAGCTGCCAGTCGCAGACCCATCGCCAGTGCCTAGGCTATTGAGTAGTTTAAGTGCTCTCACTCGATCTAATCATCACAGTCAGTCCCGAACTCTATCTAGCTATCGTACATCTCTAAGCCACTACTAGGCTACATAGGCCTACTATGAACTTGTGAACTTTTGTAAAACCTAAAGCTAATGTTACCACCTGCCATAATCCAATACCTAGGTGCCAGCCATTTCATTGGCCTACGAACACGCCGAAGCCGATATTATGAAGCGTCCGCCACGTGACCCCTTCAACGATAAATTAGTGAACTCAAGGTGCCAATCAAGTCAATTTCTACCCCACACTAATACCACACACACACACACACACACACGCCCACACCCCACCCACCACACTAATCTCAACTACTAAAAATTAAAAACCAAACAAATCAAAGTCTGAACGTAAAGATAAAGCGCAAATCGAGAGAAACCCATATAAATATAGCATATGTCTTATGTGTATGTGGCTGGATTGTAACTAGCATAAGTTGGCCTAAACGGAAGGCAGCGCAACTACTACTAACCGAGCCGTTGCCGTTGTTTATGGCTTACTAACTACCCAACTTACTCTTAAGATTGTCATCACTCCACATGGCCACCACACCAGCTTTCCTAACTCAGAATCAGAAGTCATCTCTGTATCATAAGTCCACTCGGTGGAGGATCGTTGCCATTATACATACTCATATTCTACCCTATACATATATCTTCCTCACAATGCATCTGTTCTGTACATTTCGAGTACAATCCCAAGCATTTCTTTCTCAACCTGTTCTTAAGTTATATACGATATATACAGAATGTATACATACATCTTCCCACCTGTACAATTCACCCCCGATTTTAATATATATCCCCAATATATATTAGCCCGATCGACTACCGACTTCATCCGCCATTCTCTAAACGCTCTAAATGTTAATTGGTGTGCGTCGTATTTCGTTATTTTCTCACCCAAAAAAAAAATTAATTAATAACTAAATTTAAAACCAAACCTAACCACCTAACATACCGCTCACTGTTTTCATTTTGTGGTGTAACAAACACTGAGTTAACCGTAAGATCCACCACTCGACGTTATTTGAATTAGATCAATTGATTGGCATTTGTAATGGATTTTAAGTTTGTAAGATTTGGCAATAAAGTTCGACAGCAAAACTGTCGATTGCACACGATTGGTAGCAACTACTAACCCAACCAAATTACAAAATTACCAAAATTCAAATTCAATATTTTTCATTTTTTCTTTAACTTGATTTAACTCGAGAATTCGCATTATGTTTAACTCTGTTCGTCGCTCCACTCCTGTCACGAACTGTCCCTCCTAGGTCTCTGCAGCAACCTAAGTTAGATTTAAGCCGGAAATTTAAGTTATGCATTCTAGATCGTAAGATATACTGAACTATATTTAACTGAACGAGAGTGGTCGGCAGAGGGATTGTCCTGTCCTGTAGCAGCGGAGTTTCAGGGTTTTTCTGTGTGTGTACCCCTCCCCAGAATGTCCCCAGATGAAGAAAGAAGAAAGAAAGTCAAGGCGCTTATGTTCCCACAATTTATCGTATTTAATTTCACTTTATTTTTTCCACTTCAACCAACCACCACCCGATAAACCAATCAACCAACCAACCAACCAACCATCGTCCGCACAATTAGGTGCCGGCTATTTCCCTAGCTTATGAGACGGCTGAATCCGATATTATGAAACGCCAGCCGAGGAATCCATTCCAAGATAAACTGGTCAACGAAAGGTAAAGTTTCCTCAGCTGATCAACATAAAATACAACATCAACCTGTACAACCTGAACAACCAACCAACCAACCAACAACCAATCAACCAACAGCAAGAATCGATCGAGAATTTTATTACGATCGTGAAAGTCACGAATACGAATCCGATTGCAAATCAATTGCCTCTTCCGCAACTCTAGCCACCACAAAATATTCCAATTTTTCACTTCAAACGCATTGAAAAGCAATTTGAATACGATTTTACCTCAACTCATATTGAGCTCTTTGGCCGGCCAAGGACGCTCAAAGCTCAAAGCAAGTCAAAACCAAAGAACGCTTTCTTTCTCTCTACAAGTCGAAGATAATTCAATCATTTTACTCTCTTTCTCTCTATTATATATCCGCTATATCTCTGTCTTTCTATTACTAACTAAATATTTTCAAATAGCTTAAGTACTCCTTGGTTGAATGTTGATTATTTGGAATTAACTCCACAAGTGTTTTCCATGTTTTATGTTCAATGTTTGATTTGGTAGCTTCTCGGTTTATTTCATTTACTTTAATATATTCCAGATTCTCCTAGTCTCTGACAATTCCGTTCAGATAGTAAAACAGTAAAGTCTAGTCATATTGTCTTACACATTACTATATTTCATCGGAGGCGTGTTTTTATAGAAGACTCGCCCATATTTTTTATAAGCTATCCCTAAGCACTCTCTGAGATGTGGGGCTGCCAGTCCGATGGTTGTCATTTATCTTTTGGTTTCTTGCAATCTAATATGTTTCCTTATTTGTCCTTTATTCCTATTATCCGTTCTATGTATGCAATTATTTTTAATAAGCAATGTATACATTTTTTGAATATTATCATAGTCGTACTTATATGCATACAATCCAATTTTTGTCGCATTGATTTTTGCTCATTTTTTCAAGCCCTCTGCAAACAATTAACGTAATTTAAAGGCGCCACTCGGCGCACAGTATTAGAGGATAGTAAGGTTATTTTTGCACATAAACTAAATTGAAATCCTACACTGGATCAGGACCTTCTCCAAGCGGCCGTAGCGCCGCCAGCTAGTGCGCCTTCTTCTGCTTAGTTTTGGTCAACTCTCGCTTTCTATCACTTTCTCTCTCTTCTTCTCAATCAATCTCCGGTATCGAATCGATTTTTGTATAATATTTTGATAATGGAAACTAAGTACTCCCACTAAGTATTTCAATCCCTCTATTATTTGTTTTTGCTTTTGATTTGTGTACTATTTGGTTGTTAAGATCCTTTATTTTTGCGGTGCGAAGGTAAGTGACGACCAAAAGAATTGGGAATTATACTCTCCAGTTCGTTTTCTCATCGGTATATAAGACTCGGTACATTTTAGATCTTAACTCTATACTAGAGCAGGCCTAACTTAAACTTAGTGAGTCTGTATATTGTATCGAACTTATCTTACTTATGCTAATCTATTATATCGGTAGAAGAATTTCAATTTCGATTTCGACATCACCCCCTCATTCACGACTCTGTCCTATCTTAGACTCAAATCCATTCCGCACATTCTATCAATCCGGCAAGAGCTGTACCCGATCTCTCTCAATCAGTCATCCATTCAACCTCCTCTTTTGAGTTGTAGTTGCCCGACACTCGCATACAACCTGACTCGAAACCATTCGAAATAAGAACACCCCCAAGGCCAAAATTGTCCATTAGTAATAATGAAACATTTGTAACAACCAAACTATGCTCTAAGCCATTCTTAAACCCCCCGAATACTGAATACTGCCCATTCAACTACCTCCTACTTTTTACTATATATACATCTATATATATATATCGATTTTATTGTTACTGGGTGCTCTATGCTCTTTCTGCCCTAGATTAGTTTTAGCTTCGTAAGTTCGCGGGAGCTAAAATCCGAACACAAAATACCCAAATACTTTCAACATGCAACAGCACTGCCACATCTTTTGTGGCATCTGTTCGACATCGACACCGCCTATCCGACCTATCCATAAAACTCTGTCTATCTTTAATGATCTATTAGCGATTATTAATTAGCGTATAAAGAACAAGTATTTATTATTCGCCCGCAAGTATATATTTATATGAATCTTCTATACAAATATTATTACATATATTTGTAAACTTTAATCGGATTTTCCTTTTGTATTTCCCAACATTCTTTCAACTCTTGTTATGTCTTTCTTTTGATTATCAAACCAACCAACTAACAAACTTGCAACTTGCACAAATACCGAAATAACTGATAACCGATATAAACCATAAATAACTGAAACATAATTGCCATAAAACGCAAGATTCCGGCCATTTCACTCGCTTACGAGCAAGCCGAGAGCGATATTATGAAGCGTCAGCCGAGAGATCCGTATCGCGACAACTTGGTGAACCGCAGGTCAGGACAAACTTAACGCTAAGGTTTTATATAAAAAAAAAAAAAAAACAAAAAAACAAAAAATACAATTATCCAAAAGTGTTAAACATTGTTTTAGTTGATTAGTTAAGAACTAGAAAATGAACAAACATGCAACCATCTTTTTTACTTTACCAACTTTGAAGTTTGTTTGATGTGTTGTGGTCGCGTTTCTTGCATCGTCATTTGGCCAAAAAAAAAAAAAATCAATAGATCTGAGAACCACCAGAATGTTAAATTCAAAATTTCATTCAGAAACCTACGACTGTTTGTTCGTTTGCTGATGCGTTCCTGCGTTTTTCTTTGTTTCAATTCCTCAATATCCTCACACACACAAACACACACACACACATTGATGAACATTCGAAAGAGTTTACCGTTATCTCAAAAGTTAACCGTTTTGTGTTTCACATTAAATAGTTTCCTTGCGTTCCTGTTTCTATGTGACCTGTTCTCCTCTTTTTCATTTCCGTTTCCGTTCTGAAAATCTCAATGTGGAATGAAATTATATATTCTAAAAACAAAAAAAAAAAAACCAAACAAATTTTACTCATTGTGTTCTGTAATCTTCAAATTCTAAACACTTGCTCTGAAATTCTCGTTTTTATGTTCTCAAATGTATTAAACCCTATTACGTATCCCCCCACTCGAATCCCCAACTCTATGTGTTTTAATTGTTGGTGTGTTACTCGCACAACGATCGTCGGTCCTAACACAGATTCAGGAACTGAAGTTACAAGTGTTCTGCAAACTGTAGTTTCCACAATGAAAATTCGCTCAACAGCTGCTTCTTGACATTTATCTTTTTTTTCTTGGCGAAGTTAGTTCAAAGAAAAACGCTCGCTCGCTCCAACGCTCGCCTGCATAGAAACCCAACAAGATACACTCCACATCCACAACAAACAAATGACATTAATCATTGACAAGAAAAGACAAAACAATATCTAAAATACATGAAAATGAAAGCTTCCGCTGTTACTCTTAGACCAGTTAGTGCGTTACTTGTAGTTGAGTTTGTTCGAGCCAACAAGAAAACCGAAAATCGCTTCAGTTGTGTTCTAGAATCTAGATACACCACACACAATCGTTATAATCAAAACTATACTATAGAGAGTCTCGTACCACCCAAGTTCCCAGGTTCCAAGTGCCAAGTCGCAGTAAGTCTGAATGTGAGGGGATTTTTAAAGCCGGCAATGGAGATTTATTATGATTTCTTGTGTGCAATTCTCATTTACGTGTTTCTCTCTTTACGTTTAAGTTTCTGTTTAAGTGTAAGTTTATTATTGCCTTATGTGTTATGTTAATTTTGTTCGAATCTTCCCTAAAAGTAAGTAAACGAACAGGTGCGAAAACCTGTTCGACCGTAGAGCTGAGCTGCATTCGCTTATCCTAGTTATAACTGGCACGCTTCCACTACCTTGCATGTTTCTTAGTTAGTCCTGTATGTCCTGTATATATAGCTGCATGTTCGACTAGCATTAACAGAACCTAGCTTTTCACATCCACATCCAAAATGCCAAATATAAGAAAGCCAAAACAAAACAAGAGAAAATTCAAACGATTCTGCGCCCTCACGCTTTTTGCAGAGCATACAACTAGTACGATTTGCTTTTGCGCGCTCCCAACTAAAAAGATTAAAAAACCAAAAAAAAAATCTTAAACTCAAAAGAGATTCGCTCAGACACAATCCACGCTGTATAAAGTAAAGTCTAACACTATTAAATCTCAAAACGATAAACATTCATTTGCTTAAACAATCCATAAAACAAGCTTAAAGGTAAAGTGGCACTAACACCAATCTAACAGACTAACCGCGAGTACCGAATTCGCGAGTACTCGAATCGCGGACTGCACAAGACGGATGCGGTTCTTGGACAGGGTTTTTGTTATTCTTATTCTCCTCCCTCCTTACCACCCCCTAAATGTTATGTGTTTTTCGTTTCTACATGTTCT
Organism: Drosophila ananassae; assembly: GCF_017639315.1. Classification (NCBI taxonomy): domain Eukaryota; kingdom Metazoa; phylum Arthropoda; class Insecta; order Diptera; family Drosophilidae; genus Drosophila; species Drosophila ananassae. The sequence continues at coordinate 8,126,484 of NC_057927.1, forward strand.
TTCACTCTGTATCTTCCTCTGCAATGACAGCTTAATTTCAAAGCAATTCCCTATTTTGTTCATTTGATGTAAAAAAAAAAAACAAAAAACAAAAACCTTGGCCAACCCGCGCATGTTTTAGATGCGGTCCAATGCCCGAAAACTTTACCAATAGCCGACAATCCATAACGAAAAGTGTCTTGCGTCCTGAAAACAAACCGAACCCAACACAATTAAAATATATAGCCTGCTTATTAGCGCTGTCTAACGATATCTCTTTGTTTTGCCCCTTCCCCCGTTCGAATAACTCAGGTTGATTTCCATGGCCTATGGACAGATCGGTATGATCCAGGCTGCCGCCGGTTTCTTCGTCTACTTCGTCATCATGGCTGAGAACGGCTTCTTGCCCAAGAAACTGTTTGGCATTCGTAAGATGTGGGACTCGAAGGCCGTCAACGATCTAACTGACTCCTATGGACAGGAATGGGTGAGTATTCTTTTAAATCTACTCTCCTTAATGGACATATCCTAATGAATTGAAATAATCTCCTGTAGACCTACCGCGACCGCAAGACCCTGGAGTACACCTGCCACACTGCCTTCTTTATCTCGATTGTGGTTGTGCAGTGGGCCGATCTGATCATCTGTAAGACGCGCCGTAATTCCATCTTCCAGCAGGGCATGCGTAACTGGGCTTTGAACTTTGGCCTTGTCTTTGAAACCGTGCTGGCCGCGTTCCTTTCGTACTGCCCGGGTATGGAGAAGGGTCTGCGTATGTACCCCCTGAAGTGAGTATTCCTTTTAAATGGATCGCATGACAATAGATTACTAAATGGTACATCTCTCTTAACAGACTTGTCTGGTGGTTCCCGGCTATTCCATTTGCGCTGGCCATCTTCATCTATGACGAGACCCGTCGTTTCTACTTGCGTCGCAACCCCGGCGGCTGGTTGGAGCAGGAGACATACTATTAAATGCCCACTTCCACACAAACACACAACAAAGAGAACACATACCCACACCTACACACACACACACACACACAAACAGCAAGAAACCTACAAAAAACCATGCAGAGCAACAAATAGTAATGTTTATGAACCACAAACTCCACAAAACCACAGTAATAGCAACAGCAGCAGCAGCAGCAGCGGCAACAACAACAGCTACGGCTACGGCTACAGCAGAAAGCTACAGCAAGAACATATTACAATATATTTTATTTTTTTAATTTAATTATTTAAAGTAAAACGAGGAGAAACAAAATGCAAGCGATAATTATTTTAAACGTTTAAGTAAATTTAAATTATAAATTAAAGCTAAAAATAAGATTTAAATAAAGTATAAAATGAAAACAAAACAAAAGCGAACAAACAATTTCGAAGAAACACCAACCACACAACCAGAGCAAAAAACCAGTAACTAAGCGATTTAAAAGAAGAAACAAAAAAACAGAAAACAGATAAACATTAATGACAAACATGTTTTTAGTAAAATTATTAACGTAACGAAATGGATAAACAGATTATTTAAGCAAAAGCTTATTGAAACAATAAATACCAGAAGAACAACAGCCCGAAGTGAGCATTAAGTGCCGCAAAAAAATACCATAAGAAAGGTCACACACACACTTACACACACACCACCAAGACACACTAACACGCCTACACTCTCACACCAACACTCGCACAGGACACCCAGACACACCCACACTAGCACAGGCAGACACACCGATACACAACGCATGACGAGACAAAGTATATAAGAAGTTTAGAAAAATTATAAAACGAAGCGTAAATAAAGAAATTAAAACAAAACAAAAGGAAAGAAAAGAAAACAATGAAAACCCTTAGCGTAGTTACCAATTAAGCCGTGAAGAGTAAACCCCTAATAAAAACCCAAGAACAAAAACAAAAACCGAAACAGAAATTAATTTGCAAACTTGTGTGTGAAAACGCAGCTTAGCGCAGAAGAACACGAACGACAAAAAAAATTAAAAGAAAAGAGCAAAAACGAAATATATAGATATATATATATAAACAGATTAAAAAACAAAAAAAAACATGATAAAAAACCGAAGAAATGGAAACCCAAACCAAGCGACACAAGGAATATAATTGTTTATATATATACACACATATATTATATGGAAAATTTGATTATATAAATGGAGCTATACAATACACCAAAAAAAACAAAAAGAAAAGAAAAGAATCCAAAATCGAGCGATCTGCGGCGCGTTGAAATAGCAATACACGGCCCTTCAATTAGCCGGATCCGGGTTCTGATCGATATTTTGAGGATACTCGTTGGGTTAATTGGCCGCTGGTCTGCAGGAGAATTTGTTAAAAACTAAAAAAACCAACTAAATGTTTATAAATAAACCCCTTAAACCAATTGACATGCAATATTATGCTTTGTGTGCATTTAAGCCCGAAAAACCAAAAACAAATGCAGAGATACGGAGGGGTTAAGACCCCCGAGATCGATATCGATACCGTTACCGATACCTAAGCCCAGAACAACTAAAAATTAAATGAAAAAAAAAATACGAAATAAAAATTAAAACAAAAAAAAAACATCCACAAATAAATGTTTGTAAGTTTTACACGGCACAGCGCCCCAAAATGGGGCAAGCCCAAGGCAGTATTGTGTTTACTTATTCTTTGATTGTTTTTATCGCTTTTCCCCACTGCCCCCTTTTGCCACACGCCCCCTCCCCCCTAATTACACAACACACACACAGAGACAGTAACGGACTAACGGTTGAGCGGCCATATTGTTGGCCACGATATTGAAATTCAACGAATTCAATAGCTTCGCCATTGTCGTTATCATACGAGTGGGGCCGGCTGGCTGACAATGCTGGCAAACGCTGGCCGCTGGCTAATTGAACTTTGTGAAAAATTAATCAGGAGGCGATATTCGCATTCTGCAGACTTTCAATAGCCAGAGTCGGGTCGCACCCTTACACTGAGAAAAAACACGCAGACGCGGACGCGGACGCAGAGTCGATGAGTATAATTCGCTGCTGTTTTTGTTTTCCACTTGTCTTGTTTTCTAACTTAGTGAAGATGATCATTAGCATTGAAGATAACGATAATTATGGCATGTTAGTTATGAAAGAAAAAAAAAGAAAAACTAAACAAAATTATTATTATTAGTTGTTAACAAATTATATTGAGTAATTAATAATATTGATCGATGGATGCTGATGTAAAGGAGATATAAACTAAACTAAAAAACAAAAAACGAAACAAAACAAGAAAAAAATGAAAACCAAACGAGGACAAAAACAAAAAGCAAAAAACAAAAATAATTCATAATACTACAAAAATATTTATAAACAAATGCAGAAATTATATAAACGTTTGATGGTAAAAAAAAAACAAAAACAAAAGCAAGAACTTGAAACAAAAACAACAACAAATTTGTCAAGAACACGCAGAAATAACAATTTGCATGTAACAACAAAACAATGAGTAAACATTTTTAATTTTTTGTTCTTTCGCCCTCCGCTGTAAATGTATTTGTAGATTTAAACAATGATTAAAATAAAAAAACTACATAAATAAAACTTAAACAAAAGAGTGTGTCTTTTTTCGAATAAAGATTGGATCAAAATATTCATCAAACTCTACTGTAAACATACAGTGTGGAAGATCTTTTATGGATCCAATTAATCAGTTTCATGAATTACTGTTTTTAAATGACTTCACTGAATAATACGTGTCGACCAAAAATCGCGACTTTTTTATATTCCCAAACAAACTCGAAATGAGGCCATAAACATAAATATATTGCTCATACGCCCGGTGAGCCCCTGCCAATGAGTTGAGTTCCGCAACGAATACAAATAGAAAAGGCGCACACGCAAAAAAAATTTAAGCAATATAATAGAGCAGGGAAAGGTTACAGCCACACAAACACACACACACTTATATACGTGTGTGTGGTACACGTATTTATGGGTGTATTTACAGCAATGGCTGGCAGCGTTGTTGCCATTGTCGCGGCAGGGTCGCCAAGGAATGGGAGGTCGCCGCGACAGGGGCGTCATTTGGGTCTTATTAATTTCCGTTTTTGCTTATTTATTTTTACGACGGTGTGCACAGCTCGCTGTTCGCCGTTTCGGTGTTCGCGGCCCGTCAACCGCCGTCGGGGTCCCTAAAGCAATCGCAGACGCCAACGCAGAAAATACATTTGTTTGGGGTCGGTCCTACCTTTTGACGGCAAGGCAATACGCTACTTTCTTAAAAGCGGGCATTTAACGTATGAAAAATTGTTAGTTAAAATAAATATGTATGTACGATTTATTTTAAAAACTTAGATTTCTTATTAACTGATTTTTATTAACCAGCTGATCTTGATGACTAAATCCAATTCTATAACTCCTATTACCGCTTTAAAATTAAACCTATAATTTATTATCAAGCCGTTCAGCGATGACAAGTTATGACTGCGTTACAACGTGTCGTATACTTAATTTTGACATTAATATGTACAATTTATTAGCTCTGTGGATACATCATTAGTTCCCCGACTAAGTTTTCTGGCCCAGAAATTATTAGCCATTCGCATGTTCTGCGAGAATCGTTGATACGGCGTTTTGGGTGAAGAGTATGTGCATACTGAGCCCGAAACTTTTTTCCAACCGACTTAGCACGGGCGTCAAAAACTTACGCGCTTGCTTGTCTAAGACATCCATCCCCGTGTCTGTCCCCAACCCCCTCGGCATGCGCCACTGAAACTGCACCACTGAGAGCCACGATATAGGGGGGGGGGGGGGGCACCTTGCGACTGGGCAAGAGAGAGAGAGAGTGACAGAGAGCGGTACCGTTGTTATCGCCTGGCCAGTGGCGGCGTGTTCCATTGCCAGGCCGTTCCTTATCCTGTGCACTCTGCACTCTGGGGCCTTATCTCCGGCCTCTCAATTGGACGCTTTCGGCTCAGCCGTTCGACTCCGGATCGGGTCCGTTCGGCTGCGCTCGATGGCGGTCGGGAAAGTATGGCAGTCGGTTAGTGGCTCGCAGGTCGGTGCCGTTAGTCTTTCATTATCCGGCGCTCGAGCGTGTAACGTTTTTGTCCGTGATTTCCACACGCAGCGATAAAAACAACAACAACAACACTAACAACAAGAAGTAGAAGAACAGCTAGCAAAATAATAATACCAACGGAAGAGAACAGCGGCAACGGGTTCTGCTGTGCTGTGCTTCTCCTATTTTAAGTGCCGAGCGTTTTACTATTTTTACTACACAGCGACACAGATACACACACACACATACACCCCCCCCCCCCCTCTTGTGTGTGGTATGTGCGAGTGTGCGTGTGTGTGGAACAATAACAACAATAACAATAGCAACAAATCCTAAAACAAATAGCCAGACAGTGTTAAATGTTATTGAAATGATCTTCCATAAATAAATTTTGAGAGAAAATGAATAAAAACGAATGTTGTAATTAGACTTTTGAGACTTTTGAGAGCAAAATGTGCACGCCGATAAAGACAAAAACAAAAAGAAATCAACCAACTGCAGCACCAACAGCAACAACAACTGCAAGCCGAAACTAGGCTAAATATCTTTGCATACTTTTGGGAAAGTTTTACAGCACACACACACAGACACACATAAGCCAGGACAGGACATAGCGGCTGGACCTGCGCCTGCGGTCGCCGACATTTGAACCTGTTTTCTGACCGCCGGCCGCCTCTTTTCACTTTTGGCAACGCCACCGACCCAGAGCGGAGCTAGAGCAGCTGCAGCTGCGGCTGAGGCTGAGCCCAAGATGAAAATGTGCAATAAAGTGGCAGAGTTGAAAGAGGATAACTAAAAGGGATAACTGCACATGCACACACACAGCTAAGCACTCATTCCGCGTCCGGGCGTCCGAGTGGCATACCAACACACACATACATAGCGGAGCGAGCAGAAAGAGTTCAGCTCGGTTCAGAGTGCTTCAAAGTGGTGCAGTTCAACAGCCTCCGGGTTCGTGGCAAGCGCAACTGCAAATTCGGCCAACAGCAGTAGCAGTAGCAGTAGCAGCATCACCAGCAGCATCAGCATCAGCTTCGTGTGCGCATCCTGTGTGGCTGTGTGCGTGTGTATCTGTGAGCTGCAGCCGTAGCAGGAGCTCTGCAGCGTCGAAAATTGTGTCAGCAGCATCGGTAGCAGCAGCATCAGTAGCAGCTCATTTCGGCCAGCCTGGCGCCTGCATCTTCGATTGCCGGTAGGTATTGTATTCGCACGCATTTCCTTCTCGCCCAAGCAAGTCTAGTCCAGGCGTCTAGTCCAGGCATTACGCATACGCAACGTATGCCGCTTGACAGGGACTTACCTTGACAACGGCCTGTCCGTGACAATTGCCAGTTTGTTTCCCGTTTCGCTATCGATTAAGCTCGCCGAGGCCTCGTTTCTGTCTGCGAATTAGCGGCAACTTCTGGGCCAAGCAGCAGCACCACCATATGGCTTTGTCCGCCGCCTTGTCTTTGTCTTCTGCGCCGCCTAATTGAGTCTTTTGTGCGACTCAAAAGACATGCAGCACCGCAGAAGAGCCCCAAAAGACAACAGCAAGAAAAAAGAGGACGAATTGAAGGCAAAAGTAAACAAATGGAAAGCGTCTCGCGACTCCTTCAAAAGTCAGTAAGCCACTTGACTGGCTCTGTGCCTGTTTTTCCAGCACGTTTTGCTCCTATTATTAGGCGACATGGGCGGTGGTTGTGTGGGAGGGCGGTGGTTGGTGGCATTTGCCTTTGTCAATATCACTCAAATTGTCCGCCTCGCTCGCCTGACATTTGCTTACCATTTTCATTCAGTTTAGAGCCCGCTCTGCCCCTTGCCCTTCGAACAAATAATATCCTTTCATTCATTCACTTATTTATTGGACTCCTTTCACTGCCACACAATTGAATGAAGGGTCGGCCCTGGGACTTTTACGAATTGAGGCCGGGTCAGCCGCCTTTTGGGATGGTATCTTATCTAAATGGTGGCAATTAACTAGCTAATCAATCTAGCCAACTAGCCAAGCATCACCGTGACTCCGAAGTACTCGAGAGACTCTCAGTTCCCGATAGGAGCAATAAGAGCATAAAGAGCTAGTTGAGCGAAAAGTTTAGAGAAAAGCCAGTGGATACAAGCTTTCAAATGGCTAAATTAATTCGCAGCTGCTGGCTGTTAGCTGATTCAGGTGCAATTAAAAGCTACAAACCACTGGCCAGCCACAACACAGCTCAGCGCCGTGCTGGCCGTGTTTTAAAGGCTTAGAGAAAAGTGGCAGGCACTCAAAGGCTTATGACTTGCATGTGGCACACAAGCCTGCCAGCCGCAAACAGTGGCGAAATACGAAACTTTCCAAATATTTTTTTCCTATTTCTTTTTTCGGGGGAAAAGTCTAACTTTTCCAGCTAACGCAAAAATAAACCGCGCACATGTGTACATAAAAGAAACCAGAAGGAGGAAACTGCAAATAACAAGATTTGGTCATGTTTGATTCATGAAACTGGCGTGGCAGGTCCTTTTCCCCACCCCCACCCCCACCCCCTCCAAAGCCAGGCCAGGTCCAGTAGACCCCACTCCCCCACCCAACACCCAATTGAACAACAATGGGGAAGTAAACACGGCCAAAGTTACAGTTGCGGCAGCCATGGCAACTGAAAGCCAGAAACGTCTGAGTTTCACACAATGCCATAGAATCAGCAGCTGCTCCTGCAGCTGCAACTGAAGTTGCATACAAAAATCCTTTTCGCACAAAAAACCAGCTCCGCAATAAGAGAATCCTGTCGGGTGTAAAGTTTGGGCAGGACCCGGCAGGAGCAGAGTTAATCATACGTCTGACAGTAAAAAAGTAGCCAGAAAGGGACGAGTCTGCAATTTTTGCTGCTAAATTGAACTTGCATGTGGCATCAAATTGCGCATACGCCCCGTAAACCGTAGTCCGTATACCGTGGACCGTCGAGCTGGGCGATTCTTCAGACGATTTGATTAAGGGCAGCGAGCCATAAAGTATGTTGAGTAATGCTGAAATTCAAGGCTTACTCTAAGTCGAGCATAAAATGCAAGCGGCTTTCCCCGAAAGCGAGCCAAGCACTCGATTACGCTGCCTGTCCATAAAGTGGGAGCGTTTGGGGCAATTAAATTCCGACTGCGATGATGGAAGGAGCGCGCGAGTATAAATTAAAAGAGATAAAAATTCCATAAAGACGACAAAAATCGGGCAGAGCAACAACAAGACAGGCAAAGGAAGAGCCAGAGACCATAAATAAGGGAAAAATGGCTAAAAAGTGGAAAGGAAATGGCCGGGCAGGGACGGTGGGCGGGGAAAGACAGATTCGGAAAATGGCGGCGATGGCGTTGACAACCAAGCCTTAAGTCAGCTTTTGTGGCGCTTGGCAGGCGAAACAAAAGACGCGCGAAAAGAACAAGATATTGGGATATCTAAATTACCGTTGTCACGCACCTAAGCACACACACTCGCACACTCGCACACTCGCACACTCGCACACATGCACAGCCACAGGCACAGGCACAGCAAACACACAGATGCACAGATACACATACTCACATACACAGGAGAAAATGGAGGAGCAGCAACTGGCATTGTGTCAGCACGGAAACCAAAGTGAAAACCTTTCATTTCATATCTGCCGACCCACACCCGCCCTTTGGACGGTCGAGTTCCATTGACTGAGCGAACAAACGCTGAGGAAATGATAATTTTCCGCTTAACAGGATACACGATAAAAAAAACACCGCACAACAGACTGGGGCCCACAAAGAAATCTGTCATACGCAGGGGAGTCGCAATTTCAGGCCTTTGTAACAGTATATGAAATGTATTTAAAGTCATAGGTAATAGCACATATTGGAGGCTCTTGATGAGCTGTCCAACAGTATAGTCACTAAAAAGAAATATAACTTGTGTGAATAAAGATAAGATATGTCTGATTCATTGAAACATCATGTATGAGGCATCCAAACTATAAATAGTATTTAGAAATTTCTCACTCTGCACCATGTCATCTGGAATTTGGATGCCGAGAGACACTCGCACAAGAAACGAAATTGAAACGCTTTCAATTAACTCTTCGGGCTTAATCTCTGTCACATTAGCACGAATCCGACATCCTTATTTCAATTAAGTGGAAGTGATGCGTGTCTGAAATATTCATCAAGGTTGAAGGTCCAAGACGACGGCAAAGGGCATAATCAGTTGCCATACCCGGTGAATAATTCAAAAGTCTAAGCAAAAGGTTCCAGTCTGTGAGTCGTTTAGAGCACCCACACATGCCCCGAATTTGTCTTCATCTTTGCGTCCCGATCGAACTTAATTTCCATTTCAATTTTCCTCGTTCATTGAGGCCCTTCTGGCTCTGGCTTCTTGTCGCTATCAGACCCGGTTCCGGGCCAAAAACTACATGCCATATACTCGAACTCGTACTAGCCTTGGTAAGCTATGGGGCGCCATTCTGGCTCTAATGGATTTCCAAGGCGGGGCATAACAATTTGTTTGTGGGCCGAAACTGTTGCTCCGGCCGGGAAGCCAGGCCACTGCCGCAATGATTATTACGATGATAACGGCGCTGATGGCGATGATGGCGTTGGGATAATGTGATTTTTCTCGTCGATTTTCCAGCCAGCCCGCAACATCGTTGCTGTTTTCATGCCAAGGCAAGCATACAAATTACATGACAATGCCAAACTCAGTACGGTCTTTAGCGAGTATGGGAGGAACAGGGTCCAGCAACTGCTGGCCAAAAAAAAAAGAAATCTCTTGGCCAAATGTTTGCTCTGCTGATTGGCCACGACTTAATCAAGACCTGCGTCAGCATTTTCATTCATTGAAAGATTGATTGATGCACTGACCGATTGCTGTCGTTTCATAGTCCCCGTCCCTGTTCAAACATCTGGTGCGATCCGGCCAGGCATCTATCCATCCATCAGATGTCAAAGCCTGCCAGCGACACACGGCAAATTGTCGGGTCCAGTGGCAACTCTTTGGCGTCCTAACTGGCCGACTTGTTTCAGTTAAAGTTATCCCTCCCCCCAAGGCAGCCCCACCACAGGCCAAGTTTGGAAGCAAATACACGTAGTTTGTGCAACAGCACACAGCCCCCCTAGCCGCCCTTTGATATGGCAATGGCGAACAACTTTAACAGCGCTATCTAAGCTAACTTTGGCATGTCAGGGTCTGCTCCTTCCGTTCGGCTAGGGCTGAAAAATCAATACCAGCCCTGCGACATTACACCCCACCCACGCATATTTATGCGGCACGCAGCTGCTTTCCCCCAAAAACTCCGGTCTGCGACTGGGATGTTCCTCGGGGAGGGCCAGCAACTCTATCCGCCCGGAAAGTGGTAATAACGTGACCAGAAACATGCTCCACATTCCGTATTTAAATTCCCATTGTGCTGCACTCATAAAACTGTACTTTAAAGCGCACAATTTAAGAATAGATAAGCGTATTCAAACCCATATATTATCCGAGCTCATCGCTTTAAGCTAGATTAGCGGGCATTGTTAATTATTATTTATCACTCGAGAGATTCGCTCTAGTGGAAGAGATATGATTGTGTATTTGGCTTGACGACTGCTCGCATTAACTTCGACTAGATGACTGCATCTAGTCTGTATTTGCTGTTTTGTTGGCATTTTGCGACAATGGAAGCCCCACAAGAAAAGGCTATTAGTCAAGAACGGTACGTGACTAATGCTGTCCCCGACCAGAGTGGGGCAGGCCTTGGAGGAGCAGCAGGGATCTGCAGAACTAAATGGCAATGCTCCAAACTATGTCCTGGCATTTAGAGTTGACGCGATTTGAAATCAAATCAATGTCATTGCCAGCCATTGCTGATGTCCGACGGGATGATGCGTTGAAATGTGATGCCGTGGAGGCCTTGATTGCATTGCCGCCTGACTGGCCAGGGAGGCGATTCTGTGATGATGCCTCGCGGCCGATCCGGAGCCTCATAATTGGCAGATGAACCGACGCATCGGCGGTCTCCATCCAACTCGGCTGAAATCGACACACACACGATGTGTCAGACAGCCATTAACTAGGTGAGATACGACCTGGATTGCGTAGTCTACTTTCAGGCGGGTTGCTTAAGAACCGTTTCCGCTCCACGTTCTCGCCGGAGATATAAGAGAAATGTGCGCCTTGTTGCTCTGCTGCTTAGTCGAGTGGCTCAAAACACGCCCATTAACGCCCACTCGCTTTCAAAGGGTTATACTGAAAGAAAATGTGGGTACTAATGAGGTGACTTCATCCACTTACTTACTGCTTCGTGCGAGTCTGTTTTCTATATCCCCTTGTATATTTCATATAAATATTTCAGAATATATTATTTGAAAAACATTTTCCTTCAGTGCGAGGACTAAACGCCCGACTATTTAAATCTTAAATCAGAGCTTTATTCTCGACCCCTTTGCGTATCCTTGCAGAAGTGTGAAATACAGTTATAAATAAATAAGAATGCTCAAAACACACACACACACACTGGCGTAGGGAGAGACATAAAAAAAAGGATATTGTTAAATAATAAACAGTTTACGCTCTGACAACACACAACAGGCGTGAAATCGCAAGGCGGTGGGTGTGTGGGTGTGTGGCCGTTGAACTGTCAACACAACATGATACACATCTGCACCACCAATCCACACCTACACACACACACACACAACACTGTCACGCACTCACACACCAACACACAACACACATACACATCAGATAAGGACACTCTGGCACTGAGAAGTTCTGTGACAAGAAGGCATTTCAAATCGACGACTCGCATAACGACCGTCATCAAACTTGTTGTTGTTATAACGTCACAGTCCTCGAAACAGCAACGGAGACAGCAACAAGGACAATATCGAAATGTCGCCAATAAACGGCAGGCAGAAATATGCTGACATCGCCAACTGTTCCCACTCGATCCCGTATTAAACATGTCATTTTCCGTCACCGTTGTTGTAAGGACTGCCATTGTATCCCCGAAAACATCGAACACCGAAAACTGTCAGGCCATCCCTTGTTAGCATAACGAATCCAAATACCTCTGTCATGGCAGCCTGACAAATCTAGTCCTGGCCCACTCCCCACTCCCCCCTGAAAAGGATATTGCCAACTAGAGACCGAAAATCAAAGCTGCAAAAAGCTGAAATGGATTTAAAGTTTTGAAAGAGTGAGTGCGTAGGGCTTATGGCTGATAACTTTGGTTGCGGCTGGCCGGGCTTTATGATAAATATTTAATTCGTCAGCCATTGCGGTGGCCAAATGATGACGTTTAGGCCGGTTACGCCATGGTTTATTCCAGTTTAGTATCAGTAATTGCATAATCAGTAATTGTGGATGGTTACTGAAAGATAGGCCGTGACGCGGGACGACGCCCGTTAAGAGTCTGTCCTCCTTTTGGTTTAAAAGTGGATCATATATCACTTACTCCCCGCAGCAAGAACATCAAGATGAAGGGTAGCTATCAGCGTAATTGCTGTTCAGCTATCGCCGGGCATAGCGAAGCCACTATTGTATTTCTCCCTATCGAGTCGCCGTATCTGAGGCCGCTTCGTGCGTCATAAACATAGAGTACATATAGTCTTTAGTATGTATTTTATATACCCATGGACAGGGGCGATCGTGAGGAGTGTTGGGGTGGTGAGCTCGAGATATCCGCTGCCAAAGTGGCGATATAGCAACGATCCACATGGCACGCGATCCGTGTGCGGGTGCGGATGGGAAAGCGAACCGGCTCTGATTTATACTTCATGAATATCAAAATCGAAACGGAGCTGACGCTTTAATTAAAAGACACACACCGAAAGGACCGAGAGCGGACCCCAAGGTGAGTCCCCACACCACCTCCCCATCCACCCGTCCCGTCCGAGAGCCCGTGGCAAGACCGTTATCTCATCGCCGGTGCCGGTAGAGCTGTCAACGGACTTTGGCAACTGGATGAGCGGCAGCTCAGTTGCTTGCCAGGAAGCAAGCGAAAGCCACCGACCAACCGGGCGGAAGAAACTATGCATTGTCACGTCTGAGGCAAAGTGCTGGGCAATCTTCTATCCACCTCCTCCAAGGAGTTCCCACATTCAGCGGATACCGTTCAAGCAACTGGCCCGTTGGCCCCGCATGTCCAGACCCAGCCCACCCCAGCCCAAAGTCCAGAGTAAAGCCCAGAGTAAGTATCTCCCCAGGCACGAGTCCGAATCAGTCAGAGTACCATTGTAATGGAAGAAATAGCAAGGGGCTTAGAAACCCCTCCCATCCTTTATAAACTGGGGGAGACTCGACAACCCCTCGTAGTAAGATTTCTATGCCCAGAGTCCCCCCCTATCTTTTGTGGTATTTTTAGTAGCATTATTTTGATAGCAGGTGTATTTCTGCAAGCTGAGGCGACATGTCGAGATGTGGAAATAGAAATGAAATAGAAATGCGGACGAAAGCCGCTTAGCCGAGCGCTGGCTGAGGAAAATATGCGAATAAATTATATGTAGCCACCTAGTAGCATATAGCAATAGACACACGAAATGCTGTAATCCTCACATGTCTATCTGGCATATTGCGGATCCGGGGAGCACTCTCTTCTTTTGTTCGCGATGAAAGTGTTCTTGAAAAGCCATCGCACGGGCATCAGAATTAGCCAGATCTCTGCATGGCTACCGAAATGATTGCCTGCATTTTGTTAAACTTAGCCAAAGGCCGCAGACAATAATAAACAAACCAGAAACTGCACCAGAAACAGCACTGCACTGCCCGCCGACCATAGTATGAGAAATAAATCTGGCCGAGAGCAAAACCCTAAAAAAACACGCGATTATTAACCAACGACTCGTCAGAGAGTGAACTATTTAGGCCCAATGACATGATTGTAAACGTATTAGACCTTTAATTACACGATGCGGCGATCTGAAACAAGATGTTATATTTAAATAACATCATTGAAATATTTCGCGCTAGTTTGCTTGTTTTACAATTAGAGATTATGTGTGTTTGTTATTTTTAGAATGTTTTAAATGTACCTCTCATGCGGGGATTTGCTTTGGTTTGGCTTTCATGAGTCCAAAAATCTATTCGAATATCAGATCAGAAAGTGCAGATTCAACGGCTATTGTTTAGCGCAGAAATGGATAAACATTCGATTAAGAAACATTAGCTAATAATTGCTTGCTCAGCTAGGCATGCTTTTTATGTCCATAGTCCACAGAATTCTGCTCCATTCAACCCTCGACACTCTACAGCTGGCCCGACAATCTCTTCTCAACTAAGTTTCTGTCATATTTCGCCCAATTTCCCATCGTAGGTGGCTGGCAGAACCGCAAAAGCACCGAGCATGAAACAAAGCAAAATAATTATGAACCACTGGGGGACATGACAGAGACTGCCGCCAGAGAGGGGACACTTTTTGGGGTAGACAGCCAGACAGACGGAGAGATAGGCGGAGAGAGACTAGACCAGACCTGGCTAGACGATGGCAGGCGATAGTGACGAGAGAGGCGGACAGGCCCCAGAGACAGGTGGCAATGTGGGGATACTGGCGGAGGATTACGATTGAGATTTCTATAGCGTTTTCGTGAAAAAATGGAATCCGAAGTCTGTGCCAGACAGACGAAATGAGCCAACGGGGTGGACCTGGGTTAAGTATGCTAGCACCTGACCAGGGAACTCTGGGTTTACAGCCAATTTGATTAACTAGACGCTGTTCGGTGGCACGGGATTGCGCCTTGAACTTGAGGCGAGAATGGCGGAAAATTGGATCACACATACATACGTACGTCCGAAGATGTAACGAGGAAAAAGTAAACAAATTGGCGCTCGTTCGATACCACACCGCTCATCTACCATATGTACTTCCCGTTCCCGAACCACTCTCGATTCGCTATTCGCTATTTCTATTTTCTAATTTTTTGTCTAATTTTTCTATTGCCATTTGAATTCTCATGCTCGTCGTTCTCATTCCCATGCCCATGTCCATTCCTATTCCCATTTCTATTTCCACCTCATACTCTTTCATATTCGCTCAGTTTCAGTCGCAATCCTTGGCGAAACGCGGCGCGTTCGATCGCCAGACGCTCGTTTATTTAATTTTTTTGTGTTCGTGCTAATTATAAAAAACTAAAAGCTATTTTAGTTTTTAAGGAGCTTCAAGCATTAGCTTGATAAATAAATGTAAGCAGCTCCGCAGCTCCGAAGGGCACTCTGCTGTAGCTCCTGGCACTGCCCGGCCGAGGGCGAAGCTATTTAATTAATTTGCAATCTCTGAACTCGACGTGCAACAATTTTCCAATAATGGCCAAATGCAATTTACCGCTGGAACGGAAAATGGAAAATGGAAAGCCGGGCAAAAAGGAATCCGGGGAAAGATTGGAACGCCTGCCCAGCTGAAGCAGCATATGTTCGGCTCGGCTCCCAGGGGCGTCTGTTTGTCTGCGCTCCCCTGCTCATCTTCATTTGCTTTCTCCCCGTGGCAGACCCCCCCCCCCTTTCTCCGCCCACCTTTCTCCTCCCCGGTCGCCAGCTGTTTTTTATCTCTTTCACTCGGTCCCCCCATCACTCCGTCTCGCTCTATGCCTATCCTATCTATTCATGCTATACTAACATACATATATCGCTGCTGCTGCTGCTGTCAGCTCTTGTTGTAATTGCTAAATTAATGCAAGCGCTGATGATTATCTCAGAGCCCCTTCGCCATAAACCATCGGGCATATTGATTTATTGGATTTCGAAGCCAGGGACAGAGGCATTTAGCACAGACAGTACTAACAAATTTTGCCACAAAATCTAACCTGTAAATATTCTATGGGTCATAACTTATTAGGCTAGACGAGACATTTTTATTAAATTAATAATATTACATTTTCATATTATAGGATTATTATTAAAGGTTATCTTCAATCTAATAATCTTAGGGAAATAATAAAATAATAATAATCCTATAGGAAATGGATTCAATTTAAAAATCTCAATCTTAAAGAATTAATCACATTATTTATGAAACATATCATTTATCATCATTAAGATCAATCTTGAACTGAAACTGAACTGAAAAAATCATATCATAGTCCCCCAAAAATTCATGCTCCTGTTTCAAACTTAACCCACCTGAAGACGCCACTGTGCCCTCTCTCTAGGAAAGCATTTCTTCGCACTTGACATTTCTTTTCTCCCCATTCATCTCTGGCTGGCGCTGTCAGTCACTTGTTGGCTTTTTATCGCCATCGAACATTTATATGAGCCTTGTTCCCCATTCCCCATTTTCCCATCTGGTTCCGGTTCTTATGCCCGTTATTGACATTGGCGAATTATGCATGCCCATTATCGATTTTGGGAATAACGCCCCCGCAGCAATGCACTGGCTCTGCGGCCCTCCCTATGCAATTTCATTTGCAGCAAAGTTTCTTCAGCTGAATTTTATTTCATCGCTGTGTGGATCTGCTTTGGATTTCCTCGGAAAATGTACTTTGTTTGCCCGTAGTTTTCCGCCAGCTCTGGCTCTGGCGAATTTATAGCTGCATTTTGTTTATGTTTTATGCTGTCTATTTACGAATTTAATTTCGTTTTCGTGCAAATACACAAAACAGCTGAACACAAGTCAGTCTGCCTGGCAGAGCTCACAAAGCGGGAGTGGAACAAAGGCAAATATCAAATAAAATTATGAAACATTCTTGGTCAATTTAGCAATGTCCTGGCCAGAAATACTTTCAGTTAATTAAATTTCTTCTCCCATTTGAGGGGACATGCCTTCCCTTCTGCAGGACTCAAATAATCAGATTATATTGCTTTGTATTCATTTAACTCTAGAGCACTTTTTCCTACAAATTAGTATCTGAATTTTTCATAAATTTTTGCTTTATTGGAAGATGCCTCTTTGGGGCTTGGATGCTGATCTGGGTGGGCACTTGTAGCGACTATTTGCGTGTCTTTGCAACCTTCGCATTGGCATTGCTTGGATGTTTTCTTTGGTTTTTGTCATTTCACGCCATGGCGACACACTCGTGATGCAATGCGCCCGAAATAGTCAGCACGAGAATAGGTCTCTGAACAAGAATAAGACTGCTCCCAAATGCTCATAATAAACCTCTGATGCCTCTAATGCCCCCGATTACTTGTCTCCCACAGGTGCAGCGGCCCTACTGCGTCAGAGTGTTGAACGAGAATGCCTCCGCGTGGTAGCACGTCATAGTGTCACCATCATATGCAACTAGAAACTAGCAGCAGCACCACCACCACCACCACCACCACCAGCACAAAACCACAGCCAAATCGAACGCAACAAAGCTTCCAGAGACAGGCCAAGAGGAGGAGAAGATCCCGCTTCCAGGAGAAGTAGTACCCCCAAACCCAATCTAATCTAACACTTTGTAGAACCAGTTACTAGAGACGCAGTACCATGCAGCTGCTCCTCAAATCGATCTTCACCTGCGCACTATTCGTGATCTTTGTGTACGCCACTGCCCAGTCGCTGGCGAAGGTGCAGCAGAACGACGAGCGGTACACGCTCCTCAATGGGACGAGCAGTAGCGGGAGCAATCTCAGCCGGGACCACTTCCTCAGCCGGCGGCTGCGGCAGGCGGGTCAGGGCGAGGAGGGCGAACAAGGGGCGCCGGTGAGGATCGACGACGAAAACAAGGACGATCCACTGCAGGCCTCCGGTCCGGAGGAGGAGGAGCTACGCGAGTGCAGTGAGGGCCTGGTCCTGCCCCTATGGATGCCCCAGCGGAACATTTCCATAGGCGACCGGCTCGTGCGCGGCTTCGTCTATTTCCTGCTATTGGTCTACCTGTTCGTCGGTGTCTCCATCATTGCCGACCGCTTTATGGCCTCCATCGAGGCCATCACCTCCATCGAACGGGCGGTGGTGGTACGCGGTCCCCACAACGAGAAACAAGTGATGCACGTCCGCATTTGGAACGAGACGGTGGCCAATCTCACGCTGATGGCCCTGGGCTCGAGCGCCCCCGAAATCCTGCTCTCGGTGATCGAAATCTACGCCAAGGACTTCGAGAGCGGTGACCTGGGACCGGGAACCATTGTCGGCTCTGCCGCCTACAACCTGTTCATGATCATAGCGGTGTGCATGATCTGGATCCCAACCGGCGAGGTGCGACGCATCCGGCATCTGAGAGTGTTCACCGTGACGGCCGCATTCTCCATCTTCGCCTACGTGTGGCTTTGGCTCATCCTGTCCGTGTTCACGCCCGGCATCATCGCTGTGTGGGAGGCGATCGTGACGCTGCTCTTCTTCCCGCTCACAGTGCTTTGGGCGTACATTGCGGAGCGGCGGCTGCTGGTCTACAAATACATGGACAAGAACTACCGGGTGAACAAGCGCGGCACCGTCGTCGCCGGCGAGCACGACCAGGTGGAAATGGATGCGGAGAAGGGCGGACCTCGGGGCTCGATTTCGACCCCCACGACGCGGGGCGGCGAAGCGGAGGCTTTCGACGAGGCCCGTCGCGAATACATCCAAGTGCTGACCGAGCTGCGCCAAAAATATCCCGACGCCGAACTCGAGCAGCTCGAGATGATGGCCCAGGAGCAGGTGCTGGCGCGGAGCAACAAATCGCGCGCCTTCTACCGCATCCAGGCCACCCGCCGTATGGTCGGCAGCGGCAACCTGATGCGCAAGATCCAGGAGCGGGCCCACAGCGACCTAACCGAGGTGAAGGCCCAGCTGCACCCGAGCGAGGACGATGACGGCGACGAGCCCACCCGCGTCTACTTTGAGCCCGGCCACTACACCGTCATGGAGAACTGCGGCGAGTTCGAGGTGCGCGTGGTCCGACGGGGCGACATCTCCAACTATGCCACCGTTTCCTTCGAGACCCAGGACGGCACCGCCTCGGCCGGCACGGACTTTGTCGGCAAGCGGGGTCAGCTGAACTTCCCGCCCGGCGTCGACGAGCAGCGCTTCCGCATCGAGGTCATTGACGACGACGTCTTCGAGGAGGACGAGTGCTTCTACATCCGTCTCTTCAATCCATCGGAGAACCTAAAACTGGCCGTGCCGCAGATCGCCACTGTCATGATCCTGGACGACGATCACGCCGGCATCTTCGCCTTCACGGACTCAGCCTTCGAGATCTCCGAGTCGGTGGGTCTTTACGAGGTAAAGATTATGCGTTACTCGGGAGCCCGCGGCACCGTAATAGTGCCATACTGGACGGAGAGCGGCACCGCCACGCCGGGCAAGGACTACGAGGAAACACATGGCGAGCTCGTTTTCGAGAACAATGAAACAGAGTAAGTTTTAAATTGATTGATCTATTTTCAAAGCTATTTTATTTAAGTATTTATGCTACAGTTTAGTTATAGACCTAGTTAGCTAGTTAGTATGTAGTCAGACTATGAACTAAAGCCAAAGCTAATGAACTAGATGTCTTGGAAAGTTCAACCTTAAAGGCCTAAGAGAGAGACCTTAAAGAGACACCTAAAAGTCACCAACTAATTAGTGTTGTTGTTTTTGAATCGAACTCCCGAAAGCCCTTTCTCATTGATGGCATTAGCCGACTTAACCCCAAACTTGGTGACCCAGAAGTTTTATTTTGATGTGTTAACAAAAACATAAAGTGGGCCAAGTTGTACCCATAAGTGCTACGCCCCCTGCTTTTTAAGCGGCACATCCCAACAATCGATGTCACGCAATGCGAACGATATCCCGGCGGTATCCTTCGGCAAACTTGCAATTTCCGCCCTGGGAATAGACAGGTCGTCGGTGCGTGAGCGAATGGCCCGCGAATCGATTAAAGTCGGAATAATTGGGGCTTTTAATTGCCAACTCTGGCAGCTGGCAGCCAATTGCCAACCTGCTTTCGCCGGAGTTGTGCCAAAACACCTTCCATCCTCCATGAATCCATTATGGCTGCAAACAAATATACGAATACATCCTGCTGTGTGCGTCCGTAGCCGGTGGCCCAATTGTCCTGGCTGGCTGCGTGCTGGGCGGCATCCCCTCCAGACATTAACGCCCCACAGATACGCCCGGAGTTGTAATTAATTTTGCAAAATTTATTCATTTTGACAAACATTTGGCAGACGACAGGCGCACTCAGTTAACTGCTTTTGCATATGTTTTTGCGGTTTTCATGGGCATGTCCGAAAGCCCCAAAACACGCAACTGGGCCACATAGAGCCCGGCCAGCCAACATACACTCTGTATGTACAGGCGAGTCTATTAAAGTCATTCCATTCCAGCTTTGGACTGGAATCCTGGCCTTTGAAGATGATTTATGGCCCGGGCGAATGGCCGGCATATGTTAGGAATTAGACCGCCCGAAAATCTGGCAACAGGGTTCAGTTTGATGGGACTAATCATGATTTACTTACTGACTTAATTAGCTTATAGACAGAGTCTTTTACACTTCCACAAAGGGCAG
This sequence comes from Drosophila ananassae, assembly GCF_017639315.1. Lineage (NCBI taxonomy): Eukaryota > Metazoa > Arthropoda > Insecta > Diptera > Drosophilidae > Drosophila > Drosophila ananassae. The sequence continues at coordinate 8,146,829 of NC_057927.1, forward strand.
GAAACTTTAATTTGTATCCACCAAACTGTGCTTTCTTTTTTTCGAGTGCAACTAGAGTTCATTATGGGCGGCAGTCCTTCGACGGGGTGTCTGTCCCTCCGCGCCACAAAGGCCCTTTCATCCCTACCCCGAGGCTGTTTCGCGCAAAATTGTTTGAAACACGTCGCATGAATTTTTGAGGCTGTCTCTGCATTATTAAGTAATAATGTAACGAAAGCGGAAAGGACAATTAGAGGCGGGCACGTTTTTGTTGTAAGTTGGAGGAAAGCTCTGTTGCATCAACGGGGGAAAACTTACAGGAATTAAGTGGCAACGACGCCGTGCGGCATTATTTCCCTCCACGACTTGGGCATAGTGTGTGTGATGGCGTGTCCTGGCGAAACGCTCCCCGAGTGCTCGTTAAACTGGTGCTGGAGTCAGTGCTTAAACTGTTTTCCCATTCGCAATGACAGTTGGAACACTTTTTAATGTCCTTGTCCAGGACATAGATGCAATTGTGCCCAGTGTCCTATGTCCTGTTTCCTGTGTCTGTGTGGCAATTATTTGGCAACTTTTAAAACGTTTCATTGTCGCCACTGCTCCTGGGTGAGTAAGTGCACGTCCTTGTGATCCTGGCGGGCCTTTTGTGTAGCGTTTACAGCCACTCAAGTTGAAGGGAATGCTCGCCTGAATGCCTTGCGGTGCCATTGGTAATAATGTTTGTTTTAATGCTGCCAGCTCTGCTTGGCGCAATGCCAACTCCCACACACATCGATGGCATCTCCGGGGCATCGGGGCACCGGCACACGCTCTCCTCCTACGTCCTAGGTCCTACTCCTTCGTGGAAATGCCGTTGCCATAAACTAGGACCGCCTCTTTTCCTCGCAATTAAACGTGTTTTGATGTATTTTTAAATGGCCATCACTTTAAACGGTTGCTTTAAAGTGACCTAAATTTAATTTCTGGCCAATGCCCGGCTTTGAAGTTGATGCGTGCGGCTGAGACTGGGTCTGGGACTGGGTCTGCAATAAATTCTCCTGCTGGGTCGCCAGTAGGCCTGCTCGCTTTTCACTTAAATGAAATCAAAATCCGCCCCTTCTATGCACACCCACTCCCCCACAGATACCCACAGACATTTGCCGGCTTTCAGCCAGTTCAGTTTTTAGCGGAAATGCGCAACAGCAGTAGCAGTAGCCATGTTGCCGGTCGTCATAAAAAACAGCAGCAGGAGCAGAAGAAGGAGCCGGAGTAGCAGCAGAAGCAGTAAGAGCAGCAGTAGTTGCGGGTAATGCCATAAAAAAAATCTGAAGAGGCGTGTGCGGCCGAGGGACCTGGGCTACAAAGTGCCAACACTGTTGCATAAATTTGTATAATCTGCTTGGGGCTGGAGTTGGGGACATTTAGATTGAGTTATAGGGCCTTAAATAACCAACACTTGCAACGCTGCAGAGTGGGCAGAATGGAAAAAAAGTGTATGTATTTGAAAAGCCATTGCCTACTTTGCTGCGCCAATTTTGGGAGGATATGCCTCCGGGGGCCGAAAAAGCAACGTTTCCATTAGTTAAACCAGACAGGTTTTCCAGACAACTTTGCTGTGCGTGGCATTTGTTAATTAGCCGTAATTTAGGTGGCTTGCCACATGGCCTAAATGCTGCTCCTTCTCCTCCTGAGAGAGACATTAAGGATTCACTTTGAGAGCTGAAGACTTTCGGCTTCGCCTTCGCTTTCACCTTTATGATTTTTATTTTTTATGGATGCATAGGCAAGCCAGAGCACATAAAAGTCAAACGTAAGATATGTACAAAGGCTGAGTACAAGAACTGTAGAGATACGAACAAATATTTTATTAAGCACACATAATCTAAAATTGAAATTTATGCTATTTCCAGCGGGCCATAAACGGGAAGGAGGACGAAATCCAACCAACTTACAAGTTATCATCGTCGTGTGCGGCTCTTGCTTTCCCTTTTCATGTAGCATTTCCTGTGGCCGGCGGGCAAATTCCCGGAATGGCCCAGCTGCTTAACTGACTGACAAGTAAGCGAAGTCTGCCTCCGAGTGCTTGTTGCCTCCGCAGCGGCCCCTCTGCTCGGAGCGCGTCTCCCTTTTGTGGCAAACTACCTAACTGCCAGCCATTTCCCATCCATGTAAGCGTGAAGAGGGGCAGAAACCGCAGTGCCCCCGCCTCGGCAACAGCACGGCCCGTTCGGGGGCACTCAGGCGCTCTCCAAATCCCGGCTCGGTTGTCAGGACTCTGCCAACCTGGGAACAAGGAGCTGAATCCTTGCGGGAATATTAACCGCGCCAGTGATGCCAAATATAGAATAAGCGAAGCTCACAAATTCAGATTCCAAGTCCTGCCTTAAGCCCCACAAGGACTAGGAACATGTTTCTTTCAAGTATTTTCTAGCTATTGGCCTTATTTGTTTGGCTATAAGGTCTCCAATTTGGCAGCTCACTCTAGCGTCTGCCAAGAGACTCCTAAAAGCCTTGATAGGATACAAACTGTGGCTTTCCATGTGTGTTCCTTTTAAAGCTCCCACAAATACAAATTTGTTTATGGCTTAGAAGACACATCGAACGGAGTCGGATTGCTGGCAATGGAAGGAAAATAGGGTATCTGCTATTCGATCTGGACAAGAGGCCAAAGTTTTTTATTTGCGATTCAATTTGCTTTGGGCCTCGTCCCGGGTCCTTGCTCCTCCTTGCCTTGGCATATAAATTACCAAAAGGACGGCAACAGGCAGTTCGCCCCTTCGTCCGTCCGCCTATCTGTCTGTTGGGCTCTTGGTCGGTTCGTCCTAGCCAATGTCTATTGTGGAGCTGATTCTTGGGCTTTGGGCTTCCCATGTTTATCTGGATGTCGTTAGCATGAACTGGGCCCCAAGTTCCGGGTTCATCAAGAACCTTTATTTTGCTTACTTTTGTTTTTATTTGACTCGTTCTCGTTCTCGTTTTCGCGCTTGTTGTTTCTGTTATTTTCATTATTATTATGACATCAGAGGGGGAGAACAGCAACAAGGACGGGCATTATTATCCAGGGGCATCTGTTGCTCGAAAGGGGTGCTCAGCCACCTTGGCAACTCCTTCAGCCTTTTGGCCCAAAAGTCTTTAAAAAGCGCCTTAAAGTACCGAGAAAGAGCAATAAAATTGCGATTTGCCCGGTAATTGCTGCACAAATTTAATGAAATCTAGCCACCTCCTCAGCTCCTCACCTCCGGGCAAAGTTTTCTAATAACGGAGAAAGTACTGGTGAAAGCGGCATTAATTTTGGAAAGCAATTTCCCAGACTTAAGCACTTTAGCCAGCGTCAATTATAAAAATGTTTATTTTCGCAAAATGTCAAGCTCGCCTAAAGGTCAAATCCATTTGTTATTCTCCAGCCCAGTTTCAGGGAAGATGTGTATTTCTCCTCTGAATCTCAGAAGTTCGAGCACTGACTTTGCATTTTAAAGAGTGTCAGGTGGCACAGGTGTGTGCTGAGCTGTTGTTAGCATGTTGTGGCATATCAATCTGTGGCTGATTTATGTTTTTGAAAAGCGGCAGCCCAATAAAGCAGGAATGCCAGGGCCAGCTGGCAGTGACAGAAAGCCACCAACCAGGAACGACAAGTGACGAGTCGAGTACAAAGCTCACAGCTTGCAGCCAGTGTCAAAGGTCAGGCAGCCTCACAAACACAAGGCTACCCACCTAACCGCAGATGCACACCACCCACACACATGTCAGAACCAATTGCGAGTTGTGGAGGAGGGCGCTTTGATCTCGGCGCACTCGTTTGCGTCTTCATTAAAACCTTACCTTAATGTGACTCTCGGCGGCACGGACCCGAAAAACAAGCTAATTATGAGTGGCTGCCATTAAAAATAGTCTGCCAGAGGAGCCGCTATCTACCGTCCAATTAAGAATGCACCATAAAGTCCCCAAGAGACCGCTTAATTGGAAAAACTGGCGTACTCCATTCCGGTTAGAGTGTGCACTCTGGAAGCCAGCAACCAGGCCAGGAGTGGCGTATTCATTTGATTTGTAGATGCCAAGGAGCTTGGCCTTCCACTCGATTTGCATTCGATGAAAGGTCAAGGAACAAAAGGCGAAAGGACCGTCCTCGTTATCAGGAATCCGCCCTGGCGTCCCTCTAATTAATTGAGCAGTGCCCTGGCACGGGCTTTGTGTGGAAAGAACTTTTCAAAGTCCCATGACTCACAAAGGAGGAGCAAAAGGACTCGACAAGGAGCTAATGAATGCCGCTCGGTCGAAAACTTTGGCTTATGAATGCTCAGCCCAGTTAAGCAATTACTTAAACTTTTGCAATTACAACTCAATAAGTAGGTGATTACGGCCCAGCCAAGCCTTCATGTTCCATCATATCCGTCGAAAATGTTTCCTCCCCGGCGTGTTTACTTTACGGCCGTTTAATGAATGAATTATTACTCATACGACATGGCGGCCGGGCTATCTGCTAGCATCTGTTTAGCCCATCGGAGCCCAGAGCCCCGAATCGTCTAAATAAAAACATCAAAAACGAGGCCAGGAACTGCGAGGGCGAGCTGCGAGTTTGTTTAGTGGCTTTACGACCAAATCTGGCCACTTGCACACGTGCTGGCCGCTGGGAGATGAACTTGTGTGTGGTTGCGGCCAATTAAACGCTAATTTAAAATTCCAGAAAAACATCTCTCTCACGTTTATTTACTCTGCGAACTCTTGTCATGGTCAGCTTTGGTTGTATATTGTCGGACTGTTGCCTGGAAGGGAAAGGCAACTTGGAAACAACATCAGTTGATTTCATATCGTCTTTTATTGGCTTGTTTCCTAAAATGTGAATCAAATCAAATCCAATTGCGGGCAAGATAAATATTTGATATGTGCTCTCCTCAAAGAACGGGGAGGTTATTCCATTGTTTCTTAAAATAATTCAAGACAGTAAGCTTGATTAATGAGATAAATTTAGAATGCTTGTTTCACAGTACGTGCTTGGAACCTATATTTATTATTATGCCTCATAGCTCGTGTCAAAATCATATTATTTGTTTTATTAAATAACCTTTCCAAATACTTCTATTTGAACTACAAACTGTTATCTTTAAAAGTGTTTTGTGGCAAAACAGTGTTCGTTTTTAGTTGCAAACAATGGGGGTAATATGACATGGCATTATTTTGTTATCCAGCATGACAGGGTGCCCCACGACTGTGGCGACACGTGACTAGGGCCCGCAGGGGGCCAGCCCCGACCCTGCCACGAAGACTGCTCCTGCCACCACCACCTGAATGCCACATGGCAGCCGCACCACCCCAGCCCGCATTTAGCTGGCGGGTTATTATTTACTCGATTCGATTGTCGCCATTGTCGGCGGGCAGATAGTGTCTTTGTTTCTGGTGTTTTTGTTCATTTCGCGCCTCAACAAGTATAATTTGTTGTCTTTGGCGCAAGGTAGCTCATTGTTTTGTACTCCGGTCACGCTCATTTGTCCGACATGCATTTAATTTGCTGCTATCTGAGTTTTAAGATCGCCCCACCTCTACACTCCCGGCGACAGGTCGGACGTTCAAATACGGTTTTCCAGGACAGTGAGGTTTCAACTTTAAAGTTGAACTTTAAGCCTCTGCCAGCTAATAGGCACAATTAGGCTTAGTCTGACGGCCTAGTTGCCCCTTTCCATGTTGGCCAGATTGTTGAAATGTTTGCACAACTCAAACAAATTGACATTATGATAGACTGGCTCCATTAGGGCTCAATTTAACTGCCAGTAGCAGTCCGTGGAACTCATTACAGGCCAGTTTGGAGCCCGGGCACGATTAACTTTTCAGCTCTCCTCGGATATTTTCAATAAATTTTAAATGAGCTTCGCGTTTACTCCGTCAATATTTGACAGCCTTGATAGACTGATGTAACAACAGCCCCCGACTAGTGGTTTTTTCAAAATAAACACAATTTCGATTTCAATTTATTAAATTACGGCTACTGCTCTTGACCTTTGCCCCTGGCCGGCGGCTCTCAGTGAGCGAGTCCTTGATGCCCTCACATGCACGGTCTGGATGCAGAATTATTGAATTATTAATTTGGGATACAAGTGCCCGAGGGGTGCCGGTCGTTAGCACCTCTCGAGAGGCGCATTCCTATCGCTCCACGATAACTTCTACGTGCCAACCATTTACGATCAATGAAATCCAATTCTCAACCTCTTTTAATTGAAATCGAGCGACAACTAAAGGCCAGCAGTCGCTCTTAATTGAATTCCCCAAAGTGGCAATCAATCTGGCGCCAGGACTCTGCAATTTTCTTGTTGAATTTCCGCCCGCACATCCTTTTGCATTTTCCTGGAAATTCCATTAAACACCAACGCCTGGCGAAAATCATATTAATAATTATTGAGAGCAGGAGGGAGAATTATTAATTGACTGACCAGCCGCAGGAGCTTAAATCTAATAGATGCACATCGCATTCAAATACCAGGAATGAGTTTAGCCCGCCGGCTTCCTGCACTCTATTGGATTTTCCACTATGCCCGCCGGCTTCTCTGTACCAATTTCAAATTTCAGTTTTAAGTTTTCACTTTTCAGCCTACAGTCTGGGTTTTCCATTTCCCGCAGTGTGGCAAAATGAATTCCGCACCCAGGTGACTCGGACATTTTGCCTTGAATTTGAATTTAAAATTCAAAACCTAAAACGCCACACGGCTGCGTCCCAATAATATGATATGCAGCAGCAACGTCATTCAAAAACGGGGAAAAAAATACTGAAGTGGGTGGGATGGCGCTCTGCCCCCGTTCAGCTGGGAGTGGCGTATCTAACCCACAAAAGGCACAAGTTTGCCAGAGTTGGCAATTGGGGTTTAATGGTTAGTCCCGCCCCAAAGCCCCTTTTTTCACCCACCGCCAGGGACCCGTACGCTCTTCATTGCTATGCAAATTGCTGTATTTTTCTTTAATTTTATTTTCAAGCAAAAGTTGGGACCCCAATCCCCGGTAGCCCTCTCTGAATACCCTCTCTCTGTAGCTGTGAGGGTTGGCCTCCTCCCTGCGTTGACTAAGTAATGTTATTATGTGTGCTTGACCATATGGGTATTCCGGGGGATAGGAGACAGGGGACCTTGGATTGGGGCGCTTGAAATTCAGTGAGTTTGCGTGACGAGAAAATGGGAAACCAGGAGCCAGGGCAGGTAATTGAGCCGCTTAGGACTCGAGCTGGAGCTGGAGCTGGGAAAGCAAGCTGGCAGGAGCCCCGGAACCGGATCTATCCTATGGATTATTAGCCTGAGCTCTGTGGCATCAGCCCGTGTGTCTGAGGCTGAAACAGACACATCCAGTCTGGGAAGGTGGCGACTGTAATCGCCGGATTACAAGCTCATCTAACCAAATTGTCGGAGATGGGCTCTGAGCTGGGAATGTGGTTGGGTTAGATGTTCTACTAGCTGGCTCTAATCCTGTACGCTTCCCTAACCTTGAGTATTCGGAAGAGTATCCCTATTTTAAAGTTTTATTCGCCCGATTGCACCTGTTGGCCTCGCAGGTGCTTTGGCCAAGAAGCAGCCCAGACTGACCCGACCGTGGCTTTGACCATGCCACTTATTGGTCTCTGTCTCGCTTCTGGCCAGAACGCCTCCTCCTTGGCCCTCTCACTAGTTTTGCAAAATCAATAGGCGCGTTACACGTCGCCGTTCGAGGGGATTAGATGCGGGTGCTTTTGGCCAACAATGGAGGCCCAACAATGGTCGTGGCCATTGAAATCAAACGGCGGAAGTGGTTAGGGCACAGGCAATAGAATGAAATTAGCATTGAATGGCAGGGCAACTGGGTGGGTGGTTGGTCGATTCAGTATAGTTTCTATATAGTTTTGCGGCATTGTGGGCCCAATGAGGGGAAATGAGGTCTCGGCTCACGCGACACACTAACATGTTTTCCGTCGGTCGCTGTTGCCATTTCTAACACATGAGTGTGGCAGTGGCAAAACGATATCCGTATCCGTCGCAAAGCGTTCAATCGAATCGGAAATTGAGGTGGAAACGCTTTGGCATTCGACGAATCCTTTTCAGCGACGAAGCCAATTTGCGAGGCCAATTTTTCAAATTAGTCAGCCCAGCGATGACGCATGTCAAGTAATTGTTTTAATTGCCTCCGATCGCATATGCAAAAATGTGATTGCAAATATGCAATTACTAAACTGGCACTACACGGAGTCTGTTTTCTAATATCTTTAATGGCGCCGCGGCACGAGCTAAAACGTGGCAATCTGCAAATTTCCACATTTCCCCTGTAAGGCTCCTCCTCGCAAGGCACTCTCCTCCAAGGACGCCCCACGTCCTACGCCCCGAAAACCAAAAGTTTCTGGCGTGCGCACGCAAGGGAAGCGAACAAGTTACCAAAAGTCAAGGGGCAAGGAGCAACTCTCACATCAAAGCCCTGATGAGTTTCAAACTGTGAATTACGAGGGCGATGATGAGAAGCCCCCAACAGGGAGCAGGAAGCAAGGGGCACGAACAGAGAAGTGTAACCCAGTTAAGAATTTTCCTGGAAAGTCGTCGCTTTAATTCAATTTGCAGTTTGCGTTCGCATAATAAACTCAAGTGCAGGCGAATGCAAATGCCGCTTGCTTCTTGGCCGGATTTAATGAGCTTCGAAACTTAATTGTTATGGCCGAGCGGCATGGCATAGCAAGGAGGAGTTCTGCCTCCAAGTCCCGCTGCCTCCTAGTCCATCCTACGTACTGCACATAGTGAGACCCTCGCCGACGCAGGAGGCGTAGGCCATCATGTAGGGAATGGTGTTCTGCTCATACACCCCGGTAAATAGGTGCGACCAGGGACCCACGGCGTAGACTGGCACATCGTCTCCCCCGTGGGAATCGTTGCCCATGGGCACTCCCGAGGGATATTCCGAGTCGCGGTCCTCCTTCACCACCGTGCTGGGATCCTTGCGCAGCTTCTCGTTCGTGTCGTAGAAATGGGAGTAGCTGGGTCCGTTCGAGTAGCTCAGGATGGTGTAGGGCAGGCCATCCTCGCCAGACTCCGGGGCCATGCCGAAGACATCCTCACCGCGGTACTGCAACAAAATGAAACGTAAATCATAAATTTCTTGGGAAAAACATTCAGGTTCTATTAATTCTCCAGCACAGCGATGTAAAAGTGTTTTTGAGGCCCTAATCTGGAGATTGCTTTATCTCTAAGTATTCGCCTTTTATCTGACGATTAAGTGCATTAGTGATTAGGGGGATATAAACTGGGTGGTCCTGCATGTTCCCAAAAGTGTCTACTTGAGAATAAGAAGTACCACCCACTGATAAAAGGCCTATTGGGACTTGTTTCGAGCTGTTTCTTTGAAGAACAGGTCGTAAAATAATTATATAGTTGGGTGGACTTTAGAGTTGGAACGGCCCTCACGGATTATTTGGTGAAATTCCAAAGGAAATGGCTTAGTCACTCACCGCATATCCTGCATAGGTGAACACGTGGGAGTGATCCGCTGTGACCACTATCAGAGTGTCCTCCTCGCTGGTCAGCTCCTTGGCTGCGGCAATGGCGTTGGAGAACTCGGCGGTCTCGTTCAGAGCCTGGCGAGCCTGATTGTAGTGGTGGGCGTGGTCGATGCGGCCTCCTTCGATGAACAGGAAGTATCCATTCTAGCTCTGGCTCATGAACTCAATGGCCTTGCGGGTCATCTGCTCCAGGGTGGGCTGCTGGCTGTCGAAATTGTTCTCCAGGCGGTACTTCAAGTGGTCGTCGTGGAAGAGCCCCATGAGACGGTCCGTCTTGGTCATGTCCACGGCGTTCAGCTCGTCCAGGTTGGACACATACGCGTTCTTGTCGCTCTGCGACTTAAACTCATTGATTAGTTCGAGGCCATCGCTGCGTCCGGTGAAGTGCTTGCGTCCTCCGCCCATGATCACCCGGAGCTTACTGCCGACCTTGCCGCGGGCCAGCTGGTAGGCGATGTCCTTGTAGTCGGTGTCCGATTTGCAACGGTCGCCCATGTCCGAGGTGCCTTCCCAGTCACGCTCCGAGGTGTGGGCGTACACACCGGCGGGCGAGGCATGTGTCACGCGTGTGGTGGTCACCAGACCCGCCCACTTGCCCGCATCCATGGCCCACTTCGCGATGGAGTCCACGTGGTTGTTCTCGTCCATCATGGTGTTGCAGTCCGAGCGGGGCACCTGGCCGTTCACGCCGATGGTTCCCTGCTGGGCCTTCACTCCGCACAAATAGGCCGTGGCTGTACAGGCCGAGTCCGGGACGATTTTGTTCACGGAGTAGGTCTTGGAGAATCCGGAGTAGGGAAAGCCGTCGAAGGAGAGCGACTTCTCCTCGCCTCCCAGCACATTTCGGGCCGAGGAGGTGGTGGTCACACCCATGCCGTCGCCCAGGAACATAATCACGTTCTTGGCCTGCCGTTTGTTCTGCTCAGAAGCCAGTTTCTCCTTGACGAACTGCTTGCCCTGATCCTGCCAATAGGCATTCGTGTTCTCGCCCTCGATCACTCGCGACGTCCTGCCCTTGGGCTCCGGCAGGTCCGGGTGCATCCTGTGCTCTCGGCACTGCTCCGGATTCGGGCCGCACTCCGGTGCCGACCAACAGGATCCGGCCAGCACCAGGATAATGACGAGGGTTGCGTTTAGACCGCGGAACATGTTTCTGAAGACTGACTTCAGTTTCGAAATTCCGGGCACTTTGTATCGGCGATTCGTTGGGGTCTCGATGGGGTTGCGATAAGATACATTAAGTGGAGAACTGTAAAACCGATTAACTCTAAAGCTCCACTTAATCCGCCTAATCGGTCGGTATTCCCCTTAAAAAACAAACCTTTTGGATCAATACAGAAGGTAATATCAGGCAGGCTATCAGCGGGGCTCTTATGGGCGCTTTGATTACGATGAGAATCAAAACACCATCTTTGGCCTGTTTTAAGATAAATTTTATTTCCATTATTAAGTTCTAAACATCTTGGGGTCGGACTTTCTTAAGTGCTGCACATGGTGTGTCCTTCGCCCAGGCAGGATGCGTAGGCCATCAGGTGGGGAATGGTACTCTGCTCGTAAACTCCCGTAAACAGATGAGACCAAGGACCCAAGGCGAAGACTGGGACGTCGTCGCCGCCATGCGAGTCCATGTCAATGGGTACTCCGGATGGGAACTCGTCGTCGTGCTCTCCCTTCACCACCGTGGTGGGGTTCTTGCGCTCCTTGGTGGCCATGTCGTAGAAGTTCTCATAGCTGGGTCCGTTGGCATAGCTCAGAACCATGTAGGGCTGACCGTCGTGTCCGGTCACAGGAGCTGGTCCGAAAATATCCGAGCCACGGTTCTTGAAAAACAAGCAAATATGTGAATTTATAGCCCAAGCCTAGGTGCTACTGCTGAGCTACTCACCGCATAACCCCCATAGGTAAACACATGCGAGTGATCCGCGGTGACCACCAGGAGCGTGTCCTCCTCGCTGGTCAACTCCTGGGCGGCAGCAATGGCCTTGGAGAACTCAATGGTCTCGTTCAGGGCCATCCTCGCCTGATTGATGTGGTGGGCCTGGTCGATGCGACCTCCCTCGATGAACAGGAAGTAGCCCTGCTCGCTCTGGCTCATGTACTCGATGGCCTTGCGGGTCATCTGCTCCAGGGTGGGCTGTTGACTGTCCTCGGTGGTCTCCATGCGATACTTCAGGTGATCGTCGTTGAAGAGCCCCAGCAGGCGGTCTGTCTGTTGCAGATTCACGGCATTCAGTTCATCCAAGGTGGTGACGTAGGCATTCTTGTTACTTTCCAACTGGAACTCCTCGATGAGATCGAGGCCATCATTCCGCTCACCCCAAGACGCTAAGCTAGAGGCCACAAAGTGCTTGCGTCCGCCGCCCATGATCACTTTCAGTTTGCTGCCCACCTCTCCGCGGGCCAGCTGGTAGGCAATGTCGTGGATGCCAGAGTTGGCTCCACAGTCGCCGGCCACCTCCGCGTCATTCTCCCAGTCCCGCTCCGCGATGTGGGCATAGACGCCAGAGGGCGAGGCATGCGTGACGCGGGTGGTGGTCACCAGGCCAGCCCACTTTCCTGCATCCATCGCCCACTTGGCAATGGAGTTCACGTGGGTGTTCTCGTCCAGCATGACGGTGCAGTCGGTGCGCGGCACCTGTCCATTAACTCCGATTGTGCCTTCCTGACCCTTCACACCGCATAGGTAGGCTGTGGCCGTGCAGGCCGAGTCCGGAACGATCTTGTCCACGGAGTAGGTCTTCGAGAGACCCGAGTAGGGGAAGTTCTCGAAGGAGAGCGACTTCTCCTCGCCGCCCAGAAGGTTCCGCGAGGCCGAGGTGGTGGTCACGCCCATGCCGTCACCCAGGAAGAGGATCACGTTCTTGGCCTGGCGCTTGTTGGGCTCAGAGGAAAGCTTCCGCTGCACAAACTCGATGCCCTGCTGCCGCCAGTAGGAATTGGTGTCGTCACCCTCGACCACACGCATCTTCCGGCCGGCGACTGGCTCCGGCTCTGGCAGATCCGGATGCATCCTGTGCTCGTGGCACTGCTCCGCACTGCGGCCGCACTCCGGGGCCGCCCAGCAGGAGCTGCCCAGCAAAAGGACAACGACGAGAGCTGCGTTTGACCCGCGGGACATTTTTCTGAAGACTGAACCGGACGGGGTATCTCCGCCACTTGGCCGACACGGCCTATCGGCATGGATTCAATTAGATTTGGCAGCGATAAGATACGATAAGGCGTGGACGTGTAGATTCCATAAATCTCATCCAATCTAATGCGCCATCTGATTCCCTTAGCCAGGTCGCAGGCTTTTACTTTCCGTATTTACGATGGCCAGCGACAAATTTTATAGATTTATTGGCTTGGCTTTGGCCGCGAATTGCCGGACACGTGAGCCCCGGACTTGTTGCCGAGGTACCCCGAGAACCCCGCCCCCATCTTAGAGTTCCAATGAATTCCAATGAATTACGGAATTACGGAGTTACGGGAAAGGCAATGACCATCACGTAATCAGGCTGGAAAATCTGACGACGGAACGTGAATGGGTTACTGGTTAATGGAAAAGACGCCCGCGGAAGAGTCGCGGCGGGCTTCGCATTTCACATTTATTTTGACCCATAAAATCCGGGTCATAAACAGGTGACGGTTTCGCCGGGCGGTTTTCCTCCGTTTTTAATATCCAGCTGAGAAATGCAAAGGCATTGAAATGGAAGAAAAGCAGCTGCCAGGCCAGGCCAAGCCAAGCCAACCACCACTCCGCAGAGCGAAAAAAGGTTAAAGTTGAGCTGTCCAGCGCGGGGGAGAGGGGCGGCTGTCGACCTTGGTTTGCACTTGGCCAAAGGAAAAGTGGCCAAATGAAAGCAGAGCTAAGAAAGTGCCCGTGGCGCAAAATTGCAACTGTTGAATACACACAAATCTTAAAGTTCGCCCTTGTGTTTGGACACTTGAACTTATCGCTATCGCCAAATAAATGTTTGCTAGTCTTTCGAGTCGAATCGCAGGCAAACAAATTGTCGATATTTACGGCTAAAAATAACAAATTCTGAGAAGCAATTATAAATTGAGTCACTCGGCATTATAGTGGAGATAGCGTGTTGACAGAAATCCAAGCCAATGCAAGATAAGTTTGTAGATTGGAATCAGTTGAAATATTGGGTTTTAGAGTCGTACATTTAAGCTCCAGTTGGATATTGTGTCAGATATTTCCTTTTATCCGATGTGTACTGTGCTGCGAACGCCACTGCGCTTACCCTCCTCACAAATGAATAATGCGAATATTTATGTCGCTCGCACACACACACGGGGCGTATACGTAATTTTTTCTATTTACACAAGCCACTCGGTAGGGGGACAGTGCTGCGCACTTAATGCTGCCTAATAAATTCGGAGCTCTGTTTCGAGTGTCAAGATTGTGGCCATTTAGCCAAGGCAAGAGCATTAATCAAAGTGGCAGAGGTTCTTGGTTTATGTGCACTCGATAACACTCAGCACCTCACACACCATACACCACACCACCCAACACCTCACATCACATGGCACTTTACACTCCATTTATTGGCCTGGCTGAGAGCTAATCCCCGTTCCCTAATCCATTGCAGGAAAATCATCGAAGTCCTTATTCTGGAGGAGAGCAGCTACGAGAAGGATGTCAGCTTCAAGGTGCACATTGGGGAACCACGGCTGGCTCCAGGTAAGCTTTGATCCGAATGCACCAGAGTCTCCCGCTCCCAAAATGCCCAAAGAGTCCTCACCCGAAACCCCAACCCCAACCCCAAAGTCAACCCCACCCCACTCCCACCCTGACAATGCTAACCAAAAGTGAAAAAAGATAGAAAGCCCAGCTAGAAGTGCACCGAAGATGGCACAAGTTTTTTATCTGTCATGTACAGTGGACACCCCGGACCACCACCAACACTGACCAACCAGGCAGCAACCTCACCTTCCCTGTCTATTTTCCGGCCTTCCCCCCCTTCCAAGAAACCTTCCCACAGAAACCTTTTCTTTTTCGACTTCCTCGCTTCGACCCTAAAAATGTTTTAAATATTACAAAAAAAGAAAAAACTAGATGGAAAAGCCGAACAACAAGAAAACATGAAACTTTGTAAATGGAAAAATTCCCATTTGAATTGAAAACTTGAAAAAATTGTTACTTGATATTTCGTATGTCTTTTCGCATCCTTTCGACTCATTGGTTACTTTTATACTTTTTGGTCTTTTAATTTGTGTTCTTTATGCTTCTAGATTCCACTCACTACTGTAAGCCTTGAATTGTGCATTAATTAATTTTATTTTAATTGAACACGAAAGCGCAAAACGTTGAAACGCAAAGCGGAAAATGGGGGAAAACGCGAAGAATCGGCTTTCGGTTTCTTGAGTTGCAACAGAATCTGTTGCCAGGGCAGAATTTATTTTGTGCTCCTTTCTTTCTCTCAGCGAGTGCGGAAATTGCGGGCAAAAAAGTGCAAATTCATTTTATACGTTTCCCTTTTTTGTTTGGGTACCCAAGAGAATAAACAATAGCCCTAATTTAGTTGCGTATATTGTGTTTATGGTGTTTAGTATGTGTTCCCATGTCCCGCCCCTAGATTCTAGTCCTCGTATCCTTGTATCCTTTACTGTAAATATTTGTTTTGAGTTGTGATTCGGCAAAAGGCAGGAGAAGTTTATGATGTGTCTTGATTCTTATGTTTTGATAAATCACCGATGTTAGCATAAATCCCAACTCACATCCCCCAATGTGGAATGATGTATCGACTAGCGAACTGTGTTAACCCATCTGAAAATCCCCATACCCATCCTCCAGCACCACTGAAACCACCTCCACTTGCACCACTCAAAATCCAAGTATCAATTACCGTTCCATCGATACATTTGCTTGTAACTAAACCATTGCTCACATAATTGTTTATCTAATCCAATCGAAATAATCAAAATAATCGAACCAATCGTACCTATCGAACCTATCGTATCAATCGTACCTCCGTAAACGCCAATCGAAACATGTACAATCCTCCTCACGCAGATGACATTAATAAGGAATCATTTTTCAATCGATTTTTTGGTATGTAAACCTCATTCTATCCCCATATATCGATCAACAACTTCAAGTGTTCAGTTAAAAGTGAATATGCCAAGAAAATATGCAAATATGCAAGAAGGTCAATGGAAAAATTGTGCAAAAAATGACTGCGCCTTTTCATTTTCACATTTTTTTTAGTTTTTGATGAATTGTTTTGGTCATTAACCCACACGTCGTATACATAATCCTCGTTATCGTATTCGTATTCGTATTCGTACATATCTGTGTCTTCGTATCAGTATCTGTATCTTCGTATGCAAGCGTATCTGTAGCTGTGTGTGTGTCTGTGTCTGTGTATAAGTGCATTTGCATCTGGATCTGTGTCAGCATTTGCATTTAACCCAAACAATTGCGCTTTTTTCGACGCAGCAGCCACGCACTTGATATATGCAAGCTTCAAGCTTCCTTGTAAAGTAATCGATATAAGAATATAAACACTTAGCAAGCACGCAGACTCCATACGGGCTTCGTCTTCAATTAAAAATAAAATTAGTCACAGGGACACAGTTATTTGGTAATCCTTTTGGTTAATGGTTAATCTCTATGCTCGGCGGACATTTGTATTACGCGCTTGTGCCCGCTCCTCGCTCCTCTCACCTTGTTGTGAATCGCTGCTCGAACCCGATTTGAATACGCACGGTATCGATCGATAAAAATCGGTAAATCACCACCAATCAAAAACGCCTCTGTAAGTAATATTACTCCTTTGATCACACATGTAAAGGCTGCGTTCCCAATGCTTGATATGATCTTGAGCATTTTGTTTGTTTATGTCGAGTTTCCTTATTTTTATTCGTATCTGTGTGTTAGAGTTAAGAGAGTTAAGAGCTTTTTATTGCCCAGATTCTGGCTACAGTATATGTCGATATATGTTATTTTGCTGTTCTGTGTGTGTGCGTGTGCTGTTATCCTGAGAAAAAAACCAAAAAAAAAAACAAAATTAAGATCGATTAACTTATGCCCGGCTTACCCCAATTAAAAAAACTGTTGAAATGTCATCGCATATTCGTTAACTGAATATTTAGAAAGTTTTGAAGCATTGTTGAAGCAATATCCAACATGATTGAGAACATTTAACAACGATTTTCTGAACTCTACCCCACCAAAACCACCACCACCACCACCACTATCCGTATCATCCTCCGTACTTGTCATATTGTCGATTGTCGATGTGTCTATAGAAAAACACGAACACACTGGAGATCCCACTCGTGAGTCATCAATATCTGGGGGACCTTTTTATATGAATTTGTGACCTTATGCATGCCTGGTTCTCTCAATCTATCAGTCTTTCAATCTGTGCTCTGTCTATACTATACCCCCCGACCTCCGACCTCCGCCAAGTCTGCTTAACATGCAGTTTATCAATTTTCATTTTCCACTCAATTGCATCCTAATGGCAATTTAGCATAAATGTTTTGCAAGCTCATTGAAACGCCAACAGAGAAAGTGTACAAGGAATCCAATTTGGCCTGAACTGAAGGCCTCTCAATGAGTTTCGATTTGTGTTTTTACAATTACTCCCCTCCTTCGGTTGGCTTCCTTCCTCCGTACTATTTATATTGTCTTCTTTTTTTTTTTTTAATTAAAGCCCGCATCCCCTGCCCACCATATGCTTTTAATTAGTTTCCAACTAATTGCGAGCGTATGCGTGTGTGTTTATTTATTTAAGTGCGAAACTCTCCGCTTTAACCTCTATGTTCTTGGTCTATTTTTCACCATCTGTCTTATGTATCCTTATGTATCACACCCTATATATTTCTTTGTGTCTATCAATAGTTGTCCTTGTGTCACGTATTCATAAGATACTCTTACTCTTTTGTGGGGTTGTGGCTGCATGCAGTACAGTGACATTTCACTCAGCTCCCATCCGAATCAGTAATAATACTAATTTTCCGTTTACCCCGGCCTAGACGACGAATTGGCAGCCAAAATCGAGGAAGTGGAAAAGAAGTTACCCCAGGACCTGACCGAACTGGATCGCATCCTGTTGCTGAGCAAGCCCCGGAACGGAGAGCTGACCACCGCCTATGTGCGCATTCGCGAGAGCCAGGAATTTAAGGTGAGTATCTAGGGTTTCATAGCGTCGGGGGCTAAAGCACTAAAGGACAAAAGGACTCGGGAAGGACTCATAGCCCCCGCTCAAAGCACAATGCAAATGAAAAGCAATTCAATTCACTCGCCGACCACTCTGGCCGGGTGTCCAAGTCCCACAGCCCATTTACATTGCCACGACAAAGTGAATGTGTCTGCGAGACAGTCACACCCGGAATGATTTCCCCTTTGGGAAGGATCCTTGGATTTGGGTTTGGGACACGGGACAGGGGTGTGTCAGTTATCCAGTCGCCAGATCGAGTTACCATTAACCGCTCAGGTGCATGGCAAATAAGCACCTAATTGTGTGCAAATCTCCAAATGACATGTTGAGTGCTCTGTTTGCTTTGTGTCCGTGTGCGTTTTATGGACTGGTCTTTATCTTCACTCGGTGGCGTATACGTAATGTGCGCTGAGGGACGGTCATCAGTGGGGTATTTGGTTTAATCTTGCTAAAAAAAGTTTCAGCAAAATGAAAGCGATAGTGTATCGTCTCTGGGAATTGCTCTGACAGATTTTATCATCTCTCCAAAACAGGCTACGGTGGACAAACTGGTGGCCAAGGCAAATGTTTCGGCAGTTCTTGGAACATCCTCTTGGAAGGAGCAGTTCAAAGATGCCCTCACAGTTCTACCATGTAAGGAAGAATTCCCTAAAAACCCAATTTTCATTCAAAACACAATTCATTCAATTTTCTAGCTGATGAAACCGATTTCGATAACGATGATGAGGTAGAGGAGGAGGTGCCTAGCTGTTTCAGCTACATAAGCCACTTTGTCTGCCTCTTTTGGAAGGTTCTCTTTGCATTTGTGCCGCCCACAGGTAAGTGTCCAGCCTTTGATGTCCTCCGGGTATCGTTTTTCGTAGCCTAACTGGACCTAACCCGTAGATATTTGCGGCGGCTATGTTACCTTTGTGGTATCGATATTCGTCATTGGCGTCATCACCGCCATCATTGGAGATGCCGCAACCTATTTCGGCTGTGCTCTCAACATCAAGGACTCTGTAACCGCCATTCTGTTCGTCGCTCTGGGCACCAGTATACCAGGTTAGATATCAATTAAGCCGCACAGACCTTGCACCTGATAGCTGATGGGTCTGAAATTTCATTTTTGCAGACACTTTTGCGAGCATGATAGCGGCCAAGCACGATGAGGGGGCAGACAACTGCATCGGCAATGTCACGGGCAGCAATGCGGTTAACGTTTTTCTGGGCATCGGCCTTGCTTGGACCATCGCAGCTGTCTACCACAGCTCCCAAGGGATGACCTTCAACGTGGAACCGGGAACGTGAGTACCTTCGGCCTCTAATAATTGCGTTTTATTATAGAACCTTTACCGAGTTTATCAAATTTCAAAAATTACTTTCACATCAAATCTCTTTCAGGATTGGCTTTGCTGTGGCGCTCTTCTGCGGCGAGGCTTTAATTGCCATCCTGCTGATCATGGTTCGGCGCTGGACCAAGGGCATCGGAGCCGAGCTGGGTGGTCCAAAGGTCAGCAAGTATATCAGCGCTGGCATCCTGGTATTTCTTTGGGTCTCCTACGTGGTCATCTGCACACTGGAGGCCTACGATGTCATCCAGATCTAAGGAGCTCAACAAACCGCATTGCTTTCACTTTGGCGTTGGCTTTGTTATTTGCATTGGCGTTCAGTTTTCAGCAAAGTATGGTATCAATGAAAGTTGGAACAAGTTTTGGGCAAAACTGGCTAACCGGCCGCGAATGAGAAATGAGATGCTGCAGGAAGCAATTTTTATATGTAAACTAATGGTGTATATGGGCGCTCGGCGATTATATACCCAATTATATTTATTATGTAAAATTTATGTTAATACTAAAAGTAAAATTGTAATGTTTAACTAGGTTTAAGTCAGGCTTATATATATAGAAAAAACAAAAAATATTTTCCGATTTTTATTGTCTCTATTCATATTATGAATTGTAAATACAGAAAGGCTGCCACGGCTCAGCAATCTTGTAATTGTAAACGAGATATCATTCATTGTTATGCCATATATACTTAATTTTATTATTAAATACTATTATATTTATTATGTCACTCTGTGTACAACTTAAGTCATTGTTGTTGTTTGTTAAAGCTGTACTTAATCCACCCACACGGAAAGGAAACCAAAAATCCAAAGAAACCGAACATCACAATTGCCTGAAACTCTGTGGGGGGGAGCTTAAGTTTTTTTTTTAATTCGATAAATGTCTCTCCATCTGCCGAAAACCATTGTTAATTTAATACATGTGTAAGTTTTAGAAGAGTCCAAACTTTTTAGCCAAGAAGAGTCGTAATCGCTACTTAACCATCTACTGCTACAAATAACAAGTAACTACTCTTTACCAAATAGGAGCCTCCACTGCAACTAGTTCTAGTCTAGTCACTCTCACTATCGACACAAATCCAAACCACTAGTTACGGCATTTTTCACTAACTTTGACCAAATAGAGCAAATGGCGGCACTACTTACCTAGAGACTAGCAAGAAAGACCACTACTCCGACTTGAGAGCACTAATCAATTTACTTAAAAAAGACTTTCACTTTGCTTGTGTCGCTGGCAGTGATCGAAGATCGAAATCTGGATAAAAATACTACTGGATATTAAGGCAAACACCAAACAAAACAAAAAACAACAAAGCAAAACCAAATAACAAATACATTAAACAAATGCGAAAGTAACTAATATTGATTGTAATCAAAATGTAATGAGCAGGTACATATTTTTTGTATAGTGTTGTACTATTTTTCATATAGCAAAATTCTAGAAAATTATTTATGGGAGTGGAAGAACCTAATGATATTTATATCCACATGCATAAATTTGTAATATATATATATTTGGGGTCACACAACTGTACGGGGAACTTGATGAGAAAACTGCGCCAAATTTAGTCGTAATTGATAATTAATTACCGCATACATATATATATATATACGAACTATGAAACAAATGAATAAATATACAAACCATGGATAAATAATGTATTAAATTATATTGTCAATGTTTACTGCTAGATATTTTAATTAAATTTCTTTTAAATTTATTTCAATTAATGCCTTTTCATTTCCAATTATTAAGACGACAGAAGACGATATCAGAAGACGAGATTGTCTATATGTATAGGTTTTGAAGATCAAAAAAAAGAAAGCATACATTACGGCAGTTAACAGGGGTCAGGGTAAGATTGTGGCCATTTATTTGTGGCGGGGAAATCAATATATTAGACAGCAAGGTAGGGATAGTGCGAATAATGATTGAAATAGAAGTGCCGAACAATATGACGCAAAGGATAACCAGTTACGATATACATATATGCGATTGCAGACATACAGAGAATTACCTATAGACGATTATCTTTAATGGCAAAGGCAAATAAAACGATTAAAGTGCTTCCGACGTAGGATGTAGGTACTTCTAAAGAACTTCGAGTAGGGCGAGTATCTGGATAGAAAAGTGAGCAGACTTTGGGAAATGGTTTATTGGTTCTATTCATTTATTTTCTCTAATTTCCATTGTGTCCACAATTTTCAGTGTTTTCTCTTTGTTAAATTTTGACACTTTATTAAAATTTCAAAATCCATTCCATAGATGTACGCTAGTTGATAGGATTCGATAATCTATATGTTTTGATGCAAAAATCAAACAGTTAATTGGTATGTGTATTGTACAATATTAATCATTTGTTATTTGTTATCGTGTATTTTCGAATTAAAATTATACCTGCATTTTTACCTACATATATACTTATGAATGTGATTTTAACCAAACGTATAACTCGTGCATCCAGAACAAACAATTTATGAGTATCCAAACCTAGAATTATACGAATAATCGAATAGATCGAATACCATACACATATGTAGTTTGTGTAGCACATGCTTGGAGTGGATCTAGATCTAACCGTCACACATTAACCAAAACTTTTCTCACTCTCAGTACGTTATAAGAAAATACCCTAACGAAATCTACACATTTGAATATATATAAAAGTACTCACTATGAGATCATACTCGAGCCCCAAGCTTAAACCAGCAGCGGGATGATAGAATGAAGAAAGCTTAATGTTTTACCCAAAATTTAATAGAGCCTAGAGCCAAGAGTTACTAGGGCTCAGTTACCCAATTTCAGCAGTGCTGCATACGATGTATACTTATTTGTATTCCATATGCATGTTTACCAAAATGAAAACCAATAAACTACACATTAAACCAACCCACTTGATCGACTTAATCCATTGGTTTCGCCTAAAAATGTTCTAAAATCTTGTTGCTTGACTTTTTCTATTCTGGAACGTAGATAGATCGAAGGGGATTGCTTTTGAATCAGTTGCGAAACTGTAAAAAATATTCAAAAAAAGGTAACTGAAATGTGTAGATGTATTCTCCACCGATCCCTATTAACCCCTGCCCCAAAGAATATGGTACGTATAATTAAAATAACTTATTTTCAAACATGGTATCCCAAGCACAGCTGCCGAATCATTTCCCAGAGGTTCCGATCGAGGCAGTAATATATAATATATGCCTATAACTAAATTGTTTCTTTATCAATAGTATTAAATAAAAGTCCTAATAAAACTTTGTACTATTTAAAAAATTAAATTACTGCGTTTTTATTACGGGTCCAATGGATTGAAAGTGAAAGATGTTTTGATTTTGAGCAACAACCAAAATAACAAAACCCTGTTTTAATTTTTCACTTTTCGTAATTGAAAAACATTCATAACTTGGAAAATACTGGGATGATCCAAAATAGACATACATTCCCCATTTTAGATTTCCAATTAGCATTATTCTCAATCAAAACTGGTCCCAAAAGTTTGGACCCATTTTTCGAAATTTTTTAAAAGGGTAATCATGATTTTGCGCAACAATTTGAGCCAAAAACTTTGTTGCTAAAATTCTCCAAACTTTTGATGCAGATCGAAGAAGATTGATGCACTGATTCATAAATATTTATTCGTTTTCAAATCGGTTGCGAAATGAAAGAAATATACTTCAATAACTGTTGGAATAGTTGTTTTAAAAACCAAGTCTGATGCGGAAATTGCGGTAAGATTCCAGCTACACCGAAACCAGAATTTAACTGCATTGTATTTTGTTTACATTTTTTCTTATTTCATGCAAATCTTTTCATTTCCCTGAATCATTGCTTATCGCTTTGGGAAACTGGGGGACGATCGTTTGTTATGTAATGCCCCGAAAAAAGCTCTTCAAGATAACGAAGCTGAGCGAAGAGACAAAAACCGTAGAGATAAAGTTGTTTACAGGAGTCCGAACACAAAGACTATAAAGCCATTAAGCGATGGAGCAACCCCAGCTGGAAGCTAATTAAAGTTGCGACAAAACAAAAGCCAGTTGCCAGTTGTCCGTCAGTTGTTCTCCACGGAGCAGTTCCCGTAGAATTGCACTCGGTACTTTGGAGTGTTTGCAGTCCCTCGAGCAGTCCGCCAAGTGGCATCCAAGGAAGAATCTGTTGGTTAGGGGTTTCCCAACTTTATTACACCCTCTTTGCATTTACACATTTTGGTACATTTTGAAATAGAAAAAGTGATAAAGATAGACCAGAATGAACGATATCTTGTGTTTCCAAATCTTATCTTGTAAGATAGTACCTTGATATAAACCAATGCCAATTACTTTTCAGTTTTAACATATTGTCTGAAAAAAACCCCTTTTTCAGGAATCCTGCGAACCAAGCAAGCCCAACACTCAAATAATACCTGGCATTTAACAAGGCAAATATGTCCTGCAATGAGAAAACAGCGCTGCTGGCCACACAGCAAGGACATTATCATCAGCAGGAACAGCACATTATTGTCCTGCCGTCCACGAGAAAGGATCCAGGGGATTATGAGCCCATTTACACAACGGCTGAGTAAACGCTTTCCTCGCATTTCATTTAAAGGAATAACTAAGTTACACAGCATTTGCTTTCCCCATTTTCCAGCTATTCCTATGGCCTGACTCTAGAGGAGTTGCTGCCCTTTGCCCTGGATCCCTGGTGGCAAAAAGTGCGACGCCTCTGCGTCGGGGGCCTAGGACTTGCCTTCTTGCTGACCCTGATAGCCGGACTGGCTATGGCTTATTCCAGCAGTGCCTGTCAGCCGAACAGAGCAATTAGCGGGAATGCCACCGCCACAACACTTCCCGCCCCACTGTTCCTGTCCACGAATGGTACCACCGCCTCCGTCAGCAGCACCACCCAACTACTGCTGGCCAGTTTATAGCCTACGGAGCCGACTAATCTGCGGAACTGATGGCGATGCTGCAATCCCCCACGATGAATTGCATCAGCCACACGCACAAGACGCATTTGTTTGGCTTGCCGGGTGTAGTGGATGCGGATGCGGATGACTGGTGATGGATGCGGCTTTCACACTTTACCCCAGTTACTAAGTGTTTACGCCGTAGATGCGATAAGCCGCGATGTGTTGCTCGGCGGAACCAATTGATTGTGGGACAATTGTGTTTGTTTACATGCCAGATTACTGCAGTCGTCATTGTTCGTATCAACTGCTGAGATATTTTCTTAATTTTAAATGAATATAAACGCACCTTAATTAATGGTTTAGGTAAAATTTTAAAGCAAAATCATACATCCCTTTAGGAAATAACAGTGTCATAAGTAGGTAGGCTTATAAAACTAAATAAATACGAAAATAAAATTACTATTAAACGATCCTATCAAACAATCCATTGTTAAATTCATTAACCATGGCACCGGCAATTATTTATTGTTAACTATGATATTTATTATTATTTTTTAACAAATTGTTCTGGTTTTTCTCTAAATTAATCAATATGAAGTGTCACATTGGCTGTTTTAGGTTCCTTGGTGGAGTTTCTAGAAATCACCCGCACGGAAGTGGAGGCCCTGCCCATTCCCGATCTGTGCAACTTGGGCTCCTGGTTGGCTTCCGACCAGGGTCCTAGATCAAAATGAAATCCTTTTATGTCCTGACAGTCCATCTGAGGATTGCCTTCCTCCCGAAGGCGCTGCATGACATGCTGACGCACTCTGGTTATTCCATCCGAATTTCGGCATATGATGGCTGCCAGGCTGGTGTTATAGATCTCCGCCAATTGCGCTGCCAATAAGAAAATAGTATATATAATTATTTGGGATTGAAGTATTTCAAGAACACAGACCTTTGGTAAATCTCTGAGGTCCTACCTTCCGCTCATACCAATGGGAGTCACCGAGTTTGATTCGCAGGAACTGATCGGATACCATGCAGCTAAGAAGCGGTCCAAAAATGGCTCCCTCCATGGGCGGCTCACTGAGGGCACCCGTATACACATCTACATCCTGGGGAGACCTACACGAAAAAACAATCTCTGTTAATCAAATTATTTTACATAGAGGGACCTCTTAAACTCACTCGTATATCTGTCTTATGGAAACCAATGTGGCATTATCCACGGCCTGAGCCATCTGCTCCCACGTGTCCACGGGTGGCAGGCGACAGTGTCGTCGGAAGACTGGATACGAGGGAATCCCATGATCGCGCCCTCTCTGTATATTCAGGGACACCAGATCTAGGCCGCACAGGGGAACCTTGTCCTCGGCTGGGCCTTCGAAGAGCTTCTGTGTAACCTCTATTGAAAAAAAGCGATCTACCCTCATCACGGGCGTATTCGCAGCAGTCATCAGGGCGTGGTCAATGCCATGCTCCGCCCACAAGGAAAAGGGATTGAAGAGCATCTTGTGCAGCTCCACAGCTTCTGGGCTTCTGTTGTCTCGGGAGACATTGAACAAACCAGGTAGTAGAGTATGCGCAAATCGAAAAGCCGCCGCAGCAAAGCAGTTGGCAATACTGGGGTCCACCTCCGGGTCATAAGTGTCGGGTGCATCGAGATTATCCTTGTCCGGCAGCAGGCCCTTGGCCTCGCTAAGATTCTGGCCCAGCAAGACGGGCAAGAACTCATTGTAAGTTATGTGGGCCATCTGAGCGCCGAGTATCTTACGGGCCTCCTGGTACACACGCTCGTCATCCCAGTGGGGGTTCTGATCCTGCAGTCCTCGGGCCAGATAGTTATGGTGCCTGGCCCACAGCAAGTGCATGGAGGTGAGGAGCAAATTCTCGTTAGCCCGATCATCACCCGACTCGAAGCAGTACTTGCCCTGTCGGGTCATCTGCACCCGGTTGCAGCCATCCGCCGGGTTCGAGGAGATGGGTAGCAGCTCCCGACCATCGTCCGTGATGTACATCCGCAGCGAACCGTTGATGAAGCTCCGGAGCTGGCTCTGACGCTGCTCCAAGTTGCCGTATACCACGGAAGCGTCCAAAAACGCCGTCGCCTGGTTCAATTGCATCCGTGGCCCGAATCTTCCTGTGGGCGCAGGAGCAGAACGTACGAAATTCATACAACTGATGTTGTACTGCTGATAGTAAGGATCGTCGGGAAGAATCTCCACCGGATAGCATTCTGGATGCTGTTTCCGGGTCTCCGGAACGCAGCAATCAATCGACTCGCCCTCCTGGGATGTGGTCAAAGACGTGGCCGTGATGTCGTGGTCCATAAACTGACCAAAAACTGCCAGCATGACGGTGAAATTTGAATCAGTCTCGTAACTGGAACGATGGATCTTCAGAGACACTTGCCGGGCAGGTGGCAACTGGCGGCGGCCATGGTGACTCTCCCGTGGAGACGCAATGCCATCCGCGTAGTCCGGGGACACCATGCGACGGTAGGGAACCATAGAAGCTCCAAAGGTCCTTGGGTGTTGTTTGTTGTTACACACACCTGTGGATCGCCTGAAACGAGCGTTGAAGTCGCAATCCAGCCGCAGGACTGTCGGATCGGGCAGGACAATGCGTGGCCCCCATCCAATGTTGCTGCGACCCGGCTGCTTTGTGTAATTGAATCTCTTGGCGATGTCCATGGTGGCCTGGTTTTCCACATATCCCCGTCTTGCCAGTTTCCTTGCCTCCGGATTAGTGCTCAAGGATCGATAGTGCCGGAAGGCGGGTGTATTCACCTCGTTTGGTTGAAGTCCCTCTTCCAGTATCTCCCGATCGCCCAGGGCCTTTATCCCGGCGCTCACAGCCTGAACACCCTCCTGATGACCCAGAGCCGCCTGTTTAAGGGCCCAATCAGCCGCCGGCTCGTCTGGCAGCGGTTGGCTTGGCGACAGTTCCCCATCGGTTCCATTGACCACAAAGAAAAAACTGGGACTCCCGTCGGAGCCTCCGAGGGAGTCGCTGAAGACCAGGGCCAAGCACAGGGCGGCAATTACAATGACACTGCGGGCGGGAAAGTGAAATCACTTTGTGGTTTGGCACATTGTGGTTAAGGGAGACTAAACGTTCACAATGGGCCAACAAGAGGTAACCCAACACCAATACCAAAGTGTAAGGGGGATTGCCAATCATTTTTCCAAAGCCTTCAATTTCTCTTTGCTGTGGCCAGTAAAAAAAATTAAACATTAAGCGTCCAATAAAGGCGAATCAATCGTAAATAACTTTTAAAATCTTTGGGAAGATTAAAACTCTAACGAAAGACTTCGAGTGTTTTATGCTTTTGAAAGTGAGTCCTTCTTGAGTTTGTAAATGTCTGAACCATACAGAAAATTTAAGCAAACTTCCACAATTGAATAGCAACTGTAATCACCTCACAATTCTATACTATTTTCAAGCCCACTCACATAAAAGTAATGCCCATGCAACACTGGAACTGCCGCATCTTGTTGCGACGTGAACGCGGGGAAACACCACCGGGAAAAACGCGATCGGGTCCTTGATAGAACCTTGTCGGCTCAGGCGGCAGGACAACGTATCCAGAGCCACCCGCTGCTGCAGTGAGCGGCGTTGTTTCGTCCGTCATGATCAGAGCTATACTGATGATGCACACTGGCGACGACTGCCACCAGGGCGACTCTAGAGCAGCGACTACACTTGGCGGGCTTCCGCTGACACTCCGCTCGCCACACTCCACGTACTTTCGCCGGCAGAGCGGCGCAGTGACAAAGCAACTTACTTTATAATATTTTATAATGCCACTGTTTGAACGTTGCAACAAAGCTGCCAACTGTCCACCGGCCAAGAACACACCCATCATCTTGAACTCTTAACGTAAACTTTAATAGAATAGCATGTGCGTCGCACGATTAGACCTCCATGTCGTCTAGCTGTCTGTACATTTCGGCCACATACTCGTATGTCAGCTTCAAAAGATACTGGAACGGCTTCTGAAGGGGCAAGTCGCCCAGCTCCACGCTCTCTAGGAAGTCCTCCATTGGCGGCAGGAAGCTGTCCGCCTCCTGGCCCATCACCTGCGAGATTTCGATAATCTTGAAGAAGAGAAGCTTGTGCATATATTCCACGCCGTTGTTTGGGTCGTAGTCCGTCCAGTTGTCCCGCTTGATGGCCGCGCACCAGATCTTGTGTCGCATGTCGTAGGGTTGCTCTACATAGTTGAGAAGTTCCAGGGCCTTTCGGAACTCTGTTTCGGTGGCCGTGTCGTTCTCCTCAGCGATGAACATCTGCAAGTGAGAATATAACTTTGAATGTGACGAATCAGTGACAAAATCAGAGTGGTCTCACATTGATTATTTCCTCTGCCTTGAGCACCTTCTGCTCCGTCGCGTCGAAGCCAAAAGTCGTCAATATGTCATGGCCCAAATGCGCCTGATATTCGACCAGGCTCAAATCTGAGTTGATCTTCTCCACCTGAGCCGTCAAGTCCGAGTCGGCAGCCGCAAATGCAGCCAACTTGGCCAGCGACAGCATCGACTTCTTGCGTGATACAAACTCGGTTTCGCACTGGGCCAGCTCGTATAAAACCTTGGCCGCCCGCTCGAAGTCGCCGTTGAAAATCAGCTGGATCCAGCCCAGAGAGGGGTGGTCGCGCATGAATTGCGCCAGTGCTGTCTGGTTTCCCTTGAAGCGTTCGAAGACCTCTCCGTGCCGGTTCTGGCGTAGATGCCAGTTAATGGCAAATTGCGAGAAGTCAAACTCTTCGTATTGGCTGGTATACTCATCCAAGCGCTCTTTATCCTGCGTCTCGTCGCAGATGACAACCAAACTCTGAAAGTCCAGATACTTCTCGGCCAGCTTAGCAGCATATTCATACTGCCGATCTTTGACTGCAAGAAATGTATTTTAAATTAATAATTGGAAAAAGAAATGAAGAAAATCAAGAGCTTACTTAACACTGAAATGAGCTCCCTCCGCTGAGCCTCGAACTGCTGTTGCAGCACATTGAACTTCTCGGAGTCGCGTACGCTCTCCAAGTAGGTCCTCCGACCATCCAACACCAAATCCACCATCTCAAATATTTGCTGGTACAGCAGATGCTTTAGATCGGTCTCGCTGACGCAGTGACTGCCGTAACGCACACTGATATCGATAAGACGGGTTAGTGTGTCGCGGACACCGGCATTGCCCGCCATCGCTGTCCAGGGAAGATTCTCAAAGGGCCCCAACTTGTCGTTGTGCAGCCTGAAGCTGTTGGCATGCTGCTCCCGATGCCTAAACACCTGCCCCAGCGTGTCCAGCACAATGGAGTTGATGTCGGTAATGAAATGCGCAACAGATACCGTTGTTTGACTCTGGGCAGCAATCCGATCATCGGCTATGTCGGCCAGAGCCTCGAATATGTACTGAAACTTGCACAGCTTTACGTAGAATATATCCTGATTGGTCAGACTACCATGTGGCTTCTCGTCCCACATAGCAACGGTGGCATCAATGGCCTCTTCAATCAGCTTAGGCAGTTTGTTTTGCAGGGATCTCAATGCCATGGCAGCCACGATCTTTTCGCATATATCGGATAGTACAAAGCTGGTGGGCTTTAGAACATTACTGCCACAGGGTATGGCGTTTAACTAGAAAATATAATTCATATAAATCAAATTAAATTATCTTCGCTTGTTGCTTTATAATTCCAAACCTACCTTTTCCCAAACGCCACTGGAATGCAAAAAGGTGATAAAATGTTGGAAAGCAATGATCTTATCTCTGAGCTGATTGATGATCTGCATAGAACGAGAGCTTCCCAAGGCGTGGCGATGGCTATCCTGATCAGCTACGGCCTCCTCCCAACGGGGATCGGCTATTGGCAAGTCTTCGGCCAAGTCCTCGGCTATTGTGATCACTATTCTGTCCAACTTGTACGCATCCAAAGGCGCTCCAGTGCGGTCGACGTCAGCGATGGTGCGCATCATATCGCCGACAATGGTTTTGGCCATGTTGTTGTTACGTTTCAATTGGTAGAGGAAGGCAGCCTTCAACTGACCTACCTCGTCGACCAGCTCGTTATACACATCATCCGGATCTAGCTCAAACATGTGCAGATTATTGGAGCTTCCTGAGAGCGCACTTTGATCCCCCAAGCCCCCAAAGCTGGCGTTGAAAGAAGCAGGGGCGAACAGGTCTGGCGTGTTGCAAGAGCTCATGTTCAGGAGCTCTGTGCCATCAAAATCTCCAGGCGTGATGGACACTAATCCATGGGTGCGGCTGAAAAATAGCGGTAAGTGACTGCAGATGGCGGCACTCAAAATTCGGTCGTCGTGCAAGTGGAATTCTATCTTCTCCGCTTCCAATTCTGCAGTGGGCACTGCGTTTGTCAAATGCAGGGGATAGACTACTTTCGGTGTGTATAAGTAAATGTGACCACTTCCCACTACGAATCGCAGCCTCAAACAATCCTCCTCGGATTTAGGGCTATAGAACTTGGTAATTTTAAGCGGTGTGAATGTCTCCAGGACTACGCTCTCCGCCTGTGGAGTGGCCAAGACTGAAAAAGTTAAATGATATATACTATGTCGATCCTTGAATCCTAGATTGCGTCAAACTTACCAAGTGCGTAGCACATTTGAGGAGCATGAGCTGCATTTACGGCTCCTGCCAAAATGTATGACTTATTTTTTACGACATGGAAATCTAACAAGTGCATATCAATCTCAAGGTTGTCAGCCGGCAAGCGAACGTTCCAGAACTTCTGTTTGAATTCATCGCGAATTCGGCGCACAATCTCTCCGTCCTCGTAGATGAGGTTTTCGGCATTACCCTTGTTGGTGAGACTCCAACGCTGAATCGCTCTGTCGGAGAGCACAGATACAACAGTTTCCCCATCTGCAGAATTGCTTTCGCAACACATGCCCACTAAGGCCTGCAATACATTTCAAAGTTATTAATCCCAATTATTAGTAATCCCAAATGCCGCATCTTACCTGATCTTTGTCACCTCCTGTATTCATGCCAATCAAAATTGAAGCAAATTTTTTGCCAAAGCCTCCCAAAATACTAGTCGCTGGCTTGATAGTCTTATGGTGGAGCGTGTAGCGCCCATTGGTTAGACCAACGCGTAGGAATACCAAATTGCAAGTAGTCGTTACAGCCAAGTATCCTTGCTGCTTTGGTAGATTCAGCAACTGAACGAATTCCTGCCCAGTTAGAATTGATAGATCCACAGAGTTTCCGTCGTGGGCAATAGACGACCAGTAGCGCACATCTCCGGTGGCAGAAACGGATATGCAAGAGGCCATTTGCTGACCTTCAGTTTGGAATACGCTGACCAAATCGCTTTTGTGACCCAAATCGCTATACGGGAGTGTTAGCTCCCGGCACTGAGCCAAGCCACCAGCTCGTCTTCCTGTGGGTTTGTTAGCACGAGGCGGCGATCCAGACTTGCTTTGATCTTTATACTGCCAGATTAAGAGCCGACGGCCTTGGATAACCTAAATAAGAAAAACATGTTAACTTCTTGCTACAAAAGATAGAATATAGTAATTACCCAAGCCCAGCCATTTTGGGCCACTTTGGCGGTAACCGTAGCAGATCCTGCCCCTGCAAAAGTCAGTGCTTCATTCACCACCACGGGTAGTGGGCAACCATAGCTCTCCACCACATTGTAATCGGATCGGATCCCAGGTATGGACTGCGTCGAGCGTATGGAGAGGCTGTGTCGACTGTATAACTGAGATTATACATTTTGCTTTAGACTTGGGGCCTATTAAAACTTACCTGTTGCTCAGAGCAGTCTTTTTGAGGTTTGTAGACAATTGAGCACTGCTGGCGTTACCGCCAAAAAAGGATTTTCGCGTGCTGTCCGCCGTAGGGCCGGTCGGCATGCTGTAGCGCCGCAGCCCCGGAGACGACTCCCTTGATAGTCCGTACAGCTGCTTCTGCATGTTTCTTTCCATATTTTTGATCTGAGGCCAATTTAAACGCTACTTAACAAACAATTTTATATTTTCGCGATGGTAAACAATTTGACCGGCATGTAGCATATGGTTGAGGCGATAACGATGGCCAAGAAATTGGTGGTGGGATGGTGATAGCAGATACCTGTTATCGATATAATCGTTTTTCAGTCGCCATGAAATTACTTTTCAAATTAGTTTGGAAAAAATTACTTATTTAATATTCCTTGCGTTTATGCTTTTTATGTATTACAGATTGTAATTTTATCTTCAAGCTGTTCCGAAAAGCTCGTGACTATCTTCGTGACCTACCATTTCCCATCTCTATTGGAGGTCGCACCAGAATTTCACATAATTTGGTAAACAAAACGGAAAAGCTAATTTGAATGGCCACCTGGACGCAAAATGAGCCAACAGGCGTCACCAAGCGAAGGCGTTGGAACCTCGAAGGTGAACTCAAAAACGCCACTCTATCACAACACTCCTCATTTAAAAAATCCTTTCAGATCGTGCGTCTCTCAACAAACTTAAGCACCACATCGCCGAGGAAGGATGTCCTCAGACGCAGTACGACTTGGCCAAAGAACTGCTCCAAAATGCCATAGGTAAGATCTTTTCTTTGTAAGCAATACAATTTTTATAGATTACTGATTCTGCAGAACCCAATCTTGCCAATGGAAACCAGAACCAGAAAGCTGTTAACTGGCTGGTTAGTGCTGCACACAATGGACACGAGGAGGCTGCGAAATTATTGCAACAGTGCTACAACAATGGTAGTGGTATTACTCCGGAGAATGCGGATGAAGTGCGTCGGTGCCTGGCCATGACTCCAGGTGAGCGGGCAGCCAGAAAAGCAGCCCGGGAGCTCTTTGCTTGTCTGTCAAACGGTAACGAGCACATCACGCCCAAGCAGCTGGAACGCAAAATGCGACGCATCTACAACATGCAACGTAAACGTCGCCGACGCGGTGAGGATCGTTCTTCATCCAGTAGCGAAGAGGAAACGGAACGGGAGCCTGAATGTGAACCTTTGGAGGACAGGGCTACCATTGGTCTTTCCAATGTAGGACGACGTCGTTTCATAACCGAAGACCACTTGGTTTCCGCCGCGTCCAACTATAGCGCTGGGCAGATGCCCAGTGTAAATGAGGCACTGACCTTATCCGTGCCGGATCCGCGGAGTCTAGACCACGTGCCCTGCTTCTACCGCATGATATTTCACCCGCTCATCTTTTTGACACTCCTGTACCACCGCCTACTCAACGTGATTGTGTCCATTCCCAACGTTATACCTCTAAGTGTGCGTTGTAGCATTCTGGTGGCTCTCTCCTGGTGGAGCACCCGTCACATGCTTCCCTTGGTTAGCTACTACGTCAGCTTGGGGGTCATGATCTGGGCCACCTGCAAGATGCTAAAGACCAAGCAGCAGTTCGTGGATTTTCGAATCTGGTCGGGGTTGTTCCTCAGTTACGGTGATAATAATATCGAAGCCGATATCGCGGAGCAGAGATTCTTGCGCAACAACATGAAACCGTATCTGTATTACTTTTGTGCCTTCATTTGCAACCTGATTGTGTATCCGCTGGTAACTGACGCCTGGCTGCCGCACTCTGAACTAACCATCCTCTCGGGTGCATTTACCTTCCTCACCATGGGAGTGGCAATGTATGCTTCATCCCATCTGTTCCCCGATTGGCTGGTGATTGTGTCCTTTGCTGTTAACGTGCTGGCCAAGTATCCCTACGAGATGGATGAGGTGGTCTCCACCCGATGGCGCTTCTTGGACCTGCGTGTGCCCACTTTCTCATCGTTTGTCATAGGAAATGGCATTGAATTTTGTCTAAACTGCCGTACAGCGCTATACCTCTTCATCCCTGTGCTCCTGGTAATGATGGCCAAACGATCTCGTTGGCACGGGATGTACACTTACCTGATTCCTCACTGCGTAACTCTCAGCTGGCTGCAGGTATGCATCGCTACTTCGCAGAGCGCCACCATGTTTGGAGTCATGCGGGCGGCCCTAGGCTTGGCCGGGATTGTCCTGTTCCTGCCACTATTTGGGATTGTCGCTCTACTCGTTCCTGTATTCGTTGCCATTGATAGTCTGGGCTTGGCCAG
Source organism: Drosophila ananassae (assembly GCF_017639315.1). Lineage (NCBI taxonomy): Eukaryota > Metazoa > Arthropoda > Insecta > Diptera > Drosophilidae > Drosophila > Drosophila ananassae. The sequence continues at coordinate 8,180,710 of NC_057927.1, forward strand.
CGAGCAGCTCCGTTGGGGCAGCACTGCCATCACGTGTGGTTTGGTGGTAGTTGTATCCTGTATCCTTGCTCTAAATCGAGCCACCCAAAAGTATATTACCATGCTTCAGGTGTGTTACTGTTCAAAATTAATTTGTAACCGAGATTAACCCCAAAAATACTATTCCAGCTTATCATGGCCGTCACCACAGCCTGTGTATTGGTCTTTCCGTACATGACATCTAACTTTAAGGACACACCACGCTTCAATGCTATGCCCAGGGCGGGACTTCATTCGCTCTCAGAGGTGGAAACCCTACAGTGGGATCGTTTTCACTCACTGTGCGCCCAACCTGTCTTCGAACAACCAAACAAGATCAAAACCCAACTCCGATGCGCTCACCTGAACGGAGTACCAGTCACCTGGGAGGGCAGCATTGCCAAGGTGGAAATCTCCAAGGTAACCAACACGCTGGAGGATGTGATTGCCAACTATCTTCCTGTATGGCTGGCTAGGATGATGCGGTGTGTTTACGGAGAGAACATCTCGCAGCACTTCCAGTGTGATCCTAAGTCGGATGCGCAGTGCGAGGAATGGCAAGGAGTTCTCAAAGCGTTAAAGGCAGAGAGCGGAAGTTGCACTCTTCACCGATGGAACCGCTACGAATACGAGCTGCTCTTGAAAGTCGGCTCAAATAATGCAGGTCGATATTTAGGTCGCTGCACTTCCAGCAATGTGATTCTGCGAGCTCACCATGACTTCGGAAACTTTACAAGACTCCTTAACGAAGGCGACAAGGTTATCTTCTACGGAACTCTGCAAAATTCTGGACTTTTGTCCGATAGTGTGCAGGTGCACCTAAAGACAATCGAGTGCGTCAACTGCCAGTCCAAAAATCTACGAAGAGCAAGCATCGAACGGGCTGTGGCTATTTCGCCAATGGATGCCCGTCTCCAGGATCTGATGCGAGGCATTAAATATTTGTTAAACGCTTTGTTGAACCCTTTGATTACTTTTAAGTAAGCCTAACGCCTAATGCTCTCCTCAAATAAACTTATTAAAACTAGATATTATCTGTAATTTAAAATTGTTTCCTTTTTAACCGACTGTCATTGTTCCTTTATAATTTACATGCACTTCAAGGCACAAACAGTTTCTATAACCATAAAACATTTGTATTTTAATCAAGGATTATCAAGTCCGGATCATCCTCTGTGATGGTGCAATCTGCGTCTGCCACTTCGTTCTGATAGGTAATGTCATCGTTTGTGTAGGTTATAGGATCCACGTCCGGCATGTGGCGATATAGCAGTTGGGGACAGGTGAGGTTAATCATCTTTTCCTTGACCGCCGCTGTAATTTTCGCATCAAGGGTCGGCATCAATGGCTCCTCATCTTTCGAATAAAAAGTTGACTTTGAAAATACTGGAATACCGGACTTCTTAAAAGTGGAAGCTGGCTTTGGCAGCGGTAGCAGGACATCGCGTTCCCTCTCGCCCGTGTTAGTGTCGAAAAAATCAAAGTCGGGGCTTTTGCTGACAGACTCGAGTTCCGGTATCGGAGCAGACACCGCCTCAATCTTCGCATCCGTGAGGTTGTGCAGCTCGCACGGCTCCAGGCAGATAAAGCGTTCTGGGGAGTTTATCAAGAATTGAACACCTGCCAGAAGAAGCTTCCGGTGAGAGGCATCCTCCACGCCAAGCACAACCAGATCGCTAAGCAGGATTTGCTTGCAGCTGGCGATGCTGTCGTAGCCCCGTTCCAGGAACTTGCCAATATACTTCTCCATTGTAAGAAGGACCAGCCATTCGCGCACCGCACGTCGGCACATTTTAATTTTACGGGAATTCTACGGAGCGGTCAAGAATGTCCTCTAAAAAAACTTACAGTTCATTTTTGGCGCTACCGTTTTGGCAGCTTACACGGAGCACAAAATTATATTTTTAATAGGGTTGTGAAGAAATTTGTAGAGAAATGTCATAGGCAAGTTTCATAGCACTGCATATAAATTACTCTTTTTGAATTTTTTAGTTTTAAATAGAATTTTAAACTAACAGCTACTAGAAAATAAAACTAGTAATTAAAACCAAGTAGCTATATTTTGTTTATTTTTTAACGTGTTAAAAAAAACGTAAATTTTTAAATTTGAACCGGGTGAACCGGGTAAAACTTTGGCGGCAACTCAAATTTCCAGGGCTGCCAAAAAATAAAGCAACTATCGTTTTATTTAATGTTAGTATAGAAAAAAACAATAAATGATATTCAACCACCAACATTAACTACAGAAGACTATAAATTAAACGAATTTAATAAAAATTCATAATCTGGCGCATAATATAAGGATAAAATGCAAGTTTCTAAAATTTTAACAACAATCAGCAAGGACTATGATGTTCTTAAAAATTTAGAATCTGGGATGGAAATAAATGTAATTTACGCATCATTTCCCAAAAAAAATTTTTATTTTAACTTTTATAATAAAAATTTGAATAAAATTAATCGGATAAAGCATCGTTTTTGGGAATTTTCCAACACTTGCGTACTATTTACTATCTACAAACCCGCAGCTGGCTATTTAAGTGGCCAGACTCTCGGCTCTCGAAACACTCGCGATTCATCCACCTGAGAATACACCTGAGAGGGTGCACTATCTACACCGAAGACCCGCAGTTCCCCGAAGAATACCGGAGTCAAGAGAACACTTTGCAAGTACCAAAAAAGGAAAACTGTGTCATCATGATACCCACAATAACGAAGAACTACCAGAATGTGGTGATTAGCACGGGAAACATGCTGGAAATCAGCAACGAGCTGGGCCAGCGCAAGTCCAATGAGGAGCTCTACGACGGCCTGAAGGTAACCCTCCACAGCGACCCTAGCGAGGAGCGCGTGGTGGTCGAGGTGGAGATAGACGAGACGCACGGCCGTGTGCAGAGGGCCACCCAGGAGCTCAACAGCCGACTTACGGAGAATGGGCGCAACGAGATCAGTATTGGCGCCAAGATATTCCTCAACCGGAACTCGAGGGAGTGCGCTCAGCAGGCCGTAGAAGCACTGCTTAATATACTCAATGTGACGCACGTGGACAATGTGGTGCTGGCATACCACCCGAATGTGAACAGCGTTGCCAACGAAACGGCTGCGGCCACAACATCGACAGCGGTAAAATCTCCCTGTTCCGAGGGCAGCACCGTTCCATCCACCGCCAGCAACTGGAGTCTGAAGAACGGTGCCCAGGGAGTAGCCGAGCTGAAGGAACTCTACCAGTCACTGGAGCAATATGCTCTCAAGCAGAAAATCACACAGCTGGGCATCGCCGATTTGGATGCCGCTGCCCTGGAGGAGCTGCACAAATCCGCCCAGGTTGCTCCTACCATTGCACAGGTCAATTTGTCCACCTGCTGCGTCGTGCCGCCGGAGCTTCAGGAGTTCTGCGCTGCCCACGACATCCAGTTGAACACGCACAGCGATCCGGAGCAGCTATTGCAGGACGAGCAGTTCTCTGGACTGGCACCTGGCTACACTATCGACTGGTCACTGCGCTACCAAGTGCATGTCCGTTGCCGCGGCGTCCTCACCGCCAAGGGCTATATCGTCGGAGCCTCTCGGTCCAGCGCTTAGATTTAGTATATCCGATCAGATTCTAGGCTATAGTTTTTATGTTTTTTATGTATACTGTGTGTAGTGGTGTACTTATTGTTTGTTATACAAAACCGCCATTGATTGATTTTATTGTAAACGATTTTTCGAACCTATTCTGAACATAAAGCGTTTCAAAAACGGCCAGCTCCTCTGTGTCATTCGTTTCCAGTTGGGGTCAAAGTCAGTGGCGATTCCCCCCGAACCGGTTTGGCTCGCTGGTAAATTAAGTATACGTCCAGTGGATGTAATTGGAATGCTCAGACAATTGCAGGCCAGCTGTGTCTGGCGATTTCCTTGTGCCAGTGGCGGAGGCGGCGGCGATGGCTGCTCGTTATTTCTCTTGGTAGCCAAATCTAATTAAAGGCAGACGAGTCTCGCCCGGCGACCCATCCAGATCACGTGGCTGACCCGCTTTTCGATTCGACTACGAGCCGGAGAAGTCAAAGGGGGAAAAAAACCCCTCAGCTGATTAGAATATTTTATATAGCGGGAGATATATTAAATATATAACTGCTGATTTAGATGCTATCAGGCCATAAATCCCGACCAGACGTGGCTAATAATAATTTGGAAGAAATACTATACAAGTATTAACAAAAATAAAGGGGTGTCTGATAATCAGCGCCCGAAAATTTACAAGTGCCGTATTCCGCTGGAGTGAGCTAAGATTGGAAATCGTTTCCAACGTGTCAGGTATGAGGCGAGTGAGGTTCTGTAAGTGGGCCATTTAATTGCCAACTGGAGGAAGTTCGTGGACAAATGGTTTATTAATGAGCCTTGATGTGTGGGGAGGGGGTAGCTGGTAGCTGGCCCAACCGAACATGTAATTTGAGGCCAAAGTTCAAGGACCATGTGCTCGCTTCTAATATGTATCTTAATAAAAGTGTTCGAGCACAAAAAAACAGAGAGATATGTGGTGGAAAATAATAGACAAACAGTCAGTACTCTTATCGCGGTTCTGACTCTCCCACAGCGATGACTTGTGTGTTTCCGAAATCCCCCATTTCGAAAATAGAGAGGGAGCCTAATAAAGAGCGATAGTGATTCAAAATAACTTGTTTGGCGATCTTTACTGCACCGGGGCCTGTTTCGTCACTAAGTGGTATTCTAATACCCGCGATGACGCATCCTCCTCCAAAATAAACGCCAGCAACATGTTGCCGCAACAAGTGGAAAGAACGCTCTGGAATATAAGTACATAGGTTCACCTCCAGGCACTGCGGGTATCTGGTGAAATGACATTGCTACACATATCGGGCGTAATCAGCTCCTTATCACTATTAGTAATATTTTTGCTGGCTTATTAGAAGGCAAAACCGCATCCAAGTGCAGTGGGTTGATAAGCGCTTGATCACCAGGGCGTATACGTAACGAGTGGCCATAAACCGTATCCATTTTAAAGCACATCCGTCATTATGTTCCGGATGAGCTGAGCCGAGTGATTTAGCAATTTTTTGACAATCGTATCCATTAATAGTATCTGAGCTCCAGAATATTCCACTGACTACCCCCATCATCAAAGAAAAAACCCATTTTTTGTGATTACACCATAACAATTGTTGAGTCTTTATTAAGTTAATTAAATATTCTTCGAATGCTTCCGTACTCACATTATCCTTAGCACATCTAGTGGCCTTTCGCAACGCATACTAGACATAGGTACTAGCTGCCAACAATTTTCGCCTAGATATCGGTTATTTTGGTTTTGAAGTATATGTTTTAGCAGTTAACACACACCAATAATGTACACTGGGAGTCGATAATGAATGTACTGAGTTTAACTGGGTGGGTTTTCCCCTTTCTATATCTAATTAGTAATTTCAGGAATTGTCTGCGTTGATGTGTTTTGGGTGTCCTCGCGGAAAGACTACAACATTTATCGTACAATGCGTTTGGGCTACATTTACACTCCGCATTTTTGTGGACCATTAACAATTAGCTACAATTAGATTGCATCGTAAAAACTAATCTCACTAGATCGCAATTCAAAATAATACTCTGTATAATTTAGCTGCATTCGAAAACCAACGCTCTTTGCTGGGGACGGACGCTGTCTGACAATTTAAATCGCCTAATTGGCATTCCGAATTAACAAACTAAAAACTGGCGGACACTCAATGTCTGTTTGGAACTTGTTTGCATTCGTTCGTTGTTCGTTCGACCATTCCGGGGACCATTCATATATAATCGAATCGAATCGAGGCAATTGGGTGGAGGCGTTTTGGGTGGCTGTAATACAAATTTGAAACCGGGCTTTCTGTTTCCGTTTCTGTGGCAGAACGCAATGGGCCAAATGGATTGGGTGGAAGGAGAGGATGTTGCATTTGAATTCAAAACTTAACTACGTTCGTTCGTTGCTGTTCGGCGCGCCCTAGGACTTGTAAACCATAGAGTAAAAATGTATCAAAATCGCCTGTGTCGTCGTCTCAAAACAAGTGAAAACGTACAAAAATCGTTTGTTTAATTGTTTGGTCGAAGACATCTTAAATAGTTCGATATCTGTAATGGACTCTGTGTTGCACATTCTTCTAAAGTAATTGTTCTCGTCTAGTTTCTCATAAGATTCAAAATGTAATGCTGCGTTCTTCTCACGACCCCGAGTTCAATCTAAATTCGACTTGCCGTCCAACGGAAATCAACTAATTTTTGGGACACGAGCTTGACGATGAGACTACTTTCCGTCGTCTACGGTTCACAACGAATATCTGAAGAATTTTCTCTAATTTACTTATGGTATTTTCTATTGAAAGAGAATAGATTAGTGTAGTTATTTATAGACACATACAATAGGGCTATGCGTTGTGCGATAGCTTAGTTAATAGAATCGTTTCTAAGTGGGTCAAGTGGGTGGTGAACAGTGGAAGGGGGCAAAGGACATCTGTGGTTAAGAGCTCGTTGAGCATATTGCTGGAGTAGATAAGGTTACGGGTTCGAGTCTGAGTTGGGCTCTTTTCTACTCTTATTATTAGAAATTGAATTTGCAGATTTTTCAACTTTTGTTGTGCCAATATATTTTTAAAAAATATTTTCAGTATTCGTTATCATTTTGTTGGTGTGATTTTTTTTGTACATACTAATCTAAAGTATTTTTTTTTTAATTCAAGGGAATTGCAACTGTCAAGAACACAGACATTTAGACGAACACACATCAAGACATCAAGAGTGACACTTAAAATGCATATTGACATCTTTTCTGTTTAGTTTTATCCTTTGGTTACTTGTGTTTCCTTTAGTTTTTACCGATTTAACATTTAGATCAAAAGTGTGCCCCTAAAAAATGCCACAAAAATACAATCAAAACATTTGTTTACTAAACTACAAAATACATATACAATAAAATACATTGATGCACGCGTAATATTTATATATAACTTACATTCTATAATATTCATGTACGGATGTAACCTTCTTTACTCTATAACAACTAACAACAATCTTCTTTTTAGTCTGATTCGCGCTTTTGAGTGGGTCTATGATTAGGTAATGTCGGATGTATAACTACTCAAAATATAATACCATTTCAAATACAATTTCATCAGTTTGCCGGTGCGGCATACTTAGGTAATTCAGTCTAATACGGGAATTGGTCAATGATCATTGGGGAAGTTTGGAGAACTTTGGAGTGGGGTATCCAAAAACCGAAACGAAATAATGTTCAAGCCTTGCAACCGACCGATAAGAAACTTAAACCTCTGGAGATGTATCATGATGTCTCCTGTGCCGGGTGTTTAGATCAAGTGCGACTTCCGGTTGGAGTGCTCAATGGCGGCCAGCAACTCGTGCTTCTTGCGAACGTAGAGGCGCCCCTTCTTCCACGGATTCTGCAACTGCAGGGGCTTGAAGTCATCCCGTAGGCATCGTTCTCGCGCTCCTATCACCGCCACCAGGCAGAAGTTCTCCAGCGTCTCCGGTCCGTAGATGGGCCCGTTGTTGCCCTTCAGCACCACGGCCATGTTCAGCTGCTTCACCACCAGGTTGATCACTTCGCGGGCGGTCGTCTTGGGAGTCACGTGCAGCTTGAGACTGGTTCCACTAGCCAGGCCCGTGTTGTAGGCGGTGTACACTTGGATAATGCCCGACGTCTGTTCCGTATTGAGGCTGGAACAGCTCGCCGTGTCCTCCTCGCTGCTCTGCCGGGACAGGCTTTTGGTGGACGATGCTTTCGATGTGCTAGCCACCGGTTCTTCGCCACCCACTGCTCTCAGCTCGGCCAGAGTACTCTTTAAATAGGGCCCACCTTCGCGCAAATTCGCACTGGAGGCCGCCTTGGTCGCGGGCTTCAGGGGCTTATGCTCCAGGTCCGTGGCGAAGGCTCCGTTTCCGCTCCTCAGCGAGACACTCGACCCAGCCAGATACGGCGCCGAACTGGAACTGTGCACCGTAATGAGCGGAGTGGGGTGGGATCCTATATTGGAGCTGGTACGCTTCCGCTGAGCAGCTACCGTCTGCGAGTGACGTAGTGCATCCGCCAGGGTATCATCCGAGCGCGAGGGCGGAATGGCAAACACGCTGTTGGTGCTATTCCCGTCCGAGGCAGAGTCAACGGCGGAGTAGAAGCTACGCGCCGTATACGTAGAGCTTATGGAGTCGCCGCTATTTTTCCGCAAGGATACATCCGAGCACATGGAGCCCGCGTACTCGCTGGTAGTGGACACTTGCAGCAGTTGTTGCTGCTGCTGGAGAGTCTGGGGCGGCTGTTGCTGTTGCTGGGGATGCTGCATTTGCTTGGCAGAAGGTTCCACCGGAGTAATAGCCGTTAATCCCAAGTTTTGTTCGGATTTCGAGTGCTCTGGCTTGGCCTGCGCCTGATCCTCACTGGTGCCGGGTCCTGGCCAGCTGCCTCGTCCCGTTCCAGCTTTGGTGAATTTACTCTCACGAATGGGTAGCTGGAGGAGCTGTTTGCTGGCGGAGTTGGTTACTGCGGACTCTTCCTGCCGCTGCTGGGTGAAGTCAAGGATCTCTCGCATGGCCAGCGAGGGCTGGGCGCTTTTGTTCCGGGCGTAGGCCACCACATCCATCAGCCAGCGCACACTCTTCCAGACCAGATTCAGGCTTGTACTTAGTTCTTGCAGGGTGGCCAGTCGCTCCTTGGCCGCCTGCAGTTCGCTGCTGGAGAAGGCTTCCCGGAGAGAGTGCGTGGCCAGTCCGGTGTCCAGCTCCAGGATGCAGGAGAGGCGGGCGTACTTTTGTATTATCGCCGGCTGGTAGGTGCGCAGGTGGATCATCTCGAACGCCTGAATGCTCAGGCTTGCCAGGTCGTCCCTTTGCAGCAGCAGCTCCGACTGACCAGGCACGGCGCAGGAGGCTTCGGCCGAGGGACAGACCACCAGGAAACTAATATCCGGGCTGTGCTCGATGACCTCGACGTCGTACAGGCGGTGGGTGGCCGCATCCGCAGCCTTGATGTTCATGCTGGCAAACAGTTTGTGCATTGCATTGGTGAGATCGTAGAGGAACAGGCGCTGAACCTCCGTCGTAGCTGCTCCGCCAGCTGCCTCCTTCTCCTGGGCGCTGAAGTCCAACGGCAAACGAAGCGGATCGCCGTTGCAGCGGTGGAGCACCTGCCATTCTTCGGCTGTGATGTGGCTGTTCTCGCGCACCTTGCAGTGGGGCAAGACATTGGGAGTCTTCACCGGCACCACCACCTGGATCTGGTCCATGGAGCACTGCATTTTCAGGTAGCCCAGATAGAGACCAGGCTCTAGGCGCTGGAGTGCCGCCTGCTGGTAGTGCAACTGATCTCCAATTGATGATATTAGCAGTTCATTGATGGTGTAGTCCTCGTGCAGGGCTCCCAGCTTCTTTTGCAGCTTGCTGACTGGCAGCCACCGAGAGTTGAGGATGGATACCGCTTTCTGACTCTTAACCGACTGTACGCAGGTGAGCACCACAGTGCCCTGGGCATCCCTCAAGGGCTTGTAGTACAGCTGGCCCAGATCCGTGAAGCCGAGGGCGCTCTGCATCTGGCAGACGGCCGACAAGAGCTTCGTGCGGAAGTGAACGGCGGAGGTGAGATTCCGCTCCATGTCGGTCCTAAGCGACTTAACATCGTCCCAGGTGCAGGCCACCTTCATGAGCCAGTAGTAGTCCATGTACAGGGCACTGGGATAGGTCTCGTCCACCTCGATGACGGGCGGGAAGTCCTCACTGGTCACCAGCACTTTGTCATCGCACTGGACGATGCAGGAAAAGTAAATGCCACTATTCGAAAAAGGAGGTTTTTAATTCCGATTCCACAATTTATATCCTAATCCTACTCACCGTCTCAGGGTCTTTTGGAATTTTGAGGTCACCGAGAAGAGCTGCTTGATGGTGGTTTTCTTTTTCGGGTTGCGGCGTTGGCCGCTCGTGGGATCTAGCGTCAGCTCGGAGACATCGGCGGGTCGGGCCAAGCGCACGGCGGTAAACAGATTGTCCAGGATGCGGTGACGGCCCACAAAACGGTCCTCCCGATTGTCCAAATCCCGCCAGGCTGCTCACAAAAAAAGGGAAAACATTTATGTGCCGTTTATTTCGACCATAAATCATGAAACTCACTCGAGGGCACCACGCTGGCGGGCACCGAATTTCGGTAGGCGCCCCATCCCTTGACGTTGCCGCAGGCTGCGCGAAGGAAGTAGCGGCGTCCCTGGGTCAGGCCCGATATGTGGCACTGGGCACCCATTGTGCCGTGAAAGCTGACCCACTCCAGCAGCTCGCTCTCGCCCACGACGTTGTTGAAGTCCGCGCGGGTTGACCATTGAACTGTGAATGAAACATTTTGATTATGTAAGTATGTATCCAACTAACATTTAAAAATAGGTCTCTAAATTTTCGCCTAAACTCATATTTAAACCATGTTTAAGGCGGGAAGCCAAAACTTGGAGGGGTTTTCCCGCAAGTTGACTTCTTTTCATTAATTCATAAGGAAACCCTTCGGAGCGTTTAATATTAAATGACAAAGCTTGGAGTGGTCCCACAATTGGTTTCCAGGAAAACAAACCCACTCCACTCAACCTGCCCTAAACCCACAACCTGCGAGCTACGAAACCACTCCAAATCAGGATGTGGGTTGACCGCAGCTTGGTGGCCTGACCCCAATCACAAGCACCATTCCAATCCGCTGCCTGGCGACAGCCACAGCGCTTGGCGGCAAACACGGCCTGCGGTTTACCTTTGAATTTCGTGCCGATTGCTCCCTCAAAGGGTTCCAGGATCTGGACGCTGATGGAGTTGTCGCCGGTGACGTCGACGACCACGGAGGCGGGTGCATCTGGCGGCCTGGCCTGATCCCAGCCGAGCTGCAGGCGGCGCAGTCCCTTCACCCGCCTCTCCCAGATGCCAATCTGCTTCTCCACCTCGCTGCCCGTGCACCCGGTGACCGAGGCGCTCGAGTTGCCTGCAGAGTAAAGTAGAGTATCTAATTAAGTGCTCCCCTAAATCAACCACGATGGCCACTTACCAATTATGATGCTCGAGATGGAGGGACGCGAGGCAAAGATGGGGGGGCAGAGGCCCTCCGGTCCACTCAGATCGTGGATGCGGGACTCGGCGTCCTTGAGCAAGCCGTTTAGTTTCGTGCCAATGGTGTCCACGGAGACTACAATTGAAATTGATCGGTTAAAAGCGCAATCGTGAGACAAGCACAAGAGATTCACTTACATTGAGAGCCCTCGATGGCGCCGTGTTGGAGGAGCATCCTGGTCATGGAGCGGTTATTGCTTAGAACTGCCAGGTCCAGGGCGGATAGACCGTCGCTGTTGATGCTGAAGGAATTTATTAGATAATTTTTTAACAAAAAACATATAGATCCTGTAGCCTACCTATTGACATCCACATCAGTTGATTCTAGGATAGTTCGCGCCTTCTCCAGATGGCCGTGCTCCACCGCCGAGAACAGAGCTGCAAATAGTTTCGGGAAGAGGTTAGTACTCCTATTTAAGTTGCAGATATAAACTTAAGACTAATTAGATTTAGTGGCGATGCGTGCCATTAAGTGGGCTAAGATTGAACCAAAAACCATACCATGCAGGTGCAGATTGCTCTGCGTCAGCTTATCCAGCTGGGCTTGGGCCAGCTTCAGCTGTTTCTTGGACATTTTGCTGGCTCGCGGATGGGGAGTGTTGCCTGGATTCTTGCTTCGCAGCTGCACCGGCTGCCTGTGCACCGACAGCTGCTGGCCGTTGGCGGATGCGTTCTCATCTCCGGCCCCCAGGGTCGGGGAGTCCGGCGACGAGGATCCGGTGTCCTCGTGGTCATCCCGTAGCTTGGCGTTCTTGGGCTGGGAATGCCTCGAAATGCAGAGCTGCGACTGCGACTGGGCATGAGCATGGGACTGCGCATCGGATCGCGCCTGGGGCAGGAGGAATTCCATTTCCTTGAGATCCTGTGAGTGGCAGGAGATGGCGGTGCGAATCTTGGCTACCGTCGCATGTTGGGTGAGCTGCTCGGACCAGCGGCTGGTGGAGAGGAGCGGCGCCGGGTAGTAGGTGGGATAGGTGTCCTCGTTATTGTTGTTATTTCCGGAGCTCGTAATTTCACGCTTCTCACGCAACTTAACGCTATCGATGTCGATGTCGCTGTCACGTTTATCTTTGGGCAATATATTGTCTGCGACGAATGCGAGCAAATAAAAATAAATAAGGGAAATCAAATTGAATGCAAAATGAAAATTGAATGAAAATTAAATAGAAATTAAGCTCTGGGGCGAGGGTAAATATTTACAATGCTGGATGGCCAGGAGCACCACGCGTCTATTTATTGTTCGAATAGCCAGGTTTGTATGTTTTGTGCGAGCGAGAACGTAATTTAATTACAGTAATAGCTGTGTTGCGGCTTCGCTGCTGCGAATGCGATTAATTAAATATTAAACATAAATGCCGTTTCTGCTATTCAGGCCCGCTATTATTCTATGCAATCCGGAATGCCACCGGACAACCAAAGCCAATTAAATTAATTATGCTGAAACCGTTGTGGATGCAAGTTAAGGCGGGAGTGTTGGATGTGTTTCGGAATGTGGGGATGTGTTAAGTGATTCGACCATGCAACGCGATGAAAGCAGCCAACCCACCTTGGCCCGTACCCCAAACCCCAAAACCCAAACAAGCAAAGCCCACGAAGATGTCAGCGAATCCACCCACCCACCAATTTATTGAATAGTTTTAAAGTAATATTTATTCTTGCAACTGAATCATTATTAAGAGGAACAGTGTATTCTTCAATGATTTCTCCGAGTGAAGCCCACTTTAATTGGCGCTAATTCTTTAGTTTCAGTTGCAGTTCTGTACAGCAGATCCACCATATACTATAGATGTGGGTTGTGTGAGAAAATGATGATGAATGTAGCCCAGTTAATTACCCCTCATGGGGGCTTAGTACGGAATACGGGTTAAGGGCAGAGCGATAACTACTCCGGGCACTACCGATCTCTCTTACCATCGACGGCATAGTGGCTGTGGCGACGCTGTCGTTGGGCCGAGGCCGACAAGGATGACGACGGGCTGGCCTGGTGACGATGGTGATGGGGGGACACTTTCAATTGACAGAACCTGGTCAGCTCGTTGAGCGTGTGAAACGATTTCTGGCGGACGAAGACCGCCGGAGAGCGCAGACAACTGCTCATGGGGAGCTTCTGCGGCGTATTGGGGACTTTATTGCTATCGCTCTGGTAGCATCTGGAAGAGCACACAACATTAACGACCCGATTTGGCCATGGATTAAGCCAGTTTATGTCGGCTGCACATGTGTCTGTGTATCTGTGTATTAATGCACGCTCATGAAATGAATATTCATCCTCCTCGTCTCCCACTCGCTCTACGGCCATCTTCGCCTCTTCGGAGTGGCAAAGACAAATGCAAACGAGTAGCTAGGAAATGGCTTTCGAGATATAATGATTATTCACGGACTATCTGGCCTGGGAAACCCTACCCTTCCTATGAATACACACACAGCTGCTCTTGTCTTCCTTTCCGAATAGTTCGTTGACCCACTTCTGCGGCATAAAAACCTTAAATCAAAACTTGATAGATGTGCCATAAAAATGCTGGACACATAAATATGTTAAATGAAAGCACTATTCCACCAAGACACTATTGTGGGCAACACTCCAATTCAGACACTCCAATTCAGGCTAAGATGGATTCAAAATACAGATTTCGTGAAAGGATTTGATATCTCTCCAGGTAGAAGAGAGGTCCTTCTTAGCGAAAACAACAACTATCACAACCTGTTTTTTTTAAACCATAAATGTTCTCACATCCTTTTTCAATCACAACAATCACTTCTGGTTCCTTAAATCCCAAACATCCACTCTTTAAAAGGACACATACGACTGTTCAAGTAGGGCATCGGCTTCCTGATGGTAGCAGTGCGCATGCGCGTCGTTCCGTAGATTCCCTGCTGGGCATTCCTCGTGATGTCCGCCAGCACTCCATTGGACTCCTCGCCGTTGAGACTGCGCTCCAGGTCAGAGTCCACAGTCGCCTTGGGAGCTCTTTCCATGCCAGGGGGACGACAGTAGCTCTCGGGGATCTGTAGGAGCTTGCAGGCCTTTCGCGGGAGCGTGACACCTACTGGCAGAGTGCTCATTAGTCGTTCGATGCCCAGCTCCTCCTGGTCGCCGGCTGGGGGGTTCATCTCCCTTTTGAGGGGCACAAACTCGTTCTTTCCCTTCACTTTGGTGGTTAGCACGGCCACCTTGTCCAGATCGGTGAGCATGCGCAGTGCCTTGGCCGCCCGGCTCTTGTCCAGCGTCGCGGATCTGGCGTTGCGACTGCGCATGTGCAGCTGGGGTCGAAGCTTGAAGGGCGATTGCAGCGGCAGGGCGGGGCTGTGCAGCTTGCTCTTCAGCCGCCGGAGGGAGGAGCGGACCGAGTGAGAGCGGCGCAGGGCGGGCATCGAGTCGCCGCTCTCATTGTCCTTCCCCGGAGTGGCTGGTTCTCCTTCCGCTTCCGCTTCCGCCATCGCCATCGCCTGCTGGTCTCTGAGCTTGGCATATGATCCAAGAGCCTTGCGGCGCTCCATTATTATTTCCTTGATTTTTATATGATCTATTCTGTGAACTTCTTTGTGGGACCATGTATTTCCCTCGCGGGACACAAGTTTTCCGATTTCGATTGGGTTTTTACGGCAGGACTTTCCGTTGTGCGCGTCGCGTGTTTCAAACACAAACTGAGAAGAGATTCGGGAAGTGATTCCATTGTCGTCGAACAGGCTCTCGGGATCTGGGTTTCTCTTTTCTCCTAAATCTCATTCCGATCAACCCCGATCGTACAGTAAGGGTTGTGTTGTTAAGTTCTTGACAGAGATGCTATAGAGGACAGTACACAGCTCATGGAATAATGCATTAATTTTTTAAATTATAATTTTAAAATTTTCACAACAGCTTCTTAAATATGTTCTCACTCTCCCAGCCTGAAGAAGAATTCTATATAGTAAGTGGTTCTATTTTTCTACCCTCACCTGTGTGGTGAAGTAGACCCAGAACCCCTCAGGTAGCTGTCGAGCCTCTGCTCTCCCGGTTCTCACCTACCTCTACCTACCCTTAGACACTGTTTTCAGGAAATATCGCTCACTCATTCGACTTGATCTGTGTATACTACTGGTCTTCGCGCTTTTGGTTTCATTTTAGGCATTCGAATGCACATATGTACCTGCCTCTTAAATCTCCTAAGCTGCCGCGGTTCCCAAAAGACAATTCCAACCCAAAAACAAAATCCTAGGGATGCTGTGCCGCGAGTTCCATGACTGTCTATGTACACGTGTGTACGAGTGTGAGGGGGTGTTGTAAAATCAATTATCCGGTATTTCGAACATCGAAAACCAAAAACAAATAGCAGAGGAGGTCCTTGGAGGACAGAACCGCGACGCTCGTCCTGATTTATCGACGAGGTGTCGTCGTCGCCTCGGGGAAATGAAGACAAATGGAACAAATGAATTTGTGTCGCGTCTAGGAGTCAAGAGTCCCCTGATTAGCCTGGCAAATGCCGCGGGGCACAAAAATGGAAAACTAATTGGAATCTGGATGACGAGGGACGGAGGCTGTGGCCCCAATCGAACCGAAAAACTGGTTTCATTGTCTCTTCAAATCCATTTACGTGTGTGTTTCTGTTTGGCTTCCATTTGTTTGCTAATTTTAGACACTGTCGCACGATTGTTGTTTAGTCCACCTGTCAACATCCACTTAACTGCCCTGAAATACGGAATACGGGGAATTAGTAAGTCTCGGAAACTGTCTATTAATGTTTAAACGCTTGGGTGAGGTCAGTGCCGAAGGGCAATGCAGTTCAGTGAGTCAGCCCAGCCACATATGTATCAGAACTAGCTTTGGATTTTGATTTGTAAACATATTAATAATTGACTCACTGAAACCGAATCTGTTTGTGTACGGATCTATGTAGGTCTTCAGTCACAGTCTCGAATAATTACCCATCACAGTTGCTCAGAAAACACTAGTGTAATTATCAGTGCCAGAGCTTGTGTTTAAAAGTTATAATACACTTCTCCGATAAGGTAATTATAATGGGAATCTGTAAATATAACAATTTCTGTAGTCGATTGGAGCCAAACAGTATTATAAATAATAAATCATTCGCTACTTAATCTCAAAGATGGCTGACAAAGCCTTCGGCACGCTCCACATCAGCTTAGGGCTGATGGTATCACGGAGTTGAGTTGGACGCCTGTCAGTCCCTCGCCTCTAAAATCAAACTAAACTGTCAATTGAGGGTGTGCAATAAATAAAATTTGCTGACCCATAAACTGGCGAAAAAAGAGGAGCCGAAACTGGAGGAGCAAGACTGGGGGCTGCCCGGGGCACTCGGTTTGCAATTGCAGGATAATAAAATTTATGAAGCTACGCCGCACGAAATTGCCCAACATAAATCACAGCGCAAAGGCTCTCGACGACAGCATTAGCAGGAGCAGTGGGGCAGCCGGGACAGGCGATGATGTGAGAGGACAGGATAAAGGTCATCCATGCTCCCAGAGCAGACAAAACAACATAATCCACTTAATAGAGACGACAACAGAGTCCCAATAATGGGGTGTATCCCTGGGCGCCCTTGGGTAGGGGCTCTCCGTAGAGGCCCTCCGTAAATTATGCCGATTTCATCTTGCATTCTGGGCTGTCATAATTGCCAAATCTACCACACATTTAAGAAACTTACGAGACATCCAAGCAGCCAAGCCAGGCCGATCCGAGGAATTTTCGACTTAATTTAAATAAATTTGTCGCTTCCTCAATAAAAGCGAGTCGAGTTCTGGAGGAAACGAGGAGGAAAGGCAGTCGCTGGCTCTGGCAGACAGGCACAAACAAAAAGCATATTTTATATGTCTCTGATTTCGAGTGCAAATCGCATTATGAGTGAACTGCGACGGCGGAGTTCGGCGGAAACGCTAATTGAATTTAAGTAACCAGACCCCAAGGCATCCGACCAGGCCCGAGGATACTACAGTGTGGGTGGATGGTCTTGGTGTTCCGGGCGATAGTCGATGGGAGCTGGCTACAACTTGACCTTTGTCTCTGCAATCAGCGAACGCATTTAATTCTATTGGTTTACTGGGCCAAATCACGAAACTAATGTATTCATATTAATCAGATATGCAAATTGGACCCTCGTCGCTATCGCCAAATGGAAACCGAGCAAAAAAACTGGATGAAAAAGGAAAGAGCGAACAGAAAAAGTCCAGGCCAGAATGGAAATAAACGTTCTGACCGGGTCACATTCGCTCTCCGATTGGACTTCCTGGCCATTTAGGTCTGCCCTCCGGCCGTCGTCCTCCGGCCTGATCCGCTGTGGAAACAAACACAAACCAATAAGCCAGCATTTAAAATTATGTAAATCCAGCGCGATTTGCACAAAGTTTTGGCCGCAAGGTTTTTTTAGCTTTCTCTCAGCTGCTTTTTTCCCCCTGAGCCGGGTCAAGGCGCAAATCTGTCGTGCATAAAGGGATCTGGCTTTTTGCGATGATTTCTTTTTTAGTCTCAGGACTTGTGGGTCGCAAATTGAAAAGTTCATGCGGGCTGTCCGGCCATTAAAAAGGTTAAAATAAACAGCAAAGTTTTAATTTACTTACGCAGCAACTAATTTGCTCAACAATTTTTTGACACAAAAGCTTATTAGAATTTTACAATGCAGGGCAAAGTCTATTATTTACAATTGCATATTGAATTTCCCTAATCCTTTCCGCATCCTAGAAGTTCCAAAGACGTCTCACAATACCCTGTAACAACAAAATACTCTCGTGACACATTTGGGTCATTCGGCATCCAACACAAGTATACAGGCTGCCACAGATACGTGTATCTTTTAGTGTGACCTTTGAGGGCATTAAGTTCAAAAGTCGCCCAAGTTTCCTCTGCGGCAGGCCCGGAGCATTTGACATATGTATGTAGGAACGAGCATAGCCATTCATTTGCATTCTCAAACACTCAAACACTCAATGGGTGTGAGTGTGTGTATCTATGGTCTGGATGGTATCTGGATATCCGCTCTAGACCCGTGTTGTGGGATTCGAAATGGGCGTTCTATCCCGCCGTGTGGGTTCTCCATCGCCATACGTGCTCATTGCGCTCAACGTGACAAACGAAACTTCAATTCCGTAGAATGCCCCCAACCGTAGCACGATAAAGGCGCAAGAATCACAGCTACAGCATTTCATTTATATTGTTTGATATAAAAGTCTTTTGATTGATTTTACTCGCTTATCTGCTTTGTGAAGCGATTTCCATGAGAACACAGCAGAGAACGCACAAAGAAATAGCTATAGACATGGACGGGGGCAAAGGTTGAGGTAACTGGAGAAGCGACTGAGGTCAGCTGGGTTGAAAGGTAGAGCTGGCAGTTCAGCTTTTTTTCTAACATTTTCCAAAGGTTTCAGATAAATCTAAGCATGTTCAAGCTTTAAAGTATTGATAACTAATTCTGACTAGGTTCTAGCTCCGACAGCACTGCCTCCAGCTGACGGAAGACCATTTTAGCTCCCCAATTTGCATGACTCGCTGGCCGCGTTGTTCGAAACTCAGAAATCGATGAGGGGGGCCATGCTCTAGGAGGCATTAAAGAGTTACTCCTATTACAGGCCGAGATTCAATAAATTAACGTTTCTTGGAACTCGGCGGGTTCCGCTTAATGAGTCAGTCGTGGGTGGAGTCGACTTAGATCCGGTGCTAATGAAGCCATTCAATGGATGGAAGTTTAAGAAAAAGCTGACTGCATAACTCTCGGTCTTAGCGACCCTAAGCGCTGTGATTATGAGCCCGGGAACGAGATTTGTCATACGATAAATTGGACTGCTCACAGAGCTGTCTTTTGTTTCCGAATTCCCGACCCGCATGAAGGCGGTTGTTATTCAAATTTCGTTACCGCACCAGTCACGCTATTGCCCCATTTCGCAGAAGGCGCACGGTGTCCGGCAGCGCCTCAAATCACACATTCTACCGTAATCACAGGTAACACACCTACGAAGATACGATGGTATTTACTTCACGGGTAGGTTCTGGGTATAGACTAGCCTTATCTGCTCACAAAATATTATACAATACACATCGACGACAACTGATATCTTTCAGACTGTGTTGTTGTTTGTTGCCAATGTTTGTTTTCCATGAGCTGCCACGAGCTCCGCCAGTTTGGCCTGCCAGAGCCAACAACTGCGATAGCCAAGTTAAGAGGCGAAGAGGGTAAACAAACTTAAGGAATTGGTAAAAGTTACGAGCAAGCAGTGCGCCACAACAAATTTTGCGATGAATTCTTTTTTAATCAAACATTTAAAACTTTTTAATAAGTGCACGACTCGAAATGAAATAGAATAGCGCTCGAAAACTTTGGTCAGCGGGGGGCTCAGTTCTTCTCCACCTTCTCCAGGTGGCAGTGGCTTGCAGAACTTAGCAACACTGAGGAAAATACTTGTAAAGTTCTGAAACTTACTTAGGAGCAGGAGCTTTGCACTTTAGGATATGATCTTGAAGGGACTCTAATAGAGAGGTGTATCACCTGACCTTTCTTCCTGTGCATGACACCTGGAAAAACTTATTTTCGCCACGCTTTTCGCCTTAAAGACCACCAACTTTCATTTTGGCATATTTTTTTTATTTTCCTGGGCTTCGAAAGAAAACCCCCAAAAAATGTGAGGCGCATACGTACGTCACTTGAACTTTATGGGTGGGTGGCCGGAAAGGGGTTTACGGGCTTGTTTTGCTAAACGAACCGCGATGGAAACAAGGGCCAAAAACAAGCATTGAAATATTAATGGTCAACGTGAACTTCGCCATCAGGATTAAAGAGGGGGCTCTGGCCGGGGTGGCTGGGAAAAGCGGGTGGGCGGTCGGAAAATTGCGTGTTGAGCTGAAGTTTCCAGCTGTCAACTGCAGCTATGCAGTAAACACACCGCAAGCAGAGCTCCAGCTTCTCATATTGGGAAAAGAAATGCGAATGTTGAGATAGTTTTGTGTGTAAGGGAGAGGGGAATGGGGGATTTTCCCAGTTACAGATGAAACCTTTTCCTTTTCAGACGCCGACAACTTTGACTTTCCTGCGGTGTGAATAAACCTTGCTTCTCAAAAGCCAAGACAACGCAAAAATGTTGCAATAGTTCAAGTTTTTCATTCCGTTGCATATTTCTCCCACCCCCCAACCCCCCTGACGACAACAACAAAGTAAGAGGCAGCCATTGTGTGTGTGTATCAGTGTGTGTGTGTGTGTGCGCGTGTTTGTGGTGAAGTGCATGGGTATGTGTGAGCTTACCTGTTCATTGTGTGGGGAACGTATTTAAAATTGCAGCACAAACCACTTTAATGAAAAACGTCGACTGTGAATAAGACAACAAAAACACAAAAAACAACAACAATGATCAGTCGAGTTGCAAAAAGCTTTTTACAGTTGCAGGGCCTGTGCTTGGGGCGTGCGAGTGGGAGCGAGAGGCCACCTGTAATTATGTTGCAGGGGCAAGCAGGCTGGCTGGAAGAAGAAGAAGCGGCGGCTTCGACCAGGAGGCAGTTTGATAGACACGTGAGTAAATTGGTCGCTCTCCTGCCTCTCGCCTCCTCTCTCCGGCTCAAAAGCAAAAGTTCACTTTCGCTGAACTCTTCTTGCAATTGTCTTTTCCGTTTTCTGCGTTGGGGTGTACATATATGTGTGTGTAATGTGCGTGTGTGTTTGTTGTTGGGGAGACACACACGAATAACAACGAGAGTTGGACATGCAATCCAATTACCGTTAGAGCCAAAATGTCTCCCAGCAAATTGCAGTTTTTAGTGGCACGTAATATTTAATTAACATTGCAAATATACACACACACGAATTTCTCTTTGGCCCGCAGCAGTTCGGCTCTGTTTTTTGTAATATCTGATTTACGTTTCTTTTTTAAACGAAAGCGACGCCTTTAGTTTTTTGACACTTCTTAAGCAGCAACACGCTCGCACGCACACAGTCACGCTCCGGCTCTCACCGCCACAGCCAGTTTGGGCTCTCCCGCTACGGCGGCGCAGGTAACTCAGGTGACTCTCTCTTCCCTTCTCGCACACCAACACAGCGACGACGCAAACAGGTAGAAGGCACTCACACACACTCGACGTCGCAGCAACTGAAGCAGAAACGACTCCCCGCAGAAGACGCTTCTTTCCTTCGAACACAATTTTCACAAATCCACTAATAATCCGATCTTATTCAGCACTTTGGCCAATATCTTCACTTTGTGTGGTGTGAGACGGGCTTGTTGTGCGCCAATTAGAGTGCTACGCCAGCGCTTTTCAGAAAAAACAGAAAACGTATACTTGATATTCGCGACGCCGCAGCCGCTAACGCGAGCGCTCTGCTCAAAAGACGATCGTTGAATGAGCGTGAAGGAGAGCGAAGTTGCAATGATCGTGGGGAAACGCTGACTTCACTGTCGGCGTCAGCGTCGGCGTAGCGTTGGCGTTGGCGTTGGCGTTGGCGTCAGCGTTGGCGTTGGCGTTGGTCATTAATGGGCAGCGCTTCGCAGTTAGTTGCTTGTGCTGACCATTTTTAGCACTAGAAGCCGTTTTAACGGGATCCATTTGAAAAAGCCGCCAAAAAGCAACTACATTATATTTTGAGTTTTTAATTTTTAAGATTTTAAAAATGTAAAATTGTATATTATTTTATAATTATTTTAAAATAATAAATTTAAATATATTAAGCTATTTTGACAGCTCTATTGAAAGCTACGATAAAAGATGAAAGGGAAAGATCGCCATTTTCTACTTTCCCAAGCTCCGACTTATCACCATGACGTATAGAAAAACTCCGCTTTGTGAGTGTGGGAGTGTAATGCTCTATCATTATCACACTGTTCCGGATGCTCTGATATTATTAAAAAAAACGAACAATTTTTTCAGTGCTTATTATAATCAGCTCTGTTCACTCGTTTTTAATTTATCGTAGAGCGTTCCAGCATTTCCGCTCTGATAGATTTTGAAGTGCAAGTTCGGTGGAAAGTTTGATCATGAGCTGCTCAAAGTTTGTTGCAAGGAAACCACTTCTGGACTTCATCCGAGTAACTATGTTTTCAACCAATTGAACCACAGGATGGTACTACTGAGGCACAACTTTTAACCCCAACTAGTTGAGAACTTTAGAGTCAGCTTTCGTTCGTGTGGCGACTCAAAATGTTTCCTCTTTAATAGACGCTTTTACAGCTGCTCTGTTTTATTTAATAAACTTTTCGTCCCTGATTTACAGATTGCTCTTCTTGGATCCAATCCACCGGATTTTGAACTGCGGGCCCAAAGCTCTCGGGCCAAGAGGCAATCGATTTAATGCCGCGCCTGCTCGGCTTTCCATCCGGAAAACTCAAGTGCGCATTTGAATTTCAATCAGTCGACTGCAGCGAAATAAATAAGCCATCGATGACGAGGACCAAGAGGTCCTTCCGCCCTCCCTAGCTTCCTAGCGAAATAGTAAAGGAATAAGGATGTCCTAGTTGGGGGAAAAGGGGTTACAGTGGATATTTTTAATTTATAAAATAAATATTTTAGAGAAGGTTTGTAGAATGAATCTGAAATATAAAAATGTTATATCCAAAACTACTAGTTATTTCTCTGAGTGTTGCCACAGACTATCAATATGGCACGCATCGCCGCTAAAACTAAGTAGAAATTGCGGATTCCGAATCCGATTTGCCGCACTCACCGTTTATGATTCTGGTCAGCTTGGAGCGCCTGGTGGACGAGGGGCTCAGCATGCTCTCTCGCCTGCTGCCGCTGCCGCCGCTTCCCCCGTTGCCGCCTGCTGTGTGGTGTCCTGTGCCCGTTCCGCCACTGGACCCGGATCCGGCTGCCGAGTCACAGTAATTGACATTCAGCTGGGCCTGCGCCTGCGAGCCAAAGGAACAGCCCGTGGAGGTGGAGTAGAGGCTGCTGGCCGAGGGGCGTTTGCTGAAGGGGGAGGGACCACCTGCCACTGAGCCACCTGGCGCCGTGACGGCCAGCGAGGAGCGCGGCAGGTCGCTAAACACAATCTCGGCAAAGGAGTCGATGCTGGCGGAACGCTGAAGAGCACTGCTGTCCTTGCGCCTGAAAGGGGACAAGAAGTAACAAATAAGACACAGAAACCAAAGTCATGAAACACGATGAGAAAGTCAATGGATTATGCAGAGGACTCTGGGCAAGGGGGATGGTATTATGTGGGGAATAGTGCAAACTTGTAGAGTATCGTAATTACTTTACGCTGTCGGACATTTTAATGAGCTGCCCACAGACCATTAAGTGTCGCCGCGGTCACTGGCCGGCCTAGTTGCCCCATAATGTGGCCGTTTTTTATGGCCACGCCAGAGGAGAAAGCCGCTCTCCGGGGCAATACTATAGATGGAGTGGTTCTAAGACACAGTGGGAAATATAAATGTTATATAGTTGTAACAGTTCAGAGAAGTTTGTAGTTTTCTCTCAGTGTTTCACCAGCTGACGCTAATGTGGTTCTGGGGATAATGTTGACAAAGTCATGTATCTGGCCAAGAAGAGTATTTCTTCATTCAAGTCAAGCAGTTTCCCGCTTCTTGCCTCTTTTTCCGCACATTTCTTGCGTGGATGACTGGCACGCTTTTGCTTCTTCGTTTGCTTTTCCTGTTGCCCATGACTGGCCAAGTTTATGGCCTGCAAATCGAGGTAAGTGATGGAGCTGATGGGTCAAAGTAAACTGCAATTTACGGGCCACTTGGCGGCCTAGTAATGGATTAATTTGCCATCTGCTTGAGAGCTGGAACAGTGTCCGCGCCCAGAGAGTGGGAAAAACTGGGTGGCCATAACTTGCAGTTCATGATTCAACACTGAACTTTTGAGGAAAGTTTGTTGCGTTTGAGTTTTCCGCGGCGGTGCAGCATGTTTTGCTGTGTTTACAGCACCCTGAATTAATTTGCAAGCCGCACACACAAATTGAGTTGCCCCTCCCACGGCTTTTGCTCATTTACAGCATTTGCATAATCAGAGTCAAGTTGGGAAACTCGACCACATTAAGCACGCCCCAGCCTTGAACCAACTTTCTCTATGCAAACGTCACTCAACCAATTCGTCCTCCAATAAAGGCTCACATATTAATACCAGTGGGTTTGTGGCATGTCTGAACAACATGTCGTATGCGCAACATTTTCAATTAAAACCGCAAAAGCTGTCGGCAATCTCAACGCCCTCGTAAAGTTAATTTGAGCAAAAGAATCGAGGGGAAGCCGCATAGGATGCATTTGTAGACACACGCTAATTCAGTTAATCCGAAACCATAATAATCCGAAAGCAGCTCTTCCGAACTGAGTCTGTCTTCTACCCACGAGACAATTAAGCGAGTTTGCAATTAAACACATTCATAATTTGCCAACAGCTAAATACACTTAATCAACGCAAATTCAATCAAATTACGACGCTTTTAAGCGGCAAACGTAAGGCTTCCCCCCAGTCCTTGAGGAACCCTTTGAAAGTCATCCTGGTACTTTCCGTTCAATACTCGAAAAATTTCTTGTATAAGTTATAGTTAATAAAGTCTCTATATAGTCCCAATACTTCTTGTTAGCTGTTAAAAAATTGTAAAATAATTGTATTTTATCACGGACAAAGTTTTTTGTTTTCCTTATTTTTTAGAGTGCTTTCCACCCCTTACCGAAGTTTATTACAAAAGTTCTACTCGTCATCGTTGTTGATGGCTGATGTGGGAATGGGCGGCGGTGGGAGTGACTTGAGGGTCTTGGGGCGGGGATGTTGCTTGAAAGTGGAAACTGAAGAAACTCCCAAACCACAGACACATTTCAGGACAGGCGACTGGCGGCAAGCATAGACCCTAGTTGGCTCGACCTGGCTGTTGCGGCTTGTTGTCCTTGCCAGTTGTCAACCTCATTGTTGGCAGGCTGAAAATGCAGATGAGAGCCGACAGGCTACATATGCCGGTTCGGTCCTGTCCTCTTAACCGCCCGATATTGCAGCCTGTTTGGCAACAAACCTCAGGTAACTGCTTTGGCTGTCGATGGTAATGATCATTATTATTAACTTAGCCCCAGCACTTTAACTAACAGCCAACTGGCGGCAATAAGTCAAGAGCTCTGCCAAATAAACTTGGCCTGGGCCTGGTCCTGGGCTTCCCATGAAACTCAGAGCCAGAAAAATATATAAACAGCAGTGTCAGGTCTTCTGCCTGACAAGGTTGAATACATTCTGCAGGTGAAAGGTTTTCCCCACATGTCGGGCACACTTGGAAATGGAACTTTTAGAAAATTAAATAAAATATTTATTCAAATAGGTGCTAGCTGGATCTTTCTTAATAAAATTAAGGTAATACTTTAAGTAAGCCCCATAAAGATTTAAAGAAAATCTACATCCCATATCTAACACATTTTTGTTTAGTGTCAACCTTGCTCTATCCTGAGTGTCTTTCTCTGCCTGGCTGGTCTGTCATTTTGGCACCTTATTTACACTTCCCCAGAACCCAGCCCCCAGCGAGATGGGAGATTTCCAGGCAATGTGCTACGAACAGGTGACACACAATCCTTTATGGGTGTGGCAGTTGTTTGAATATTTGGTGCGTTGTTCGGATAAGTGGCGTGAAATTCTATAGAAATTTTCGTTCCGGGCATGACATGGCATGGAAGCCAGCTTAAAGCTCCTTCCAGAAAAACTGTCAACCTAGTGCGGGCTATCCTCCTAATAAGAGCTGGCTGTTGATTCGGATGTGGGTTGGCAGACTTAAAACAATTGACTGGGACATGGCTTGGTTTCGCCCCCAAAGTAATTGGATGTGAGCAGAAAGTGCATTGGGGACAGAAGAGAGCCGAATGACTCTGTGAATGAGTGCGGATCGATATGGCCTAGAGGGGAGGAGGAGCTGAACTGGGTCTCTGTTTTTGGCCTAGTCAAATGAGGCGTACATTAGGCCTAATGAGTGCCGCGCCAACTTTAGCCAGTGGATGCTTTCAGGGGCACAGCTGCTCTGTTTGTCTGTCGCTCATCATCAAGAGTTTCCATTCGCATTTTCCGACCTTTTATGCGGATCACACACACACTGCCACACACACCCGCACCCGCTAGCACGCACAGAACCCCCCCCCTTTGAAAGACACAAAGTAAAACTGAAAATAAATCAGAAACAGAATGGCGGCCATGCCACACAAATTGATGTTGACATCCAAAACGATGGGACTTGGCTGAGGCTTTTAGGCCAACTTTATTTTTGCCTTTTTTCATTCAGAGCGGCGGAGCAGCATGCAATTTATAAAATTTTACAGTACATAACCTGCTTGCCGCGCCCCACCTCCCACACACACAAGCGAGCTAATGAGTTTTGTCATTGTATTTGTATTTTCACAACTGACTTTGTGGCAGCATGGGCGGCTGAGGAGGTGGCGGGCGCACATGACGTATGCGCAATTTCATTTATGGTTCGTTTGCTCGAACTTCGAGTGGCATCTTGTTGTCTTAGCTAGTTTAGTGGCTGCCACAGGAGCAGCGACGACTCGGCGACAAGACGCACAAAACTTTATCCCCAACATCAGAGTGGCAACTCGGTGGCAGGACACTGTTTTATTGGCTACGCTTCGTGTCTTCTAGCCGCCCACTTTTTGCACCTCTTAGTCATTGCACTTAGGGGTATATTCGGTTTTTCAAGAGTACTTCAATGTATTTTTTCCTAAAGAGTCCTGAAAATGTTTGATTTTTATTGGCAACTGCCAGCAACCAATTAATATCCTTGTACACGATTCTTGAATGGTTAGAAACACCGGGTATCCTTCGGTCTGGCCATTCGATTCAAGTGCTCCCTCCTTAAGCTCAGAGTTTGGAATCTTCGCATCCTGTGCTTCCTTCGGTTGCTGTTGACTCATGAATAATGCATTCACAATTAAGCCAGTGAGGTCGGGAAAAAGAAACCCCAACTAGGACCCTAACTGGGTAGCAGTTTTCACTTCGCTCCATCCTTGGCTGGGCTTTGCACTTATTATTATGCGCATTGCTGCCTTCCATTCCACTGTTGTTGCTCTTGCCATTTGCGTTGTTTTACTTGCGTACAACCTCGTTGGCTCTAAATTTAGCAACGCAACGCAACGCAACACAAACACAACAGCAACAGAAGCAGCAGCAGCAGGACAACCAAACAACAACGACGGCAATAACCCGCCCCGAAATGGGACTCCTTTTGTTTCAGTTTTCGGTTTTTGCATTTTAAAATATCAAAGTTTAAACACATAAAACAGCGCGCTGGGATCTGGGATCTGCACGGCGAAAAAAAGTGTATCGCTGTTTGGATTGTCTGGCTTTAATAGTTCCTAGAGGAATAAATTTGTTGAAACAGTAATATCATTTCTATAAATATTTGATTTTATTGGATACGCTTAATTGAGTTTGTATTTCTATTTCTATTTGTGTGGCCCTGTGTCCAGCCATCCTGCTGAGAGCGAGAGACTAGTAGTTGCAATCAGTGGCCGGGATGGGGCGAAGTGGGTAGAAGGGCCTGGGCAGGTCCTTCTGTACCTCCTGCGGCATGTTTGCCAAAATGATTTTACACTCTCGACCATGGTCACTGGCAAGTGGTCTGCTCTGAAGTGGACGAGCACAGTTCAAGGCATAATCTTTCCGCTCGTAAATTGCTTACACCCGTCAGGGACATGTGGCCCCGGAATGTGATATTGCCCGATTTGGGCTAAGCTCTTATAAACGATGTCCGAACTATTTCCGGAAAATGTGTTTACATAATTAATCAGGACATGTTCGATAAATCGGTTCATGTGCATTTGGGATTAACAAGCTAAAATTAGCAGGATAAATTCGTCCTGAATCTCAGCTCAATTATTCACCAATATCCGACCAAACAAATGCGGTTAACTATTCTATCATGCATTTTTAAATTGGTTACTTTTTTAAGCTCCCAACTTACTCCTCGCCCAACAAACTTTAATCCTGGCACCTGCCAGACCGCCAGCTGTGGTTTGATTTGTGCATTTTATCCTTTGGAGGGTCTGACGTTAATTAAGAAAACATCGAGAGGAGCCCGGGGCGGGGCGGATTAATCCTGGCTGCCACTGCATGTGTCTCCATTAGCCCGCCGTGAACCGTAACGAATGAAGACAAATGCCGCACTCGACCGCAGGGCAACCTGCTCGCCTGTCATCACCTCGCCCGTCCTCTTCTCCATCGTCTCATCCTGCCTGCTCCTCTCCGTCCGTCCATGTCCGTAAGTGCGTCCAACCTCATATGAGCAACCATTAGGTGTCCGACGTAGAGACACATGACCGAGATCAGCTTACCAGCTTGGGGGCGTAAATGAAATTAGCTAATTGCACCAGCTCGCCGCCAGTCAAGGTGAAAGTTGACAGGACAGACACAGTGTCCACGCATGCAAAAGGATGCAGGACGAGAAAAGGGACACTAATCATACAAAGTTAATAATTATTCTTTAAATAAATAGGTAATAAAATGATACTCATAAGAGTGTTATGCTCAGAAGCCATTCTTTCAGATAAACTTTGCATAAAAATAAAAAAGAATATCCCTTTTTTGTCTGTGTACTTTGAGTGCCATGGGATATTGTAAATTACGCATACGCACCGTTCCCAGGACAGACGACGCGGCGCCTCCTCGCCCAGACCCAGGCCCAGACCGAGGCCCAGACTATGTACCACGTTGTCACCTGCCGGCGGAGGCTGCAGGCTTGACCTGCCAGCCAGGGCGGTTGATTGATGCAGCAATTTGGCCAGCCGTGTGAAGGTCGTACTCGATCCGGAGCCGGATGCCTCGGCCAGCGGTACTTCGTGGAGGGTGGGGTCACGAGACAGTGGTGTGGATGACTCAGAGGAGGCGGCGGCTCTCTTCCTCGCTGCCAGCCGATAGGCACGCGCTGCCACAACATGTGGGGCGGGGATCCTGTCAATGGAGTTCAATAAAATTCATAGAGATTAATGAATGGAATACATCATAAACGAGAGCTAAGTTTGGGAATGGTATCAAAATACACAAAAGGAATTCTTATAGAATTCTTCTTAAAGGTTAGGGTATTAAGATATTCTGTTTAAGAATG
This sequence comes from Drosophila ananassae, assembly GCF_017639315.1. Classification (NCBI taxonomy): domain Eukaryota; kingdom Metazoa; phylum Arthropoda; class Insecta; order Diptera; family Drosophilidae; genus Drosophila; species Drosophila ananassae. Next base: position 8,209,812 of record NC_057927.1, read on the forward strand.
AGATAAATATTATCAAAGATATAGACATCAAGCCGCAAAAAATTCACCTCAGAAGTAGGGAGCCGTCGGCGTGGCATTCAAAGTCGTCGGACAATTGGAACAGTGAGCTGTCCCCCAGGTGCTGCATGTGTTGGAGGTGGGCATGCTGCTGTTGCAAGTGCTGCTGATGGTGGGCGTGGTGATGGTGGTGTGAGGCCTGGTGGTGGTGCGGAGTGCTGCCCGAGGACTTGCGCCTATACACCAAATTGCTATCGTCCTTTGGCAGATTCAGCGATTTCACCATCAGGGTATTATTGTTGTTAGCCAAATGCGAGTTATTATTGTTGTTGTTGCTAGAGGCATTGTTGCCGCCACTGATGCCGCTGCCGACGCCGCCTCCACTGCCGCTGCTGTGGTTAGTGCCACGCGTCAGCAGAGATGACCACCGATGGCCACTGGCGCTGCCGCTGCGGCTCTTGCTGCCCAGCAGCCGCTCTTCTGTGTGGGCGAATGGAAAATTGGCAGGAAAACAAGTTAGACCGAAAGTGGAAAATAGAGTACGGCACCAGTCCATGCGTTAGTTTCTGCGTAAAATGCACTTTCATTATATTAATCATAACTCGTGCTGAAATGCTGTCAAAAGTTTTTAATTACATGTTCTGCTGCCACAACATGTTATGCCCACACACTGCCTCGTGGCGGTGAAAATGGTCAGAAAAAGCAATATCAGTGCTTTGCAATTTCAGTGACTTTCCTGAAAGAGTGGCCTATTCAAAGGATTCACAATAACAAAGGATAAAAAATAGCCTCCAGCTACGATTGGGGAGAATTGTAATCAATATAATATAAGTTTGGTTTCAATCTGTTACCTTGTGGGAGGAATTTCTGCTAATGTTTTCCAAGAATTATTTTATGAAATTCATGGCCTACAGATACTATTGCACTTAACATGGAATATCCTAGTTGGTCCATTAGTAAGGATTTTATGATGAAATGGACGATTCCATCAAAATTTCAATTTTGTAATAATTTTAATCAATAATTTTAATCAATGAATTGCAATATGAATTTGGATTCTATCAGTTACCTGGTGGGAAGAATTTCAGGTAAGGTATTCCAAGAATTATTTATCAAAATTCATGGCCTACTCTACTCTACTCTACACATAAAATAGTGTGTCCTGGCTGGTCCATCAGTAAGGATTTTAAGATGAAATGGACTATTCCATGAAATTTCAATTTGCAATTATTCTGGCAAAAAACGATCCTTAATAAAATTTAAACTGATATATTTTGTTGTGTGAATGGATTCAAGCGAAAGGATGTTTGGCCTTTTATCTCACAGCCTTGACCCAGTTCTGGGCCAAGTGGCTATAAATCAATCGTATTCACTTTGACCCGAGCCAAGCTCGAAATGTTATCTCAATTAAAATGTTTTATTCTCTACGCACCAGTACAGTGGTGGGCACAACATTAGTTTTGGCAAAAAGGATAACATAAACAAATACAACCCATTTACGCATCGACTGTTTAAAATTCAATAAAATATAAAATAGTATAGTACGCACCCAATTGAAATGTCTGCTTATCCGTGTGCAGCGAGACGACCGGAAGTCCTGGCACAATAATGGCGGGCAGTGTCCGCGACCGTAACAATGGCGGCGGCAGCTTGCGGCTGCCCGTGCGCGATTGCGACCCGGACCCGCCACCGCCGCCAGCCCCACCAGCGGCGGCGCCACTCTGCTGGGCCCTAAAAAAGAAACGGAAAGGAGATACACAGAAATGAGAAAATGAGAAGTGAGGAAAGGATTACGTCTGAGGAGGAAAGAAAGTGACAATAATAAGTTAATGCTATTATTTATTAAGTGCGACGAGTGGGGAGTGGCAAGTAATGCAATTATTTTCTGCTCTTCATGCCATTTCCGTTTCATTTGCATGTGCCACCAGGTTGCATGCCCCATCCACCAAACCTTACAGTCTTCTCCTGCCATTATTTAAAGCTGAAAATTTCTGTTCAACTGGAACTGACATAATAAAAGCCATCTAACCGCACAATATTTATTTTATTCCATTTTAATATCCTCAAAATTAATCAAACCTTTTACAGTTTCAATTATGCAGTTGTTGGGGCGACAAAAGCTTTCAATTTAATGCCATAGAATCCTTAATTTGATGCACTGCGTCCGGGGAGAGTGTCACTGTCAGCTGTCGATTTGCGCATTTTTTGCCCTCGCCAGTGAATTTCATTTGATTGTTGTGTGGAAATTATTCTCAACACCTCTCAGGCTCGGCACAATGGCCCCCCCAACACACACTCGACAGGATTCACATCCGCTGACGCCGACAGCTGCCGCCTCCTCCCCCCCAGGCCCTCTCAATTGCAGCAGCCTGATGTGTGATTGAATTCCTGGCACTCAAACTGGATGTTCCCAACTCGACGCCTACGCCAGATGTGTTCCGGCCCAGGACCTAGAACAGTCCTGTCCTGCCAATTGTCAACCAGATGGGCTCAACCCCATCCACTCACATGGACTGCACGCAATATATCCGTATGCAAAAAGGACAAAAAATAGGAATCACAAAATCAAAAAAAAATTGAAAACTTTTTATTTGATTTATTTGTGACTTTGACATTTTGCCAAGGCGCCCGAATATCTGCCAGAGTCCTAACAAGTCGCCTGCAATATTGATGATGATAGCAGAGCCCTGCCAAACGAACAGAAATCAGCAAAACTTTTTCCCACCCAGAGGCATTTACAAGAGATCCCGGCATGGAACACACAACACATTCAATTGCTCCCTGCCAAGGATACTCAAAAACAAAAAATAAGCACACACTGCACCCGCACTTTAGTCGCAATTTCTCCGTTTCAGAGTCGAACTGCAGCAAAAGTTACAGCAACAGCCAAGGAATCATGTAAGCAATTTATCTGCGTCCTTGCAGGATGAGTAGCGAGAGGCAGCAGGGCGGGGATGTGGCAACATCAGCGGACGTCTTGGGAAAACATGCGAAATTGTTGAAGAGTCCAAAAAGAGCAACACAGCACAATGCCCACACATAATAAATAAGGAGAAAATTACATAATGCTTCGGCGGAATATTGTAAAGTAAAATTTAAAAGTAAAGCTTTTAAAAGGACCCAAGCCGCCGCTATTGTTCTTTTTTCGTCAGGAGACACACTAGAAGAAATTTTAGTTGAAATTTATAAAGATGATAATATGAAAGGTTTCCCTAGGTTTCTAATCCTTTGCGAATAGGGAGCTGACTTATTAAGAGACACTTTGAAAATAGAATTTTCAGAGTTTTACCTTCCTGTGATTAGAAATTTCAATGTTCATACCACTTTCTAATCACTCTAGTTTTATGTTCAGACCACTCTCTAAATGCTTTAGTTTTCGAAAATTAAATAAACCAATTTTAGTCATATTTTATTTCTCTCTATGAAACAGCTTTCGGTTTGAGGTCTCCCGCCAGGCACTCTCAAGAGCTTTTGGGGCACAAAGGAGCACACACAATGCCACAGCACCCACTAAAGGCAAGCTGTTACAGGTCACAGCAGGAGGGCCAAAGCCAAAGGGTTTAGGGGGTGTGCCAAAGGGCGCGGGATCTGGCACAGCCCACTCACATAACTCAAAGCGGATCTACATAATTGACGTGAAATACTCGTAACCGTAAATCGTACATTACTCACAGTGAGGCGGTGGGGCTGGTGTCTCGGAAAAAAGGTTAACATGTTGGCAGAACTGCCGTGAAAAGTGTTTTAGGATGAGGCCTGCATAAAATTTTACACCTCCTCTGATAATGGAGTCATATGCGACGGAAGGTGTTATTTAATGAGCAGCCCGGCAGCCGGAAGTGTTACCATAAAACGGGTTAATGCCAAAGAGATCAAAAGGATATGAAACGCTATACTGCTGGTAACAGTTCCTGTATCCCGGTGTCGAGGGCTCGATTACCACTCTCGGCTCGGACATTCTCGGCTCAGATAATTTGTGATTCAATTACTGCCGCAGAACACGATTATATCTTCTCCCATTTGCATAGCCCAATTAGGTATTCCTGTCGGTACCCAAGGACACCACCGGACAGGACAAAACTGGACCTAATGAAGAAGTTTCTGGGGGGACCGCATCAGCATAAACATCGGTATTTCGGCTTATATTAACAACGGGCCTGAGCCTCAGCAAAAAAGGCCAACTAAGCCGAAAGGCTTTGCCAAATTACCCATACGCAGTGTGTGCGCCCTGTAATCCGGCATGTGTGTGTGTGAGACGTGTAATTGCATTTGGCGCTGTGTTTACATGTGCGTGCATAATTAGAGTGTATGTTGTTCGTGTAATCAAATCATCAGATGCCTCCTCTATGCCTCTCCTTTCCCCAGAGGACGCCTTTCAATGGGTTAAAGGATAACCGAACTCGGAGACAAGTGAGTGAACTTTAAACGAGAGAGCCTAGAGCCTTGAAAAGGACAACCCCTCATCCCCGGAAACGGATGGCTCGTGCCTAATTGAGTTTGAAGCTTCCCGTTTTTTTCCCGCCGATGTGCCTTGCCGAGTCCTTGCTTCAGCAAATGTTGAGCATGCGAAAGTATTTCCATTACGTTGCTGCAGAAGAGCGAAAAAATTGTTTAAAATTTCCTTTTCCACTGCTTGAAAGGATGCGAGCTGAGCAGAAGGATACATGAAGCGTAGCAGTGCAATAAACTGCGATAAAGACCAGCATTGCGGAGAATCTCTCTAACGAGCTGCTTTCGAAGTGCCTTCCCGGCAAACAAATGAGCAATACCTGGCAGGACGTGCATGGGAATTGAGACTGCCACCTGGCCCCGCCCTCTGCCTCACGCCCACTTGAAGACTCCAGACTTGAGACTGGTACGGGGCCAAGTGCCACGCGCTATTTATCAGAAACTTTGAGGGTCCTTCGCACTATGCACCCACCCGATGGCTGGCAAATTGAAAGTGCACTGCCAAGACTGGCTAAAATAAATGCAGAACCGAAAGGAGACGAACATTTTTCATTCATTTCCGCAGCAAGTGCTGCCATTTTCAAATAGCTGCGATTTTTTGAGGCTTCAAAATTGGATGCAATGGCAGAGAGCAGTGGGATTCCTGGGAATTTCAAATGGGACAGATGCAGAGGTTGAGTGCTCTGAAATGGGTTTCCCCTTAAAACGTTTATTGAATATATTTGGCATTCAATTTAAGAGGTATTTAATACAGGTTTTACTTTTAAAGATGCACTTGAAAGATGTCATTCTCAAAATTAAATAGGTTTAGTATTTATGTTGTTTGTAGACATTGTAGAAAACTATTGGCTCCTGTTTGGTTATTCGTCGTCAAGCAAATCGCTTTTGATTGCTGCCCAATCCAGTTTCAATTCGGCGTTCAAACAGACTGTTAATACTGTTTGCCTTGGGCTGACTGGCAAATCCTGGCAAATCCTAGCTCCCCATCCCCATCCCATCCATCCTTAAAAATCCCCAATGTATCATCCGCCCCCCGTGGCGGTTAAGTAATAGCAAACATTCGACTTACTGACGCTCCTTGCGCTGCTGCCGCTTCTTCTTGAACACTTTCCTGACGCGCAGCAGGAGAAAGGCGGCCCGATCCACCGACAGAGTGGTGCCGCTCTTCTTCGCCGGACCCGCTGCAGTCTCCTCCATGATGATGCTCCTCTCTACTGGTAGTTGGTAGCTGCTCCTTTGTCTGCTGCTGTTAGTGGCAGGTTATTTTGCCGCCAACAACTTTTGCTGGCAGCGCTGGCATTTGTATGCTGGCTGCGTAGTCCTTTGGCGAATCCTTTCTGCCTTGTCTGCCGTGCCTGCTGCCTTCTGCGATGACGATGACGATGCTGTTCTCGCCTCGAGGATTCGTGTTATACTCGCTCTAGTTATACTCTCACTATCACCAAAGACGGAACATGGTTATAGCTATGCGCGCACACGCGTAGATTTACATATCCTGGCAGGACCTGCACGTGTTTCCCAGCTGCCTCGTTTGTTTGCCTGACAATTGCGTGCCAAGAAGCAAATACTCGTAATATGTACTTCTGCTTACTTGTATAGCCCGGCTATGTCCTGTACACAACATCCTTCCTCACAACATTACACCCAAGCCAACACACTACCACACTCACTCACGCTGGCTATATGCATTCATATGATATTGTTTTATTTATGATCTGATGTTATTGCTGCTTAGGTAAGTTGAGAATTTCTTGGCGTTTTACGCATTTCCATAAACGAATCTCCCCATAAGCCATAAGTGGAACGAGGAGAGGGATAAACCCAAGGACATTTGTCTTGCCACCTTCTTGCTTTTATTTTATGTCAAATAAAAATTTAAATTCATGTGGCTGCCAGGATGTGTCAGGACTTTAACCGAATGCGACATTGTGGAATAAGCGAGAATCGGGAAAAATGGGTAAAAGAAAAGTGTCTTCGCTTTCGGTCACTTGAGTGGGAGTCCTTTGAGCCGAGTTAGCTGGAGGATTTCATCAGCATTCTCATTGTCAGCTTCATTATCATAATCGTACCTTTTTCCAGATCAATTACGGATTAACTGTCAGGTTTATTGGCGTGCAAAAGGGGAAAGGTAATCCCCGGAATCCCCAAGAATGTAACCAGAATAAAGTTGAATGTCTTGACGATTCGGCACCACCCACTTTCCCCCACCCTGCCACCTGCCACTTGCCACCAAGTTTTCCACCTGCTGTCACAGACTGACTTCTAAGTGAGCTTGAGTGGATTTTGAAAACATTTTCAGCACTCACACACCCTCGAACTCGAACGCGCACATCCTCTGTGTGCGACAGTTTCCTTGATAAAGGATAAGAAATTGCTTTGCAACCGAAAACCCGAGTCGAGCCGAGACTTGAGGGACATGCCACAAAAGCGTCTTAGCGCTGCTCGACAGTTAACTTAATATTGACTTATTTGCTTGGCCGCAATCGAAAACTATTTACGAGCTGCGCGGCGATAGCCATGTCCTTGGAGCTGACAATAACTCTCCGCTGGTAGATCATAATGAAGCCTTATTTGGGTCAGACCCGGACCCGGACTAGGATAGCCTGGTCATCTGTATTCCTGATGGGACTGATACGACTGACATAATTACTGCAAAATGCTGCTTGTGCAGAAACCTCTAATCGAATGGATTCGAGTCGAACAGAAACTGAAACGGAGCCATTACTCGTTTGATGAGGGCAACGAAGCAATTATTTCTTGATTTGATAATCACAGCCGGAAGCTGTCAAGTGCAGATGGATGTCAGGCTCCTGTGAGCAGGACTAGAGAGACAAGCAGGACTTGGTGTAGGAAAATACAGGAGCTGGCTGGCAACGAGGGAAAAATTAATTAAATCGGCGAATAACTAAACCTGTTTTCATGTTCTTTTAATGAATTAGTTTATAATTATTTATATATGTGGGCTACCGTTTACTGTATTGCCACTATTTTTATGCTTTAATCTTCAAAAGATTTAATAATTGGATTTAATTCTTCAAAATGCATAAAATAATAAACGTTTATACTCGCATTTATATAAACATAAATCGTAATGCAATTTAGCAAACTAATTGCCCGTGAATTCTCAATAAATCCTTTGCAATCGAAAACTAAAACGTAGTTTTTAGCTTTTTAAATTATAATTCGTAATCCAATAATGCTCGCTGTTTGGCCAACAAAGTATTTGCAAACAAACCTAAACTGAAAACCAAACTGCCGCCGGGCTATGAATGTTTTAATCTGGTTCTGTCCAAAGTCAAGGGGTGATAGGTGGATTAATTTCCGAAATGTTTTGCACGTCCCGTGCCTCCCGGGCGTTGCTAAATGCAATTGACGCTAGCTTTTGGATGGCTAGGTGGAGAGGCCCGCCCGGCATCGAGTTAATTGAATGTCATGCCAAGCTCTGCTGCGAATCGGACGAGCCTGTGCCCACGTGGCCTCCGACTTTGCAAGTCATTTCCGGCGCGCCCGTGGCATCGAGCTATGTAGTTGCTTGGCTGGCGCAATTTGACTTTAAAGTCAATCATTTTACGCTCGCTTGGCCGGACGATGAGCGACACATCCTGGGCAGGTGGACCAGGGCAGAGCGACCACAACCACACGGCTGGTGGGATGTCACTTGCAACGGTTCCGCTGCTGATTTATTCGCCATTATGCTGCTACGTGACCGGCTGCTTTCCCTTCCAGAGAAGGTGCCGAGTCCTGGAGTCTAGCAGTGCTTAGCCGTTTTCAGCAAGGATGCCATAATTAAATAACAATTTGCCAGCTAACATTGAAAGGGCGGTGGGTAGCCAATAGCAGCTCATATCAGGACACCCAACGGACATTCGCACATGTGCGTGGGCAGGAACAGGGCTGGCACTGGGGCGAGGGGAGACCGAACAGGAGCATTAAGCGCCGCGTCCTGCCACCAAGTGGCAAACATAAAACGAACGCGACCAACTCCCTTTATGGGCCAACATTTCCAAGACCTTTCGCCTTTGCACTTTTCCTTTGCATAATTCTTTTTACATACTATCCGAGCTCAGAAGCAAACATGTTTAAAGAACAAATATAATTTGGGGTAAAAAAAAAAAGGTTCCCAAAATAAAAAGTTTATATTAGTTAGAAAGAATAATAATTGTAAACTGCTTTTCTGATAGTTAACTTGATTGCCTCTAAGCTGCTTTAACTTTAAGCCTTATTGTCTTGACCCAGACTGTTTCAGCCAAATTTGTTTTCCATTTAGCGTCCAGCTGGTCCAGACATCTCTCCAGAGAGGGCGAGGCAGGGCGGCGGAAATGAGTGCAAATTTATGCAGAAAGTAATTAAAAGTACCGTTGTCCGGCTACACTTCCTGCCCCTGATTCAGCCCGCCCAGTATGAGGGGCGTGGCAGGCATTGTAAAGGAGCTTTGAGATCTTTTTAACGATTTGTTTGCGCTCATAAAAGTAAAATTTAATGAAGTTGCAGCATAAAAGGCGCATAAGCACGAGCCAAGTGGCTCACTGACCTTTGTCCTTTGTAGGGGACTGCCCTTTGCCACCATTCCTACTGTCCGGGTCCCCTAAGTGGTTCCGTTGAGTGTTTGTCTCTGTCTTAATTACTCGGCTTTCGTCTCATTGTCCGCCGGCCAGGAAGGCAAACACCAAAACACCTCAAGCTAACGAGCTGCTCGGCTTTAGCTTCTGCCTGCCACACCTGGTGGCACTGGACCCTGCCCTGCCCTCCCAGTGGGGCAGCGAAAGGCGCAATCAATTTCCTTTCAACACCGCATACAACAGCAGCCGCAGGACCGCCACCTGCTGGGGTCCGCCCACCTAATTTAAAGGACTAATTGTCAACAAGCGGCTGTGGTGATTCGAACGTATATATTTATCGGTTGAGTGTGGATTGATCTAATTGGGATTTGGGAGAAGCACATTTGAGGCTTAGGTGAGGAATTATGTGTGTAATCTAACAGATTAGGCCTTCAATTTGTTAGATAAAGACTAATCAGATTGATGTTTCATTTCCATAAAAAAATACAATTTAAATCCCCTGAAAAGATGAGGACATTTGCTGGCATCGGGAAGGTATTTCCATAGAAGCTATACACATTTTATTCTTAATTACCTAAAGTATCAATCAAAACACCTGGGATTACTTGAACTTATCAGATTCTTACTTGAAACCAACTTGGGAATTATTTTGACGTGGAATAAAGATCAAAATTTAAAGCTTAAAGTAAAATCTGCTGCTCTGTAAGCAGATATTTGGAAAAATCTCATCAATGACTCATCCATCCATCACGTAATTTTCTGTTAATTTTCCTCAGACCTCAGCTCAGAGCTCAGCTGATCGAATTTCGAGAAGCCTTTGGCCTCGAAAGCAGACAGACTGACATGGAATATGAGTGGCTTCATCGGCAGGACCTCTGTCTGGTGCTTTATCTGAGGCAAACACCCTCGATACACCTAGACAGAAGTGGCCTGCGAAGCTCATTGTTTTCCGTAGAGAGGCTCCCGGCAGAGTGACATACATCTTAGACAACTCCGGTCCCTGCTGACCTGCCAGGATGCTACAGAATGCCACTTTTGGTTGCTTGTCTGTCATTGTCTGGCCGTATCAAGTCAGTTGCCACTCAGCGTACGGCCTTATCGCCTCATCTCGCCACGGGCCGCAGTATTAGAACCTGAGTACTATTTTGCAGCGGCAAGTGCCGGGCTAACAAAAGCCGTTAAGACAAAGCACACGCCAAAAACGAGCGACAGGGCGAGCGTAAGTAATGCGGCTAAAATGCGACATGTTAACAAGGCGGCGACGCCTTAAGAGGATTGCGATTGCCGAGGGGCTTTAATTTTGCGAGGGGTGTGAGGGTCTGCCTCAGGTTCCCTGTATTTATAAACTTTACATCCAATGAAACTAACCAGAAAAATGGACCTGACGGGGAGTCGTAGCCGGGAGGCAGACAACGGGGCGTATGAGCGTTATTTTCATTCAGGCGTCCAGCCATGAAAATGCCAGCCTTGAAGTGTATGTGAGTGTGCCAGCTTGCCAGGATGTTTGTGTTAGTGCCTTTCGTCTGACTTGGCCGGCATTTATGGTTCAAGTTGGCAAGTTTTGTTTTCTTTAGCTTTACTCATTCCACTTGATGTTTTTGTTTAGTGGAAATTGTAGGCCGCCCATTGACTGGCGCACAAACACCAAGCGGAGGCAGTAGTTTTATAGCTTTCGGGCACAGGACAGAGGACAGAGGACGGAGGATAGAGGACACAGGACAATCGGCAGGACAAACAGCTCTCATTCAGAGGGCGGGGATAAAAAAGCGAGCAAAGGTTGCACAGATTTCATGCCTCGTTGCATGCAGCTGGCGAAAAATAAACAAAACAAATTTGAAGCCAAATAGCGGACACAGTACAGTAAAAACTGGCTAAAATAGTTTTCTATCGGTTATCTGAAAAAGAAAGTATAAGTAAAATTTTCCTTAAAGTTTCAGGAAATTAAGAAGTAAAGCGAAGGGAAGCCAGTTTAAGTAGAACAGACAAGAGAACCCTTCCAATAAATTCCCCAGAAACTCGATTAACATATTTCCTTGAACTTGGAGCATTTATTATTCCCCAGGTTCGAGTCCTTAAACTCCTTGACAAGTTTTGTCGAAATAAATTCTCTTGCTGGAACTTTTACTGTCTGTTCTATTTTATATGTTTTTGAGAAGGGAGGCGCCGGCATACATGTGTGCGATGTGACGGCGGATGTGAATGAGGCTGGAGACTGGAGACTGGGCTGTGGGTAGTGGGTACTTGGATCTGAGAACCGAGTGACAACCAGGCCAGGACACGCCCGTGCTAGGGCCCCTTAAACCCAACCATTGGGGCCTTGAAAAATTACAAGCTTTTAAATTGAAATTTCAGACTGCAAGCACCGACAACATGAAAGCAGGACACGAACGCGGACACGCTTCGTTGTTTATTATTTGTGGCTTTATTATTCTGGGCACTGTTCTGGCCCGGGACTCGGGACCTGGGACTCGGGGCCCGGGGCAATATTTTGCTTGTTCCATTCGCTTTTTATTCTATTTTTCTGGCTTTTCGCTGGCAACAATTTGCCGCGGCTAATCAACAAATGAATTGCCGTAACATGTTACAAGAGCACATTGCGTATAGCACGATGGGCAACTCCCATTTCCATTATCCCTGGGCCCTGTGCAATTTAAAATTATAGGGCAGAAGCTCCATTGTGAGTCCTGTAATGTTGCCACTGCAGGAGGGATATAATTAGCCGGGATCAGAATGATGTCTGCCCGTGGCAAGACTGACAATTTGACCTCACTTACTGGGCATCGGGGCGGGGTCGAAAGTGGTGTGCTGGGTCACTAGAGTGATTAGGCGATTGATGAATGCCAAGCATTTTGGGGTTAAGCTCTTGTCGCTCTCGACCCTCTGTCAAAAGTGTTAATTGACAGACTAATTGAATCAGCCGCAAAGCCATTTGGAAATGGAATTTGAGATAAACACAATTAATGTTTTACTTCAAGCCGCCCAGGACCCTTCGAGTGGCAATAACGAAAAGGCAAAGATAAACACAAACACAAAATTTCCATTTCGAGGACAGACCAGAAAACGCCTGAGTTGGCATAATTGTGAAATTAGAGAGAGAGCCCAGGCAGGATTATGTTTACATATCCTCGCACTACGAGGAGTGCATTTTCGAAACTCAATTTGCCAGCAAATCAAATTCGATTTTTAGTCCGTCCCAGTCCCCCCCCATTGAGTGAGCCCAAAAAATTAATTACTTTCGTAATGGATTTTATCAAAGTTCCCCGGCACACACCTAGTTCGAACGAGTACGGGTATTTATGCTAAATACTAAATACCAATTTGTCCAAAGATACAGCTCGTAAATACTGGCCATTTTTGCCATTTTGGGTGAAAAAATAGGAGCGGTTCACGGAGCCGACACGTGCGGTTGCGTGTTGATTGGCATTGTCGGTCAAAAGCCCGTTTCTACTTTTTTCTGGCTTAAAGGCAAATTGGCAAGCCGGCAACAGAAACGGCGGATAGACAACAGACAGTTCCCGGAAAAAAAATGATTGGGGAAATCCCCTCAAAGGCAAATACCAAAACACGTGAGATAGATAAACCAGATTGGGCCAGGCCAGAAGGCAAGACGCCCAAAATAAACCGAATTCGCGCTTCGGTAAACAAATCCCAACATTAAAGCTGTAAGTACTCCCAAAAAAAAACGAAAAACCACAAAAATGACAGACGTACAGATTTTTCCCATACAGAGGGGGCAACAAAAGGAAACCCAATAGACAAACATTTTGGTGTCGGAGTTGGCCAAATATTGACAGGGCCATGTGCGAAGTTGGCGGGCCCAGGGTGGAGGGACGGCGCCAGGCCTAAACGACCTACAAATGTAATTTCCCTATGAGCAAATCCACCATCGCTTATACAACCAAATCGATGCCAGGACTACCATGCACAAGAAAAAAAAAAGAGACAATAAATTTAAACAAGATAATTTAAACAAGAGGTATTGTAAGTTGTAAGTTAGGTCTTTAAAGATTAAAGTGGGAAGAGTGGTTTTAAAAAATGTTCAAATCTAGGAAGAACTTGGAAAGGAAAAAGAGTATTGTATGGTATTATTTTCCTGTGTAGACAAAAAACCATTCCAAAATCCAAATAGATACACAAATCACCCACAAAATAAAATAAAGCAAGGCAAACGGAACATATTCGATAGGAGAATACATCAAAGACAACTAGAGTGGAGGAGGAATGCGAATAGAGAGAGAAGAAAAGACAATTACGTTCAATTTGAGGCTCAAGGACTTGCCAGGGACCAGCCAACCAGCCAACCCACCACCCATCCTCTTTATTTTGGGAAACAACTAAAAATAATGAAATCGAAACTAATTGTAATCTATAGCCATGCAAGTCGCAGTCAGTTCGAACGAGATCAGACCAAAGGGCATTGAATTGCCCCTGAACGTGTATATATTTAAACATCTATATATACGGAGGGCTATAACTGGAGCGACTTGAAGTACCATTCACATCAGAAGCAGCTCGCTGCAACTATATTGTGTTTGCCGTGTTCGCTTTCAACTGCAAATATTTTCGCACAAACACCCACATCCGAGGACCCCCACCTCGACATTATGGAGCTATTTTAGTCGGCACTCGCTCATAGTTATAGTCCAAGGTCACATGACCTCGCACCCACCCTACACACACTCACACACTCATGGCTACTGTAAAATATTTTTAAAAAGAAAGAGCGTAGCACACTTTTTGGGGACGCCCATTTTTGACACTTCATTAGTTCGCGTGAATGAATGTTTCCGCTTTAGTACGTGTATGAAAAGAAAGAAAAATAATGATGATGATTAGGAGGAGCAGAGAGGGAGGGAGGGGGGGGGGATAAGGAATGAGAAAACTTTTTATGATTCGCCTGCAAACACCTTTCGGCAATGAGAAATTTGCCTACAGAGTGAAGCCAAGCGGTCTATTGTAACCAATAACAGATCGAAGGCAAAACTTTGGCAACAGACTAGCCAAAAATATACTAAAGCCATAAAAACGCTCCCGGCAGTTTGGTAATCGCAGGATTGCCGCTTCCAAAGTTAGGGGAAGTGGTGCACAGGAAGAAATTATATCTATGAAATAGTTGAAATACTAACGCCATTATATTACGCTAAAAAGGCTCAATATGTATGGCCTTTAAGACGGATTTTAAAGCCAAACATTTGGTTTATTTTACGATTCATACGTATGAATATTGTGAAGTACTCCGTTTTTGAAATAAATATTTTATGCCCTAACGTAATAATATCGACCAGATATTTTTATGGCATTTTTTTGGCGGTGTGAGCTGCGAGGGGATAGCTGCCAGCACGACTTTTACATTCATGATTTACGATGCGTCTCCGCTGGGCGAGCGAGGCCATTCCCCAGCCAGGTGGTACAAATCAATGTGCTCCCTGTGTTTGCGATTGTTTTAGCCAGGTTGCTTGTTCTACTGGCTAAAACTTCATCCCTTCCATCGTGCCCCTCCAGCTGCTGCTGCTCCTGGCTCCTGGCGCAATCCAATGCACATCTCGGGCATTAATCAACCATAAAAGTGGGGCAGACAGAGGAACCGAATTGGTAATAAGACTGCGATAAGCCCCAAGGATATCATACTAATTGACAGAGGGAAACAGGGGCGGGAAAGGGGCTGGAAATCCCATTCGAAATGATTACGAGGAGGTATACCTAAGATGGTGGAATTGCCAATGCCATTTCGCAATGTTTCGGTCTAAGCCGGATATTGCGTAAATTTGAAAAGTGCGCCGGGAAATTGTTTCACTTTGCGGGCATCCTTAATTAGCGCCGTTAATTAAAAGCAAAACATGAATTAAAACGGGCCTGGGAAACAAACGTAAAAGAGAATGTCATTCTAATTGGTTGGGCAGGTCAACTGGCAAAGCTCAGCCGGACCATGAAAATTAATTGAAAGTCGAATATAGGACTCGACAGTTACACAAATCAGAAGTGCTATTTCTGGGTCCTGCCGAAAAATGGATTTAATTATGTTTTAAAATGAAAATTGTTCGTGCGCAAAACATGAAATAATAATAAAATAACTCAAATTACTGAAAATGCCATAAATAATGTAATACGAGCGTGCCCCAGATGCCGGGTAGTTGCAGGCAAGTTTATTAATTGCTTTGCAATGAACGTTGGCATTTTAGCACATATGGCTTAAACGGAAGAACAACAAAGGCCAAGAAATGTCAACCAGCCAGCAGCTTTCGCACATCCTTGCCGGGCCATCGTGCGACGTCATTGTCATGAAATGCACAAATTTATCGAGTGCATGTCGTATACGTAATATTGCTCCGACCCCCCTCTATATCGTTTCCTGCTTCCAGGCATAATTTTAGAGCTTCTTGTTTATATTTTTAGAGGCAATTCGAATTATTTCCATTCGTAAAGCGTGGAGCGTGAAGCCTGTTGCCAAGGAATACCAATATGCATTTAAAATACGGGTACTTGGTAAACTTTTTATTTATTTATACTCGGCTGTTGCCTGGCGAAATGAGCACTTAATCAACTCTCGCAAATTTAATTAAATGCACCAAAACAACAGTCCTGGGAGCTGGCAGCGATATTAATCATACGTCATGTTGTCAGCTTTATGAAAAGCTTGCATAAATCTCTGCCAAAGCCGCAGAATGCAGCCTGGTGTAAAAAATGCATGTGTGTGTATGAGGGAGAGATTGTGTGTACGGATGCTATTTCAAAATTGTTTCAAATGTTCGCAATTTAAATGAAATTGAGAAGCCAGCAAACGAAAAGGATCCCCTTTTGACAGATTTTAGCCTGCCCCGAAAATCGGTTGTGTGTGTTTTTTGTAATAAACTGCCATTGCCGAAAAATAAAATCACACACAAACACAAAACAACCGCAGGAAGGGCTGAGAGAAAGGAAAAAAAGGAAGTAAACAGCAGCTAGAACAAATGGCTCGTTTGGCTAACCTTTTCTGCACTGCTTTTGTTTATAGAAAAGTTTAAATTGTGTCAATTTTTTTGTCGGCCTGCCATGGCCTGCGCAATGCTGAAAGTTTTGCGAGAAAAACAATTTCGCAAATCAAGGCAAGGACTGCGACGAAGGATCTGCGCAAAAAGCGCGAGGATAAAGCCAACAAAGTATGTTTTACGATGGCATCTGGAGAAGGTCCTGTCCCTGTTTCTGTTTTTGCCCGGGGGATTACACCGAAATCCGCGCCATTCCCTATTAATTGCCCGGAGAAAGGGCTGCTACATAATGCCCTAATCGCGGCGATGGCATCAATATCCGCCAACACCTGCTGTCGGACAGCCTGAATGGAGAATGTCCCGACAGGACAAAGCATCCTATCAGCATAGTTTCGCCGCTCTTAACAGTTCACTGCGGGCCACTGAAGCGAAAAGCTTCATGTTTTTTATCAATCAATACAAAATGGCATAGGGGAGATTTACAATTTGAACACACTTAAATGCCCGGCGGGGACAGACTGTGCGCACAAATAAATATAGGTAGTGGGTTGGCGGGGAAAAAAATTCAATAAAAACGACAGTTTCATGCAATTTTATTATGAAATGCTTGTGCAAACAAAGAATCCACGCTCCGCAAATTGGTTTTCAAATGAAATCAGGTAAGGCGTTCCTGTAGTCGGGGGACAAATGGATCGATTCATATAACCCTTAAATAGAGAATCAGGTTCCCCTAATGAGGCTAAAGGCTGCTGCCCACCTTCAAAAATGCCTAATTTATTGATTTATGTATTCAGTCCATTTGGGAAATTAGGTTTCAATCATTTTCAATTGATTTCTTTGTCGCAGCCAAAAAGTTTCTTGGCAACTTTCGTCGCACTGCTGGCTGTGCACAGAAAAAAATATAACCTATTTGGAAATATAATTTCTCTAACAAATTATAGTCAACAAAGTAAATTTTTGTTTACCAAAAACCGAGTATTCAAATGGGCAAACCAATTTGTGGCCAAAACTATAGGCTGGTAGCATGTGCGTTGCACGGAACTGAAAGCCAAGTTAATACAATAGAACACTACGGCAACTTGGCCAGAAACAAGTTTTCCCGGACTTCTGGCCACAAAAAAAGTTTTACCCCAGCCGCTCGGACCCTTGAATTAGAGTCAATTACCCAAAGGCTGAGGAGCTCCAACTTCTTGGGCTTTCTTTGGAAGCTCCCGTGGGAGTGACGTGGATTCCCCATTCCGGTAATCAAGTGTGGAGGTGTCCATGTGTGAGTTTGGCAATATAAATGGCAATAAATTAATTATCGGCCGATCAAGTCATTGTCGCCATTAATTATGGCCCAGGATGCTTGGCCCAACGGTCTTTTAATAGTTTTTCACACGCCCCCGCCAATTAGGAGGAGGGCGCCCTGCTGTGGAAAAGGACACCTCCGCCTGGCGAATAGAGATGAAATATTGAGACGGGTTGAATGGGTCGAGGGTCGAGGTTTTATGACAATGTTTGCTGCCTGAATAACGACAGGGGCGTCTGGGTTGTGAATTTAATGCGCTGCAACAGTTAATGATTTTATTGGCACTCTGTCCAACTTGGCAACATCTCGAAGGAGGCGGGGAGACAGAAAATGGAAGACAGGAGGAGGGTCATCCTCGTGAACAGGCAGTCGGGGGGAATTTATGACTTGGCCTCATGAATATAATCAATGTCAAGAGCAGGGTCCGCCAACGCAGACGCCAAGTGTCGTCTGGAGATCCCTCATCCTTATGGCGTCCCTCCTAGAAATCGGAGCGCACCATGAACTAACACCAAGCCAGATCCCGAAGAATTCTAATCGCTCGTCTGGCTTAAATGGCATTTCTATTTGGCACTTCCGCTTCCGATTTATTTCGGGTGATTCCCCCACCACCATCCGTGTCCAAATACCAATTATACTTTTGGCACAGTTCTTTGTCCGTAATGTCCTTGCCAAATACCAGGATACAACATTTCTTGGGCACACACGAAAAACACTCGGAATCGTTTGCAGGTCCTGCCGTCTGAATCTTGTCAAAATGTAATAGCCAAAACTTCAAACACTTTGATCCTTGGCTTAATAACACTTTACATTTCTCTCGAACCATTTAACTGCTGTTTTCGGGTTCAAAAACTTTTTGTAACACTTTCGTGGCGGTATTTGGATGCGCGCGTTGAACCAGTGGGTTTGAAAGTTCCGATGTAACTGAAACGGCCAACGGCATGGGCCAAACACAAATAACTGGCTACGCAGATGGAAGCTTGCCGGAAGGACTTTAAAGGACGAACAGCCAAAGCTTTTTTCAAAACTCAAAGCAACCGTTATAAATCTAGACTAGAAACGATACTATCTATGGCATTTGCTCAATATATTTAAATATTTCACGTAAAGTATAATTGTATTATTTTTACCTTATAATTTCCCAAGCCAATAATAAAAATTAAACTCTAAATATCTAACACATTATTGTTAATATTATTTCCTTTGAGTACAGTATTTATTTGTTCTGTGCCCAATTTCATATTATTTAGCTTAGAATTTTTTTTTATTGAACTGAATATATTTTTTTTTAATTTACTATTTAAATTAAGCTCATGAATCCTTTATTCCCCCGTTAGATGGCGGTAAATAGCGGATTTTTTGGCTTGAAAAAATACTATGTCGTTCGATAAGTAGTTCCTAATCATATCGATACTTCTATCGATGTTTCCCTATTCTCCACCTCTATAATAAAACCCCAGCTGACCATAATAAATAAAGCAATACATTTATATTGAAAAAGAAAAATAGAAATAAAACATATATATAATAAACAAAAGCCGCCGTTCTCTCCTTACGTTTGGCTGGTGCTAAGGATTGCCAAAAATCCGTTGGCAACGTGGTAACTTGCAACAACAATAGAGTATAAACAATCGAGTAAACATTTTCATTCCTTCTTCAGGAATTACAGGATTAAAGTAAATAAACAAAGAATCCTCTAACGATGGCCCACTACAAGGGAGCCGCCAGTGAGGCGGGCCGCGCCGCCCAACTGATGAAGAAGCGCGAGATTCAGCAGCAGGAGATCGAGTTCCGCAAGAAGAAAATTGAGGAGGAGCTGAAGCTGGACAAGATCGAGAACAAGTTTGCCACTCATTACGATGCCGTGGAGCAACAGCTTAAGTCCTCGACCATCGGTCTGGTTACGCTGGACGAGATGAAGGCCAAGCAGGAAGACATAGTACGAGAGCGGGAAAAAAAGCTGGCCCAGAAGAAAGATGAGAAGGATAGGGAGAAGCAGCGAGCCCTGGAGGCCATACAGGCGGAAAAAAACAAGCAGAAGAGGCAAATTCAGGCTTTGTCTTTTAACATGGACGATGATGAAGATGGGGAGGATGATGATGACAACGATACAGAGCTGGAAAAGGAGGAAAAGCCGAAGGCCAAGTGGACCGAAATGAAGGACGACATGGTACCACTTAAAAAGAAAAAGATATGCAAAAACCCCGACGTGGACACCTCATTTTTGCCAGACCGCGAGCGCGAGGAGCACGAGAACCGGCTGCGAGAGCAACTACGTCAAGAATGGGTCATGCAGCAGGCGGAGCTAAAGGACGAGGACATCTCAATCACGTTCAGTTACTGGGATGGCTCTGGTCACCGACGAAATGTACTCATGAAGAAGGGCAACTCCATCTATCAGTTCCTTCAAAAGTGCCTAGAGCTGTTGCGCAAAGAGTTCATCGAACTGAAGACAGTTATGGCCGACCAGCTGATGTACGTCAAGGAGGATTTAATCCTGCCGCACCACTATTCTTTCTACGACTTTATTGTCACAAAGGCGCGTGGCAAGTCAGGGCCGCTCTTCCAGTTCGATGTGCATGACGATGTGCGCATGATCAGCGATGCTTCGGTTGAGAAGGAAGAATCCCACGCCGGAAAGGTTCTCCTTCGCTCCTGGTATGAGCGCAACAAGCACATCTTTCCCGCCAGTCGCTGGGAACCGTACGATCCCACCAAGTCCTATGACAAGTATACGATCAAAGACAAGGACAAGAGTAAAAAGTAGTTGCCTTAAATTGGTTTTAAGGTTTCTTTTTCAGTTTTTTATTTCCAATAAAATCAATTACAATAAATTCCTTTTTTTTGCTTATCGTAACATGAACCTTATATAGAGAGCCATTCTGGATAGGAATTTATCAAAGTTGGCGTCGACTTTTTGTAGTAAAATTTTGCCTTGTAGCAAAATTATTTCATATTTTAAATTTTCTGCACTGCTCAAAATGGAATACAAACATAAGACTAGTCGTATAATAGGAACTAGCACTGCTGGTCAATCAAGCAATGAGTACCCTTATTTAAACGCTTTATTGGAAAGTTGGTTCATCATTCCACCAAAGAAATACAAGGCCGAAGGGGAAAAATGGGAGGCCGAGTCGAACAACGACCGGCGCTTCAAAGTGGACTTGGATCTGCCTCCAATTGATCTAGAGCTGAAGCTACCAATTGAGGTCAACACCCACGGGCAGTGCATCTGTATGCGCCCCCTGATAGCTTATGAGTGTGGAAGGTGTCATCAGTTCATTCACGGTCGCATTGCTAAAATCTGTCACAAACATCCATTGGAAGAATGGCTTCCAGAGGACATCCTAAAATGCCCTTATTGCAAGGCGTCCACTTTTATGATAAAACCGTCGGATCTTACCTGGGAACAAATACGGAAATTTGAAGAAGCCCCACTTCCTGATGACACGGATATTTAAATTTGAGCTAATAGCTGTTCAAGATGTAAACTCTTTGTTTCCACTTTAGCTAAATGTTTACTTATATTTTTTATTTTAAATACATTTAGCTACATTAAAATATAAACAAATTGATCGAAAAATATAGTCAACGCAGGCTTTTAACACAGATCAATAGGAATTCGATCTATAAATAGGTTTTAATGCAGATCGGTAGGAAATAGATCCACAAATCGTATAAGGTATTCCCCCCAAAGATCAGATAAAAACTGAAAAAGATACAGACATCGCTGTAGGCCATATAAGCCGTTCTCACGCACTTCCCAATTTTCAAGAAAGTCCTAGGGAAAAATTGACAAAAAATCTATCAAAAAATGTATTTGTAGGTTTTGATGCAGATCGGTAGCCAATCGATTCACAAATCCTTTAAGGTATTCCGCTCAAGGATCGGATAAAAACTGAAAAAGATATAGACATCGCTGTAGGCCATATAAGCCGTTCTCACGCACTTCCCAATTTTCAAGATTTTGTAGGTTTTGATGCAGATCGGTAGGGAATCGATCCACAAATCTTATAAGGTATTCCGCTCAAGGATCGGAGGGAAACTTAAAAAGATACAGACATCGCGGTGGGCCATATAAGCCGTTCTATATAAAAAAAAATAAAAAATATAAAAATAAAAGTATACAAAAACCACAGTTTTTTGTGTTGGTGATTAAGTGCGCTGTTTGATTATTATACAAAATATTTCACAAAAAAAATTTAAAAAAAGTTTAAAAATTGCTTTTAACACTGCAAGTAAAATTTTAAAAAATTAACTGGTGCTCAAGGCGCGCAAACCACACTAATAATGGCGGTCCTGCAGACGATGGTCCACCACCATCGATAACTCCCACCTCTAGCGTCGCGTCTGCCTGGCGGCTGTTTTTCGATTTCTATTCTTTATCTGCCAAAACGCCGTTATGAACAGAACAGAGATCAGGAACTGAGCAAGCGCCGTGACTTTAGAATCGTTTTGTGAGTTTGTGTGATTACGCCCGACCAACAACAGCAGATCGCACGCTCCGTACAAATCGAGATAAAGCTGAAACTGCGCAAAGGATCTCGACGAGAAGCGACGCCGTTGAAAAGGAGCAACAACAAAGCGACTGGAGGACCACCGCTCGGCAGCAACAACAACGATATCGACGAGAACGCTCTCGCACGCACTCACACAAAGGTTTTTGAAAAATGGCGCCGACAAAGGCAACCACCCGGGCGGCTGCCTCCAGCGGACATCTCCAGAACCAGGCCGCCAATCCTCTCCTGGCATTGGGGGCTGCCACAAGGAAGGCGCTGACACGGCGCGCCACAGCTAGCAACATCGATCCCAATGTGGAGAATATGCAGACTCGCGGCAAGCGCAAGGCGGATCACAGCCCCGTTAAGAACGAAAAAATTAAGCGCTCAGCTCTGGGCAACCTAACAAACAATGTGAAGATCATGACACTGCATCCCGGGCAGCAGGAGGAGGAATCGGCGGCCAAGAAACCGACGGCCCAGCAGCTGCAGGCCCTTCTCGATGCTAAGAACCAGGACAACCTGACCATAAATGTTTTCTCCACCGCCGCCTCCACCACCACGGCCAACAAAATGGTGACGCGCGCATCCAGCAAAGTCGAGGATTCGGTGGAGGCCTGTCACAAGGTTCTGGACAAGATCGAGGAGGCGATGGCCAGACCGAAACCACGACCGAAGCCAGTTCCTGGGAAGAAGGCTGCTGAGGCGTCACGTCCCAATCCGCCCATGATGCAGATTCCTGTGCTGATGCCGCCGATGCAGAACCTGGCCGCTCCCCCAGTGGCTGCCATCAAGCCAGTGCGCCGCATCTCCAATGACTTTAACAAGACTGATGACAGCCTGTACATCTCCGCCCTTGAGGATGTGTCTGGCTGCGATTCCATGCGTCTATCGGCTAACTTCGAGGCCGCTCGTCGACGCTCCGCCAAGTTACAGCAAAAGACTGATCAGCAACCATTCGTGCTGCCCACCGTGGATGCTAGCCAGGTGGTGCCAATCAAGCCAGTGCCATTGGACGTCGAGGACTTCGATCGCAAAAACTGGGACGATCCCTTCCAGGTTTCGCACTACGCCATGGATATCTTCAACTACCTGAAATCTCGCGAACCGGAATTCCCCATCGGCGACTACATGCCGCGCCAGAAGCACTTGACCACTTGGATGCGAACCCTGCTGGTCGACTGGATGGTCGAGGTCCAAGAGACCTTCGAGTTGAACCACGAAACTCTGTACCTTGCTGTTAAGATCGTGGACTTGTATCTCAACCGCGAGGTGATTGCAAAGGAGAAGCTGCAGCTGCTGGGAGCCGCCGCCTTCTTCATCGCCTGCAAGTACGACGAGCGCCAGCCACCTCTAATCGACGACTTCCTCTACATCTGCGACGGCGCCTACAACCACGACGAGTTGGTGGGTATGGAGCGTGAGGCACTTCGCGTCATTAACTTCGATCTGGGCATTCCGCTTTCCTACCGCTTCCTGCGCCGCTACGCCCGATGCGCCAAGGTGCCAATGCCGACTCTGACGCTAGCTCGATACATACTGGAGCTCTCGCTTATGGACTACGCCACTATCTCGTTCAGCGACTCTCAGATGGCTTCTGCGGCCCTATTCATGGCCCTGCGCATGCACGGTGGAACAGGGCAACTAGAGAAGCAGACCTGGAGCTCCACTCTCATGTACTACACTGGGTACCAGCTGGCGGAGTTTGCCGAGATCGTGCCGGTGTTGAATGCGGGCTTGAACCGCAAGCCGCGAGGGGCCATCAAGACGATACGGAACAAGTACTCGCACAAGATTTTCCACGAGGTCGCCAAGGTGCCGCTGCTGACCAACCAGGAGCTCTTCCAGAACAACCTGGACCTGAACGAAAGCAATTTGTCGTAGGACAGTCTCTCAAACTTTTAGCCAAATTCAATACGAAAGCAAAAATGATACGCTTCTGTTAGGCTAAGGCGCTCCAGCTCCCCGGATGTAACACAAACAAAAACATAAAAAAAAAAAAACCCCAAAAAAAAAAAAAGTAAATCATCCCTTCCCGCCTCATTTTTATAACGGACCCCCCACAAAATTGCCTAACCGAATTTTAAAATTAATCCTGATCTTAGTTTCCTAGTCCCCCAGTAGTCCTCTCATATATTTTATTTTAATTATTATTGTGACCTTTGCATTATCAACATGTTTTTCGATAAATTATATGTTATAAGAGTCATTAATGTTTCTCACGTTTTTACGTTTTTGTTTAGATTTCACACCTATTCCACAACCACAAACATGAGACAAAACATACCTAAAGATAAGCAGGGAAACTAAAACTATTTAATTAACATTCGAATCTACAACAATCTGGCCGCGATTTATATTTTAAAGTGTACGCTAGCTGTAAGAGATTCCAGCATTTACATAATAAACCTAACACATAAGCCACTAAAGCAGACATGGATCGCCAACTAATTTATTCAACGCTGATGTGCTTGAACGCTCCCTGCAAGGATGCCAGCGACCGACTATCGGAGGCACGTGCGTTCTGTACAACCTGGAAAAGCGCCGCCTCGATCAACCCTCGTCCTGCGTATGTGCCACTGCATCTGCATCTGCATCTGTTGCCCTGCTGTACTCGTTGTTAATGCTGTTGTTTGTTAAGCCACTCATGGATCCCTGCCCTGCCCATTCCCATCTGTTCCCCGCCATCCCCGCTCCACCCCCTCGAAAGTCACTCCACCACCACGACCTAAACCACCTTTCCTAAACTCCTAAATCCACCTCATTCTCACCATGAAAGTTGATAACGTTGCATTGTTCCAGTAACTAGTTATGTATGTATGTATGCCATGTTATGTATGTATCGCATTTGCCCAGAGAAAACCAATAAACACTTTTAAATGCCCGTTCAAAAATAACAGTATTTTTATAACTTTTTTTACATTTTTAGGAGTTTCTTATGTGAACACACACAAGTTAACCTTATAAAGGAGGAACTCAACCTCTGTTTTGTATCCCAAGAACTTTGGATTTAAAACCAAAACCTACAATTTTTAATCTCCGAAATTTATATTCTATTTCTATTCGGTTTTTATTTTCTTTTAATCTTCCTATAGCAAAAACGAGTCCTTAAACTGTGCTAGAGGTCAAAGGTGAATGGAAAATTCTTATAATATTAAGACAATCACCGGAATCTCAGTAGGGTGAGTGGAGGATTCATTGTCCTTTGAATGCTTTTGTCAGCTGTTTTTGTCCTTGCCACGCTCATCATCAAACAGCTGAGATCTGAAGGCCTAAAGGACATCAAACCCTGTCCGGAATTGGTTCGATCAGCTACAGGTAAAATCCTCCAATATTTTCAACCCAAAATCATACACAATCTCAGCTAGTATAAGTCGTTTTGTGTGTAGGTATCCGTACCTAGGGTACGGAGTTCTCCGCTTTTGGCGCGCCCGTCTGCCATTTTAGCGCCAAAAATTTGTTAAGGATTTGCGCGGCAGGCTGCGCATGCGCCGCAAGACATCAAGACATCGTCCTCCCCTTTCCATTTCCATTTCCATTTCTTTCGCCCTTAGAGGCAAATGCACCACCGTCTTTGAATCGGTCTCAGTCTCCCCATGACACTGATTTCCTACCACTGCCACCACCGATGCCTTGTAGCCGTCCGTCCGTCCGAGGTCCTGCCTTTGTGCGCTCCTTTTTTTGTGTTCTGTTTTGTGCCGACTGCCTGCCAGCCAGGTAGGTTCTTCAACATTCAAAAGGATGTGTGTGTAAGGTTATCTGTCTGGATGAGAGTGGCGGAATGCATGTTGCCTTATTTTTCCGGTTCAGGGGGACGGATCCCTGGGTGTCTTCTCCTCAAGGTGCAACTGGTCGCTCGCTTGGTCGGTCCGTTGGTCCGTCAGTCCGTCGGCCGGTCTATCGGTCACTGGCAACTAATTACCTCGGTTGGGTGTGCAGAAATCGAGTTTATTTCTTATTAAAGATACGGCAGCTGCCCCTCGGCTAGCAAAAAGGGGGAGCAGCCAACTTATGACTACGACTCGGATGACAGACCTCACTCCTTCTCCTCCTCCTCCTCCTGTAAATTCTCCCGTGACACCGTTCAGGTTCTTAGATAGCCCCCGAGTTGAAGGCTCCATTATAGCCGCCCCCATAGCCGCTGCCATAACCAAAGGCATTGTGGTTATTCAGGACTCCGAAGGCTCCCTTGTGAACTCCATCCTCCTTATACTCGGTGTTCATGGAGAAGTGGTGATCCCAGTGATTGGGATCCCGTGGGTTATGATCAGGATATCGGTGCACGTTCTGGGTGCTTGTGGCCGGTGGATAGACTGCTGCTCCTGGAGCTACGCCATAAGCAGGTAACTGAGCTGGCTGCGGATAAGCTGGATATTGTGGCAAGTATGTTCCTGGATAGGGATAACCGGGATAGTAGCCCGGAGCCACTCCAGGTTGGGCTGGGACACTGCCAGGTAATTGCACTGGAGGCTGAGGGGCACCCATAGCCGGATAGGCCGCAGGACCACTTGAGGCAGGATACACGGCGGGGACCCCTTCAAGGATTAACAAAATAAGTTGATCTTTCGATTCTGGCTGTTAAAATCATCACCTGGGTATGAAGCTCCTCCTGCCGGATACGCGGGTGCTGTTGGATATGGAACCGGAACCTGCTGCCCTGGGAATCCGGGTGGGGGATATGCCGGAGCCGGTTGTCCTCCTGCAATGGTTACACCAGGGTTTGGTGAGTGGGCGCCAGGGAAAACGACATTGTTCGTACTGGCCAATCTCACTCCAGATCCTCCACTTTCATGACCATGGGCAGCATCAATGCTTCCAGAAGACCCTACTGATCCAGCTGCTCCGGTGTAACCTCCTCCAGCTCCTACCAGGCCCAAAGGTGGATAAAGATTGGTGTTAAGAAGAGCACCCTGGCGGTGGCGACTGCTGGAGATGCCTCCAGTCAGGGTGGACGCCAGGTTAAACTCCGTTCTTTGGTCTTCTCGGCTCTCATCGCGGCTTAACTGAGTGGCTTCAATGGAAGCTACCAAGATGAAAAGCCCTAGAACGGCTCCGCATGTGATTCCCCTTCTGCTGGCCATGGCGACGAAACTAAGACTAAACCTTTAATGCTTGAGCGAAAATTTGATTCTACGATGGGATGAGATGAGAGCCAAGATGAGTGGCTTGGGAGGGGGTTATCAGTGGGGTCTCAATGACCAGATAAGTGGCACGTCTAACGCCAATTGAAAGATCTCTGAACGCGTGAGAGGTTTTGCACTTTAAAAAATTAATAAGAATGTCAGCCAAAAATTAAAAGTTTAACAAAAAAATTTTATCTAAGTTGTAGTAGTTCATTGGCACAAATTATTGGTAAGACTTAATTATTTATCATAGTATCTATTTATATTTGTTTTTAGTGTAAAATCTTTAAAGATGAGTGACGCAATACAAAACACAATAAGATCATTATATATATTGTTAAAAAAAAGATTATTTGCAATGTCCGAAAATATTTGGGGAATTCCCAAAACATACTCGCTTCCATCCTGCACACTTTTTGAATTCTATCTTTTTAGACTCTAAATTCTGGAAGATAGATTAGCCAGAAAACCTTGTTTACGTGTTAGACATACCAGCAATGTAGACAAGTGTATACTATATATTAATAATACTATAATATAGCAACAGTTTTCAGTCGCCAAGGTTCTTCTACTCGATTTCATTCATCTTTCTTATCAGCAGCCTATAAAAGCTGCACGAGGATGTCAAATTAATTGCACTACTTTTTTGCATATGCCGAGATGCAGTTCCTGGAATTGATACTATTGCCAATCCTGGCCAGCTTTGTCTACTGTCGACCCACTTTCGGTAAGCTTGCAAAAGATTCTGTGGATGCTTTTAGTGACCTTCCATTTCATTATTATCCAGGAGGTTATCCGCACCCAGGACCAGGACCATTAATTCAAGAGGGCTACGAGCACGGGTATGATTATCACTATGGAGGAGGCTACGGCTACCAGCAGGGAGCACCAACAGTGGGCTATGGCTACTATCCTCCACCGCAACTAGTGCATCCTCCCATTAGCTACTATCCGCCACCGCAACCTGCTCCTGCATACTACTCCCCACCACTGGCTACTCATAAGGCAACTGTTTCTTATCCTCACAAGTCGAAGGAATATTACGGCGCCTCCTCATCATCATCCGGAGGCTATAAACAGAGCGGTTACTAGCCAAAACTACATATAAATGCTACATTAAATATTTATTAAATTTATATTGATTCGAGTAATACCTTGTTACCGTCGTTACTCTACTGGACGGATTGTATCCATTTCCGAGGGAACAGAATTGGCTTCACATGGGCCACTCTCATTCGGTCGTCATTGAACTCCCAGTATCCTAATCCCTTGAAGAAGTAGGTCTTATCATCGCTGTACTAAAGAGCATGTTGTAGCCCACTCCAGCCTAGATGCTTAGAGCCCGAGGATAATTAAATTATACTGCCATTAAAGCCAGCCCAGATGGGTCCTTGGATTTAATTCATTCTTCCGGCAATGGCAAAGGAATGTGGATGTTCTAAAAGATTTTAATTGTATCAATAATACAAGAATGATAAATTATAGTATTACCGGCTAGCTGGGCTGGGATGTTGGTTATTTGGATAAGGACCAAAGTCACCAGGTTGACAATCCTGCTGATCATGATATTGTCAAGAGACTACTTTGAAGATCTTGCTGTACATACTTGAATACTCAGTAAACACTGGGAGGGTTATCAACGTAAACTCAAAAGAGAGATAGGAATGGGAGCTCTTCTAGCTTTATTTATGAAACAATAAAGAAAAGCTACCCTCGGCACAGACTAAGCTTATATACCCTTACAATAAAATTCCAGTTTCTTTTCTTACTTCATATGTCATCTTTCAGGTGTTAAGTTTCCGCAGACCTAATATCAATGAAGATTGACCAATTATCCCATTCAAATAACACATCAAATTATACCCAGATTAATGAATGTCATACCTTCCCGATCATCGAACTCCGAGTAGTATAATTCAGAATTATTTAAACTCAATATAATTTATCACTTTTACCAAAATGATGAAATCCCAAGCCCTTTATATTATTAAGTTACTGAAATTCAACACTAATATTTTAAAAAACTTTCCAAGCTTTCCTTATATTCTTGTTTTTGTTCATTTAAAGAAAGCTCTTCCAACAACCTTGTTTACCACATTAAATAATGAGCATTGGAAACAATTGTGTACATAGCTCAAGGCTCTTCTAATTGTTTTCTGACATGTTCCTTATCTGCTCCCAGCTTGCTATAAAATCGGACTGAAACCTTAAGTCACCAATCAAAATTTAATTAAAAACCTAAGATGAAGTTGCTAGCTGTGGTACTTCTGCTAATCCTAGAATCATCTGTTCACGGCCGACCTACTTTCGATAGGATTGCCGAGATCCTGTTAGAGGGTCTGGAGGATTCGGCGCATTATCACCAAGGAGGACACCCACAACACGGCAGGCCAGACTGCAACCACGGCTACAGAGAGGGATATGGCTATCAATATGGAAGACCACAGGGTGGAGAATACTATCATCAACCTAGGCCAGTATATCCTTCCACTGGATACTACCCGCAACCTGCTCGTCCGGATTATTACAATCCAGAAGGCCCCACTTACTATCCCAATCATTACGGATCGGCGTCATCCCCTGGTGGCTACAGACAGCGGGGTTACTAGCATTCAAAAAAACGTTTCGTTTCATCGATTCCCCTGCCTCTGTCCAGCCATCCAGACATCGATTAATTCATATTTTTGTTTATTTTATAATTTATTAAAAAATTCGTGAATCTTCGTCAAGCGTCGTATTCTTTGTTTACACGCCGGCTATCAAAAAACCCGTTTTTCAGCCACAAAAACGATCTTGAGCGGAGAAATCACACAACAGTCTTCCCAATGTCCAACAAGTGTAGGTGCGGGGAATCCCGCTCCGGAGATTCATCTCCGCCTCACATCGATTGGCACGGAACGGGTCTCCTGGATGGGCAAATGGATGTACTGCGCCGAGCTGGGGAAGATTATGTCCCGTTCCTCAGACACCTCCACGGCAGAATAGGGTCTGACGGTCGGCAAAGGCACAGGGGGTGATGGCGTAGTAGGGTTCTGGGGCGGCACCAGCGGCGGTCGATTAGTTCCAATGATTAGAGTGTCCTTTGTGGGCTGATTGATCGGTGGGAGTGGCTGGTAGGTCGGCTGCGTTACCGGCACAATGGGTGTACTCGGCGTTGTGCTCTCTTCCCTTGAATCAACCGAATCTTTCTGAGGTGGATTGGGCGGATTTGGATTTGGTTGATTGTTGTTCCATTCTGGTGGGGGTTGCGGTGCGCCTCCTCCATTCCAAGGCGGCCTTGGTGGGGGACCCATTCCTCCATCCCATTCTGGTGGTGGTGGCGGGCGCCCTCCTCCTCCGTTCCAGCCTGGTCTTGGTGGGGGGCCTCTTCCGCCGCCCCCATTAAAGCCTGGACCACCATTCCAGCCTGGACCTCCCCTGTTCCAACCTGGTGGCATACTGCCGCCATTCCATCCCGGACCCATGCCACCACCTCCATTCCAGCCTGGGCCATATCCTGGCTGGTTCCATCCGAATCCCGGCTGATTCTGGTTGTTCCCGGCTCCCCACTGCCAGCCTGGAGGCCAGCCAGGTGGGGCTTGTTGCTGAGGCTGCTGGGGCTGTCCGTGTCCTGGACCTGGCATCCGACGCCTATGGCCCTGCTGCTGCCTTTGGAACTGCTGTTGTTGCTGCTGTGGAAATAAGTTGTGGTTCAATCCATTGAGCAAGCCATTCAGTGCTCCGAATCCAGGGAGTTCAGCCACCACGGTGACTCCACCGGCGGAGGCCACTGCCCCTCCTGTGGGCGACGAAAAGGCGAACTGCCCGCGACACGTGGGGATTAGGAGGTATACGAGGGATGCGATCAGGGTGGCCTTGCCAGTCACCGAAGCTGGCGAAGATCGCGTCATTTTTCGAGTGATCGCCGAGAGAGGTAGATTCTAACTGGAGGCAAATTCGTACTCCCGGCTTAGGGCTTATTCGTGTTGCTTGATTAAACATTGAAAAACCTGTCCTCCAATCATCTGGGAGAACCAGAGAAAGATCTGAGAGTCGGAGAGATAGTGGGAGAGAAACAGAGAGTCTTAGTAAGACTGGAAGACTATCTGCGATCATCGCATCTTCACACGTCTTCGAAAACGAAGTAAACAAAAATATAAATATGAAATTAAGTTAAGTTTTAAATAGTAGTACAAATGTAGTACATGGCGTTTTAATTTACCGCCCAAAATGACAAAATATTTTTGAAGGTAACTATTTCAATATAATGCAATTCGATCCATTTTACATTTATTTTTGTTAAACTTTATTGAAATATTTATTTTTCTGTACCTTTACTATAATCTTAAGGGATATGGCGTCTGTTAAACTCTGAAATGAATCAGTTAAACAGATCACTGACTCTTGATCAGTTCCTATAATATTTGGAAAAGGATAAAAAAATGGATATGTCAAAATATTGTACTAATTTTAAATATAAAATGATTACACTGATTTTTATTCGCTCAAAACCTAAACTTTTCATTCACAACAATATTTTGGCTCCATAAATATTTACTAACCCCTAATGTTAGTGTTAAATTGGTAAGATTTTAAATGGCCTGTTACATCTTAACCGTTTTATTTCGCCTAAACAAATAAACATGGATATAGCTGGGCCATGGGATTATGATCTTTTTATTGGGGTTGGGGATATCCGTTGTACATATGTACATATATTGTCCACTAACCATCTGCGACTGCTCAGTCTTCCAGTCCAGTGCGTGGCGCGTGCTCCGCATTTTGATCGTGCCAATCCGTATGGTGTAATAAATCCAGCATAATGCATTGAATAGCCACTGGCCAGGCTAATCTTCCAGAGATCCCGACGCTTTTTATGGGAATACGAAAACGTAAAAATAAAAAGAAACCATTTAAATGAGCTAGACCACAATAATGTGTCACTGGTCCTCCATCCAAACTCCGTGCCCAAACCCATTCCCATACCCATTCCCCAGGGTATAAATAGAGGAGAACTGCGTAGATGGAGTGTCAGAACTTTAAGTGATTCGAAATAGAAACAAAATGAAACTCCGGTCTTCTGTTTTCACAATTCTTGCTCTGGTTTTATCCTGTTGTCCAGAATGGAGTACTGCACTGTTTTGGAAGTCCTGGAAGTCTGGCAGGGGACATAGTGGTACTCAGAGCTATGGAAGCAACTATTATGGCAGCTATGGATATGGAAACCCATCCTACGGAAGTTATAGTTATGGAATCCCAAGCTCTGGGTATGGAAGCTACGACTACAGCAATTATGCAGGAGGGTATGGCTACAACTACCCATCTTATTCCGCGAACAATTATCCTAGGAAAGGAAGGAAGACATCGGGTCAGCGACAGGGACGTACTTACTCCGAAATAGCTAGAGTCCTAAAGCCAGATGGCTATGTGGGACTCGGGGGCTCTAGATTTTTACCCCGGACACCTTTCTCCCCTCTTTGGGGTTAAGTTTCCGTAATTATCTTAAGATCATGTTCATGTCTACAGTATTATCCATTAAAAAAATAAAACCAGCGAAAGTTACATCTATCCCAAAGTGGTTTAACTTTATTTTTAGCTCTTTAAATCCGCTGTTTAAGTTAAGCAACCGATTTATGATCACTGAATCCTCATTTAGTGGGCAGTCGTGTTCAGTGAATCGCTGGAACGTGACTGAACTAGATATGAGATTCCATGGTGTCGCGCCTCCATTGGGGCTCGATTTGCATTGCCAGGTTATTTGGATTCTGGAGTATTGTTCCCGTCAGGGATTCCTTCAATGAGTTTTAAAAATATACTTATATTTACTTGCAGATTTATGTAAGTCAGCAGATTAAAATATGAGTATGAATTGGTTCACATGATGAGTTTGGATTCTATTGTTATTTGGGTTTTACCTTTTACTATTTTATTATAATGATTTAAAAAATACACTGAATTATTTTTAATGGTTCCCAGGAGTAGTGAAGTCCCAGGGGGCTTCTAAAATTTTCCCAACAACCAAATTAGCAATATTCTTCCCATATACCTATGAATCATTAAATACTCTCTTACAATTCTATAGTCACTTTCTTCTTGGAAATTCGTTCCAATTTCATTATAAAAATAATTTAAATAAAAAAGTGTCCGACGTAACGACAATCTTTCGGGGCAACAACTTTTGATTGTCAGTTACGAAATTCCTTAAACACTTGAGCATTACTTTGTCGGTTGATCTGGTAATGAGCCAGGGCATCATCTGACTGGACTCATGGCTTACAAGTGTGGTATATATAGCCACTTTTACGATGCTGCTGAAGTACTTGAGCGTGATTCAGGCTAAATGATTCAGATTGCGGTGCAGCTGCTGCTCGCCTAGGACTTCCCCCCCGCCGGTAATTGAGGAAGTAAAACTTATTAAAGCCAGAAACCAGATTCCAAGCCACCTTACAGGAAGGAAGACATCGGGCTTAAAGTCGGTGACATCTGTTTGTACCAAACATGGCACTTGTTTATGCAAGAATTTGCAAATAATAGCTAAACACCTCTGATGGCGCACCTACGACGTCATTGCTACAATCCGTCAGAGTTGTTAATTAGAATTTAAATACGTGAAACTACTGGCATGTATGCTATGCTCCTAAACTTGGCTCGAGATCTGCCACTATATCCAAATCATTCACTGTGCAATTAGAGTCAAGATCAGGTAGGCTATATATGCTGAATCACTAAAAGTCGGCCTGAGCCGGCATAACGGGCTTAGCGGTGTGAATGACTTTGCGCGGGCAGCGTGTCAGTAAATATTGAGAAAAAAAACGATCACAAAGTGATCATAAAAAGCTATATCATACAAAAAAGACGCTGAGCGATCTACGTGAGCGGCACAGCAATCTCCAGGGGTTTTCGCTGTTTTTGTTGCTGCAGTTTGCTTTTGCTGCTTTTGTTATTGTCTTACCAAAACCTGATTGATAAGCCAGCGACTGAGAACGGCAAGAACTGATCAGCTGCCGATATCCATATAAATAGGCCGGCCATCGGAAGAACTGCACTCAGTTCTCGAGCAGCACTTCTTGAGCAGCCATGTCAGTCAAAGGGTTTTTGTGCCAACTACTGGTGGTCCTGTGCCTTCTCCTCGCCACTGTATCCTGTTCACCAGCACGCGGATATTTCCAAGCCCCATCTCGGGGTGGCCGGAGCTACACGGATATTGCCCGAGTTCACAATCCCAACCAGTATGCCTTCGTTGGATCCAGAACTTATCCTGGCCAGCCCTTCTGGCCCGGTGGAAAATGATTTTCTCCGAAAGAATTTTAGTTGTATTAATTTCAAGACTCGGCTCAGGTTTTCAAGCAATGAACTGATATGTATCTCTAAGATAGGTTAACTTATAATAAATAATAAATGAACCAAGCTAAATCAATCGAGTAATTAACCAAGCTAATGAATAAAGTGCCTTAGCAAGTTACGCCCAAAACTAAGTTTTCGAGGCATAAAGAGGCTTACATTTTTCCCTTCTGAAACCGCTATTGCTAGAATTGAGTCAGCAGTGAAGTACAAAGGTGTTCCTTAAAAGAAAAGACAGTCCTTAAAGTGTTAAAAATGGCAAAACCAAGCACATCATCCAATGCCATTTGGTGGATTAAAAATCCAAAGGCAGAACATGAAAAAAAATTGAAAGGACTCCGTAAAAATTCGCTGGGGTCAGCATTTTGTTTGGATATGAGAGATCTGTTAAAGAATATATCCCTTCAAGGATACAACAAGCTATTGTCCCCGGATCTAACCTTTGGAGAAAGGTCTTGCAAAATAGTACTCATACGCCGTGTGGGCTTTGATTTTTATAAAAATATTTTCCAAACTAGATTAATTTGGCTGCTGTTGCACACCGTCACTGCAGTGTCCTTGGTGGTCGTCCTGTCGCTTACCTGGGAGCAGTTCGTGGCCCAGTCCTTTGTGACCAACTTGAAGGACCCCCTTTACCCTGTGGAGAATGTCCCCTTTCCCGCTGTATCCATTTGCACCAACAATCGCATTTCGAGGAAGGCGGCCATCAAGTATGCCGAGGAACTGTTAGTTATCCTATCAAATTATTTAAATATGATTAGTTTGGAATAAAAATACTTTACAGGCAATTAAGTAGTCCAATAACCCGTCCCGTCGAGTACTACCTAGAGCGCTTGAATTATTTGCGCGAATTCTACGTCCATGTGGGTGCAGTTATTGACTCCGAAGACTTTGTCAGCTTCCAGACTTTCCTGGACGTTTTTGGAACCTGGCAGAATGAGACCTTCTTTGACACACGGAGGATTATGAAAATGGTAAGCGAGTTGGTCAGATTTCGAAATGAATTTTAGTATTTTTTTCGTAGCTTACTCCCAGCTGCCAGGATTATGTCCTGAAGTGCACTCTGGCCAATGTGGATGTACCGTGCCAATCTGCTTTTCAGGAAACGCTTACTATGTATGGACCTTGCTGCACTTTTAATACAGAGAACAAGTATGTAAGAACCTATGCTCTGGGTAATCAATTAACTAAATTTATTATTCTCTTAAGACTTAAGAAGCGCAACTTTAAAAATCGCTTAGCAAGTCCTGAACTAGGACTCACCGTGGTTCTCAACTCCAGTCACTCGGACTACTTTTCCCCCATACTGAACACCAACGGCTACATAGTTTTGATCCACAACGCTGATGATTATGCTACGGTCAGTTCGTCGAATACCCTGGAAATGTTTCCAGGGCAAGGCGAGGACACTTATCTTCAGATCTATGCAAGAGTGGTGGACACGGATGACAGCTTAAAGTCGTTTTCTCCATTTGGCGTGGGTTTTTCTTGTTTGAGCGAAAAGCATGTATTTTTCATCGCAATCTTTTCAGCGGCGCTGCTATTTCGAATACGAGATGCAGATATCAGCCCATGAACAGGCTACGAATGCCTCTGGCTACGTTTACACCTTTCCAAACTGCATCACCAGGTGTCGCATCCGGAGCATCATTGCCCTGTGCCGGTGTTTGCCTTTCCAGTTTCCTCTGCAGCTGGTGGAGAATCTGGATGGAGTGGTTTACTGCACCTTGAGCCATCTTCCCTGCATCAACCAGTACATGTGTAAGCTTCATAGATTGAATTTGAAGGCTTTAATTGAGATTTCTTTAATTGCCAGTCAAGTGGCGTAATGTAATGACGGAGAGGCATCTGATCCAAGGATTGGAGCGGGAAATCGAGGAGGCTCTTTATTGTCCCCAATGCCTGCCCTCCTGCAACGATGTCCAATATCGGGTATCCATGAGCTCTCTGCCCATCGACAACTATCTGGCCAGCTTAAAATTGGATGAAAACAACCAGACTCAGTTTAGCGAGGATATATCCGTACTTAGGGTTTACTTTGGTGATCCAAACGCCCAGTACTATATCCGTTTGCTAAACAATGCCTGGTTCGAGATTTTCAGTAAGTATAATTGTAAAAGACATTACAAGGATAAAGAATTTCTCCCACCTACAGGTACTATCGGAAATATTATGTCCATCTTTGTGGGCTTCTGCATGGTGGCCATTTTTGAGATATTATTCTTTTTCACCAAATACATTTATCAGGGCTGCAATCGTATTGTGGAGCAGAATATTATAGACCGAAACGCCAAGAAGCTTGAGGAGAAAAAGCTATACATCTGTCCCTAAACTGGATTTATAAAATATTTTACGTTTATCACTGAATTTTAAAATAAAGTCATGTTAGTAGTGAAAAGTCCGTCGTAAAGGATTTTGTCAATTTTTGTAAAAATTTTTCGTACCCACCATTTAGCTTATGTTTCTAATAGTTCGAAGTTTTCCACTAACCAATTCTGGAACGCGAAGTCACTTTGGATTTAATTACGACAAAAATGGAAGGGATTGGAACATTAAGGGTGGGAAGAGGCAGTCCCCAATTGCTCTTTGCAAGTATAACGTGGGTAATGATAGCCTTTTTTAGTTTACTACTAAAATATTGATCTTCCCGAAGGCCACAACAAGCCATGTACCCAAACTGGAGCTTATAAATTACCACAAGCTATTGTGTGATCCTTTGTCAGTTATTAACGTGGGCCTGACCGTGCTTATGAGGATCCCCAAGACGGTGGAGGGAGAGCAGCCATCCGTCTGCATCAGCACTGAGGTTGGCCACATCTTCGAGGCGCAGCAACTGCATTTCCACTGGGGCTCCGAACAGAGCCGGGGATCGGAGCACAATCTGGATGGGGAGTTCTACGATGGCGAGATGCACATAGTCCACAAAAATGCCACCTATGAAACCAATAATGAAGCTGGTCGTCATCCAAACGGGTTTGCTGTATTGGCCATAATGCTGAGGAACTTGAAAGTAAATTTTGTTGATTAATTTGAGTCACTTTGATTATTCATCCTGAACTATTTAAGCCTCCGGAGAATGAGTCACTGGCCCTGAACGAAATCTTCAACCAAGTCTCTGAAATATCAGAGGTAGAAAGTACTCAAAATCTGGGGAAAAGCATAGCTCTGGAAGATCTCTTTGGTGGTATGGACACAGGAAGATACCTAACCTACCAAGGTATGTTTTTTTGTCAACCTTTTGATCTGTTTCCTGGATCTCACATATTGTCCTCTTAGGTTCACTAACCACTCCACCCTGTGCAGAAGCAGTCCTTTGGTTTGTCTTTCAAACACCTCTAGATATTCCCCATGAGCTTGTGAGTGTTTTAAGATTTTTTTTATTTATTAATATATCCTTTGTGTTTATTATAGTGGCAAAACTTTTGGCAACTGAGGAACTCCCAAGGCCAGCGTGTCCTTAACACCTACAGGGTATTGCAAGATGACCACGATCGCACAGTTTATCTAAGTGAAGGGAAAAGCACTTCCCAAGGAACCGAAATTTAACTTGTTAGTAGTGTTTTTTAAACTGTATATAGTAGAATAAAAACTATTTGAAACTGCCAAGCTTGTTTGAATGCATTGGAAAAAGCTTGAAAGCTTTTCCGGGCCACAGCTGATGATGCACCCTATCAACCCCCACCCTAAACACTTTTCCAAGTTGCATTTTCTAGCTGCGTAGGAAGTTCAACTGGTGTCGGATGTAACCTTCATGAAAATCTATTTAAATTGGCGAAAAAAACATGAAACGACTGACTGAGCGAGTCCACCACGAGGAGATCGAGTCCGAGGAAGTGGTCTGGGTAAAACGGGAGGATGCCAGGTCCTCCAGCAAACTGCCCATTGTCTATTCCAAAAAGTATGCGGTGCGTTTCGCTGGCCTTGAACGTCTGCACCCATTCGATGCGGCCAAGGGCAAGCACATTCAGAAGGTGTGTATGTATACTTTCAAGTTTACCCTCGCTGCTATCCAGATCACTTCTCAGATCCTATGCACCGAACTTAACCTGAATGACGGCAGCTTCTACGAGCCCAAGGAGCTGACCAAAGACCAACTGCGTCGCATCCACACCCGGGACTATTTGAGGTCCCTCGATTGGAGCATGAATGTGGCCTGCATTGCCGAAGTGCCGGTGATGGCCTTTGTCCCAAATCGATTCATCCAAAGCTCTTACCTACGACCCATGCGTTTCCAGGCCGCCGGCTCTATTTTGGCCGGTAAACTAGCCTTGGATTATGGCTGGGCCATTAACTTGGGTGGAGGTTTCCACCACTGCTGCTCGTACAGAGGCGGCGGCTTCTGTCCGTATGCGGACATTTCGCTCCTCATCATCCGGTTGTTTGAGCAGGAGCCATTCCGTGTGCGCCGCATCATGATCGTCGATCTGGACGCCCACCAGGGCAACGGACACGAACGCGACTTCACCAACGTGGCCGCTGTCTATATATTGGACATGTACAATGCCTTTGTGTATCCAAAGGATCACGCGGCCAAGCAGAGTATACGGTGTGCCGTTGAGTTGCGACACCACACCGAAGATGCATTCTATCTGCGTCAGCTTAGCCGTTGCCTGATGCAGTCCCTCGCGGAGTTTCGTCCGGATGTGGTCATTTATAATGCAGGGACGGATGTTTTAAAGGGGGATCCTCTCGGCAACTTATCCATAACCCCAGAAGGCGTTGTAGAGCGGGATCGTTTGGTGTTCAGCACATTCCGCACTCTACGAATTCCTGTGGTTATGCTGCTAAGCGGAGGTTATTTGAAGGAGTCCGCCGGAGTCATTGCCGACTCCATTGCCAATCTCCGGCAACAGGGTTTGCTTGATTAAATTATTAAAAATAAGAATTTTGTAGGCGTATTGTCAGGGTGAAATATTTGCCAATTGTTGAATGATAACTAAGCTGAAGGACTGGAGCAACTGGGAGCTGTGAAAGAAACCAAGTTAACTGATTTGTTTGAAACATATCAAAGATAGAAATTATTATTTACACCTTATAAAAATTTATTAATCTTATTTATTTAGTCGTTCATTAGGTTAAATATAATTATTTGTCTTATATGAAGTTATGATTTCAGATCAATAAGTTCAGTTGCAAAATATGCAGAAGGTATATAAATATTTCCATTTATTTAGGGCTTATACTCAATATTTATGAATGTCAATATTTGTACAGACATCTCTTCCTTGGCATTCTTAGAGGTTCAATTGATTTTTTTTAGTTAACTCTATGTACAATGCAGAGCGGGTCGTGAAATGTTGAACAAGATTTTAAAATGAGACAGTATTGGTTAAATGTCTACACATATTATACAATATAGTCGCTAGAGGCTAACTTTAATTGTTTAAAATACAAAAATATATATAAATAAATGTGTTGCTTATTGATTTAAATTAGACGAGAAGTTAGAATATCATTTTAGTGTCTTTTTGTTAAGTGTGTCTATTCTTTTCAGATCAATCTTAGTAACGGCAATGCCCATAAAATTCCGGTCTTAGATCTTTGTGAAGGATTCCCTCTGGACTAACAAGCCGTCGGCGGCGGCAACCTAAAAGGGCATATACAGGTCAGAGAGCAATTAAATTGAGTACTAACTTAACTACATTGCATGCAGAAATCTTAGGAATGAGCAGTTGAACACGTTGGATGACCCCTCTGTGGTAGTCGTAACATCAACCAAACAATCTAAAAACAATAAAACTCAAATAAATACGATATGAAAACGCAAAATATAATGAAGGAATCTGAACATGGGGAGACCCCGAAGATGTAGATGATGAATTTTGCGATGCAGCTGAGAAGACTTACGCAGCGTTGCTTGCCGGCAAATCCTCGAAGAGGACTTCCGAGCGCGAGCTTATTATGTACACCAGGCAGAAGGAGATGATGAGCACCACTATGCCCACACTGAGCGTGGTTACCTGGTGCACATTGGACGGACGCAGAAAGATGCGCGCACTGAATTGCGACCAGGTGGATTCGGTCCATGTAGAGTACTGACCGGATGCCCAATCATAGCCTTTAAATAGAAAGTTTATTAATTTTCAGTGCGCCACTGATAAAAGTGATTTTCTTACCATCGATAAGGAAGGCTGGACTCAAGGCATGGCTGTAGTTTTGGGTAGTCAGTCGACACTCTCCTGTATTGTTATAGCCGGCAAAGAAGTGCAGTGGCAAAATGGTGCAATTTTCTTTTGGTATTTTTTTTTGCTGCGAGAGCAAATAGCCTAGCACACGATATGTCCAGCCGGAAGATTCTTGAGATCCACCCAAGACGCTTATGTACCTTTATGTTATAAGATAATATTTAGAAAAAATAAATAAAAAACCATAGATATAATATTGACTTACCGCATTGGTGGGAGCGGCAATGCCGTTGGACTTTCTGGATACGACGAGGCCTTGAATAGCGGACAGTCGGCCGACTGCAAAAAGCAGTAGAGCAGCTCATCGGCCAACAAAGGATTAGCCACCTTCGTGCCGGTGTACTCTTGCCCAGTGAGGGACTGATAAAGTGCTAGGGCCACAATGGAGGATATATTGCGCACTTTCATTTGCAGCGATTCTGCTTTTAAAGTCTTGAAATCTCCCACTTCCACAAGTTGTGTAAAGTCCTGGCTAGTGTTGGCATAAACGAAATCGACGTTAATCGAGTCGTCGTAAATGGAATGATAGTACTTGTTTGTTGGGCGAGCGTTTAGTATCAAAGCTGGAAACTTTGGATCCCGGCGTAAGAATGATTGTGCCGATGTGGGTGGTATGTGAGCACTCATCTCCGACTGTATGTTTACATTAAAGCCGTACCGTGGCGATTTGGCATAAGTGTTTAGTTGCTCAAGAAGTTTCTGGGCCAACTGTGTGCCAGTGAGGGCGTGTAACTTGATGTTAGCAATGTCATCTAGTGTGCCAATGTCTAACATAAACTCAATGTTTTCGAATGCTATCGGAGAGCCGCCTGCCGATTTTGGGGGGAAATCGAGCTTATCCATGTCGTACACAAACCTCTGCGAGCCAATATAATCGTAGGATTCTCCATTGAATGTCACAAATAGAACATTACGACGCGGATCGGGTAGAGAGCTTTGGGCTGGCAGAATCTGTCGCAAAAGGTTCGCCACCTGAGTAAACACAGCCAAGCTGACTACTGAGTCCATTGCACCAAGACCTGTTCCCAACAAAAGCGTGTAAAAATTATAAAAAAAAAATAAATTTCTTTAGTGCACAAAAACTTACCCACGCCATCAAACATGCTGGCGGTGTCCAATCGACATGTAACTAAAATAAACTTCTCGTCCGTCTTTGTCCCCTCAATCGCATTCGGTGTAGAATTGCGGGGATACACGGTAGCATACACATTTCGTCCCTCGAGAGGATCACAGTACTTGCTGCCTCCTAGATTATTGATGAAGTTTGTACGCCGCATGCACACCTCTGTATTAACGGCAGCCGACATGAAGGATTTAACTTCAATAGCACAAAGGCTTCGCAGAGCGTGAGTTTCGTAGTTTTTGTTGTTAAACTTTTCGAAACAATCTTTCAGCTTGTCGATCTCCTTTTCTTCGGCTATATAGTAGATAGGAAAAGGGAAGTCCTCGTGCAGCAGTCCTGTACCCCACGGGTTCCAGCTATTTGCAGGATTGCTAGCATCGCATGTTTCGCTGCTATTGATTCCACTGTATTGGTTGGGACAGTTGAGCTCGTGCGAAAACTGTTTCATCTTCTCTGCGTTGTTGATGAGCAACACTACTGAGATGTTCTTAGGTCCGGCTTCTTTCAGACGCATAAGATTGCTTCTTGTGAACAAATGTGGTGGTATCAGGGGCGCATACGGCGGCGATGGCGGATTGCCGAGGAGAAATTCCAAGTCGGCTTCGACGTTGATTAGATGCAGAACGCCTACAGAGCCGGAATACGTAGCTACGAAAACTAGGGACTAAGGAATCGGTAGCACGGAAAACATATTCAAACTTACAAGAACAGCCGGTTTGGTGCGTGCCATTTAATCTACGGAAACAACTGGCCCCCAGAATAGGCTCGTACATCTTATCGCGCGTTCGTTCGCCAAGGGCTGTGTAAAAAACGAAGGATTAGATGAATCATCAGTAGGAAGATGACAATCATCTTGTTCTCCTCGACTTCGAAGACTGGGCGTAGGTGTATTGTAGTGCCAGACATCAACTACATTACCTGTTAAGGTGCCTTGCAGCAGCATTAGCAGCCAAATCGCAGCCGCATGGCTCATATTTTTATAGGGGCCTGTAGGTCCTTTCCCAAAAAATTTACAAATTTAATAATTGGACTGGGTGAACGGAGAAATCAGTGTTTTTGTCTTGTTTTTGTGTCTGCTTCTTGTTGCCGCCGAGAGTTGCATTTGTGCTAGGGATGGTATTAAGCATTGTTTTTTTTATCACCGAATTTATTTAAATTAGGGGATAGTAAAAAATGTATAAATATATTATAGGGAATAAAAACATATTTTAAGAATCTAAAAATAGTTTATTTTTCATTTGATTTCGAGACAATAAACACATCACTAATTTTGTCTTTACCTGGTCACACTTTCAACCACATTCAAAAATCTGAATTGTTCTTAAGAACAATTACAACTTGAAAGATATCAAAAATAAAAACAAATGTTTCAATTTCTCAGCAGACTTATTATTCACCTAAAAATAATAGCTACTAATAGCTAAAAACATTTAAAGACTTTCTAGAACTTAACATCTAAATAAACTCGTTAGAGTTTCTCCAGTTAGAAAAGCGTATCTTCAGCGCGAATATATTCGCCAATGTCCGACTGATGGAAGCAAACAGTGGTCAGGGGATCGGCGGTTTTGCAATCTGTGGTGGAACGGGCCAATACACCAAATCCCAGCGGCAGATCATTCATGGAGTACACTACCACTCCCTGGTACTGCCCGGCGTTCTCTGTGATCCGACCTAGTCCAGATTTGGGGATGTGGTTGCCGTAGAGAAACTGCTGCTCGAATGAGGGTTTCACCCACACCTTGTACTGGGCATAGGGAGCCAGATAATAAAGCGCGGTGATGTGGAATTTCAACTTGTTGGTCTTGGAAAATTTTCCAAAACATGTCCCCACACACACCAGTTGTTTATAGCCGAAGCACTCGCTCAGCTTCAGGATACGTTCAGAAACGTAGTAAACTCGATCCTTGTGCTCCCTAAAACAGTAGGTTCCATCTGGGCGGTCAATCAGCTGCTTCACGTTTGTCCCAATGCTGAAAAATCGCTTATTTATAAGGGATCGGAGAATTTTTATTACACTCACTATTTTGACAGCTTTTCGAACAGGATTTTTGCACGTTCGTCGGTCAACCGCTTCATTTTTAGGTATTAAATGTTGGAATTGGGGGAAAACAAAAGTTTAACTCACTACACGTGAGAATAAATAAGGTGTTGGGTAACGGTTGGCTTCCTTAAGCCTATACAGCACTGAACACATCGTTTAACTATCGATATTTAGAAAAGTGTTGGAAACTGCTCCATTGTTTAAATTTAAAAACATGTAACGCTTATTTTTATGATAAAATATTCACTATCACCGAATATATATTCAGTAATCTAATAATAATTCAGTAATCATAGTCATGATTAGAAACTATAATTTCTTGCAGTCGCTTTAGGTT
Source organism: Drosophila ananassae (assembly GCF_017639315.1). NCBI lineage: Eukaryota > Metazoa > Arthropoda > Insecta > Diptera > Drosophilidae > Drosophila > Drosophila ananassae. Next base: position 8,253,698 of record NC_057927.1, read on the forward strand.
ATTTTCTGGTAAACGGATATCAACAATAACTTAAATTTCCCCTTTTTAAAGCTGGAGTCATGGGAGTTGGATTCGGGGACCGCACAATTGCAGTCAATTCCCATGATACTTGACAGGACAGTTTTAAAAACAAACTTTGGCTGGAAAAGGTATTTCGTGAACTGAGCTTTGAGACCAAAATGCGCTTTCTACTAGAAGCCGCTGAAAAAGCAAAAAGATCCAACTTACAGGGATCGCTGGGGTTTGCATTATGAGTCATCAAGCTTTGGCAGAAGTTATTGGAGGACGAATGTAGACATCACTTTTCAAAAACTATATAAATCTTTTATCATTTTTAATTCATCATTAAGTTCAAAAGTAAGTGGTAAAAAATATGGGCGACTTAAGATTTCTAATAGTGTGTGTTCTGAGACTAATTCTAAATACTCTACATATAATACCTTAACTATTTACAATACTAAACGTATCTAAACGAACAATCTACTTCATCTAGGACTAAATCACGTAGTTAAGAGGTCATGCCGTCTCCGGGCGTTTCTGCACATAGTTCCGCTCCTTCAGCAATTCATCCAGCTGCTGCTCCTGATAGTAGACCACAAACTGCGCAGCTGACACCTGCTCGAAGATGGCGCAAATACTGGGCTTCAGGTTGTAGAAGAACAGAAGTTGTCCGCGCTGATTAAAGTCGCTAATCAGCGAGTCTATTACGGTTGCCGTCGTGAAGTCAGCGCCATAGACATGGGAGGCATCAATTACCACCGGAACATTTTGTCGCATGGACTGCTTATTGACCAGGTTACGGACATAGTCCACTGATGGAAAGATTAGGCACCGATCTGGCGTGATCATGGAGTACTCCACTCCCGCCTGGGTGGTCAGAAGTTCAGTGGTAAGTTTGGGACGTGCCGCATGGTAGAGAATAAAGATCACATTGAGTCCCACTCCAATGAGAATGCCCCATTCCAGAGGTAACACGAGACAGGCCACGAATGTACCCACTCCAGGAACTAGATCGCTTTCTGGAGATTAAAATATTTCGATTAAAGGTTGTGGATAACTACGTATGTCTTGCACTCACTCTTTGATCTCCACATAGGCTTGACCACTTTGACCTCGATCATGAATACCACAGCGGATATAATGATGGCGGCCAGAGTAGGCCGCGGGATGAAGAAGAAGTAGGGTGTGAGGAATAGCAGGGCAATCATCACCAGACCACCGGAGTAGATGTTACTCAGTGGTGTTCGCACTCCACTAGCATTATTCACCGCCCCCCGGCTCAACGCTCCGGTTCCAGGGAAGGCTTGCACAAAGGAGTTGAAGATGTTGGCGGTACCAATGGCAATCAGTTCCTGCGAGGCATCCACAGGTTTTCCATTGGCTAAAAGTATGGGTCGTCAGAAACCTTTCGAGGTATCTTGTTCATAAATCACTCACCGAAAGCCTTACAAATGGCAATATTTTCCATAAGAGATATTAGCGGGATGACCACCAAGCCAGAGCCCATGCTGTGCACCATCTCCACGAATCCCTGGGCCACTCCGTTACTTGTCTCGTTCGCATTCAGGGAAAAGGGTGGCATCTGCAGACTGGGCAGTCCAGGTGGAATGTCACCCACCACACGGAAAGGTGCGCCATGCTCCTCGCTGTGCAACAGATAGCCCATCAGGCAGCAAACCACCACCAAAATGGCATTCCTGGCAGTGCCCACAACCCACAGGATCTTGTTTACGGCCCGCTGGAACGGTGTACACTCGCTCTGTTCAGCGGGTCCAATCTTGCAAGAGGAGAGACTGCGCATCAGCAGCAATACAACAATGCAAGTAACTCCAAGGACAGTGTCACCTGCCCGCGTGTGCTCAATGTTGTGAAAGACCTGCGTCCAGATCTCCACGAAGGTATTTCCCTTGGCTGTAATCCCCAGTACGCTCTGAATTTGGGATGTTAGGATGATGAGCGAGACAGCGGAGGTGAATCCGGAAGAAACTGGGCCAGAGACAAAATCAATGAGGAATCCGAGTCCAAAGAGACCCATCAGAAGCTCCACTATTCCACTGAGGAGGCACAGTAGCACCGATTTCTGCCAGGAACCCTGCGCTGCCTGGTAGGTGAGCAGTGCCACTATCGCTGAGGGTCCCATGGGCACATCCTTGCAACTTCCCAGAAAGATGTACACAAAACAGCCCACAAATGAGGCATAGAGACCATACTGAAATTAAGTAAGCCAGGAGAAGAAGTCAGCTAAGGATTGAAGTTAAATTATATTAAAAAACAGGATAATTACTTACAGCTACTGGTAATCCTGCTATTCCTGCATAGGCCAGTGCCTGGGGAATCACCGTAAGACCTACGGTAATTCCCGCCACCAAGTCACCGACAGCATCCTGACTATTATAGCGGGGAAGCCAAGATAGTATGGGCAGTCTTTTGTGCAGAGTTTTGCGGTTGAAGGTCCTGCGGCCGCAATTTTGTAGCCAACTGCGGGTGCATTCCAGGGTGCTAAGCGGGGGCTTTACTTTCTTGCCATCCTCGGTTACTGTTGATAAAAAACAAACAACTTTAGAGGTTAAAGAAAGTATGTAACACAGACAAAAAAATAAGTGCAAACGGTTGCATAAATGCCGTTTAATGAAATTTTTAAATTGCCTACGATAATGGTAGCATTTCACTTCTGATTCACAATCACGTACTACCGAGTGCTGAGCTCGATCTGTTTCTTCTGGCCAGCACCCCTACAGGTCTACACGATCCATTCTCCCCCTATTATTTTATTTTGTTCTGGGGTATTGTTTTTGCTAGTGTTTTTCATTCGAAAGATTTCCATGATCTACGCGAATTTCATTGCCAAGGTTGAGACAGAGCTCAGCGGCTGAGAGATCGTGAAAAACAATTGTATTTCAACTCTCCCACTTCCCTTTCGATTGGTTTTGTGAAAAATTATTCGCGGAATTCCAGTTGGGCACTTTAATTGCGTTTGTCGAGGAACTAATTATATAATCAGCAATCTAATTTTTAATAAAAAAAGGCTGGGAAGCTGTTACCTAACAATTTGATAGAGTTCATCAATAATTGGAAAATGACATTTTGTGGAATTATTTGAATTACCATAATTGTATTTAGATTTTATCGTTAAATAGCTTGTCGTTTTATTCAAATGGCAATTCATCAACTTTCCAAACGATTCATGTTTCGTTTTAAGACATAACTATAATATTTTGAATACTTAACTCCATTTTTGACTTTAAGATACAAACACATTTCTATTTGTCTATGTTTTAACAACAAATGGAAGGCTGGAGATTTATAATTTTTACTTCAAACTTACATATAAATTCCTTGGATCCTTGGGAACCACTTCCATTCTGTTCCGTGATGTTCGTTTGGATACTGATCGTTGAGCATTTGAAGCCATCGTTGAAATATACGTGATCCGAAGCCGGATTGGACTTCATTTTGGAGTCCGCCTCTTCGGGGGTGGCAGCAAATCAAAACAAACACACTGCGTGTACGAAGTTCAAGTTAATTAGACACCGACTGACACCAGTTGCGTAAAACTAAATCTATACTGAGGCTTGGGTGCCGGGGTGCATCTATAATGGGTCTGAGATTTTTTTGGTACCGAAACCGAAAACTATCTGAAAGATATTCGTTGTTCGGTTCTGTTCGCTTGTTTGGCTCTTCACACGGCAGCGTTTCGAACGAAACTGTTTTGTACTTGATGCGGACCTTGTCTTTTATAAAAATCAAAACTTCGTCATCGTTTGCTAACTACGTTTGAGTCGGGTCTCAGGCCTGAGTATCTGGGTATCTGAATACTTGGGTATCAGACTATCTGAGTCGCTGCTTCGGCTCGAGTGCTGATATTGTTTTTCTGGCTCTATTAGGGTTTTGGGAACCGGGATGATCGGTCACCTGTTAAACTGATAATCGCTTCGGGTGAGGGGAAATGGGAAAGGTAGTTGCGTGTTTTGTTCCCTTTTTGCGGCACTTTTTAGGTATCACTTTGTAGTGTTTTTCTTTTTTCAAACATAAGTCGAAAAGAAAGGAAGTTGTAAATTCTTTTGGAATTAGTGTGCAATTATTTACTTGGCTCAGCAATTTTTAAAAACACTCGCTCACCTCGTGAACCGCCACTGTCACTGGTTGTTTATTATATTCGTCCCCTATATTTGGGAATGGAAAGTTTACGGTGCGGGGGAGTCCCATATATTATAAGGTTGAATGAATAAGATTTTTGGGTTTTTTTTCTTCCAAAATTTTCCATTCAATGGCGGAATGCAGGTGTAATTTTCTGGGTGCACAGGCAACTTCTATGTAGTACGCACTCTATACGATGGCCAGGTAGACTGTTAACACATCTTGTGCTGACCCAAAACCAGATTTGACCAGTTACCTGCCACTGCACCAGCCAAATCACTCTCTATATGCATGATCGGGTCTTGCATTTTATTCATGCACCTTGTGTATCTTCATATACCTATAGTATTTAATTTTATCAGTTTTTAACCCGCTTGTAATCTTTATGAGAGTCGTAAGAGTTCCGGTTTTGTCCTTTTTGAGTATATACCTGAGCTTGAAACTATAGCCGCCGCACTAATAGAATAATTATCTCTTAAGTATATCTAAGTTATTATTCTTTGACTTTTTTAGAGGCTACGGATTTAGCTAAAGTATTATTACTCAACTATTTTTACCCAACTGGAAGTCTAGCTACTCCGACGTTTACTTTACAAATAGTTTCTGCAAGAATTCTGATTATTTCCATAATGAACTTGACACCTTGTGAATGTGTGTATGGGTCTTCTTTTTTTTCTCTCTTTCGACAAACAAAAGCCGATACAAAAAAATGTCATGGATAAATAAATATTTAAATGCAAGGCTTAGTGATAGCTTTTGGGGTCGAGTTTGTTTTAAATAGAAACGGAGGGCATAAATTGTGTGATAACCCTTTGGAACGATCATCTTTTTTTTAAAGAGTGCATTTACAAGAGTGTGGTTCCCAATCAGAAATGCATTGAAAGGTTGTCACATAAAATGTGAGAAAAACGTGAATTTTCCATGGACAGAAATTGAAACTTTCCATGGACCTGTCAGTCATCGAGGCCGGTAAGGGTTTTGTTATTGTTTGAGAAGTTATGGTTATAAAATTGTTAATTTACGGCATTTTTTAATGCTTAAACATTGCACTTGGAATTCAAGATGAACATCGAAATTCAAAAATTCGCCAAAAAGCTTCCTAGACAGCTGATGCTGTGACAAATGGAATTATTTAAATTAATTGAAACGGGCTTTATGTGATAAAAGGCCATAAATATCACTGTCTTTATAGCCTGGCCAAGTTCAGAGACGGAGAAGCAGGCGGTTTCGATGTTTTTGTATCCATTAGTCGGAGAGTTGATTAGACTGAAGCCCGCTAAACACAAAATCTTAGGCCTATGAATTTTCATTCCAAAATAGTCATGGTGTGCAGGTTAAAAATATTGTTTTTTATGAAAAATTACTTGTTATACAGAGTATAGCTGAGCCGTTTATTCTCGGGTTCTAACTATCTTACACGTTTTTGGTCAGTTTATGTTTGGGATTTTTTTGCAGGTTTTTTTGTTTTGCAGTTTTGTTTCCTAAACGCAGTCCAATGACTCGAACACAATCAGTCAGGTGGCAGATAGTTTATTTGCAAAAACAAAGATACAACACCATTGCTTTTGTTTTAGATAAATACGTCAAGATGCCGGTAACTGGTTTCGTACTGATCTCAATGAACTGCTCTGAGCTGCCGAAATTTCAGCTAATTTTGGATGATGTCAAACAAACCGGGCGTCCGATCACTATATGTATGTACCCCCTTTTCGAAGGCGTTTCCCTTTGTTGTGGTTTATTTTTAACTATTTATGAGACCGCACTTAGAAAGTAAGTGCCTGCTGGCTGGCGACTTTTTTTGGTGGGTGTGTGTGAAATTGGAAGAAATGTAGGCGGCGAAATTGCCGTGATTTGTGCTTTAATTGCTTCAAAATTATAACTTCCTTAAAGTGATTATTTTTTTGTTGTTTTTTTAAAGTTTGTTCATACTGGCACTTAGATACTCGCAGTTTAATGATGGCTCATAAGTGCCCTGAACTTTGATCTCTGACACTCGTGCCTGAACTCTGGCCCTTAGATTAAAATATTAATATTTATATACTCAGATTTTCGAGAGTTCATTGCTTGTTATCCCTAAACTTAACTTAATACTTTATAATGGATCTGATATTCAACAGGAAGCACAAATGTTCAATTAATTGTTCAATTACATTTGTTGCTCACTTTTTTCTGTTTTGTTTTTAACTTGCTTAGTTTTGTTTTTGGTTTTATTTTGACTATTTGACGGCTCAAATTACAGGGCCAATTGCGAAACGTATTTCGCATGACTTCCAAATTGCCATAAAGGGCGTAACCAGCCCCCCAACAAGGGGCGTGGCCGATCACTGACCAATTTCCACAAAACCAACAACGTACTGTCGCCCATTTCAATTAAATGCGTTCGGTTTGTTTTGGTTTGGTTTTCTGATTTGTTGGCTTGTTGGCAAAAATCATATCAGAAAGCTGTGTTTCAAAAGGTGCAGAGAGGAAGAGGAAAGGGGGTAGGGTATAGACGGCATGGGTTTTGCACATTTATGGCCTTATCGTTATAAAATCACGTATACCACACGTTGGCCAACTGTGATCTCTGCTCCATATGCGATTTGTTATCTTTGGGGGAAAACTTGATACCTTTATCAAGTAACAGCCTTAAAAAAAGGCTGTTGAAGTTAATATATTTCCTATATTTATTTTAAATACCTTATAACCTCTCTCTGAACGTGACTGTTCAACCCAATTTACCCCCAATATTAATTTATGAAACTATAACAAAACTCTACTGCAGTCAGTGCGATGATTTATAGAGTCACATGCCAGTCACACTTTGAAATTCAACCGAAATTTATGGCAAGACGTTAGACGTTAGCTCAGCCTCCATATTGTTTGATTTGAATTAGAAGCCTATATTGTGTACAATACCTATCCAAATTGTTTTTTATTTTTCCAGAGCTCCATCAATGGCTCAATTGTTCAATCCAATGTCCGAGACATGCACTAAAAATAGTCTGTTTACCAATTACCGAGAATTTTTGTGGGATACTTATTTGCTATGAACTCTTGTCATGGGGAAACGTTCACCTGAAGATAGTTAGGAAAGCCGTTAAATTCTCAATTAGGACTCCCACGTTTGATGCTTGATGATTTGATTGAATAAGTGATTAATCGCTGGCTAAGCAAATTTTGTTAAATTATCATAAAACGGGTTTCACAATCCATATCAGACGACTTAGACGACAGTCGTTTGGAAGGGGAGTATTTTTTTTGCTACCGGCTTTTGTTTGATTAAATTTGAATATTTATGATTTGATTGTTTATACTCGGATTTTATGGCGCACACTTTTGATAAGTTTGCGATTTTTATGCAAAACGCGTTTCCCTCGCAGACGATTACGCATCAATGAAAACGAAAAACCTCATCTGTGCGAAATCTTATCTATGCGGCAGCGATCAAGATTTAGCGAATAAAAAATATTTAAGAATTTCCGACTCGGGTCTTTCGTTTGAAACCAAAAAAATCCAGTTCAAACTGCCAGTTACTGTGAGTGTTCTTTTTGGATTATTACGGAAAGAATAATCCAAAATTGAACTTAATGAAAGGTGAAAGCCCGGAATGGTTTTAAGAATATTATGGCAAACTTACTCGATAAAGTCAAATATGTATAGTTCATGAGGTAATATTTATAAAATATTTTAAGGTAAAAATTAAGCCATTTTGGGGGAACTAGCCCTATGGACACGTACTCAGGTTTGAGTCACGTAATCAAATGATGAATTTCCACAGCCGCATGCCTGCCATTTTTGTGCAACTCAAAACAATTTATAAGTAAGATCCAGTAAATACCTCTAAATGCCTATAATAGGGGGATAATGTTACATTTTAGGGAATCAGCTAACTTTTTTGCGATGTTTCAATGAATAAGTTACAATGAATCATTTAATTCGCACTCCATTGGGGGTTATCAAGAAATTAGCACTTTTTATATAGCATCTTTTAAAACGAATTAGCATATTTGAGGGCCCATAAATAAATTGGTAACCGATTAGTGCTAAATGTTAATCGACCGTTCCAATTGCGTCAGTGTTAGCCAAAAGTCAAATCTCAGTTTCGAATTTAGCAACAGAGATAAACACTTTTCGGTTGCCAAACTAATGTCTGATGTCAGTTCAGAAAAATGCTTATGGGCTTACCCCTTTTCACTCGATGACGAGGGGAAGTAAATGACCCAATTAGATGAAGAATTCCACTAACCGAAGCTTGTGATTTTTTCTTTTTTTTATTCGATTATTTCTATTGAATTTGGCCCAAACGATGCGAGCCACCGGAAACGCAATACGAGTCTACTGGCTTTGACTTTGGCGCGCGTCGCACACCTCAAATTTAATTCTCATTGTTGCTGGGTTCTAATAGTGATAATTTTAATGAATATTTATTTGCGTGGTTCGATTTTTTTTTTTAAATATTGGTGAATGCCAAATTCTCATGCAAATGGCAGCCAAAATGCAAGAATAAAGTTTGTGTTTATGTTGATATTTTATTTGCAGCGCACACGGGTTCAGTTTTTTCCGGCGATCGCACAGCCGAGTCCGAAAGGTAAATAGAGGTAACTGTCGGTTGGGGTTTTGAAACACCCCGAAAAGTTGTCACCTCTCTGGCGACCGAGCTTGTAATTGGACTTGGACGTGCGGGAGCCGATTGTTTTTGAGCCGAGCTTTGGAAAAGCTTTCGCCCACAGCCGTTTCCTCATTTCTCATTTCCAAACTGTCTCTCTTACCCCTTTTCACGACGCTCTTTGAGAGAAATTTGAAAGTAAACATCTGATCAAATGGGGGCCAGCGAAAGGCGTTAGCATTACAAAATTCCAGCTTGTTTACATATTGATAACTTTGATGCTGCATTAAACTACAGGAATAAATTTTTAATCAATGCCGGTTATTTGTTATTGCTGATCGATTAAGGTTGAATAACGGTCTGAATGGGTGAATTAAATGTTACAAACTGTTTTTTTACTAAATATAGATTAGCCAAGGTAAATTATATGCTCAAAGCTAAATTATGCTGCTCAAAAACTAAAGTTATTTAGGAGTCGTGTTTCGATTTCGATTTAAATACTTAATAGCGACTAAAATTGCCCTATTTTGTAGAACTTGCAATTATAAAAATATAAATGTTCGCTGGTGTTAGTTTAAAGTGCAATTACCCAAAACCCAATCCAAATGTATTCAAAGGTTATTCTAAATTAGACGTGAAATGAATCTGTAATAAAATGGTTCCATCGCTCAAAAACCATCTCTACCTTTTTTTGGTATTCTCCATAGTAAATGATGTAAGCAAATGAAAAAATTCATTTTTTATAATTTTAAAATACATTCTAACGAATCTTTAAGATCCAATCGCGAGTGGAGTTCACCAACTTCCAATGTATTTCGTTGGATAAGAATTTTTCGGATTTTGAGTATTGCAGGTTAAAATCCGTCAATCGAACCTACAAATACGTCTCCACAAAAGTACTACTATTTCAAGTACCAGTAACAAAAGTTAAAGTTGGTTGAGTTTTATGCTTCAAAATGATTGTATGACTAATGAAAATCGTTTTCTAGGTGAACTTTGGATTGTATAAACGCTTTAATGGCTATCGGCCTTTTTTATACAATATATCTGTGGATGCTTGTAAATTTTTAAAGAACCGAAAAGCCAATCCCATCGCCAGCTACTTTTATGACTTTTTTAGAGAAATCTCCAATATGAATCATACGTGTCCATTCAATGTTAGTAGCTAACTATATTCCTCTAATAAGTTACAAATTGATACATTCTCAAATTCATTTCAGCACGATCTTATTGTAGAACAGCTAACGACGGAGAACATTAATCACAGAGTTACCAAAATACTGGCGTTTCCCGAAGGGGACTATATGGTCGAAATGCACTGGATTGCCTATGATATCGTCCGGGCAGTAATAAAGTTATATTTTTCCTTACTTTGAATATCTATTTCCTGTTAAGATTTTGTATAGATATTTAAAGAGCAATAAGACAAGCAATAAATAAATAGGGAAGCTTAACAAAATCCAGATTTAAAGGTGAATTCTTATCTCGATTTTTTTATTTTTGTCATTAAATTTCCAAAGAAAGAATGTAGTTCATTTTTTTAAAGGTTTTTATTAAATAATATATATAACAACTACGGAGAAAACAATGTCAATGATAGATGTTTTTTGCAAGGTCCTGAAACTCTTTTTAGTTTTGAAAAAGTGTTCAAAGTTGTAGCAGTATCGAAATGAATTTATTATATTTTACTTTTATAATCGATTGTGGCTGTAAGCTCGTAAAGCTATATTTTTCGATGTTTCGAATACAAAAAATTAAAATGTTTTACATTTGTATTGTTATGTTCAAGCGATCTGAATATTGCTTATCTATATTTATTAAATATTTCATTTCCTCGACTCAGATTCTTATAAAATTACAATAAAATGGTGCAGGCATTTTGTTTTTTGGTATTTAAGGTAAATATTCTAATCGATAGGGGATCTATAGAAAACATTTATCAGATAATATAATTATGTATATTGTATATATATGTATAACGCAACTTTTAGTGAGAAGCGAATAAAATTGACGGTGGTATATATGAAACTTATTCAATAGAACGACCTTTAGGCTAGTGGCGACTGAACTGTATGTTTCTAATCTTTCTTATTTTCCAATTATTTTTTTGATCATTTTTTCTATTTGATTTTTAAATGAACTTTGGTGAGGGACCGGGACGATGACTTCGGTTTCTGTTATTGGTTTCACTGAGGCACATTTGATGGATCACTAGGGGAGATTATCGCCATTCTACGACTTCGATCGGGTCCAGTGGCCTTCTAGAAATGCTTTCGCATGTGAGCGGAGACCACAAAGGGCGCCAGCAAGGAGCAGATGGACATCAGGATATTGACCAGGGCCTGAAGATTGGCTGTAAATTAAAAACATATTTTATTCTAAAAATCCTCTGTGGGTTCTTTGCTTAAAAATACTCAAAATAAAAACATTTAATTCCAAATATATTTATTGAATTTAAAAATCATAATTTTTAATAATAGTTTTAAATTATCTTAAATAAAAATTAAAATTATGAGGTGAATTTCTATCAAACTTAAAATTGAAAATTGGCGCTCTATCATTTTTTTTTTCGATTGGTATTTGATTTTCAAAGGTATTTGTTATTTGACCTCCACTGCAGATATCGTGCAGAATGTCCTCCACATATCCGTTGTCGTTGTCGCAGAGGCACAGCTTGGTCTTGCTGGACATGAACTTTGACACTCCAATGGTGCGGTTGCTGTTCTCGTACTGGCATACCATTCCATCCTCGCAGTCGTTGTTGCTGTTGCACTTGTGACGCAGACCTATGGGAGATAATGTTTTAGTTATTAATTAGTTGGTAAACTTGTTAGTCTGTCTGTCAAAAAACAAATTAAAATCAAAAAACTCAATGTCAAACAACTAAGAATTCATATATACAATATGTATGAAAATATTGGAGGCACTTTCTTCTGGGCCCTACTCCGTGCATGTCACAAATTGGCACTGCGGCGATTCCCATTACCATTTGCCGCTCATTTGGTTGCCTCGTTTTCGTTTTCGGTCCCCCCAAGTCGCAGTCACGACATTCTAACATAAATCCGGCATCGACATTGCGCCGCCATAAAGCAAAAGCCTCCGCCATCGCAATTGCCTTACAGGTCGGGTTAAAGAATGTCCTGCACACAGTAAGGAGCTAAAAACAATGGCAGGGCCCAAGGAGCCATGTAGCCAAGTAGCCAAGAAGCCAAGGAGCCGAGCACAAGGAGAACAAGTGTGAATTGCGCACGAAAACTAAATAAATAAGCAGGCTGGCAAATAGAGGCTACGGGCTTGGTGGGGGCATCCATCTGGATGGATGCTTTGTTTAATTCTCATTTAGGAGGCACCTTTGGACACCTTTCCCGTTCACCTGCCACCTATGTATGTATCTGCCACTTGAGGCCCATCACAGAGAAGGCCTCCAAGAAAGCAGCAGCCTCTTAAATAATAAATGTAATGTGCATGTCTTAGCAATTAGTTGGCGTTTTTTGTTGGTTGTTCTATTTCCAGAACGCTTCTAGAAAGCCAGTCTTTCAGCTAAGCATTATAGTCTTGATAAGATATGTTCCTTTTTAGATTACCTTTAAGGACATCAGGACAATTTCCACCTGAAGGAGCCGAATCGTCGCCGCAAAGACACCGGAATCTGTAGTCGTTGGGATCCTTGACGCAGCTTGTGCGATCTATCGCCGTACAGTCATCGTGGTTAGCGCACTCTCGTCCTTTTACTGTAAATATAATACAATAATTAACGGTAAACAAACTTAAATTATAATTATCAGTCGTCCCCACTAATTGCCTACTAATTGTCTGATTGTTGACCCTGCCCGCTGCTGACACAAATAATCGTTTTCATTTAGACTTGTTTGCGAACTCCAATCACAATCCTATTACCAACCCACCCACAAAGTCATCTCCTCTCTCTACCAGAGTCACAATTGTACAGGAGCGTGGGTTGTCATTGTACTTGAGTGACTTGTTTGATCAATTTTCGATTTGTGTTAGCACTGGGATTTGTTTTGGGCCGTGTCATTCAATTGCTGGCCCTCTGCCATAATTACTACTCCACTCTTTTATGGGTGACTCCAAAGTCAACAGAATGAGACATGATTTATGGTATCAGGCAAACATTATTTGCTAATATTGGTTTAGCTAGCAATGGGTGAGTATTAAATGGAAATTAACTTCGGATCTTTAATGATTCTTATAGCTACTTCTAGCTTACAATATGCATGTAAACGGCTGTGACTAGGATAGGGAAAATAATTGTATTGGTTCTCCGATTTATTATCTAAAAAAAGAAATAATAACTAAAATTAAAACTTTTTAAATTAAAATATAAAATTAAATAAAAAGAAATTATTCAAATATGTAGATAAGATATATAAAAATAAGAATATATTTGCCGAAAATAGAACACAATAGAAATATAAAACCCCATCTTAGAAAAGAACACTCCTTAAGTTTCTAAAACCTTCTATATTTTGTATTAAATTTTGACTGGCTCTGGAAAGTTTCTACCATTTTTAGCAATTAAGAACCCTCCGCTTTTTTGCCTCTTTGTTGACCTTGCCAGGCACTTCGACTTGATTTTTTATTACCAACCCCTTCCAAGCTCTCTCCCTTCTTTAGGATAGGACTTACCAATGGGAACATGCGTGGGTGGCGGCTGGTTGTTGGTCTTGCCAAAGGTGGTCAGTGCCGTGGAGCTGACTCCGAACAGGATAATGAAGATGCCGAACAGCATGGTCAGGCTGCCGCACTGTGTGAATCGCTTGAGGGGCTGCATTTTGAAGTGAGAGCGTCGGGAGGAGGTGCCAAAAATCGAAATCGAGCTTCAAGTAGAGTTTGGACCGTAGCACCCCCGAGTTTCGGCTGTTATATAAAATCACAGGCCACCGACGACTACTAGTTTTTCACGCACTTTGCTCGGTAGCTCGGAAAAGGCTGCCCAGAGGCTTTAAGTCTGTTAACTTTTCTCGGGCCAATTTTATGCAAATTTTCACACCGAAACTGTTTCCGCTCCGGTGGATGGTGCAAGAGTGCCCGTAGAAGCAAAGCAAAAACCGCACGAAAGGCGTCACTCCAACAAAATCGGATGTACGGGTATTTGGGAATATTAATGTGTTTTTCAGATGGTCTTCTATGGATTACTTTCGGTCTTGAGGTCTCCGGAGGTTCTTGAGCTCACCAACCAGTCGCCTGCGCGTTCAAAATGCAAGTGAAGAATTCGCGGCGCACACGGAGCTTAAGTTGGGGCGACGTCGCTGCTGACTCGCTGGGCTACTTGGCGCTCGCGCACTCTGACGCCACCCACCGGCCCTCCAATCCCCCATCCTGCCCACCACTACACTCAGCCCACCAACCTTCCCGCTCCGGCATACTCTATCCCGCAGCTCAGCCTAAGAAGAGAACCCCTTTTCGTGTTTCTAAAAAAATATGGTGATTGACTAATGCCCTTATTTTGGGATATTTTTATATAATAATTATTAATATCACTCAAAATTCTTCCATAAAAGTGTATAAAAATGTGTTTTAAAGTTAAATCATTAAATTATATGTTCCTAATATAAGTTTCATATTTCTCCTTAGTTTTATTAAAAAGAAAACTATTATTTTAATAAGACTATAAAATAATAGTGTAGGAAACATACTCAGCCTTCTGAAATTGATTTATGTATAAATTAATCTTATCAATTAATTTTTGCACATCCAAAAAACTCGTTTATATAAAAACATCTTGTCCAAATCTACGTCAAAGATTTTTTGCCAAAAAGAAAGTTTGGCAATCAAAACAAATCAAGACATTGGATAAATGAATATTCATTTATTTACGATTGTCGCAAATTGATTTGATTTTTATGTTAAGCCTTAAGAAGTTTCTATTTAAAATGCAAACATAAAAAAAGCCTAGAGCCTAGGTACCTAGCCTAAATAATTTCGCGGATACCAGGGCATCCATAAAATCCAATTCCGGAAGGACAGACACCTGAATGCATAATTAAGAGATCCTTCGACATGTGGAAGGGTATTCCACTACATTAATGTGCTACGGCTACGGAGGGTGGGGCTTAAATCTCTAGGCAGATTTTGAACTTGTCAGGTCCATATAATTTGTGCAAGTGTATGTGGCAGGTAAGCTCGAACGCACTTGTAACTGCTTCGTTGTTTCGTGAGCGAGTTTTGTTAACGAAGATGGATTTTTGTGCGGCCGTAGTCGTTTTAGTTGTTTTAGCCTAGTGTTTGGCTTTACCTTCGTGCAGTTTCAGCTTTTTGTTGGCTTTTTTATTGTAGCGACCTCGTCTCGTCCTCATCGTCCTCGTCGTCGTCGTCGTCCTGGCCCATGGGTGTACGTACTACGTATGTGTGTATGCGAGCCATAATAATGACGAAGGCATTAGAGCCATTGCATAGCCTACTTTTTGGGGGCCCGCAGAGTTTTTGGCCGAACAACAACAAGAAGCAACCACAATAAAGTGTAACATTAGCACGCACCAAAAACAACAACAAAAACAGCCAACTCAAAGGCAAATAGTTATTTTGGCCATTATTCTTAGCCGAGTTCTCTCACTCGCGGCTGGCTTTTATGATTATTTTTCAAGTTGGGCGGTGCATGGCCCTAATTACGTTTGAATTACCCAAGATGAGTGGGTTGCTTGTTGCTTTCAAACATTGCAACAGAGAGCCACAAATGTTGCAACTTGCAACCGAAACACAAAATGAAAAAAAAGGTTGCAGGCCACGCCCCCCAGGCCCCATTTTATAAATCACCATTTGCGGGGAATATCGAACAGGCCAGCAAACGGATGCGAAACTTTCGGCCATGTCTGCCGTTGTCTGAGCCAGTTACTACTCAAAGTCAATAATTTACACCGAGAAACAAAACACTTTTGAGGTCAATTTTGGTTTCCTCGACATGAAAATTCTCCCCAATTTTCCCCAACACGAATTCCTTTCGTTTATTTTTGGCCGAGCCCCAACTCTTTGTTTCCGATTGTGGAAAATGTCAGGCTCTGGTGCTCAGGTGGTGCTGTTCCTTATCAGCCGCCTCGATCGCCTTATAAACGATTTTTGTAATCGCTGCGACAGCATAAAGAATTAGCTGGATGTTGGGGGTTTGGGACTTCTAGAAACAATTCACTATGAAAAATAAACTAACTTTTAATTGCGCATTTTGCCTTTAGAATCATGGTATTTATCATTGTCATTTTTCCATGACATGGGAATTTCATAATAACCGACTCAGAGCCCCAGTCAATGCGCTCACATTTGATAATATTTAGCTCTCATTCATGTAGATACTGGAGACTTCCTGTTCTTGAATCCAACTTATGTCAACGCCCAGAGACGCCTCAACGCCTCTGATAAGAAAACTCGTTCTGGGAAATAACTTGAAAATGCACTGTAAGCTTCTACTCTTATTTTTATAAACAATAATTTCCCCTTTTTTAACTTTTCTTTTATTTAATCTTAAACCTTCTATTTCTACGTACCTAAACAATTATTCCATAACTAAACGTGCCACATTGCTTTTGTTGCGAATTCATTTGTTACACGCACGGCGAACGGAAACGCTTTCCAGAAAATATTCACGAAAATCCAAGGGGGATCCAGTAATTAGGATACATTTCTCTTTGGGTCCAAGAACGATGGGATAAACTAAATTAATTTTAGATTTAATTTCTTTAATTCATATGTAACATCGTGTATAATCAAAAGAATGGTAAAGATTTAAAAGATAAATAGGTTTATAAAGCCTTGTAATTTATTTAAGTTTATATTTGCTTGAATGAAATCATCCAAAAATACTAACTTAATTACATTTTTCCATATTTTTATTATATTTTAGGGATATTACCCACCGTACAATCTACGCAAATCGTCCATAAACGAGTCAGACGAAATGTAATATAGCTTTATATGTATAGTCAAAGTACAAAAAGGTACCTACATATTTAAATGTATAAATAAATTTTCTTTAATTATTATTCAGAAAGAATGGCCGGATTCAATTTACCATGCGGCAAAAGTCCTAAATTTATTTTGGATATTTATTTCTTGACGTTATTGATAAATGTTCCTGGCCAACAGTCGCAGCAACAAGAACAAAAAAAAGCTAAAACGGAAAACAAGCAGGAAAATTATATAGAAAAATCACGGAATCTTTTGACCAAATCAGAGACTGCAACGAATTGGAGGTGCCGCCTTCGAGAAGGTAAGGCCCTTACCGCCCATCAGGCGATTGTAATTAAAGAACTAATTCCCTTTCAACAATCTGGGCGTCATGTTTTTGGTCTTAACTGATGATTAATTAGTGCGACTTTGGAGTTTCTCCGTCTAGCAACCAGCGATATATAATTTTCTCACGAAATCTCATTCGGGGTGTACTCATGCCTAGAGGTCATCATAGTTCTGCTGATTACAACGCCAGGACCGCATTAGCGGCTCCAAAGAATGCCAATTTAAGTCCTTTAATTCCATATTATGACCAGGTCTAATTGCATATAGACACACACTTTCACCAAGTCACCAAGGCATGCAAGTTGGTTTTCGTGCGTTCCAGGACATGCACACACCACCAAGTCAGAGGTGGGTCTAAGGACTGACGAGGGCCTGAGGGTAGGTCGTCTTACTGCCACCGACAGTTGCATGCAAAGCCAGGCCAACAGAGCTTCGATAGCCACTGCTCCTTGTTAGCCTTGTCTCTTGGCCAACACTTGACCAAATAACCTTTCCATGACTTTCCCAATTTATCATTCTCGGCCATTCGGGCCACTCCATTGCCACCTAAATGCAGCCAAATGCATGCTAAATATTCGTACTACCCTTCTAAGCTGTTTTGTGAATTATTTCAAGTTCATTTGTTAATGTACACCTTGATTTTTAGCAAAGGGGCGACACTTTTGGGGGACTTTTGGCCATTCCGTTACGTATACGCAGTGTGGCCTGCCCTCGAGAACAGTTCCCTTAGCATGTCATGTTGGCCCAGGCTAAAAAAATAAAGAAAAACATAAAAATAACTGCGAAATGCTAAAGCTCACGAACATATTCGAATAACTCATGCGTGGTCAGGTCAAGACGTCATTGCTGGAGCTCTAGGAATCCTGATCCTTAGGGGGTGACTATAAAGATTGCTTAATTTCCTCAAAGTCTGGTGGTTGAAATGAATTAGAATATTTTATATTAACTATACGTTTCAGGATGCTTAATAGCTTTATTAGGGACTTAGCATTAGGGTCTTGAAAATAAGTGAAATAATCTATAAAGAGCTTATAACTGCAGCTATATAACTTAACTTTACGCACCTAATTTACCTTAGAGCCTTAGAAAACCCTCATCTTACCTTGAAGCTAATATTCCCTATTCTATGTAATACAAAGAAACCTGAAACCTGACAAAACTGATTTTAACAAAAAATATGTGACGAACTCAATGACCTATCTTCAGACGAAAACTAATTAGTAGCGGCGTCATCATTGTCGGACATAGTTCATTATTCATTCCAAAAACCAAGGGGTTTGGTCAGGAAGGGCGAAATGGAACAGTCTGTGGTCACCCTGCACCCTATACAGTGTACACCCGACAAATATGCAAATTTACGCACATCAAAAAAGTGAAAGTTCCAGAGAGGTGACCATTAAACCCGAAAACGCAGGAGCAAAGTACTCGCACAAAAAATCAATGCAGCAGAGCCAGTCGAGAGCACAGCTATGTGGTCAGTGGAGGGATTTGGAGGGAGAAGGGCCTGGAGTTGGGCTCCCCGCGGTCAGAACACGATTAAACCGCACTGATTATGGGTTACGACCATTTCTTATGGTAGCCCAGAAGCGCCAAAAACTTCTTCAACAAAATTGCCCATGCAAACCGGACTTGGTCCGAGGAGAGTCCTTACTCCGAGACCATTGATGACGGCCTGGTTGCACGCAATCCATGACATCATC
Organism: Drosophila ananassae; assembly: GCF_017639315.1. NCBI lineage: Eukaryota > Metazoa > Arthropoda > Insecta > Diptera > Drosophilidae > Drosophila > Drosophila ananassae. Next base: position 8,272,367 of record NC_057927.1, read on the forward strand.
AAAATGTTCGGTAGCTCCTTCGGTAGCTCCCGAAATCGTTTTTGTTGGCTTCTTCAGAATATTTGCCCAACAGCCGAAGCCACCGACAATTAGTTGGAGTACTATGGGGTGGCTATAACCCCCAACTCACCCACCCAGGACACTCTTGCAAAAAATCAGTAAAAAACCGTAGGAATGCCAATGCACCTTGCTAAGTTATTCTAATAAAGTTTAAGGGGAAGCCCCGCCCCGCCGTCAAGAGCAGTGAACTTGTCCTGGAGTTTTGATCCTGAGTGACATTCCTTAATTGGAATTCAAATTAAAAAGTGCCTGAATTTAATCGCCTTTTCACTCGTTGTATTATTAAAATGCAATTATTTCGGATTCGGATTTACTGTGGCGTTGGTCGCACCACAATTTCCTTCGCCAGGACATGCAATCTTCAATTGTTTGTCATTACGGCAATCTCAATGTAAATGCCTGACCTTTGGCGATTACTCACTCCTCCTTACTCCACATTCTGGTAAATGGGGAAAAGCTTTAACCCTTAATGGTAGATGAATCAGTTTTGGTTTTAAATTGTTTGGCTTCTTAAACAACATCTTGGTATCATTTAGTATTTCAAGGATATTGGTCCTTACTGGTCCTAAGATTTGAAACTCTCTTTTGACTAAAACAAGATCTTATCTAAGCCATAAATACTTCAGTTCAAGTGGAAGTTGTTTCAAAGTCAAATCAAAAGAGTTAAACTTTCGAAAACCGTGCGAAACAAGATAAGAGACCGAGGACCGAGGCGAGAAACTCCACACGGAAGAACCTCCACGATGGGTCCTCCACCTTCCACCCATCCAAGTTATTGGTTCTAGCAAAATGTTTGTTTGTTTCGTGTTTTATCGCGGCACGTGTCCCGAATTTACACGAAATGAGTAACTTCCGTTCTCATGAATGAAAAATTACTTACCAAAGTATCAACAAACGGATACAGGGCATGCGGTACCTGGGCCCCTGGTCCGGCTTCATGGATTTTCAATTTTCTCACCTCTACTAGTGGGTCCTACCCAGGCGTAGCCTAATCTATGACTAATTATCGGAGCGACTTAATCGCTGGCACAAGTCAATGTACCATAAAAGCAGGTTAATTCTATGCAATTTCGCATAGAGTCCGTGATTACTTTTCCTTCGAGCAGACGTATTAATTACAAAACGTGGTACATTAGGTCAACACTCGCTTTCTGTTCCTTTTAATGCTAATTACAAGAACTAAGCGTGAGCCGTTTTCCAAGGAACTAAGCTTTCCCACAGAAACTACACGGGCTTACTTTCATATTTTCAATAAAGGTTCTTGGTTATTTATTTTCTAAATCCAATCTTCTCCAATCGTATCATTTAAAAAAGGACATCATCATATGGGGAGAACTTTAATGCGTATATTATTTATTTTATTTGCGTAAGATAACATTTGACCACAACTTTAGCACGAGAATTGAAGGGGAGTTCAGTTCAGTTTGATAGCTGCGAGTTCGACAGGTTAGAATTGGACAGGTTCGAGCTGTGCTCCGAGTCGGAGGATGGACCCGGATGCGAAGGCGCCTGCTGGAGCTGCTGTTGCGTTGGCTGCTGCTGCTGAGGGTGCTGGGAATGGGGATGATGCGACGACGGCTGCTTCGACTGGATGGCAGTGCCCGATTCATAGTTGATCCGGATCCACTGGCCCTCGGTGTTCTCCTTCCACAGTGTGACATTGTTATCGCCCCCGGTGACGGCCAGTATATTTCCGGTAGTGGACCAAGAAATGCTCCACACGGCGTCGTCGAATGTGTGCAGCACGTTGTAGGACCACTGTGTCAGGTCTGCGTTGCTGGTCCAAACGATGACGTGCCGATCCTGGGAGGCCGTGGCAATCTGCGAGCGGGGCAAGCCGATCGACGGCGCCCAGGCCACGTCGCGCACCCAATCAGAATGTGCCTCAAGACGCTGCTCCTCCACCCAGCGATCATTGTCTTCACGCCAGATCTTCACGAGATTGTCGCATCCGCCGCTCACTAAACGCTTCACGGCAGTCGATCGGGATGTGACGCGCTGGTCGAAGGCTGGATCAGGCGCCTGAGCCGGGCACCATGAAATGGCATTCACACCAATAGTGTGAGCGTTTGGTATCTTCTTGGCATCCCAAGAGCCATATTCCGTGTTGCAGGTGAGCACCGATATCGAGCCATCGGAGCTGGCGCAGGCCAGAACTAGTCCATACTCCGAGGGAGCAAAATCCACAGAGTTCACTGAAGAGTCGTGGTTGCTGTATTCATAACTGAAATGCGGCAAGAACACAAGAGCAAAGATTAGATGTGGCAGCCGAGCAAGTGATAACAGTTCCGAAAACATATGCACAACATGAGGTCTTTTGGATGTATTGTGTGGGGAACCAAGTACTGATAAAAGCAATATTGGTACTCTAAACTATATTCCAGCTATATATATTAAATATTTAATTATTTTAGATTGAAGCTGGTATAACTAAATATTTAACATCCAAAACATAACATTAATTATACAAATGTATACATAAGGTATCCACTAGTCGACTCTCTCAAAGCATTTATTGTTTATTGGTGTGCTTGGGGGTCGGGTCTGTGTTTGTGTGTGCCCCGTAATACTTACAGTTTACTCCAGTCCCGGGGCGTCGTCGATTTCCAGACAATCACCTTGCGATCATAGGAGCAAGAAGCTAGGATGTTTCCGAACTTAGGGTGCGCCCATGCCACCTGCCACACAGGACCCTGGTGGCCCTTGAGCTCAGCCAGCGCCTTGTTGTTCTTACGGGAGTGGAAGATGCGGACGCTGCCATCAGAGGAGCAAGTGGCCAGCAGCAGCCCGTAGAAGTCCAGCGCCGCATGGTGGACCATGTCCTCGTGCTCGGTGTCGATTTCCTGCAGCAGGCTCACCATCTTAGATGCAATATATTCGCCAAGTCGCCAGGTAAATTAAATAAATGCAAGTCGTGTTTTTTTCCGGCGCTTGACGTGGAACATGGAACGAGCAGTGTGACCAGTCGCAATCCACCTGACGGTCCCACTGGCAGCTGGTATTTTTTCGTGCGCGGACATCTTTTAAATTTTCTGTTTATAAATTTTATTTGCAAGGTAAAAGGTAATGGCCTCCTCTGCATACTTAAAACTATTATTATAAGCTTCAATTAATTTAAATAATTAAATTAATTGTCAAACCTGATCCGATTATGCCGTGACAGCTTTAAAATAATCGGTCATGTGCCATCACTAATCTCAGCTGCCATTGTGACCTGACAATTGACTGTTTTCCGTGCGAAAGTTTGCAATTCCAAAGGAAATTAAGGTAAAAATAGCATTATAAAGAAGGTTTAAAAGGTCTTAATGGCAACCGAAAACTGAAACAGAGACCCAGTAGGGACGACAGCTTACGAAACCGGCAGGAACCTCATAAATAACAAATCATATTACATAACCTTTTTAAGGTTACATATGAATAACCCGCGATTCTAATTGATTGTAATCCTCTCCAGATGCTGTCGCAATCCCTGCTGACTGGCATGCGTGTGCTGCGCACCGAAGCCCGCCGCAACATCGCCATCGTGGCCCCTGCCCTGAACAAGGCCTCTGATCCCATCCAGCAGCTTTTCCTGGACAAAGTGCGCGAGTACAAGCAGAAGAGCAGGTAGGAGTTGTAGTCAAGGATAATCATTTGGATTGGCTAACAATCAATTTATTGTTTCTCCACAGCGGCGGCAAACTGGTGGACCCCAACCCCGAAATCGAGCGCGAGATTAAGAACGAGCTGGATCGTGTGGCCAAGCAGTTCGGCAGCGACGGCAAGACCGACTTCACCAAGTTCCCCGATTTCAAGTTCCCCGATGTCAAGATCGACCCCATTTCGCAGCCTGCCAACTAGAGGCCCAACCTCCGCGTATGACTTAGTTTAATTGCTTTAAGTTTTGCTGCTGATTTCGTCTGCAAGTACACGGAAGAGGCGAAGGTGTCTCGGTACGTCTTAAAACATCCAATAAAATCGGAAAACCCAAAGCCCCAAGTTTGTAAAACAGTGTGAATCAAGTGTCTGTAACAGGGTGGAAAAATTAAGATAAATGCAATTCGTTTAACGCCTAAAATATATTCTTATGCTAAAGATACAAATTCTATAATCTAAAACACAACAAACATGAAGTTAACGCGGCGTGTTCAGTGCCTGTTGGACTGTCTGCTGGAGCAACTGCATCTTGTGGTTCACTGCCACCTTGCTGAAGGTGCTTAGCAGCGTTTTAATGTCCTTGCCGCTAATGAGAGGTACAAAGTTGCCCGCACAGGTGCAGAACTCGGCCAGATTTTCGCGCTTAATTTCGCTGCAACGGGCGCAGCGCAGATCCTGCAGGACATAAGACATCATCTTGCGCTGAAGGGCGTCCAGCATGCGCATTTCGATCTCCTCGTTGTCGTAAGCCACATAGCACTGGGCACAAAGCCAAACGGGTCTACAAAAAATAATATGAAAATAAATTCTGAGATATGGTCGGCTATACTTACACTCCATCCTTCATGGCTCGGTGCTTGTCCTTGCAGAGGTCCAGATCCCGGCAATGGTTGCAGGCCTTGCATATCACTTCGTTAATTACATGGCTGTCGCAGGGATCCGTCCATTCGGCCATATCCGAGAACTCGCCGATACCGACCAGCCTCAGCATGTTTCTGCGCAGCTCGTTGATTTGCTCCGCCAGAGTTTTGTCCACACTGAGAACCTTAATCAGTGTGCGGATGAGTTCCAGGCCGGGACTGGGCTTTCCTTTCCCATAGTTTTTATGCAGCTTAAGGATGAAGTCGAAAGCGGAGTGGGAAATGTCCCGAATCGCTTGCTCAGTAGTTTTCTTTTCGGCCAGCGACTGCATAAAAAGGGTTAGCAGGGATTCGAACTTCTCCCGGCACTCATTTTCATCCGGCAAGTGTTCCCCGATGGTCCAATTCAGCTCCAGAGACAGTTCCTCCTCTTGATCAGCCTCGGTCTCCACGATTTCCACGGGATCTCGGTTCTCCGCGTCCTCATCTTCATCATCATCCCCCTCCTCGACCTCATTCACTTCTGGATCCCTTCGCATCGTGGTGGAGACTATGGAGGACACAGTTTCATCTATTCCCTTGGGTAGTTTCCCACGGATACCCGAGAAATTCGCCTGATCCATCCAGAGCATAAAGTTCCAGCACTGCTCGAAGCTCAGCTGAATGGAGTGGAACATCTCCTTGTTCCTCAAGCTCTGCACGATGTAGTCGACGTAGCCTAGGGCATCGGAGACAGACTTCTTGCCGGAACTCAAGATGATCCGATTGAAGTCTGCATATACAATGGTGGCTCCCAACCTCTTGAACTCGGCGATGATCCGCAGGAACATTTTTCTCATCAAGTTGTTTAGGGATCGGCGAAGGGCAGGATCGTACAGCAGCGCGTTACTGGAGCGCACCCACCGGTAGAAGTGGACGATCTGGAAGTCGGAGAAGATGTTCCGGTTGATGGAGACCTCACGCAGCCACCCATTGACCATGGAACGCATCACCCGGAAGGCAGCCGAGCAGAGAGCCGTTTCATCGTAGCTGGGAAGCGTGGCCGCGGGTACCGTTCCGATCATTTCCTCCAAGGAAACCTGGGGCATCACATCGAAGGTAATCGCCGAGGAGGCTCCTTCCATTTCTTGTATCCTGGTGGACTGCAAAAGGGCACTAACCGCCAGACTGTCTAGCGCTAATTCCACGCACACATCCGGGTAGAAACCCGCCTTGTTCTGCACCACGCTGATGCTCTCCTCAAACTCGGCAAGCAGCCGGCTGTCATCCGCCTCCCGGCCTCCCAGATCCGGCCTGGTGCTGGCCGACCACCAGAGCACAAAGTTGTGCCGCTGCAACAAACGTGCAAAGAAAAGGTCGGCTCCAAAGAGCACGGTATCCGGTGGCATGTTCCCGATGGGCACATGGAAGTAGCGACACTGATCCAGCATCAGATCCAACACGTTGTTCAGGTTGAGGAAGTGCCGGACTACTGCCCGGGAGCCCTGTCGCTGCCAATCCAGTCCCGACAGCAAGCTGGCATCATCGGAGATGTGGATCTGGGCCTGGGGGAATTCTAGCAAGATGGGCATGGCCAGGCTGAGTTTGCGCGCCTCCAGTGCGGTTTGCAGGCACAGAATGGTCGGGCCCTGGTGCTCCTGCTTGTAGGTGGTGAGTGCCCGCTGAATATGCCTGTAAATCTGCTTGACATCCACCTCGATGAGCACCTCAAACGTGTAATCCTCCACAGGAATCTTGTCTTGCTCGGCAGTAGTCAAGTTTCGAATGAGCGCCAAACGCTCCGCAGTATACAGTTGCCGCATGTTAGGCATTTGATTGGCTCGCACTGTGTCCAATGCGAATATGTAACCCTTCTTGCTGGGCATCAGGATCAGGGACCAGATCTCCTTCTTGGCTGTCGGGGTGTTGTGTTGGTACAGGTAGATCTTCCGCATCCTGTGGTTCGCACTTGCCAGGTACTTAACCTGCGTTTGGGGTCGCTGCTCCAACTGCTCGATGGTGAAGCTCTCAAGATCCTTGGTGGCCAGCTGGGCCAGCCGCCGAGCCTCCTCGCGCTGCACTCCGCATATGCAGCCCATATCCATCAGCGCACGGAACTCCAGGGTCATTTGGGTCTCGTAGATGCCCTCGATATCCGGCGTGGCCAAATCCGCCAACATGCCCAGCGAGTTGTCCCTGAACAGCTGCTCCGGAACACTGTACCTGTAGAGATTGAAAACGGGTCGGGAGCGAGGCAAAACTCTGTTCACCTTGCGCCACAACTGACCCTCCTCTGGAGGAGCAGCACTCCTCTGGTTGACATAGAATATCCTCGGAACTGTCAGCTTTATCCTGTGAAGCTCTTCTCCAATCAGAGCCCATACGGTGAAGTGGCCGAGATCATCGATGGGTACCAGTTGCAGGATCTGCCAGGGTTGATCTAGCAGAGTACGTTGGGCTCGTCGCAGGAAGCCGCCTAGGGTAGATGCCGATCCTGTAGCTCTGGCCACTGGGGCTGAGTCGTCGCCACGGGAGCGTTTGTTGGCCTGGCGACTCTTCTGTCGCTGCTCCTGCTGCCACTTCCACTTGCGTTTCTGGAAGCGGACCCACTCCACGATGGTTTTCCTGGTCTCCCCAATAGGCGGAGGAGCACCAAGAGCCTGTCGCCAAGTGGTTGCCTGTGGTGTAGTTTCTTGATCCTCCTCCCCGTCATCCGCTTGTGTCCTCTTCCTCTTTGTGACTATGGGGCGTCCGCCGACGTCCTCCCCTCCATCCCTGCCAGCTAGATCCTCCATATCCGCCAGCTTATCCTCCGAAGAAACCAATGGCTTCGGTTTGGGCCTACTGGTGAACATCTCGTTGATCCTGCGCTGCTTCAGCACATCATTCTTCTCCAGCATCTTTTTGTGCAACCAATCGGGGTGCTGAACTCTGGGCACTGGATTGGCCAATCCCTGCAGAGCTGCCGGAATGGTAATGATCTTTTGTATGGTGCCACCCAAACGCTCTATGTAGTAGTTCCAGTCCAGAACATCTCGAATATCCGCATCGCCCATCGTGGAGTCCTTAAGCCAGCGACGAAGATGATGCCGCCGGACACTCGGTTCCGACTGGAAAATGGCCAACGGAATGGCTCTCTCCGTAACTGGAGCACCCTCTGGTTTCTTGGAGATGATGTACTTGCACGCCAAGCCTGCATCCTTGACCATTTGTTCGCCCAGGAACTCTGCCAACCGCTTGGCCGTGGAAATGGATGTGCTCTTCTGAGCACCATATTCCTCCAGTTTCTTAGACATGCTCTTGTTCTCAGCAATCAGCTCGAACAGCTCCGAGTCGGGCAGATTGGATCCCCGGCTGTAGAGGACGTCCAACCAGTAGTCTGCCACCTTGGCTACGGAGGCGTAACACTCCTCTAAGGTGCTCCCCGCCAGGAAAGCCTCGAAGACCGAACTCTGGAAGTTCTTGATCAGCTGCAACTCACCACGACGCTTCACCTCAAAGCCCTTAAGTTCGGCAAGGGATCCGTCAAAATTGAAAACGGCATAGCGCTTCTTCAGCTTCTTGCCCTCCTCCTTGGCGGCTGGCAGGACCATGGCCAGGTAGGGACCATCCACCTCAAAGAAGATAGAGTTCTCGTCTCGTATGTCGTACTTGGGCAGATCCCCATCCTTGTCCTTCCTTAACTCGTGGTACTGATCGTTGGTAAAGTGATCCTTCACCATGGTGTTCAGCACGGCATTCGGGTAGGATATGTTGATCTTCTTCTTTTTCTCGTGGCTAGTGTGGATGGTGAACTCTTGGGGAAAGGAGCCTGGCAGTATACACCAAATACCATCGGTGTCCAGCTCCAACGGGCGACCGACTCGTTCAATGATTTCCCTGGCCTTGGTAATGATATTGGAGCCCGTGAGACACACAATGCCTGCCATGGGCATGGAGTGCCACCTGGCGCCCCTCCTCATCACGTAGCCATAGAAAGAGTTCAGGATGCACTTGTGGGCCAGCTGCAGGGAGTCGTAGAGAACCTCTCGACCTTTGGCCGCCTTGATCTCAGCCGCATCTCCCGAGGCCACGGCAGCGCTTACCGAAGCCTTGGCCACCTTGGTAAGTCCTTTGTACTCGTACCGACGATCGCGGAAAGCACGGACAGTGTCCACATAGAAGCTGTTCTCCTTTTGGCATATAGTCGAGGTTCTGGTCTCCAGTTTGGTAAGCTTGGTTTTCTTGTAGGCCTTGCGGCAGTAATCCGTCAGACGTTTCTTTTCATACCCGGCCTGGTCCTCCTTGGATAGCTCGTGAAAAGCACGCTGCGGTCCACCCGGGAACAAAGGAGGAAACTTCTCCGTCTCCAACTGCTGCTGAATACGTTGAAACTCGTTTCGCGAAGCCGGCAACATCTCTCCGCGCCACAGCCAGTCCATGGAACGTTTGCAGCGGACTCCGGGCTTATTGAAATCGCAGGCGGCGCAATCCAGGTCACTCACCATAGCCGAGGGCTGCAGACGATTGGTCAAGATTATGTTTGGGTACATGGCGCCCACATCCAAGTGATAGATAACCGGCTGCTCCAGACGATTGGGAATATCGTGCAGGCCCTGTAGGCCCTGCAGAATCTCTTGGCGCACCTCATCCAGGTTAAGTACTTTCTCCATGGGAATGCCCTCCTCCACTTCGATGGCATGGCGCAGCACGGCGTCCAAATGCTCCTGGAGTTGCTTGACCATGGCAGGATCAAGCCTGAAACGACAGGGAATATCCGCACGAAACACGCCAGATTCCAGGGCTTCCACGTGACCTCCCACATAGGTCTCCGAGTCCAGGACATGCCCCTCGCTAGATAGCTTGTTCAGTTCTTGTTGGTGCTTGTTGGGGTAGACGATCTGGGCGTGGTAGGCCTCCACCATGAGAAGAGTCTCGCACAGAGTGCCGGAGCCCTTCCTTAAAATCTCATCCGGTTCCATGGGGATGATCGTGTTCAAGGCGAAGATAAAAGGATGCACATACTTCATGTATAAATAGTAGGTAGCCACTGCATCAGATACGGAGTAGTTGGCCAAAACTTGGGGCTGCTCCACGGCCATGCGACACATGTCCTCTGGATCGAGCTCCACGGGATCGTATCTCAGCTTCGCCTTGGCCACAGCCTTTAGGCCTTGCGACCCGACTGGCAAATAAGAATCTCTCTTCACCCAACAGAGACAATCCATGTGAATCGAGGGTCGACTGAGGTAGTTCCCATCCCTCACCTTGGAAAAACCAATCTCCTGCTTCATATCCAGGTCATAGACAGCCGCTCGGGTCTCCACAAAAGGCCAGTCGAAGAAGTCGCCGTTGTAGGTCACAACAATGTGAGGACGCACTTCCATGATATGATCAAAGAATTTCTGGAGCAGGTGCATCTCGTTCTCCTCGTTGTAGACTATGAAATTGCCCTCGAATTCCGGTTTGGGGGTGTACTCGAAGTCGTCCACATCCGAGGAGATGATCTCTCGGTTGGTTATCAAGTATCCCTGACCGTCAATCATATAGGAAATCATCATAATCTGATCCGTTTGGGCATCCGGGAACTTTAGCGGCAACTTTGTTGTTTCAATGTCAAATGCGAGAACCACGGGCTCAGGTCTCTCCAGGATGTCCGGCCTACTAGTGATGGTGGGCATCTCCACACCGCTCCTACAGCGGATGTTATACCACTGCCCACAGAAAATGCGAAGATCTATGGACACTCGCACATGATAAGGCACATCATGCTCCCGTATATCCACAATACAGTCCATGTAATCCTGCTGCTTCTTGGCCACCGAAGCGTCCTCGGAACCAGCCGAGGATTGTGCGAGCGATGTTGCCAACATTTGCATGTAGTAAGTATTGGATTTCTGTCGTTCCTGATTCCGTCTCACCGCGGCCATCAACTCCCGTCGCACTTTGGTCATGGCTGTTTGATTTAAGAAGGATAGTTTTATGTACTGCTGCTGCAGGCCTGACAAATGATTTGGCAGATCCAAGTCCTCTTTGCTTATGTGCTCCAGGCCACAGATCTGACCAGAGTACTTTCGCCCAAGGAATCGGGCCACTTCTAGATGCATGTTATCCTCTGGTCGAACCAGCAAATATGGCTGGTAGGCCACCGTGCATTTGAAACGGGAACCATCCATTTGGATGAAAAACAAATCCAGAGCAGCGATCAGTCTTCTGTCCTCATCCAGCACTTCGTTCTGCAGGGGAATGGGAAAGCTTTAAATGTTTTCATAGGTCTTTCCTCTTACCGAATGCATATTGATAAGGTAGCCAGTCCTCTCCTGACTGTCCTTAACCCTGTCAAAGCCATATTTGGAGTCGATCTTGTCGTTCTCCCGAGATTGTCGGTAGCCAGCCTCATTGTAAAAATCGTCACTGGAAAGTTTTTAAAACATGCTTAAACAATTTATTCAAACGTTTTAACACTCACCCTTCGGTTCTATTTTCGCTGACAAACTTCCCCGTATTTTGCAGAACTTTGGCTTTGCCGGACTCTGCCATTTTCGTCGTATTTTGTAAATATAAATAAAATAATATTATTAACAAATGCGCGCGTTTTTTGAAGTGTGACCAAGATACTTAAAGCTTTACTTCGACCTTCAACACTACATGACATGAAGCTGCCAGATTTTTAAACTCTCGCTAGATGATAATTTTTGCGTTATTTTTACGTCGGACCCGTAATTTTGGAAGGAATTATTCTTAAGTCCATTCTTTTGTTTAATGTTTCACGAAAACGACGTAAAACGCTCAAAACAACAAGGCCAATAAAGTCTTGTATGCAATAAGTTATCGATTTTTGGCGCCAAAAATAAATTTTTTGAACTGGACTACAAATTAACATACAAATATATATTTCCGTAGGAGCTTATTTATATGTTTCTATGACACTCATCGATATCTCTGTATCTTCGGCAATTGATATTCGATCCTTAAACGAATATATTGTAATTCAGGAATGCATGAGAACGCCCACAGCTTATATGGCCCACAGCGATGCCTATATCTTTTTCAGTTTTCATCCGATCCTTGAGCGGAATACCTTAAAAGATTTGTGAATCGATTCCCTACCGATCTGCATCAAAACCTACGAATAAATTTTTGGATCGATTTTTTGTCAATTTTTCCCTTGGACTCCCTTGAAAATTGGGAATTGCATGAGAACGGCTTATATGGCCCACAGTGATATCCATATCTTTTTCAGTTTTCATCCGATCCTTGAGCGGAATACCTTTAACGATTTGTGGATCGATTCCCTACCGATCTGCATCAAAACCTACGAATAAATTTTTGGATCGATTTTTTGTCAATTTTTCCCTTGGACTCCCTTGAAAATTGGGAATTGCATGAGAACGGCTTATATGGCCCACAGTGATATCCATATCTTTTTCAGTTTTCATCCGATCCTTGAGCGGAATACCTTTAACGATTTGTGGATCGATTCCCTACCGATCTGCATCAAAACCTACGAATAAATTTTTGGATCGATTTTTTGTCAATTTTTCCCTAGGACTCCCTTGAAAATTTGGAATTGCATGAGAACGGCTTATGCGGCCTACTGCGATGTCCATATCTTTTTCAGTTTTCATCCGATCCTTGAGCGGAATACCTTTAACGATTTGTGGATCGATTCCCTACCGATCTGCATTAAAACCCACAAATAAATTTTTGGAACGATTTTTTGTCAATTTTTCCCTAGGACTCCCTTGAAAATTTGGAATTGCATGAGAACGGCTTATGCGGCCTACTGCGATGTCCATATCTTTTTCAGTTTTCATCCGATCCTTGAGCGTAATACCTTTAACGATTTGCGGATCGATTCCCTACCGATCTGCATCAAAACCTACGAATAAATTTTTGGATCGATTTTTTGTCAATTTTTCCCTAGGACTCCCTTGAAAATTGGGAATTGCATGAGAATGGCTTATACGGCCTACTGCGATGTCCATATCTTTTTCAGTTTTCATCCGATCCTTGAGCGGAATACCTTTAACGATTTGTGGATCGATTCCCTACCGATCTGCATCAAAACCTACGAATAAATTTTTGGATCGATTTTTTGTCAATTTTTCCCTTGGACTCCCTTGAAAATTGGGAATTGCATGAGAACGGCTTATGCGGCCTACTGCGATGTCCATATCTTTTTCAGTTTTCATCCGATCCTTGAGCGGTATACCTTTAACGATTTGTGGATCGATTCCCTACCGATCTGCATTAAAACCTACGAATAAATTTTTGGATCGATTTTTTGTCAATTTTTCCCTTGGACTCCCTTGAAAATTGGGAATTGCATGAGAACGGCTTATGCGGCCTACTGCGATGTCCATATCTTTTTCAGTTTTCATCCGATCCTTGAGCGGTATACCTTTAACGATTTGTGGATCGATTCCCTACCGATCTGCATCAAAACCTTCGAATACATTTTTGGATCGATTTTTTGTCAATTTTTCCCTTGGACTCCCTTGAAAATTGGGAATTGCATGAGAACGGCTTATGCGGCCTACTGCGATGTCCATATCTTTTTCAGTTTTCATCCGATCCTTGAGCGGTATACCTTTAACGATTTGTGGATCGATTCCCTACCGATCTGCATCAAAACCTTCGAATACATTTTTGGATCGATTTTTTGTCAATTTTTCCCTTGGACTCCCTTGAAAATTGGGAATTGCATGAGAACGGCTTATGCGGCTTACTGCGATGTCCATATCTTTTTCAGTTTTCATCCGATCCTTGAGCGGTATACCTTTAACGATTTGTGGATCGATTCCCTACCGATCTGCATCAAAACCTTCGAATACATTTTTGGATCGATTTTTTGTCAATTTTTCCCTTGGACTCCCTTGAAAATTGGGAATTGCATGAGAACGGCTTATGCGGCCTACTGCGATGTCCATATCTTTTTCAGTTTTCATCCGATCCTTGAGCGGAATACCTTTAACGATTTGTGGATCGATTCCCTACCGATCTGCATCAAAACCTACGAATAAATTTTTGGATCGATTTTTTGTCAATTTTTCCCTAGGACTCCCTTGAAAATTTGGAATTGCATGAGAACGGCTTATGCGGCCTACTGCGATGTCCATATCTTTTTCAGTTTTCATCCGATCCTTGAGCGGAATACCTTTAACGATTTGTGGATCGATTCCCTACCGATCTGCATCAAAACCTTCGAATAAATTTTTGGATCGATTTTTTGTCAATTTTTCCCTTGGACTCCCTTGAAAATTGGGAATTGCATGAGAACGGCTTATGCGGCCTACTGCGATGTCCATATCATTTTCAGTTTTCATCCGATCCTTGAGCGGTATACCTTTAACGATTTGTGGATCGATTCCCTACCGATCTGCATCAAAACCTTCGAATACATTTTTGGATCGATTTTTTGTCAATTTTTCCCTTGGACTCCCTTGAAAATTGGGAATTGCATGAGAACGGCTTATGCGGCCTACTGCGATGTCCATATCTTTTTCAGTTTTCATCCGATCCTTGAGCGGAATACCTTTAACGATTTGTGGATCGATTCCCTACCGATCTGCATCAAAACCTTCAAATATATTTTTAAATCCACTTTTGTTTTTTAATATTTGGCATGGTTTTTTTTTTTTGTAAAATTTTATTTTATTTAAAATATGTTTATGGAGATGTGTCTTAAATGTAATTATATTTTTGGCCATCAGCTGCTAGGCACTTCAGTTGTGGTGCTGGACATGTGTGCTCCGGCGCTTTTCCCCACTGCTGTAATTTTCCAGTTCTCACACACACACCACCGAGTTCATTCATAAAAATCCGGCTCACCTACACGAGTTGTAAAAATGCAGTTGCTGCAAGCGCTCTCGGGTGGGTTTCTCTCCGGAGCACTTGTTGCCCCTTCGTGTGTGTTACCTTTCCACCGAGGTTGACAATCTCACTGCCAGTCAACCGTAGTGCTGTTGCACGTGTTTCGTTATGCAAGGCTGGCTCCCTTCGGCAGGAAAATCGGGAATACGGGATAGGGACTGGGACTGGGACTGGAATCTGGGATCTTATTGCCCTTTTTTCTGGGTGCAGCTGGTTTGGTTTCTGCCGCCCCTGCGTGCACTTATGCTTCGCCTGTGTGTAATTTATGCGAAATGCGTTGCCAGAATATGAAAACACCAGCACAGCACCCCCTATGCCCCACTCCCCGGCACATATAAACCTGTTTTTGTTTTTGGTGATCGCCCCATGCACACCCACACACACTCGCACACGTATTGGCACTTACACACAGTTCTGAGCCAGCAGATTTTTTTTTTAGTTTGTTGCTATTTTTTGTCGTCCGCGACACTTTGTTTTTTTCTGCTTAAAATATGTAGTTCTGATTTTCTTTTTTGCTCTATGCGAGTGGGGAAAATCGATGCTCCCTCGCCCCCACGCAGAGATTGCTCTTTGTTTTGCTGAAAACAAAATAATATTTTAAATTATACTAAGGTTAAGAATAAAAACAAAGAATAATTAATCTAAAAACACTTTCTATTTCATTTTTTGAGATTTCCATCAGGTGTTATCAGTACTGATAACAGTGATGCTTAGGAGTTTCGTCATCAGCTCTTTCCATAAATATTATTATTGCATTAAATTATGACTTGTTTTTCATACCTCAGCTAGAAAG
This sequence comes from Drosophila ananassae, assembly GCF_017639315.1. Classification (NCBI taxonomy): domain Eukaryota; kingdom Metazoa; phylum Arthropoda; class Insecta; order Diptera; family Drosophilidae; genus Drosophila; species Drosophila ananassae. The sequence goes on from NC_057927.1 coordinate 8,287,550, forward strand.
AGATTAAAATAGTTTTATTTTTTATACATTATTTTATTATTGAGTTTAATTGCTGCTCAGTACTCTCTCACTGCCGCCTGTTGAACTTCGAGAGCGGAGGAATAATACATTACTTGTAATGGAAACAGAGTCTGATAACTATTAAATGCAAAAAAAATATGGAAAATTACTTTGTAGGAAACTAAGTTTTTTAAATAAATTTTTACTTTTTTTTTAAATAAAAACTCTTCCGTCTCTCTTTAATATCTACTAAATAGAAAATATTCAAAACCATTACTGGTAATCCATTCCGTAATGAACTCTCTCGCAGTGATTCGACTCTCACTTAGCCGACCAGGCCCGAATGGATTTCGGGCTCTGAGTGTCGAGGGTTTGTATTCGATCACTCGTTTTTTTCACTCATCGCGTTCGGACGGCTCTGCGGAAACGGAAAGAGTAACCTTAGCAGCGAGCGAGTGAGGTGATAGCGCGGCATAACGGTCCAAAACACCATTTTAATGAAACAACAATGAGATCAATAATTAATTAATATATGTAAATATAAATAAAGATACTTGGCGTCCAGCCCCAGGCCAAAATCCAGTGGCCAGTGATTGTGTGAGTGCAATAGAAACCGCAGAGATAATCGAGCATCGCTCTCTCCCCAACACTCTCCCCAACCACGGTGCGCGCGCAATTCGCTAAAAAGTGCAAGTTTGTTTAAATCGAATCTGAAGAGAACCAGAACCAGGAATATATAGCCAAAATCCATCACAAAACCACTCTGCCCAAATCTGCCAGTGCGTGTGTGTGTGTTTGTGTGTGTGTTCGGTTCCTCCTTTCTTCGGTTCTTGTTTCGCCGCATCGCCTTTCGTATCGCCTTTCGCGTCCTATAAGCCGGCCTAAACCGTCTCCTCTTCATCCTGCGCCCCTACTATCCTTTGTCTCCGGCACGTAATCTCTCTCTCTCTCTGTGGCCAGTACCCCGATATTCGCGTTTACGGCCCTAATCAACCTGCTGATCCCAGATCCCACATCCCAGATCCCAGAGGGCTCTAAGAAAGAGAGGCCTAGTCGGCGATATCCCGATCAAGATAGTCCACCTAACTCTAATTTGAAGCTGTAATTAATTTGGATACCCTAATAAAACCCAACGCACGAGCAAGAGCCAGGCCCCCAGTCCCCAGCGGTTCTAGAAGGGCGCTGTTTTATTGCCCCGCACCGGTGAGTGAAGTGAAGTGTTGAAAACAGTAGTTCAAGTATTATTTTTTTGTGCCCCTGGCTTCATTTTCCGCCGCATGCACTGAGAGAAACTCAGTTGGCTCAAGTGCTCCATCGCATCAAATGGCAATCAAAAGTTATCCCGGTTTCTCCGCCTGTCTGTAAACCCTTTCCAGCACGATCGCGATAGTTTGGGTTTGGTGTTGCCTGTTTTCTTGAATGAATCTAGGAAAAAAAAAAAACTGGTTTGGCCGCCGAGCGATCTCGCCTCGATTCAGGATTGCTGCGGCGGCTCTACAAACTTGTTGTGGCCAACAGAATTTGAATTGGTTTTCTACCTCTTCATAGCCAAGTTAACTAGCTTGGTGTGTGTGTGTGTGTGTGTGTGAGGCACTTCCACAACCCTTGTGGGAACTCTATCGAAATTACTACTGTTCCTTTTACAGCTTCCGGTGCCGCAGATGAGCTTCTATGCCCTTTGATTGCATTTGGGTCGATCATTTAATGGCAGAGAGATTCTTTAAATCTGTAATTCTGTAATCGAGAATGTGTGAAATGTTTTGGGCCAAGATTTCTAACCGACTTAGGTATCAATAAAATAGATACGGGAGCTCTGCTACAATTTTAACCTTTTGAGTTGGGGAACTGAAGGGGGCATCTAACAAGATGTATAATTGGGATTTTCCTGTCGATACCTCTACCTGATAGCCCTATCGGAGGATTAAAAGAAAATTAGTATTTGATACCAGAATGGAAGGGTTTATAAAATTGAAGAAGTATTCCATTCTTAATTACACTTTCTATGAAAGGACTGGAACTACCAAGATCTATCACCAAAGTTGCAAGGAACAAACAATTAATGATAAGAAATTACTGCCACAATTGATCTGTGGCTCTCCCTCGCCTGTTGCACGCCCTTGGCGATCGATCGCTGGGAAGACCAGTTCAAGATCCTTTTCCATAAATACCCACAGACAATTACGGTTCAGTGGATCTCTTGCTGGCTGGTTCGTTGCCCCATGCCACGCTAAACTCGGTACGGTATGGTACGGTACGGATTCTGCGCCGGGTCGGTCGGGACCAATGCTAAAAGTATCAACCTGCTGCAGACAGGCCGAGATCAAGATCGATCCCATGACAAGACAACTCACAGATACTCGCTCGCACACAAACCCAAAACACCAGATACAGATACAGAGAGAAACACATGTGCGCAGGCAGGTCCGAGGATCATCTTAGGACGGGATGGAATGGGATGGGATGGGATCGAAGATCCCTTCTTTCCAGCGAACATTTTTTGAAGAGGGAAAAGAGCAGCAGAAGCAGCAGTGGCAGAAGCAGCAAATGCGACTAAATGTGTATTCTACCGTTACGTACACACCGAAAAATTGCACCCCTATAGTTGCTGTTGTTGTTGTAGTCGTCTGGTCGAGGAGTGTGCACCATATCGAAAGATCATATTCGTTTACAATCTGTTCCTGAAGCATCTGCTGCGCACAGGCTCCAGACCCCGACCCAGACCCCGGCCCAGACTCGGGCTTGAAGCCGCACACCGAGACACAAAGATACTAAGATTTTCAAGATACAAAGATACTCTCTTCTGCGGTCCACTTACTCCGCCCTCCCAACTGCTCTTTTTCCAGGGAAAACATATGCTCCGATTTTTGGATTTCATGTGGCTCTTTGGCTGTTTGGCTGTTTGTTGTCGCCTCTTTAGTTGATTTTCCCCCATTTTTTGGTTTTCGGTTATCTGTGTGTGTCTGGCCGATAAGGTTGGCTCAGATAGTTTGCCGATTGCGACTCTCTTCGAGTAGACTCTAGTACCATGTCCTTTAGCCACTTTCATTTGATTCCATTTAGTTTTTAGTTTGTTTTGCTGACTCTCCAAATCCACTATCTATTGGAAAACGGGGAATTCGTGCTTGATAAGGATGATTTGTTTGAAAAATTCAAAATGAAACGTGATACTTGCCGCGAATTGTATTCCATCGATAAGGTCTGAGCTCCAGCATAATCGCGATTGAAGAAAGGTCTCATTATAAACTATTATAGTTCCCTGATCCCAGCGACCTATTGCGTAACCTGCCCTATTTGTCAGGCACTTTCCTGAGCCAAACTGAGAAATCAATTCGACTTGCCAAGAGCTGCCAATTATCTTGGCCACTTTTATGCGTCAATAAATTATTTTCGTGTGAAAGGAACACTTAGTATTTCTACCATATTCAAAATGCATTCGCCAGTCTATATATATCCCACCGACCGAGTGCATATACATATATATATGTTATTTCTGCGCAGATTTAGTAATTGCAGAGTGCCGAGAGGCGCGAAATAAATCAACTTTTTGTGGAGCTTGTGGACTGCATCGCTGACTTTATTATCCATTTAAATGTTGATTAACTTAAATTCGCTTTAGTGCACTCACTTGATTCCCTATACTATATGCTGATCTGGTTGGGAATTTAAATATATAACCATTGTGCCCAGCCGAGGCGTCACCGTGTACCGAAATCAGCAAATCAAATCGCAATTGATTTCGCAAGAGCAGAGCCACAAATTTATGCAACGATTCTTGGGCTGGTCTTTTGAGGGGGGCTCTATATTTTCAAGGGGTTGTAAATTAAATAAATTAAAGGAATAGAGCCTCAAATACAAGTTACTCCTTGCCTGATAATTTCAAAATATTATTCCAAAGGATCTTGGGTCTGGAAAGGGTCCATCCAGAGTCGGCTTGAAATCGAGCCTCTGAGCCATTTTTATTTTTGTTTTTATACCCTTTCAGAGGGTATTACGATTTTGGTCAAAAGTGTGCAAGGCAGTGAAGGAGATATCTCCGATATATATCCTCCGAAAGTATATATATTCTTGATCAGAATCACCTCAATATAAGCATGTCCTTCTGACGCCTGTCTGTTTCTAAGTACACTAGTCTCTCAGTTTTAAAGCTAATAACTTTAAACTCTGCCCACATCCTTTTTTTTTATTTGCTCGATATATATATATAAGTCGGAACGGTCGAGTATATCCTATAGCTGTCATATATGTAACTGAACGATCGAATATTACACAACCTTACTATTTTTAAAGACGCCTTGGGGGTGTTTCCAAAACTTGCATTAGAAAATTGATTTCATAGTGTGCATAGAATTCTCATAAGGATCGGCCAAATATATATGATCCTATATAAAATAATATATGTAAGGGTGTATCGAATTCGGCTTTGCCCAAAGTTAGCTTTCCTTTCTTGTTTTTTTTTTTTTGATTTGTTTTTCTTCAGTTAGATCGGAGCGAACATGGCGGAATTTCTTCCACCCATACACACTTGCAGCTATCTGCACACACATAGATACACACATATGTGCGGGAGATTTGCATATGTATGGCTGATAAGGCGACTAGATAACTGTTCGCCGCAACACCACTGTGTGTGTGTGTGTGTGTGTGTGTGGGATAAAGGGAGCGACAGAGAGAGGGGAGAGGGACTCCGTCACCGATGGGACGACAGTATCTATAAATTTGCATAGCGTATCTAATTGGGCGGCCACTGTCCAAAGATACTCTCCGCAGCAGGGGGTTTTTGGAGACTAAAATGGAGTATGCGCTTCAATGATTCTGATGATCTTGATCCCAGAACTCGGAACTAGATGAACTGGAAAATGATCCATATTTAGCTTATAATTTCATATTTTTAAAAAATATATTCTAGTAGCTCATGATTCCTACTGATTCATCGCCAAATGGCTTTATCACTCCGGAGCTCATATAATGGGGATATAATATTTAATGCGTAATTTCAGGGTTTTATCTGAAAACCGTGTTATTTATAGTGGCGAAGAAGACTGGCTGGCTGGCTACTGGCTGGCCGTTTGAGAAAAGCCCTCATGGGGTTTCTTCTCGTCCGTCTTCTCCGAAGCTTATCTTGGCCACTTCCGTTGATAAACAGGCCTAAGAACTTGTTATTGTTCCGAATTCAGAGCTCTGAATTTATAATTTGATTTTATTTTGTTGGCATAATATAAAAGTCGAGGGGGGGCCTGTGATGATAACGAGTGCATGGGTACTTCCCCAACTGCCGAAATAATTGGGTAATATTTGAAGAACTGAGCCTCAGAGAAGAATCTGTGTGATCTTCATGTCCGACCGCCTTGTGGCGACACTTCAAAGTATCTTTTCGTGTTTCTTTCCCTGAAACTTGGCCAGGGCAAATATTTGAGAGTCGGAGAACGTTGAGACCCATTAGAAATATATTTAGAAAATTGAAACCCTTTGGCCTGGGTCGTCATCGTCGTCGTCGTCGTCTTCATCCTCCGATCGCTGGATGTATTATGGATGGATGCTGTGTAAACAAATTAAAAAGTGTGCTCATATGCAAACCGCTGGGGCGGCTCGTTTGTTGTGGCTGCCTTTTAAGGTGGCGGGACACTTTTGATCTCTGCCGGAGTCGGGCGAGTATGGAGGAAAAGTGTCATAATTCCTTGAGTCAACAGAGCCGGATTGAGCCGCGAAAGAGGTGCGAACTCCGGAGTCCGGAGTCGGGGCGTGAAGGTGCCAATGGTGTCCAATAAAGCGATATGAGGCGGGAAAATAAGCCAATAATTGAGCGATAATTAAGACACCTCACACACACACGCCACCCGCCGTAATAATTGCATTGATTTGTTTATTGAGCAGCCCGCTAATTGTTTGTTTTATCGCCCCTCCCCCCCCCATCTAGATGCCTGCGCAATATGGAATTGGCGATTTGTAAAACAGATCTGTCTGCCACGAAATTTATGCTGCCCCCAGCTCTGCCCGCCTCCGCGGCCATTGGAACAACATCAGCGGCCGCTGCAACAGTATCTTCGCACTCGCACTCCCATTCTACAGCCGCCGCCGCCCAATTGGCATTCCTCGATAAGGCAGCCCACGAGCTCTTCAACCTGAACGCCATCAACGGACATCTGTTCAAGCCGCCGCCCAGCCATCACACTAATAGCAGTAATAGCGCCGCCAACAGCTCCAGCCAGGCCAGCACCATGAGGCTCAAAAAGAACCGCAAAGTCACATTTCTATCCAGCATAGTTGAGGTGAGTAGAGCGCCATTCTAATGGTGATCGGTAATTGAAGTGCTTCTGAACAGGTCACTGGATATAATTGGAGGCTCTGATCTTGATGGGATTTATTTTAGGAGACCAGTTAGGGCCTAGGGCCTAGCCGAGACCCGAATAGGACTCCCGGCTTATGCAAAACTGGGTAGCACGCCTATAAGTTCTATATATAACTATAAGCGAATGGCTGATCGAGTGATCGATAGCCTGCCCATCGGTTTCTGTGCCAATCTGACAGTCCCCTGCAATGGACAGTGGACAGTGGCATCCCCTTGCAAATGCCGATCACGTTGGCTGAATTCCTAATTTGGTTTATGGATTATGCTTTGTTGGTCCTCTGGACTATGGAGTCGGGCTGGCTTGTGAGATAGGGTGTTGCCAATTCGTTCGCATTCCTTGGAACGCCTTTTGTGTTTACAATCTTTTGTTTGTTTGCTATAAGAGCCATAAGCGTGCCACTTGGCTCATGACGCACTCGGATAGACAAAAGGTCTCCTCAAACTTGGGAATACGTAGTGTGACAAATTCCAGAGACTATAAGGCTTCTCCCTGGCGGGTTATCCTTCCTTAAGTTCCGAATTATTTAAATCTACAAAAAAAATGCATGAAAAACCTTTGGAATGCACTTGTTAGTCCAGGGTATTGAGTTCTTCGGCTGCCAACTGGTAGCCCTTCCTTTCTTTTTTCCACACACTCCTTCCCAACCTGGACGATCGGCTGTCGGGGCAGGTCCCAAGTGAAGGCATTTGACACATCGCCTGCGGTAAGCATATCCGTTGCTCCGTCGAGCCGTTGACCACTTTCATCCGGTCTTATGGGGCCAACAGCCTGACCCCCAGCCTGACCGATCCTTTCCCCACACACCACACACCGTACACCGCACAAAGACCCGAAAAAGGACATGCGCATGCCCAGTCGGTCGGAAAATGTAGCCGCCAATCGGTAATCCGATCCGGCTTGTCTGGCCAGGTCGGTCAGGTCAGAGGCTCCGAGTTTTGGGTTTCTCCCAACACGTAACTGAGACGAGAGACTTGTGGATCCGATCCACCGATGGTGTCTCAAAAATTAGGTTCCAATTCTGTGAGAATTGGGAACTGTGTTTGATTGTGACTTGATTAACTCAAAAATTGATTACGATATTTATGGAGCGTTCCATTTGACTATTCTGACCTCCATTATCATTAAGCGACAGCCGCAGAGCTGTGGGCACAGTGCTCTGCGAGTCAAATGTACAATTCAATTTATTAGATCGCGTTCAACATGATCAGACCCATCGGAGCGGCCCATGGGGCTCTGTCGCCGTAGCCGTACATTGGGGCAGGCACCCGTCCATAGTTGGCCGTCCACTGCCGTCCCCCCAGACTGGCAATTGCCGGCAATCTATGCCACGACAGTTGTCGGGGGACTCTCTTGACCGAGTCTTGAATATTTTGTAATTGGGTGAAAGTGGCTTGTTTATAAATATGGGGGGATTGTTATACAATAATAATAATAAATCCCAGTTCTCCCATTTGTAGATGAAACTGTGGGGGTTCTTAGCTTTAAATTTATTAATTATTAAATCTAAATTAATAATTTTCTCTACTTTGCAGTCGAAAACCATCTTCATCAAGGAGGAGCCCATCCATGGCTGCAAGGACTTGCCGCCTCCGATCTGCAGTCTCTCGGATATTTCAGATCATGAGGCCTCATTGGGTGAGTACCTAGAACTGGACAAGTGCCTTAACCCACATTGGAATCATACTCTTTGCTCAGAAATATACTTTATTTCGTATTTGGTTTGCTGAATGGCACTCTGAGGTCTGCTGGCTTGATAACAGAACAGAATTCCAAGAAATGCGAATAATTGAAGAGCAAAATGCTGTTGAGGAGCGAGTGTTCTACAATTGTATAGTTGCGGGGTGGTATGGCCCTATCTTGACTCATTTCTAGACACACACAATGATGGATCATAATTAGAGATTACTTTTGTTTTCAGATTAAATAAAACAAAAGGGGATATAACTTATTCTCTGACAGGGTATAGTGATACTTTTCTGAAGTTACTAATACTGTAACTATATTCCGAAGGATATCCTAGGGTCGTCACAGCTGAACACGATTCGGTTAGTGGCTTTTGCGACTTTATTATTACTATTTTGCCTTTTGTATTTTTGTACTGGGCGATAAAAAGCGAACAGCAGACGCCGAGGGACTGAGCGAGCCAAAATATTCCCCGATAAGATAAAGCCAACAAAGCATTTCGCTAAAAAAAAAAACGGGAAAAACAATGCAGGAGGAGATATTTTGTGGGGCCAGGCCCCAGAAAAAATAATGTGTGTGGGATCGCTGGTTATAGCATATCGGGTGTATTTATTATAATGTAGCCAGGGGCATATACATAATTGTCGGCGGCGCATAGTTGGGTTCATAATTCAGTGAAAAGTCACGTCGATAGCTTCCGGTGCGCCTGCCACGCACCCTTTTTCCCCCAGAGCCGGCAAAGTGCCAAGCAGATTCATTCACTCACTCACTCATCCATTCATTCATTCATTCAAATGCTCCTGCAACCGTGCAGCTCAGCTCCCCTTTGCGATGCCTCTCGAAAGTAAAGAAGATCCCACAGCCGAATACATTTGCATCCGAAATGCACGAAATAAATATCTTAAATGTGCAGCACCACCTCGCCAACACCCCTCGCCACTCGCCACCCCTGCCACCGCCGCTGTCAATCAGGCAATATGTCAGTCACTCACTCCGTCAACTGCTCGTATACGTAATGTGACAAAACATCGCTGGCATCGCAGTTGTTGTTTCTGTTCCTTTTCTTCTGCCCCGCTTGCCCCGGCATGTGTCTAGTATATTTTATCTATTATTGCACAAATACATACACACTGGCATAAGTATCTGTGTGTGAATCGGACAATGTTTTATGGTCATTTGTTATGCATCTTTTTGTCGCTTGTTCGCCGAGTGAGAACAATGTGTGTACAACACTTTTTAATAATGGGATATTCCCATTTTTTCGGTTGTACTTAACTGGAATTATGTATTTAAGTGACGAAACGATGACTAGTACTTGATATGGCTTTCAAAAATATTCCAAATTTGATAGGAGAGTATTTGATAGGCTGAACGTTAAAATATTCGAATGAAGATTTCTGTTTTTATACCATAAGAAATACTATCCTATCTCATAGCATACTAAAATCCTTCTTCCCAGCTGCCCCAGTGGCTGGGCTAAAATGTTTATAAAAACAAATAATAAAAATCGTTTTTTCAGCGGGTCCCCAAGACAGTCCCCGAAAGCAAAAGAACCCGAAAACGTAAAAAGTATTTATGTATTTATGTCTTATCGCTGCGTAGAGATCAACAAAGCGCAAACAATTTCAATGTCAACGCAACCCAAGACTAAAGTCAGTACCCAACTAAATATACGAATATGTGTAGTTAGGGTGGACTTTCGGACTTTAGGATTTAGCGAATAATGTGAAAAAATAACTAATTTAGAAAAAATATTACGCATACGTAGGGGGTTGGGTAAAAATATTACTCATACGTAGTGTTGTCAGGTGAAATATATTTGTGGATTTTGAAATCTCTTAAATCAAGGTTAATTATAGGTTTCTTCAACTTCTGAAACATTGATTGCAATAAAGAGTTCCAATGGAAAACCCAAAACCATGATCTTATTACTCATACGCACTGTGGACATTTTTTACTTTCTGTGTAGAAAGTAAAATTTCTATGTCAGAGTAGAAAATAGGTAAAGAAAAGACTGTCTTTAATTAATTACAATCTATAATACTCTACTCCTTAACAGAAAATAAGACATTTTTAATAGAAACTACCTAAATGTTTGGTCCACCCCTTTGCCACTATATTATATGGTATGTACCACAGTCCGTACAAGTATGTATGTATGTTTCACACATGTACATATGTAGAGAGCAGAGCAGCAGAGTCCCTTTTCTGAAAACGGCTGCCAGCATGAACTTTTCGCTCGTTGCTAGAAGATCGCGGCCGTAAAATGGCAACAAAAACAGAAAGAAAAAAAAAAATAAAAAAATTAAATCACAAAAAACATGCAAAACGGCGACAACTGCGCAGATGCTGAATGGAAAACGGGCATTGGGGATGGGGGATGGCATAAAAAATAAAGGGGGACCAGCTCGGAAAGAGCAAGATCGCAGCAGCCGAGCCACGTAAATTTAGTTTACATTATGTGGACGAAGATACGCGCAGGCTGCCCTTATTTTAATTATATGCCCACACAGATACAAATGTATCTGGACGCGCGCACCAACACTGACGCACCACCGCCTGCCTTTAATCATCTCTCATTAATCATAAACTTTGGAAACAACAAGCGCACAGGGGCGAGCGCACAGAAACAAAACGAAACGAGCGAAGCGAAATAATAAATAAAGCAAATTAAATTTCGTTTTTAATATGTGCTATGATTTGTTTTTTTTTTTTTGCAAAAAATAAGGTAAAAATTGTATAAAAATGCTCCCCGGCGAGCTGGAGAGCGAGAGAGCGCGCTCTGTGCTCCACCTTGGGAGAGCGATAGAACAGAGAGGCCCACTACTTTCATTCATTTTGGCGCTCATTTCATTCATCCATTCATGTATGTAGTGGCTCTCTCGTGTGGGGCTCTCCACGAAGAAACACGTTCGTTTTCATTCATACTCAAGAGGCCCCAACAACAACAACTAAAAATACAACAAAAAAAGAAAAATAGCTGGTTCTGAAAAAGCAACGAACATACAACAAAAAAGAAAAAAAAAAATTGAAATAAAAACTGTGGCGGCTTTGAAATGCAGTTGATGAATGGGGGGAATATAAGGCAACGACGAGTGGATCTTGTTTGTTGGCTTCGTTTTGTTTTTGCTTTTGTTTTTGTTGTTATTCCGATAGCAGCGATTCTCTCTATATCTGTGCGATGGGGCTCTCTTCTGGTGATGGTGATGGGGCTTGATGTTTGTTTCCTTCCTTTTTTTGTTTTTTTTTTTTTTGCGTGAGCTGACGCCCTCTCTTTCTCCCCAAGCCATTCCTAGGCTGGTTCCTGCAAACCGGCTTCCAGTTCTTCCTCATCCTCTTGCTTCCTCTTTATCTTCTTGGGCTTTGTCTTTGGAGCCGTGTCTTTTTATTGGGGCGCAGTCTCCTGCTTGTTTCTCTTCTTGCAGCCGAGTCTCTGCCCGTGGGCAGCTTGAAATCCAAATGCAGTCGTTGTTTTTGCTTTGTTTTGTTAGTTTTGTGTATTTATTTTGATTTTTAGCCGCCTGCTCTCGCTCTCGCTATCGCTATCGCTCTTGCTCCAACTTCTTATTTATTCATAATTTGAACTCCCCCGCCCCCCTTGGGCAGCCACGCACAGTTTGTGGGCAGCTGTTGCACCGAAAAAAAAACAAGATTACTCTTCTATCTATCAGTTATTTTTGTATTTTTTTTTAAATTAATATTCTAATTAATTTTTAACCTTTTAGATAAGTTATCTGCAGGATACTTGGAAATTCTATCTTAATATTTCTCTCTCTGCTCGGCTGCTGGAAATGGAAATGAAAATTTAAAACGAGTTGCCAACACACACTTGCTCGTGTTTTTTGAGATTTAGGTTTTTGTTTTTAATTTCAGTTTTTTGTTACCTTTCAAATTTCTTGTTCACAGATCTTTTTCCCTGTCTTGTCGCTGATTTTTTCTTTGGTTAATTTTGTTTTTTATTTATTTTTTTTTGGTTCGTGGAACTGCTGCGTTAACAACTTTTTGTTGCTGTTGTTGTTCTGCTGCTTCTACAATTTTTCATTCATTCATCCACACACACACACACATAACACATATCACACACACTCTACACACACACACTCATGTCCATGTAAATATGTGCGTTTGTAGTCAGATCTTGCCTGTTTTATATTTCATATGCAAGCCACTTTGTACTCACTTACTATTTGTGATTTTCGTCTTGTTTGCTTTTTATTATTACTTTTTTTTTTTCGCCCCAACTTGGCTCGCCTTTTTGGGGCTTCGAGTGTGCATGAGTGTGTGTGTGATATTCGCCTGATTCTGCTTTATTCATTCATAAATTTTTACAGCCTGACGTTGATTTTTGTGGCCGTTTCGCTGGGAAATTAATTGCTCGGAGAGGAGAGGTTTTTGATTTCATATGCATTGCGGCGTTTACGGGGTATAGCTTGGTGTATCAGTTCGTTAAATTTAACTCCAAGAATTTGTTAATTCTATAGATCTTATTAGAGCCAATTAAAATAGCACAAAATCTTTCTCTCTGTAGCTCTCTATTCAAATGGGGATAACGCTTACAAAAGACCAACAAACTTATCTAATTTTCATTCATCCAGTGTTATCAAAAAAGACGGATGTATCTAAATTGAATGCATCCCATGGATGCCCCCCAATTAGTAGCTTACGAGTTTGTGAAAAGCCGAGCACATGGCTAATCAGCACGCACCGAGCGCTGTAATAAAAGGGCGAAAATGCATAAAAAAAACACAAAAGGCCATAAACAACTGACCAAGCACAATAATCGGGCCAAAGCGCTTACAACAAGATCGCCAACAGACTTATCAGACAGCCTTCTTGCGCGTGCGACCTTCACCAGCTTGAACTCTTCCAAACTAAACTCACTTTTCTCGCTCTTCCCCTACGAAACACTACGAAGAAACCGAAAAGAGTACAAATATTTGTGACTGGCCCGACCTGGCCGATAAGGTCCCTTATCGGGAGGTGAGAGTGGGGGCTGTGAGGCAACCACTTTAATATTATAATGCACTTAGCCTACACCTTGAAATATCGCAGAGGAGCTCTTCAAGTGTTACCAAGGCGGGGGGTGGTTCTTTGTGAATATTTCTCAACTATTTCATTTTCTGAGAAATTATCTGATAATTTTGTCTATCATTTTGATTGGTTTTCTATTATAGAAGTGTTATTGAAAATAGATTGTTTGATATCAAAATGATCAGATTTTTTCATATTTAATTAGCAAATAGTTAGTTTTTAGTTAAAATTAACAACCATTCTATAAAAATAATATTTTTCCAAGTGCTTACTTTTTTACATGTCCATGTAAAATAAACACGCCATCTAGCGATCGGTAGACTGGTGAGAAATATAGTTGCCTACCTTTGAGGGCCCTAGCTAAAAAACTATAGCATACTTATTGTAGCCCACGATCGTAGTTCGAGTTTAACGAGAAATTTTAAAATGTTTTGAGGAAAACAAGTCCCCAAGGCTAATATATGTATAATTAATGAATAAAATCTCATTAATTTATAAAATACGCATTAAGATACATCGACTGCGTAGTATTTTTTGCAACTCCTTAAAAGGGGTTGCTTATTAAAAAGAAATCTTGGCGAGCTAATTATTAGCTAATTATTTGATCGGCGATTAGCTAATTATTTGATAATTTGGCCAGACGAATAAAAAATACATTTCTGCGAGCCACTTTTGGCCATTTCGAGGCAAATTCGATTAATCATAAATGCCGAATATGGATCGAAAAAAAGGATCGTAAAAAAGCTGCAAGACAAGACGAACAAATATGAATCAATTAATGCAACAAAAGGCAACCTGTCCCACAAACACAAACAGAAACTCACATCCAGATTAGATGCAACAAATTGCGGCAGCGGCAATGGAAACCCGTTCTTGGGACAGCTTCAATTGCACTTTATGATTTACCAACCGAGCCAGCAGCAGTCGAGCAATTGATAATGCAATCGATGAAAAATTGAATCATACAGGATCTCGATCCATATAAATATGTTTTGGCCAAACTCTGTCAGGGGGGAGGGGCGCAAATGGCAACTGGCAACTTGCAACTAGCAACTTGCAACTAGCAACTGGGATCTGGCAACTGGCAGCGGAATATGAGAACACCTGCCTTGTCATAATGATTGTGTCGGCACAATTTTCCAGTTGCCTGCCCCCGGCTCGAGCTGAGAAGACTCGAAAAGTTTTCCAGGAGTCGCCGTCGTCGATCGCCGGCCGATGATCATCAATTGAAGCGTGTCCGCCCGGACTCTCTTCTAGCCATCGTATTCTAGCCATCTCTGCTCAGTTGGCTGGCCAATTGAACCCCTTTGGCCAATTGATAATTTAACGCTTCAATTGGCCCAAAAATGAGCGAGACTCGCAAGCTGGCCTAAAACAAAGGGCGATATGTGAAATATGTCTGTTTGGGCCCGGCTATTTCTGCCATGTCATAATTTGTTCAGCATTTTAAATTAAACTCTTTCCGTCTTCGCTTCGGGTAATGCCTAATGGGTTTTTGTGACTTAATGCCCTTTCTGCAATTGTCATTTGAGTTAAGAGTTAAGAGCCATTTCGTTGCGCTACTCTTGGCCCGAAAAGCGGGCCAGATCGGATCTCAATTTATGGGGCGTAGTAGGTGTTGGAGTGAAGTTTCCATTAGAAAATGGAATTTATTCAAGCCGTTTAGTCATAACACTTAATTAGAGCCCGAAGCTTGTAATTTAATTAAATTAATGATCCTGATACTCGAGTGGCCATCGTAAAAATCGCCCAAATATGCCAAGTTGATTCAAGTTGATTTAAAAGAGTAGCAGATTTATTTAAGCATTCGATTGCCAACATCTTTATATCTGAGGCCGTGCCATAACTTTTCAGAAAGGAGATATTCTGATTTGTGAATAGCTACTCGGTCCAATCAAAGTCCGATCAGATGGAAGGCCCATAAGAAACAGCTTATGGAGGAGATACGAGATCGGAGATCCATACTCCCATGTCGGCACTGGCGCTTTTGTGTCTATTCGAACCGAAAAATTCTCTAAACAAAAACAATCGATAAATTTCCATAGAAGATTGCTGCAAGTGGCCTGGGGCAAGGGAGTAGCGCCATTCGCACAGTGGGCTACCTTTGATGCCGATCGCAATTTATCAACGAATTTTATTGAGTGTTTTCGTAGCTCGCCTGCATTTGAAATCCCCGCCGCCTGACGATGACCATACCACCCGATTCCCGAGTCGGTGGAATCTTGGCGAGGCTCTATGACTCAGGAGATTCGATTTGTGTACACAAGAAGGAGCATATATGTAGCTACTATATTTATATAAGTACAGTACAGTGCGGGAGGAGTGTATAAGAATGGAGGAGTAGGCACTCCCCCGGCACTACCTTAATTAGATTTTAGATTTCATCCATTTCCCGCACTGTACTCGAGTTCGAATACCCGAAGATCGGAAGTTAATTTATTCTAGGGTCTGGGCATTTAGTTTTGTTTATTTGAAACCGGCAAGATTTGTGGCTCTCCACATAAATTTGTTTGTCAATGGACCTTTCTTCTGGGCCACTCTCCGGCTCTTCTCCTTGGCTCTCCTTGGCCGTTTCTTCCGCCGCCTGTTGAAATCCATTTAGTTTTATATTTTAATTGCGTTCGTTCCATTTGTTTAGGTAGCAGCATCGCTAGTGTGAAAATTTTATGCTTGCAACTCTCCGGTGCAACATGGCATCCAGGGTGGGGGGGCGGTGGATGTCTCTAGCTCTCTAGTCGCCTCCTGCCTGTACTGGGTCCGCTTTTCTTAGCCATGGCTAATGCCAACAAACACTCGACTGGATCGCACGCAAGCTGCATCTGCGAGCAGGTGAAACTTTTGTCCATCTCTGTCCGGAGGGGGGCAGGGGGGTGGCTGGGCGGTGGGGTGGCAGCTTGGGGGAGTGGGCTGGCTTGGTTCAGTCGGTTGGTAGCAGTTTGAACAGCTGACCAAACCACTTTTGTGGCGGCATTAAAGCATAAAAACTGGTTGACTCTCCACGGGTCCTGGAGTCAACGGGCTTGCCTGGGCCCCTTGGATCTCCAAGCGATTCTCCCCCTTTTTAGTTTCTGGTATCTCTCTATTAAAAATAGTCTAATGATCAATGCCACAGACCTTTGGGCTGCACTTGGCGAACATAGTTGGATTTCTCTGAGAACTCTGTCCTGGAAGGCCTGCCATTTCTCGCAGTGCACTTATGCAAATGCTGGCGAGCAGGTCCAGTTTGAGCATCCTCATGATGGGGATCCTAGGGCTCCAGAGGCCAGGTGCTAAGTCGAACCATGGAGCAGGGAGAGGCTGCCGGGCGGGAAGTCCAGTTTCAGTTGTTTTACTTTGGCGTGGGCTTATTACCCAGCAACAAATTGCATCTCCCAGCATCTTTATGGAGAGCTCCGACTCCCCTATCAGCGGTGACCCCATCCGAGATCTGGATGGTGGACTTCCCATACCCACACCCCATAGCCCACAATTAACTAGCAGCCGATTAAGTTAATGCCGTGTGGGCTTTGTCGTGGCGCCAATCCAGTCTTTGGAGTATCTTATTTAAGAAACAATTAATATTTTGCCCCATTTGGTAGCAGTTCAGCTTTTATCATCTGGCACTCAGCGGGATGGCCAAAAGTGCCTTCCGTCACACGTTTCGGGGCCATTGTCGGAATTCGGTTATCAATTAATGGCCAAAATAAATTTGTCCAAAAACGTCCCAGCCATAAAGCAAGACAAAATGTTTTTACAGCTTCAGATACATATTTAATTTCGGTTCAATTCGATGCGATGTCTTAATTTATTCAAAGCCGCTACCAAATGGATACTTTGGGCCACCACACGATGGAGATAATAACGACTTTTGGGGGTTCTATTTTGGGGTTTTTGATCTTTGCCCCTGGAGTGTGTGAAAGCTATTACGAGCGGAGCTGGAAGTTGGAGAACATTATTGGTAGTTGATTGGGGAATAGAGTATCAAATATTTTACAGCCAAGAAATGTGATATTTGCTTGCATTCCCACTAATAATAATTTATTCTAATTGATGTTGAGGATCATGGGTTTGCTGCGGTCACTCATCTATCAATTAAATGTTTGGGGAATAATTCTGGATAGAGACAGAAATTCCACTGGCATGTGCCGTTGCCAAGAGTCCAGAACTGCCCGGGGTTATCTACTAAAAAGAAACACAAGCAACCCTAGTTATAATATACGATATTTGTGTACAGAGATGCGTCAGAGAACTGCCTGACTGGCAGTCTGATAAAAAAAAAAAGCTCGCAATGGCAAAAACAAATTTCATTCATGATTCAAGATAGTCCGGCGAAGGCTTCTGGCTTTTGCGAGTGTGAGTGGACTGTGACTGTGACTGTGACTGGTATCTGTATCGGTACTGGTCTGCATAAACTATAATCTATCTGCATGGCAGCCACACAAACAAAAGGCACAGGCACTCGCACTCGCACACACCAAGCATATTTAATTTGAGGCAAACTAGCAATGATTAGGAACATCCGGTTTACTAACCGAAAAACCAACCGAACAACCGAGCAAACGAATCAGCGGAGCCACCGTATCCAAGCCCGGGCCCGGGCCAGTCCGGGCATCCATCCCATTCCCATTGAACAGTAGCCAGACTTACACTGCCAGAAAACTATCCACTGGGGAGCATATAAGCCAGAAGACTTGGAAACAATTTATTAAAGATGTTTCTTGAAGTAAGAACAGGTTCGGAGGATCTTGAAATCATAATGGATCCTATAGCATAGTCCTAACCTAGTTCTTAGAATCTTAATATTCTAGTAGATGCTATTTCATAGTTTAGCTCCCGTTTCTCTCAGTGCTCAGCGACAATCGAGCAACGACACTCGTCCGTCCCATTCAAGTTGATTCGTTCTTATATGTCTACAACGTCGTCATGATCATCAGCCCCAGCTTCAGCTCCACCATCAGCATCAGCATCAGCAACATCATCATCATGGCTGTTACACCAGAAGAAGCAACATCATTAAAGTAGAAGCGGTAGCAGCATCTTCATCATCGTGGTGAGATGTTCAAGCCGAACTCTGGACGTTGAATGCTGAAGATGTTCAAAATGGTGAGCGTGGGGTGCTACTGCCACTGCCACTGCGCTGGAAGCGCCACCAGGCCGAGCCAAGCCTCTTCAGATCCAACTCCATCTCCGACCAGCCTCGGTTCTGGACATAAAGCAGATAATAATGTTGTTCTGCCGTGGCGGCTGTGAAATCTTCTGTTTGGAGTTTGAATTGTGTGTAATTTGTTTGCTGGCTACTGCTCGGCTACTGTATTTTTCTGTTGGACGCTCTTGGACGCTCCAACTGCCTGAACATCTCCACACGATCGTTGCTGGAGATGGAGCTGGAGCTGGGGGCATGCGGCATGCGGCATGGGGCATGAGGCTTTTGTTTGTTGTAAGCCGCGACAATCGACGGCAACTCCAACTTCTTCGGATCTTCGGTGGTTCGGCTGTTCGGTCTTCTGGGCTCTGAGTTGGGGTCCCCCAACTTATCCGATCCGATCGGCATCCGATCGTTCGTGTTTATCTTGAGCTTTAAAATGTAAAGTCCCCCCCCATGCCACGCCCCCTTGCTGTCCACCGCCCCTGGACTCCATGCAGCTTCCTTTCGTTGCTTCATTAGAGCCGTGTAGGGGCATTCTGTGGCCAGCTCAATTATTGATATTCATATTGTTAAATTAAATTAAATGGAGATTGGAAGACTTGGGCGACTTGGACGACTTGGAAGAGGAGAAACTGGATTAAGAGGCGGGAGATCAGTGCTGTTGGGGTGCTTAAGTCGCCATTTATGAGCATAAATCCAAATTGGTGAGAAGAGATTGCTGTTTGGCCAATTCCAGCTTGATTGATCTGCACTGAGAAACAGGAAACTTTCTTTTCAAAAAGTCACAAAATCATGGAGAACTTCCTGTTGGCGGGAATCTTTATTGACAAATTCCCAAAGTTTATTTCATTTCTCCGCAATCTAATCGGCCTTCCTTCTTCCGATTCTCATTAAAATATAAATCGATAAAGGTTGTCCCGTTGAGGTCTGCTTTGTTTTTTGCCAAATCGCACTGAACTCTGCCGATTAGAAAGAGTCTCAGAGCCCAGATTCGATCTGTATTTCCGATTTTCTGGAACTTCTCTCTAATTAGCTGGGGAGGTGAGTGACCCCCTCGAATCTCCATACCTAATTTATGCACAAAAAGCTGATTTGATTAGAGGAGGAACTTGTGAAAATATTAAACCGAACTTCCCATAGCAATTAAAAGCCAATTAAGGCCCCGCCATCAGCGCCCCATCATAATCGAGTCAAAAACTGTTGCCAATACGGACTAGTTTCTGGCTTCTGGCTCTTCTGGCACTAGTTTTCTACACATTCATTGATTAAAACAAATTGATAATTAATAGCCTGGATGGGTGCAGACATCTAAAAAGAGAAGCAGAGACAAAAACCCACCGTAGAGACGCAGAAACTAGTTCGGCCCGGAAACATATCCTGTGTCCATTAACTGTTTTACGTGCTTGACAAACTTCCGCAGAAGGGGCGAAAAAAAAAAAGAGTTTGCTTTAGTTTTTCTTTCTCAGCCCACTCTGCTTCCTTTGCTGCTGCTGCTGCTGCCACTGCGGATGCTGCAAATAGGTTGGACCTGGGCCTGGTCTTGACCACTTGGAGCTGTGGAGCTGTGGAGCTGCAGTTTTCTAAGCTGATTTGAATGTCAGATAGATGTGTGCCGGGATGCCGGGGCAGCAACTTTCGCATTTCATTTGGCACGGTCCCGCGTAGCTCTCCTCAATATCTGGCCAGTTGATCAGTTACCCCAGCCCCTACAGCTCCAGCTACAACTACAACTGCAACTACAACTCCAATCTCCTCCAGCTTCAAACCCAGAGCTGTGCAACTCCAACTCCTGCAAGCCTGAAAAGAAAAAGTTGCATGCGATTCTTCTAAGAGAAGTACTATTACTATTACTATTAGATACACTTGTGACTTTAATTAACAAATATTTATTTAATAAATTAAGGATAGTAGCAGCCTATTATTTAAGAGGCAGGTTGAGAGCCATAACCCCCTTTTAATCCCTGATTTAAGGGCATCAACTATTCGTTAATTTCTCGTCCATTCCCAAGATTTGTTGCGTTTGTTTTTAGTTTTTTCTCACATTGACCGGATGAGCAGCTGCTGGGGATCAGGTGAGGATGAATATAATAACATAAACCCCAATATCAACAACGGCAGCGACGGCCGGGCCGGGCCGATCGATCGGCCGAACTGAGCGAACTGAAACTGACGAAACCAGTTCCCATTGAGAAAACTGTTGCAAAGGGGGCCGTGGCATGGCACAGGCTGTAGGATGAGGATGAGGATGAGGATGAGGAGGGGGACACCGCCACTGGCCACTAGCCACTACATGAATTAATCACTTCGTTTGTAGTGGACCGAGATGTGAGAGATCCGAGCGGGTGGACTGGCCAAACTGGCAAACTGGATGTGGCCCATGTGCGGATGTCGATGTGGATGTCGATGTGGATGTGGATGTGCGAGTTTTCCAGATCAACGGATCTCCCCCAGTGTGTGAATGGAACCGCTTTTGTAGCCCCCCTCTAGATGCCAGCGTGTGTTTGTGTATCTGTGAGCGTGGCAAGATTTTATGAATGAAATGAAATGATCGACAGCTGAATTGCAAAATCGTTAAACAGCGAACGAAAAATCTGCTGCTGAGTCCGTCCATTCATCCAACAGGTCGTCCATCTCATCGAATTGATGATCAAGATTCAATTTTCGATGATGATCATAATCATCTCAGTGGCACTGGCACTGGCACTGGCACTGGCACTAGTGGCAGTGGAAATCTAATTTCTCTTAATTATATTGCCGGCGATCTTGTAGACTTAATGAGTGTTGATTAAAATTTCGTTGTTGCCCAACTGGCTGTCGAGATTTATGGCCGTGCATATAAAGATTTATATATATTGGCAGCTTCCACAGACTCGGTTCCACTGACAGTATTTGTGATTTCCTTCGCCTTTGTTTAGTTTTTGGCAAAGACTTGATGGGACTTCGCTGCGGACAGACTCGATCCACTGGCCAGTCAATTAATCAATCAATCGCCTCCCTGTTACACCTGCTCGACAAGTGATTAGTTGGCTGGCTTATTGCCGGATTATTGATTAAGATGGGTGGACTAGGAAGCCTCCTAAACCATCCAAACTTATGGGCCCGATGATCCCCTCTGATCTGCAATCACTATCCCAAACATTTCCTTTCATAAACTACTCATAACGAAATCTTCTCGGAGAGATATGGCCTGGGGATAAATATAGAACTCTGATCGTACGCCGATTGCACTTCAAACAGTTGCCAATGAGTCTGTTTGATATCAGACATTGGGCTCTGCCTTCCGTTGCATGCGGCGTGTTGCACGATCCTCTTAATTTCACACCTTTTCGGGGGTGGGGGACTAGCCTCACTCCTCCACCACAACACCCAAGTGCAGTGGCAACAAACAGAAGAAGCCGAGTTCTTTGATCTACCCAGAGTACAACTCATAATTGCCGGAGAATACGAACAATCGGGGAATCATATAGATAACCCAGGCCGATCGTAAACACCGATTTTTGTGGGATATCTATTCAAAATTTCATTAGCTTTTCCTTTATTGTCGTTTGATGTTTTCCCCCAAAACGGAAAATAAACAATGTTTGCAACTCAAATTTATTGTGCCAAAAAAAAAGGTAAAAATTACATATAAATCGGGTTGGATCTGGGGGGGAATATAGGAATATATATCTATATGGGGGATGGTGTTTGTTTGTAAACATTGACAAGTTCCGCTGAAGTTGCGATTGCAGTTGGAAGGGAAAATTGAAAATGGAAAATTGAAAATGCCGCGCTGTCTGTTTTAGCTTTTCTTAGCTTTCGTATCTGTATCTGTAGCTACTAGCTAGACTATATCTGTATCTGTATCTGTTTGTGTTCTTTAATGCCGTGGCGTTGTTTTTCTTGTTGAAACAAAATACCCATAAAATTTTGAAAAACACCAACTTTTTTTTTGGGTTTTGGCGGCCGCCTTGAAATTCGTTTCCTTGGAGCATATTAAAAATGAATTTATTTGCTTTTGGCCAAAAACGAACAAAGCCAACTGGCCAGTGGTTATATCTGTATCTGTATCTGGGACACACAGTGGGACGATTGATCTCAGTTCCGTTTGGCAGCGACTTGCCGTCTCTCTCATCCGACCATCACCCTACTCTTTCGCACCATCCCATGTGAGAGTTTTCGTTTGATCATCAATTTTATGGCTCGCAATTGTTATTGGGGATTTCCACCGATTGACTTTGGCCTGTCCATATAAATTTCTGTTCTCCTGCTGATCGTTTGCTAAATAAACATTTTCGCGGGCCCCCTGTTTGTGTTTTTGTTTCCCGCTCGGCTTTTGTTGGGTTGTGTTGGGTGTCGATGGAAAAACAACTACATAACATAGTTGGAGCTTTCTCGCCATCGACTCGAATAATTTTCGAACGATAAAGTAATGTCGGAAATATATCTTTTAAGGTTTTGGGCCAAGAATGCCTGAGTTCTGGGAAATGCAGTTTCTATGCTCAGAATCTTCGTGGAAGACGATGAAAGTCTTGAACCCCCAGTAGCTCATTCAATTTAGTCGCCACGAATCCAGAAGCCAACTATGAATGCTGATTTATCATTATTATGAATAAATGCAATTAGACAAGTGTCTGTCCGCGTCCGCGTTCGTGTCCGCCCACCATCAATTTAGAGAACAATTAAAAGCCCGAGGCATTGTGAATCGGTTCTGTTCTGTTGTGTGAGATTTCCATGGGCTAATGGACTAATTGAATGAAATTAAAATTGAAAGAAGCCAATTTGAAGACAGTCCTCCTCCTCCCAGAAGGGGAGCCCTTGGAAGGAAAGGTTTCCTAAAACCTCCTACTCTACTGCCCTTGAGTCACGATCACTCCCCAGTTGTCATTCGCCATATAGCTTCTATAGAAGTATATATCTGTTCCCGAGGGTCAAGCTGTCTGACTCTACGAGGGCTGCTAGACAGCGGGTTGCCTTTGTTATCAGAAATCGTTCGATTACCTGGACTACCTGTCCACAAAGGTGACTAAGCTCACTCCAAAACAACCAAAAAAAAAAAAAGAAACCCCAATCCCAAGTCGCAGTCCCCTTGCTGAAAAATTATCGAAAGGGGGAGACAAGATCTCGGCGCGGCTTGAGAAATATTTCTGCCAAAAAATAATAATAAAAGAAGCGCAAATCCCGGCCCCGATTTTCCCACGCCAGACGCCAAGCGAGCAGAGTCCTTGATCCCCGCTGAGTGCTTAAGAAGGACTCCACAAGTCGGGCATGACCCCAGCCGGGCAGCCCAGAGGGTATGTGTCTTTCGAGGATCATTAGCAGGTAGGAGCTGCAGGACGCAGACTCATTGTTGGTGTCTCGAGTCCTTAGAGCTTTCTGCCCCAGTCTCGCCAGTCTCTCGTGTAACTTGAGTCTTTTTTTTGTGGCCCATTAAGCGCAGAGCACTTTATTATATGTTTGCATGCGGACTCGTATTGAAATCTGTCAAAATAACACAGCGAACAATTCAAGTTCAAGTGCGTGGGAAATTGGATTTCTGCGAATTCCATGGCTCCTCAGGGAGGAGGTAAGTGGAGTGCTATATGGACTTAGATATAAGTCTATATTTATTACTAATCCCCTCTCGATTTGAGGATAATCCTCCCCTAATTTGCACCCCTAATCCCCATAAATATAATCCGCTTGATGGGCACTTGCTCCCAGGTCCGCTCCAGACCTCCAGACCTCCAGACATCATCTCTCGTGCAGTTGGCTAAATAAATATTCCCATAATTATTGAACACACCTGAGGTGCAACACTTTTCATGTCCATTGAGTGTCGGTGGAAGGTCTCCCTCCCTTACCCCCAACCCTTGGCCCTGGGAGACTGGGCTACCTACGTCCGAAATTGGGCAATTAATTTTCTTTTCCTTCGGATGAGATGGGGAATCGCTCAAATTGGGTTCGATCGCTTTGCACCCTGTTGCCGGTTGCCTGGAAGAACGGTGGCAGAGTCGGATACGTGCAACGCATCGAATCTCAGCTGCAGCATGCAACACACAGTCACACACACACTCTCTCCACCACACGCACACACCATTTAAGTGTTGAGTGTGTAATTTTATATTTCCGGTGTAGTAAGTTTCGTACGACAACTCCTCGGTTCTTTCTTTCTGTAGACGTTTCCAGGGTCGCATCTCCCTTCGTCTTCTTCTTGTTAGCCAGTGCACACTTCTCTTTTTTTTTTTACACTTGCCCCGCCCCCCCTATACCCTCCCCCCTGCCCTAGCCTGCCTGCCACTTTTGCTGGTTCAGCTGCAACAAGAAGAAACTGAACTTGGTCGCCGATCGTCTTTTTCCACTCTGCATTTTCTTTCGCCGTTTTTGAACGACGTCGTCGTCGACACAACTCACACAATTCCTGCAATTATTTTTATATCGAAAACTCCCCACTCACACACACACACTGGCACACACACAAGCGTGCCACCTCCCCCTTTTGGGGGCACCACCACCAAGCTCCGACCAGACCCCCAGACCCCAGACCCGCAGACCCCAACCTCCTGTCATGCATACATATTTATTTATACTCGAATGTGTATTTTGTCGTAATTTGGCTGAACATTATTTGATTTATTTGCTTTCAATATAATTTCCAGTCCTCCATTCTCTTTTTATAATTTTTTATCGAGAATTTGAGATATCTTTCCTCCGATATTAAGGAAACTAAAACTGCCAATGGGTGGGAGTTCGAGGAAATGTCAGGTTTTAAGGAAAGAAAAGCTCTGTTCTGTTTAGACCACTCCATACCATAAAAATAATGACTGGATAGAGGGTATTGGCTAGTCTGATATCCTTTTATTTTAATTTTCCTCCTCCTCCTCGCTACTTGAGTTCACAATATTTTCCAAGAACTTGTCACATTTTTGCTGCTGTTTGAATTTGTATTTATTTAATTCCTCTCTGGACGCCCCTTTTATTGACTTTACGATTCAGGCACTAAATGAGAAGCGTTTATCAAGCATGCAGTACATCTGCACATATAGAGTATATAGTATATAGTGGATATATGTATATACAGATGTCTGGCCCAGTCGAGTTGGCTTGATTTCAATCAAATTAGTTGCCTTGTTTGGCCCCGAGGCGCGAATCGTTTTGAGCTTCGAATGCATGTCAAAGGACGTTCAAAAGAGTCCTGGCCAGGACCTACTATCGCTGGCACTATATATACATTTTGTTTTTCCTCAGTAATTACCTCCGCCCATCGGGCATCGGGCATCGGGAGTGGAGACTCCCAAGACCGCCCAGGCGATAGAACTCAATAGCTAGAGTCGATGAGTCGAAGTTGGTAATGAAATATCTAACGACCGGAAGTCAATGGCAAATACTTAATAATGTTGTTCGCTGCCTTTGTGGTTGCCTGTTTGGCAAAGTTTCTGTGTTTGCCTTTTGGCTTTTGTTACACTCGACAAAACAGGGGAATGTTCACACTCACTTTAGCCATTTGGAAGCAGAAGACTCTCCATATTTTCCTCTCTGCAATTTAGTCAGCTTGTTGCACGTTCACCTGAATGAACAGAAATTGTGCCTCAATTGCATTTGATTTGAGTCGATACTGCGATAGCGATCTGATCATAAACGGAAACGGAAATAAAATGGTATTTTTCACACTCAAGAGGAAGTAAGTACTACGGATCTACCGAGGCAGCCCCTAAAGTATTTATGAATGAAAACTTTCACGAAAACATTCGCTGCTCCGTGCTGGCCTTATCACTGCCAGCTGATAACGAGTAATAAGTTTAAAAATAACCTGCTCCAATAAATTTTTGCTAGGCTTGCCTCCTTCAAGACGTAGATTTCTTGGAAGTGCGATAAGGTTCTGGCCAGGTTCTCGTCCGAAACCGGCTAATTACTCACTCCACACTAAGTGGCACGAGTCGAAATGGCACCCACCCACCCAGTTCCCCAGATAAGAAAAGTCTGAGCTCTATTAAAAAAAAAGTATAAAAGCTTGGTGGCTGGGGACTGAGTTTCGTCCCAGGGATCGTTGCTTCTAATGCTACGACTTCCTTTCCGGATAGCCAGAGGTCTACGTGACTGCCAGAGCATAGACCCTGCGACTGAGTAACTGGTCCAGCCAGGAAAACTCTCTGCCAGATAAGTAAAGCTTAGCTCTGGATGGATAATCCATGTGAGTAATTAAAACTTCTGAGAAATATTTTTAGATGAAGCGGAAACTTAAATGTGTTTCACATCCTTTTCTAAATCAAAACTCATACCATTCCAAACAGAAACTATTCAATTGAGAAACTTAAAAACCAACTTAATTAGCAAATAGAGTCGAGGCACCCGGATAATGTTTCCATCCGAAATCATAACTAGAATTAATCTACGGCCCCCCAGGTGGGAAGTAAGCCGGCGTGACGTGGATGGATCCATCTCGTGCACTAAGAAGACAGCAGACAGACGGATGGGGGCCTCTGGTGGCCAATGATTGACCCATTTCCAAGTAGGAGTACATAGGAGCTGCAAAAAGCTGGCCGGGAGGAGTGAACAATGAACACCTCATATGATTACCAACCGCATCGCACAATGAGCTTGGCAAGGGCTCTGGGCTCTGGATCCGATCCGATCCTCTGTGTGTGGCCAGGCCTCTTCCACTCGGATCGCTCGCATAATGAATTTCAAGCACGCACAGACGTTTTGTAATTTCGAGTTGTAAGTGCTGCGCTTTGAAGTGCTTCGGAGTGCTTCGGAGTCGACTACTTCTACGACTACAAGTCATAATAATTGTTATAATACATATGTATGCAATGCCAAATACGAACAGGGCCTAAACCCATATGGCCAAGCCAGCTATGAGAAGTAATTTCTTCGACACGCAGAGCCCACCTTGGGACCAGATTCTACACAGAAAACAATATTTTGGTACAAGGCACGACCTTGTACTTGGAGTGCTCAGATAGTGGAAAAATTGTGCCAAATTGGGATGATTAGTATATTTTTAAACTGGCCTATTACCTAGACATGAGTGGGGCCGCCCTAGTCTAAGTAATTACTTTTTGATCCTCCCCCAAAGCGCAGACTTTCTTATGAATGATAAATTTTAAACGCGTGTCCCGCGGTTGCAAAACAAATCTTCCGAGGCTTAAATCGGTCTAAAGTAATTACGTTTGGGCCAAAATATCGCCTAAAGATAGATAGAGTCTCTAACGTGTTGTTGTTATGCCCTCGGGTATATTTGAATGGAAATTTTTTATATAGCTTCAGTTTGTTTATAAATAGAGATTGTCTTCTAACTGGCATTTGAAGAATTCTTCTCGGAGAGTGGAGTATTTTTTCCGGTGTCCCAGTTGAAGATAATGCCAAAGCCCATAGGGTTTCCCCCTGCATTTGTCGCCGATTATGCGGTTTTGTGATAATGACCAAATGATCTCCCTCCCGTCCCTCTCTGTCCGTGTGTCCGCTTGTCCGTCTGTCCGCTTGTCCGTCTGTCGCCGTCACACGTAATTTCAATTCATTCATGGGCCGCGGCGGAGTCAATGTTTCGTTTCGTTTCCATTCATAAATTTACCTGGACGCGGCGCAGTCATCATAATAATAGCTTTATCTCATAGTCTCCTCTCCTCACAGCGCCCCATCTCTCTCTCTAGCCCTCTCTCTCTCTTATCGCTTGCATTTGGTGTTCGATACATCGAACGGAAGCAGCGGAAGCAGCCGACGTCAGCAGCGACGCCGACAGCGACAGCGACTGCAGCGGTGATCACTGTTTGAGGTATTGTATCTACGAAATGCGAAGCGTTCCCTTACTACAAGATATCGGTGTCTTCTTCCTTTTCCCCTTTGTTGTTGTTGTTGCAGCCTTTGTTGTTGTCAATTTGTCTGGAGTTTCTTTTCAGGCGAATGCGCGTGTGAGGCAACACAAGAAATTCATTCATAAATTGCCTGTCTGCCTGGCTATCTATTAGTGTGTGTGTGTGTGTGTGTGTTTGTATCTGTGTGAGGGGAAGAAACTTGAGTAGATTTGCCATATGTGCGCAACAATCTGGCTAAAAAATTATGGAACTGCAGCAGCATATTTTTGGGACTGTTTCAGACTTTCTTTCTCCACTTTTTCTTTTTTTTTGCACCTGTTATCCGCTGTTATCACCTGTTGCTAATATACATACATATATTGTATATGTGTGTATTTTTTCCCTATTTGCGTTTGCTACGCGAGCACTTTATCTCCTTTGCTTAATTTTTTTTGTTGTGCGTTTTTTTTTTTGTTTTTTCTTTGCCTTTTGCCTTCTCTCGGCTAAACAAACAACCTGGCTGCGTTTTGTTGTTTTACTCGCTGTAGTTATTGTTGTTCTTGCTGCTTCTCCGATGATGGCCGTTTCCGTTCCAAACAAGAGAGCACTCACACACACACACACGTGGGCACACTTGTTCCGTTTTATGAATGAATTCCATTCCATTCCGTTCCACCGCCGCCTGCCGGAGATTTACGAGTTCCGTTTCCACTTGTTGCGCTCTCCCAGCCACACAGATACTCTCTCCGGGCCGTGCTCTCCGTCTCTCTCCCGCTCGCTTCACTGCTTAGGATATGCAGCTACGGACACGATCGTTTCGTTTCAGTTTGGCTTCACAAATCCAATCCAGCAATCCGATAGATACACAGAACGTACGACGAACGGAATTACAAAGTTATTTTCCGTTCCGCGCCGACTGCAAAACGCAAAACAAAAAACTGAAATTTAAATAAATCTGGAGAACAGAAATCTGTAGTGCCTGTGCTGAAACAAAAAAAAAAAAAAAACTCGTTTGCCAATCACTCCGCCAATGTTGACAATCCGTAATCCGTAAATGGTTACTTGCGGCTGTGATATATGCAATTAACGTTTAATTACCACAATTAAGGCTCGACAATTGCACCCAGCCTTGCTCGGAGTGTGCGTGTGTGTGGTGTGCTGTGGTGTCTCGAGTGAAAGATACATTTGTATCTCAACTTATCAATCGGCGAGCCGTCGCCGCGTGAAAGGGTCGCGACTTTCACTCGTGATCTCCCTCCCCCCCCCCCAAGGGGTCAAGATTGTGCCTCACCAATCAATTAGAATCAATTGAGCGGTCCATCCCACTCCACCCCTGTTTGACTTCTGACACCCAGTGCGTAAACAAATTCGTTGGCCAGAAACGGCTTAATTGGTTGAAATACATACGGCTTCGACTGCCAGACTATGACCAATGAGTGGATCGATTGGAACGACAGTCGCATGCTGCCGCCTCTGCGATCGGCCAACTACAACCACCACCCCTCCACCTTCCTGAACAACAACTACCACAGCTTCTCCAGCAAGTTCCACCTCAAGGCCCAGAAGCTGCAGCAGCTCTCCACCAACCACCCCCACAAGCTTAAAGGTTGGCCGTCCTAAAGTTCTTTCAGGCTTAGATAACCCCTCCAAGCACTTGTCTAATCTATTTCTTGGATTTTGTATCTTCCAGATGTACCCACCGCCTTGCCACCCCTCACCCCAGGCACCAATCGCAAGGTCAACGAGGTGCTCAAGGCCTCCTTTGCCTCCTGGGAGAAGGAGGTCCAAAACTGTAACATAACCAAAGGTGGGTCTACTTTTAATATATCTATTTTGTCCCTCGACCCATCACCAGATGGAACTCCCATCCAAACTAGCCATGAAGAATCAATTGGAGTTCTTCTGATGAATATTAATAGTTTCCCACAGCAATAACGTATTGCGCTCCCACGCCTAATTGACTCGCCCCAGTGCGAGTGGCATTAGAAAACGATTAATTTCCATCTCTATATCCATATATCCATCCATATATCCATATTTCCATTCCCATTTTCATGTACATTTGTGTGCATCCACTTTGTATTCCTCACAGATCCCCGTGAGTGGACGGAGGAGCATGTCATCTACTGGCTCAACTGGGCCAAGAACGAGTTCTCGCTGGTCTCCATGAACCTGGACCCCTTCTACAAGATGAAGGGCCGCGCCATGGTCGATCTCGGCAAGGAGAAGTTTCTGGCCATCACGCCGCCCTTCACCGGCGACATTTTGTGGGAGCACCTGGACATCCTCCAGAAAGGTGAGTGCGCTAGACGGACTGGAACGTGACCTGGAAGCCAAGGGTCTTGTGGAAGGGTTGTGGGCGCCACTAACAAAATTTACCTGCAAACCGAAACCCAAAAACGGAAGCCCGTCTAACAAAGTCAGCGAGTTACGGGGGTGGAGCTCCAACCGGTTATCTGACCTGTTGAGCTTTCCCTTCCAACTTTCTCCTTCTTTTTTTTCGTCCTGTTGACGCTTCCTGTCCAGAGTTGGAATTCGATTTAACGTCGAGGTCGGAAGTGGCGGCTGCACGCAAAAAAAACAAATTTGAGGAGCTCTATAAGGGTTACTCTTTCTATTAAATAAGCTATAGGTATTTTGAAAATAATATCTAAACTTAAATTATTAAATATTTTCTTTAATTTAATACTAAAGACGGCCTCTTAGTGTATTTACTTTTAAAAAAGCCTTAAAAAATAAGGGAATTTGACTTTTTTGTTAACAATTTATTGAGTTTGGAAAGCTCTTAGTTTGGGTAAACATGATTAGTATTTTTGCGCAACTAATTCGATTTTATTTTCCTCCACTCCACCCAATCCACCCACTCCCCAACCAGATTGCGAGAAACCAAATGAGGACATTGTGCACGGCAACTCCTTTGAGTCGGCCACCACGGCCTCGGTCTGTGGATCGGACCACCAGGTTGCCAGCTACCCCACCGAGCCACCCGCCCAAGTCAACAGCAGCAACAGCCGGCTGTCCATGGATTTTGTGACGGGGCCGGCGAACAGTGATAAGAGCAATTTCCACCCAGCCACGCCCGCCGCCCTCGCCCACAACGGTAAGCAAAAGATACTTTTCTTTCAGATTGACAAATGGGTTTTTTGGAGAATGAAAGGATGAAAGGATTTCTGATTCAAATATTAGATTTTTGTAAGGGTTTCTAAACTGAATTTTCAAAGTATTTTGTATTCTAATGAGCTCTATTTTGGGAATAGGTATTCCTTTATTAACGAAGTAAAGGTGTGAACTTCAAAGTTCAATTACTTTTATTCAGAATTCATATCCGTAAATGTATATTTTGCAATTTCTATTCTGATTTTTCCTATCAAGCAATAGAGTTTATAACTTCCCCATTTTAATTCATTCATAAATGTTGATCACGATCCGAAAATAATCAATCTACGAATGGAACAATAAAGATACAATTTCAGCCCGAAGATTGATAAGCCTTTCTTTCGCTGAAAAATACTATCCTCCGAAGAATTACGAGAAATTTGTTTGCCAGTCGATCGGGTAAATGAATGAAAATTACAGCCCGAGCTCATGTAATCGATTTGTTTTGAAAATCGAGCAATCGGTGCAAGATGGATGGTGGATATTGGATGGCTCATTAAGCGATCAGTTTTGTTTATTGGACATTCCCCGCCTCGATTATTTGGCATATGTTTAGTGCATCCGGCGCGAGGCTCTAAATCAAGAGCCCGCCATCCATAATTAAATTCAAATTAAACAATTCATTTGCACAGATACTGCTCGGAGCGGAGTGTGTAGTGTAGTTTCTGTCTCGGATCATGCTTTATGGCATGATATGCAAGCAGTGTGTTTTGACTTTGTTTGGGAAACCATCCGATGCCATCTCGAGTTATATTTTGTGATTTTAATTTATTTATGTGAAATTGAAACGGAAATTAAATTTTAAAACAAATAGCAAGCCGACTGCCCGTGTGAGCTTGGCGCCAGCGTAGGCAGCCCATCTAAATATCTATTTAAATTGTTTACATATTTGGAAGCGGGGCGGAGCGGGGCGGGGAGTCCGGGACGCCGGGGCACAGCTTGAGATTGAGATACATTTATTTAATGCGTCGCCGTACAAATTGGAACACAGCAGCCGCAGCCGCGGAGACTTCATCAGGCACTGCATTGTGCATCTTTTTGTCTTCGAAGTTGCAGTGTCAAGATGATGTAGTGAGCGCCACAAGTTTGTATTATTAATCAACTGGCTGGGCCTCCTCCCGGCACGGAGCTCCAGATCATACTCTGGCAGTCTCTGGCCATTGCCCACTCCTGTCGCCATAAAATAAATTAATTGAATTTATGGTCTTTGACACATTATGACCATAAAAGTTGAACAATTTCCATATCCCCCTCGGCGGCAGACTAATGAAACAATCAAAACGGTGAACACTTTAGAGTTTGAAATACATTTGGAAGATTTTTGGAACACTCTACCTCCAGCATTAGGACTTCCCAGGACACTCTGCGGGCTGAAGGCTAATCTGCGGGGTCCAAACCAAAAACAAAACCAAATCCAAATCCATGTCAGTGTCAGAGTGTGGTCACTGTTTCTGGACTTCAATTTGATTCAATCATTTATGCATTTCTGTTGTGTGTTGTGTTGCTGGAAGTAGCCAGCCCCTGTTGTCATCATTGTTATTATCTTGTGGATAAGCCGATGTCTGACAGAACTAAGCTGGGGGCCCCCTCCACCATCTCTCTCTACCGGTCCGGCCCGCATCTGGGGAAATTATGCGACTCGGATCGGATCGGATCGGAGGCTCACTCCCTCCTTAGTCTGTGTGTTTTGTGGGCTGCTTTTCTTAATTCGTTTCGATTGTCTTTTTGTCAGTCATTAATTTGCTGCATTTGCATATTATTGATGTTTTCCCTGCCGATCATTTGCATATATCGTCGAGTGGCTGCCGTGGCTTTCTGGGGGCACACTGTGTGCCCGGAGTGAGTGTGTGTGTGAAAAATTGATTGACCCCGGCAGGATGATGATGATGATTCCCGGAATGGCGTGACTTGTTGACACTTTTAACCCGGTTCCCATAAGGAGGTTCCCCTTAAGAGCCACCGCAATTATGCAGCTGGGTGAGCTCCAGGTTTATGGCATCCAGGTGCGTGTGATTGCCGTTCGGAGGCAGTTGCAGAAACAGAGGCAGAAACCTTCACGGACAGGCCTTAAAAGTCACTCATTAAAACTAAAAACAAATTATGATTAATTATACACATTAAGAATCAAGTTCATGCCTTTGGCGAACGAGTTTCCAAATCTCCAAATAATAAAACAGTGTCATGAACACGCTTCACTTTTGCTATGGCCAACGAACTGAGTCTTTGTTTTATAGTCTCAGTCGGTCGGTATAGTCTTCTTTTAATTTGACCCTCCCACTAGTCCGCCCCTGGCCCCCCGCCCCTGCTCCAAGTGCAACACCTACAAGCAAAATCATCGAAGCGCAAAAAAGCTGAAAATGTTTCAAAGTTTCATCATCACTTCGAGGAAGATTCGTCGGTCGAGACTCGGGGGGAGGAGACTCTTCGGCTTGGTAGTTGAATGATTTACGGTGTTGCACTTTAACACAGCTGGAATTTAGTAGTTTAGTAGTTGGCAACTTGGCATCCCCCCTCTCTAGCACTCATATTGAAAGCATTTTCATTCGCTTTCAATCAATTTTTGCCTCGATTTTGATACAATAGCCTCGCAGATACATATGCGAGTTAGATGCATGATTGTTCATACGTGTAGAAGGTAGGTATACCCCATCATGACCAGGGTCTTTCAATGTTTTGGTTGAGAGCATATCTAGGCTAGTGTATCTTAGATATTTGCACGCAAAATTGCTTTTTTGGTTGGTTTTTTTTTTTCAGAGGCTCCTCTTCATTCATTGTTCTGCTGGGACTATGCCATATATCTCTGTTCAAGTTTGATTTGTTTTTTGGTTTTATGCCCCCGAAGACCAGGCTGGCTGGCTGGCATGGCTGTATGATGTCATTATGCGAACGAACCCTTAATGAAACCCAAGAAATCAAGTTTATTTACCTCTCTGGAGGTATCTGGAGCCTCTGTGCGGATGGGGGTCTGTGGTGAAAATTCCACATCCATTTCCAGTCTCTCTCGCCTCGCCATTGTTCCACCGAATTTAGATTTGCGAAAATTACCGATTGTTGTTGCTGTTCCTATTCTATGATTTGCCATTCATGAAGTTAGTATTCGTATTTGCTTTTATTTCTCTGACAACTGATGTTGTTTTCTGTTTCTGTTTCAGTTTTTCTTTTTTTTTATTTCTACATAATAAAATGCCTGATGCGTGAAATGTTTGTCCAAGCTTGAAGAGTTGCCATTGTTGCCTCTTGCCTCTTGGCTCTGGTGGCTGTTGATTCATCATCGTCATCATCATTATCATTATCATTATCATTACGGTTCTCATGATGACGATCCAACCGATCAACCGACCATAGAACTGTTTCAACCTCTTCTTAGTTGGTTGCCTCACAGAATGACACATTTAATGCACATTTGACTTGTAGATCCATCCGACTTGGCAGAGAGTCTCGTCCGACTTCTCGCCTATGACAGTTTGTTGTATCTCTCGGATTGAGTGTATCTCCCTGCGTTACAGTTTGTTGGCTTTGAAAATGACAATGGAATGACAATCTCTCCGGTTCTCGCCAAGACAGACATGTGCCAGACACTGCCGAGGTTACTATTTTCACTTTCATTTGTCAGGCTGCCATTCCATTATTTTTCCTTACTCCACATAAAAATCCCATATACCGTCGAAGCAATTTTACAGTTCCCTGGAATCCGCGAAGCGCATAATTATACTTTAGCAAAATTATGGAAAAAGCGCGGAATTATCGGGAAGCCACTTGGATGAAATTAGATACCCGCCGGGAGGAGCTGAACACACCCAATTTTCAGAAAAAAAAAACCCCCAAAACCAATTACCATACAATGTGAGGCCGAGTGGGAAACATGATCACCTCGGGCTGTACCCCGGACTCTCCATATATATTAATTACGCTAAATTCGGCCATTAACGCAAGATAGTTTGCACCTCCCACTAACTGCCGCCGCACCGGACCAGAACTGACAATAAGAACTGACTTTTTTTGGGTTAAAGAAATCTGTTTCGATACGCAACATAAAGCCTAAAGAGTCATAACATGGGGAATTATGTTGATTGCGAATTTGTTAAGGTCATAAACTGGAATTTCATTTTTAATTTCAACGCCATTGTTTTACAAGTGAAGAAGTCGAGGCAGAAGAACCAGAAGAACCATGGTAGTAGAGTCATAAAAATCGTAGGAAAAGAAGCATATTATTATAGCATTTAGCGGACTTTAAGGCAACCCACTTCAGCTTGAAGTCCGCTTTCATAGCCAGCAAATTAATCATTCTCCATTCTGATGTAGGGGGAGGGCGTGGCAGTGGCACTAGCGGGGGCGAGGGCGAGGGTGGAGGCCCATCGCCTTCAGGGCCAGAAATCACATTGTCACTAATTAACATAGTCGACGCTCGAGTCGAGTTGGGAGTTTTCGGACTACGCGCCTGCGCGGTTCGCTGCTCCGAGCAACTGCTACTGGAGCTTGGTGCTTCCATAATGGTTGCTGATCTGGGGAGTTCTTGTTTTTTTTCCAGTGTGGGTGAAGAAGGAGGGTCTGAGAATATGAGGGGTAAAGGGTGGGTGGCAGAGCGCAAAGAGCTGTGAAAAGTCAACGTTTTCTGCTATTTTTCACCCTGGTTTTTAGTCAGTTTTTGATCAAGATACTCTTTATGCTTAGTAGAGGCCTTTATACTAGGTATTTTTGTAGTCTGCCCTCCAGTTTGGTGCATTCTGCGGTTGGTCCGGTGAGTGGCTTGCATAACACCACCATATCATTCTTGCGAGGTGGTGCATACACTTATTTAACCCCACACCATACCGCACCACTGCTCCGGGGCAGAGTTACGCGGATTTCGTTTAATTTATTACCATATTCATCCGAATCCGAATCCGAATCCGAATCAGCCAACCGACATTGGTTCTAATACTGCGAGTACGAGTGAAAAATTCAAATGGGATTCCAGGCCAGGCCGCGATGTTGCTGTTGCTGATGTGATGTTGCTGCCGGCACATCGAGGGGGCCAACAACAGCAACTATTGTTGCTGCCTGTCGACGGCGTCGTCTCCTCGAACTCTCCACTTTTCAGTTCAGTTCGGCTCTGTTCTGTTCTGTTTTTGTTAGTGTTTTTTATTTCGTTACGTACGTAGATGTAAATTTACGCCATAGAAAAGCGTTACGGTCGAGTTCATCTAAAACAAAGAACGCTGGCAAGAGTAGCAACAGCCCAGTGTCAGTGCTGGAGTGCTGGAGTGTAGGGGGAGAAATAAAAAAATTAAACATTAAATTTGTATAATGCAAAGCCGCTAATAGTATGGGGTGTTGGGGAGGGACTGGAGGCCCGAAAAGGCAATGAACGAAACGTGAAAATGAAAGAGACGAATTGTATTTGATTCGAGATGCAAATGGGGGCCATATAGTCCACAATGATATATGTCTACAGAGGCCAGATGGGTTGGCGTTCTACCTTGAACTGGAAATCAGGGGTTAATATTCCAGACTATATATAGTATGTATAGTAGTGGCTTGGAAATTAGATCATAATCACTGAAGATATTGGCCATTCTTAACCCTAGGCTGCCCCAACACACAGTTGGCAATTAATTTGCAATCAACTTTCAAAACTGTGTTCCCCAAGCCAGCCAGCTCCGCAGCGAAGCACTTTATGCATCATTAAGAATTAGGCAAACAAAAAAGCCAAACGACAAAATGGAGAAATAGACAGACAGCCTCCCCAAGCCCACACACTCAGATACAAATGTATCTATGTATCTGTGGCGAGTCTGTGCCAAGACAGAGCCAGTTGCCAGTTGCCCAACCAACGGACGCCAATTTATAATTATTAACTCGCAACAAACGGCAAACAAACGAAACAAATAAATAAAATCAAATCATGTAAAGAACTGAGCCAACATCCGCTGGCCGGCTGGCCGGCTGTCCGGCTGGCCTATGAATGGGAGTATTGGATCTAAATCGGCATCTGATTCAGAGCCTCAATCGAAATCCAGAGCCGGTTGGCTCTCGACTGAATCAAATGAATGAATCAAATGAATGAAATGAACCCATGAATGAACTGTAACTTGTTTTAGATTTGCAGACAATCTGCCAAGACACTCTCCCCTCCACCTCCTCTGGTGGCCTGTAATTTGGTTTACCTTCTTTTTTTTTTTATCATAGTTGTTGTAATTTTATTTATTTCGTTGCCTTTTCGAAAAGAGTTCACATGAGAGAGACGGCGAGTGGCGACAAAACGCTGACCGGATGTGAGGCTGCGTTTTTTGTTCGCCTTCTGGCCCTCTCGGCGTAGTGGTCGTCCCTTGCCCCGACCGGTTCACCCGGCTCTTTCGGACATTAATTATATTATTAAAGCAAATTTCAACGCTGAAATTAATAACTCTGATGAAATCAAGTCCCAGGATCTGCTCTGTTTTCTCTGTCTCTCTGTCTTGTGGAGGTAATTTGATTTTGGCTTTCGGTCGTGAGGACATTTTGTTGCCACAATTTCCGTTGCCCCGAAATATCCTTCTAACCTTTGGCATCCTTCAGCTACCATCGATTAGTCCGCCGTCAGCGCCTTGGCAATTTCCTTGCATATTTCCGCTTTGAGGCGTTTTCCATCAGCTTTTCATTTCTTTTTTTTTCCGCCTCTGAGGCGATGCAATTCGTGTTTATTTACTTAGCGGCTCATAGAGGATGGTCGGGAGGGGGCTCTGCAATTTTCATTAACAATTTTTGGTTTTTGGTTTTCAGTTTTTGGCTTTTTGATTTTTGCGGCTGCGTGTGCGCTAATTGAATTGTGTTGAAGATTTGTTTTCACTTTTCGGGGCAATCAGGTGCGATTGATGGGAAAATGTAGCTGCCAGAGTCGCGAAAACAGACAGTTTGATGGGAAAACTTGGCTTTTCACATTTCTAGCCTTTCAGCCAGAAATGCAGAAAGCCAGAAACCTTTTCCCAGCCCCGAACTTGGAATAATATCCTGGACCCTTGCAACTACTTCCGGTCATGTCGCTCTCCACTTGACAAACCTCAACACGGGCATTACGATGCCAGAGTCAACAAACAAACACTTGAGGGCCCAGATAAATCCCAGGCAGGGGAGACAGACCCTGAAACATACTAGTAGTCCCTGAACCACCCATTGTCCCGTGATCCCGCATAGCGCTAGTGACCCAAAACCTTGGGAACTAACAATAGAACCATAACACTTGTGCCTCTGAAGGTAAATATCAAAATTATATAGAAATGCAATTGGGAAATGCAACAAATCGTGGAGTGAATATATCATAAGGGTGCATGCACTGAGAGAAAGTTTACTACTTACTAGTTTAGTGATAGAAAGAGTAGAAAGAAATATTATATTTTATTTCCTTGTGTAATACGGGTTGAGCAAAATTCCAGCAGCTAGTTAGTGCAGGGGATAAGGGTGCAGGTACTGCAGGATGGTGGTGCGATGCCTATCAGTGGATGCAACCACCGTGCAAGGACCTGCCGTTGTGTGTCCTGCCGTTTGTGGCAATAATTTGTCCGACTCAAACACCTGAGCGGGCCTAGTTCGCCCGAAACGTGGGAAAATTCTCATTTCTCCCCAAGCTAATGCAATTGGGCTCGAACTCGTAAATTCCGGGACTGTGGTGTGCAAAACTTGAACATTTCTCAGTCTCCCAGTCTCCGACTGCTAGTTGCTGTTTTTTTGAGATTGTTATCAGTTTGGGACTTGGGACTTGCCCCCATCGCTCCCCCCACTCTACCTAGCTTGCTGTGGCGACTCCCTTTTATTCATTTTCATTTAATTTTCACATCGTTATAGCCATTGTTTTTGTTGTCGCTCTTTTCTGTCATTTATTTGTCTACATTGGGCTGTTCTCCTTTTCGTTATTTTATGTTTTTTGTGGTTTTTGTTTCTCCGCTCGCTCTCTTTGTTTTAAATGCGTCAAAGTGTAAATAAATTTGAATTTTCAGCTTGCTTTTGGCTTTAATTTTTGTAAAGCCCCCCCCCCTGCCTCACCTGGCTCACCTGCCCATGGCCCATCTTCTTCTTGCCATTTTTTAAGTGTCGAGCCGCTCGTCTCGCTTTTTGAAATTTTTTTTTTGTTTTATTTTTTTGTATTTAAAACTGGCCTGTTGCCTGTTGGATGTGTCGGCTTGTGGGTCTTTTGATCTGTGCGCTTGCGCAGCTGATTTGTTGATATTGTTTTTGTTGTTTCTGTTGTTGTTGTTGTTGTTGTTGTGGCAGCGCCCTTGTTTCTTAGTTGTTTGCCCGAGAGGTTTCTACTCTATTTGCATAGTCCCTCTAGTAAGTATCTGTAAGTCACCCGCCCCATCCAGAGTCGCCATTCAGATAAGAAAGATGAAAATTCTAGCAACACCTTGAGAGGTTGGGTGGCTCTTCAATAAAAAATGGCACATACAACTAAATAGTACCTCTAACTCAATTACTTTTCAATCAAAAAGTTAATTAAACAACAATTTCCACATTTTTATCATCACAATCTCCTGAATGTTTTTGTTTTTTCATAATTTTCCATGTTCTATTTGGAGAGTTACATGACCCATGAAGCAATAAAAATAATAAAAATACATGCCTCTTGATAAACGCCACCCACCCTCACTCTATCTCCCAGCTCTCCCACGCTCTCCACCCTCGCGGGAAAGGACCTGTACGTGTCCTTTAACGAGACATTACTGCGCAATGAGCTGGAACATTGTAGCCAGGCATTTGTTGTGTAATTTATCAAAAAAAAAAAAAAAGGAGAAATAGTACAAAACTATAAACAAGTTAGTCGTGGGAAGTTGCATTTCCTCTCAACTGACTAGAGTTGATGGCAATTAAAAACTCATTGCATACGAGGAGGGGCAGGAGCAAGAGTGGGAGTGGGAGTAGGAGGTGTGCAATTATAAACCCTGCCAGAACACTCCCCAAAGTGTACCCCTGGGATTGGCAAAATGTTTTATTGGCTTGCATTCATTTCACTTTGTTCGTTTTCGTTTTGGTTTCGGTTTCAAATGAAAAACGACACAAAAACAAATAGGATAACACAAAAAGGACGAAATGAGCAACAAGCAGCAGCAGCAGGAGCAGCAAGGTCGTCGACAAAGGCCGAGGCCCCAGGACATTCCGATGAATCAAAGCAAAGGAATACGAAATGAATGAATGGCCAAGACGGCAAAAAAGAACAACAAGCAAATGAGTAGACAACATCCGGTAATTTACTTCCTTTAGTTCCGTATCGATGCACCTTGAGAATCCTCATCCCAGCCCAGAGATTTCAGTTTTTATGAATGAAAACAGCTCCGGTCCTGCAACAATGCCACTCCGAGGACCCAGGCACAAGTAAATTAGGCAAAAAGGCCCAAAGTGGCCCGGCAGGTAGCTCGAGATCGCTTTCTTCTCCTCGAGATCGGGCCGGGGCATTCTAATATCCCAATATCGCTTGACTGCATCTTGTTCGCCTCGGGGGTAAACACCAGATAGGGAGTAGTGGGGGGAGGACCGGCAACAAGGACCGGCAAGGAACAAGGAACAAGGAAGGTAGAAGGAACTGGGAAAAAGGGAAGAAGGACACAGGCTGCCTGCAGTTTCTCACACTCGGATATTGTGTGGGCGATATATCTGTAAGTGAGCACAGATCTGACCCTGGAATAATTACACTCAGAAAAAATAAGTCTTATATTTATTTAAAAAATAAAGTTTCTCAAAAACTAACCTTTAAGTCACTTTCAAGTATACTTTTCTCAAAAAATAATGCTCTGAAATCATTTTTAAAATTCCAAGAAACTTAAGTAACCTCATATGAGATACAAGTTCAAAAGATAACGGTGAAAATATGGTTATATATTTTAGATTTTGATCTTAAACTTTGATCACTTTGTATTCTCTGTGCTATTGAATGAAAAAAAATTAAAAAAAATATAATTTAAAGAGCAGCCGAGCACAACAGTTGTCCCGGGTAGAGCCCTCCTGGCCGCCTTCGCCTCCGCCTCCGCCTCTGGCTCTGGCTCTGGCTCTGGCTCTGGCTCTGGCTCTGCTCTGTCCCTTTCTGGCCTCCCTCTCCCCTCTCTGTCTGGCATCGGGGCTACACTATATAGGGCTATATAGCACACATGTTGTCGCTGTCCGAACTGCTGACGACGCACGCAGTTTTTGTATCTTGTACTGTTGTTGCTTTTGTTGGCATGGTGATAGTCGGACAGGTGCAGAATTCTCTAAATGTCAGCCGCTTGAGTTGCTCGGCAACCTCCGCTGGTTACCCACCCCCGCTGCTAACCCTCGCCCTCTCATATACAGAGTTCAGGTTCATTCGTTTGGGCTTTGCGGTACTCTGGCAGCAATGTTGCTTCGGAGGAGCGGAGGTGACCGCATGCCACATTTCGGGGCGCAGTGGGAATCGGCCATAAATGAGCCATTTAGCGAGTCACTCTCTGTTCTGGCCAACTGTTTGCCCAGCAGTCCATCTGACAAAGAAAACGAAGATCCTTGACTGGAAGGAGTTCTGATTGAAGATCCCTCAATGGGCAGTCATTTCCGGTTTGGTTCGAACCAGAGGGAATCCCTCGCTTTATGATTTTTGAATTAAATCACTTAACCAGCTCCCTGAATATATTACTTAGCCTCCAATACATATCTTGTAGATACATTTTCCCAGCTTCTTTAGCTAATTTTCCATCTCCCGAATTCGATCTAAAATCGATCCAAGATACACCTGTCTCCCTGATCTCTGAGCTCCGATTTCCGCTACCCATCAGATAGTGTCTCATTTTCGCACAAAAGTCACCAGGCAGTGGATGAACAAGTAGATAAACTATAAACTTCTCGGCTTTCAGACGGCCTTTTGATGGATTTGTATCTAGATGCAGATCAATGACATCTTTGGGAACT
This sequence comes from Drosophila ananassae, assembly GCF_017639315.1. Taxonomy (NCBI): domain Eukaryota; kingdom Metazoa; phylum Arthropoda; class Insecta; order Diptera; family Drosophilidae; genus Drosophila; species Drosophila ananassae. The sequence goes on from NC_057927.1 coordinate 8,329,513, forward strand.
GCAGGATCATATCCTACTTCAGCAATCTAAGAAGATACAAATCAAGATCGAGAGCACTTGGCAGCGTTTTGCTTAATCAAGATCGATAAGTGCATATCAATACATGTGTATTGGATGTGGAACTCGATTTGCTAGCTCCCAGCTTCCTCCTCCCTTCTTCCAGTTGCAACTCCAGTTGCAAGGCTGGTGCTGGTGCTGGGGCTGTGCCACATGCGTTGCTATCAAAGTATCTGGTTTCATTTCCGCTCTCTCCTTCTGCCAGCCGAAAGGAGCTGTGAAACGCATCCAGAGTATCCAGAGCGTTATTATGATTATTGTTGTTGTTTGGATATATAGTGTGTGTTGTTTACAGCTCCCAACAATCAAGGCAAGGCTCTTCAGAGACCGCTGCCGTTGCATCTGTTTATTTTGTTGTCAAAATGCAGGTATTCTCGAACCTGAACCTGAAATTGCAGCCGCAGAATGCCAGAATGGAGCTGGGTTTACATAGAAAATTGATATTATTCTTGGCCCCCTGCACGGAAGCAGCAGCTTCAGCAGAAGACTTCAGTATTCTCCCGCTAGAACAGGTGGGCAGTGGGCAGCAGAAGAAGAAGAAGATGAAGAAAATCACGGGGACGGGGCAGGTGTAATTATGATAGTATGCGTGTCAAAACATCAGCAACAACTACTGGCACTGGCCTGTGTTTACGATTTCCTTCCGTTTTCCAGCCTAACAGTTTATTTATTTATGTTGGCTTGTCTTCTAACAGGTTCGCCCCATCTCTTTCGTTGCCCCACCTCAGCTATCTCTCTCTCTCTTTTAATTGATATGCCTCACGCGCAATGCATTTGACATCCGATTTACATTAGCGCGACAGAGACGGTGGCCGGAGAGACCGGAAGTGCCTGCAGCAATTTACAAAACCCACGGGAAGATGGAGTGCAATTTGCAGTGAACACGTGCATCCAGATTCTAGAATTTGAGAGTGATCCTTGGCGGGGATCCTCGGCATTAATTTGATATCAATTGAATGGCGCGGATCTCGATCTCGAGTGTCAGCCGACAGCTGTTTGGGAATGGGAATCCTGCAGGACCATTTCTTCTCTCATTGCTATCTGGAGGCTTTGTTCTTTCCGTAGGCGCTTCCTGCAACTCCTCCTTCTCCCTGCTCCCTGCTCCCTGCTCCCTTCGTCCTTTGAAGCGTTATTGCATTAAATGTGTAATCCTTTTGTGCGAGAAACAAGTTTTAATTGAAATTCAAGAGAAGATATTTGCTCCTTTTTGTGTCTTTGGCACACACCACTCTACACTCTCCATACTCCATACTCCATACTCCATACTCATTTGGTATTCAGGCCCGGGATGATAATTGTTGTTATGTTAACCCTTGGCGGGGAACGTGTGCGTTTTGGGCAAGTAGGATATGGCTGGCATTGTCTCCTTGGCAGAAGTGTCGCCGGTTTTATGAGGTTGTGATTGGTTTTTCGGTTTTCGGTTGTCGGTTGGGATTCGGTGGTGGCTTTTCATCGGGTTAGGGCCCTCAATGGAGGGGTGGAACGGAGTAGGAGGGGCCCGGGTTACGCTCCTCTTCGGTAAAGAAGTATGTATGTGTACTGTGCGCACGTGCTTCAACCGGAAATGGTCGTAAGCGAGGCGCATCCGCCATCTCTTTCTAGCTCTGGCTCCCCTGCCCTGCCCCAGCTGCCGTGGCTGCTTCTTCTTTCTCCGGTTTTTTGTATTTCCGCTTCTTTTTTTTTTTTTTTTTTTTTTAGTTGCCTATTGTTCTTGCCACTTTACGCAGCCAAATCAAAGCCGAAAAAAATGGTTGAAGACAAGACAAGAAGCTCACGAAAACCCAAAAATATTTTGAAAACTTATTTTACATTATACGATTATTATTATTTTTTTCTGGCGTGTGCTACTGGAATTCTTAAGTGGCCAAAAAAAAAAAAAACAAGAGAGGCCCAACTAAGCGATCCTTTTGTGGTCGGAACCCCAAACATGGTCAACAGCTGTTTTCGGGTTTTCCTTATTCGTTTTTTTATTATGTATGCCGTTAAATTGGCAACTCTTTTTGCCCCCATCCCCCATCCCCATAATCCCATCCACCCCCAGCACTCCCCGCGATTTCTGCTTTATCAGCTGGAGGTGCATGCACAAGAAACTTTTCCAGGAAACCACTTGAGGGCCATTGCAATTGGAAGCTATCAGTCGGCCGAGAATCAATAGAGCCGTGATAACAGTGGAAACCTGATAAGAGGCCAGCCAGCTAGCCAGCCAGCCAGCCAGCATAAGGGGGGAAGCATATTCGCCAAATGTATCTCGGCAAGGGGTAAACGTGTCTTTTGGCTTTACACGTTCTGCGATCGCTTCACCCGAAATCGCTCCAAAAAATACACAAAAAACTAACTAAAGCTCGACAGCAAGTTGTCATTGGCTGGCGGACGGCGGAAAAAATGCCCCAAAACACGTTTCCCCAAGCTGGCCACCATTTTTTTTTCGTCCAAAACTTTTTCGCCAAAAACGCCAAACTAATACTATTTATATAATAGGAATGGTGTATCTGAAGAAGACACGTACAATACGCCTTTGGCTCGGAATAGTTAACAAATTTGTAAGTTCGGTTGGGTTAATTTTTTGTATTTTGGCATGATCTCATCATGAGTGTGTGTGTGTGTGTGTGTGAGTGTGTGTTTGCTGTGGCAGCCAATCCCACATTGGATCATTATGCTAGTATCTGTGAGATACAGTTGATGATGATGTGCTGGTAGTGCTACTGCCCACTCGATCATCATGGTCGAGATACATTTGTATCTTTTTTTTTTTGTGCTTCTTTCGACTGGGCCCCGTCCCTGCTCTGTGATTTGCTGACGAGTTGGCGTCGTTAATGATCTGAAGAGCCAATTTGGGGCCCGGAGAAACTGTACTGTGTAAATTATTTCCAAATCAACAAGTTGTATCTCGAAACGATCTCGAACTCTTAATGTTTTAAATGCGCAGCAGCCCAGGGCCTCCTCCGTCGATATCTTTCAGTTAGTCGCTGGCACTAAGCTAGGCAGAGAGAGGAGAGGACCGGCAGGAGAGAGCAACACCCTGTGAAAATATTCTCGATTATTATTATTTGCCATTGGCACACACTCGTGTATCTGTAACTCGACTCGACAGTGTGTGCTGCAATGTGTGGGAGCCGAATGACGACCCGAGAGCCGAACGGCGACCCGAGCACCGCTCTCCCACACACACACACACACACGGGTACTGCCGAGCAAGAAAGAGAGAGAGCTGCCGACGAGCGGCCAGCAGCGAACAGGCAACAACCCGAGTGCAACTTCAAAGCAACTTCACTTCTTGAACGGATGTCGAAGGTAGCGCAACTGTAAGATACAATATCGCTCATACGCCGCTTGGATCGCTTGAATCGCTTGAATCGCTTGGATTGCTTCGTTCGCAGTGTTTTTTTATCGCGCGCGCTGAAATACAGTTTATAAATACATGTAGAGGGTCGCTGGTACGATAAACGGCGAAAAGAATTTAATAAATCAGAAACAACACTGAGCTGAGCTGAGCTGAGCTGATTGTTGAGAACAGTGGGCGATATATGCGCACTTGTAATTCATCAACGGAGGCCGGAGGCGAGAATTAATGGCAATTAGTTTTCGGAAAAGCGCCAACAATTCGCGGCAGTGTGTGAACAGCTTAAAATTCCGCAAGTACCCAACACAGTTGACGACAAGTGAAGTGATTCCGGCCGCACCGACCAAAATTAAAGCAAACTAAGCAAAAGCGGGCCAAAAGTAAAGAATCCGAGTGACTCTCGCCCACATACAAGTCCCCAGACACCTCTTATTTATTCAAACTTATCAATTGTCCAGCGGGCAATCCAATTGATTAGGACCCGCATGTGCCCGGCAAACCAAAAATCATAAACCACAAATACCGAGTGTGAGTGTATGGGCCTGACAGTGCAAAAATTAAAATATATACACAGTGTGTAGTATCCACCCTCCGTCTCAAATACTCAAAAACCAAAGTGAAATCAATTTTAATACAAGCGCAAGTACCACCAGCATAAGCCGCAATTGACGGAATTGTGACAACACGGAGTACGGACTAGGGCATTCGAAATACGGAATACGGATAGTGAGAGTTGATCCCGCAGATTTCCCGGCTTCGAGTTTCGAGTCAATGACGTGCACTTTGACCAGCGAGGTGGAGTTTCCGTTCTTCAGAATCGATCAACTTGAAGCGAAGAAATGCCGCCCTCTGCGTTTTTAGGGAATGCCACCATAATCAGTGCCGCCAACGCCTTGGACAGCCACAAGGAGCAGCAGCAGCTCCTCCATCACCAACAGCAACAGCAACACTTTGCCACCACCATCAGCAGCAGCAACAACAATTGCCACACGGCTCCCAACTTTAACTACAAACAGGCCGCCAGCAACAACATGGTCCTGCAAAGCTACGAGAACTATCCGAGCTATCACCTGGCTCAGCATCATCATCACCATCATCCGCACACGCACCACCTGCATCCTCACCAGCAACTGGCGCAGCAGCCGCTAATGCAGCACCATTCGCTGCAACAGCAGCAGCCACATCTTCCACAACTGCAACAGCAACAGCAGCCGCAGCAGTCGCAGCAACATCACCAGCAACATTACGGATCCCCACAGCAGCACCATCGATTGTCCGGCGGCAGTACGGGCAGCACCTCCAACACCACCTCCTCCGGCTCCAGTTCGAGTGGCTCCTCCTCCAGCGGATTCGGAGGAGCAGCAGCAGGAGCTGGAACAGGGACCGGTGCAGGATCAGCTAGCAGCAGTCTGGTGGGAGCTCTGAGCAGCTCCACGGCTGCCTCGCTGGGACTGGGGTACTTCAACGACATGGCGCCCTTTGTGGGCGGTGATGGAAATGCCTACTACACGGACTCGGATGTCAACTTCTTCAGTTCAGGTACAGAGATTTCCTCCGGGGTGACCCCGACACTCCAGTCCTCCTTCCTCAGTCCTCCTTCCACACCTTGTCAAATATTTGCCAACTTCAAATGGTGGCACTTTTAATTACAATTGCTGGGCTGGCTGGCTGGGTTTCCTGGTGAGCTGGGGTGTGAAAATCAGCAGGCCAGAAGAAGCATAATTAAATTCGTAACTTAATTCGTTTTTAAGTGTTTGAGTGGCAAACACGCAACAGGTTTTTGTTTTGGGGACGGGGTGTAGATTAGACGATAAGTATTTGACAATTAAATGGCTTGTTTGCGGAGCTTCTAGCCCCGGACGGACGCCTTTCGGGATATGAAATGTATATGGGGAGATGCTGTCTTATTGAACGTTCTCGTGATCTCTCGGGAGGCGGCACCTAAACGCGGCGCTGCCAACTCTTTTCCGCCATCCAACAGGGGGCGGCTGTATCTGTATCTTTGTATCTGTATCTGCGCAGTACGGAGCGAGGCGGCCAGCGAGCGAATGGGAAGCGAAACGAAAGCTTTTTATTTCTTTGCTTTGCCAGCGAGGGAGACGGCACTACCCACTCGCGAGTGTGTGCGAGTGTGCATCGGTATGCCTCAACAGGTTTTCAATCCCACAGATACTCTGCACACACACACACACACACACACTCGCACTCTCTGGAAATGTGTTAAATTTCTCTGTATTCGCAATTAATGTGTGTGGCGTCCACACTCACTCACTCCCCGAAAGACCATTAGATGTCGGGATTGGTGTGGTGGTGGTGGTAGTCGTGCGTATCTGTGTGCGTGTATCTTGTATCTGTACTCGTGCAGGGGCAGTGATTTTGATTGGTTTCCGAAGTCTTCCGCTCGATTGAGAGGGACGCCCCATTTCTAATGAACGCGATTTAATTGAAATTGCAAGCAATTTACGGCCAAAGCGTTGGCGTGAGAAAAAAAACCAGCTAAAGGTGATAATTTCCCATGAGATACTCTTTCTGGTACAAAGATAATTCTTTCCTAGAATGGATTTGGCTACCTTTTTGAAGATTAAGATAGGAAGAGCTACTTTTTTAAGATATTCTCCAAAAGATTTCTAGCATTTTTAGTAAGGAGACAGTGTAGAAACTCCGTATTCTTAAATTCAACATCTATGTACCTTGTTTGGAGATCATTTTCATTTGGCACAGATTTCCTGTCACTTGGTGACTGAACCCGTATCATCAACCTCGAGGCTATCAATTCTAATCCAATTATTTCCATATTCCTTTCCGTATCGCTCACAGGCTACAGCAGCAACACTCATGATCGCACCAACAACAGCCCGCCCCCGCAGCAATCGCAGCAGCAGCAGCAACAGCAGCAGCAGCCGACTGTCAATGGCAACAACAACAACAACAACAGTGGCGGCAACAACAATAGCAGCAACAACAACAATACCAACAACTCCATGCTACCGCCCGCTGTACAACAAAATAGCAACAACAACAGCAACGAAAACAACACCAGCAGCAACGTCAACAGCAACAGCCACAACAGTGGCAGCAACAACTCCAATGCGGGCAGCAACAACAACAACAACAATAATAACAACAACAATAACATCAACTACATGGCCGCCATGGCGGCAATCTACCAACACCAGCTGAAGGAGGAGCCGGGAACCGGCCAGAACGGTGGCAGCGGGTCCTACGGTGGCAGCCAGAACGATCCCACGGATCTCAGCAGCTACGGGCTGCCCAGCCACCTGGCCGCCTACACAAGTGGGGCGGGAGGCGGTGGCAGCTCGGTGGGAGGCGGCAACGATGACAGCGACTACCACAGCACCATGTCGGGGCAGGAGCACCAGAGCCAGGCCTCGAGCGGAGGCAACGGACCGGGCAGTGGCGGCAACGGCAGCTCCGGCAACAGCAACGGCTACGGCATGGACAGCAGCTCCGAGTTCTACAGCGCCTACGGTCGGGGGCGCTTCCACGACGGCTATCCGCCGGAGTTCTCGCCCTACGACTCCCAGTCCTTCCAGTCGATGGGCGTCCAGCCCACAGCCATGGACCAGTGGGGAGCAGCCCACGCCCACCAGCACCCGGCGTACATGAGCACCCTGGGGCTGGACAAGGGCCTGCTAGGAGGCTACACGACGCAGGGCGGAGTGCCGTGCTTCACGGGCTCCGGTCCCATCCAGCTGTGGCAGTTCCTGCTGGAGCTGCTCCTGGACAAGACGTGCCAGAGCTTCATCTCCTGGACGGGCGACGGTTGGGAGTTCAAGCTCACAGATCCGGACGAGGTAAGAGCGACTATTATGACTTGCTTGTATCTTTTTCTAACGCGATATCTTCTCCTCTTAGGTGGCTCGTCGCTGGGGCATCCGGAAGAACAAGCCCAAGATGAACTACGAGAAGCTGAGTCGGGGTCTGCGCTACTACTACGACAAAAACATCATCCACAAGACGGCTGGAAAACGCTACGTCTACCGCTTCGTCTGTGATCTCCAGAATCTAGTTGGGTAAGTTCAGAGAATCAAACATATCTGATCCATAAACTAACATATCCGTTCATTCTGCAGGCACACGCCGGAAGAACTAGTGGCCAAATATGATCTTAAGATTGAGAAGAAGGACGTGGACTAATGTGGGTGATGGCTGCAGACTCCAGACTCCAGACTGCAGTGAGCTGCCCCCCAGCCGGATTGTACTCAACCAGCCGCAAAAAATACTTTCGAGCGTTATTGTTTACCAAGCGTGATGTTAGCTTTTAAGCAGCAGTCCCCCCGATCTGCGATCTTGCTACGAGATTACCCACCCAACCTCCCCAACCTGCCACCCACCAGCAACCAGCCACCCCGAAAATCCAAAACTATCCCTACAACTTGCTTGTAATTATCGTGTAAAAATATTAGACTTTTGAATTAATTTGAAATTAATTTAAAATACTTGAGAGTTAGCTTTAAGTGGCTTAAGTGGCGAAAAGATAACCAGTTAAGAAAGGATTAGAGGAATGAGAGAATTAAATTTGAAGTTCTGTGTGCAATGCGAAGGATGTCTGCGGCAAGAATCGAACATTGTTAGAGGCCATAAAGCATGTGTCCCCCCAAAAGTGATATTAGAGCGCAACATTTTGTTATACGTAAATAATCATTTTACCCGCACGGGGCACCAGAAACATTTCAACAAACAAACAATAAAAACGAAAAAAACATAAATCATGCATGTATATATGGAAGGGCGAGCTGATGAAGATGATATAAGTAGGTCTCTAGTATTTATATTGTATAATCTGTGTAATCTGTGCTACTGGTACAACTAAGTTTTCCAACTTCCAAGCCACGTGTATTTTTTAAATCTTTTTTTTATCCGAAACTCGCAAACCATCTTGTGCGCTTCCGTGCGATCCCAAAAGTTTTAAACGTAAAACGACAGGATAATGAACTACTCCTTGTTTTAGCCTCTATGCGTACTTGTAGGACCTAGGCTCCATAGATTCCCATAGTTAGCTGTTAAGTGCGTTGATGTGTATTTGTATGTCTATTAACTACTTAAGTCTAGCTCCTAGATGCTAAGCCACGTATTACGTAAAGTTACAATTTAAATGAAAACACATACATTTTGTAGAGAAATTCTAAACTATTGTATTTATACAGAGCGTACATTGTAGTCTAGACTTATCGATTAACATTGCTAATGATACAAACAATAAAAGAAACGTCAATTTGAAAACTCAATATCCCAATCTTTGAAACAAATTCGTCTTTGATTAGTGTGTTATATCAACGAAACCCTTCCAAAAAAATTTTTTACGAATAGAAACATTTCGGGGCAACTAAATTCTTATTATCTATATAACCATTATCTCTTAACACCTTATATTTTAATTCTACGGACCCATCATGTTGAGGCATCTGACGAAGAATGCCATGGGAATGCGAGCCCGTTCCTGTGTCTCCATGATTACCAGATCGGAGCACCAAATGCCCGAATATCTCAAGAAGGTGGAAACGGACACTGACCCAGAGTTCTCATCCATGGTGCTCTACTACTACCACAAGGCTGCCCAGGCCATGGAGCCGGAGCTGATCAAGAGCATGGACAAGTACACTCACATGAAGCCGGAGGAGCGTAAGGCTCGGGTTAGTGCGATTCTTAATCTCATAGGAAGTGTCTCCACCTCGGTGGAGGTCAACTTTCCCATCATTCGCCAGGATGGCAACTATGAGATCGTTACTGGCTACCGAGCTCACCACGTCCGTCACCGGCTACCTCTCAAAGGCGGTATTGTCATCCTGAACTCTGTAATATTATTTCCGGGTTTTTATTTCAAATGGAACCACTCTCCATAGGTATTCGCTATGCCATGGATGTGGACGAGAATGAGGTGAAGGCCCTGGCCGCGATTATGACCTTCAAGTGCGCTTGCGTCAACCTCCCCTACGGCGGATCCAAGGGTGGGATCCGCATGGACCCCAAGAAGTACACCGTAGCCGAGCTTCAGACCATCACTCGTCGCTACACGATGGAACTCCTCAAGCGCAATATGATCGGGCCGGGCATCGATGTGCCGGCTCCGGATGTTAACACCGGACCCCGGGAAATGAGCTGGATCGTCGATCAGTACTCCAAAACCTTCGGCTACAAGGACATCAATGCATTGGCCATTGTTACTGGGAAACCGGTCCACGTGGGCGGGATAAATGGTCGCCATTCGGCCACTGGCAGGGGCGTTTGGAAGTCCGGTGATCTCTTTATTCAGGACAAGGAGTGGATGGATTTGATTGGGTTTAAGACAGGGTGGAAGGACAAGCGATGCATTGTCCAGGGATTCGGAAATGTGGGGTCCTTCGCGGCCAAGTTTATCCACGAAGTGGGTGCCAAGGTGATTGGGATTAAGGAGTTTGATGTGTCGATTAAAAATGACGAAGGAATTGACATTGAAGTAAGTGGATTGTATCGAAAGCGAATGGATCTAATAATATACTCTTTAATCCTGGCAGGACCTCTTTGAGTATGTTGCTGAGAAGAAGTCCATTAAGGGGTATCCAAAAGCCGAAGAGACCAGCGATGAATTATTGACTGCCGACTGCGACATCCTCCTACCCTGTGCCACCCAGAAAGTACTCACCACGGAGAATGCCGGGGACGTCAAGGCCAAGCTGATCCTGGAAGGGGCCAACGGACCAACGACACCATCCGCGGAAAAGGTCCTGCTGGAAAAGGGAGCACTTCTGGTGCCCGACCTCTACTGCAATGCGGGCGGGGTAACAGTGTCATACTTCGAATACCTGAAGAACATCAACCATGTGTCCTACGGAAAGATGAACTCCAAGACTACCTCGGAGCTTATTAAGGAAACTCTCAACTCTATCAATCAGTCGCTCAATGAGTGTGGCGATGGGGAATTCGTGAGTTATTAGTCCCTTCTCCACAGGACATGATCTAAGATTCTCCACACCCTTTCCAGCCCGAGATCAAACCCAACAAGAAGCTGAAGAAGATGCGCGAGTGCACCACAGAGGCGGATATTGTGGATGCGGCTCTCCAAACCGTAATGGAATCGGCGGCCCTCGGAATCAAGCAGGTGGCCAACAAGTTCGTCCTCTGCAACGATCTGAGAAAGGCAGCCTACATCTGGTCGACCTTTAAAATCTTTAACGCGTTAGAAAGCTCTGGTATTTCGCAGCAATAAGTTCTATATACGATTTTATGTACTAACTAAGATGAAGGCTATTTTAAAACGATTTCGAATTCATTTAATAAATTTGATTCTTTGCAATAAGTGCGCTGAGATTCTTTTTGTTCAAGATATGGGTATGGAAAGAATATCAATTCCCACATAGTTTCGAACCTTGAAAACTATGTTTTTAACATCCTTAATTTGGATCACCCTTGCTTGGAGAACAACTCCATTTAAAACAGATACGAATATCAATTGAAATACTTGCCTCAACAAGTATCATTTCCAAGGAACACAGAGCCTGAATAATACATTCAATTCAATTGGAAGGACATCATGGATGATGAAATCGAAAAGTTCGACAAGTATCCCTTCCTGGAGAGTTGCCTGCTGAAGCACAAGGAGCTGGGAAAGAGGCAGCGGGCTTACGTGAATATCGTGTGCACCAAGTTGCAGTCCCGGAACAATGCCATCGTCGATGCCAGCTATTTGAGATCGATCGAGCAGCTGAAGGAGGAGAAGGACGAGCTGAAGGCCAATATCTTCGTGGCCGACAGTGTTTCGTATAGGAAGATCAATAACCGTTTTCTGGCCCAGATTCGTTGTCACGTTGAGTGCCAGGAGAACCTCTACGATGATATTCAGTTCATGAAGACATCAATCACCAACATGGAGGTACAGATCGGCCGCATGGCCCGTCTGTTGTATAGCCTGAATATGAAGACCATACCCGACGACCGGCATATTGCCTATGTTCAGAAGCAGCGAAAGCGGATGGAGATCCTGAACAACAACCTGGAGGTGGGAATACGCCAGGAGGGCGCCTTCACGGCTATGAATGCCAGGCTGAGGGAGAAGCTGATCTGCATCCTCAATATCCGAGCCTTCTTCAACCAATCCTTCAGTAAGCTGGTCAAGAAGCTGAACAGCGACAAGAAGTACATGCTCGACCTGATCGAATACGCCCTCACCACGTTCGACGGCTGCATCGAGGTCTATGAGAAGTTCGACATGTTGCGAAGGAGGAATGCCCGGGAGGGGCTGAACGCCCGCCTGGAGATGCAGGGGGTGCACCGCAACATGGCAGCCGACATGGACACATCGACCTTCATTGCGTGCAAGGGCAAGGGCCGGGAACTGGCCGATCTCCAGCCCAAGGAGTACAAGCGGCGGGAGAAGTTCCGGGAGAAGAACCGCAAGAAGGTCGATCTGTACAGCTCCATTATTCGGAAGATCAAGCAGTTCACAAACTCCAAGAAGGTCGACGAGGTCATCGAAAAGTTCAACGACCAGGAGAGCCTCTACTACTCCTACTTCAACTACAACAACGAGATGAGCTACCACGTGACTTTGCTCAACAACTCCGTCAATCGCCTCTACAAGGACATAGTCGATCTTAGAAGTGAGAAGAACGACACGCTCCAAAGCCAGCTGGATGAGATCGCCAGCCTGGAGGGCGAGGTGCGCGATCAGGAGGAGGAAAACATGGGCATCCAGACGATCCGGCGCCAGAACGACAGCAGCATGGAGGGTCTGCTTCAGGGCGTGGAGAACATATGCGACATGTGCCGGGTGGACCGCGGTCCCCTGGCCCCAATGCTGGGCAGCCACGCCCACGTCAACCTGGTCAACCTTCAGCGCTTCCTGAAGCTGCTAGAGTCGCGGGTCTACCATCTGGTGGCCAGTGTCTACACCAAAGAGCGAGAATCGAAGAACCCGGCCCACACGTACGTGGTCAGGGAGGTGTTCAAGACGTGCGACCACCTCACCCCTCTGGACGACATAATGATCACCCAACAGTGCGCGGAGTGCGCCGAAACGGACGCCCAGAACATAGACGAGGGCGGCGACATCTCTTACCCACACACCATAAAGGAGGCCAAGAAGAAGCTCTACGAGAAGATCACCCAACCGGAGATCCAGTACCGTCTCCACAGCATCAGCCAGTGCCGACTGCCCCACTCGCGTCTGCTGTCCAACAAGCGCAACGCCTAATCTCTGTCTTCGGTGGGACCTTCTATTAATGTTGTTTTTCCGCAAGGCTATTCTATCTTTTTCTTAGTCTTTAATGATCAGGCTTTATCTCGACAATTATTTAACCTTTTATACTCTTATCCAAAATTGTAATTCTCCTGAGGCTCCCAACCACAACCGAGTTGGCGGGACAACCTTGAGGTGGGAAGCCGGATTTTGTATCGATTTTCTTAGGATTTCTATGTAAAGATAATTGCACAAACATAAAGCCAACATCAAAAGTATTTTGGCTAAAACAAATATTCAAATTAACAACTAAATTTATGTTCAGATCAGATAGATTGAAAAATAAAAAAAAAATTGTATGTGAATTAAATGGGTTTCTTTCCAAAATAGGTCACAAGATTTGGCGTAATAAAGTTCTGAAAGAAATTCTATTCTTTGCATAATTCTTGAATCATTCATTCTTTGCACTATACTTCATAAACATATCCTTCATACTCCGACAATCTCTCAGACACTTTCAAGAAACACTCCACTTAATACATCACCCTCCGTCTAAACTAACAATCCAACACATAACCCAACTACTTCTACCACTGAAAACTTGTTATCCTTTGGGAACTGGAGAGATCATCATGGACGATGACATACAAAAGTTTCCCAAACATGATTTCCTCGAAAGTTACATGGTCAGGACCAAAGAGCTCGCCAAGAGGCAGCGTGAGTATCGGAATCTGCTGTTCGGAAAGTTGAAGACTCGCAAGGAGCAAATCGTGGAAGCCAGTTACAAGCATTCCATTAATCAGCTGGACGAGGAAAAGAACGAGTTGAGGGCCCAGATCTGGGTGGCCAGCGGCAAGCCCTACAAAGAGCAAAACCAGCGCTTCCTGAACCTCATTCGCTGCCATGTCGAGTGCCAGGAGAACCTCGCCGACGACATCAGTGCGCTGAAGACCTCCATTACCAATATGGAGCTACAGATCGGTCGTATGAACAAGCAGTTGTACAGTCTCAACCTGCAGACAGTCCCTGACGAAAGGCACATTGCGGAGGTCCAGCACAAGCGGAAGAGAATGAATATTCTGGAGAACAATCTGGAAGTGGGGTTTCGCATGGAGGGCGCCTTCACGGCACATAACGCATCGCTGCGGGAGCAGCTCATCTTTATTTTGAACACACGCTCCTTCTTCAACGATTCGTATACCAAGATGGTCAAGCGGCTGGACAACGAAAGGAAGTATCTCATCGACCTGATCGAGTACGCGGTGTCCACCTACGACAACTGCATCGAGGTGTTCGAGAAGAACGAGCTGCTGGCCAAGCGAGACAGGCGGGAGGGAGATCTCCGCAAGGTGGAGATGCAGGGTCTGGTCCGAAGAATCGCTGCCAACACCGAAAATGCCGCTTTTTTCGAGTGCAAGGCCAAGCCCAGAGTGCTGGCCGATCTCCAGCCCAAGGAGTACAGGCGCAGGGAGAAGTTTCGGTCGGAGCACCGCAAGAAGGTTAACCTCTACGACTCTGTTCTGAAGAAGATCAAGGCTTTCACGGCGTCCCGTAACGTGGCCGAGGTCATTGAAAAGTTCAACGAGCAGGAGAGCCTCTACTACTCCTACTTCAACTACAACAACGAGATGAGCTACCACGTCACCTTGCTCAACAACTCGGTGAACCATCTCTTCCGGGATATCATCAGCCTGAGGAACGAAAATGTCAACACCCTGCAGTGGCAGATCGAGGAGATAGCCAGGCTGGAGGGCCTGGTGGCCGCCAAGCAGGAGTCCAACACGACGCTGGTGGAACTCCGAGACAACAACGAGGCGCTCCTGGAAAGTCTGTTGCAGGGCGTGGAGACCATATGTAAGATATGCAACTTGGACAAGAGTCCCTTCAAGCCGTTGCTGGGCGACCACAACCACGTCAAACTGGTCAACCTACAGCGCTTCCTGAAGGCGCTCGAAACCCGGGTCTACGATGTGCTGGCCTGCGTATATGCCCAGGAGCGTCATGATAAGGATGTTAAGCAATTCGACTATGTGGTCAGCAACGCCGAGAAGACCTGCGAGGCAATGACCCACTTAGACGACATCGTACTGACCCAGCAGTGTCCGGAGTGCGCCGAGACCGATGCCCAGAACATTGAGGAAGGCGGCGACCTCTCCTACCCGCACTCTGTCAAGGATTCCAAGAAGAAGCTTTACGAGAAGATCACCCAACCGGAGATCCAGTACCGTCTCCACAGCATCAGCCAGTGCCGTCTGCCCCGCTCCCGTCTTCTAGCCGCTAGGCGTAATATGTAGAGTCCGGAAGAATGGCACTCAGCAGCTTCCTGGCCTTTTCTAAGCCCATTTGGTAACTGGGAGTTGGGTCTGAGCTTGGACCTAGTCATTTGTTTGCAAATGTGGTTGACTAGGCCAGCATTCCGTTGCGGTTACCGTGGATGGAGGTTCGATAACCACCCCATCAGTAGGATTTTCAATTTCGATAATCCATTAATACGAAACCCATTTAAAAACTACTTTTGTAAGTTTCGACCCTCGTCTAAATTTTTGTTACCAATAATACATGCATATTTCTGACATTGACGCAAATAAAGAGCTTTCCTTCAATGGACAGTAAAAAAACTGTATTAATTTATTAATTTTATTATCTTAAAATCATGAAAAAATATTAAAAAGTAGGATGCTTTGGAAAATAAGTTCATTATAAACTCAACCACCGACATAACACGACAGACACACACAAACTACATACAAAACACCTATGAACACGAACCCAAAAATAAAAAAAAAAGATACACCTACAAGATACACTTACTGTTATTAGGATACAAAGAACACTAACCATGGATGACACCGAAAAGTTTGACAAAACTCACTTCTTCGAAAGCTTCCTCGCGAAGCACAAGGATCTGGGCAGACGGCAGCGGGAGTACAAGAAGATCCTCGGCACCAAGCTAGTAACGCGCTCGCAGCTGATCACGGAGACCAGCTATCAGACCTCCAATAACCAGCTGATGGAGGAGAAGGACGAACTGAGGGCTCAGATCTGGGTGGCCAGTAGCGCATCGTACCGGAAGGAGGACCAGCGCCACCTGGACAACATTCGGTGCCATGTGGAGTGCCAGGAGAATCTCGCCACGGACATCAACGCCCTGAAGAATTCCATTATCAATATGGAGCGCGAGATCGGGAGGCTGTCCAAGCAGATCTACCACTTGAACCAGAACACCGTACCCGACGAAAGGTACACGGTGCATGTGGGGGAGGTGCGAAAGAAGCTGAGCATTCTGGAGGACGCCCTCGAGACGGGAGTGCGCCACGAGTGTGCCATGGCGTCGGCGAACGCCAATCTGAGGCAGCAGCTCATCTGGATCCTCAACCAGCGCACCTTCTTCAATGATTCCTACACCAAAATGGTTCAGAAGCTGAACAGCGACAAGAAGTATATGAAGGATATGGTCGACTACGCGGTGACGACTTTCGACAACTGCATCGATGTCTACGAGAAGTTGGACAAACTGGCGAAGCACACCAAGAAGGAGAAGGATCAACGCCGCCTGGAGGCCCAGGGGCTGATGCGGAAATTGTCTGCCGACGAAGACATCAATACTTTCTTTAACTGCAAGGCTAAGCCACGGGAACTGGCGGACCTCCAGCCGAAGGAGTACGAGCGGCGGGACAAGTTCCGGACAATGCACCGCAAGAAGATCAATCTGTACACCTCTGTGCTGAAGAAGTTGCTCCACTTCACCAACTCCCTCAAAATGGATGAGGTTATTGCCAAGTTCCAAAACCAGGAGAGCCTCTACTATTCCTTCTTCAACTACTCCACCGAGATGAGCTACCACATAACGATGCTGAACAACTCCGTGAATCGCCTCATGGCGGACATTGAAGCTCTTCGCCAGGATAACAAAGACACATTGCAGGATCAGCTGGAAAAGATCGAGAGCTTGGAGGCCCAGGTGGCGGCCAAAGAGGAATCAAACTCGGTCCTTAGTAGCTTGAGAGAAAAGAACGACACACAGCTGGAAAATCTTCTCCATGGCATAGAGGCAGTCTGCCAGATTTGCGCCATCGACGTCACTCCCTTTAATGACTTGCTGGGCGACCACACTCACGTCAATCTAGTGAATCTTCAGCGCTTCCTGAAGGCTCTGGAGACCCGGATCCAGCACGTGGTGGCGAGTGTTTATGTGGAGGACCGTAGGACCGGAGATCCCATCAGATTCGTAGTGCGGGAGGTCAGCAAGCCTTGCGAAGAACTCACCCGCCTGTCGGACATAGTTATGACCCAGCAGTGTCCCGAGTGCGCCGAGACGGAAGCCTATAATATCGACGAGGGCGGCGAGCTCTCCTACCCACACACCATCAAGGAGGCCAAGAGGAAGCTGTACGAGAAGGTCACCCAGCCAGAGATCCAGTACCGTCTCCACAGCATCAGTCAGTGCCGCCTGCCCCGGTCGCGTCTTCTGGCCGCCAAAAGGAGCATTTAAATTTACCGGGATGTTGGTATCCCTGTGGGTCACCACGTCACACTATTCCCAGAGACCTCGGCGATTTTTATCTTTCATTGGTAAAACAGAGAGAGTTGTGTGAACTCGAGGTCGAGTAGGTCATTTAAACATATGTATGCTTTTGACTAAGATTCATACTCTGAGGGAGTCTCTGGCTCACCGAAGGTCGGTGAGGATCCATTCCAAAAGGGTTTCATGTCGCGAATTAATTGGAATTTTGAAGGGTATAGTGAGAATAATGTACCCCATCTTTCAGTTAAGACTGCAAAATAAATGAAACATGATACAAGTTGGTTTAGTTTCTGGTTTATGATTTTAATCATAGGTTTTCATCCTCATGGTTTGAAAAACGGTCTCCAAATCGATTCAAGAACTGAAGCTTCCTGAATAAGGAAGTTTTCATCACATGTGCCTTGAGAATCCAAATCATTAGTATTAAAAAGAGTTTAGTTTTTGACTCATACACTTTTCTCAGGACACACAGAACACACTACACAAACACGTTCCTGTAAAACAAACACAATACACTAATAATTCGAACACTTTTTTTTTTGGTTGGTTAAATTCCAGAAGATAGTGTTCCGCCATTGCCATGGACGACATCAACCATTTCGACAAGGCGGCCTTCCTGGAGGGCTACCTGCTAAAGCACAAGGAGCTGGGCAAGCGGCAGCGGGAATACAAGAAGATCCTGTCCAGCAAGCTCAAGTCCCGGAAGGACACCATCATCGAGGCCAGTTACGAGACGGCCATCGACCAACTGGAGCAGGAGAAGAACGACTTGAGGGCCCAGATCTGGGTGGCCAGTGGATCCACCCACCAGAAAGGTAACGAGCGGTACTTGGAGCTCATCCGTTGTCATGTTGAGTGCCAGGAGACTCTCTCGCAGAACATCAACTCCCTGAAGACCTCGATCTATAATATGGACCGCGAGATCAGCCGCATGGATAAGCAGATCTACAACCTGAATCGCCTGACAGTTCCAGACCAGCAGCACCAGGCGTTTGTGAGGAAGGCGCGGAAGAGGCTAAACATCCTCGAAAACTCCCTGGAGGTGGGCATGCGGCAGGAGAGTGGCTTCACGGCGGTCAACGCGGATCTGCGGGAGCAGCTCATCCGCATCCTCAACCACCGCACCTTCTTCAACGATTCCTACACAAAAATGGTGCAGAAGCTGAACAGCGACAAGAAGTATCTCATAGATCTGATCGAGTACGCCCTGAACACCTTCGACGGGTGCATCGAGGTGTACGAGAAGATAGACATATTGGCCAAGCGCGAGGCCAAGGAGAAGGAACTTCGGCGAGTAGAGATGCAGGGCATCATGCGAAAGGTGGCCGCCGATGGAGACAACTCGGCCTTCCTACAGTGCAAGTCCAGGGCCCGGGAGCTGGCCGACCTCCAGCCCAAGGAGTACAAGCGAAGGGACGAGTTCCGGCGGATACATAACAAGAAAATCAATTTGTACAACTCTGTGCTGCACAAGATTCTGGAGTACACAGACTCCAACAATGTGGACGAGGTAATCGAGAAGTTCCAGCAGCAGGAGAGTCTCTATTATTCGTTCTTCAACTATGCCAACGAGATGAGCTACCATATTACACTGCTCAACAATTCCGTAAACCGACTCTTCGAGGATATTGTGGCCCTGAAAAAGGACAACTCCAATATCCTCGAGGAACAGCTGGACCAGATCAACACTCTCGAAGGAAAGGTGCGGTCCAAGCAAGAATCCAACCGGGACTTGCTTAAGACCCGGGAAACCAACGATGCCCGCTTGGAGAATCTACTCCAGGGTGTGGAGACCGTCTGCGAAATGTGCTCCATCGACATCACACCCTTGACCAAGCTCCTTGGCGATCACACCCACGTGAACCTGGTGAATGTGAACCGTTTCTGCAGGCTCCTTGAGCAGAGGATCCAGGAAATAACCGCCAGCGTCTATGTGATGGAGCGCCAGGACGACACACATTTCGACTATGTGGTGAAGCAGATCGAGAAGATATGCGAGCTGCCCACGGATCTCAACGACATCGTCCTGACCCAGCAGTGCCCCGAGTGCGCCGAGGGCGAGGCCTTCAACATGGACGAGGGCGGCGATGGGGTTCTCGTCCACTCGGTCAGCGAGGCCAAGAAGAAGCTTTACGAGAAGGTGACCCAGCCGGAGATGCAGTACCGTCTTCACAGCATCAGCCAGTGCCGCCTGCCCCGCTCCCGCCTTCTGGCCGCCAAGCGACATATGTAATTTGTCTGGGGTCCTGGCTTTTGGACGGGCATTGTCATTTCTTTCGGTTTAATGTCCAATAAATTTTCACACGATCTGCCCTCGTCAAAAATATTGAACTTATTATTTATAAAAAATAGGGAGGAAAAGCGAAGTTCGTTAGGAGTGGATGCAATTCCTCCCCGAACTCATAAGTATATTGTCCACAATAAAGGGCCAAATAAATCTCAAACTTCAAGGATGCTCCCAAGTTCTTCATAGAAGTGCATCTAAAGTTGGGATCTTGGCAAAATAATACTTAACACTCTATTGAATTTGATCACTTTTCGTAATGAAAAAATATTCATAACTTCGCTGGGTAGATCCAAAAATGTCATACATTCCTTATCCTAGATTTCCGATTAGAATCATTCTCAGTCAAAACCTGACAACAAAAAATTTGACCAATATTTCGAAATTTTTTAAAGGGGTAACATCATGATTTTGACCAAAAATTGAGCCAAAATCATGTTCCTTAAACTTTTCTAACTTTTAATGCAGATCGAAGAGGCTTGATTCTCTGATTCATAAATGGTATTCTGTTTTAAAATCGGGAGAGAAATGAGAAATAACTAAAATATGCAGTAAAAAGTGTATCGAAAGCTGAGATTTTGAAAAATAAAGGATATTAAGGATTTATGTTTTATTCATGCTAGTTTATTAAATTCATTTTTAGGGACTAAATGTATTATTTTAAGATTCAGATATTCGTGCTAGATATTTTCTAGGTGAGATGAATTAAATAGTTTCGAGCTGGGATGATCCGTATGAACTAGTAGATTCAGTGGGCAGAGATTACTCTTTCTTATCTTCCTCGCCAAGTCCCAATCCGCTGATCAGTCCGCCAAGGAAGCTGTCCACAATGGGGTTACCGCTTCCAGAAGCAGCTCCTGCGGCCGGAGAAGGAGCTGGAGCTGGGGCAACTGGGGAATAGGGAGCTGAGCCAACAGTTGCACAATTGTACATGCGGTTCAGTTTTTCAATATCAAAGTCGGAGAAACCATTTCTCTGGCCCATTTTGTCAGCGCCATTAGCTTTCTGAAATCAAAGGTATAAAAAGGATTATCGTTTCCCTGAAAGGAAGTGAGAATTAGGGACTTGCCATGGCAACAATGGTGGGCTGGCCGTTGATGGAAAAGGCGTTCTTAGAGTAGTGCATCACACTGCCATAGTCGTAGGGCACGCCAAAGGCCTCCGTCCGAGCGGCCTTCTCGAAATTGTTCCTCGCCGAGGACTGAACATTGTTGTATTGGATAGCCACGTAGTTGTCCCGCTCCATCCTGTTCTGCTCGTGAAGGAAACCCAGCGCGTGCATCAGTTCGTGCATGGCGGTGCCGGGACGACTCAGGCATCCTGGGGACTGCAGGTTAACCTCCTGCTTGCCACCAACACGACCCACTGAAGACCAGCAACCAGAGTTGTCTCCTTTTATGGAAATGTAGTCCCTCTCCGAGCTGCGCCTCACAAAACGGATGCAAGTCCGGCGATGATACTCGGCAATGGCATTCTCAATGGTGGACATGTCTTTGGAGTTGAAGTTGCCGCGAATCTCGTAGGGCACAATGCCATTGGGCCAGCGGGAGGATTGGGTAGGCAGGCCGTTTTTCATGATCAGATCGGTTTGGGGCACCAGCATGTCGCCCTCCAGGTAGTTGCCCAGCTCTTCGGGATTCACAGCATCCGCATCTGAAAAGTTGCCCACTCGCACAGCAGTTTGCTTCTCATCCGGTTTGCCAAATAGAGCCGCCCCGAACGGAGTTAGATCTATGATCATGTCCTGGCCAAGTTTCGGTGGCTCCTCCAGACCATTTCCAGGTAGTTCCACTACTTCCGTATCATCCACATCATCGTAGGACACAAATGGCAGTGCCTGGCAAATGGCAAAGGCTGAGGCCAGTAATAGAAACACTTTTTGATTCATTCTGTTCTGCTTGGGCTTCCCTGGATGTGGGTAGATTTGAACTGTGTCGGGTTCTAGCTCGGACTCCGATTTATATATGGCCCGGCATGTTCGCGCCCGACCCTTTATCTGCCGGTGGCGGCGACTTTCATATGCATAAACATGTTCTCCACGCGGAAACCTTCGACGGAATCTCCAACCAAGTGGTAAACGTCATCGCCGGATTGTCTCACGCTTTATGGCACCTTATGGTGTGCGTAAATATTTGGACGGCGTTACTCTGGTACGCCTGAGTATTGCCATAAAGTGTATCAGTAGTTTGTTTGCATATCCAAAAGTTTAACGACACTTAATTTAAAATTTTCTCTTCGCCTCCAAAGCGATAACCGATAAGCACTATCGCGGCGACCTCTTAGCTTTATGGATTTATGCCACTCGCCGGGCGAAGAAGATATTCTGGTATAATTTGCCGGCTTTTTGGAGTGGAAACACACGCGGAACTTCTAAATAATTCATTTGGAAATCACGCAAAATAAACCAAAGCAAAGTGACATTGAAAAAGTTCAAAAACTCCTGAAGCTACGTGCTCACAAATTTTGGAATATTATTCCTCGTTTACATCTAGGCTAATTTAATTACGAAGTAATACAAACTACATGCTAATGTTACAGACTGATGGTTTTGGAGAGCTTGGTCGGTAGAACCACTCTTGGCAGCTTCACACAAATATGATTCAATTGCGGCTTTTTGCGCGTTTCTTAAATACTAAACTTTATAATCACTTGGCGGCCGACTTCAAATAAGTATTTGTGGGTGGTGGGGAAAAAACAGAGCCCAGAAATCCCAAGACTCCGGCTCATTAGCCAGTTCAGAAGCATAAACATCTGTGTTTGCCATCGTGGGCACGAATTAGGTTCAAGTGCATGGAACATGTTTGCCGGGCTAATGATCGGAGTCTTGGCCTTTGGTTTCTTTAGGTATCGAAGCTCATTTCCACCACCATATTGGAGTCCGAGTTTGTGTATTCTTCCTCCTCCTCGAACTTCAGTTTCATGCCATTGAATTTATCGGAATTGAGCACCCGGCTACTGTTGGCCGTAATCGTTTTGGCCACGTCCTTGAGAGCGGCGCTGCAAATCTCATCTATGGTAGCCGTGTCGTCCATCAGATCCTCAATGCAGCTCTTCAGAATAGTGGAAGTCACAATGCAGTCCCTGTTCAGGGCCAGACTCTTGTGGAAAGCTTCAATAGCTGCATCAAGATTGCCTAGCAGGGCGTGAATGAAGCCAATGGACGTGTAGGTGGTGGGACTCTGCGGCTTAAGGAGAAGGGCCTGCAAAGAATATATGATTGAAGCGAAGGCCTTGCGGTACCAAATGTGAACTTACATATTGAAAGTTGTACAGAGCCTCCTCGTACTTGTGAACTTTGCGCAGGGAATGGCCCAGATTTATGAAAAGCGGCTCCCATCGCGCCGAAATCTCCTCATTGTTCGTCTTAGCCATTTGCTTCACTATATCCACAGTGCACTGAAATATTGTGGCAGCACCGTCGTAGAACTCATACTCGTACTTGATCACACCCAGCTCATGAAGCACATACACATCCAGTGGAGCAATGTTCATGGCCTGGAGGAAGAACTTCTCCGCCAGTTCCAGGTTCTTCGTGAGTCCGCATTCAACGCCTATGTAAAGCAGCGGCAGGTGACATCCACGCATCAGCTGGGTGGCCTTGAAATAGGCGGCCATGGCCTGTTCGTGTTCATTTTCGTTGGCGAAACTGTGGCCATAAGCTAGCCAGGCAGGACCATAGAGTCGATCCAATGAAGTGGCCTTGCTTAAGTAGCGCCGGGCTGGGTCGCTCTTGCCAATCATGTCGTAGTAGCAGCCCACAGCATACCAGGATATCGCCTTGTCGGGATAGCGATCCACCAGCTTATGAGCCACATAAAACAGTCGGTTGAAGTCGCCGTTCTCCACCAAGCAAGCTATCTGGATTGTCAAGGCGTTGTTGTGGAAAGGGTCTACTTTAAGTAACCTAAAAGAGAAGGTTTTATATTCAGAATTCCGGATAGTCTGGGTCTCAAATACTCATTTAATATTTTAAGGCACTGTTTGTAATCGCAATCGTAAAAACACTTTTCCGCCTCGGCTGCCATCATGTCCGTACTGCGCTGCACTCGATTCAGGCACTCCCCCAGAGGAATCAATGTGTCAGCATCCAAATCGCGCGATCGGCGACGACTAGAGGAGTCGAACATGGAGCGTTGCGAAGCGTCTATGAGGGAGGAGGCTCTGGACAGACTTGTCTGGAGCGAGAAAGTTGGCGCCTTAAGATCATCCAACACTCTAGTCAGAATTAGTAAATTTAATAAAGGATTCTTATAAATTCCAATGAAGAACTCACTTCTGGGCAGGAGACATAAACTGGCTGGGCGTGAGTGGCACCTTGAGGGCGCTTACTTTGGGCATGTGTATGTCCGAGGAACAGGTTTGCTGCACTCGGGCAGTGAACTCCTTTATGAACTTCAGTACATCCGGATTGACTATCGGCGAAATCTCTTCGGCGTTCCTGGCGGATATCAACTCATAGTACTTCTTCAACCGAGACTCGTAGAGTTTTAAAATAAACTTGGCGTCTGTTTCGCTGGATTGCTGGGCTAGAGGCAAATGATGCATCAACTCGAATTCTGAAATAGAATCATATATTATTTGGTCTGAAGAAAGGCGGAGGATTCTCACCCTCCCAGGCCATCAACATTTCGTGCTGCACCAAGGCCTCCAGAGCTTCGAAACAGTATATGGATTTGTGCAGAGCCCGCACGTAAAAGTCCATGGCCATGCCGCGATTATCCAGGGCCTCGTACACCTTGCCCTTCATCAGGTAAATGGAGGCCAGAAGCTCGTTTCTATGGTTCTCCTCGCCTCCGAAAACGCTGTTGGTTTCCAAATAGCAGCCGCTGCCGGCGTCCATGGGCTGGTTGATGAGCGACGTGGTCATCACCTCCACCTCCACATTCTGGATGGCAGTTGCCGCTTCACCATACTCCTTCGCTGCATAGAGGCTTTCCAGGAGGAGATTAAAGCAGGGAAGAGAGTTCTTCTCCAGTTTGTGGTGCTGAATGGTGTGAGCGGCGCGATGGAACTCGCCGAGCAGGTACATGCACTGTGCCTGGTAGTACAAATCCCGGGGCTCCTGGCCGCTAAGGACGGCCACCTTTTCCGCCCAGAAAAGGGCCGAGGAGTATCGACGCTGAAAGGCAAAAGCTATGTTACGAGTATCCAAGCCGGCTGTTGTCAATACTTACCATGTCAATAAACTGTTTGACCAGCTTCCGGTACATGGACAGGTCGATTTGGTCATTTGTGGTGTCGGTACTCGTGTTTTCTGCGTCTCCCGGCATTTTAATCAGCGATAAAATCTAAGTTATTATTTGTCTGTAATGAAGATTCAATATAAATGTAAGAAACAGCTGAGTGACGCCGCAATTTGAGCGCCATCTGGGATAAAAGCGCCGTTTGAAAGTTTAGAAATTTCATGATGGCAATGCCGTGATTTGGGCAGTCCAAATATAAAAGTTTCGTATAAATGCTACGATATGGGAATATATACCTAATTCACGTATTTAAAGAACTATTAGTTTGAATAATTTTGAATTAGTTTGCTTATGACTATGTATAGTATTTAGGAAATAAAAATTGAGCTTTTTAAAGCAATATGGCAACCTTGCAAAGCACAGCTGTTGTACAGCGAACGGTAATCGATTGCACTGTGAGAAATATCCGTGGGATTAAGGTCGTTAGACATGCAATCGATTTGAAATGATATTTGAAACAGTGTCAAAATAGAAACTTAACAAATGACAAGTTTTCAAGGATAACTTAATGTCAGTTTTTTTTTCGTTTCTTCTGACATTTTGAGTGCGAACAGCTTTTGAGCTTTTTGAAACTCCGAAAAAGTAGAAGAATCCTTTACGCTTTAGCATACTATGTATAGTAAATCAGTTTCAATGGTATAAATACTAATATAAAGAACACCCCATAAGTTCTCTCTGCACTTCCTTGAAGTTTATTCGTGGAACGAAGCCAACAGCTGTTCGCTGTTGGTGGAAGGATGCCGATGTCGATGCCGACGCCGACGGATTTACAGTTACATACATGTTACATTCCATTACAGAACTTCAGCCGAACAAGTTCGAACTAGTGGAAGCGCGGCATAACGGATAAATAGTCTTAAGAATGGAATAAAAATAAATTATAATACAAATACTAGACGCCTGGCCGCAAGAGTCTCATCTCGTTTAAATAAAATTTCGAAAAATAGAGACAAGACTTTTGTTCTGGCGCCGCTTTTCTTGGAAATCGCCCAAAGCCCTGTAGCGCCGAAAGCCGAGCAAAATATCATCAGATGGTATTAGTTTATGTATTGTGAGAAGTAAATATTGTGACACCAAATGAAACCGACGCCAAGCTCTCGTGCTATTTAGGCGCGGACCTCAGACCGCCTGACCGCTCAAAAATAAAGCTATTTGAAAAGTTTCAAGTTTTCGGCTTCCATTTGGCTTTGGCAACTCTACAAAGAAATAGTTAAACAATAAGAAGATGCATCCGTGAGTAGGACTTGGGGGGGGCCAAAGGAAAAGAAAGCAAGCAGGAGGAGCAGAAAAGCCAAACGAAAGCGACCAACTAACGGTTCCTGCGTGCTCGTGTGTGTTTTGGGCAAAAATGTGCTTGGCACGCACGGCAAGAAAAGAATCGGCGGACGACGACAAAAGGAACGGGATGCGATTGCGGGTGCGGAATTAAAATTAAATTGACACGAATTTATGCGCCAGGAGCGTGTTCCACCAAGTGTCCTGGGTATGTATTGGGGGACGCCGGCAAAAAACGCTGAATCCTGTTAATATTACTAGTGAACTTTCGAAACATAGTGCAATGTGCAAATAGGCCGCGGCTCATTCTCGTTCTCGTTCTCTTTCTCGCAGTGCGTGTTTTACAACTTCCACTACTTACTACTACTATGTAAGTGCCGTTACATGGCTCACGTCATCTCTCTGGCAGAAAAGCAACAATGCAAAAACAACAACAACTAGTGGCCATCGCCGCTGCCCATTATTGTACGCACAGAGAGCGAGACAGACAGAGGCGGGGGCTCCAATGCAGGAGAGGAATGGGTGGACTAAAGAGAGAGAGTGAGAGAGAGAGAGCGAGACAGGGCTTGGCTCCAACTCCAACTGGGGGACTTCACTGCTGGTTTTGCTGCTCATTTCATGCTGATTTATGGCTCTAATAATAGGTTCGCTCAACACACAGCTTCCGAAAGGATTGCCTCCCGTTTAAGGACACAGCTCCCCCTTAGACCTTTCCCCCCCTCCTCAGGCGAGGATAATGCATAGTTCCTGCTTCTGAGTAAGCGACAAAAATGATGGGCAGCCCTCAGGATAACAGTTAATTACAGTTAGGCAAAGTGAGAGGGATACGCCTTGATCGATTTGCGGCATTTAACGCTCAAGTGCGTACGCGTGTGCTTTTTGCTTCACTGACTCGGTTCAGAGACAATGAATTAGGGGTCCTGGGGGGCTCGAAACTACAAAGGACAGGTGGCGGGTCCAATAGGTGACGAACTACTACTGGCTTATGCTAATGTATTTTTATCTCTTCCCTTCCGCCGGTATCATCCGCCAGAACATCGAGAAATTTGCATCGTTGACGAGGCGGAATAATGAATCGATGACTATTTGGTGCTGATACGGCCACATCTGCCAGCTGTCTTGGGTCGCTGCCTGCTCCTGCCTTCACACAGACTCCTCCACATCCTGTGGCACCAACACCGAGAAGCAACAAAAATAATAACAAAAAAAAAATCACGACCCGGCAAAAGAGCAATAACAACAAGAACAACCAAGGCCCCCATCGAACCGTCGTATCGGACTCCAACCACATACACGTTCTGCGCAGCCGAGAGAGAGCCGGGAACCACGAGCCAGGAGCGCGAGAGCAGAGCAGAGCGTTGGAGCCTTTGTAGGCGGCGCGGGAGTGGGCGAAAGGACGAGGACGAGGACGCGGAAGTGGTGACATCTGTTTTGCCGCTTTGTCAGTTGCGGATGCTGCCGAGCCGAGAGCCCCAGCACGAAGGACGAAGGCTCCATCACGAACCCGGACACGAACACCATCACCAACACCAACACCAGCGAACAGGAGCAACGTGAACAAGTGTGGAAATTGGAATTTTTATCCAAAACAATGCCCCTGCTGCAACAGGTATGTAAATAATAATAAAACCCATTCGCACTCCAGAGCGGTAATTGAAACGCTCACGTACGAGTTGGAGAGACAGGATTTGAGCGGAGAGAAGGACACAGAGCGGGAGCAGGAGAAGGAGCATCAGCTGGCTCACCTACCCAATTGGGAGCAGTGAGTTGGCTGGCTGATCCTAATCAGATTAGTGCCAAACTTTACGCCTCACTTCTGAGAGTTTTTCTTTCCCTCCGAGGTGGCACCTCCCATCCGTGCCACTGCCACCAACGGCTCTGCCATTTGTCTGTTGCACATTATGAGTAGTTAAATTCGATTAAACTTGCGGCGTTCTGTTCGCCCAGACACTGCAGCGCCGCCATCTCGATATCCTTGCCGGAGACAAAGTGGGCGGGGCGGGGCGGGGCGGTAGGCATTTAATTGTACTCTTTGTTGCGCAAAATAGTTGCGTGATTTAATTTCGCTCGCCTTTATATGTTTTTTAATTCACTTAAATGAGATGATTCGATTAGGACACTCGGCACTGGGCTGGGGAGGATGGGGAGGAAGGGATGATGAGGAAACCAGCTTCCTGCCTCGCCAGGACACTCCATACATTAAAGAGAAAAGTATCTTAAAGGCGGGAGACTACGAGAAGGAGCGTATAGAAGCTCGGCAGAGAACATATTTCCATATTATTCGAGAATCATGGCTGAAAAGAAGTCCTTTACTTCAAGAACCACTTCTCATGACAATGATGCAGCCCCCAATAATAGCCTGTCGTTTTTAAGCTCACTTTATCCCCAATAAAATTAATTATGTTGCCAGACAATCGACTTCATGGCAATACACATCAAAATTATGTCAGAGGCGGCGCTTGCCCTTCACCTCCCAGGGATCTCGCTCATGGGCAGGGGTCGTAATCATTACAATATCCTTTCCGCCCACACGCATATGCCAACCCAGCCTAGCCGAATCAGCTCGTGACCCGACCCTCGACTAGATTTAAACGATCCTAAAGCGGCTGTCAATATGTGTGTGACAGGTTTCTCAAGACGCTCCCCGGGCACTTGGTCTGGTCCCATTGTGCTGCCTGCCTGCTCGTCCCCCCCATCCATTTGCATCCTTGCCACGTCCTGCTCCTCCTGAAAAGTTGCTCATTGTCGACTGTGACAGGAGACCCGGACCCGTCTATTGCTCATCATTCAGGCGTTTGACGACAGGATGGGCGGAGGAGAAGCTGCCTTGACTACGTCAATGGATTGGGAAAGGAGGTGGAGGATGGAGGATGGAGGAGGAGGATGCTGAATCCATGGCACGAGTTGGCTGACAATGGAGCTGCGCATTTGTTACAATGTTTACACAAATATTTAAGGATAATCCGACGATTTCAAAGGGGTTATTATGCAATTTTTCTTCTCATTTTATTGTGGCTGCCAGCCGAGAGCCGAGAGCCGGAAAAAGGATCAAAATAGACCCAACTGAATAACTAAATGCAAAATGTCAATTTCGTCGTGTAAGCAGAGTCTATGCAGCGAGTCTATCCCCGCCCCACTTGGGGGGGTTCCAACCTTCATTTCCATATTGCCACTACGCCAGTACATTCATATTTATTTCCTGGTAATGTCTAAAATGCGTCCACTCCATGCCAACGTGGCGTGTACTTAATGTCCTTCCCTCCCTCCTAGCATCTATGTGTTTCTATTATTTATATATCCTATTTTTTTCAACATTATTTGCCATTGCGCCATTGCCCGCTGTTTAAAACGCCTATAAATAATGCTGGGGGGGCCGGCTGGGTCGTCTGGGACGGAAAATTTGTCGGTCATAAGAAGTGCTGAACATTTTATTTCCCATTTGGAGCTGTGGGATGTGTGATGTGCCTGCTCTGCAACAAGCATGTCCATATCCCACTGTGACATCGTTTTCTGGCTCTGCTATTGTCCTGCTCGGGGCAGGATGCTCTGCAAGGATCATCCACGACTAAGCGGGTTCAGTATAGGTCATCCGGCTTTATAGCTTTGATCTTCAGAAAGATTTGTACTACAAGACCTATGCTATAAGTTAAGGAATAAGGACTATAAGGACTACCTGTTGCTTAAACTACACACCCAGGACATGCCTCTCTACTCTCCTAATGCCAAAATTAGCGTCTGCAATTGCCAGTTATTAGCCGTCTCAAATTTGATTACCAGCCAGGGCGAATCATTGGCATTACGGGAAAGCCCAAACCGGAATGAAATGGGAATGCGACTCGAATGGGATAAACGGACGACGGACGACCCACCCCCCGGTGGTTCCCGGTGGGTTGGAATCATTTCAAGCAAATCATTGTGCTGGGGCGGCATTAACAGTTGGTTATGTATACTTAAGTATTTGCCGCAGGCCGCCTCTGCTTCCTGCCAGCTTACGATGTCCAGGCTGGGCTAAGTTTTGCTCGTCCTGCGCCTCTCCTGCGTCCTGCCTCCTGTTCCTAGCAGACTGTTGGAATGTCTCGACATTTCGCGCAAATGCCAAAAGTACAAGGCGGCCAAGGCGTCGTCGTCGTCTCTTTCAACAATGCGGTGAAAGAGGCAGCAGCCCCAAGGCACATCATTAAAATGTCGATACCAAGCAAATCACACGCCCGCCGCCAGCCCGAAGGATAACAACTCCAACAATAAGAAAATATCAACCAGGGTGCGTTTGTTGCACTGCTCTGGATCCTGGATCCTGAAGCCTGGAATGGTGGGTGTTTGTGGTGTGGAGCATTAGGGCGTAGCCCAGTGCAATATGAGCCTCTGGCATTTAACAAAAATGAGAAAAAAAAGGAGGAAAATCAGGCGGAAAAAAAATAACAGCAGCTACTACTGCCAGCAATGGGAGGAAAAATGAAAAAATGAAAAAATGAAAAACTGAAAAACTGAAAACTGAAAAACAGAAAACGAGTGCAAAATTCAATTGAATTTACTCCGCCAGACGTCGCACACTCGGCTCAACTAGCATTTAATGCATTGGCAGCGATGGCATGCGTGGTTGTGGTGGCCTGCTCCGCATCCTGCGCCTCCTGATCCTCTCCTGGTTCCTGGTTTCTGGTTCCTGGCTCTGCCAGCATTTGTGGTTTGGGGCGGATGACGAAAGGTGGCCGAGGAGGCGGCGGCATCGGCAGCGGGGCATGTACACAATGCTGTTGCGTTATCATTAAAAGCGAACAAAAATGCGGCAAAAGAAAATAGAAGCAAACAGCAACAGCAGTAGCAGTGGCAGCAACAACAAAAGGCAACCACAAAAGGCCAGCCTAGTCGGAGTCGCCTCTTGTTTTTTGTATACCCTAGCAAGGGTCTTCCAAACTTTGTTGCAGGACCCGAGAACTAAAAAGGTTTCCCAATGTCCTTAGGTCGAGAAAAGTTCCAGGAAGACCAAGGGGACTTGGTGGAGAAATAATATGTAAAGAAAGTGAGCAGTTACTTGCTCCTAAATTAGCCTAAAATGATTAGCTTCTCTTTCCATTCAGGGCATTGCAGATTTATCATGTTGTTCCCGTCCCGGGAGGATGGCAACTTCGTGGTGTTACTGTTTTTAAATAGGCCCCGGAAAAGTTTCGCCTTTTCGCCTCGTGGGCTGCCTAAAAAATGTGCACCACCATCCTGCATCCTGTAGCCTGCTCTCCATGATAGCACCGATTTATATATGCATGTATATTGTATGGGCTGTATATAAGTTATAGGTGGAGCTGCAGATCCCTGCCAGATAATACAGTGCGGAAAAAGCGCGTGTTTTATTTCCACTTAGCGCTCACAGACACAGACACAGGAACAGTAGTAGTTGTAGGCACACGTACTCGTATTGAATGCCTGTTGACGGCTGCTTGGCCCCCATACCCCAGGAGTCCACCCCAGGATCCCCCAGTCCCAGAGCCAGCTGAAGCCCCCAGGATCCCTGCCCGAGAGAAACAATAACAACGACAACAAAGCGCCGAGAATCGGAAATGTTGCCGTTGAAACTGAAATGTCGCTACGCTTCTCTCGTTTGTTTGCGGGACTGGGTGGTGGGTGCGGAGATTATATTGTGGGGCCTGGGGAAGCGGGCCCAGGAGGTAGGACTACGCCCATGTAAAAGCTGGCAGTGGTGGAGCTGTCAGAGACTTGCCTGAATTACGATATTGTTATTATTAAATGGATGGGCTGCATGCGAAAGGAAGCTGCAACTGCGACTGACTCCGCAAAGGATGTGGAGCAGGAGGCGGGCAGGCGAGCAGGAGGAGTACGGCGAAGACGTCTGCATGCGCTTTGATAGTTGAGTTTTGATCCAGAAAGGCATTTAATGTCTTGTTTTCATATTGCCAGAGACAACAGCAACAACAGCACAACGAGAAGGCCATGAATGGCATGCAGTTATGTAAATATGAAGACTACACATCGCGTCAGAGCTGAAATCAACTTGCGATGTGCCGATGCTCGAAACTCAATTCAATTTGCCCGGGCATTGGCGTTTAATGAAATGCACTAAAGCAGCACAATACAAACAAGGCGACAGCTGTGGAACGGGCCAAAGGAGCAGCCGGTGCAGGAAGAGGAACAGGATCCATTGCATAGTCGTAGGCGCAGCAATTACATGCCACTGCATTAGTGAGGCGCCCCCATCCGCCATCCTCCCTCCAATACAACAACACAACCCGGTTGTCCTGCAGGCATTTGCATCTTATCGAATCCCTGTCACCCACATCGCCCTCCAAGCCACGGCCCAGGACAAAGTTCAGGCTTCAAGGCGGATTCTACTCCGGTGAATGCTTTTTAATTTGCAAACATTAAGCTACAGGACGGCAGGTGTTGAGATTTAAGGATCTGTGTTAGAAGTCAGGGCTTCAAGATTTCAGTTATCCTTAGTCTAGTTAATTATAGTAAGACTGTAGATATATCCCTCTATCACCCAATAACCTTCCAATTTGCCAGCTCTTTATTATAATCTTCAGATATATTGTAAAGACCCATCAGATGATTTCCCCTCGGGCATATGTCCATGAAATTCCTCAATTTGTAGATCCCCAGCTTCATAAATTTTCGATGCAGAATCTGCTGAGCGTCGGATGAATGGGTGGCTTGGCTTTCGGGGGATTTAAACACTCCCGCCACGTAATATGCAAACACTCTATTACCGCTGGCAAATTCAAATGCATTCGGCCATAACTCTTATCCTTTATGGACTTGCAACCCGGCCACCCCAGTGGCAGCAGTCCTTGTGCGATTCCTTTTCGCCCACAAGTTGGCAACATGTAATCGGCCATAAAAAATTACAACTGAGCATTAACCTCTGGCTGCTGCTGCTGCTGTTGCTGTGGGGGAATCGAAACGAATCGAATGAAGTGGCCCGCAGAAGGAGGGTCAGAAGGGAAGTGCCCCATCCGACATGGCCGATGGAGTGGCGACGACATGGACAACATCGTTATTGAACGCTTATCACTACATGCCATCAAATTTTAATGCCGAAAACCCTTTTGGGGCAGCAGCAATGGCGGAAGAATAGGAACAGCAGGACCTATGGCAGCCAGAGCACAAACAGGACGAAACATCTAATAAGTGTTTGTAAGCGATGCAAACATAATAATTTGTATGACTTCTGAAAGCAGAAACTTGTAATTTTACAGAGGCCCATGCCCATGCCTTGGACTCGGACTTGGACTCGGACTCGGACTCAGACCCGGCCCAGGACATCGGGGAGAATGTGTTCGCTAAAATGCAGGCCAGACCCAAAACAACCCAGGCAAATCGCTTGCCAAAACTAAATCTCAACTAAAGGCAAGGAGAATGGCCATCTCCTTGGAGCTCTCCTCCTGCCTCCTGCCTCCAGCCTTTTCAAGGAGCCGCAGAGCGAGTGCACAAAAGCCAAGTCAAATGGACATTGGATAAATAACTACTGAGTTATGGGTGGCGTGGCCCGGTCCCTTGGCTGACATCTTCGGATCGGATCGGAGTCTCTGACTGGGACGCAGAGAGATGCCGAATATCTCCATGTAGCAATCAGCTGGCAGAATGCAAAAGTGCCGGAGGAGGAGAGCAGTCGCCACGCCATTGAATCAAATTTTGCAAATCCTCGACGACAAAAGACAAGCCAAGCACAAGCAAGGACGGAGCAGGAGCCCCCTCCTCCCTCCGGCTGTGACAGGAGCAACCGCAGCAGGAAAGAAGTCGCATTCGATAGAGAGGATGTGGATGTGGATGTCCTCCTGTCCGAGAAGGGGAGCGTGATGGGGTCTGCGGAATTGAGCAGTCAATAGGCCAGGGTGCTATCTGTGCGTCAAGGGGTGGTTAAGATTTTTTGTCGTATTCAATTTCGTTGTTTATGTTCATTCTTTTTACTTTTGTGGCTAACGAGAATCCTGTCCAGAGCACAGATACTACAGTTTACACATTAAGAGGTGACTATCTACTACTAAATACTTCTAGGATCTGAAACCTTTGGGCCTAAAAGAGCACAGACTCCTTCTTCGATGACCAAAAGAGCATCCCTGCTTCGATGTCGGAAGCATTGCTGTTTGGAGGCTCGTTAGTTTCTTTGACGCCTTTTCCATTTCCGGCAGCGAAAGCTTTTAGCGTCTTACTGCCATTTTTGACGGCGAATGCGGATGAGGATGAGGATGAGGATGAGGAGGCGGCCTCGGCATTACAAAATAGCTTCAAGACTATTTGTAATTTGCATTCATTGACGCCGCTTTTTTATCGCCTGCCACAAGTTGTAACTGTCTGTGGGTGGTGTTACGTACGAGGCGGGGCCAGAAACAAAGTCTAAAATCCTGCACACATTCTTGGGTGTGTGTGTCAACAGGCCACAATACTGCCGCCTCTCAGCCGAGCTGACTTGTCCACTCACATCCTTGTGACTCACACGCAGGAAGCGTACGTGGGTGTGGGCTGTGTGTGGGTGGGTGGGTGTGAGTAGGCAGGATGATTGCCATGCGTGTGGTTGTTCGTTCCATTTCCGACTTTGCACGTACCTTCATCAAGTTGTCATTCAATTTTTAAATCCATAGCAAGTTTTGTACTTAACATAGTTGTGACAACTTGACAAAGACTAAGGAAGCCGTCGACTGTCGCTCCATTCTCCGGCATTCAAAACTTGCCTCCGAGGGGAAGTTCTTTTCCTTCCCAGCTCTTGGTCCCTCTTGGATGTCTACAGCCAAGCCATGTCATCGTTGTAGGATCTTGAACTGGTGTGGGATCTCTCCGGAAAATCGCATCACTTCCACCCGCCGAGCAAATGAGTTCTTCAAAGTTAATTAAAGTTCTAGCACAGTTTTTGAGAAAAATAGATAGCTGTGATTATTGATCTTTAAAGTCAAGGATCTGTAGGTAACTGGAGCATCACTCCGCCAATAAGCTGACCACCAGCTCATCCCTGTTTCCGCCTCCATTTTGGCCAGTCTCGTCCTGTTCAGTTTTGTTCCGCTTTCGGGGCGACTGCATTAATCCGGCGTAATGAGCTGTACGCCATTTTGCGCTAAATTGTTTGGTGAGTGCCTGATAACAATATTTGCACTAATTTGGCATTTTTAAGTGTGCTCCACTGACACTTGATGCGCTTTTAATTGCACCCAGGCGCTCGAGAGTCCTTCAGCCAGGCAGGGCTGAGAGGCGGGAGAGAGTGTGACACGGAGGGTGCGGTGCTGGCTGGGAAATGGGGGAATGTGGCGTGCTGCTGGGATATGCGGGAGGTGTGGGGAGGAGCCGACTCCTTGTGGCTGCCTGTCCTCGTGCGGTTGCTACGTTGTTGCATCCTTTCGGCATCGCCCACTGCCGCCTGGCATGTGGCAAGAAATGTGAAAGATAAACGATTCATTAGTTGCCGCCCGAGGGGGAGGCTTCATTCCAGGCGGAGTGTGTGCTCCACACAATAAAACTTTCGCCAACTGTCGCCCGTTTTTATTACAATTACCGCTCAAATCGTTTCCTTCACGATGTCCTGCCCCCCAAACCACCCAACCATAATATCTCCTTGCTATCTATATTTCCAGTTCGACACCACCCCCGACTGCTCTGGAAGTGGCGTCAACATGAGAGCCTTGAACGGAGGCACCACGATCAGCTCATTCCTGGAACACCAGCACCACCAACAACAGCAGCACCACCTGCAGCTGCAGCAGCAGCACCACCACCAATTGCAGCAGCAGAACCAGAACGATATTCTCACCCGGCACAACGATGATGGTCTAATCAACTTTATAAACGGTAATTGGGGTTCCATAGAGGAGGCTATTCCCTGCTCCGATAGGCAAGATAGAAGACTCGTTTAGTTGCGGGAACCTCGACCGAATCCTCCGCGGAACTCTACCTCACCAGAGCCGGGGCCGAGGTCGCCCTTCTTGTCCAAGCCGCTGGCCCCGGGACCGCGTCGGTAGGCGAAGCGGTCGTCGCCGGTCTTGGAAGCGTCACCAGGACCCCGGGAGCCAGGGGCAGTGCTGCGCGGACGCACTGCCTCCGAGCGCATCGGGCGCTTCATGGTCGAGGGTACGATCTCCGGCGGCAAGTGGAGGTAGCAGCGCAGCTCCTCGACGCCCTCGTTGGTCAGGTACCAGTAGTAGTGGCGCCAGGCGAACTGCTCCTTGACCAGGCCGCGGGAGTGCAGGGACTGCATGGCCTTGACGACATGCAGGTTGGGAACGGCCGGCAGGTCGGGATGCTTCTGGACGCGCTGGTCCTTCTTGGCCACAATGACGCCCTCCTTGAAGAGGTACTCGTAGATGGCGATGCGGTGCTCCTTCGGCATAAACATGCTTTTGTCTTGAACTCGAAATGAAAATGAAATGAAAGTAGGAAAATGATTTGTCAGAAAGCCTTTTGATTCCAGGAGAACGGAGCCGAATCGATAAACTGATACTTTCACATTGCTGTCAACTGTTCGGGCTCTAGAATGTCAAACATCAAGGCAGAAAGCATTTCATTCGTTTTTTACTTTTAGAAGTCGGCACACATAATTCGTACACAGTTGTTGTTAATTATTGTTATTAAGTTAGTTTAATCAGGACACGTCTCTTCCAACCGGACCTTAGACTCTAGCCATCCGCAAGAGAGGTCCGCGGCCAAAAATTTTCATTTCCATTTCGAATTCAAAAATTGCCAGCCACCCAGATTGCAACCCAGAAGCGCAACTAAATTTTTAAGTAGCACTCAAATTTTAAATATCTCCTCAAAATTGTTACTGTCCAAAATACGACTCTGAGCACAGAGCAGAAGACACGCAGACCCAGGTTCACCGCAAAATCCAAGTAGTCGGCTGGAAACAGAATAAACAGGGATAGGTGTGTGCCGCTCCCATGATGGGCATTGAGA
Source organism: Drosophila ananassae (assembly GCF_017639315.1). Lineage (NCBI taxonomy): Eukaryota > Metazoa > Arthropoda > Insecta > Diptera > Drosophilidae > Drosophila > Drosophila ananassae. The sequence continues at coordinate 8,366,296 of NC_057927.1, forward strand.
AGCTGTTCCTCCGCAAGCAGCCACCGGTGGCCATACCGCCTCCGCAGGACTCCTTCGAGTTCGGCAGCACAGGCGAGTGCGATGGCGGCGACAGCAGCAGCGATGCAAGCACCGGTAGCAGCGTCAGCACCGTCAGTGGCAACAACATAGCCAACGAAAGCGGCAGCGGCAACAACAGTGATGTCAGTAGCAACAGCAAGGACCTTGGTAGGCTGGCTGCTGGCGACGGAGACCAAAACACGACCCAGAACCACGACAGCAACAGCAACAGCAACAGCAATGGCAACAGCAACATCAATAGAGAGAACCACAACCAGAGCAACATGGGCAACACAAACAGCAACTGCAGTACGCTTAATTTATTAGCATTTTTTGCCTCGAATATTTGCAGAGTCCTTGATGTCCTTGAGGGGCCAATAGTTTTGATTTATCGAGACGACTGGGGGAAACTTTCCTTGATAATTGTTGACCTTCCACTCAACCCCAACTCTCCTCTTTCTCCCTTTTCGTTGCAGATCCAATCACATTGAACGATCTGCTGGGCTTGTGTGGCAGCAATGGGATAGGCCAGAGTCCCTCCACTTCGGCCATGGCAATGGGCATAGGAGTCGGAGGAGGAGGCGGCGGCGGTGGCGGAGCAGCAGTGACGGGAGGAGGAGTAGCAGGCGCAGTGGCAGCAGCAGGAGGAACGGCCGCAGGTGCAGCACTGGGTACTGGAGTGATGGGAGTGGGAGCTGGGGCGGGATTGGGAGCAGGATCTGGCCAGGGCGGAGCCGCGGGCATCGGCACAGGCACTGGCACGGGTACCGGCACCGGAACACCCGCCGCCACAGCCACGGGCGGTAGCCCCGCGAGCCACGCATCGGCCAGCGTCGGCGTTGGTGGCAACGGCAGTAGCAGCGGCGTGAACAATCTGCTGCTCGCCAGTGCGGCAGCCGCTGCTGCTGCCGCTGCCGCCGCGGCTGCTGGCGATGGTGTTGGCGTCCAACTGTCGGCCAACGCGGCGGTCTACGCTCCACTTACGCCCAGCTCCACTCAGTCCTCGGCCTCGCCGGGCACCAAGTCCAGTTTCGACTACTTCCAGGTAAGCGGAGGAGACTCCATCCCCCGTTCATGTACTATTTGAATTGAAGTTTTGATTAAAGCCTGCCATCCTTGGAGATGAGACCTCTATTTTTCAACCTCTAACCGCACTGAATGCACCGAACTTAACCTCTTGCTTGTACTTGTACTTGGGCCCCTAAAACCCTCAACCCTCAAACCAAAAACTAAAAATGTTCAATTTTCAATTATTTTTCTACCTCCTCTCCACTATCGCTGTCCCTTTGTGTATGATTGTCAACCCTTTTGAAATTTTACATTTAGACAGCCGAAAATCAACAGTTTTCTCTATTGTCTGATACAGTTTGTACAGTTCCTAAAATATTACCAAATTTTAAGGTTTTAATCTAATAGTCTTCCAAAAGTTTTGGCAGAACATCTTAAATATTATCTGCGAGTGTTCACAATGGGATCCATTAATATTTTGGTAAAGCTTTCGATTAAAAAAATGCACAAAAAATCTGAATAAATTTGACAGTTAAGGCTTTGTCTTATTTGTATAAAAAATAAGAGATATAGGCCTCTTGGAATATCCTTGTAAGCGTATGCTATAGATAGCCCTACAAGGATATTGCAACTTCGGTTCACGAAGTTCTCTGTTATTGTTACCGTTTGCCGTTTCCTTTCCTCGTTTTAATTTATTTATTCGTTTTCATATTCTTTCTTTCCTTTTCGGGCGAATTGGCGAAACTTAGTTTGAAAATGTTGCACAAAGTAACCCACTTAAGGCTTTCCAAAGAACAAACATCAGCTTCGATTGCTCTGCACCTTTATCGCCAAGTACGCCTACATCTATTTACAATCGCTCCTTTCACAGTTCACCTTTAGTCAGGTAATACAACTTAGCACGTTTTCTTCTCCCAACTGGTTAATAACACTAATGGGGGGACACTGGTCTTACTTGCCACCTTGCAGCGACAGCAGCAACTCGTCCAGCGGCAATGGACTGTCCATGGACTCGATGAACTCGATGCTATACCACCAGCAGCCTCAGCAGACTACACAGCAGCAGCAGCAGCAGCAAGGATATACCAGCCTGGGCAACTCCAATGGCAGCGGATTGGGATTCAGTCTGGCGAACGCCTCCACGCGTTCTAACTCGCCAGAGAGCCAGAACAGCAGCCAGTCGATCAACGAGCCCAACTTGCTGGACATGATTGTAGGCCATTCAAATTCAAATAGCTTGCATCTAAATGATTATATTTCACTTTTGCAGAATCTACTTTCCGTGAATAGTAACAAAATGAACTCGATGCAGCAGCAACATCATCGTCAGCAGCAACAGCAGCAGCAGCAGCAACACCACCATCATCACCAACACCAGCAGCAGCAACAGCAACAGCTCCAGCATCAATATGCCAATATGCACCGAAATTACGAGCAGCAACTGACATCCAACGCGAATGGCCAACAACAAATGAACTTCGAGCCCAACAATGGCGTGGGATTAGGATCGGCCGGCGGAGGCAATGATAGCTGCCTCAGTCAGTGCAACCTGGAGAACTTTGCCAGCGTTGATATGGAGTTGGCCAAGCTTCAGAATCTGCAGCGCATCAACACCCTGAAGCTGCTGCAGGCACAGACGCAGCAAATGCCGCTGCTCAACCAACTTTTGCAGAGCTATGCCGGCGGGGCCATCGGCAACGTATCGGGTAACAATCTTAGCAACCTAATGGGCGTCGGTATGGGAGGAACAGCCAATGGACTGGGCTTGACCAACGAAATGGCCAGCGGCGTTGGCGGGACCACAAACGACGGGCATCTGGATCGCGTGGCCAAGTTCCACAGGAGCTCAGCGGCCTTGTGCGATGCAACTTGCACTTGGAGCGGGCAGCTGCCGCCGCGTTCACACCGCATGCTCAACTACTCTCCCAAGGTCTTCCTCGGCGGCATACCATGGGACATTAGTGAGCAGTCGCTCATTCAGATCTTTAAGCCGTTCGGTTCCATCAAGTGAGTACCGAGTAGGGACTACCAGATTAAAGATCCGACTAAATCAAATCTACATCACAATTGACAGGGTGGAGTGGCCCGGCAAGGAGCAGCAGGCAGCGCAGCCCAAAGGCTATGTGTACATCATTTTTGAATCTGACAAGCAGGTTAAGGCTCTGCTCTCGGCCTGCGTTGTCCAGGTGGATGATTCTCACAGCGGTAGCAACTACTTCTTCAAGATCTCATCGCGTCGCATCAAGTCAAAGGATGTAAGTCTGATGAGCTTGGTTTCTTTTAAAGCTTTTAAAATGTCCTTCGTTTGTCAATCCAGGTGGAGGTCATTCCCTGGATAATAGCGGATTCAAATTTTGTACGTTCTAGCTCGCAGAAACTGGACCCAACAAAAACAGTTTTTGTGGGCGCCCTTCATGGTAAGCTGACTGCCGAAGGCCTGGGCAAGATAATGGACGACTTGTTCGATGGCGTCCTATACGCCGGAATCGACACGGACAAGTACAAGTATCCAATCGGCTCGGGACGAGTAACTTTCAGCAACTTTCGTTCGTACATGAAGGCCGTTTCGGCCGCCTTCATCGAAATTCGAACCACAAAGTTCACCAAGAAGGTGCAGGTAGACCCGTACCTCGAAGATGCCCTCTGCTCAATTTGTGGCGTTCAACATGGCCCCTACTACTGTCGGGAGTTATCATGTTTCCGGTAAGGATATCCCGTTTTAAATGACTATCATATATTTAAAGGAAAGCTACTTCTATTCCAGATACTTCTGTCGCAGCTGCTGGCAATGGCAGCATAGCTGTGACATCGTCAAGAATCACAAACCCTTGACCCGTAACTCGAAATCGCAGAGCCTGGTGGGCATCGGTCCATCCCAGTCAACCGTCTCGCTGTCGTCGTACACTCGCAGTGTGAGCGGCGAGAATAAGATCCCTCAACACCAGCACCAGAACAATCAACAGAATCAAAATCAGCATCATCATCAACAGAAACAGCAGCATCATCAGCTCCATCAACATGCCAATCAGCAGCAACAACAGCAGCAGCAGCAGCAACAGCAGTCGCAGTCCCACAATCATTTGAATCTGATGGGCAACTCGGGAGCCGCAAATGCAACGGCTGCATCCTTGTACAACTTTCAGCAGCAACAGCAACAGCAGCAGCAGCAACAACAGCAGCAACAACAGCAGCAGCAACAGCAACAGTTGCAGCAGCTCCATCAACATCAGACGATCTAGACTGCTGCGGCTTTTTATCCGCACCGTTTTAACGGATATTTCGACACCCAGAACGAGGTGAGAAATTTCGGAATTTTAGGCAACGCAGAAGAAATGGGGCCTGACGTATTTGCAGACGTAATCATGGAGTCGATGCAGATCCGGGCTCACCATCGCCGTCATTATCATTGTGACCACAATTTTATTGATGTGTATATTAGACCAGTACGATATGAAGCTTACACTTTGGATTTCCTTTAAGGAAAATTGGTTTTTGTCTTAAAACACGAAACACGAAAGAGGAAAAAGGAAACAGGACCCCCACAACTCATACACAACGCATTCATACTATTTTTCGATAATCATGCTACATATCAGCATTTGGAGCTGGCATTCGAATGCTCAAACGAAAGATGAACGAACTGGGCAGTTTATTTAACCACACTCATTCATCATCACCTAACTAGTTATGTTACTTCTAAGTTTCTGCTAAGGAAGCAGCTTATACTTCTTAATTGTATATGTCTAATTTTAAGCGAACGAATCTGCGCAGGAGAGGGCCAGGTCAGGAGGAGCAGGCTAGGACTTATTACCATTATTATTTTTTGTTATGTTTTGCGCTATTACTGAGAAATTTTATATGGTTTCTTTTTACATAGCCATGCCCAGCGGGGCTGCCGCGAGTAATTATGATTTTTGGATTGTCCGCAAAGCGTTTATCATCATGGAATTTCAATTTTTAAGACATTTTAAAAATTGTCAATTCGTTTAACTTAACCAGTCGCCCTTTAATTTTTTTTTGTCACTCATTGAATTGTTATGAACTTCATTTTCTCTATATATTATTTTTTTTTCTGTTTAGTTTTTGTTTTGAACTAGTTTTAAGCTTATCCTTGTTTAACGCCTACGCGTTACGCCTGATTGATGATTGTTGAACTTTGTTTTAAGAAAAGTATCTTTCTTTAGCTTTATTGGCTGTTTCAGTTTTAGAGAGCTTAAGGCCCCCTATAATTTATGTCCCACATTATTTTTTTCATGTATTTTGAGAAAGGATCTCCATGCTTAACAATCTATCACGTATGTATTGACAAAATATTACATATTGTACTCTAATAGGCTTCATTTAATTTAAAGTTATTCATTTTGTACGCCTACCACGAATGGAATGGTAATAACCTAAAGCTTAAATCGAAACTAACATCTATTCCAACACTAATGGAAAACTATCAAATATATACCGCAAATCAAATTCAAAATCGCTTTTGAATTCGCCTCGATATCATTTGGCAACCAATTAATCCAAGCTTAACCAAATCCAACACTAACCTTGCTGATTGCGCTTCCCGTGCTGATTGTTAACTCTTAAGAATCGAATGTTAAGAAACCTTAGTATAAATATCAAACGTTAAATTCAAACGAATTTAAGCATAAAAACAATCAAATTACTTTACCAAATAACTGAATTACTCCAAAGACAGTTTAATAATCGAGTAGTTCGGACTTAACGAAACCTAACGCTGGTTGGTCAACCGACCATCGGGTGTTATGTGTGTCATTTTAACGCAGGTTACTACTCTAGACATTAATTGTTTTTAGCATTATCGCATACCACACCATACCATACAACACCCACATCCAGTCACACACTCGTACACTCATTATGATGCATTATGATGGACCTACAGGGATTTTATGGTAGTCTTCGAAAGAAAAACAAATAGAGAAAGCATTAATAATACGAGAATATGTCAGACTAGTTGAATTTGTTTAGTTTTTAAAAATAGATTTGCGAGGATAAGCAATTTTTAATGAGCACTGGATGGAGGAGGGATTTTGCGGGTCTAGGGTAAACAAGGATGCCTCTTAGTGTAACGGTTTCTGTTGTAGCGCCTACCAAAGCTTAGTTTCCTTTCGGCCAGGAGCAAGGATCCTCGATCCTGTGTCTTGGCCGGTGTATAAGTAGCAATAACATCCCAGACCTTATGAATGCATTGTTACTAACCATTTACGATTAACGATATACGATTACCTAGCTATATACACTCACAAACATAATGCCTTCGACGCGGAGAGATAGGAGATCCCAAGAAACCCACTTAATCGCTTTAAAGCCAAACAAAAAATCAAAAAGCTTATTGACTACTTTTAATGCAATTTAAAAACGAAAACCGATGCATCAGACATTGTACATTGATATCACGAGGCGCAGAGAAGTAATCATCCGACGGATGTTGGAAGGATAAAAACATATATATTTTAAAAAATGAAATAAGGGAAAGATTGCCCGAAAAATTAAGCTAGACAAACTTGTACATATACACACGATAAAATGGTGCTTTAGCTGAATTATTAGTAATCGTAAGACTTACCTTGATAGGGAAACAAAAACATAATTGCTCCAAAAATACCTAAGTTTACTTTTTACCCATTGGAACATCAGTTTTAAATTAATTTTTTAGGACTTATTTTTCTAGTGGTATTGAGGAGGTGCCACTTGTTTTTTACGTCTGGAGGAATGCAGTCGAGCATTTGAAATCTGAAATCTATTGGATACAAAGTGTTTTTAGCTCGCAACAAATCATGCTCACTTTCGAATACATTTAACATACCTACACTAGCACACAAATATACACACTGGCATACACTACATATTCTAAAAAAAAAAAAAACAAAACAAATTTTAAATAACTATAAAATTTACCCATATTTTTATTAATCGACGGTCAAATGAAAACTTTTAAATGGAACTTTTTAAGGCTATTTCGGCATAGAAGCAATTGGCGACTTTAATAACGATCGTATGTTACTCAATTTTACTTTAACGTTTTTAAACGCTTTTACAAGCTAAACCAACTAACAGAAAATGAATTTTAAATTAAAAGAGAAAACCTTAAACCGTTTTAAACTTTTTCCACTCACTGGCTTTTCAACTTATTTAGAACGAGACTTTTTTTTTATTTTCTATCAAAAATAATGTAAGAATAGTAGAGACGAGTTTAAGGATACTTCAGAGATAATGTATCAAAGATAACGAAAAAACAAAAAATTAAAATACAAATTAAAGTTTAAACGAAATGTAAAGGAACCAAAATCGAACGCTTCCCACGCAAAACCGATAATATTAAATTTTAGCAACATAAAAAAAAGGAAAATTAAGGAAATATGCAAAGCGTAATTAGGCAAAAACCGAGACAACATAACTAACAATCCAAAAATACATATACTAAACAAAAATATATACATATTTTACCGACACCAAGTCATCTGCTTATCTATAAATCTGTACTTTTAAGCCATTCTATACACTATACAGAATAAATTATTTTTAAAGTCAGCTGCTAAGGTGAAAAATCCCTAAAAGAATAGGAGGAATATCTTTACTTATGCCAAGTATCTTTACCACGCATTAACTAACCTATACCTATACTGTACTCTAAAAACTATCCTATTAATAATCCTGATTATCCTGATTGAACTGTCAACTGTATTCAAAGACACAAGCGAACATGTGAGACACATTTTGGGGGAACATTAAGCAAAGAACTTTGCAAATTGAATTTTAAACCAACAATATTTGCTCGGCAAATGTGTTAAAGTTAAACGTAAGCGTTAGCTATAAGGATAAAAATGCAATAAGAACGGTTTTTAAAAAGACTATTATACAACCTATATATATATACACCACGGAATATATCTATATAATTAATTAAATTAATTAATTCAGAATGGAATACTAAGCTTTTAACGCAATAATCAAATACCAACATACATATACTATATACATACATACATATATTTTAATAATTACTTGCGGGGCAACTAAATGCGGACTATATGGACTCTCCGATTGAGTTTAGACCCCCAATTCGTATACTGTTATAGCAGAGATATAGAAAGGAGGAATATTTAGAAGAATATTTAGTAGGGGGCACCCCCACTCACCAGTCAAAATGATATGGTGGCCGGGTGGGTGTCCCAACTAATTGATTTTCCCACCTTATATAGGAATATAAACAAAAATTACTGCAGTGCCATTTTAAATAGCTTCCGATAAGTATAATATATATATACACATAATAAAAACAAATACATTCGTACGTACTTACCTAGTATAGTGTGTCTATTTTTTAGTAACATCTAATAATATGAATTTACTTCATGAGAAACTCAAAAATAAATATTCTCATGATGAAGTATGTTCGTTATACTAGATGACTACTAAAAACTTTATGACACACTAGACACGCAATATAAACCAATAAAAAATAAATATAAAGATATATATATATACCTATTTAAAAAATATAATAAATATAAATTGTTATGAGCAAGAGTTCAAATTGCATTATGGTTATAAAAGAAGTAAAATGGAGACTCACAGTTAAACATTCACACACAACTAATTATTAACGCAAATGGAACAAAGTTGAACATATTTTGAATGCATGAACAATTTTTTGGGAAATTTTTGAAGCTTTTTTTTGTAAATAAGCGATGAACGACATTAATCGAATGCGTAATGGAGTGGCTGAGAATGAATATACAACATAAAACATACTATTACCATAAACCACGATAATAAAAGCATTATCTCCTGTAGCTAGGTATATTATTGAAAATTATGAAATCCCCAAACCAAAAATATCTATATCAAAATAACGAGAATTTTAAACAGCCCCGTACATAAACAGCAAACATATAGGCGCTATAATAATGTAACAACATCATTCGTACTTCGTACATCTAAAGAGCTTACCGAAAGAAGCAAAACTTAACCAAAAAGGATATAAAACTAGTATCTGTTAAAAATTTTGCGCTTGCGGGGAGAATTAAATAATGTACAATGACAAATATATTTACTAACAAATGTTATTTTTAACCAGTAACCAGGCAAGTCAGGTCCCGATCGATAATCTAGGAATCCAATTATTCAAAAAGGAGAACCCTTCATAACACAAGTATAATATCAGACATATGAATATTTTAAAGCAAAAATAATCCTAAGAAACAACATTGTATACAATGACTGCTAAAAACCGACAAATCGTATGAGAGAAAAACAAATAATATTTAATAATATTTCTGGTAATGAACCCTCGCCAGAGGCAGACAATATATACATTAATAAATAGGAGCGGGAGCCTGTACATTAAGTTAAACATTTTGCTAGCTACGATGAGCGACAAAAATGCATATACTTACAAGTATGTATCGGAACCTAAACTGAACAAAATAAAAGTAACAGATAATAAAGGACACACAGACCAAAAAAGTTACACCAGTCTTATGATTTTTTCCATGTGTATTTAGTGAAGTTTTCGTTTCTTACGTGCTAAAAAAAACACCTGTGAGTGCCATCCAAAATTCTTCTTCATACAAAAAACAATTACCGACTAGCTTAATATTGCGATCAACAAATAGGACGAGTACACAGAATACAATGACAACACGGCGACTATTTCTGCTACTTGTTCAGTCTTCTCTTGGCAAAGATCTGGTAGATGCCCAATCCGGCGGATAGGGTTCCGATGGCTCCCACTTGGAAGGTGGAGAGTTTTCCGCCCCAGAGGTATCCTTTTGGGAGAGTACTGACAGCGTGTACGAAGTCGAGAGAAATGCGAACAATGGAAACCAGCTCCAGGCGATGTTTGGCCAAGGTTTTGGCTTCTAGGCTGTAATTTTAATTTAATTTTTGATTATTTTTGTATGATTTAATTATCTGCTGTATGACTTACTCGCTTATGTTGCTGGTGCGGTTTAGTTTGTCTTGGTTTAGGGAAAAGTTCCTCATGGTCCTGAAAGGGACAAACTGTGATGAAGAATTGGAAGATTCGAAATATTCTGCATAGACGTACCTCATGAGATTCAGATATACAGACAACACCCAGAATATGGAGTTGACGTTGTCCCAGCTGTCTGCATTCTTCACATCTACTATTTTGTGCTCGGCCAGCCAGCAGACCTTCTCAATGGGATAATACAAAAGATCCACAATGTTTGCCGTCACCCCCAAAACAGCCATTACGCGATCCGGTTCATTTTCTCCCAATCCGTACTCCAAGGCATACTGAATCATGGGAATGTCGTCGATCAGCCGCAGGGTGGCCCTAGCTCCCGATATCTTAGAGCTGGCGGTGGCATAGCGCTTGGCCAGATCCGGATTCCGCTTGGCATGATATCCAGCCACCAGTTTGGCGCTGTAGCAAAGGGCCTTCATCACCTAATAAAATACAGAAATAAATAATTTTTTCAGAGTAACACTCAAATCCTGCGCATTTATTCAAGGGTTTTGTGTACTTTGTTTATCGGGGGAGCTGGCATTACATCTCATTGTTTACCTTAGCTTGACCCGGATCCGGAGGCACCAGCTTAGCCCGGCAATTTGTGAAATTGCTTGCTTGTCACAAAAAGATAAAATACTATCAGCGATAAAAAGAACACCACGAATGCCACAAGCATCTCGTTCGCTGGTTGTTGATGAACTGCAGCCGAAGGGTAGCAGTGGGAAGGTGTTGGGTGGCACCCACTGTTTATTCGCATTAATAGTGCAGTTTGTTTGCTTGGCCATCAATGAATTAGTTATTAGATGGGACTGGGAAGTGGCGGATCGCGTGTTCCTGGGGGATGCACGCACACACGTACCTTTCGCTCGTAACGTATTATCCGCTTTATCTGGCAGCGGGTTAACGGCTTGCCGGCTATAGTATTGAACATTATCTTGAGTCAATCGGCGACGAATGCCAACTGATAAGAGACGCGAAACCAAGCCATTGCAAAACACTGAAAGAAGTAAGGCAAGGTCCACGCGTCTGAGACACTTCCTCATGCTCCGGCCGAGACCTCAAATATGCAACAACCATGTATGTTGAAAACCAGTTGGTTAGGTTCCGCCTTTTTAAATATCAATCGAGCCCCCCAACGGAACGGGTCAAAAATGCCACGAAGCATTTTGGAAAACAAACAATTGGATAAACAATCGCTTAGGAAAAAAACGTAAACAAAACAGGTGTGCGGCGAATTACATGGGAATGTACTTGGCGAGTGGGGGAGTGCTATATTACCTTATCTCGGCCTCCATAGGAATCGATAATATCACAGAATTCGTTAACAAACTTTGTTGTGCTGCCCATGACTTGTGCTCGGTGAAAGGAACCGTTTAATAACAGGCAAAAACTCGAACTGAAATGACAACAGAAGAAATTGCGGTTCGCGGTCGGGGTACGATATCAACAACATCAAGGGCGAAGTTCCCAAGTGATGCCTTTTTCTGGAGGTTATAGCTAAAAAGGACTTATCTCTATTATCATAAGTGAATTAGCAAAGAGTGAGAAGATATATTATGAATCTTGTATATACATTTAATTAATAAAACTGTATCCAATCTTCGAGTAGGATATATTAAAGAGATTTTTTTCTCTGGCTATGCAACTAGATGTAGTCAAGTGAAAATATTATGTCTGGCAAGATTTGTAAAAATATTAAATTACTAAAATAGGGTATTAGATCTTCGGCTTTCCTAAAGTTAGCTAAAGGAAAAACATATGATGCCATCACTGAACACAACAAATGGCAATCAGCTGTTCCGGCCGAGCACTACTTGGCCGTGATACCTTTCCTGTCTGGTCACACTGCGCGGGATTTTCAACAGCCGGCGCTGCCCAGCACTGAAATTGGACGCATAGCTGGACGGGATCAGGATACGGAGACGGAGAAGGATTTGGACGAAACCATGAGCTTGCCCAGCGCTAGCAGCAGCAGTAGCCATGCCCACGCCCTTGCCGCGTCGCCCGTCTACAGCAACAACACCAGCAGCAAGTCGAGTACGGGCAACAAAACCTCGAAGACATCGTCGAAAAACGATTTGTTACGCTGCGCCGTAGGCCTGCTCTTAAAGCAGAAAAATTACGTGGTAAGTGATTAAATATATAAATCAACTGCATTGTTACCATCAATTGTGTTTACACAGAGCCACGAACGTTTTCGCCGCTCCGACTTTCTTTTGCTGCAAAACAAACAACAGTTTGCCGTCGACAAAATGCTGGACTCGGATTTGCATGGAGGCAATAGCTTCACCTATTCCAACGTCCAGGTTATTACCAACAACCAGCATACAGTGGACCAGCAGTTCGGACGCTTTTCGGCGTTTGTTGAGTCTCAAACGGAATCGCTGCGTTTGGAGATGAAGCGCTTCTACGGACCTATGCTATGCCACTTTTATCTGGACTTACTGAAGGCTCGTGAACCCCGGGGAGCTGTGGATCTGCTTCGCAAATATGCTCATCTAGTGGCACCTGTGGATTTGTACGACGCACCCCCACCCACCAAAATCAATGGTTGCTCCACAGCCGCCACTGAGAATGCCCTACACATACGGTTTGCGCGGGAAGCTCAGGACACTGGTGACACAGAGTTGGACTACTTTATGCGCCTGGTACAGATCCTGAGTGGCTGCACTAGGCTGGAAACGGCCGAGGCCGATGACACGGTGGCTCATTTCCGGTCATCCAAGTACGAGTTGCATACTTCGGCCCAGGTGGTGGATAGGATTTGTTCGTATCTCCAGCGGCGGGGCCATGTCCTGATAATGAACCTGCTATACACCTGGCTGCATGTCCACATCGTGGAGAACGAGCAGCGAACCTTTACGGAGGATCACTTGCTGGGCCTAACGGACGAGCTGGATGGCGACGAAGCAGAAGATGACGTCGCTCATGTGGCTCCCCCGCTTATAGTCAACCCCCGAGTACAGGATCACAAGCCCAGTAAGTCCAGTAGCGAAAAGTCTAACCGAAAGCGGCCCGCTGAGGAGTCAACCATAAAACTGGAATCCGAAATCAAGCAGGAGCTGAACCCCGAAGAAGCCCCTTCGACTAGCAAATCCCAACTTAATGTAGAAGCCTGCCTAGAAAACCTCAAATCAGCAACCGCAAACATACTGAAAGCTCAAGTGGAGCTTCCGCGATTTCTCAGGATTAGTGAGCGTACCAGGGGCCTCTCCGCGGCGCATTTGGACGCCAGCGAATGTCACATGGTGGCAGGGTTCAATAACTCCGCTGTACAGGTGTGGCAACTTAATCAGCACAGCTGTCGGGGAAAGAGTCTCTACAGACGTTACCCCGAAAGGCAGTGCCCCTGGGAACTGAATAACTGCACAGATGAAGAGGAAACGGAAAAGGATACAGAGGAGGAGGACGACGAGGAACTGGACACAAAGTGCTCCGAGGAGGAGCGGAGGGAACGCAACAGAGCCAGACACTGCAAATACACAGACAACTCCTAGTAAGTTCAACGTAGAATCACATTTTTAGTTAAAATATTGATCCGTTTGATGTATTCCTCATCCTTTAGCAACGAATTTGGAGGCCTGCAGCTCCGTGGACACACGAGAGGTGTCACTGACGTGCGCTTCTCTGCCCACTACCCCCTTATGTACAGTGTATCCAAAGACGCTACCATGCGGTGCTGGCGGGCGCATAACCTTCAATGCGCCGCCATCTACAGAAGTCACAATTACCCGATCTGGTGCCTGGATGAGAGTCCCACGGGCCAGTATGTGGTAACTGGATCCAAGGACTTAAGTGCTCGCTTATGGTCGCTGGAGCGAGAACATGCGCTTATTATCTACGCAGGACACACGCAGGACGTGGAAGTAAGTTTATAATAGTTTGAGTTTCTATAATTTCTGTTAAAAACTATTTTTGTTTCAGTGCGTTTCCTTTCACCCTAATGGCAACTATATAGCTACCGGATCGGCTGATCACTCAGTGAGGCTATGGTGTGCCACCAGCGGAAAGCTTATGCGCGTTTTTGCTGATTGCCGGCAAGCAGTCACTCAGCTGGCCTTCAGCCCGGATGGCAAAATGCTGGCCGCCGCTGGCGAGGAGACAAAGGTTCGCATCTTCGACCTGGCCGCAGGAGCGCAGCTGGCTGAGCTCAAAGATCACACAGCCAGCGTAAGTTCCATCTCGTGGAGTGTCCACAACCAGCACCTGGCTACGGCCTGCAGTGATGGCAGCTTGCGATTGTGGGACATCAAGAAACTCTCTCCCATGGGGTAAGTAATAAATGTAGTTATTTAAATCACACACATTATATTTCATATTTTTTCCTCCATTAAGGGAAAGCAACAGCGCTGGGAGCTCATCCTCTTCATCATCATCAACTACAACGAATCGAGTGCTAACTCTCAATAGTTCCTGCCAGCGTCTGGTGAATGTGTTCTACGGGCGCAGCAAGACGCTTTACTGCATCGGCACCTGAACCATTAGGAATTAAACTGGAACCCGAAATTGCAAAAGAAGCAGACTGCATGAAGATGGTTTATGTTTGAAAATAATTTATTTGTAATAAGTCTGTAAAATATTACTGTTACAATCGTGTGAAACAACTTGTCTTTGCTTATCTTTTCTCCTTCGCTATACATATAAATAATTGATTCCATCATCTCAATAACAATCAGTGATGTTTCCCAACAAGATCTGCTTTCCAAGACACAGCTTCTTTGTTTCCGATAGCTTAATAGTGGAATAAAATTATTTGATTACAGTATGAAGTCTACTAGCGCATCGTCAAGAAACAATTGATTTTGTTACAAAAAATTAAAAACTGATAAGAGAGATACACAAATTTCTTTGTAAATATTCAATAAACTATGAAGAGTAACCAAATTCAAAATAGATAAATCTTGAAATAGATCTATAAATTAAAATATAAGATGAACTAGGATGTTTCTTTTTCGAAAGTAACATGAAAGTGATTCAACGAGAGCGATAGTTAGCCTAGAATATAAAATTGTAAACTAAAAATGGCTTAAATAATCTCCACTAAAAACTGACGATGCGTTCAAGGACATGCAACTGCACGGCATAATTTTAAAATTTCGGTTTTAAGATTTTTGGGCTTATATTCGTCACATAGTTATGTACAATTTTAAACAAATTTGGACAGTCACACAGCCCTCTGGGACATTGACAAACATGATACTTAGACTAAATTAATATAATATAATAGATGGAGCTGGATCCGCATACATCCTACTTGGATCTATGCTGTACACAAAACTGATGAAACAACTTTAAACCTGAATTCTTGAAAATATTCTTAAGCGATATTGTCTGAGCTATTAGTTTCCGAACAAACAAAAACGTACTTTCTTTCGACTTAAAATTAACTATTCTATAGGGTGTATGATGATTAGGAGCGGACAGATTATAAATAATAAATAGGTTGTAGTACGCATGGGGGTCCTATTAGTCCTATTTTTTGACAGAACGACGTACCCCGACTCTCGCTCCTTTTGCTCCGTGCTTCGTGCGATCAGGAAATTGAGTATAAGATTTAAGCTATAACGAGTAAATGAGCATCTCATCATATTCTCCGGACAGGGGCTTTCCTATCGTTTGTGACGTCCTCGCATAAACTGTAAGGTCTTGGCCATCAGAGGAGCCTTTTTGGAGCGCATTGGAGCGGCAGCTGTTGGATAAACAAAGAGCAGTTGGTTAACTTAGTTTTCTTAAGGATAACACGTAAACAGAGAGGGCAGGCTTTCCTCCAGAGTGAGGTTTTCCGTAGCCCTGATTGTTCAACACTTTCTTCTTAGCGTTCCTGAGAACTTGAAAGGCCCCAAAGGGTCACACTCGTCCTTAAAAAAACCAAAAAAATCATAAAGCTTTTAGAAGCAACTTCATTGGTATCCTTTTTATTAGGGGCATGCAAGATAAAACTGCTCTGGGTTCGTCATAATCCGTCCTGGTATTTTCCCATACCACATCCTTGAACTCACCGACTTGCGCTGTGTCGCGGGCAGCGGCCAGGACCCTTAGCCGGGCATCGCCCACCTTGGCGGCGTTAGGTGTGACACTGGAGAGCGACGCCACTCGGGCGGCCGGCGTGGCAATCAACTTGCCCCTAGTGCCGAACTGCTCCTGCTTTCGCTGGACGCTGCGCGGCGGTTTCACCATCGAGTCTACAAAAGCCAACTGGGTCTTCCGCACCGGAGCCTCGCTAATCTTCTGAGAGGCCTTGATGCTCTCGGCCAGGCTGCTGAGCTTGCGCTCCTTTTCCTCCTGGCAGCGCTACAAGAGGATTACAGACCATTTCTTAGTTTTGGGGGGTTATATGTATTAGAGGGATATAGATATCCCTACCAGGAACATTTCTCGCCACGTCTCCATCTCCTCGCGCTGCTGGCTGCGACAGTGTCGCTGAACGTGCTGTTTCCACAGGACATCGCTGTCGTCCATCAAATACGGATTGTATTCCTCGAAATTGAGCAGTTGCTGGGGCGTAGCGCGTTCCAAAACCGGACGGAGCAGATCAAAGGGCACTCCACCCGTGAACTCCAGTCCTGGGATAAATATACATTAGATTGGCTTCTACAATAACCAATGATGTGATTTTTTTTTGGGCAGGATGGATGGGTTAGTAAAGGAAATGCAGGGATGATGAATTTTTTTAATGGCGCTGTGCGGATATATTTGTGGAATCTTTTGTTTTTAACAAATGAAACAAATTTTGTTGGTAACATTTCAAATTATATTTCTATAATTTTAATATTGTCGTCACCTTATAGATCTTACCATCAATGTTCTTTTGAAGAACACGAATACACAGGTTGAAGAGGGAGGGCACCTGCAGAATTTGTCCGGTTCTGACACCTGAATAGATCTTGGTACTAAAGGATGCAAAATTATTAATATTTAATGGTCATATAGAAGTAAGAGATGATGAAATAATACCGCATGGTTTTGGAAGAGATTCCCTGAGCCAGTGCCTCGGATTCGTTGAAATAGCGGGAGGGCTGCGGCCTCTGGGATCCACCCTGGTTGAATACCACATCCATTACTGTTTGATTCAAGGGCATGGGCTTGTAGTTGTTAGAAATGGTGGGCAGTTCCAGGGCAATGCTTGGATCCAAGGGCTCTAGTTTGGCTGTGGGAGCCAGCAGCTCAGGTTTCTAAATTAAATAAAAATGTAATTGTGGTTGGGAAAGATTAATGATGTTAATACTTTTGTGGAGGTTGGCTTTATAATGGGGATAGGGATGCTCCCCAAGGTTGCTGATGCCGTGGTGCTTGGGTTAGAAGATGGGGCTGGCACTGTCGTCGGTTTTGGGGCCAACTTGTTCTTGCTACTACTGTGACTGCTCTTCTTGCTGCTCATGGGCACATTAAGCATGCCGAGTACGTCGTCAAAGTTGGCCCCCATGCTGGAATCGAAGCCATCGGCAGAGTCCTCCTCGGATTTGGCTTTGATTTTTGGTATCTTGGCCTTTTGCGCATCTTCCTCGGTGCGCGTCGGACTGTGAGAGCGCTTGGCTGACTTTGAGGATGATGACTTATGCTTGCTATGCTTCTCTTTGGACGACTTATCCTAAATGAAAGCAAAGTGATAAGATTTTTAAAACATTAAACAAAAACGGATAGGACAACTTACCTTATCATGCTTGGATTTGGTCGGCTCGACTTTGTGGCTCTCAGATTTGCTGCTCTTGTGACCACTGCTGCTGCTGGATCTGCTAGCGTCCTTGGACTTGTGCTCACCATTCGATTTTTTTTCGCTGTGTGTCTTTGGCTCTTTTATCTCCTTGGGCTCCTTCGACTCCTTTGCTTCCTTACTCTTCTCCTTATCTTTCTTTTCGTGCCGACTACTCTTGTGCTTGTGCTTCTCGTCGCCAGACTTGCTCTTCGAGTGACTCTTGCTCTTCTCGCGCTTGGAACTTTTGGAGCTGTCCTCATCCTTGGACCTTCTATGCGTGCTACCATTTGGATCTTCGCCAATTGACAGGTTGCTGCCCTTGTTCTCTTGCTCTGGGTCCTCGTTGCTGGGACGACGCCCGTTGGACTTGCTCAGTTCCTCCTCGGTGGCTGGCTCTGGTACGGGCTCCTCGACAGCCACCACCATGGCCTTCCACTTGGTGACTAGCGTTTTGGCCGCAACACCAACCTCACCGTTGATTTTGCGCAGGGAGTTCACCGTTTTTCCAATGCCGGTCTCCTGCAAGTGCTCAAATTTGATCGGCAGATTGAACAGTTTGGTAACGCAGTGCAACAGCTGTGTGGATGGTGAAACAGAAACAGGTAGACCGAGATTAGGAGATGTGATTAACGGCAAGCAGGTGCAACGGTATGAGATACACACTGGTGACCTTGGGGAATTTCGCATAATGCCTTGAGCTTAATTTGAAGTTGGGGGATTGGCAGACAGGGAGAAAGGGTAAAAGGACAGGGCAAGGGTGAAATACACTCACCCGTTTTTCGTCCTCGCCATGCTTTTCGATGCTGCGCTGGTAGTGGCGCACGACATCCACAAGATTGTTGGTGGAGGACATTGCTGCTGCTCCCGGGTACGTTGCTTTAGATGCCAAGCCTTTATTGCAAATTAGATGGTCAGTTAAACCGAAAGTAAGGCAAAAAAATGGCACGCAAGCAGCCTCGTTGATTTTTCCAGTTTACTACTTGCACGTCCCCAGGTAAACACACACACGTACTTTCACACAAATAAGGGCTTAGGCCCAAGCACACACACACACACAAGATGTAGAGGCTGCCTCCGATCGCGAGGCTAGTTTCCTTATTTTTATTTCAACGCATAACGGCTGGATTTATCAATTAATTTCCGTTTTTCTTGCCAGCAATGGCAGCTAAATGAGAATTGCTTTTGTTTGCGTGGCGCTTGCCAACACTGGAAGGTCAACAGCTGACACCAGTGATAGTGTGCCCAGCTAACGCAAATTCCCTTTGCGTTTTTGATCAGATGTTTCAGGGCCTGCGTCTAATTTCTTTTACATGGCGCCTTAAGTGTAGTCTAGCTTAAATTGTTTATTAAGACTTAAAATCATGTCCGACGACGATTGTGATATTTTCAGTGCAGCGCGCAAGCGGGCCCCAAAAAAAGGTAAGGCTAAACTGGATCCATACTGGGGGAATCATAATAACTCTCTTCCATTTAAGCTTTGCCAAAGGAATTATCCAATTCCTTTAACGATTCCATCTCCTCGGAGGTCGACTACGATTTCTTGGCCGACACCACTATTACAACGAAAGGAAAGAAGGCTGGACGAGAGAGGAAGACAAAGCCGCCGAAGGAACCGCTCGCTCAGGAAACTAACGAAGTGGGAAAAGATGTATTTGTTCCCCCAGAGCCTGTCCAGACTGAGGCTTCTCCACGCTGCCTGTCGCCTGTGTCACAGTTGTTGTTGGAAATGGAGAAAACACAGGATAGTGCACCAAAAAAGCGGGGGAAAAAGAAAGTTGGGATAGAGGAAAATGTGGAAACGCCATGTGTCGTTGGCCCAGTAGCGAGGCGCACACGCTCGTCACTGGGCAAGACAATTCCTGAACCTGTCATAGAGCAGCCCATTGACAATATAACTGCTTCGGCTCCAAATAAGCCCCAAAAAAGAGCCTCGCGGGCCAATAAAAGAACTTCACAACCTACAAACGCTGAGAAAGAACCGATACCTGCCTCTGCATTACATATCATTGCGCCGGTAAATCAATTTCTTTAATTCATTTAATGCACAATTATCTTAGGTTTGAAATTAACAGATTATGATTCATAACACTCGCCGCGAGCAATTAGCTGAAAAGGCAGCGCGTTCCCAAGTGATTGACAGCGTAGATCTTGTGTCAGCGGTGGTGCCCAGGGTGGAGGGATTCGTAAGTGTACCTCTTCTTGATCTTCCAAGATCAAGAGACTCACTTAAAATATTATTAACTATTTTTGTAGGTTAATCTAGATTCGGATGATGAAGCGCCAGCCGCTGTGCCTGAAGAAGATTCAAATCCATTCGAAGATGAGAATCCCACAAAGGAAGTAGCCGTATCATGGTATGCAATATTAGAGCATAAATTATGAAGTTCCTAACTTGAAACCCTGTAATACTTGTAGGCTGGGCGAGATACAGATTTATAAATTGCGTCGGCATCAGAAGTTCCAGCATATGTTTGAGGAAGTGGCCAAACGCAACAATGTAGCTGTCGAGGATGTGTCAATTGACATGTATTACAAATTCGTCGAACCTGATGATACACCTCATAGTATTGGCCTTGAAAGCTTCCACACACTCAGTCAGTTTCAACCAGAAACATTTTATTTTTAATATATTAAAGAATATATTTGCAGCTGGTCATATCAACAAAACGAACAACAACGATTGTAGAAAGACTGATTCTAAGAATAAGTATAATCACCAAAATTTAATAAAGAAACCAAGAAAATTCCAAGTTAAAGTGCAGTCGGATAAGTGGAAGCATCCCATGGTAATGGTCATGAAGAAAACCGATCCATTCAAAATATTGTACATTAAATGCGCCGAAGAACTTAACATTTCTGCTCGTCTCGTCTCGCTATTGTAAGTATTGATGGTCCGAATTCAAAGCCAAGTTTAAAACGATTTACAACTATTATTTTGTAGTTTTGATGGCGATCTGTTGGATCCAGACGATACACCCGTTAAACAGGATATGGAGGGCAATGAAATAATTGATCTCCACTACAAGTCCTAGGTTAATGTAGATTTAATTCTATATTTAAGTTGAAAATTTATTTTTGCATATTTATTTATTTTAACTTAATTTTTTTCTTGAGATTCTGTGTCTAAATTAAAGCTGGCTTTGTAGAATATTTATTCTTCGGTGTGTGGAATTTGAAACTAAGGAATATTTCCCCAAGTAGAGCAGCGGGCAACTTCCAAAAAACCCTCAAGCATTCATTATACACCCCTAATATTTTGTTTATCTAGCATATAGAGCGCACTCATACTCTGGAGTTGAGCGCTAGAAACAGATCCCAAATGGTTGTTTATATTGACATGGCAGGATGCTGCTGCTGCTCTGGAGTTTTCCATCTGCGGGGGGTGGTTTGGGGGTGGAAATTGTGGTCTCCTTCCACCGGTAATCCTCTCTTGGCACTCTCTTATCCTTGTGCAGTTCTTACTGGAATTTCACTGCAAAATTCTGACACAGGCTGAGATGATGTGCTCCTCTCTCTGTGAAAAAGCTTCCTCTTTGGGAGCTTTCTCTCTGTGGCTGCCGAGTTTGCTTCCACTCGTGTCCTTTTTCAATCAGAAAGAGTTTATCCTTCGTGCTTGATGGACGCATTTTGTTCGCGCTTATGCTGTAGCCCGAGAAAACTAATTTTGAATCGCATGAAAAGCCATTGTTTTGAACGTCGTTTGTTTTCCAATTTGTTTTTCCCCCACAACCGCCGCTATTTTGTGTCTCCTAGTGCCGAAGTGAATGATTAAAGTGAAAACTGATTGAAAACTAATTTGTATCCGTGAGATATAGATTCTATATTTGGCGCCCAAACGGCAATCGTCGAAGGATATTCCGCGCTCAATAGACCCGCTCTAGGTATGGATCTGTGAGTTTTGTTTCGTTTGTTTGCATTGATGTAGACACATCCTGTATCCTGTATGCTCGGAGCCATTTGTTAGCTCTACAAGCCCCTCTCCACCATCCACCATCCAACACCCCATCCGTTGACATTGACGCTGCCGACACTGACTCTGGCTCTGGCTCTGACTCTGGATGACAAATGTGTTTGTCATGTTTACCTTGTGGCTTAAACAAGTTAATTGCCCTGCGCCAGACACAAAAACCGAAAGCAAACACCAGCTCCGGGCCTCCTGATTGTACTCCTTCCTGCTACACATGTCCCTGAATTATTTAGTCTGATTGTGGGCATTAAATATTAAAGTCCTGCTCGGGCCTGCTTATATAGCCTGCTTATGGGCTGGAAGATCACGGCCCGAACTAGCCCGAGTGTTGCTAAAAATAAAACGTGACACCTGCAAAAAAATGTTCATGTTTAGTGCGTACCTGACCACCACCCTCGACCCCCAACCCGCTCTGTTTCGTTCCGTTGATTACCTGCTACCCACCACCGCCCTGCAATGGCCTTGGCAGGCTGTAGGGCTGGGCTGGACAGGGATTACTCCCAAATGGGTCTCCAAAGGGCTCTCGATTCGGTTCTGATTGCTTCAGTTGGCAATCGAATGTGCAGATTGGCCAAACAGCCCTCTCCCCCACTCCGACTTACTTGCATCCCATCCAAATGACCTTCAATTTGCCTTGCATATGGACGAAATTAATAATTCTGGATTCTCCACTAAGAGCTTTTTCACAAAAGCTGCACAAATGCTGCAGCTGCATCGCCACAAAGGTGCCACGGGTCAGGGGGCATGCGGCATGAGGCATCAGGCATGAGGTGGATGCATAATATCACATGGTCATATCATAACAAAAAAAAATCCGCATGGCCATTTTTATTTATAGCGACCGTGCGACAGACCGGAAGTAACGTAAAACGTAACAAACGGCACTTTGGGGCGCAATTTGCACACGTGTCGCATACGCAATACACACAAACCCACAAGACTGGCCTTTATTTTTGGCTACTGGATATGTCCGAGTGTCTCCTCCCTGGGCGCTCCCTCCCTGGGCGCTTTTTCGGACTGTTTGGTATGCAACCAGAGCGAGCGCAACAAGCAAAAAGTCAAAATAAAACCAAACTAAAACCAACAAAAAATCAGAAAACAAACTGACGCCATTTTGCCATTAATCCCGACCACTTTATGGCCAGGCTAACAAGCAAACTTGCCCGTCTTCCCTGCCAGGGTATTCTGTGGAGTGGCTGGGCACTTTTGAGGTACACGAAGCGAAAGATTTCAGGCGAAGCTGAAATAATTAATTAATTAAAAAGATAGGAGATAGGATAAAATGTACAACGAAAGAAATGTTAAAGTGCAATGGAATTTAAATGGCACTATGGATTTAAATTCCATCTCTCCAGCAGGCTCTCCATTTATATTACCATTTAGTCAATTAAGATTATTAATATTTAATACCTGTTTCCTTCCACTCTCCGAATAATAAATTAGTCATAGCTTATAGTTATATATTTATAAGCAAAGATAATTTATTAAATAAATAATAGCATCTAAACATAGATTCGTAGATTGGAATACATCCTTCAGGGTATTTAAAGATCGTGTCTGACTTTCGGTCTACATGTGTTTTTCTTTGTTTGGTCTATTCATTTCGGCTTTTTGGCCTTTGTTTTGGCCGCTTTTGTGCTCTACTTTGTTGCGCCATGTTTATTTTTGAGCTGGCCCGGCCCAGCCCTGCTACAGGAACCAAGTATTTTTGCTAATGGCAGGAGCGTTTGAAGGCTGGAAGTGGAAGTGGTTCAAATGGCTGAAAGGTTTATGGCCCGTCCAGTTCCCAGTTGCCGCCTTCTTCCATGGTCTTCCCATATTTCTTTATTACATTGGCAGTGTAGTAGTGTGAGTGTAAGTGTGTGTTTTTCCAACAGCAAATACAACAAATACAATTGGCCTGGTCGACCCGCCTCGGCTTTTGTTTCAAGTGCTGCACCACCATCAAAATGGAGTGGCCATCACTCGACTCTGCCTCCGCATCCGCATCCGCAACCGTATCCGCATTCGCATCCGTGTCCGCGTTTGCCTTGCTCGATTTAACTGGTTCTGGCATGGAGTCCCTTAATCCTTCTTTTTCCTAGTGGAGTGCCACTCTTCAAAAGGACATTGTCAGATAATAAATTTAAGTTTTTATGTAGTATTTTATTTTTTACATTAAAAAATAAATCAATTGAATTTTGATTTTGATAAGTACTTCATATTTTTTTATTTTATAAATTTATTTAAACAATTTCTCCCAGTGTCCACGTGCATTGAACTGCTCTCGGGCGCACCTCTTCGATACTTTCTTGTTCCAAGGGGATTGAATACAAGACTGAGTCCCTGACCAGGGCGGATCCCCCGACTGGCTGCTTTGTGTTTTGCGTGTGCCTCTTGCAATTACTGTCGACTAAGCACATACTAGTTGCAGCCATAAGGCCACCCATCCACCCATCCACCCATGTGCCACCTCATCCGGATTTGATGTGCATTTGCATTCCGTGGCCCTAAGGCTATCGAATGCTTTTTAGCCCACGACATTGTCATTGTTGTAGCGCTACCCTTTTTCTTTTATTACTCCACATTTTTCTATATTCCTCCCGCCACAAAGCCGGGGCTGGAGTTCAATGGGACGAGGAGTCCTGGTCCGAGTTCTTTTATTAAAGTTTCATTTTGTTTGCCGGCAACAATGTCTCCGGCAGCCCAGAAGTGGCGACATCAGTTGAAGAAAACAGACGGTTTTCTTTTCTCATTCCTGCACTTGATGTCCTTTATATGTTTTTCTAGTTTCTGCTGAAAGTTGGAGTCGAACAATAACTTCCAGGAAACCTAAAAGCTGGCAACATTTCAAGACCTATTTCTTATTAATTTTCTCCGACAAATGGAGTGTGAAACTAGAGACTCTGGCGGGGATTACTTTTCGTGTTTGAGGATGAATTGAAACCCGAATGGCTTTTTGTTTGTTTGACATAAAAATCGATATTAAAAAAGAGCCTTTAAATTGAAGAAACTTAGATTACTTAGGTAATAGTGTGAAGAATAGTTTATGCATCCTTGTAACATACATTTTATTGTATTTCTAGAACTTTCACAGCGACACCCCACTTAGGCTTGTAGAAGAGCCGAAACTGGACCAATTTTAGATCGAAAATCGAAAGAAAACACAACAATCAATCAACTCAACGCTACTCACCGACCTTTCTAGTCTTCTACATACACTTTTACACGAAAAGAAACCCTTTTTGTAAGCGAAGCCCATTTTTTGGATAAGAAACATATCTCTGTAGCCCGCCCCGACCCTCATCCCAACCCAAATCCGACGAAGGGATCTGCTAAGCCCCCCATTTATCCTGGACCCCGGAGAGTGCCTCGTGGCAAATCGAAGATCCAAAACGGCGCCACTTAAACCACAAGCCTACAAAATTGGCCGAATGTTATGTTGTGGCTTCTGCTGTGGCAATATGTCGAAACGGGATTACAAAGTGGCCACCACCGATGGCATCGAGCTGGAGCCGTTGGGCGGCGAAAAGAGCGACAAGGACAAGGACAAGGATAAGGAGAAGCAGACTAATGGTGTTACCTTCGGTGAGTTTACCCATTTTTTTCTCACTCTTTCAAACCTCACACTCACCTTTGAATTGGAATTGCCTTTGGGGTCCTTAGGAGCTAATGATCAAAGGGGGGTTTTTGGGGGAAAACAAAGGTGCATAATTGCACTTGTGCATAATTCGACGCTCCACGCAATTTAAACTCTCCCGCAGACCCTCCGGGATTTATTCATCAAGTTGTTTTCTTAATTACGCTGAATGCAAAACAAAAGCATTAAAAATGCCATGTCTTGCCTTCATTGCTCATACGCCCCGTTTCCCAGAAGCAAAGTAAATGAATGTCAGCAGCCACCCTCGCATTTTGAGATGCCTTTTTCCCACTTCCTATTTTCTTTTTTGCACAGCCTGCAGCAAAGTTGGCGGAATTTTCCGCTTTGACAGATGTCCACCCGATCCGGCGTCGGTCTGGTGCTCCGCCATATCCTTTGGCGGGAAAAAGGGGCACGGTCTGCCGCGTGGTGCCACAATCGTTTCAGATTACTCTTTAAACTGTCACCAATTTTCTTGAAATTTGGCGAAATTGTGGAACAAAACCCCTGGGGCCATCGATTCCAGTAATATGGCAACATGAAAACTGAACGGTTTGTGCGGAAATTGAATTTCAATGGTTTTGGGAAGATGGAAAGTTCGAAAAAAGTTAGTTTTTTTTTTGAGCTAAGACATCAACGTGGATTTTAACTATAAACTATTGGTAGGGAATCGATTCACAAATCTTTCAAGGTATTCCGCTTAAGGATCGGATAAATACAAAAGAAGATATAGACATTCCTGTGGATCCTATGGCGACCCCAGACACTTTTTGAAAATCATTTCAGAAATATTCAAATCATGGTAAAATTTTGTAATCTTTTTAAGAGTCCCATTTGGAATCCTCCTTTTAAGTTAAGGTCTTTAAAATTCTTATGGTATTTGGGGAGGTTGTCAGCCAACATCAGGGGGAGCATTAAATACCAAACATATGCAAATTCTGTTGACTTTATCAAGGCGAGAAATCGTTGCCACTTGGGCATGAAAGTGGGCCAAAGGATGACGTTACCGTTGCCAGTTGCCTTCGCCTTTGGTTACTGCGTACTTCTGCCATTCTTGGCACTCGGCCCACCCCTGGATCCAGTCTCTCCTTGGGGCAAATCAGTGTCACGGGAACAGGACGTGTCCCAACCGCCGGCAGAGCAATTAAGGATGCATAAAGTGGAGTAACCACTTGACTCACCTACGACAGAGCCGCAGAGCCGCAGTGGTGTTTACCTTTTACGTAACATGGTTTTAACCTGTAAGAGGTATCCAAAAGTATGTTTCAGTAAAGTCAGAGTTAAAAAAATAGGAACAATATTTTTAAAACATTAATCGAAACTGAAAAAGGTAAAAATGTATCTGTTGAGCTATCAGCGTTTTGATAGCGGCCGAATTAATAGACCAGGTTCAATTTTACAAATCAATTTATTATGGGTCAATTTAACCCCAAAACAAATTCCGCGACCGGTCCAAAACAATGCCGAATTACAAGTCATAAAAACCTAAGAGCTTGCGCAGAAGCTCAACCAAAGCTCCCCAAAGCGCATACGCTACAAATAACAATAAAGCGCATGCGAAACTGGGAGACAAAACAGAGACGAAAACATGCTGATAACAACAGCTGCAGCTTAGCATTTTATGATTATTTTAAATGCACCTTTTGGTGGCTGCTTGGCCCAACATCCTCCCCCCATTGAAGGGTGGGCCTTCAATAACACTGTTGGAAGGGGCAGCAGTCACATCATTCCAGTGGGTATTCCTTGGGTTGTCTTTCCTAGCATAGAGCGACGACACATCCCGTGATAGTTCACCGCGTCCAGAAATCACCCAGCCAAATCGCGTATTCTGGGCAATGGGAAGCCCGTGACCTAATTGGATTTGACCAGCCGACAATAGGTCAAAGAATAAGCTGGCTCCAATCAACAGGTCCACTCGCTGCGTTTTGTAGAAGTTAGGGTCAGCTAGATCCAAATTGCCAGGAATCTTCCAGTGCGAAGCATCTATGTCCTGGCTAGGTTGATAGTCCGTTATATGTGAAGCTACAACAGCCTCAATTTCCACTGAGTACGTGCTAAGGCGGGACTTCAAGCACACATTGACGGATGCTCCATCCGTATCAAACCCAGCGCCGCCGAAACCTGCCACCGTAGTGGAGCATTTGGAACGGCCAAGCTGAAGTTCATTCGCCAGCCGCGACGAGATGAGGTGCACTTGTGAGCCGGAATCCAATAAAACTCGGCAAGGCAAGAAGGCTCCAGATCGACCACGAACGAGTACATTGGCTGTTGGCAGGAGCACTAGCTCAGCATTGCGATCCTTGTTCATAACAGGGTTGATTGAGCGGGATGGGTGCGCAACAGTAACGGCACCGATGGGACGGGAGACTCGTGCGGGTGAAATCTGCCCGCGAGGGTGCAACAAAATATTATGACGGTGATTGCACGTCGAGCAGCGGGAAGCTGAGCATCCACGAGCGAGATGGCCATCCTCCAGACAAACAAAACATCGAGCCAGACGCCGCACTTCGTCGTACCGTTCCTCAATTGTCAAAGCACTAAATTTTGAACAAGAAGGAAGCTCGTGCTCCGAAATGCCACACAGGGCGCATAGAGCAGGACGGGCGTTAATAACCATGCACGAAGATCGGTTATTCCAAGATCTACCTCGGCCCACTTGGTTAGCTGGGGGAGACGCCGCCAAAGAAAACTCGACGCATTCAAGAGTCCGGCACCTTTGCTCCAAGAATCGTGCCATGGACTCCCAAGACGGAATGCTGTCGTTGCTTCCGGCGAGAGTGTCTTCCCACTTGGCCCTTGTGGCTGGGTCCAACTTCTGCAGGATAATCTGGATAAGCAAACATCCTTGGATCTCGGCAGCTGATCCGGAACTCATAAGAGCCCGCATATGCCCATTGAACCGATCCGATAGCTCCCGCAAAGTAGTAACAGATCCTGGCTCGACCACACGAAGCTGCAGGATCTCATTAATGTGAGACTGAAATATTAAACGCCGATTACTAAAACGATTGCGCAATAGGTCAAGGGCCACATCGTAGTTCGCGTCATTAATTTCCAGAGCTCTCACCGTATCCAAGGCTGACTCGCGCAGGCATGAAATGAGCCACCGGAGCTTTTCCATTTTCGTTAGGTGAGGATGGCTGTCGATCGTGGTCTTAAAAAGGGCGCAGAAATCCGGCCACTCGGCATAGCCGCCGCTGAATGTTGGCATCGGCAACGGTGGCAAGGAGGGGGCTTGCTTGTTTGGCATTGGCGATACACTGGCACCGTCGAGAAGTGTGGAGTGGGCAGCGATTCTAATGGAGCGCTTGGCAACCTCCAACTGAATTTCCACTTCCACATCAGTCGCCAGCTGCGAGAATCTCCAATACAGATCACTCCCGATCTCGCTAAAATTAAGCTCCTCCAACTCTTCTTGAAGCGCGGTGAACCGCTCACGCAAACGCTTCTCCACCGACTCCAGCGCCATAATGGAAGAATCCTCAGTCCGCGCCGCAGCCTTCACCTTATGATGCAGCGCCTCCATTTCTTGGCAGGCCACCTCTGCTCTTCTCCGCAGCATCCTTTCCCGGTTTGCGGCAGCAGCTCCAATAATCTCAGATCCAGACTCCATTCTTCAATTAAAATGCAACTTGTAGCAACAACAACAAGGGCGTTTTCTTGGCACTTTTAATGCTGATAACAATAATAAACCGGGATGAAATCACGTCGGGGTCACCAATGTTGAGCTATCAGCGTTTTGATAGCGGCCGAATTAATAGACCAGGTTCAATTTTACAAATCAATTTATTATGGGTCAATTTAACCCCAAAACAAATTCCGCGACCGGTCCAAAACAATGCCGAATTACAAGTCATAAAAACCTAAGAGCTTGCGCAGAAGCTCAACCAAAGCTCCCCAAAGCGCATACGCTACAAATAACAATAAAGCGCATGCGAAACTGGGAGACAAAACAGAGACGAAAACATGCTGATAACAACAGCTGCAGCTTAGCATTTTATGATTATTTTAAATGCACCTTTTGGTGGCTGCTTGGCCCAACAGTATCTTTGGAGGAGAGCCCTCTTCCAATCCTTAAGCTTAAAAGGTTTTCTGCTTGGTGGGATCATTCTGACCAAATAACCAGATAGGGGTTAAAAAAAGAAGGGGAGGCCTCCTGTCGGAGGCGGCTGATGTTGATAATTGCAGGATGCGTTGCGTTGATTGCGAGCACACACACACACACCCTTGTGTACTCAAGCACTTGAGGCAGGACTTGACTCAAATAAAGAAATCCTGCCTATCCAGGACTGCATCAGCGAGATAAAACGGGTCCACGAGAAACAATTGAAGCGGCAAGAGCCTTGCAATTCCTGCCTCCTGTATGCCAAAGTGTGGCACAGAGTTCTCCTATTTTATGCCCCGCCCCGTCCTCCTGGACGAGTGAAAGTAAGGGATACATAGAAATGAAATGTGTTTTTGGGTCAGGCAACTTCAAACTGGAGAGGAGAAAGGAGCCGGAAGGGGGACCCCTAACCGGATGGAAGGAGGAGCGGAAGTGGAGTACAAATGGAACTGCGGAGATGACGGAAAGACTTGGGGAAACACTGTGTGGGGAAACTGTCAGGCGAGCGGGCCAAGTCAACCCGTCAAAACGTCAACCGGCGAGCTAAAATTTATTGTTGCAAAATGGCGCTGGCGAAACACAATTAAATGCAACTACAAAGGACACACAAGGATCCCGCCAACGTCCTTTTTTTTTTTTGCACACAGCCTGCCACTGGGAGCGTAATTAAATGGAAATGGAAAATATTGCCCAGGGGGCCTCTTGCCACACACAACACTCGTACTTGTTGAGGCACTTGAAGTCTTGCCAAGCCGCGTACATTTGGTTGCATTTGCACCACGTTGCACCGAATACCCTTTGCCCATAAGGGCTCGCCAAGTGTTCTATATATATATTAACTATCCTTAGACTATATTTCCTCGGTCTCAGTTCACAAAGAAAATATTTGACTAAGGCTGAAACTTGCAGAGATGCCAGAGGAATGAGTGCTACTTATCCAGAATTTTGGAATTTCAATAGTCAAATAAGTGTATTCCAAATTCTCTACTGATTAAAAGGTACAAGGGAACATACATTAAATGCCTCAAAAGTAAATCTCTTTTCCAGAATCTGCTTAACAACCTGCTTTCCGCACAATTAGTTCTCCAACGGGCTTAGTTCGCTTCCGTTGATCCCAAAGCCATGAAAATCGATGGCACAAAGGGCTCCCTCTGCACATCCTCCGGTCTCAAGTAGTTCTTGAAACAAACTCTTTCGATTTGCATTATTTGCGGCTGCAAAATGAACTCACAAGGGTCTCTTGAACACGGTCTGCTAATTAATAAATCAATGGAAAGGCCTTTAATTGAGAAAAATTGAGTGGAAAAAGACCCAGGCAGTACTTATAGCTTGAAAAAAAATCCATTTTAATCAGCGTAGGAACCTAAATAAATGCTAAATACAATAGAAATCGTATGTTCTTGGACTTCTGTAAATGTTAGAAAGGAGCAACATAAGTTTATATAAATTTTATATAGATAATTTTGATTTATTTCTTTGATTTGGGTCATAATTTTCTACATTTTCTACCAAATTTCGCATTTTATAGGAGGGTTCAGACCCTTCGCAGACACTGGACAGTTGAAGGCTTGAGCGAATCCTGGAAGGTTGGCCAGGGTCTGGTCGAGACGTACCTTGTCCGAGTCCTGTCCCTCAAAGGTGATAAACTCCTCATCGCCGATCAAGTTCTGGGCGTAGTTCAGGAAGAACAACTGCTGCAGGGGAATGGTGGTGAATGTGGGCTGCTGCTGGTCGAACTTAGATCCTGGGGCAAAGTAGACGTCGTAGATAAGCTTCAGGGCCATCACGTCGATTACGCGCTGGTCCATATAGTCCGTGGAGTTGCTATCCAAGCACTTGATGCCATAGGCGTATTTGGAATTGTCCGCCAACTGGCCGAAAGCATCGCTGGGATTGCCGACGGAATCGTAGACCAGATAGTCCTCATCTATGGCCATCATGATGGACTGGGCAATCATGAAACCGAAGCCGCTGACCTTAAACACATCATGGCTGTCGGGCGAGAAGTACGGCTCCTGCAGGATATCGTAGGGCACGAATATCACGTTCTCCCTCCTCACATATTTGGGTTCAGCGTTGGTGTTGGGCAGGGCAGTCTCCAAGAAGTAGTAGTTAGGGCCCTTCACAGCCGGATTGGCCAGGAGCTCTAGCACGCGGCTGTTGCGGGTCTCCAGGACCTTGAGGACGGCGGCGGCGAAGTCCTGGTCGTCTTCCAGCTTCATGTTCCTGTAGAACATGGTCACGAAGTTGCGGTGATCCTGGCCCTTGGGCAGAGTGCCGATGTTGAAGACGAGGCTTTCAAGTTTCTGGCGCAGGTAGAGGCGCTGTCGCGCCGTCAGACCCAAGCGGTTGGTGGCGATCCTGGCGAGGAGTGTGGTACGAATCTCGTTGAAGATTTTCTGGACCTCTGAGTCGTACTTCTGCTGTTTGTACACGTCGAAGAAGCGGGTCTCGTACAGGAAGTTGCTGCCGAAATCGAAAACCGCACGCGTATCCTTCACACATGCCAGGGCGTCATTGTCAGCATCACTCTCCGTGAGCGAGCCCATGAAGCGGACGAAGCGCACCATGAAGTAGCTGGCAATCACGTCGGCGTCGTAGGTGCGGAGCAGCCTCTTCAGTTGCACAAAGTAGTCGACGTTCATGATCTGCACTTTGGTGCTGGTGGGGAAGGAGCGGTCGAAAATGGTCTGGAAGTACTGCTGCCAGCCGAATCCGTTTTGACTCTCCAGCTCCTTCAGGGTCAGGTCATCGTTGGGCTCCTCCTCCCCGTTGACCAGACTCTTGAGGGCTTTCTCCAGGCGCTTGATGTTCTTGGTCAGCTGAAGGGCGCGACTCGGGGCCACACCCAGGCGGAGCAAGATCCGCTTGGTGCCGATTGTGCTTGGCAGGCGGTCCACGGAGTCATCGTAGGTGGGTCGCACGATGGTGATCATGTACTTGCTGCTGTCGACCAAGTCCAGGTCGACGGTGACCTGGAACAGGAGGTTGATGAAGCCAAAGCGCCTCAGTCTAGCCAGGGTCCGCATCCAGCTGAACTTCGCCTTGGGCCAGGCCGAGCGGCTGGTGGCGAACTGCGGCCAGGTGAGCTTCACGTCCGGAGGCACCAGCTGCAGGTAGCGCTTGTAGAGGCGGGTGTCGTTGGTGGCAGTACGGCAGGTATGGTAGAACTGCCTCACCTTCGCCTCCACGCTATTGGAGTCCACGTAGATCTGGTCCTCCAGGGAGTTGAATATGGTCTGATACTGGCCGTTCAACTTGTCTGCGACCTCGCCAAGGATTTCGCTGTAGTCGTCGTTGGCGTGCTTGTCCTCGTACTTGCCGCCAGCGTACTTCTGAAAGTTGTCGCAAGGATACTCCGAGGTGTCCATATACTCCAGAATACGGTTCAGGAACACACTGTTCACATTCGTAGCGGGGGCGGAAGGAGGAGTGGGTAGGACCCATCCTGCAGCATCCACTCCTGTCCAGAGCAGGAGCAGTCCGAAGGACACGAACCGGAGAACTTGCGATCGAGCCATCGTCAGTGGCAAACTGCCGGATTCAGCTCGTGGCGGCCGTATTTAGAGCTGCCTGGAGCTGCTGATAGCCTCCAGGGCTCACCTCTAGGGGCGCCAACAGGTGCTGATCCCAATTAAGCATTATCGCACTCTAGGCCACAGATGCAGCCGAATCGGGAGGGTGACTTCATTGATAGCCCAAAAAAGAAACATGCTCTTAATCAACATCCATAATATGCATATAGTTTCTATGAATATATATTAGAAATATAAACATTAGGAAGATAATAAACTGAGGACGTAGAATAAAAGTTTCAAATTTGTTTGTCATTGTTTATTTTCAGGTTTTCAATTTCAATCAGGCTTATAAGTTATAACTAAATATAAATAAATTTAATAAATTTTACTTAAATATTATCAAGGGGCCAAAACATTATCAGTTCCTGACCGACGATGCAGGTTCAAGGTTTTTCTATTCTTCGATTTAATTATAGTTGCAACACTAAATTGAAAACAAATATTATAATTTTTATAATTTATAAATTATAAGATTTATGTTTAATTGGCAGAGTTATCAAGAGGGCAGAAGATTATCGATTTCAATTAAACTTCACTGGAATTTGTGCAATAATCTGTATTTTAATATATGGTCTTGGGTATTTCATGCTTTATTTTGAAGAGTAAATAAATTAAATTTATTTTCCTTTGGAACACAAGCCCTTTATATAGCAACCACCCCCGAAATCTGAGCAAGACTTTAACAGGGTGCCGTAGTAACAGCTTAAATTTATTGATTGCTTCATAAACAGCGATTATTTAACCACAGCCGTTCGATCGGCATTCGCAATAGCCTTCCCCCGTGGCCAAAAGCCGACAGCCCCATTTCCCCAGCTCACCACAAAACACTTGTGGCCATCTTCTGCTTGTTCAACCAGTTAAGGCCCAACGAAGCACTGCGGCACTGAATGGACGGAGCTGGAGGGCAGGAGATGTTGTCTAGATGCTCGGTCACATTGCATACATATGGGATCAATATGTGCGAGTGGGCGGACAGAGTGGGTGGTTCTTGTAGCACATGACAAGGCACAAGTGCGGCCAGTAAATTTGCATGCGACAGCAAATACTGAATGGTCGGACACAAACGAGGCCAGAGACAATGTGGGGGATATGGTGTTGAGTAAGTCAGTTAGCACGGCCTGAGGGGGTGGCATCCCCAACCGCCATCCGCACCTCCTGTTTTGGGGGTCAGAATAGAAAAGGGAAACCCGGCAAATTGTATCGAACACTTTTTCCGAGTGCTTGATAGTTCTGTCAAAATTCAAATAATTGGAACTTGTTGAGAATAGGATTTTCTAGAGAAGAATATCTAAATGCCTAGTTCTGTTGAACCGCGACATGTGCCTTTAATTTCTTCATAAAAATCTTCCATTTTGGCTATAAATTCTCCCTATAATCGAATCTTAATTTGTTCCACGACTCTTGGCTGCTCCGGCATAACCACCAGGAGGGGGCGTTGGCGAGGCGTGGCACTGCCTAATGAACAGACTTCGGGAAAAGCCGGCAAAGGGAAAACTTTACACTAACGTGACGGCGAATTTATTCGGTTGGCATGGCTGAGAAAACAGGGCGGTCGGTGGGCTGAGACAGGGAGAGGCTGACGGGGAGCATCCCCATTTTTTTGTCGAACAAGTCACCGCGAACCGGTGGTGTGTTTTTCATCCTCTATATATGTATCCTCCACTTATTCGCCAAAAAACCAAAAACAACAAACAAAAAAAGGAAACTTTCGTCGCAGTGCCGGAACAAAAGCCGAAAAAAATCGAGAAAAACCAAGAAAACAAGAAACAAAATTGTTGGAGATTTCATTTGCCGGTAAACTTGGAAAAGAGAATTACCATTTACGGTTGAGCTTTGTGCTCCATTTGTTGATTGTTTCTGGTTTTCCCAGATGCCGGAGTTGCCAAGGAGCCCGAAAAGTAGGCAACAACAATCATCATCTGGCCGCCCGTAATCCTCGAGACCGCCGGAAACGTAATTTTAATCATAAAAATCCCATCCCCTAAAACAGAGACGACTTCTGGTGATAAATTCTCTCACATGTCAACGAAATAATTATGGAACAGTTCGGATGGTTTCGGTAAAAACAAGAGTAAATCAAAAGTTAAAAGGCCGGGGAGCTGGGACCACCCTTAAATGGGAACTCCTAATGATGAGTTCCAGCCAGATTGAACTATTTGGCCGGCACATGATAAACAGCACAACATGCACCAAATATTGGCGAAAACGGCCGAGTCGGGGGTGGGGGATGAGCTCTTTTAAGGGTTGCTGTAATACCCACTAGCTTTCGTTTGCTTGGCAACACTTCAATACGCTTTTACCGTTATCCTAGTGTACTGGATATTAGAGGGAGTTCAAGGGTATGCCGGAATCGATGGATTTTACGATTTTAATATAATCTAAATAGTTTTTAAAACGTTTTCTTTTATCTTCTGAAAATATTTAAATATGTTTTTATAATATTTATTTACCGGTTATTCCTTTTATTCCACTCATTTTATGTTTATTATTGGTTCCTTGCTATTTCAAAACAAAAATGTTGTTGGCTGCAAGAAGAAATAAGAGAAAGGGGGCTGTCAGTGGGGGGAGGGTGGTAGTATGGCAAAACACAAAGGCCCTTCATAGAAATTTCATTTTCACTTTTGCAGGTGAGTTGAATTCCCCCAATTTCCTTTCTCTCCTTAGAGAGAGAGAAAGAGAGAGATTGGACATGCGCCGGTCGAGCGCAGGGGCTTCCACCTCGCATCGCGCGCTCCACGCTACATGCTACAAGCTCCACGCTGAGGGTTGCTGCACGGCGTCGTGCTGCGGCAGCATCCAGTTGGAAAATGTACGCGCACTTAGACGCAACAAAAAGCGCGTGACACAGGCGACACTGGCGAGTCGAACGGAAAGGATAATCGAATTCGGTTTTATTCTGAAAGGCAGAGTTCTTCTCCAACGCACACATACACACGAATGCGTCGCGTGCCGTTCCCACAACCCCCCACAACCTTCCCGTCCCGTCCGCTGTGCGTGTCTGTGTGAAAAAAGCAACAAAAAATATTGAAATCGCCAAAGAAAAAGAAAGTAACGAAAAGAAGCAAGCAAATTGGCAAATAAAAGTGGAAATAAACGTGTGTGAGGTGTGTTCGATTTGTTCGACAAATGAGAAAAGCAATTAATTAGTGCATATGCGCGTATTGATCTGCTGAAATTGACCTTTTCGGCCAGACCCCTCCCCCAATAGCAACAAGCTCTTCGTCCTTTCGGCAATTAGCAATGTGAAATGGAATAATCAACGATTCTGCTCTGTCGCCAAAAGCCAAAGCCAAAGGCAAATGCAACTGCAGCTGAGAACCGCAATTCAGTCAAGTGGCAACACAAAAACCAGAAAAGGGAGCAGCTGAAGGCAGAAAAGTGCGAAAAAAGAAAAGCAGAAAGGGGAAGTGGAAAGTAGAAATTGGGAAGTGGGAAATGGGAAGGTGAAGAGTAGGGAAAAGAGTGAGGAAATGAGGGGAGCTAACTGGAAAGCGCACTATTGACATATATACGCGCAGTCACAAAGCGAGTGCCGAGAACGGCAGAGAAGAGAAGCGAAGCGAAGAAAACGCCGCATAAGACAAAACAGGAAATTCACTTATACACTCACCCGATCACACGTACATACACATACACATGGACATAAGCATCTGAGGAAATTGGCGCTGTTGAGCTTTTGCATTTTGACATTTCATTTTCAAAACACAGAGTCCCGCAAGAGAGCGCCCTCTCACTCTCTAACTCTCTCTCTCTGCCAAACTTCCAAGCTCTCACTCTGCTCTCACACTCACTTGGTCCTTCAAGTTGGACTCCTTCAGGTTTCATTTTTTTTCGCTTCATTCTTTTTTTTTTTTTTTTGTTGCTGTTGGGAAAATGGGAAAATGAGAATGTAAACAAATGCTAAAGGCGGCCGCATTAAACAAAAATGAAATGGAATTGTGATATATGCATTAGCACGCTTCTTGCGTGGCCAGGAGTGCGGGTGGGAGAAGAGCGGGCAGCATAGGAAAGCAAACAAAGGGGAATACAATTCGCCACAACAATCGTGTTCACATGGTCTCGTTCCACTTGGAAATTAGGATTAGGCCTCGCTCTGACATTGACATTAATTGGAGGAGCAGAAAACAAAGCGAAAACAACAGGGCAGAAACAAGAGCTAACCTCATTAGGGAGCGATTTCGAAAATAACAACTACCGAATGGTGTATGAATAGTTTTTGGATGCTATTGACAGCCATGAAGAGTACTTTTTACGACCATGTTCTGTATATGACAATTTTTGGCAGGACTCCAAACTGTAAATATTTTTATGACTCTTTTTTATGTCCGCCACTTAAATACGCTTCATCTGGAAGTATAACGGAAGTAATCAAATAAAAGTTACGTATACGTAATATTTTCCTGTCCCTTCATTGCTGTTAAAAATTTGTTGCATACTTCAAGGTTTCAGAGAACATGGCGAAATATGTATGATAATTATATTATATTTCAGAGTGACTGAAAGCAGGTAGATAATACCTCTGATTCATAGCCGACCTTTAAGGTGTGTGCTTTATCTTTCGTCTCTGCCATTCTCCAATTTGAAACGCCTTTAAATCCGCTTCGCCTCTGAAGTTTCGGGTGCTTTTGGCCAACAAACCTTAACCACAAATTATGCCCGAATGATGCTCGACGGGCAGCCAACTTCAGTTTCAAGAGCCCCTTAAAGGCAGACACAAATACGGACATTACGTATATACGAGTATAATTCCATAGAAAAGCCGGCATTAGCAACTACAGAGTGAGAGGAGGGTCTCTCCGGCAAGAAAGAGAGATGAAAACATATTTTGGGGGGTTGATTTTTGGGCGTTGAAAGCGCTTTTCACTAATTCAATGCGACATTGAAAATAGCACCGCTGTCTGCAGACTCTGGGCGGCTAACGCAGACAGCGGGTGGGGGGCGCTGGTCGTCTGACTAGACCGAACCGGAAGGGCGTCAGCGTCTGGCGCTCAGCCAGCCCAAGGGAGTGGTAAAAGTGCCGGCAAAACGAAAGTGCTATCCTGGGAGGAATCCTGGAAGGGATAGCTATGACTGCATAAATTATGTATGTATATTTTTGGCTGCTCGATTATCAACTCGTCAATGGCGCAACATTTTTGGCAGTCAGTTTATTGGGTAAAGGGTGCAACTAAAAGAGGAAACAATAATACACTCTACTGGGGAGATACTTACAGAACTGAAACAGAATAAATATTAAGAAAGGTAGAAGGAAATCCAATATAAATTGGCATTCTTAAGAGGCCTGTTGGAGAAACCATTCGAACGGAATCAGAACAAACCCCTTTCTCTGACGTTAATAAAATATGAAGAGCACGTGACTGCTGCCAGGAACAGGTCCTCAAAATCAAAATCCTGGACGGCAGGGAGGAGGAGTCTGGCAAAGGGTTCGACCTCGATTAGATTGGGTCATAAAGTGATTGTGATTTTCGTTTTCTAGAGCAAATAGCCCGGCAATTATTTGCGGCGTGTGTGTGTTGTTGTGATTCCAAACGGGCTCGCTGCAGTTTCGAATTCGATTTCGATTTCGATCCGATTTTCATTTACGGCCACGGGTTAGCAAGCGTACGTATTGGCCGGAAGACACAGAGACACCGGCCCCGTTAAGATTTCGGTCGTCGGCGGGGGTCAGAGAGGCTCGAAGATTTGGCGTCGCGAGAGAATCGAGATGACAAATGACCCGGACCTCGATGACTGTGCCTTTCTGTCCGGTAAGTTTTGGTTTTTCCCACTGGGACTGCCTTTTTAATGACTTTACTGCAGGATAAAGTCATTTATAAAACTAATTAAACTTAATAAATTACATTTTCTCTCTACACATAATATAAGTAATCATATCTGAGTTCTGCCATTGAAGAAACATCCAAATATATATATTATTTTAACACTGGTGGCCTTTGAGAGCCACCCTTGGACCCCCAATTCGGACCCCCAAATGCAATGCAACACCCACAAACACACCCACAGAAATGAAATATTTACACACCGCTTCAGCCATGAGCTTTATTTGGATTTTAATTACATTTCCTTCTTTATTTTGGACAGGTGGCGAATCAAGCGGCGGCCGCCAGACGCGAACCGGAGTGGCCGTCTGCTCCCAGCGGCGGGCCCTCCTTGTGGCCGGAATCGTGCTCGGCTCGCTCCTGCTGACGGCCATCATCATCGCCTACGCCGGACCGCAGAACGGTAGGTTTGCCCCGTGCCCCGAGCGCATCCGCCTTACCCTTCCCATTTCCATTACCATCTCTATCACCATTCACTTGTTCTCTCTCCATATTGTTTTCCCAATTTTTTCGAGCATTTTTCCCCTTGGTTCGTTTTTTTCTGCATTTCCACCTACAGAACAAAAAGGATATGTTTGGTGTTCAAGTCTGGGTTGCAGTGGTAGTGGTAGTGGAGCCTTTGTGTTTGCTACTTCATTAAGCTTTTATTGCGGGTGCCAGGATATGTAGTCCATTGTGCAGAAAAGGGTTTCCCAGTTCGACTTTAAAAGGAAGTTTAACAAATAGGCGGAGTATGGTGAAGTTGTGGCTTTAATATGAAATTCAATGTATTCTCTATAAGGGATAAAATGGAAAAATATACTACTTCATATAAAGAGAATCGCAAAAAACCAATACCAGTCAGTAAGGCACGACAGATACACCTCCGACCATGCCTAGCAGCCACCCAAATTTCAGGGTTCAGAGGTAATAAATCCGCATAAATGGTAATTGAATTTCTTGACTGGCTCCGTTCAAAGGCGGCCATAAACCATCTCTCTGACCAAGAGCAATCCATTCCGGCCATGTAATGGGCTTTTAACCATATTAAATGGGGGCCAAGGCGGCGTCCATTTCATTCCGCGTATAAATAGATGCACCTTGGGAGCGTGATGTGCGGCCTATGGATACCCTCCCAGGGACAGGGTCAGGGAAAGGGACAGTGCCGGTGCCAGACAATATTCAATTGCAGAATTATGCAAAGTGCAAACACTCGCTGCAAGTCTCTGTTGCATACTTAATGGGGCTAAATGCGTTGGGGGATAATTGCATCAACTCAAGGGGAGAGTGAACCAGCCGCAAGTGTGTGATGTGTGGCCTGCGGATATCTGTATGTCTACCGGAAAGTAAACAGCCTACTGTAGCTTTAAGCCTTTGCTTTTTCCAAGCCAATTAGAGTATTCATCATCACGACAGGCTTTATTACTCCATGTCACATGTACTTTAATGCCTCTCCCATCCAGTATGTATATCCATTAAGATAAATACTTAATTTTCTGGCCATCGTTCGTTTGTTTCCCTTTGTTATTTCGTTCTGCCATTCTGCCGTTTCCACTTTTCCGTTTACCTTCGTACAAAAATGTTTATTATATATATTATACATATATGAATCTTTGAAAAATATGAAATATTTCTCTTAAATGCTTGTTTGATTGATTGGTTGAAATGTGAGTAACAATTATGCCAAACCCGAATACTTCCAAACTGGTAAATAGCCACGAAATCTAATATAATCATTCGGCATGTTGGTGTCATTGACCATCTAAATATCTTATCCTTTCTCTACTTTATTATTTTTGCGTTCTCTATCTCTAGATATTAGATTTTTCTTTCGATTTCCATTTATATTTAGCGGAAGACTCTCTTCTTTAATTTGTAAATACTGAATACAGACTTAGTGATCATCAAATCGCGTTTATAAAAAGACAAATCTCACGCCTTCTAATGAACAAAATATACTTTCATTCGATGAGAAGAAGTTCAAAATAAACTCCATTTAACATTAGAGAAAAGCATTAAACTCCCACGAAAACTGTCTGTACATATTTTCTTTATATAATATTATTTAAATCTAAATCTTCTCTTGTGTCTTTTACGTTGGTTAATGTGGTAGATTGACTTCCCAATGGCTTGTGGATTCTAGACGTACCTCTAATACTTCCTTTTTGGTTTACCTTCACCCAGAAGCTCATCAGAAAATAATCTTCATTTGTGATATCCCATGCGAGTTTAATTTATCCCACCACTAGATGTGCTAATGACTTGAACCGAATCCAATTGTGAAAAATTATTAAACCGATTTACTGCAAGCTTTACTTTATCCCCAGACCCCAAACCCCCACTTAGATGGTCTTTCCCCTTTATATACTCCGTTGATTGTGTATAATGCAATTTGCTTTAACGAACTTAGCGAACGAATCCCCGAAAGAGTCGCGAGAACAGCAGAGGAACGAGCCCTGAACCGCTTCCGAGACTGATTACGCACTTTGACTATCCTTGCAGACTGCTCCTGCGGATCGAAAACGGTGTCCGGATACGAATCGGATGAAGAAAACAACACCACCCCCTTCAATCCGATTGCCACCAATGGG
Organism: Drosophila ananassae; assembly: GCF_017639315.1. Classification (NCBI taxonomy): domain Eukaryota; kingdom Metazoa; phylum Arthropoda; class Insecta; order Diptera; family Drosophilidae; genus Drosophila; species Drosophila ananassae. The sequence goes on from NC_057927.1 coordinate 8,407,695, forward strand.
GAGCCCTTCCCCTGGCTGGAAAAGATGCTGCCCACCAGTGCGCGTCCCCTGCGCTACATGGTCACCATTCATCCCAACCTGACGACCTTAGACGTGAAAGGTGAGGGCCCAAAGATTTTAATGACAAAGCTCTCTGCCCTACGAGTGCATTCATTGGAAGTATAATTCGATTGTCTGACTTTCTTGCCTTCCCTCCTTCCCAGGTCAAGTTACCATCGATTTGCACGTGGAGAAGGAGACCAACTTCATTGTGCTTCACATCCAGGACCTCAATGTCACCGAAAAGGTAAGACCGATCCCGGAGCATGCAAATTAAGCCAATTAGCATTTGGCTCAAGTGCGTCCATTGATTGCATTGTCGAGGCCGAGGCCAAGTCCGAGTCCGAGTCGGAGTCCGTTTCCGTTGCCTTTACCATTTCCGTTTCGATTCCAGGCCATTGTAACCCCCGGGCCCAAGGGCTATGCCCTTAAGATTGTCAAGGTGCTGGAGTTTCCGCCCCGTCAGCAGCTTTACATCGAGGTGAAGGAGAAGTTGAAGAAGAAGTCCAATTACACTCTCAACCTGCGCTGGTACTCCAAACTCAATCCAGAGCCGGAGGGCTTCTACGTGGACCAGTATGAGAGCTCCAACGGAGTGGAAAGGTTGGTAGTTTTTCTTTTACTTTATCCTTTAAAGACTTCAAGTTTTAAGTTTAAAATTAAATGTAAGAAAGTATAAATTCTGAAACTATAACTTTTCTTTTTTAGATTATTGGCTGCCACTGTTTTCCGGCCGAACGGTGCGAGACGGGCTTTTCCCTGCTTCGATGAGCCGCATGTTCGAGCTCCATTCCGTATTTCCGTGTTCCGTGATCGCTTCCACATCGGACTGTCCAACTCCATAGTGCACACCACCGAAGATGTCGGCTTCTACATGGGCACGGGACTGGTAAGTGTCCAAAAACACGTCCTCTACCTTTGCATTTCTCACTTTCTAAGGGAGTTCATGGCAAAAATCGAGAAAAAATCGATCCAAAAATTAATTCATGGGTTTTGATAGAGATTGATGGGGAATCGATCCACAAATCGTTTAAGGTATTCCGCTCAAGGATCGGATGAAAACTGAAAAAGATATAGACATCATTGTGGGCCATATATGCGGTCCCCTGGCATTTCCTACTTTCCAAAGGAGTTCATGGCAAAAATCGAGAAAAAATCGATCCAAAAATTAATTCATGGGTTTTGATAGAGATTGATAGAGAATTGATCCACAAATCGTTTAAGGTATTCCGCTCAAAGATCGGATGAAAACTGAAAAAGATACAGTGATCCTATATGACGTATTTCCCATTTTTCAAGGGAGTTCATGGGAAAAATGAACAAAAACCTGTATCGCCTAGGGGATTAAAGCCATATTGGATAAGACACTGCTAAAAATAATCTACAAGGGTACATTGGGCTGGCACCAAATATAGCTTAGATATTTAAAATAATACTTATTTTTCTTCAGCTCCGCGACGACTTCATTGAAACACCACCTCTGCCCGCCGACGCTGTGGCCTGGGTAGTGAGCGACTTCCAGCGCGAATCCCTTCAGCCCTCCGCCGCCTACATTCCGACGACAGCAGCCCCACCGGGCTCCGGCGTCGGGGGCAAAAAATCCGCCCAGCTGAACAACTACACGCAGCTGAAAGGCAAGAACCCGCCGGTACGGAACATCACTGCACTGACCCATTCCCTGAATGTGAACCTGACGCCGCGCCAGAACCTGAGCTCCATTCAGGCCACCACGACGACAGCACTTCCAGTGAATCTGAATGGAAACGGAAAGCCCTCGAATCTTACCTCGCTGTCCCAGTCAACGGGATCCTCCATAAAGCGAGCTCCTTCCTACACCTTCTATGCGCCCAGAGATCTGCTGGTTCGCTCCTCGTTTATTCTGCACACATCGCGGGATGTTCTGGAGTATCTGCAAACCTGGCTGGACATAAGCTATCCCCTGACGAAAGTGGACTTTGTGGCACTACCGTCGCTCGATCGTAATCTAATATCCTCGCTGGGCCTGGTGACCCTGAAGACGTCCTTCCTGACGGATCCGCACTCGATTACCTCGGAACAGTATCAGTTCAGTGCCCTGCGCATTGCCGAGGCTATGGTGAGGCAGTTCTTTGGAGGAATCACCTCCCGGAAAGTACTTAAGGACGTTTGGTTGTGGGAGGGGCTCATCCAATACCTGGGTATTCATGCCCTGGCCCCACTTCAGGACAGCTGGCCACTGCGGGAGATGTACTTGCTGAAAATGGCCACCGCGGCACTCGATATCGATGCCATTCAAGGATGGGACAGCATTATGAACGGCACCAGTCACGATGGCAACAACGAGGAGTTCTTCGTCCAGAAGACAGCCGCCATATTTTCCATGCTGCACACGGCCATTGGGGAAGATCGTTTCCGTGGGTGCCTGGGCACTTTCCTCAAGGTGAATCGTTTCAAAACCGCCGAACCCACTGATCTTTGGACCATTTGCACTAAGAAGGCCAACGGATCAAAGAACATCAAGGACATGATGACGTTGTGGACACATCAACCGGGATTCCCGCTTCTCACCGTCACCAAAATGGGCAATAGCATTTCCATCTCGCAGAGACCCTTCCGGCCGGCAGAGTTCCTGGCCATTCATGACGATTCCTACGACGGCAACAATTACAACAAGACGACGGTCAATGCCACGGAAATCCCCAGCACAGTGGCGCCCTCTTCCCATGGCAACAAGCACAAGACGCCACCTCATATGAAGTGGATATTCCCGGTCACCTATGTCACCGATATAAATAATGTCAGCGAAACCCTTTGGATGCAGAATGTTGATGGTAAGTCGGGTAGCCTTTTCACTGAAATTATTTAATAAAATCCGTTGCTAAATCCTTTCTGTTCTTTAGTAACCTTCAATGTGGCGGAGAATGTCAAGTGGATCAAGGTGAATGCCATACAGAATGGATACTATCGAGTGGTCTACAATGATGACAACTGGGCGAGTCTGATTGAAGAGCTTTCCAACAATCCCAAACGGTTTACCAGCGAGGTAAATACCGAACAAGTTTACCATTTTCTGAATTTTAAGCCTTTAATTAAATCTCTTTTTAACTTTTAGGATCGCTTGGGCCTCTTGTCGGACGCCTTCACCTTATGCCACGCCAACCTGCTGCCCTGCGAGATCACCATGAACATGATCCAGTACCTGCCCAGCGAAACGCACTACGGACCCATGGCCCTGGCCTTGAGGCATCTGGAGAAATGGCGACGCATCCTCAAGTATTCCGAATGCTTCCTCATGCTTAGTGAGTTTATAAAGATAAAGATAACCACCGTGATGGAAAAGGTGGGCTGGTCGGACGAAGGCGATGTGGCCATCAGGTATGGAAGATATTTTTTTTTTTAAATCATCAGCCAATTTATATATTCATTTATCTATTAAGGCTGATGCGTCCAGAGGTTCTGCTAGCCTCGGTCCTGTGGGAGGACATCAACAGCATAACCAAGGCCAAGGACATGCTTAACCAGTACTTGTACTACAATGGCTCCGCGATTCCCCCCAATCTTAGAGAGGTAATGCTTCTCTCTTTTAATGAAGAATCTATTTAACATGGAACGTTTTTTAGGTGGTCTACACTGGGTCTATCCTGTCAGGGGAGTACATATACTGGCAGCATTGCTGGGAGCGCTTTGTGAACCTGCAACGCACCTCGGAAACTTTCGTCGAACGGATGCAGTTGCTCCGTGCGCTGGGCAGAACCAAGGATGCCTGGCTGCAGAACCGCCTGCTCTCGCATGTCACGATGCTGCCCACAGAGGAGGTGGTGCAGGTGCTCAAGGCCATTGCGGGCACGCCCACGGGCGGAGCCATGGCCTGCCGCTTCCTGCAGGCCAAGTGGTTCGAGCTGGAGAAGCGCCTGGGACCGGGCACGATAAGTTTCGCCAAGGTCATATCCGCCATCACCCAATACGGGGCCACCAAGTTCGACTACGATGAGGTTTGTCCTTAACATTATGATTTTTTATATTATTTTAATTTTGGGTTTGCTTTTTCCAGCTGAAGTCCTTGGTGCATCGCTTTGGACGGGGTCACGGCATGTCGGTCCTCAACATGACCCTGAGCAGCGTGGCCTCAAACGTGGAGTGGGTGGCCAGGTCGCAGACCTCGCTCTACAAGTGGGTGGAGACCAACCTGCACAAACATCGATAAAGGCCAAGAAGGATAAGCAGGGACGCGAGAGTCCTCTTCAAACTCATTTGTAATTATGTTCCTCTCAGACACGAATCTTAAGTGGGTTTTGATTTTTATCGAGTTAACTATGGATCTAAATGTGTACTCTTTAGCATATCATTGACAGTTCGATTGATCTCCTTGGTTCCCTCGTTTCGTAGGTCTCCTATAAGTTTAGTATTTTAAAAGAAAACCCCTCCCCCTCACTCGCACTGTAAATTACAAATTGCTATGATCAAGCAGCTCTTATATATGTGTATATCTATCCCGTGGTGGCGGGAGTCCTTTTCTAGCACATATATATGTGTATATCTACAACTGAACATAAGGATCTATCTATATATGTATATTGTATATGTATGTATATTTTACAAACCAACAGAAACCCAAAAACCAAACATATTTAGAGCAATGAATATAATTGTAGAGTGTAAGCAAAGAACAAAGAACAAACATATTTTTTCATAAAACACAAAAACCAAAACCCTAAAAACCAAAACTCCCAACTCCCAGATATACTAAAATCGCTAAAGGATTAACTGTATAGCATATGTATATTAGATTTCGGGTGTGTGTCCGTGTATGTGCGCATCGAAGTATCACAGAATTCTTCCTTTTGTCCAAAAAGCATAGTCTACTTATCGCAACATAATGCATCCCTCTATAACGATCTAAGGATACTGCCTGACCAACACCAAAACACAAGTGTGAAAAATATTTTATGATCTATATTAGCTTCCAGCATAGTATTACAATTATCATTTTAAGATTGTTTCCATTTCGATTTAGATAATATTTAACTAGATTCTCTCTACCGGAAGTCTATAAAGGTGAGACGGCCTTCAAGGTCAATCCCAATCGAACTCAGTTGAATAACAAGTTTCAGCAGAGACATCAACTGATGCCACATATTTAAATAGCAATTCAGGCACGCGAAAAATGTAAATCTCTAACGACTTTTAAATTTAAATACTTTAACGATATCACATGGCTGCCATAGGTACTAGTCTTTATTGGCAGAGTGGTCTTAGGTCAGGTGGGAACGTAACTTAGGCACTCGGGATACAAAATACAATATAGTCATACCCCCAAATGTACATACATGGCATACATGCTGTAGTTCTGCTAGAAGTGAAAAAAAAAAACAAAACCAAAAAAATATTAGTCTAACACTTTTTATTTCCGCACCTAAACTGGCAATCAGTTTACTACATTCCGTAACTACGATTTAGGTTTTCGTTTAACAATAAGTGGTTCGCTCTTGTGTTTACCATATCGCCGCTTATCATTTAATTAGTGTTAGAGCGTCTGTCCTAAAGATAGTCCAAGGTGTTTGGGTAAACTGAGGGAAGCCTCCGAAACCGAAGCCTGGGGGCACCTGGCACGCCGGTTTGATATTATTTAGCCGGCCATATAAACGTGTTTGAGTTGTGCCATGGGCGGCAGTCCCCCGATAAGAGAGTGCCAGATTACAAAAAGATTAGCACTGGGATGGGTCAGGGGCGTAGCGACAGTAGGATTCGAGAGGGTTATGGCAGAAGAGCTATATTCGTAGTAGAAACTATAAGCAGGCACTCAGTGGGAAAGCCAAGAGTAGTATTAGTAACCCCTTTCGAACTACGCCCATTCAGATTCCCCCTCGATCTTCGATTGGTTGTCGAGCCTTCAACTATTTTTGGCTATGCTAATTTGTAGATTTGTATTTGCATCGGACCACTAGAAATCTTTGATTTGGGCTTCTACAGAAAACGTGATTTTGGATGGAAACGGATGGTTTGCTTGGCTTAGACACACTCAAGACTAACTCAAAGATACTCTCAAAGATACATACTTGCAACAATGTCAATCGCTCAGATACCCCAGTATATACATATACGTGACAACAAAAATATTTAGAGGCAGACAAAGAGACGGGAGGAGATACAAAAATAAAATGTAACTTTATTAGCAAACAAAGGTAGATCACAGAGAAAAACACACAAAAACAAGTTTTGGAGCGATTTTACCGGATTTTCGATAAATGTATAACCATACAAGCAACTAAAATGAATAAAGAAAATAAACCCCAATAGGAATAATAAAATCGAAACACAACAAATATAAACAAAAACAAAATACTCCAAGCCCAGGAGCAGAACTTGGATGGATTACGAGAAGATTTAGAAAGTTTTTACGGATCAACTGAAACAGAAGACTTCGCCTAAGTTCGAACTTTACATTATTTCAATACCCATTTCCTTGTCCAGTATATTGTATGGTATAATGCATATCCGTCCACAGCTTTGATTGACTTATCACGTTTGGGTTCCATTAAGTTCATTGAATTCATCTGACCAACCTTCAACCTTAAACCTTCAACCTCCAACCTTCAGCCCAACCAGCCCGAAAAGCCCCTTAGACCTGGAGTTGGAGAACGGCAAATGGCCTTTTTCGTTAGATACCCCGATTGAAAAACGAATTCTAGTTAATTTTATTAGATGAAAATTTATTTGAAATCGTTGTAAACCTATGATAAATTATTAGTTACGCATTGGCTATCAGTTTTATATAAAATTGGCGTAGGGAAAATACAAAGTGTATCTATGGTAGAAATGCAATGGAAAGCAGGCAGAGCAACTCTTAAGACGTAATTCTAATTGTATGCTAATGATATATACACATCTATACATAAATATATATTTACATAATGTAATTTAAGTCAACTGGGAATATTAAATAAAAGCGATAACTAATCTGTAGCACAAATGGTTTTTCCAATGGCGGTTCCGATACCTTTTTCGTTTCAGCGTCCTTTCGCATTTTATCACTGGTTCAATATAAAAGAAAAATGGCTGCGATAAAACCATATAATAGATTTTGATAGAAATATGGTGTAATATTTCATATCAATTGCTTTGCACTCTCGGCTGTATTGTTTGGGACTCGTAGAACTTGCTAATGACGAGGGCGTGGGCTAGAAATTTAACGCAAGGAGCCCCGGAAATGCCATCTGATTTGGTTATCAGTTTGGTTGGTTTATTGATTTTCTTCTAGGATAGAAGTATACCTGCCTGGAAAATTATTACTCAAGCGATTAATCACTATTCCATTCATAGAAGAGACAAACTAAGCCAGTAATCGGTCCAAAGGCATTCGTATTTTTTTGGTTTTTTGGTAAAACGTTTATTGAAAATGAAAATCGAACTAAAATCAATAGTATTTCCGCAGCAACACTCTAATTTTAATCTTATCATATTGTTGTATTTGCTTTTTCGTATAAATTTTTAATAGAACTTTTAAGTTGGCAACCAATTTTGTTTTGATTTTATATTAATTTAGCTACTAGAGTTAAACTGAAAATTATTTAGGTTAGCTTAAGCCTGATTGCTATCTGGTAACACTGCCCTACTCAAATGTGGAATTGGTCACACCGCAAGTATCAATCAGCTATCAATGAGGCCTCAACTCTAATGGCCAAGTTGCGATAACAACTTGAGTCATGGCCGTCAAGAATAGCCGGCGTCTTGCGAAGATTTCACCTTTTAACGATCATCATACCGAGCTTGAATGGCACACAGCTGGCACAGGTGCTATGATTGATCAATTAGGAAGCTGTCACACGCGCCTGGTACAATAAAGCAACAAAAACAAACAACTAATAAGCCGAAAAGCGCATAGTCGTCGGCGCTGGCCGGCGGGTATCAGCTGAGGCATCGCACTTGTACGCTCCGCTTGCCCTGCACTATCTGCTCGCTTTTATCAGGCGGCGTTCGACGATTCTGCTCTCCGGCTGGTCCCTCCCCGGCCCTGCCGGCCACCTCCCATATCGCTCTCTCCTATATCGCGTTCGGCCGCCGACGCAAACAGCTGAAGTCAACTTTGTCAGTCGTCGGCTTTTCAGTGTTTTTTCAACAGCCGTTCAGTCAATTACAATCGCCCATCTACTCGCTTGCTCCCGCTCGCTACCCGTCTCACCTGTTTGCTCCCCACCTGCCAGACCGCTCTTTCACCAAACCAAACCAGCCCAGCTGATATCGCTGCTCTTAAGTGCGTGGCATGCTTTCGTGTTGCCCACGGCGTATACGTAATATCTCTCTTTGGCAAAGTCCCAGACAACAAAAAGTGTGCGAGAGTGGCGCGTTTTTCAAAAACAGTGTTTAAAAACCAAAACCACAAGCTGTTAAAGCTGTTAAAGCAATAAACAACAAGCAGCAGATCCTAGGTAAAGTGAAGCGACAAGCCAAATAAAAAAAAAACAAATAAAAGAACATCAGCAGGCCACAATAGTCGAAATAATTACATTTAATTCCGCCCAGTTGAAAGGGGCCACAACAATTGCGTCGTTAAACCCGCCGAGTTCTCTCTACCGCCCCCCGTGAAAATGAGTTCTCTGTGTGTGTGTGTGTGTGTGTGTGTTAGTGCGCGTGTGAATGCACTGAAAGAAAATACAAACAATCCTCCAAAGGACAGTCTTAAAATGGAAACTAAAGGAACTATCTTTTAGAATTGGGTGTGGTTCTTAAGTGAAAAAAAGCAAATACTTTAGAACAAATTGAAAATAATTTCCTGTGTAGTGCTCGGTCCAATCAAAAAGTTAAATTTAATAGTAAATTTGGTCGGTAGCAGAAGTGCCTGCTCTCCCTCTCGCATTTGGCAAATAGTTTAATTGCTTTTCGTATCCATTTCTGTGGAAATTTTGTGAAAAAACAATATTTGTATATTTCGCACACAGCACCCGGCATGTGGTCATCAATGTGGCGCTCTCTCCGCCGACTTTGGCGCTCTTTGGACCCTTCAATCGTCTCTTTGGCGGCCCCAACAACAAAATCATGTGTTAAAAATAAATATTTACATTAAAAGTTCGAGAGAATTTCACATTTGTGTGTGTCTGCGTGTGTGACAGTGTGTGTGTGTGTGGCTGGTAATGATAATGATAATGGAGCCTCCACAAGGCGCGGAAGAATTAAATAATGTTGAAAATTTGAGACCTCAGTTCACGCTCCAGAGAATTGAATCCATATCATTATAATCCCTCGATTGACCCCCAGTCTATTATTAAAATCGTCTTCATCTTAAAAGACTTTGTCACGAAATATTGCTATTCCGGGTTTATTTTCTTTATTCTCTCCAATTTCACTCACCTGTTGATGCCACTTTGACAGGTGATTGCTTAAATCAATATGTGTTCACCTCAGAATACCCGATATCATCCCAGACAAGGCTTGTTTTGAACTTTGCTTATTTGTTTTCTATATAGTATTTACATCTCGCATTTTTTCTCGTACTTTCTGATCTTTAATTATGCCCAGCGCGGAATATTCAAATTATAATTTGCGTCAAGGCGTTTAAGCGACAACAACAAGAAAGTATTTATTAAAAACAGGCCCGGAAAATTGGCTTATATAAGCTACGAAGCCAACAATACCCTAGCTTTGTTTCAAAATTATGCAATAATAGAGGAGTAATTATCAGAGACTATATAGAATTCCAGTCAAGTCAAGCACTTTAGTTAGAAAATCACAGTCTTTATTTGACTTTTTTTAATCTGATTTCAAGGTATTCCCTGTTATACTATTGTTTTTTAAAACTATGCCCAACTTCAGAAGAAAGCGCATCTTCCTCTTGCCAGAGTATTGCCATAAAAAACTGGTTTTGTTTTTTTATTTATTTTTTCTCGGGTCGAACAGATTTGCAATGTTGACTTGGATTCGGGGAAAAAACCGTTCGATATAGCCAAGTTTGCATTGTGATTTCACTGTTTAAAAATATTAATACCAAATACACCATGATTTGCACAAATTGGAGTCTAAGAATCTTTAAGATTTCGGAGTTTAAGAGAAGAATCTTCCTATTTGAAGAATCTGAACTTGAAAGTCCTAGTTGACAACAAAATTACCTGTTACAAAACACTACCAATTAAGTACTGTTTTTAAGCTTAATTCCCTTGTTAGTCCCCTTGTCATTTATTCTCGATTTGAGTTGGAAAAGCACCTTGATTCCATAAGAGTTACTTTATAACAAAACTAGTTTAATATGGGAATTTAATAAAGATAGACAGTTCTACAACTAAAACTTTCATTTCCAGTTTGGTTTTAAACAACAACGGTCCCCTGGCCAAGTGTCTCTTCTTTCCAAAAAATAGGTAAAGATCTCAGTCCGAAGATCGCTTCCATTGACTCGACTTGTTTCTGTACTTGCCATTGTACTAGTTTTATTTCTTCGCACATTTCGTGAGTCACGGGCCTTAAAGCCGCAAATCTCAGCGTTTCCGAACTGTTAATTCCGACTGTTTGGAGCGCGATTTCCCAGAAAACCTATAATAACCTTTGCGTAAGGTCCATCTGAACTATTATTAATAGGTGGAAGCATGGAAATTTAACGACTCTTGGCCCCTTTGGGTGGTCTTCATAAACAGAGATAATGAAGATAGCGAAGATAGTGTAACTCGGAATCTAAGTGGATTGTTATTTTTTAGATAAACCGTAAAAGGTTAAAAATAGTAGTTGATGGGCCTATTTAAATGAGTTCATTGATAAGATAGTCCTAGAACAATAGGAACCATTCCAGAGGGAATCCCTCCGTGGAATCTGCAGAACTTCCAGCCGTAACTTATCACAACTACGGTCGTTAGTATTTCGATTCATTTACGGCCTACAATCTAATCGGAAAAAGCAGTTTCCTAATCATTGGCTGATGTAATTTGCATGCTCTATTAGCCTGTGTTCACTGTACAGGGCTAATTCCTTTGGGAAAAATTTTATGGTAACTGATAGCGAATATACCTGCTTTCGGGTATTAATCGATAGTTGGCAACTGCCAGCTCAACTCGCTTATCACCTGGCCTAACCGTTGTTGTTGTTGCTATGTTGGGCGTTCACTGTACTTATCAGCGGCCGATTCCGTGCGACTGTGTGGACTGTAATCTGTCCCATAAACAGGTCCCAATCAGGGAATAAACAAACCATTTGGGCTGTATCTCGATTTAGAATTCCGCCAATCGAAGTCGACTTATCAGTGTTTTATAGCGGACTTACAGTGAAAACTTGATAAGAAGAGCGTGGTCTTGCATATTTAGAAGTTAAATTTTTAACTATACCCAGAACTAGAAGATAATAGCTTCCTCCATGAATCATTCTTACCCGAAGCCCTCTTTATCTTTATGTCTGGCGCTTCTCTTTCAGTTGACATTTCGAATTACCATTTTGTGCCGACTGATTAGCCATCATGATTGACTTGGAGGACCTGCCCCGGATGCAATCCTTGTCCCCGGCCAAGGAGATCGAGGACGCCTACGCCCAGACCCAGTTGGACCCGATCCCCGGGCCCAAGAAAAAGGTCACGGTCCGGGTGCCCATCGGACCCCCCTCGAAGCTGGCCAAATTGATCAAGCCCACGGTGGCCTCCACGCCCGCCGTTCTGGCCATCGTCCCGACGACCCCGACCTTTCTGGAGACCCCGCCCACGCCCCTCTCGACGACCCCAGGTAACCGCCAAAATAACTGGCGCAACGGCTTCGACTTCACCACCCTGGTAAGTAGAGGGGCGACGAATTGCGTTTTTTTTTCAAATTGCCAGCACAGCAGTCGTCGACGGATTGTCCTTTATATCTGGGTATTGGTTCCATCAATCTCAATTAATATTTGTGGAAGGTAGAGGAGGGCTATCCCTTCAATGTAATGAAATATTCAAAGTTGCAGCATTGTGGACGAGTCTCATTGTGATAGATCAGTAATTTTATTAAGTAAATATGCCGATTAATAGTACTATGAAACTTACTAAGTTACTAAAAATTCTACCACAAATAACACAAATAACAAATTCAAACTACTTAGATCTTAGATATTTAATGTTAATTTAGTACAAGATTGTCTTAGAGGTAAAAGTTTAGAATTAAGTTAATTTATGAATCCAAACGGTAAGTTTAATTTATATTTTTAATATTTAAATTCTTTTGAATGGACTCGTGGTGAGTTTTTGCAATGTTGAGCTTTACTGTGGTGAATTGAAATTTACAGGGCGCTAACAGCCTGTTAGGTGGCTGTTAGGTGACATGGCAATGTTTCTATATTATTTCTAACACTGCTTAAAGCTTAATACAAATAAAAAAGAATTCATGAAATAAAATATTTCAATATTTTATGCAAAATAGGCCAATGGTGCCAAATTTAAGTTACGGTTTTCCCTTTACCCAATACAACAACCCTTGCCTTACATTATTCTGTGTGACGTTTTACAGCACTGAAATGAAAAATACGTTTTTTGCAACACTACTGCAAAAGTTTTCTGCTGCTTCGACAACCCTAATCTGTTATTGTCGTCAAACTTAAATCGACAACGCGCTAAACAACTGCTCAGGTGGGGAAAATAATTCGCGAAAGCTTTGCAAACACGCCGCCCCAACGCACCACGTACTTCAAATAAAATCAAATAAACAGTGAAGCACAGCAGACGCGGGCGATAATTTCGCAAGAAAAAAATAACAGTGAAAGGGGACGCGTAAAAGTGCGAAGTACAGGCGGCGGATTGTGTCGCGTTTCGAGTGTGTGTGTGTGAGTGAGAGCTTGCCGGAACATGGAATGAAAAGTGTAGTTAGACCTTTTGGGGGGGCCAATTGCACAAATCGACAGTTATGTGGCATGCCCCACAAAATAGTGCAACTCATTGTGGCGGTGGTGGCTGGTGGCGCGACCAACAGGCTAGCAACAACAGTTATTCAGCCATAGCACCCTCTCGCTCGCGCCTCTCTCTCTCTCTTTTGAGATTTGCACGCTCAGCTGACACTGCAGCCCGAGGTGAAGATGAAGAAGAAGAGCCACCGCCGCCAGCCGAGAAAAAGCGCAACCAGAGCTAGGCGATTTGATAAATAAATTGTTGATACAAAGGTTGAAATCTGAAATACCGCCACCGTCGCCGCCGGTAGCTAATTACAAAGTTGTTCTCTGGATATTCTCGAAGCTTCCGAGCGTGGCAGTTTGCGAGCGCTAGAGTTCTCGTCTGCGCCTGTGTGCCTGTGTGTGTGTGTGTAATTTCATAAAAGTTAAATCATTTTGCATTTAATTAAATGCAGTCGTTTTTGTTACCAACAAAGCACAATCGAAGACAGAATTGGCAAGAAAAAACAGCAGTTCTGCTCATATATATGTGTGTGTGTGTGTGTGCGTGAGTCAGACACTCGAGAATGGGGCGATAAAAGCAAACAAAGAAATAAAGCGCGGTGGGCAGGCGGAACACGAAGAAAAATATTAGGCACAGTGCAAAAAACAAGAAAGCGAAAATATTTTTGTTTAAAACAAATGACGATTTCACCATGCGGCTAACACACACACACGGAAAGTGCGTAGAAAGGGCAGTTGGGGAAGCTCTCGGACGTGAAATTAAATTGATCAAATACCAGGAGGGGCAGGAGGGGGAAAAAGAAAGTCCGGCGAGGAAGTTCAAGGACACAAACACACACACACACACACATTCGCTCATAATGTGAAATCTTCTCTAATTTTCAATGTGAATAAAAAAAGAATGCGTGTTTTACAGCTACTTATTCGGAAAGTGAAGAAAGAAAGTGAAATATAAACAAATAAACTCTCCCCTGCAAGAAAGCCGGGGGTGTGAAAGGGTAAACAATAAACCATACGCCATTGTCCAGCAAAAGCAACAGCAACAAGAAGGAGAAGGAGCACCTTACTGCGTCGCAGCATTTTACCGTTTGTAGTCAGCAGCACCCATCATCTGGCCCAAAAAACGCACACACTGCTGGACCCAAAAGGTGAGTGCACTCTTCCTCTCGCTCTCTGTCGCACCTACACACACCCTTGCTCTCGCTCCCACCTCAGCAGTCATTCATTGAAAATTTCCCGAATTCTCAACCCGTCTGAGCTAATTTTATTTTTTTTTATTCATTATTCAATTTCCATTAATTTCCATTATTAATTCCATCCTGGCCGATTATCGATTATCGGCGGAAACAAAGAAATCAGGCCTTTATATCTCAGCCAGGTCTCTAACGCGCCTCTGACACTTTTCTTTTTTTTTTTGTTTTTTTTTTTTTTTTTTGGCCGGCCGTCCTTGGGTTGGGTTCTTCACTTCGCAGTGCGCACATTCGAGAGACCTTGAACAAGTTCAAGTTCACAGTCGGCGGCGGCTGGGTCTGGGTCATTCCTTCCTCCCCGCCCCCGGTTCTTGGCTGGGCGTGGGTCTGTGGGTGGATTGTCTGCTGGGCCTGCTGTTGAGTTGAGGGGGCATCCGAACTGCGTCGCAGACACTGCAGAAGCTGTTTTCGGGGAAATTCGCATTCTGATAGTTACCTGACCTGCTCGGATGTCCGTGAAAAAGAGACTTAATCAGAGGTGCCTAGAGGTCAGCGAGAAGAAACCGGAAACCTATTCTTCCGGTAGTCTTTTGGCTTCAAAAAATACTAAATTCTTCCTCTAACTCTCTATAGAGTCTTAGCATGTCCTTAAATAACTTAGAACTATTAGGATTTCCGGAAACTCAACTTTCTGGTCATGCATTTCCTCAAGCTTAAAGTCTCTATAAAATATAATAGCGAAGGTCGATCACAAAGGCCGAACCACTCGCCACAAAAGCCAATATTCAGACTGCAACATCTCCATCCCCCACACCACCCACTGCCTCCCAGATACGCCTCACAAATTGTTTTTCCACTAATTCCATTCTATTTGTTGTCACATCTTGTTCTGCTTACAGAAAGAGCCCGAGGACGGCCATCAATTAAAAGCGAAGAACATTGGAAACTGCAGGCGGCGCAGATTTTGGACTCGAAGCGTTACGGAGGCGGAGGCGGAGGCGGAAGGCGGGGCAAGGAGACGTCATTGAACGCAGCGATCCCGGACGGCGCAGCCACAGAGCTGTTGTCCGGGACGGAGACGGAGAACAACAGCACACGCAGCAACGGAGGAGGAGGAGGTGGTGGCGGAGGCGGGTGGACACCCACACACCCACACACCCCCACACCCACATCTCGTTCGAATAGCTCACGAACGGCAACAGAATGATCTCAAATAAAAAGTCATACGCTATGAAAATGCTGCAACTGGCTCTGGCCCTGAGCCTGCTGCAGTACAACCCGGACTACTTGCTCCACCGCTGGGACTCGCAGCTGGAACTGGGCTCCCATGGCGATGGCTGGGAGCTGGAGATGCTGCGCACCGTCCACCGTCTGGACATGGACCAGAATCCCTATGGCAATCGCAAAGGCCTCAGTCCCCGGATCGAGGATCTGCTGAACTTGGTGGACCCCTCCATGGAGGGCCTGGGGAACGGAGTGGGCGAGTACAAGCTGCCGAAGAGCTTCAACGGCAGCACCTTCGTGATGAACCTGCACAACACGACCGGAAACAGCAGTGTCCAGACGGCCGCCCTGCAGGACATGCAGAGCAGTGGTGCTGGGGCTGCTGGGACGGCCTCTGGCTCGTCCTCCACGGGCGGAGCGTCCAGTGGGTCGTCCCTGGGGGAAATCCACATCGACACCACCTCCCTGGCAGCCGGAAATGCGAATCACTCGCTACTGCGTCCCACTCCGGAGCTGGACATCTTCCTCTCGCCGCACCTGCTGCAGGACCAGCGCTCCATCTGGGAGCAGAACCTGGCCGATCTCCATGACTACAACGACCTGCCGCTGCAGTCCAGTCCGTACGCCAACCTACCTCTGAAGGACGGCCAGCAACAGGCCCCCAACAGCTCTCACCTGGATCTCAGCCTGGCGGCGCTCCTCCATGGCTTCACGGGAGGAAGCGCCACGCCCCACAGCACAGCCGCCCTCAACGACAGCACCCCCCATCCCAGCAATCAGGGCAGCCAGACTGTGGAGAACAACTCGGACGACGTGGTGGAGGACAGTCTCTACCTGGGACGGCTGTTCGGCGAGGAGGAGGTAGATGACGAAGATGCGGAAATAGCCGCCGGAGTGGCCAACGCCTGTGAGGTCGAGGGTCTGACCACCGACGAGCCGTTCGGCTGTGCCAGCTTCGCCAACGAGGTGGAGGTCGGAGGATTCGAGGAGGTAACACTACTGCCTCTGGCTAAAAATCCTAAAATACTAAACTCCCCTGTCTTCCCCCGGAGCATGAAATAGGTCGGGACCACTATAAGTCATCGCTGAAGGTGATTTGGGTGATTAGGAGCCCTCGAAGCACTAGAATGGCACCACCTGCAGAGTGGGCCAGTGCTGTACCTAGTCGCTATAGCTATGTATACCTGCCATGTTTATTTTTCGCCAGTTCTCATTATCAAACTCGAAAGCGCTTTGCATTGCTAATGAGGAGGACTGGTGGACCCCCGGCTTGACCCATTCCGGACCGTCAGACCGTTTGATTTGTCCACTTTTTTTAGACTCTTCGTGGCTCGCAGAGCTCTTGGCTTTCTATATAATTATAGTTTATTGTGGTTTCCCCTAAAATCCAATCGATATTCAGATTTCAGCTTTCTGTTTGCCAGCTGGTCGGGTGACTCTGCCGGATTTTGCAGCTTATCAGTGCCAATAATGGTGATAAGGGGTGTTGTTCTGTTTGCACATCAGCATGACTGGGTTGCCAGAGGATAGTTGGTCAAAAAGCATGCTTTTCCGGGCTTCTAAGTAGGTTAGTTCCATACCTAAAATCACTATGAATCTATTAACTAAATACTCTTATTTTATTTGTGGTTTTTAGATGGCAGTTGAGGAAAAGCCTCTACCTTCAGGGCCTCCTATTTTCGGGGTAATACGCAATTTTCTTTGTTTCGTTCAGAGCTACGGGTCTCTGCGCCACAACTTTCTCCATTTTTCGGCCTCGGAGCTCACATTCGCAAGCATCCAGCAGCAATTTAACATTTAAGCTTTAAATTCATTTTTAAATTTAAATATAATTTATTAATTGCTGTCCAGACTGTAGAAGAATTAAAGTATTTATGGAGGCATTGCCAGTGCAATTTTAGTATCTGATTCTCCAGATATGTATCTGTAATGTCTTATAATTAGATATTCAGATATGTCCGAGTTTATTTTTTTATAAAATTTAACGAAAAATTGAATTCTGAGTGTCAGCAACAGCGGCTGGCTGTGCTGGCCGCGATTTTATTATTTGTTTTGTATTTTTTATACTTTGCTGTTGTGCGTTTTTTTTTCACAAATTGCAATTTAAATGTGCATAAATATTTATACTTGGCCAGAAGGAGACTGCGACTGCGACTGAGTCTGATACTGAGAGAGATGTGCTGCCAGAGCCAGGAGAGATGACTAACTTTGTGTTATTTTCGATTTATTCTCCACTCCCATCCCATGTCACGAATGTTTTCCATTTCGGCCGATGACGGTTTTATTTTAGCCTCAGTGTTATGCTTTTTTTTTTGTTAATTCGCAAGTGATGTGTTCTTGGGGATGTATAGGCGAGTTGCATGCTGGCACTCATAAAGTATGAGTCTTTATGATCCGATACGATGATCTATTTAAATGCAATTCGCAATTCGGCATTCGGATTGCATAATCTTGCCAGCGATCGAAGAACAAAGGCTGCTTCCGTGCAGTCATTGCAGTTCATTAATTTTCATTAATTGCAGAGCAGGTAGTTCTGCTTAGAAGCCAATATCTCTGTTTTTGGCAACACTATGGCGCCTTAGATGGCTATTTTATGGTAGAAAGTATAGAGTCTCAAGAACAGGTACCTTCCAGTCGAGAATCTACCTTAGTAGCTCTATTATTACAACCCATAAACGAAGAATATGCTAATGGAAGAGTGTGGCCACAGGTAACTAGTTCTCCGAAGAAAGAACGAAACCCATGGACAGGTGTACAATGTGTCACTTCCCAGGTGTGAGCGGCAGAGAGGAGGGAGGGAAGGGAGGTCGCCGTTTGCGTGTGACCTCATCACTCACACAGGCCCAGACTCTGGCGGAGATCGGAGCTTAAAACTCTAGTTTCTTGAATGTCGTCCACCTCGTTGCCGCTTCTCTCCGTCGCACCTCCGCTAATTGCGAATCTTAAAAGCTCGTTTTTTACGTTTTTTTTTTTTTTTATACATGGTCAGCGGTTTGTTATTGCTTTTTGGGTGTTATTTTGGGGTCTGGGTCTCTCGCCTCTCGGTCTCTCGCCTCTCCGATTCGGAAGAATGAATTGAAACTCTCCGAAAGCGAGTAAGATTCGTTGAACTTCGTTTTTTGAGGTGGAAGATACTTACTTGCGGGTGATAAGATCAGCTCCCTTTACTCTTTTTTTTTTTTTTTTTTGCAATTTATTAATTTTATTAACTGTCATTCTGATGCTGCACTTTCTTAGCTTTGTTAGTGTGTGTGTGTGTGTGTGTGGGGGGGGGGAAAATGGGAAAACAATTGGAATAGGGAAAACAGCTGATTTACCGGCATTTTTACTCACCACACTATATAAATTTTCCTTCTTATTCAGCACACTCTCTTCACCACACACTGGGCAACATGCTGCAGCAACATTTGTTGCTGACATGATTCCACCACTTAGCCGAGACACGACCCCCCCGAAACAGAGCACTGTTAAGCGCAACATCTGCCAGAACTTGGCTCCAAAATTCAAATCTCGAAATGCTGATAAAGTAATCTATTTCTTGGCCGTGTCTGACTACCGGGCCCTATCAGTGCCTTGCTTTTGTAGTTGCTAGGTTTGAACTTTTCGAAATTCGTGCAAAACAAACCTTATCAATTGAATTTAATCGGGGAATATATTGTTTTTATTGGAGGCCCCTCCAGACTGCTGGCTGGGCTAATCAGGCCCGACATTCTCGAGGGGCGGCCCACCGCAAGTTTCAGTCTGTGTTATGCCGATTTTCAGTCAATACGTTCCACCGCCGAACCGTCGTCCCTCTGAAATACCAAGCGGAAATCAAACTTTAACTCTCGATAGCTCTTACGTCGTCGAATCGAGCAATAGTTATCCAAAAATCGAAAAAAAATGTGTCTCAACGAGGAGTACAAGTATATGCACATCTACCTAGCGGTCTGTGTCTCTGGCTTCCTACTTCTCTTAGCCATTAATCTGTGTTTACTGGGAATAAACTTTCTATTCACATGGCCAGAGAGTGTTGGCAAAAAAATAGTTATATGTATGGCCTGCAAATTGAAAAATAATTTGCCTGTAATTACGTTGCATTTTCCCACTTAATTACCCTCCCAAAGGCAGAAGAGCAATGGCTGCGAAGAAGCTATTCGCTTGGATATATAATACCTGCCTATTTTGTGGCTTTTTTTTTTTGTTTATTTGCTAAACTTTTGATTCCCACCAAGTTCCATAATTTCCATAATTAACTACCGTTTTTGCAATAATTTAATTAGGCCCAGAACTGCGATCATTTCAGTGATAAAGAACAGTTAGAGACTAGATTCTTTTTTGAACAAAATAAAGCACAATTTAAAGTGTCTTCTCTCAGTGCAGGAGTGAGGAAAAAGTTCAGATGTCACTTTGATTATAAGGTGGCATATGAACTATGAAAAGTTCGAATTGGAAATTGATAATTGCAGGGCAGGACCCGGCCCAAATCGCCGGGATGACACAAATGAACTGTTATTAAGGCTGTGGCCCGACGAAGGGATGGTTGCTAACCGCAAACAGGACACTTGAGGCGGCTTGAGCAATCCGTCAGATACAAGTGTGCACTGGCATACCACACTTGGATACATTTTCGCTTTGTTGGTGGCACAATCCGGCGAACTCTTCTGAGGGCTTGACGAGCGCATGATTAATATGCTCCACACTTGCTCACTCCCAGCCCCGGATCTCCATCTGTACCTGTTTCAGTTGAGTGTATCTGTGTGTGTGTATTCCTCAGATACTGAAGTGATCTCGGGGCCTGGGATCGCTCGTTGTTCGTGCCGCGCTGTCAGTTCAGGTGACATCAGAAAAATCTTTTGCCGAGGCTTTATTAATGACTCTTGCTAAACTGAGCTCAGCCGAGAGCCTTTCCCCTGGCTTCCTTTTGATTCTTTCTGGCTGCCCCGCTTACTTTCTTTTGCTTTCACTCGCCAGAAGAGAGCACTTTCATGATTTGCCGCCCTGCAGGATCAGTAAGTCATTTATCTTGCCCCTGCATTTTGTTTCACATTACAGAGAGACAATCGGGTTGTGTGGTCAAGTAAATCGGGTAAATCGGCTCAGGTGAGCGGGCTAATTGCCGCCACAAAACGGCTACAAGTGTCAATATTGTGATGGCCCGGCCGCTTGATTGATTGTCCAGTAGTTGCTGCCCAGAAAGAACCAAAGACCACTTACACTCTTTGTAAGGGGCGCGAGATTCCCGCTTCCTTATCGGCCGCTTATCACAACGCTCCAAGTTGTCAGCAGTGGGCAGTCGCTCGAGCTTCTTCTCATTCAAATGTGACAGTCTCGAGAGCGTCCCACGTGTCCCAGAACAGCGGAGAACTACAAGGTCAGGGAGAGAGTTCCCCAGGCCCGGCGATAACAACTGGCCCATAAATAAGCTAGTAAATTTCGAGCCAAGGAATTGCGAAATTCAATGCGAGTGTTTATTGTAAAGTTCATTGAACTTTAAAGTATTTAAAGGCTTTAGTTTCATGTTCTCATCTGATCTGGAAGGATCAGATTCTTCTCTAGAGAGAAGACTGGTTTAAAATCTCCAATTCTTCTGAAAAATGGGCATTTTATTTCCTTTGTACTAACGTCACGTATTATTCGGTTTTTTTTTCTATAAGTACAAGATAAGGATGTATTTTCGACCCTAACCGATAAGAACTGTAACTTTGGCTACACTGTAAGAATCGGAAGATGTAGTTTGAAAAGTAAAACGAAAACTTTTACTTGAAAACCAGTTCCCCCCCGACTCGCCCTGATGTTTAATTAAAAATTGAGTTTCCAATCAAGAGCCGTAAATGGCTATATACTCGCGTAGTCCCACCAAGACCCATGTGAGCGGAGTGGAACAACCCCCTGGAAAATAAATTTGGGAAAAAAAAGAAATAATAATCGAATGCCAGCAGGGGAGGATTCGCTTTTCGGGACCTTCTTCTTGAACTCTGCTCAGTTTAATTGCTCATTTTTACCGAACATGCGCAGCGCGCAGTCGACACACAAAGATACAGATACAGATACAGATACAGATACAAAGATACAAAATGTGGTGCTCCCTGGGGAATTGGCGCTGCTGCTGCCCTCTGCCCGCTGCCGGCGTCGCTGTCAGCGGTGGTGCGGCAGCAATTGATTGGGCTCAACACAGTGGCCCTTAATTTCCCTGCCCCCTGCCCCTGCCCCTGTGTCCGTTCTGGTGCTGCCCCAACCCCTGAACTTTTCCCGGGGTTCTCGGCGGGAAAGGGCCGAAGGGAGCGAGGGAGACGGCAGCAGAGACCAATGATGCCGCCGCCATATTCTGCTGACTAATCCAGGAGATAGGCGTGGTCCCGCACACACACACACCCCTCACACACACACACAGGCGGGCCGAGTGATTGATTACTTTTCGCAGCCACTGTGCAGGGAAAACTTCAAGAAAGCCTCGCTGCCAGAGTGGGGGGAAGAAAAAAGAAAATGCTCCAAGAAAATGTCACACGAAGCAAAAAATGGATGAAAAAAAAAGGTCGTAGGGGCAAAAAGTTTTTAATTAAAACATCAAAAAGTCCTGTCGCCCGAACATGGCCATTGTTTGGCTAATGTCGGCTATTATCCTGTGATTATCCCCGCAGTCCTCACGAAGTATTCCCACATTCTACCTGACCATAAGTCAGAAATCGGGTTTACCCCGGGCGAGTGCAGGAGTGCAGGAGTGGGCGATAACCAAAATCCAGAAATTCAGAAATCCAGAAAAAATAAAGAAAAGGATTAAAGTGGTTTCGGCCAGCAGCGTTAATAATGCATCATTAACGCTATAATTTGGTCTCGAATTCCTCGTCTTAGTCACTCTTCTCTCCGGACTGCGTGAATTGGCAGAATTCCACATGGCTTGAGATCTTCATAACCGATCTTTCGCATTTCTCGATTCTCTTCCGAAGCCCCTTTTTTTGGTCAAGTGTACTAGGGGTCTCGGGCCGCTCTTAGACAGCGATTTATAGCCGCAAAATATTGTTTACAGTGTTGCGGTGGCGCGGCGGGCGATAAGAGATCCGGCCGTGCACGGCGCACGGCGTAAACAAGTCCCGGGGGCCAACACGCCATAAGAGAGTGCTCCACCTCCCTTTACTCCGCAGAACCACTCCTCATCCCACCACCTATTCTGTGCTTAAGTAAGCGTTATAAATACTATATCTCTTGGACTCTCTGGGCTGGGGCAGCTGGCGGGATGGGCCATTGATAAGATTGGCACTATCGATCAGCGGGCAAAGAGCGAGCACTCTTTCGAGAGGTTTCCGCGGGCTAAGGGAGCACTGATAAGGCCGGTTGTGAAATTGCCAAAGAGAATCTATATCTATATGTAGCGGCTATGATTGGCCCACCCTGCACCCCAGACGGCTCTATGCTGTATATCGCCCAGCTTAACAGTTCGTTAAGGCCTTAACTGGCCGGGCGGCGGTCCAAGTACCATAAACTTCTACTGAAAGTCTCTTAAGAGCAGGGACTATATTTCTGAAATACAACTAAGAGACTGGTCTGAGATACTAATCTGCCAACTGATAGGAATCTACAAACTCCAAACTGCTTCTGGCTTGAATCCGGTTCTATTTATCTATCTAAGTTCTTAATTCTTAGTTCTATTTATGTTTAAATTATTTTGTAAAATATTAAGGATTATATTTATTATTTATTAAGTTTATAAGTAAATAGTATTAGCTATATATTCAATTTACTAACTTAACTAAGAAAGTTATAGCCCTTATTCGAATTAGTTTCAGGACCTATTCAAGATCAACTATATTTTGTAAAGACAACCAAGAATCTCTAGTCTCTTAGCCCTTTACATGTACTTCAATCCGATAAAGATATATGGCTTTATTGTATAGTTAAGATCTTGTATAGTTAAGACAAGCTATTCAGGTGTAATATCCATAATAAACCCCATCATATCCTAGGGTATCCGAAGTCGCCTGCCCTCCATATCTTTACGCTGACAAAGTTTTATCTATAGCCGACTTATCAGAGGGCGAAATGTAAATCGACATTATCACATTAAAGTAAAGCAGAGCCGCAGGTGGGGGGTGGTGGGTTGTGGGGCCCGACGTGCCCCATATGGACTATGACTCGTTCGACTCGGGGAGCCTTCAGTCTCTCTTTGGGAACTAACAAACGCGGATGACGTCGCTGGCGAATCGAGATCGGGCATAGAACACCACACACCATACCATATAAACAAGAAGTGAGAACTGAAAGTGCAATTAAGGACTGTTGATAGACTGTTGAAGTGAAGGGTCCTGAAAATAAGGCAAAGTGATCAAGTGACAATGCGAGTGTTTATCCACAGGGATATAATGGTCAGATATTCGTGCTAGCAATTTAGGAAGAATGTTGTCCCATCCCACTTGTTAAAAGAAAACCAATATTTACTTTGCCTTCCTCCTTGCAGGAGAGTGAGATCGCCGAGGTGTTGTACAAGCAGGATGTGGACTTGGGCTTCAGCCTCGACCAGGAGCAGATTATCAACGCCTCCTATGCCAGCGGCAACAGCGCCGCCAGCCAGGCCAAGGCCCGCCTGGAGGAGGAGGCCAAGTCGTCGGACCCCTCGCTCGGACCGGAATCCACCGAAGACGCCCTGAAGGACACCGCCGCCGAGACCACCGAGCTCTCTGGCGCCACCGTTGACGATATTGAGAAGCTGAAAGCTCTGGAGGAGCTTCAGCAAGATAAGGTAGCCCGCCATTTACATATGGAATTTCACAATATTTACCCATCGCGAGATAAAGGCCCGAGGCCTTAGCTCGATCTCTTCACGGTTATCTAACACCCATCTATTGTACACCCTTGCTAATATCTACCTTTCATTCTAATCCCCAGGACAAGGACGCCGAGAACCTTCTGGAGGATATTACCAATGAGTGGAACGGAATACCCTTCACCATCGATAATGAAACTGGTAAGTTGTGGTCCACTCTGATGGTCCACTATGGAGATATATGATCTTGCACTGGTTACATGAGGCCGACGCCATATCTTATCTAGGATAATATAATTTCACTTTCAAAAATAACCCAAGATAAGCTGGAGATCTAGTGGGAAGCAGACGTGTATATATTTAATAGACATTCACTTGGACACGTTTTCTTCCAAAAGATAAAAGTGCATTGCTTTATGGGGGATTGTAGTGCTTCCGTGATGGTATAGGATGATAAGGACTCAGTCCAAGACTTCTAAATACAATATTATATAGAATACTATATCTATTCCTGAACACCCAATCATTTATCCTTGAAAGGAAGCTTATTTCTGATAACAATACGAAAGAACGGAACAAGTCGAGGGAAAATGGCCTTCCAAAAATGGCGGCAGCTCTAATATAAACGAAAATGGATTATCCTGGACCGGGGTGGGGGTTGATGCGACCCCTGGGGGTAGGTGGGTTGGAAGGCTCTAATACACACTCGGTGTGTGGGGTGGGGGTGTGCGTGCATTTTCGAGACGTTTATAAATGAATGTAGGCATTTTGAGTTGACAGGCACGAAAATTAAAAGAAAAATGAGCTTTTTTTTTGTGAAACCAGCCAACCAACAGTCCACAATCCGCAACCCACAGCCCACTGGCCACACCACCCACACCCGATGGCTGCTGCTAATCTGCTGGCCTGGAAACCCAACGGTTGCCTTTCAAACAAACTTTGACACGCACACGAACTTTTATTATTATTAAGACTCCAAGAAGGGGAGCTGGAGATGGGGATTGTGGATCGGGGATCGAGGGGCCGAAACCCGTCTGAGTCTGAGACTGGGTCGTGTCGTGCCGCCTTTTCTGGGCGGAATGGGACCACGAGACCGAGTGGTTTCTGAGGCAGATTCGAAACCGAATCCAAATCCAGAGCCACCGGAGCCGGAGCCACTGGCAGTTGGCAGTGGCAGTGGCAGTAAAAGTAGCAGCCACCGCGCGTCGCGTCGCCATGCGTGCAACATTTTTCTTTTGAAAAATGAACGAAACATGATTCGCCAAAATAGCAATAGCAATACTATACACGCCACACATACATACATAGCTACATAAGCAACGTATAAATATATAACGAAAGAAGTGCTATGTACCTTATGACAGGCGGGGGGAGAAGTCGGAGGGATGGGCGGAGGCCCGTACTTTGGCCTATAAGCCGCACATAAGCCTATCGGGGACCCTTTTTCCTCTTTGCCACAAAAGCAGACACAGTGGCGGAGTCGAAAATAAAGGAACTGGAGTCGCACTCTCAGAATTCAAATTTTCAAAAAAGTTTAGATTAATCATTTATCGAAAGAGTTCTTCGATTAATCGAGTAGTTTTGTCGTAGAGCCAGGATGACTTGGCAGAAAGTGTGACCAGCTCTTTTAATGTTCACTGCCATCAGCTGTCAAACCGCGAAAGAAAGTGTCAGCTGTCGAGGAAAAGCTCCGCACAGCACCTCCGCGTAAATAAAACAAGTTATTGGCAGGATGGATCAGAGTCCTTTGAACAATGTTATCGTTATGGAGCTGGTGGATGTTTTGCGTATCTGGGGATGTCCTTCCCAATGCAAAGCATCCTTAATAGCTAGCTTCGGTGAGTTGAAAGTAGTGCACCCTCCCAAAACAGAGCCCCTGTACCCTGAGGTGGAAGTCCTGCTCAGTGATCTGGGTAATGCCGGAACAGAGCGGGGAACAAAGTAGCTTCTGGATTCCTTCCCCCTTCTGGCTTCTGGCAGGCAACCATTTTGTGATACCCCCGGAATAAGGGAAGTTCCATGGAAGGAGGTGGAGGGTATGCCGTGGCAGCAGCAAAAGCAGCCACCATATTGGTTGTATTTCCTATTCACGAGCATCTATGCTGCTTATTATGATTGCTTCGTTTGGCCATTTATTAAAAATCCATTGATGCGCGCCCAACTCCTACGGATAAATGGATAGACAGATTCATATCGCATTCGAGGCACGCATTCACACGCACTATCCATAGCCTTTTGTCTCGGGCCTTGGCGGGATTTGTGCGTATCCAAATTCCCCACGGATCGAACCAAACGAATCTTGGCCTTTGGCGGCATTATCGCCTATTGTTGGCCATCAGAAACTAAAATGAAAGTCATTTTTCGGTTGCTACGTAGCCGAAAAATGCTATTCCACACTTTTCAAAACTATTCAAGCTACAGATTCTGGATGAGAGGAAAAAAATTCAACAAAAATGTATCTTCCGCACGTTTTAGAGACGAGTTTAGTTTGGTATTCTGTTCTGTTCGGATTGCTTCATTAATTTTAAACTCAAATGAAGTTGTTGCCAAGCAGAGACATATTTTTTGTTCGCATTGTCGGATTGTCCTGCGAGGGTTGCCGTGTCATGGGGACATATGCTTCCCGTTTCCTTTCTCTAGGATCTGTCATTATCGTAATTAAGTTGCAAGTAACATATCTCTGGGACTCCATTTCGATTCGCTTTTTACCCAGCCAGTCCTCCAATCAGCGATGTTTGTTTAGAAATACAGTTCTGACTCTATAATATATATTTTTTGTAGATATATATGCCTTCCAATGAATCACAAATCTGATTACATTTCGTTGCCATTCAATTCGATTTAGTTTGTTCTTTTTTTTTCTCTGGCTTTTTGTTATTTTTTTTTAGCTTCTCGGATCGTTGACAACTTTTGGAGGATGACTTGGCCAGAAGTCGGGGAAAAATGCTCTTATTCTCAATTATGTTATAGATATGGTGGCCTGGGTTTCTTTTTCGGTGGCTTAAATTCCATTATGCAATCAGTTAGGCCACCAAGCTACGCAAGTTTATTGACCACTTTGGGCTCCCAAAGAGGGCCGATTATGATGGGAATTTCAAGAAGAGTTATGAGAAAGAATTTCTATTTGGAGTTTAGTTATGGTTCTTTGGACCTATAGGAGCTATAACTATTTAGCTTTCTTTCTACTCTCTAACTTAGTTTTTAATTAGTTTCATTGTTGGCTTCGTAATTAAAGGAACATGTAACCTCTGGTTATCATTTAATTTCCTGTTCATCGAAAGAAAAACACAAAAAAACTGAAGTTGCTAGAACATCTGGTGCAGTGGCGGCGGTGGTGCACCTATTGAGGATCTCTATTACTTCGCCGCCACCACCAGACGGTGGTCTGGCCTGGTCTAGTGGCCTTCCTTGACCCTCTGCCCCGGCTCCGACTCCGACTCCGACTCCTACTCCTCCCGCTGGCTGTCTGGCCTAGAGGGACCCGAGCGGACCGTAGAAATTGTTCAAATTCTACGTGGTCAGCATTACGCTACAAATTTACAAATAAAAAAGGAAAATTTACATGCTGACAAAATAACAAACAGACAGACAGACGAGAGAGGAGAGAGGAGGTGCAGCAGCAGTCCTGACCGGCTTTATTTTTGGTCTAGTCCGGTCTGGCCAGCGGTTCAGTTTCTGCTGCATAATCGTATCACTTTCAAGTGTTTGGGCTTCATCTTGCGAAACCCTTTCCGTTTTCGTCTAGGTTTTTGGCAAATCTAGCCGCGAGTTGCATAACTCCGAGACTTGCCGATTAATTAGCACTTGACCCATTAAGTACCCATGTGGCTTTAAGGATTATGAAAGTTTTCCCCAATTACCTATCTTGTTTTTCTTTCTCGAGCATAGCGATTCAAATGAAGCTATTCAAATGGGCCACAAGTCGCCCATTCATAAAGTTCATTCAGCTTCTTCGGCTATGGGATTTCAAATTTTGAATTTTGTGGCAACTCATTACCGACAAAGAGTAGCTGACTTCTTCGCTTAAAGTGCAGATAGTGTTACCGAGCCATGTGTGCCAACAATGGAGGTGCCCCAGCTCACCTCCTCCTCCCGAGCCGAGCCGAGCCGGCTTCTTTTAGCCATTTCATTGTTGACACTATCCAGAGCCGCAGATCTGTCCTGTCATAATTGTTGCTCACTGGCTTTCTGTGGCAGCTTTTGCTCTCGATTCGAGGTTACGCTTGTAGGGTTGCCTGTCACAGAAGGACGGATATTGAAGAATAATGGAAAGTGGTTGCCAGTTGCAGGTCCAATAGGAGGACCTAGAAGACTAGGCTTCTAGCTGATCTTTCACCGGATACCACCTCCTCCCGGCCACAACACCCACCACTCCACTCAATCAGCATCGGCTTCTTCTTTATTATTATCTCTTTTTTGCGCCGGCCACAATTTAAACTAATTAAGTTGTAATAAAGCACTCAAGAAACGCTCGAAGAGAAACAAAAACGAAATATGATTAACCAGGCGAGTTCGGTTTGGCTCTTTTCCTACTGTTTTCTAGCGGCAATCGACAAAAAAAAATACAAGCTAGGGAAAAAAAGTATACAAGCATCCAATCGAAATGATGCCCCCTCCTCGCCTGGTTGATGATGCTGCTAATTTTTGGGAGCGAGCGGTGTTTGTCTATTTCGTGTATATGATGTGCTTTTCGATTTTTGAAGTTCACCAAAGCGTTTTCGGCGGTCCCTGGCCCGGTCTATTAGTTCAGTGGCCCATTAATGTGCATGCTGCCCGCTTTTTATGATTGCGGTAATTGTGTTAATTTTTTGGGTAAATAAGTTTGTATTTTGATTGGAGCTGGATGGCTGTTGGATGGAAAATGTTTGCAGAGAAGCCCTATTGGGGTCACCACAAAATTGCCTCGAATTTGTGGCAAATTACCCAAGGCTACTTCACATTTCGGGGCTAAAGTTCACCTGAAACTTTTTCAAATCCTATTCTTTGAAAAACCTTTCATAGTATTTTTACGAAAGGCCTCACAACATATAACCTCTCTCTCAAAAGCAAAACAAACCTCAGCAAAAAGTATTCTGCTTATATTTTCTAAAAAAAAAAATCAAAGTGCAATCTTGAAAGAAAAATGTGCGAATCAGACTCCGGAGAAAGTACTTCCTCCATCTCGTCCCTGACCTCGAGCACGTCGTCCTCCTCGTCGGGACTGAGCGAGTTCGTGGACGCCAAAACGGAGCTGCAGGACATCTACCAGGACATGGGTAATTACATTAGGAATTTGCAAATTACACTAGAGGGTAGTAGTTGTCTCCAGACTGTGGAGCTGTCGATGCTGGAGCAACTCCAGGGTTTCCTCGACAAGGTTAGGGCTATTGAGAAGGTTCTGGCCAGGAATAGGATGAAGGTGGCCTTCTTCGGAAGGACCTCCAATGGCAAGAGTGCCGTCATCAACGCCATGTTGCACGAGCGGATCCTGCCCAGCGCCATGGGCCACACCACCAGCTGCTTCTGCCAGGTCGAGGCCGGCGACGATGCCGGGCACGTGAGGATCGAGGAGGAGGAACAGCACTTGGAACTCAGTTCCCTCAGAGACCTGGCCAGCGCCCACTCCCCGAGGGCCCTGAAACCGAAGACCCTGCTGCACGTCAACATGCCCCGGAGTCGGTGCCCGCTGCTGGACTACGATGTCGTGCTGATGGATACGCCGGGCGTGGATGTCACGGCTCAGTTGGACGACTGCCTGGATCGGTATTGCCTGGACGCGGATGTCTTCATCCTGGTGCTCAATGCAGAGTCCACGGTGTCCCGCGTGGAGCGGCAGTTCTTCAAGGAGGTGGCTTCCCGCCTGTCGCGTCCGAACCTCTTCATTCTGAACAACCGCTGGGACGTGGCGAGCAGCCAGGAGCCGGACATGGAGGTGCAAGTGAAGGACCAGCACGTGGAGCGTTGTCTCCAGCTGCTCGTGGAGGAGTTGGGCGTCTACACCGACGAAGCGATGGCCAGGAAGAGGATCTACCACGTCTCTGCCCTCGAGGCACTGCAACTCCGGATGGGCCGCATGAAGACCGCTCCCAACTCGCAGACCCAGGAGCGCTACCGAGAGTTCCAGCGCTTTGAAACTGATTTCTGCACCTGCCTGGCCCACTCCGCGCTGAGGACCAAGTTCGAACAGCACCTGTTGAGTGCCCAGGAGATCCTGCGGGACATAGAGGTCACCCTCATGAAGCCTATGGGCGAGAAGGTCCAGCAGAGAATGAGGCACTGTGCCGAGCAGCGGAAACTGCTCTACGTGGAAATGGATAAGAGGGAAGTTCAGATCATGCAACGCCGGGAGGAGCTGCGCTTTCGGGTGGACGAGCTATGCGAGGAGTCCCTGGAGCTGGGCCAGCGGGTGCTGAGGGAGCAGATCAACCGGACACTGGCCGCGGGGGTGAAGGCCTTCTCCCAGCCCTTCCATCCCCAGCTGCCCCGACTGCTCACCCACTACCAGCGCTCCATGAGCGCCCACCTGGACGCCCTGTTCACCGAGCAGATCATGGATCGCGTGTCCCTGCCCCTCCAACAAAAGATGTACGAACTGCTGCAGGAGGTGCAAGATGAGGCCTCACTGGAGGAGACCCTCACCTGGCAGCTCGTCTATGGCCTGGACTGCCAGTCGCTGATGAACGACTTCCAGCCGGATTTGCGCTTCCGCTTCTCCTGGGGACTGGCTGCTCTCTGGCAGCGCCTCCAAGGCAAGCTGCCAGTGCCCTCCAACTCGCTCCCGGACCGGAAGCCCTTGAACGGGCACAAGGACCTCCGTCCCACGGTGACTCCTTTGGTCCACAAGAACCAGCTGGAAATGGCCATGGCCTTTCTGAAGTCGGACACCTCAGTGGGTACCATGGTGCTGGGTGGCCTGGCCGTGCGCGCGGTGGGCTGGCGGATGATTCTGGTCCTGGGCGGACTCCTGGGTTCCATGTACCTCTACGAGCTGCTCAGCTGGACGCCCGCAGCCCAGGAGCGGAGCTACAAGCGCCAGTACTCGCGCCACTTGCAGAATCACCTGCGGGCCGGGGTGCACCAGACCGCCAGTGGCTTCGAGCTGCAAATGCGCCAGCAGCTGGCCAAGACCCAGAACCGGTGGGTTGTCGAGGTCGAGGAGGGGCG
This sequence comes from Drosophila ananassae, assembly GCF_017639315.1. NCBI lineage: Eukaryota > Metazoa > Arthropoda > Insecta > Diptera > Drosophilidae > Drosophila > Drosophila ananassae. Next base: position 8,438,826 of record NC_057927.1, read on the forward strand.
GGCCGAGAGGGAAGCCAGGGACCAGGAGCTGAACAAACAAATGGACACCATGGAGAAGTTGCAGCTGAAGCTGAAGGAGCTCCGGGACAGGGGCCATGTGCTGGCTCTGCGGTTGCGGGAGTTTCAAGAGCTCTACTTGCAGAACAGGAATTGAAACTGAAACTGAGAGGGGGCCTTGAGAGGAAGTCTCATGTCTGTTGCTTGTTTTTGGTTATTTTTTAGGTTAACTTTTAGGTTCCTTGATTGGTTTATTAAATTTTCAATTTAGTTGTGGCTTAAAAAAGAGATTCTTTCTTATTCTACCTTAAAATTCTATTAAATCTTCAAATATTAGTTTCTTCAAAAAGGATTTTGAAAACTAGACATAACCTCAATCTTTGCTACCAAAATCCTTCCTTGCCAACAAATTTAAAACGTTTTTGTTTCTCTTTTCTGTTGACTGTTGAAATTACTTGATTAGATTGTTTTTCTTCCTCTTGATGCCCTCTACTCACACACACACACACACACACACACACACACACACACACACTAAGGCAGAAGCGGAACATGCACATGCTGGGAATAAGAACAAGAGAACCAGTTTTTGTAGTTTTTTTTTTTTTTTTTGCTTTTTTGTGGAAGCCCCTGAGCCGAGACTCGAACAAAGCCTCCATGTTGAAGCCAAAAGCAAAAACGGCTCACACACACACACTAACACTCATACGGACCAAGCCAAGCCAAGCCATGGCATGCCAGGGGCGGAGCCAAGCGCGAGACAGAGTGCGCATGAGCACAGTCAGCTCAGCCACGGGGAGGAAGTCCATCGAGTTGTCTCGCTCGCACTCACCGCCATCAACCCTGGCTTGAGAGCGCCATTTCTCTTTTGCCCTCAGCCGCTGCCGGCGTCGACAGCGATGGCGGAGCAGAGCAGAGGCAGCACCAGCAGCAGCGACAGCGTTTTAGAATCGTATTTGAATTTTTATAAACGCTCGAGAAACGTTGGACGCTTGACGCGCGCGCAGAAAAGCGAGTAGGCGAATGAAATCATAAGGAGTTAGGCCACCAGAAACGTGGGCGTGGACAAGCCGATAGAAAGGACACTCAGGTCCCGAGGAATATCCTTCCAAGACGCGGCATTCGAAGTCGGCAGTTCAAATCGCTCGTTCCGGCCAAGTCGAGTCGAGTCGAGTCAAGTGCTTCGCTCCGCTTCATTTTTTTGTGGGCCAATTAGATGATTTGGAAAATTCTAAAATCGCAATAAAAACAAAAACTGTGTCAAGCTAACAAAAATTATTAAACTATTACGCGTCTGCAGTTGTGCGAAAAAGGGGGCTGCTGACAAAAGTGAAAGTTACCAAATCGAATATACCCCGTAGCCCACTCGAGTGGCCATTGTGCGATTCTAAAAAAAGCCTCCAAACAATAACCGAAGTTATTGCAAAATAACTTAAACCCATTTTCCACACACACATATACTACACACACCCGAGATCGTACAATCGAATTGTGCAAAGAAAAATACAAAATAAAGCCAAGTCAAGACAACAAAAGTGTCGGCTGTCTGCAACGGAAACGGCCATATTGCTTATGTCGATGTCGATGGTGTTGCCATTGTTGATTCTGCAACATTTTGGCTGTCAAAACGTTACATAATTGTCAAAGTGTTTGGCCAAATATCAACAACAATCAGCGCTTTATTGCAACAATTTGTGTTCAATCTGCTCACAAAAGGGCCACCAACTGTTTAGCCAAGAGACATTTGACTTTGGCTTTCGAGGCGTTTTGTGTTTCTTGGATTATAAACCCGAAATAGTGTTTCACGGTGTTGCAGCATCTGCCCTCAACAGAAAAAAAGGTTTGTGACGAATTCCTTGATTGCTAATCATGCCTAGGTTGGAGGTTGGAGTATGGCTTTAAAATATCAGAAACCAATTGCAAACTTGATAGAATGTTAATCCCAATACCTTTCCTTGAGTCTAAATATTTTAATATTCTTAAATAGCTAAGTTTAGACCCCCCTGACTCCTTCTATTTGGCTTATTTATTCATGGCTTATAAGCTATGCAAACACTTAAGATAAACTTACATTAGCACCCGAAACCACCCCATTTGAAGCAATAATATCGAGTATCCGTCGGTGTTTAGCGCTCCATCAACCCCATTAGAAGCTCCATTACGCGACTACCCCATAGCTTGGCTTCCTTCAGCCTTGAACAAACTTCCTGAAAGGTAACCAAAAATTACACTACCCCCTAACCAACAACATCACCCATTGTTGGTCCCATCATCGCCTCGCTCGCCTAATTGCCGGTGACAGTTGCTGGCTGGCAGTTGCTCCTGGAGTGGAAACAATGGAGCGCAAATCGAATAATATTTTCGTTGTCGTGTTGGCCACAATGCGAGCAACCAAAACATAAAGAAACCCACCAAACGAGAGACAAACAACGAGCCCAAAGACCAAAAACGATAAGTAAACAATTCCGAGCCAACAGCCGGACAACAACCCACGCACACATTCCCAAATTAACGGACCACGAACTGTTACCAAAAAAAAAAAAAAAAAAAAAAATTGTTGGGCTTAGAAGAAGGAAGAGCGAACCCTAAAATAACAGGCCACTATATCAAGCCCAAAAAAAAACATGGCCAGAAGAGAATAGAACCAAAATGGTCGGGAACAAGGATGGGATGGGGTAACGTCGTCGTGTTTTGTAACCAATCGTAAGAATAACAAAGCGTTTGCTGGAACTGAGTTGGTCGGGCCGAGACAGAGGCAGAGTCAGAGCCAGGGAGAGCCGAACTGTTCCATCTGCTGTGTTTATTCTAATTTTTTGACCCGGCTCAAGTGGCCCAGCAAAGGTCGTCGCCGTCACACCACTTGAGTCTAAATACCTTTCGACCAAGTTGCGCCCCTTTATTTCCCCGAGTTTTCTTTTTGGCTTTATCTAGATGTGGTTTGTGTTTGCCCACGCTCGGCCAGGTATCTCCTCTTCGTGGAACTCGATTCGATGTTAAGTAGTAATTTTCTGATAATGCCCTCCTCCTCCTCCGCCCCACTCTCAGATTTTCCCGAGAATTCCCAGTGCAAATATTTGGTCGCCATCAATATTTGACCAGGACTGTAAGCGATACACTTGGGGGCTAGCTTTCATTTTGATTTGTTTGGAGGGTTCTGTTTGGCTTGGATGTCTCCGGGAGCTGTCACAACTGATCATCAATTAGAAAGGATGGGGTCCGCTGGGAGCTTGGAAAATTATTCATTTATTGCAATATTTCTCAGCCGCTTCCGTCAGGCGGCCGTCTGAGTGGATGAGATCTCTCGGAGATCACGTTTTAACGATTATGATTAATGATCGTCGTCGCCCCCACTTCACCGACTCTAGTTACTGTCCGTCCGTCCGACTGTGTGTGATCTCCCCGACGATCGTTAAAAACTCTAAACTCATCCTCCCACAGGACAGTGCTACTGTTTGGTCTGATCCTTGTTTACCTTGCCTTTCCTTGGTCCCCGGGGCATATGATGGTCTTGCAACTATTTTTTTTCCGAAGAATATTGATCACACTCCGGGGAATATGGAGAAGTTTCAAGGAGTGGCTAAGTCAGCAGTTCTATGAGAATAATCAAAATATTTTCGAATATTTTCCCTCGCTTTAATAGGAATATAAAGGCCTCGATTCAGTCCAGGGGGACTGATGTGGTCATTGTGCTGTGGATCATATTTATTTGAATCTTTTATCTAACATCTTTCATTCTCTAAACTGAAATATTACTTTCCACTTTCCAGGTGAATACATTCGCTTGCCTTTGGATGAGTTGCTGAACGACGTTCTCAAGCTCTCTGAATTCCCGCTCGAAGACGAGGTGAGTTCCGTCCCAGAAGATCACTTTTAAGGAGTTTAGGAGCTCCCCCTTTCAACTGTCCAAACCCCATTTCCATCCTCAGCTGACCAACGATCCGGTGGCCTCCACCTCCCAGGCAGCTGCCGCTTTGAACGAGAATCAGTCGATAAGGACCAGCTCGGAGACCGGCGAGGAGTTCCTCAGTGGCGAGGGAGTGCCGAGCAAGCAGCGTAGGATCGATACCAAGGACAAGGAGAACGACCCGGAAAAGGCCGACGGAGGAGACAGCTTCTCGGTCAGCGACTTCGAGGACCTGCAGAACTCAGTGGGCTCGCCCCTGTTTGACTTAGATGAGGACGCCAAGAAGGAGCTAGACGAGATGTTGCAATCCACGGCTCCGCCCTACCACCACCCCCATCCCCACCACGGCCATCCCCACGCGCACCCCCATCCGCACCACCATGCCGCCACGATGCACCACCACGCCCATGCCCACCATGCCGCCGCCGCCGCCGCTGCCCACCAGCGAGCGGTGCAGCAGGCCAACTATGGCGGCAGTGTTGGCGTCGGCGTTGGTGTCGGAGTGGGCGTGGGCGTGGGCAGCGGCACTGGCAGCGCCTTCCAGCGCCAGCCAGCCAGCGGCGGATTCCATCCGGGCCATCACCAGGTGAGTGTCTCGATCTCTATAATCCTCCCCAGCCAAAATCGAAAACCCGAACTGAACTAAAGGTGGCTTGCTGGTGTCGCTCGGAGTATATTTATTTATAATTTGATGCGGATGCTCGGTTCAAGTGCTGCCATCCGTCGAGCGCTCCACATACTTACATGGCTATACCTGTGCATAACTCACGGGAATGTGGATAGGGCCAGGTATGGTACAGGTGAGGCCAAGATAATAGGGTCTTCTGGTGGAGATATAGCATTGGATTGTGTAATCTTTTCTGATCATATCATATGTTTATAGTCATAGATAGTAACCTTTTTTAAACATTTTGTTTCAATACCTACCTGTTACTAGCACCTTGATCTCAGGTGTGCCTCAAGGTATGTGCTGTACATCTATATACATATGTAATCATTCAAGGATCATTTGGACGTCGCTTTCGTTATTCTTCTGCTGCTTCTCCTCCTCACTCCGGTTTGGAGTGGCTCTTTTCACTCGCCTCGTATTCCCTTTACTTCTCCGGTTCTGGCCCGGCCAGCTCTGCCATTCTCAAGCACTTGATCTTGGGACCGCTCTCCTCAAGAGTCGAACTTGTTGTTGTTGTCTGGCTCTGGGCCGTGTGTTTGTTGTTTGTACAAAGCTTCAAATCTGGTTGTACATGCTCCTCCTCCCCTTTCCGTTTCCAGCCACAAGTTCGTCAATCAAGACCCCAGTCTCCAATCTTCTGGCTTTTTTCTGGCCCCGTTGTTACCCCAGACTCGTATTTTTTGGCCTTTGTTGTGCGGAAGAGTCGTGGCTTGGGGAGAATTGGAGGCATGTTCAAATAATATCTTACGGTTACGGTTTGATTCTCCCATTTCGGCTTCATACATCGTTGATCTTTAGTCTTCTGAAGATTTCTTTCTGAAATTTTTAATTTTAATAACATTTTTAAGACTCAGTCGGAACTAAGTAATCCCAAATAAAACTATTAATCCACCACAATTCCACGTCCGGGTCGAACAAGTGCTTCTTGAATGAAAGACCAGAACCACCGAAGCCTCAATCTTCGACCTGCCCAGTCCACCCATTAGACAGAGACGGGCACATCGTTGACAAAAGAGACAACACAAAAGGCCATAAAGGCGACACAGTCATGAAGTCAGTGGCAATTACCGTAAAGTCTCCTCGCCGGTAGCCAACCTCAGACACCTACCACCACAATCACCTCAAAAGGAAAACCACTGCGGTCAGACCGAGCTGACCCGGGCTGGAGGATTAGGCTTAGACGTTTGATGTGGTGCGTCGTTTTCAGTTCAGTTTTTGTGAATGCCAGCGGGTTGTCGCCTTTCGGCTCTCGGACTCTCGGATCTCGGACTCGGCACTTGCCAAAGCCATTTAATGAGCCAGATGATCGGTTATTCGACGGCTTCTCGAGAAGGGTCTAATCCTTTTCCGAGAGATTTTCCACCTCTCGCTTCTAACTGTTAAGCAGAAGGTGTCATTAGGCGGCTTGAGCTTTGTTTTTCCAGCACATCTCCCTTCGATCCTAGTGCGAATTATCATTATGCAACTTCCTGATCACATTTAATTGCCATTTTCTATTTGCATTCATTGATGGGTCTGGGCTCTGCCCGAGCTACCTGACAGTGCAGGTGAAAAAATTACCTACAATCTTTTCAAGGGAGTTTATTATCAAAAACTATTAATAAATTTATTAAAATTTTAAGTTAAATGAGGTTATTAAAGCGCTCGAACTTTGTTCTTTTAGATCTCTTAAAAAATGAGTTTGCTTCTCAAGGTGGAATTACAGTTTCATATATTTTATTTAAATTTTTCTCTGTGTATACCTTCTGCTAATTGCAATCACTGGCTTAGCTCTTCAGAGAGAGAGTGGGGATGGGGATTGGGAGGCGCCTCTGCGTTCATTACGGACACTTTGTGTTTTGTTTTCATTTTTGCGCCGGGCTTTGTTTTTTTACCCCTGGCTTGGCTGGCTTTGTTGTGTTTTTTGTCGCTTGCAATGCGCCACTTGACTTTTCCGCATGGGGCCGAAGTGTTTATTGAATTCGGTGGCACTTTGCCACGTCGAGGGGGGAGAACCTCCTCCTACCCATGCCCATGCCGCTGCCACTGCCCCTGCTACTGGCCGCTTGATTGCATCTTTTGAGCCGCTCCACGCTGCGGTAGCCCCTGCAATTAAATCCCCATTTAGCGCGCGCGAATTACAAAAAAATTTATCTCTTAATGTCCATCCCTGGCCCGCCCCTCCCCCGGCTGCTTTAATTATGTGAATTTTAAATATTTGCAAAAAGCTTAACGCTGAAAATCAGCGCAGATGAAAAAAAAAAAAAAAAAAAAAAACTTTATTAATTATTTTACAGCATCTCTGTGCTGTTTTTCTTGGCAGTTGTAGTTTTTGCCCCTCCAGTTTTTTTTCCGTACGATTTTAATTCAATTTATGTAAACAGTTTGATGGCTGCGGAGGCTCAAGTTGCGACTCCGACTCGGGCTGTCATGGGACTCGATTTGTGCACACACATAAATCAAGTTAATGACAAAAAAACACACGGCTCAGGTGTGATGGGAAGGGTGTAGCGGAGATTTGCCGACAGTTGGCTACAGCCGGGATTAGGCCATAGAATCGTCCAAAACTTGCCACCACTCGGATCTCTGATGACGTCGATTTGTATCGGTGATTCCCGGCCGGGCCATTGATGGATGGAGTGATAGTTCGAGGAAAAATGTTCAACAAGTATCGAAAATAATAATTTGCTTGTTTTGGAGATTAAGGATGAGCAAATTAAGCGATGCACTTGGTTCCTGGTAATTTAAATAAATGAGGAATTTGATTAACAACAGTTTATTTTATCATTAGCGCTTTTAAATACTTTTAATTACAAAACAAAATAAATTGTTATCAATTAATAAAAGGAGATAGGAGAGTCTACTCCACCAGACTCTAGTCTATTGTTGGAGCTTAAAGTCCTGATATTCTTGGTAGAATGAAATCCGCTTAGTTGGAAATCAAAAAGTGTAGCGGAACCTGCATGGCAGTGCTAATGGGATCGGGGGAATTAAAGCACTATCAAATAATAGTAATTCCCCGATCGAACATGCAATCTAACGCAGCTCAGAGCAAAGAATCTTTCAAGTAAATTCTTACTGCAAGTGCTCACAGATACAGATACAGATACAGATACAAATACAGCTAGAGAATCAGGAACAGATACAGATACATGTTCCCAATCCAGATCGCTACCGTGTCTAAGTTGGCGGTTGGATTTGTTTGCGTGTGAAGCGTAACAAACAATGGCCCAAAGCCAGAGCCAACACCAGAAGTTAATGACAAGACAGTGACAATTCAAATTACACACTCACAGATACCCAGATACATCGCACACAGATACAGATACAGATACAGATGCGCGGTTGACTGCAACTGGCTGAAGTGACCGCCCAATGCTCGTGTGGAACTCCTACCTGCCTGGGACTCCGCTTACCTGTTTGCTTTCAGGAGCGTGTTGAGGCATTCATTAGATACACATGCGCAGAGATACAGGTTGTGTTTGTTCAGCCACCTCCTCCTCTCACCAACACAGACAGAGATGCATCCGAACTGCCTCGGCTACTGTCATTCCGTCGGCCAGTCAGTCAGTCAGTCAGTGCTGGTCAAACGACGACTCAACGTCAACGGACCTCCAGAAAGAAACATCCATATTCGATATTCCTTTTGTCGGAACATCCATATTCCGATCCCGGTCCGATCTGTATCTGGCAATGTCAGTGTCAAAGTGCATCAGCGTCAACGTCACGCCGATATATCTCATCTCAGAAAGATCTTAATTGCGCGGCTTGGCGGCATTTAGCATTAAAAACAAATTTGTGGGCCATCAGCCATCAGCCGGCTTCAAAGGAATCGAGAAAGGACCCATCGAAGATCGGGAATCGAAGATTGAGGAATATTTAACTCAAGTGTGAGTGATGCATCTGAGAGTGGGGAGATATCTTCGCCAGTCGCCCACGCAGCCCCAGCTCCGGAATTAGTTAAATAAATAAATAAACCCACCGATAATTAACAATAACAAAAGGCGGCCTAATGAAGTCGTAGTAGACGTAGTTTCACGATCCGGCGATCAGTCAAGACTTACAGGGCAGAGGTAGTCTAAGAAAAACACAAAATAAAGAAACCCAAGACTGACTGACTGGTCTGGTCTGGTCGAGGGAGACCTCTGGCTGGGCTCCACCACCAAGCACTTGTCAATTTCAAAGATACAGATACGAATTTCATTTCAATTCCACGTTGATCGATCTGGCAGTCAAATCGCCAGACTGATACATTGTGCACGTTTTTTGGCTTAGCACTAAGGTGGTGGAGGAGCTCGACAGAGCCGGGCTCTGACAGCAGGGAGATTGTTACTTGTAGCGCAATTTGAATTCAGTTTATTGTGTCTTTCGTGGATTGGAGCGTTTCTAGAGAATTCCCTGGCGGATGATTGATCGGTTATTGAGTTATAAGTTTCGTAATCCCAGCGACTATCCAGCGACGAACCCTTCTCACCTTGTTAATACATCAACACGAGCCCCGAATTAATCATTGTCTTTTATTTTCACGATTTCCCAACTCCTCTACACTCTCCACTCCTGCAGGGCCGCATGCCGCGTCTGAACCGCAGCGTTTCCATGGAGCGTCTTCAGGACTTTGCCACCTACTTCAGCCCCATACCCAGCATGGTGGGCGGAGTGTCGGACATGTCGCCCTATCCCCACCACTATCCGGGCTACTCCTATCAGGCGAGTCCCTCGCAGGGAGCCCCCGCCCCCGGCCAGCACGGTCAGTACGGTAGCGGGGCAGCTGCTGCTCCCCTGCAGCCCCCACCACCGCCGCCGCCGCACCACGCCACCATGCTGCACCACCCGAACACCGCCCTGGGCGACATCTGCCCCTCGGGCCAGCCGCACTACGGCCACAACCTGGGCTCCGCGGTGTCCTCCAGCATGCATCTGACCAACTCCAGTCACGAGGCCGATGGCGCCGCCGCAGCAGCTGCCGCCTATAAGGTGGAGCACGATCTGATGTACTACGCGGTGGGTTTTGTTTTTTAATATTATTATTAATTTATATAATGTTAATAAATATTTATTAATTTTGTAGAATACCTCCTCGGATATGAATCAAACTGACGGTTTCATGAACTCCATTTTCACCGACGAGGATCTGCATTTGATGGACATGAATGAGAGTGAGTGTTCAAATCATCTTCCAAATAAACTAAAAATTTAAATTTTTATATAACAAGTCCTGAAAAAGCTTCCACTTCTCTTTGCCGAAACTTAACCTCAAAACATCTCATAAATTTTATCAATTTTTTTAAGATAAGCCCCAGAAAAAGCTCTACACTTGCCAAAAAAAAAAAAAAAAAAGCTGCTGTTGGAGCCATAAGCTCTGCTAAGCGGACTGCGCATCGCTTCTGAGTTGGCTCCACGCCCTCATCTGCTCACCGCTGAGCTTTGGCTCAAAGCCCTCCTCTCAGAACGAGAGCGCCAAAAGTGACTCACTCACGAGGGGAGAGCTTTTTTTACTGTTGGCGGTTTCTGGCCGCTTTATCCGACGGGGTTCTGTGTGATTAGCATACGAATTTCGTACAATTAGTTCACAGAGTGGGTCAGGAGGGGGGGTTGGGGGAGAGGCACTGTGCTCTGCTCAGGTTTCGCCAGCCGCGCGACAAAATTCAGATTCATGCCCAGCGCACTCAACTCAATGGGCGAGAAAGAGCCAAAGCAAAGCAAAGCGAAAAGAACGGAGCGCGAGTGAAGTCAAATCAGTCGAACACGAACAATCGAATACGATAGTAAAGTAAATATTAGAACCGACGCGACTCGAAAAGAAAGAGGAAAAAAATAAATAGAATAATAATTACTGTATACTCTTACTCCCAATAACGCAATCGGACAACATGTCGTATACTTGTCGCAATTAGCATAAAAGATTTAATAAAATAATGACGCATTTTGGCACATTTGTGTCACATTAGCTCGTATGGTCCATGTAGCGCTCTCCTCTCCGAAAACGAATTTAGAACGTTCGATGACGAGCGAGTCGAGTGTGAGCCGCGAGATATAGTAGATACATATATAGCCGATATAGACGAGAAGAATACGAAAATACGATCCAACAGGTGAGAGTGATCGAGGTAATGGCATCATGTGCTGGATGCCCTGGTGGGGGGGCGGTGGTGTTATTTTCGGTGCCATCCCCAAAAAAAGACCGAAGCCCAGAAAGGCACAGGAGGCAGTAGTTGGCAGTCTGCAGTCTTCAGTCTAATATTTTTGATTTCTGTGACCGCGTAACAATTTTTTCATTAGTCATGCCGCACGTCGGATCTGCTGCTGATATCAGCAGAACCTTCTCCCTCTCTCGAGTGGGTTTCTTCCTCTCTAATGCCCGCTCAGCAAGTTTTTTTTTTTTTTGCTTCTCCCAATTTATTATTTCTACTTTTTTTTTTTTTTTTTTGCCCGCCTGTTTGCTGTTTACTATTTTTAAACTGCTGAGTCATCGTTTTCGAAACAATAACGTTAGAGGAAACAAATAAAAAAAAAAAAACAATAAAAAGCTCAAAGCCTAGAGAGGCAAATGAAAATTCTCTAAAAAACATCTCTAAAAAAAGGGGTTACCAGAATAGAAAAATTAATAAATAGATTTTTATTTTATTTTTTTTTTTGGCTCATCGTGAAACGTGTCACTGGCTTTAACCGTTATCTTTATTATTTCCGTTATGTCTTACGGGCACTGATAACTCACCAGCTCTGAGCTCTACCTCCAATTATACACAAAGTACTGCTTTCTGTCAAGTCATCAATGTTTATGGTTGAAGCTTTGACCTTGCTGCCCAGAGGGTATGCAAGTATCTCGTCGTGTGTGAGCTGCCCCAATCCGCTTTCCGATTCGATTTGACTAATTATGTAACTGCATTCGCGCATTACAAGCAGAAAGATTGCGCATGGAGATTACGCGATCTCCACCAGCTGCCACCCTCGGAATATACCCACGGGGTCTGGCCAGCCTACAGCCTACCGATAAGATAAACCCTTTGGATCTGGCTCCAAACTCCTTATCACTTTATGTGGCAATGTAGCAATGTGGCCAGGTATTTGCGAAATGTCAGCCACTGAGCGACGCACGAGCGAACAAACTCTCACTCACTCACACCCATGTAGTCCGCAATCCTTATCGCCCGATAAGATAATTCCAGTAAAATATGGAAAATGACTGCACAGTTTTTTATTCCACCGACCGACCGTACGTCCGACTACCGGCTCATATTTCGCCCTGTTTTTCTGCTGTGCTGCTGGAATGCTCGACGCTCGTAAATTTGTGCTGAATAATCGAAGCTGGGAGTGATTCAAGACGTTGTCGTCGTCCCCGATAAGGCGAATCTGTCTAATAAACTCTATATAGTCTACGTGAACTGGGTCAGTCCGAGGCCCGAGGATCTCAAGTGCATTTTGGGGCGAATCAAATCGTAAGGTTCTGATCAAAAGTTGAGAACTGGTGTTATGTAACTGAAGTTGTAAATTGAAAATTTCCATCGGAACACTCGATTTAATCCGCGGTTTATCAGTACCAGTACAAGTGCAATTAAATCATCCAATAACGCTTAGTCATTTAATTATAAATAGTACAAGTGTTTGTTGACCCGATATAGATTATTTATTATTTGTTTTTTTATTAAAAATATTAAAATCTGAACCTCTAGATCGCTTCCACTAATAAACCTTCCTTCCTCCATCTTCCAGGCTTCTGTCGCATGGTGGACAACAGCACCAGCAACAACTCCTCGGTCCTGGGCCTGCCCAGCAGTGGACATGTCAGCAACGGCTCCGGAGGCTCTGCTCAGCTGGCGCCGGGGAACACTCACGCAAACCAGGCCAACGGAGCTGCGGGCGCCGTGGGCCCAATGAGCACTGGCGGAGCTGCGGGCATGACCGCCGATCTTCTGGCCAGCGGCGGCGGTGCAGGTGCACAGGGCGGGACTGATCGCTTGGACGCCTCTAGCGACAGTGCCGTCAGTTCGATGGGCTCCGAACGGGTGCCATCCCTCTCCGACGGCGAGTGGGGTGAGGGCAGCGACTCGGCGCAGGACTATCACCAGGGAAAGTACGGTGGCCCCTACGACTTCAGTTACAACAACAACTCGCGGCTGACCACGGCCACCCGTCAGCCGCCGGTGGCGCAAAAGAAGCATCAGTTATACGGAAAGCGGGATCCTCACAAGCAGACACCATCGGCTCTGCCACCGACAGTGCCGCCGGCGGCTGCCACAGCCGTGCAGTCGCAGAGCATTAAATACGAATACGATGCGGGATACGGATCATCGGGAATGGCCAGCGGTGCTAGTGGAATCAGCAGCGAAGCTGGTGCCATGGGACCTGCTCTGTCCAAGGACTACCACCATCACCAGGCGGCCTACGGAATGGGCGCCAGCGGAAGCAACTTCAATGGCGACTACACCCATCGACCCACTCCCAGGACCGCTGAAGATCTGGTCCATCTAAATCACACCTACTCGGCCATGCCCCAGGGAAGTGGTGCCCTGCCAAGACCGCAGGCGCGCGACAAGAAGCCTCTGGTGGCCACCAAATCAGGATCAGCCAAGGGAGCCAACTCCGGCGGCGGTAGCAGCAGCAGCAGCAGTGCCGGCGGCAGCAGCCACGGCGGAGAGGATGAGCACCTGACCCGTGATGAGAAGCGGGCTCGTGCCTTGAACATCCCTATTCCGGTGCAGGACATCATTAATTTGCCCATGGACGAGTTCAACGAGCGCCTGTCCAAGTACGACCTCAGCGAGAACCAACTGTCCCTGATCCGCGACATCCGTCGTCGTGGCAAGAACAAGGTGGCGGCCCAAAACTGCCGCAAGCGCAAGCTGGACCAGATCCTTACCCTCGAGGACGAAGTGAATGCTGTGGTCAAGCGCAAGACGCAGCTGAATCTGGATCGCGATCACTTGGAGGGCGAGCGTAAACGCATCTCCAATAAGTTTGCCATGCTGCATCGTCATGTGTTCCAGGTTTGTTTCTAGAAACAATACTTTCTTGAGATTCTGTAACTAACCGTCTGTTACATTGCAGTATCTGCGGGATCCTGAGGGCAATGCATGCTCACCTGCTGACTACAGCTTGCAGCAGGCCGCCGATGGCTCTGTCTACTTGCTGCCTCGTGAAAAGTCCGAGAGCAACAACACAGCCACAGCTGCCTCCAATGCTGTGTCTTCCGGCAGCGGAGGAAGTCTGAACGGACATGTGCCCAGCCAGACACCGATGCACGGCCACCATGGCCAGCACGGAATGCAGGCCCAGCACGTAGGCGGTGGAATGAGCCAGCAGCAGCAGCAACAGCAGCAATCGAGGCTGCCCCCGCATCTGCAACAGCAGCAGCAGCACCATTTGCAGCAACAGCAGCAGCAGCCGGGAGGTCAATCGCAGCAGCAGCACCGCAAGGAATGAAAGTATCTGTTGCGAATAGCCGCAACAAAGAGTTGGTTCACTAGCTTCCAGCGCGAGCAGCAGCACCAGCAGCAGCAGCAGCAGCAACAATATCAGCAGCAGCCGCAATTCGATTACCGCTACGACCTGCTGAACAGCAGTTACCTGTACTAATGGTTATTATTCTTCAGTTGCTGCAACATGTTGCTGGCAACATCTGTTGCACACGCTTCTGCTGTCGAGCAGTGGAAGCTTCTTCATTCATCCCCCCACACACTTCCATTTATGGTTTACTTATTTAGTCAGCTTGATTGTTATTTATTTTGTAATTATTAATTATTCGGACTCGTCCCGAGAGTATGCCCTGAGAGAGATTTCAACTAATCCGGAGAGCCTCTTACTTAAATGCAAAAGAAAAAAAAATCTTTACTTGTGATAAATCAGTTTCTTCAACTATGAATTCTTGGCGCTCACAAGCAGACCCCAAAAAAAAAAAAAAAAAAAAAGAGAAAGAACAGTAGCTATGTAAACAGATTATGTTTTAAATGAATTTTAAATCAGTAAACTATGCAAACCCACAGCCCACATTCACACACATAGCTTATCAGCGCGTCGTCCAATAATATTCGATGGTGAAACCGTTAACAAACTTATATAATATTAGATTGTAAAATAAATGAGAAAGCATAAATGAATAGAGCACGAGAAATGTAAAATATAGATGATAGACAAATGAACACACATCCAAACACACATGAACACAACACAAATCGATTGTAAAGGTTGATAGATATTGCTGGACATATAATGAAATACGCCCGTAAGACAGTTAGTTGTAAGCCCCTAGCCGTATACTATAATCTAGTGAGAGATCTATCATAGTAGTATCAGTAAGTTCACGCGGCATTTATCAAATCAACCCACACACACAAACTCATCCACAGGCAAAAACATAACACACAAATTAGCGTATCAGACTAAGCTAGCGCGTAGAATCTGTAAATACATAATTTTAACTTAGTTAACCCTTAACCTTTAATATTTAGGCTACTGAAACTACGAGTGTGCTAACACGCCTCAAGGAAACCAAGAAAACACTAAAAAAAAAAACGATAGAATACAAAATCTGTAAGAAACAGAAACAAAAAAAGGTAATGCCCTAGCTAGGGCGAATCAGCAGTCCTGGTAAAGGTTTATTCGATAAGCGATAAGAGATATTAATATTTAATATTCTTCAACAATGTCCTACAGCATAAAGAGTTTAACTTTAAATTAAGCTACAGCTATGCCTAATGATTACACAAACTTACACGTACTATATTAACTTAAACAGATCCGGTACGAAAATCGAAACAATCTATTGTTAATGTAGGCATACGTATTTTAATTGTTGTAATGAATTTCGCGCCTATTGAAACACGAACACAACTACTAAATTCAATAAAAGCGCGCAGCTTTTCAATTAAGGAATGCGAAATTATTTGTTGTAAATTGAAATTGAACTAATTATCTACCATTGTACTACTACTACTCGTACAGACACTTTAATACATACGTAAAACATTAACATTAGTTTGGGAGAAGTGTGGTCAGACATTACCAAAGTCCACAACTTACTAACACAAGGATCACCATCAAGGATTCCTGTGCACGCTTCGGCCAATACCATGTACTTGTATGTTTCTATCAAATTTGTATGTATGTTTCATAAGAAAAATTTGTATGCTTTAAAAACGATCCACTTTTCGTCAGCTAAACAAAGAAACCGTCAAAATTAAAGAAAAACTACTAAAAAATATATACATTTATTGTTTTATTTGTTTTCCTGGATTCGAAATGCTTAAAAATCGAATAGAACCGCGCAATTCTATGGTTTGTGGAGACTTGTGGATCCTATTTATGTAGATTCCACATGCCATATCTGGGCCAAATGGGGTCAGATCTTGGAGTGCCATACCTCAAAGGACTCGTACTGGCCACAGCTATCAATCCATGATCGTATCTCAAAACTTTTTTCCGGACCCATTTTCGCGAAAATTCGTGATGTTACCCCTTTCCAAATTTGCGAAAATCGGTCGAAATTTTTTTGTTTTATTTTAAAAATCCTTTATTTCAGCTCAAATGATATTGAAGTCCTGATTCAAAAATGGTATTCCGTTCCAGTATCGGTTGCTTAATGGCCGAGATATGCACATTCAAAAAAATAAGAAAATCTAAAATCAGAAAATTTGGCTAAAACGGATTTGCACATTTGTGGATGGTGTGTGGATTCTAAGGAAGTACGATCTATCAGGTATTATGTTACTGATAACTTACTGTTTCCAACTTAGATTTTTAAGACTCCCCCGGAAAATAAGACACCATGCAGTTTGTTTTCTTTTCATCTTTAGGTTTATCTCCGTCTTTCGTTCTTAATTACAAATAATATACATTTATACTCGTACAATCTTATTGTCCACTCATTATTATAATTGAAGCTCGTGTTTTAGAAACAGTTGGTATTATCGGGTAAAAATTCATCTTTTAGCAATTATTATCTGTAAAAGGGAATTTGCAATTCCGTTGCGTCTTCGTCGCATTATTTTTGCTACCATATGGGATACTCAGTGATCTTCACAAAAATTTCTCTAGGAGGTCTAAGCTTACGAGGAAGTTGCAGCATTTTGGTTTCTACATGTCTCACATCTTACTTTCGCGGTAATATCAATTTGTAACTTAACTATAGTAAATTCAATACAAGTAAAGCTAACGACGCACTTACAATCGTTTAATAGGGGGTAGGGTTGGGGTTTTGGTGGACAACAATCCGATTGCCTCCACTTCAGCATGAAAAGGAAGTGTTGGGAATCTTGGGGGGTTTCACAGCTGCAGCAGCACTTGGGCCATGACAGATGAGCTCCTTGGAATCTCGCTTAGCTTAGTTTTGAGTTAGAACTACAATAGGAGCCTTAACGTCTACTAGAATACTTCAGTTAATTGGTGTGGCGGGAGGGAGGGAGGACTCTCCAACTCCTGCACTTGCTCCACGCAATTAATAATATCAACAAATGGAATCGATGGGCAGCTGGTCCTGCTTGATGCTCAATCGGCGGGGATTCGACTGCTTATGCCGGCCACCTCCGTTTCCCAGGCCGGAGACAATGGTGGCTCCACCGCCGGGACCGCTGGCGCTGCTACCGCCTCCTCCTCCCATATTCAGAGCGCTAAGGCTGTTGTTTTGGCTATTGTTGCTGCTACTGTTTATGGAATGACCGGAGTTGGTCTTCTCATTAATACTGGACAGGTTGGGTATGCTGGGCGCCGTCGTCGTGATGGTCAGACCGCCCATGGTGAACGAGGCGCCTTGTTTGTTGTTGTTTAGCGGCTCCAGCTCGCTGGCCAACACGCCGTTGGGTATGGAATGGGAGCGTATTTGCAGTCGGCCGGAATCGAGCGACTCGTCGCTGGCAGGATCCAGGTGATCCACCGAAGCGGCGGAGGCGATGCGCTGGAACAGGCTGGCCGAGAGCGTGCGATCCGCAAACGGAGCAGTCACCCCCAGGCCGGCACAGCTCTTGGCGCTCTTGCTGTACTCAGACTTCAGCTCGTCCAGCTGCTTGGCACTGCACAATGGGGTGTCCACGTCGTAGGTGTTGTTGAAGAGCGTGTAGTCCACCTCGTACTCGCCGGTCTCCTTGCGGAAGGACACCACGTTGACGAAGCGATGGCCCCACAGAACCTCCGATGGCAAATAGCTGCTCCTGGCCTGTGTGGTCATGCCGGTGGATTCAATTACACCCTCTGCAAGAAAAGAATATTTAGTTTATAGTCCTGAGAGGAGTTCCTTATAAGTCTTACCGAGCATAACCACCACTTCGAAGCGTTCCTTGAGCATATCGGAGGCGGAGAGCATGTACAGCGGACTGTTTCGGTCAATTTTGTGCACTATGGTCGTGGGCCATATGAACATCAATCGATCCTCGCCACCATCGGCACCCACGTGCAGCTCCTGCTGATAGAAGGGCAGCACCTCGCCCTCCTTCGTTACCTTCTTGCGGATGATCTGCGCCCGCACATGGGCCTCTATAATGTGCGACTTTCGCATGTCGCCCACTCGGAACATCAGACATGGAACACCATCCCGGTGGCAGATAACAGCGTTCCTGGAGAAGAGCAGCGTCTGGGCTCGCTTCTTGGGACGCGACAGTTTGGCAAACACAATGCCCACCATAAAGGCCTGGATGAACACGCCCGTGATGCACTGGATGCACATAGTGAAGATCGCCTCCGGACACTCCTCGGTCACGTAGCGGTTGCCATAACCTATCGTCGTCTGGGTCTCGACGGAGTAGAGGAAGGCTGTCATCATGCTCTTCACCTCCGTCACACAGACGGTGTGCGTCATATTGGCCACCAGCTCGGGCGATTTGTCCCGCAGGTGGATGTACTCCAGATCGTTGTGGGCGTAGGCGATGATCCACCAGATGAAGCCGAAGAAGGCCCAGGAGATGACGAAGCTGGCGGCAAAGACGAGCAGCGTCCAGCGCCACTGGGCATCCACCAGCGTCGTGAAGATGTCCTGCAAGACAAGCACGGATAAACAAACATTAAGCATTTGAAGGTTGAAATTATATTATTCCCCTGAAGCTGTTCGGGGAAAGAGAGCTCCCTTGCCCCCTCGGGCAAGGAAACAGGATATGGTTGCCAGGAACACAAATCACTTTACATAATTGCAGCCAAAGTCTCGCGGTTGGCATTACGCAAACGGAAGAGCTTGTGAGAGGAGAGCTAAATATAAATGCAAATCAAAGACAAGTGGGACACTGCAAATAGATATAGATACGCACGCCCTGCCACACGTTGTCACGCCCCCATCCCACAGCCCACAGTCCACCGCCTCCCCACTTACCTGCAGATAACGACGCCGCCTCTTGGCCACATTGCCCTGCACAACGTTGCATTCGCCGTGCTTGAAGACCACACGTTTTCGCACACGCCGCGAACTGAAGCGTGTCTGCCGGTACCTGAAACGGAAAGGGAGAGCTTCGTTAATGTGGAACACAAATAGATGCAGGTTCTTGGATAATTGTTCTAAATTTGGGAGCAAGTTTCAAGGAGCAGTGCTTATCTATTTGGGCGGGGTTTACACAACCTTCATGGCCCCCTGACGAGAGTAGTGGGGACAGTTCTGCAGTTCTTTTGTCTTTCTCGGTAATAACCATTCGTGGAGCACGTGGAGGGCGCGCCTAGTTTCTTATCAAGGCCTGGGTTATTGGAATAGTGTAATACATTACATGGAATATTTACTGGATCCATTAAGTACTCAAAAATACTATTCTGGGTAGATAGGGCAGAAGCTTGGGGGTTTCTACATATAACAAAACATTTGACTTCATATTGCTCAAGAATCGAGCAAATATTTTGTTGATTTGTTAGAACTGTATTTTTATGCTTTGATAGATTGTATTATTGCCAATAAACGAGAGACTTGCAACGATCCGAATTACTGCCAAATTCTTCAACATCAGCCTGATATGTGCGCATGCCCCAACCGAAGAAAAGGACGATGTCACCAAGGATGCTTTCTATGCGGAGCTCGACCGGGCTTACGGACGCTGTCCTTCCCATGACATTAAGATCCTCCTTGGGGATTTTAATGCCAAGGTAGGGCGAGAAGACATCTTTGGTGCCACCGTCGGGCAATTTAGTCTACACGAGACCACCTCGAGCAATGGTCTCAGATTAATAGGCTTTGCTGCAGCGCATAATATGGTAGTTCGTAGTACTGGGTTTCGTCATTTGGACATACACAAGGCATCATGGCTCTCTCCTGATCGACTGACCAGAAATCAGATCGATCATGTTGTGATCGATGCAAGGCATGCATCTAACGTACTCGACGTGCGATCCTGTCGGGGTCCCAACATCGACTCCGACCATTATCTTGTTGCAGCTAAGATTCGCACACGGCTATGTGTTGCGAAGGTTGCACGTCGAGGACTGTTGAGAAAGCTGGACATCGGGAAGCTGCAATCACAACGGACAAGGGATGCATTCTCCACTCAAGTCACAGGCCTACTGAGCCGAGCAACTCCAACACCTGAAGACATCAGCAATATGTGGGCACTCATATCCCACTCCCTGCGAACTTCTGCAGAAGAGGTCATCGGATTCCAACGTACCCCAAAGAGGAATCCATGGTACGACCAGGAGTGTCGCGACGCAACAGCTGCAAAAGACGCCGCCTACGGAAGAACACTGCAAGCTGGGGCCACAAGGGCTGTTGTCGAGGTCTACAGGTCAAGGAGGAGAGATGAGAAACGCCTCTTCAGACGCAAGAAGAGAGAACAGGAGAGGCGTGAGTGTGAGAGCATTGAGAGCAGCAGAGACCGGAATGAAGCTCGTAACTTCTACCAGAGGGTTAAGCGTCTGACCCAAGGTTTTAAGACTGGAGGAGTTGCGTGCAAGGACGATGACGGAAACCTAATCACAGACGCAGAGATTGTGCTGAGGTTATGGAGGGATCACTTCTCAAGTCTATTAGCTGGCTCTGGCCATGATGACTATGGAGAGTATGATCCACAAACCCCAATCTATGGTACTGATGTGGACGTACCGACCCCAAGCCATGCCGAAGTCAAGGATGCAATCCAACGACTTAAAAACAATAAATCCGCAGGTGCTGATGGCCTGCCGGCTGAATTGTTTAAGGCTGCTGGTGATATGTTGGTAGGGAGCATGCACAAACTAATCAGCAAGATATGGCTTACGGAGAGCATGCCCGACGATTGGAACCACAGCATGATCTGTCCTATCCTGAAGAAGGGTGATGCCACATTGCGCACCAATTACCGTGGCATTAGTCTTCTTCCAGTCGCATACAAGGTCCTTACGAGCGTACTGTGTGAAAACCTGAAACCCCATGCCGAAGCACTGATTGGACCTTATCAGTGCGGGTTCAGGCCTGGCAAATCCACTATTGACCAGATTTTCACCTTGCGCCAAATCCTGGAGAAGTCCTACGAAAATCAGATCGACACATATCACCTCTTCGTCGATTACAAGGCAGCATTCGATAGTCCCCGGCGAGATCGCCTATATGCCGCCATGTCTGAGCTTGGTATACCAGCAAAGCTAATACGGCTTTGCATGATGACATTGAGCAACACCATCAGCTCTGTCAGGGTAGGAAATGACCAATCTGAAACCTTTTATACCAAGTGTGGTCTCAGACAAGGCGACTCGCTGTCTTGTATGCTCTTCAACATTCTAATGGAGAGTATTATAAGGAAGGCTGGTGTGCATCGGACGGGCACTATTCTAACAAACAGATGTGTCCAACTCCTTGGCTACGCTGATGATATTGATATCATTGGCCGAACCAAGCGTGATGTTACAGCAGCCTTCGGGGCTATTGAAAAAGAGTCAGCTAAAGTAGGACTGGCAGTTAACATGGATAAGACAAAGTTTATGGTGTGCTCTAGCAGGGAATCGCGGCGTCTTGATTCCCAGCTATCTGCAGGAAGCCATAGCTTTGAGTCCGTGAAGGAATTCATTTACCTTGGATCTGCAATATCTAGCACAAATGATGTCAGCCTGGAGATTAAGCGGAGAATCACACTTGCCAACAGGTGCTACTTTGGGCTCAGTAGGCACTTTAACAGTAGAGCTCTCTCTCGACCGACAAAAATAACACTCTACAGGACGCTCATTCTTCCAGTACTCTTATATGGTGCGGAGTGCTGGACAGTGGTGCAATCCGATGCAGCTGCTCTTGGAGTGTTCGAGAGAAAGATTCTCCGCAAAATCTTTGGTCCAATCTGCGTTGGCGATGCTTATCGCACCAGATGGAACCACGAGCTGTATGAGCTGTACGGGGATGTTGATATAGTAAGCCGAGTCAAAATTCAAAGACTCCGCTGGCTGGGTCACATCGCCCGTATGGAAGAAGACGCTCCGGCTCGTAAGGTATTTGATGCGGTAATCGTCGGAAAACGGAGGAGAGGACGACCCCGGATACGTTGGCAGGACCAGGTGATGGAAGCCCTGTCTACATCTGGTGTTACCAACTGGCGAGCGCGAGCCCAGGACAGGAAAGCGTGGAGGCAGATTGTGCAACAGGCTGTGACCCGATAGGGTTGTGATGGCCATTTATTATTATTTAGATTGTATTATTAAAATTTTAGCAGCTGATAAGCTTTTCGACTGTGCGTTTGAGAGTCTCCTTTATAAACTTGTATATGTTGGCATGCTCATGGT
Source organism: Drosophila ananassae (assembly GCF_017639315.1). Classification (NCBI taxonomy): domain Eukaryota; kingdom Metazoa; phylum Arthropoda; class Insecta; order Diptera; family Drosophilidae; genus Drosophila; species Drosophila ananassae. The sequence goes on from NC_057927.1 coordinate 8,461,013, forward strand.
TCTCCTTGGACTTTATTCTGGTATAAAATCATCCCAGACGCGGAAAACAAGGAGAATTTTATCGAGCCCCTAGTCTGGATGGGCCTTTGTTCGTTTTGATAAAAGATGGCACAACAACTAAAAAACAGGAAGTCAACAACTGACGCTCTGTCCGCAAAAAATCAACGTCAAACACCCCGATCGATAATGCCTCCAACAGATATTGGATTGCGGGGGCATCAGATTAATTTACCAAATCATAGCTTGGAACAAAATGCTCGAGAGGCACAGCACGAGCACCAGGCCGATATAGAACAACATGTGCGGGCCACTGTGGGGGACTATCAGTGCGTGTGTCCAGGGATCGATCCACTATCACTACTGATCACTTGGCACTCTCACCGGGGAAAGCTTATTAATGAAACGCAGTCGAATTAGCACTAAAAGGCCAGCCCATCCGCCGATGGAGGGTTTTGGAAGCCGCGCTCCCGATCGTATGCTCCGAAAGTAACTGTAGTCGTCAACTGCGAATGCCCGACGGAGCTGGGGAGAACCTCAGCAGCTGACTTTTGCAGTTTTTGTTCCACTTGTTCATCTATACTTAATATATTTCATTTTCCTCGATTTATTTACACGCTCTTTATCAGCCCGCACCGCTTTGTGCGTGGAATTCGGCTAGAATATGCAAGTGTGCGGTCGATATTGAGCTTTAAAACGCTTATCAATGATTCTCGGGGCGAGAGTTGAGCTTGAGCTGTTCCCACTGAAAAATTCCTAGCGGGAACAGTTGATAAGAAAGAAATTTCCCTTTGGCGTGGATTGTGGAGCGCGTTGAGTTAGACATGGTTTTCAAATTTCTGCTGTAACTAATTTACATATATTTACAGTAGCTTATTACATTTTTATTATCTACCAAAATGCTTCTTCCCTCCTGATAAGACATCGAAGTTCAAACCAAAAAGTTATTTCTTTTAACAAACAAACCCTTACTGTGACTCATCCCATGAAGTAATGTATCAGTCTCGTTATAAATAAAATTCAAAAAGCATAAATGTGAGAGAAATTCTCGGAATAACGATATCTCAGTAAAATTTCGTAGAAACCACAGCAGTGCCATTAGAGTTCATTAGTTTAATTCTGAGGTTGGATCATTCAAATAAACCGGCTCACCGAGAGCCTCTCATTGTTATTGTTTATAAACGGTTTGTTTTGTTTTTTGTATTTATGATTGCCAACTGCAGTATTAACGTTTTTTTGGGGAGTAACCGGTTGACGGCCGAACGGGAGGAGAAGAGTATAAAACAAGTTCAATGGAACTGGCGCATTAGTTAGCTTTCGAATGGGGTGATATCAGCTGGTATTTTAGATTTCCCCAGATAGGGAAGTAGAAATGAGAAAACACGGAGCTGAAAATATATGTCATAGAGATTATCTAACAACTCCGGGCCAGATAAGCGGTTATGGCCGGCAATTAAAGCTGAGCCCCTGAGATAAACCCGGCCATAACAGAACTTACCTTCGACAAGATGAACTCGACCCGGGTGACAGCAATTTCTTTTTGAGTTTAAGGCTATCAGTTGGCAATACCCTCTGGCTGAGGGCCAACAATTGCTTGGAATTCCTATTTCCTATTGCATATCTGTGTATATTGAAAGGTGCTAATGGTTGACCATGGTCATGATTCAGTTCGGCAGTTGACGTCATCTTACGAGTCTGGCCGGAGTGCATTTGGCCTGCATGTTGTAAACTTTTGCATGTGCTGCCCATAAATCAATGCTGGCAAGTGCAAACCCCTTAATGCCATACAATTTTGCAGCACGTTTCGTAACAGAAACTCTATTTAACGAGAATTATAAATAATTCCGGAAGTCTAACTAACGATGACTCAAAACATACTACAATATTTAAAGCTCAGATAAGTGCATAAGGCTCAGATAAGTTACCTGAGCCTTTGGGGGAACTGAGTGACTTCTTGGGGAAGTGTACTGTACCTGCAGTCTTGCCAAAATGAAAATGGCAAGAGTGAAAATAACAATTATGAATTTGCATATATTCCGTATAATAAGTTGTCAACATGGCCACATGATCACTACCAGAATTCGTGATTTTTTGGCCAGTGCAAAGATCATGAACATCCTTTAAGGTAAATTCTGTTGAACTTTTTATAGATATTTTCAATATAATTTAGCAGAGGTTGCTTCTGGCAAGGAATCGATATTTTTAGACAAATATTTATGCCGAATTCAATTAAACATTTCCAATAAAAAACATGGCAGTGTATTTATGTTTATCTTGTAGATACAGATGTTTCATTTGTACGCAATTTTATGTTCAGCTGCTTAAACAATTCTCAAGGGTGGCTCACAGAAAACGAAAGAATTTAGAGCTTATCCTTGGACAAAAAAATGAAGGTACATAGAAGTTATAGAGTCTATAGTAGATAGTAAAACTTCTCTGATCCCTAAAATTAAATAAACTTTAGCACTCCCAGGCCACTCTTTATAGGTGATCAACGATTAATAAAGTGACATATCAATTTCACGCTCACTTTGGTGAGCAACAACTTAACAATTCAAGAAACCCCTCCTCTTTGTGGATGATCGATGGATTAGCCCTGGAAATTACCTGAGCAGCTCCTCGCGCCAGGACTGTTCGCTGGAATGAGTGGCTCGGAAGACGATCATCGACAGGCGACTGAGACTGCGTCGAAGCTCAGACATGTTGGGGCCTTTGATCGATGGATTATTCGTTCAAGACACTTGGGATCACAAGAGTTTGTTTTTGGGTCTCAACTACAAGACAATACTGTTAGTTGCGATTGAATGTGTGTTCTGAACTTTATTTTGTTTTATATTCTCGCGGCTTGTTTGGCAAGCTGATGAAGATATGTGGTAAAAAAACAGTTTATCTCGTTCTAGTTTGTCATTGTTATAAAAATAAAGCACAGACAGTGTTTCAGCAAGAGGCGACGACGGGCAGAGCAGCCCAATAAATCACCGAACCGAGATCTCAGCATTTTAAAGGGAGTCACGGGCACTGGCTCTTTTTGTATTTTGTCAACCGCTTTCGAATTAGACCGCTTTGTGGGGCGGGTTAATTAAGTTTGAAAACACGTAGAACTTCACGCCTTCTGTTTGTTCTATTTTTGGTAAAAATTTTTCGGTCTGTCGATCGGTCGGTTGGTTTTTATGAACTGTACGATCGAACAACTTTTCGCCAACTGGCGGGCGAGCAAATTGAAATTCGCCCTCGTCGACGTTGCAAACAAAATTCAGTGTTGATATTAGCACCGCCCCCCGACCGCCCTGTCGATATCTATTCTACATCGAATTGAATGCTAATGTGTTGTTGGTGCCTCATTTACTCATTTCACCTAATTACACATGCATGCTATAAACAATTGGAATGCCAGTTCCTATTTATCAGACACAAAGGTACAAGGCACACACAGCCGCACACGTGGCTATCTGCTTGGCTCATTAGCGCGATTGACACATGTCCTACCTGAATGGATTACTGTTCTGGCCAAAGGGATGGGGGAGATCGCCTCCATATTCCAGCCACCAATTGATCACATATTTGTTCGCCAGGCATTGATATGTATGGATAATGTTTTTCTTAGAATGACGATTTAATTTTTGAAACGCAAAATAGCGACACCGATCAGTAGTGCCAGATATAGTATATCGGGGCATATCCCCCTTGAACCAGTTCGGGCTGCCTCGGACTTTTCTCGATCTAAAATAGCCAGGAATTTCTCAACATATTTTCTTTCTATAAAATTGACTAAAAAGCCATTGGTTTCCAAAGAGTCGACTCCAAATGGCGTCGTATCTCGAGTGGCCACTGTAATCTATCTAATCTAAATACCGTCCAAAACAAAACCCAGGGCACAACAGATTACTGCCAAAAGGGAAGAACCTTTCAGCCCCGTCTGAGCCAATAAGCCCCATATTCCCATGAGTAATTTCTTGCACGGAAGATGGCCAAAAGCCTCCGCCGCTTATCAGCCAACTGCCAGTGACGTCGGGGATATGACGCATTGGGCCGGGTAATCAGGGTATTTGTAGTCAAGAGCGATATCGGTGTAAAGATATACACAATCTTATGAGTCTTGTTATGATTTAAATGAAGGCGCTATGGCCATAACTATGACTAAACGGCTGACGGTTATTTTTGGCCAGACAACAAATGCTTCCACGAACCCGGCTAAGCAGAGATCATAAACGCCCATGGCTACCGTGTCGTATGAGACCCAGCCTTGTTGAGCTTTCTGGGGTTCAGTGACTCGGTGAAAGCCTTATGATGTTCCCTAAGACTTAGAGAATGTGCGGAAATGTTTGCTTTTAAGAAATCAGGTGATTTCAAGAATTTCTAAATGCAAGAAGCATGAGAAATTCATTACGAATCGTGTTCAGGTAACCAGAAGTCTACAATAAACTTTTATCCAGTGATCTTGATTAATTCGCATGTTAAACAATTTTGTTAGCTCTTCTGGTTCGAAATAAAATCGTGATCGCAACTCTTTCTCCTCAATCAAACGCTAATCGTTTATAATCCTAATTATCTGCAGAATTTTCCGCCAAAATCAAAAACGAAAATATTTATATTCGTGTCCGGACTTTGGAGTTGGATATTATTAGCTTCGTGGGGAGTCACGCCGGGATCGTGTGTCTTCTGAGCTAAAGCGGAGCAAATAAATTGAGAAACCAATTAGCACGTCTATTTATCAACCACATTTTGTTAAGATGCTGCCGCCGATTGCGTCTAGTAAGTTTCCACCTTGAATTGCGATCTCAATTAGTGGGCAAATAAAGAAATTCAGCTGCCTTTCTTCCATCAAACAGATGTCACAATAAAAACCCGCGGATGTTTGCAAATGGAGTTATCGGTGGAATGTTTGTCATTAACTGGAAAAGTATGTATCCACAAATAAGCGCGACCAGGTATCTGTATCTATAGCCGTGTATCTTTGTATCTGGCATGATTGGCAAGCGTGTCTGGGATGAATCACCCATCGTATCCGGAGATGTGACAAAATTCCTGGGTTCTCCGTACCAAGCCCAGGTCGGAGTCGGTTTCTCAACCCCGTTCCGAGGTGCTAATCAACCCAGAGTCGCAAAAAAAGTAGAGGGGTGCTGCCTTATCACTCGCGATTCGGTTTATCTTCTTAGGCATCATGGCCTGCGGCGGCACACTTGTAAATAATCGCAAGAAGAGCACACAAGAAATAAGCCAGGCAAACACTATGGCCATGTGACAACGTCTCGTCTTGTCAGCAGGTTGGCTAAGAGATCCCAAGAAATGAGCTTAAAACCACGAGCACGCTAATGATTACACGCTTTCTGCATTCGCAAAATATTCGGAGGTACAGTCGCGACAAAACGTATCCGACTCCCAGTTTGTGGTGTGGAAAGTGGGCTTGCGAAAGTCATAAAATTGGCGGAACATTTATTGCCATAATTTTATGGTAAGCCAGACTTTTACTTTCGCCCTAAAAGGTCGGGCCATAAACATAATTTGTATTTTCGAAACAGTGTTTAAAACTTGTATAATATTTTATTGGTTTATTAACTTCAGAAGGACGTACAGTTGCCGCAAAAGCTTCATAACTGGCCCTGCTCTGGAAAGCTAGTTTATAAATAAATATTTAATCAAATAAAGTTTAAATAACACCTAAGCCTTGACCTTCTTCCAGGTCTAAAGACCGAAAAATCCCCAGATAAGCAATACGCTGATATCTTTCCGTTCCATTACTTATCTTTGGCGGTTAAGCCCTGATAGTTATACATTTCGGAAATACAAATAGAGCCAGAGCTTTTTAATTTGAACAAATAAAGGAGCGTGCAGCGGAGTTTAGGGTCTTAATTGGCCCGAAATCCCTAGCAAAGCCCGGGGCCTTAATTTATTTTTAAGTGTTTTTAAGGCTTTTGGGGGAATTGGTAAGTAAATGCACGTTGTACTTTTCTCGGCGACCTCCAGATTATTCATAAAGGTAAGTGCCGGCATTTAAATTCCACGAGTGCAGCAAAATAAAGGAGGGAGATCGACCTGACAGCGATGCGAGAGGCTTCCTTAGGTCTCTTATAAATATATATTTACGATCGCGGGCAGCAGCTGATGCAGAAATATAGTATAAGAGCTCGGTTGCCAGGCAAATGATTACTATATGTTTGTTTTGTTTGGTTTTCATACCCTCGCAATGGGTAGTACTGCCTATTTCAGATATCTGTAATGGCCTCATAAATTATACTTATTTTTTTATGAGTTTTTAGGTGACTAAACAGTGAACTTAATCACTTGCCTTTTTTTTTAGTTCTGTCTCACTATTTAGTTGGAAAACTAAGCTCTAAAAGGGTATAAAAGTATGTACTATGTCTGTCGTTATGTGAGTTGTTGCCACATGCATCCCATGTGGATGCCTCTCCCAAGTCACAAGTTCACTTTGCTGCCGAGTTTAATGCAATCCAAACTAGTTTGCCACTTTATTGTTGTGTGGCAAGCACGTGTTGCTGGTGCCTGGTGGCTGGTGGCTGGGGAACAATGCAACTGGAAACCCGTCCGGACACTAAAGGCTACTGGTGATAAATGAATCGTTTAGCCAACACACAGACAAACAGGCACAACAAAAGAGGTAGCTGGCTAGCTGGGGGATGTGTAGTGTTTTGTGTGTGTGTGTTTGTGTGTTGCCACTTACTCGTACATGGCATCCACAAGATCGCGCTCCCAGGTCATCAGGCGCTTCATTTTGGCCAATTGGAATTGTAATCGACTTCGGAATGGGGCTTTGTTTGTAATTTCTATTTTTTGCACTCGAGGCACGCGCTGCGTTGTATAACTATGTAAATTTCTGCTTAGTTTCTGTTTCGGTTTGTCGCTCTCTGTTTGGTTTTATGCGACAATCGAGATGTTGGCAGCAGCAGCGCCACAAATGTTGACGGCTCCTCCACGGCACAGAAACAACAACAACAAACACACAGCTCTCGGACGTCAGCCTTGGCCGTCAGTTGTTGTTATTATTATTTATAATTAATGCCGATGTTGTTGTAATTGGTTGCTTTATAATAATTTGCGGGTTAGAGCGGGGGGAACAAAAGATTCGAGCACTTTTTGGATTAACTTTAATACTGTACTTGGGGAGCAACCGGTGGTGACGTTATCGCTTCAGATACAATTGTATCTGAGAGTGCGTGCTAGTGTGTGTGTGTGTGTGTGTTTGGGAACTGTGAGGCAGGTTTCGGTTGTTATTGTTGTTTTCTCCGTCTCGAAACACCAGCAAACTTCTTGATTTATATTCAATATTAATTGCCTCCGCTGATTACTCTGCTTCGGGAGCTTTATCACAAATGCGTTCTTTTTGTGGTGGGAAAGGCAAAAATGGTTTTTATTTTGAAGTAAACAAAAGCGAGCATTATTTTCGCGACAAACACTGCCAAGAGCGGCAACTGAACACTCCGGTTGTTGTTAACAATTCGGGCCACAAGGAGCGGGCCGGGCCGTGGCACGTCGCGTGTCTAACGGTGTACGATCCAAATTGAGCAGCGTGTGGCACGGAGCAGTGCTTTAATAGCACTCGTGGGGCTCCGCTTTTGGGGCTCTGGGGATGGTTGGCTGGTTGGATGGATGGGATCTTGCCACGCGGGAGAGCGGCGAGCACTCGAGCACTCGAGAGAGACCCGGAGAACGGCGGAGAGCACGGCGCAGGTGTATAACTTTCTGCGAAGACGGCTGAACTCAAACTGAAATGCTCGGTTGACAGCTTTGTTGCTTTTTATTATTTTGAGTTTAAAAGTGGAAGACGCGATAGCAGCCAGCGGCAGCAGAGGCAGCAGCAGCAGCAACAGCAGAGGCGACAGCACAGCCAGAGAAAAAAAGCAAACACAGAGTGACAACAGCGTGTAGCTAACACACACTCGCACACCCTCGCACACACCCCAAGTTAGTACAAACACTAAAAGGCAAACACTTTCAGGCATGACATACAACAGCTGATAATTTCAGCGATTAAAAAAAGAGAGAGCGGGCGCGGGACAGGAAGCTCGCCTGCCTCCTCCTTAATTCGCCCTTAAATCACGGCAATAAAACGCCACTTGCCTTAAAAACAGTTACATGGCCGGACAACCCGATCGTTTCAATAAATCGCTGGCATTCCACATCGCGAGACAAAAGACAAAAGACCAAAGCCACCAAGACATAAAGACAGAAATCAAGTTTCGAGATTTTCGCCAATTAGCGCAAATAAAACTCAGTTTATAGCTGCAGTTACACACGAGTGGGATATAGCCCCTGATCCGCATGCCAATCTTCATAAACCCACTAGCCACGATGTGCGATAATCAAATCGGGCACGTCTACTTAGTGGCCAATCGGATGCCATCACGATTCGATGGGTGATTAGCGGTCCTCCATGGAGGTATCCGTATAATGGTAGCCGAAATTTGGTCACATGATCCTCCCATCCCGAAGAACATCCTAGCAGTACTACGTCGCTAGATAGCCTTTGTGCATTTCCAAAATTTATAGCCGCCTTTCAATCGCTCCGATACTCCGATACTCCACACTTCTGCAGTTATCAGTGGGAACGGGAACACGACCAGGTCCGAGGTTCTAGTGGTTCTAATTCCAGACATTCTACGATCACATGATGGACACATGGCCACCGGTCAATAGATGGATCAATCTATCACTAGTGGGCAGGACAAGGGCTTAGATCTGTGAAATGCTGCTGGCTAAAAATACCAGCATGTCACTGCTTGAGAATCTCAAAGTCTTGTGACCAAAACTTCCATTCATGGGCCTCCTAATTACACTTGATTTGTTTACTTTATTATTGAATATAAATACACAAATCATTAATAGGTAACACGCGCTCGCAGAACTATTAACTTAATATTTACAGCTGCTTATAAAGCCATTAAGGCCTGTCGCCGCAGATCAATTTACAGCGCCTGGCCGATAATTGCTCGCTCGGATCTTCACCCTCGCTAGTAGAAATCGCAGGCGTAATCAAGGCGGGAATTATCGAGTGAATTTATCACAATAAAAATAATTAATTTCCCTGAATCGCGAATCGTGAGTAATCGTCCGGCAGACTCGAGTGGGGCTAGCACGATCGATCCGAGCCAAGTAGCAAATATTGGCCAAATCAATTGCCGGCGGAAATGAGAGTATCGAAATCGATCATACGCACCGTGTGCCCCCAGACGAGGAAAGTGTGTCGATCGACAGCGCGCCTGCAGGGCATCGAAAGCACTCAAGACCCAAATTAAAGCCAAATGAGAAACGGGCATAGTGCTCTGCATCCACATAAGAAATCCCCCGGGTTGGCTTTTGGCTTTGGGCCAAAATACAAATTTGTCGAAGCGGCGGGCGAACAGTTAACACGTTTTTAATTAACTTATGGGCTCTGTGAACTGCCAAATCGAAATCACGGCACTCGAGAAGCCCCGAGATCATGTGCATTATGGCATTATGCAAATTTATGTCAAGGCAGGAGCAGGTGCTGGTGCGAGTCGTTGATCTCGAGCCTCAACCTGGCAGAATGTTCTCATAAACAGAGTGGAGCTGTTTACCATATAGAAGCACTATAGTGCTCGGTGAACACACACGCGTAATGTCAGGGGCGTTCATTTGGGCACTCTACCCGAGTCCACGACTGACTCTACTATTCCTAATTAAGCCAGCTTAGAATCAGAATCACTATCTGTATCTGTATCTGTATCTGTATCTGAATCAGAACCAACATCAGCTTCGGTATCCGAAAGCCAACCCGCTGAGCTGGAGAGCAACAGGCGGAAATAATATTTAATTGTCCACCCACTGACGGCGCTCAAATCAAAATAATTCAATTTTGTCATTTCAGGCAATCAACTCAAAAGGTTTATCTCGCTCCACTGACTCGGTCTCGCACTCGTTCTAGTTCTCATTCTCGTTCTCAGTATCTAAATAGCCGACTGTCTAACTGACCAACCGACGTCACCTTCATTTGCATATAAAAATTTGCAAATATCAATGGACTGGGACAGTTTGAAATATAAAAAAATCCCAAGAAATAGAAGTGCGCACAGAATTCCGACTTTGTTTACCAACGAAGACGCGTGGGCTCAAATAAGTGGCTACACTCATATTTGACGACTGCAGTTCTTGGAAACTGTTGCACAATGCATCTACAATAAAATAATTTGCATTTTCTGTAAATATTTTAGTTATTCTATTACAACAATTGTTGAGTTTTCTGGGAATTTTCGTTATAGATAATTAATTTGGCCAAGGATAATTCTGGAGAAGATCTAATTCGCTAATTTATTTGCTCAGCTTATGTCAACTTCCCTGATGTTTAGAAATTCCCAAGTTTATAACAAAAACTGCACAATTAGCTAAGAAATGTCAATAAGACTGTACTAAGCTTTATCTAAGAAGATAAATTGTGGCCAGAACAATCCATATTGACTGGGCTAGACTGCTGGCTATTGTATTGAGTCGCTACTAAAGAGACTTTTTGAATAAATAATGTCATTGCTACTTATATCACTAACTCGTTACAACCTATAAGAATGAAAGAAAATATCTTGTTCGCTGGCAACTTTTCTTATCCAACGGGGCGTATGCGCAATTAAATATTACTCATACGCCACGTTGACCTTTGGGCACTTACCTGGTAAGTGGCCCGGGCGATTCGCTAACCGCCTTGATGGATCGTCGGATCTGGCGGTGGAAGCTGCCCAGCAGGGACTCCTTGCGGGAGAGCTGCGTCCCGCTCCCGCTCGACTCGCCGCCGGTGCTGTTGATGTTCGAGGCGTAGGTGGCGGTACGCTTGTAGGTGTCCTCCAGGGCGCTCGCTGGTCCGCCCTGCTCCGAGCCAGCCCCCGGGGTGGTGGCGGCCACCAGTTGGTCCACATTGAGGGGCGTGGTCTCCTTGGAGTCGTTGTTGTTGCTACAGCTGCTGCTATTGCTCATCTTCACAATGGTGGGAGCACTCTTCTTGTCCTTCTCCTCGGGCAGCAACTTGGCCCAGGCGTTCTCGCCCACCAAGTCCTTCTTGTCGACTATCATTTTTGGCATTGACTAGTTAACAGCTAATAATGGTAGTGTTTCAACTTTGGTATGTCCCAGGGGGAGTAGCCGTTATAAGGGAAAGTTGGAGTAGCTGTTGAGGGCGCGTTTCTTTTGCAATCTGGGACCGCGCGAGCCAATCATGGATGGTTCGTTGTCGTTGCTCTCAGCCACGTTGTTCTCTGCAACCAAATCGGAACAGAACAGACACAAACGGTGATTAGACCTCACATTTTATATTTATACTGGACGGATATCTAACATCTGGGTGCACGTCTGGACGTTACCACAACGCCCACATCTTATCAATAAGTTCACACTTTTCATCTTCGCGCCATAAACGCTTTTAACACACTTAACATACTTTTAAATGTTTGTGATTATCAGTTCGTGGATTCTTATTCGCGAATTTGCGGTTAGATGGCTTTTCAGGCCTGTCTGGTGCTTGTCTCGACTGGGACCAGAATCTGAATAAAAGCGGTATTCGGGAAATAGTTACTTATATCGTCTATTTTTTATAAATTTTATTCGGTTTTTGTGGTTTCTACAAATCAAAATATATAAATCACCACTTATCACTTGGAAATTATAATTTTTGAAAAATGGAAACCTAATTTGCCGAGTTCTGAATCATCCAAATCGAATCCAAATCGAATCTGATATCCTGCTGCTTTGATCAAAATTTCTCCAACTGCGCCTTCTATTTCTCAAATCTATTTTGCATTTCATATTTTTGATAAAATAAACATTTTGAAATATAAACTGTCTCGTCCTAGACACTGGCCATATATTTTTAAATTGTTTATAAAGTTCACGACAGCGGGAGGCTTACGATCATAAAATGTATGAACGATAATTTCGGGCTGTATGTTTTTGTTGGAATATTTCCATAATTTCATATTTTGTAGCTTGATTATATTAGTTTTCGGTATGCAAATTAAATGCCGTCAACGTTTTATTTTCAGGTTCTCGTCAAGCCACAGCCCATAAACGGGAAACACGAAAAACAATAGCAAAGAAGTAACGCTTCGAAAACGTTTTCTCTTAAAATAGAAAATACGTAAATTGGATTTTCTCTAAAAAATAGAATTTATTTTATTTTACTGGAACTTCACCCACACAGTTCGAAACTGATTGATATATTCTTTTGACTTCGTAGGACAGTTCCCCTGCCGATTCACAATTTTCGCGAATTTTACGCAAATGTTCGATTTTATTTTTTAAACAGCAACCCGCGCGATTTCCAAAGTGGACCTGCTGGGGACGAGACGAATCGGAGACTGCCGAACACCGACTGGCGGTTTATTTTGATTTTGATTTTAATTTTGGCTCTTTCTCTGCCAGCGTACGCACGCGCACAACGTGGGAACAAGTGCCGGGCGGAGAGGTGGCCCGAGTGGGTGGTTGGGGGGAGGTGGGTTGACTTTGGGGGGTGGACCTATTACCGTTTCCCGCTGGCGCCCGCTGCCTGTTGTTGTTGGATTTATGTATTTGGGATTCTTTTGTTTTTGCGCCTCCGTTGCGAACGAGCGGCGTTCGCAAATTGACTTGGCGCTCGAGTGCGCGTCGCCTGTTTTATTATCCAAAAGTGAGCAGCCACCGCTGCCGCAGCAGCAGCCGTAGCAGTTGAAGCAGCCGGAGCAGCGGGAGCAGCCGGAGCAGCAGCAGCCCCCACAGTAACAACAACCCGACCGGTAGCGTCATCTAGCGCACACACATTTTTATCGAGTTGGCCAAAACGAGGCGACTTCGGCTCCACTCGGCTTGTTTGTATTTGCCGTTGTTGTTGCCGCCGAGATTTTGTTTTTGTTTTTTTTTTTTCTGCCAGCTTTACAGCATTGCCAAATCTGTCATAAGGTCGCCGGCGTAGCAGTTGCCGCGCTGCCGGAGCCGGTGCCGGTGCCGGGGCTGACTAACCACAGATGGTGGCGCCATGTGATCGTCGGCAGAGCACCGCCGGAGAAAGCGGGAGGCCGGAGCGTAGCTGGGGAGGCAAATCCTTTAAGACTAAGAGTCTTCGGACAGGTTGACAGTCCATCAGAAGCCAGCAGGCGTCTATTGACACACCTAATATACAATGGTCTGGATGGGTGGCAAGTTAACCCCTCCGGGCGGAGTGCGTTGTGATATATTGCTTTGTGATAAACCCCGATAGTGTCGCCCCCACTGTGGATCGTAAATCCGTCAGTCTGCTCCAGCACTAAGCCGCCTTTCCTCCTCACTTATATGAGCACTCCCATGACATGGTCTTAAAATATGAAAGTTACATCCTAGAAATTTTTATCTTATAATGTTTGTCCAATAAACGGTTGAGAGGTACTGGGTATTGTACAGTACTGAACCTAATTTTGTAATGAAATCTCTCTATTATTTCCTAGCAAATTTTCCATATCTCTGTGCTGGTACATTGTAATTTACCCTCCTAACCCCGGCAATTGCAAAGCGCCTCTTTGTAAAGAGAATGCAAACACAATCACCGCAAAGTGGAAGGTGTCACATGCCCCCCTCTGTACTTTTTGAATACAAGTTAAGTGGAAATAGCCAAGTGATTCATTTGCTATTCACTTGGCCCGACTACAATAGACGCCAGTTGGGGATGCAAAGTGTGGCCGGTAATGCAGCCATTAGGGTAAACGTGTAATTGAATAGGTGTCCCGAGCATCACGTTTTCAATTTCGGAAAATAAACTGTAATAGGTGGGTTCTGCTTAATTTAGCCCGGTCCTATAGTATTTGATTTGCGGCGATTTTGAATAATCATAGCACGTGCCATGGGGGTATAGAAAACTATATAGAATTCATAAATCCATTGAAAGATTATAAGTCTTGGGGATCTGATATAGTCCAATCAAATAGTATAGTTTGGTTGCAAGTTGCAACATATAGATACATATGCAATAGCCAATTCCCCTCTGACGTCAATTCGCGGATATATTTACCCCGATTTTCAGCACATTCATGTGTCTATATGTAGAGTATATAATGCGTCCCGGAATCCCACACATCAGCCTCAAATCATATGCGCTGACGTGCCTATTACTGGCCCGTCTAATAGCTGACAGATTGCGGCGAGTAAATGCTCAATTGTCAAAGATATAAATCTTATTATATAATTATAATAGACCCCCGCTAAGCGGAGAATCCGTTTCGTGTGCGTGCCGACGACTGAACCAATTTCAAGTGCTCCAATTAGGGATTGCAAGCTTAACTCCCACGACCCCTCGACTTTCTGGTTTTAAGTACTTGAATTAATATTTATATCCTTTCCGTCAAGGTCGATTCTGTAACAAAAACATGAGATGCTTAAGGGAGGAGCAAAGCTATCTGCCGAATTGAAATATCCAGCACACGTGGCTGAGACACGGGGGGACTAATGCCACACGTGCTTGTGCTTCACGGCAATGTAAGCCCGCTCAATGGGGCATGGAATTCATCTTACCTGCCGCCTACCACTTGAATTTAAAGTACTCCTCGGCAGATTTCCTGCAGCCACCAGAGTTACTGCAGCCTGTAGCCGTCGGGCTGCTTGTGAATTTCTATAATTTACTTTTAATGGCAATGTGCTGCATACTTTCTGCGACCTAGTTGCGGGACTGTGGCTATTTTTAGCCAGCCTGCAGTTGAATTCCGGCCTTGGATAACAAGTGGCATGAATTGGCACTACCACTGGCCAATAAATAAGTACGGGCACGTACGATGGATCAGCCGTCAGGTGGAAGGTGCCACACCAGGTGCCTCCAAGTCCTCCTGCATTGGGGGGCAGCCTGAGTGGCCTGCTTAGCCACCACGCGTCAATGTCATTGCGTGCCGAGGATGCCCAACGGAGTCCATTGCTGACGTCCTTCGATGACCTCTGGCCGGGCACTGAACCCGATACATTGCATGGCCGCGGTGCTCCAAAGTTGGTCATCCCAGTGGCATTTGCATGCCATACCTGGTCCGAAGTGACCTAGAAGCCAGAAGCCACACAAGCCTCAACGAAAATCCTTCTGCAAGCGGTACGTGCCCCAGCAGCAAGCCACCTTCAGATCTAAATATACCTTCTCTAATGTAGAAATCGTCCTTGGTCCCGAGGCAACGATTTCTTGGACAAGCAAAAGTCAGTTGACAAAGCTAATGAGCCAACAAAGCTAATTGACTAATCTGGGGAGCAAGTCCTTTGATAAATGGGGGAGCCTTCAGAAGAGAAGAGTTCAGAAGAGTAGTTGTCAGGAATTCTGGAACAATCGGGTTCAGCTTGTATTTATAACTTTCATTTATTGTCGGTGGGGAATTATAAGCTAATTGGCACTCGACAGTCTTGAGTCCTTCCTGTTGATAGCCGCTGATATTGATTGACGTCGGCTAATTAGTAATTACCAAGTGCAATCTGTGGCTGAATAGCCCCAATTAGATCCATGAGGGTGTTGAGGCGAAATCCCCTAATCCAAGCTTATCTAGAGTGTGCCACATTCTCCCCTTGTGACTTAGCGGTCACTTAAAAGTTAATACACTTATCACCCACTAGAATTATGATCTAGCCTTCGAATTGTGAGAAGAATGGATATGGATATTCCCTGAAAGAGATGCGAAGACTAAAATCAGGAAATTTATCTACGAATACATTTGTAATATTTGCTGTTTGGACTAACATAAATTCTGACTCGTGCCTGTCCACGGACTTTTCACTGGCATTTACGTATATGTATGTATTTATCCAGATATCTAGAGCGGTATCTGTATCTGAATCTTCGTACCGCCTGGCTGTGGCGCATGACTCTTGTTGACTCAGCCGCCGACTCTCCAGTTTTCGTGCAAATATTTGCAACAAGTGCAAGCAACTAATTTATGACAGTTGACATTGACTTATCTTTTTTGGCAAAGTTATTGGTTCTAAGAAAGCATGCCTGACACTTGAGGTGGACGAGAGATGTATCTTTGTGCCCAGACTATTCAAAACATATAAATTTGACATGAGAAGTATATATGAAGACCGAAAGGAAGTGGAATCAGCTTACTGACATCCACTGTTTAATTAATTTATCTAATCTATGTGCTTTCTGCTCTTTTATTTTCTCAGCTTGTCGTCATAGGAAGTCCTCATTAAGGCACTCATTAGGATATCCATCTACCCTGGAGTTTTATGGCCCACAGTGACCCCATGCCCCGAAAACAATGACAATCGCTGCTCGGAGTCCGGACAGGCAATCATCCATCACATGTCACCCAAAAATAGTGAGAGTCTGGGTAGAATTTATTTTAGGAGGTTCAGGCCAAAGGTCAGCAAATAGTTTACAGCCGGTTTCAGTTCAAAGTTGAGCGCTCTTAGATGGGCAATAAATTCATGTTGATTGCTGGATCTGATGTAACCGACCTGGGCCAACACCCGCAGGATACAGATACAGATACTAATACGTGTGTATCTTGGGGTGCGTTAAACTTTCCCCAGTGTCTCTGACCGTCGCTCGATTGGGATTCTCTTTAAATCCCCTGGAAAAACAATCCCTGTGTATGCAAATCGGATAATGGATGTAAGGACCGGCACTACCAAGAACTGAATTACTGTATCAACAGTTGGCAGGGCATTTAAGTGATTCCCCGAGAGGCTTCAGGGACCAGCGACGTTTAATTGGTAATCGATGGCCACAAAGGACGGAGGATGCCAATGCACCAGTGCAGGTCCCAGGCCCTCTTGAAGAATAAAGTTTCCACTGCACACACTCGAGGAAAACCAATAAAAGTTGGTCAACTCTCGAGTGACGGTCAACGTGTTTGTCAAGGTTAACAGGAGACTGGGGGGCACTGGGTGGGAAACTGCATTCAAGGTCAGAGTGAGTGGGTGGGCGGCGGTGGGTGGATGGCAAACAAGCAGACGCCATCGGGAAGCGGATGGCCAGACAGTGCAATTACCATAATTGTCCCTCCTGGCTACCCCATGTGTGTATGCATACGGAAACTAGTAAATATAAGAAGCCGGAAAGTGCATGAATGAGTAACACTGCAGCTCCACTGGTTCAAGGGCACTCTGAATGGGAGCGGAAGATGATGGTCCCGCTGGGCGGATCGAAATGGCAAATAGTTTCGCCATTAGCTGTCATACAATTTGCATGGACTCGAAATCGGAAACGGACTAATGAGCTATCCGAAGCCCACTTGTCAACCTGTCGCTAGAGTTTTGTATGTTGACCCGGATCATTTGTGAACTTGGCATAATTCTCATTATTTTCATGCTTTCCCCGACCGACTGGCTGTTGGCCAAATCTCTGGCAGACCATAAAGAATGGCTAGAACAAGATCCATTCTATTTTCAACTTGACAACGGAACCCCAGCGAGCCAAACTGATCGGATAACCATAAAAATACCAAAAAAAAATAAAAACACAAATATGGCTATGGACTCGTTATCGCCCCAACGTATTTATAGCCCACTCTCCAGACCCACTTGCCCAATTGAGGGTTGGTTTACGATAATAATTTGATTAGAGAAATTTGCATGTTTCGGAAATAAAAGCTTCAGACTGGGCCACCAGTGCGTATGAGTAATGCCTGCATACCCTCAACCCCATACTTATCAGTATTCTTTTGAAGTTTAGTGTTTAGATCTAAACTAAGAATGAATAAAATGAGTCTACCTATTACTCATAGAACTATATTCTAAAATTACGTTTTCAAACTCTCGTGTAATTTATGGGGAAACTGACAACAAACTTCAGAATGACTATCCTGAAAATTATTTTGAGGCACTCAAGATTTAATAATACCTAGTAATAATTTTTGCGGGGAAACACCCGCTCGGCCCGCACAGTCAGGTGACCAGAGCACATACCCAAAAGTAATCTTTGGCTATAAATTTTTGGAAAAGCATGAATTTCGGGAGTCAAGTGGAGGCTATAAAAATCACGACGTTGATTTGAGGACTTTATCGGACAGATAGGCCAGAGGTCTCCCGGATTCCTCAGGCCCCCGACTAATTGCCCCGACCTATCTAATCTGGAGGAGTCTTTTTTTCTGGCTACTGGGGCGGTTAAGACTAATTACTATACGGTTATGTCGCGTGTGGTCACGGGACCAGTTATTTCTGCCTCGCGGCGCGGCAATCTTTATGCGCTGCTAAAATTGGATGTTTGTTGATTCCCTAATTCCCCAATTTGACTGCAGCTTTGTGGCGCCTTCTGGGAGTCAGGTAATCAGGAGAAACAAGGAACACCCTACAAGTTGTCTGGAAAAGGTAATCAAAGGTGACTGTCTCACAAATGTCAGCTGCACGGAAATCGATTTATATTCATTGAAATGTTGCCTAAGCAGCGTAAGAATTATCCTGGCGAGGATGCCGGCAAGAGTGAGGTGGAATCCCTTTGCTCTCGGGATCTGACCCACATCGAAAAGGCTTCGGATGTCAAGGTGGGTTCACCGAGAACTATATTCAGTACCTAAGTATTTGTATCCCTCAGGAAAGTAGAACGGATACACTCTTGCGGCGAATGCAGCAGCTGATCATATTCCCGACAGTGTTCTTCTTATGTCCCGTTCTTATATTCTTTATCTTTAAGTTTGCGCTCTTGGCCCCGTTTGTTGGGTTTGATGACGCGAATGCCGCCATAGGATCGGCTGTGGCCACCGTCATTGTGATGCACGTCCTGATCGCAGGATACACTCTGCGGCTAATCTTTGTGCAAGAGTTTTCGCGCATGGAGACCCTGGAAGTGTGGGCCGATTGGGTGCCACCCCAGGCCCAGAAGCCCGGACCCGTCCTGATCGTCCTGCTGCTGATGTCCTACTGTTCTCTGATAATTGGCTTTCCCATTGCCACCTTTTTCGCCCTCAAGTTTGTGGTCCTGACCAGCTTCGAGCACATGGATGCGGACATCATTTCGGCCATTTGCACGGTGATTGCCGTCCATACGGCAGTTGGAATTTATATTTACAGAGCCATCTACGGCAAGAACTCGACGGCCAAGGGTGGCAAGGACAATCAATAGCATATTTATTTGGGATTATTCAATTATATTCCTGTTCCAGTAACTAGTTCTATAAATAGTCTTATTCTCATCCTACACTTTCGAGGAACGTCGGAAGTCCCCAAAACGTAAACACCCCTAAATGGTATTTTCGCTAAATACATTTCCTCTAATTCTCATGCATTTGGGGCAGCGTATTTCCCCCAATTACTTCCGTAGAAATGTTTTGGACAACGTGAATAACAACACATCCCACACAACAGGTTTTGGTGCAAACGCTTTTCAAATGCCACTTGCCAAAAATAATATAAATAATAAATATATGTAGTTATCTGTCCCGGAGATATAAGTCCCGGGAACAAAGAATGTCGTTGGCCTAAGACTTTCCGCATGGAAAAGTTTATGAGATTGACGAGCTCCTGACATGACAATAAAATATTTATTGGCCAACTTTATAGAGCTTTTCATTCTGACCATGGCATTGTGGAATCAGGAGGTTCCAACAGGTGGTCATTGTTCTGTGGCAACAGCGTGGAAATAAGCGAAATTTCTTAAATTCTGATTCCCTTGGAATTAATTACTCTTTAAATTTGCTTATCAAACCCACATTTATTTCACTTTGAATTATATCTGTCAATGATGAGGTACATACCATCATAGATAAGGTCTCCTTCAACTTTTATTAAAGATTAACTATCAGATTAAACTATCAGGAAATATTGTTTCAGTTCGATGTCAACCAAATCGAAGGCTTTGCCTTAGTCCACATTGACACTCCTGTGACGGGCAATTAAATGCACTGGTGGCAATAATTATTTAATTAACGCGTTGGCATTGCTATTTTATTTCAGAATTTATGCCGCACACACGAGGCGACAGAGTATTGTCGCTTTTTTTCAAATACATCTTAATGTGTTTGGACAAAATCCATTCAATTTGTCGTGTTTGTTTGTTCTAGATGTAATGGCAAAAATTTTTATTACAACTTGCTGTAATATGCTATCGGTTCGAGAGCAGGCAACTTACTGAATAAACAAGTAGCCACAGTAAACAAAAAATCCGAGCAACAGGTCGCCGTCATCTCTTCCAGCATCTCGTCAGGCGCATGTGCGTAAATCTGCTGATTAAATGAGAGAACAGTTTGTATTAAAAATGATTTCTCTCAAATACAATTTATTGAACATGCCAAGGCGGACAAAATTAAAGTCTTTACTTGTAAACCACAAATAATTTTATATTTCCACTTCAAATCAACAGACCGTTTTAAAAGTTGCCTTATCGCTGAAAACAGATATGATAGCCTTGGAGTAAAATACATGATTCTGTCGACTACCGCTAGAGGCCGTTAACACCTGCTTCTTAATCTGATCAATTTCTTACCAATCTCCATCACAACCCAGAAATAAATTTTTTAACCGATTTATTGTCTAATTTCCCCATGGACCCCATTGACTTTGGGCAAATGCGTGGGAACAGCTTCTATGGTTCTAGAAGTCTATATCTTTTTCAGTTTTCATCCGATCCTTGAGAGGTATTCCTTAAAAGATTTGTAGATCGATTTTCTACCGATCTATATTCAAACCTACAAACACATTTTTTGATCGATTTTTTGTTAATTTTTCCCTAGGACTCCCTTGAAAATTGGGAAGTGCCTGAGAACGGCTTATATGGCTCACAGCGATGTCTATATCTTTCTCAGTTTTCATCCGATCCTTGAGCGGAATACCTTAAACAATTTGTAGATCGATTCCCTACCGATCTGCATCAAACCCTACGAATAAATTTTTGGATCGATTTTTTATTAATTTTTCCCTACGACTCCCTTGAAAATCGGGAAGTGCATGAGAACGGCTTATATGGCTCACAGCGATGTCTATATCTTTTTCAGTTTTCATCCGATCCTTGAGCGGAATACCTTAAAAGTTTTGTAGATCGATTTCCTTCCGATCTGCATCAAAACCAAGAAATAAATTTTTTAATCGATTTCATATCCATTTTCCCTATTGTCTTCCTGGATAATTGGGAAATGAAAGGAAACAACGTTTAACCCTTATCTTTTTCATCCGATACCTTCAGTTCTAATATTTAAAATAATTATTTAGCAAATAAGAAGAATCTTGAATAGCTAGGAAAAAGTACTCACTCCAGTCAAAGGTTCCTAAATGTAAAGCCCCAAATTCGGAATCATCCAAAGCTGCTCTAAAATGTCGATGTACTTCAATACGGAATGGGGGTATTTGGAAGCTATAACGCGGGGGTTCAAGAACGGAATGCTCAAGCACTCCGACTATCTGAACCTGGTTCAATGCGAATCGCTAGAGGATGTCATGATCAGCATCCAGGGCACGGACTATGGCAACATCTTTACGGGCGATAACCAACCGAGCGTGGACGTCATTGAGGTGAGCCTAAGGGATCGCCTGCTTCAGCAATATAACTACATTCGGGGACATGCCACGGAGCCCCTGACTACGTTTTTGGAGTACATCCGATATCCGCACATGATTGATAATGTGACGCTATTGATAGCCGGTCTGAACAACCGGAGGTCTATGAAACGTCTGATGAAGATGTGCCATCCGCTGGGATTCTTTGATTCTTTGGCAGCCATCGAGGTAGCCTCCAACTCGGCAGAGCTCTTCGATATGGTTTTGATCGATACGCCCATCGCCAAATTTGTTGCTCCGGAACTGATCAGTCAGAATCTGCTATCCAACGATGTGGAGGTTGTCAGGGCCACCTTGTATCGGTACTACTTGGAACATTTCTACGCGTATTGCATGAGTCTGGGCGGTACAACCGCCACTGTGATGGCGGATCTGCTGGCCTTCGATGCGGACCGCAGGTCCATTACCATTGCCGTGAATGCGCTGCAAAGCGATATGAGGTGAGACACATATGAATAATTTAAAAACAAATATACATTTGTGGATTTCAGACCCGATGAACGCATGAGAATGTTCCCCAGCTGTGGGCATCTGCCCCGAGTGGCCTTACATGGAATGGCAACCGCTCCTGATACCGAAAGGATAAGGGAAATCTGCAATGCATTCGACCCCTACGGCAAGATGTTCGACAACATTGAAAGGGATGTAGACGGAATGATCACTCTGGAGGACCGCTTCCTCATGGTTGAAGCTAAGAAGAATGTGCAATCGTATATGCAGCAGTTTCATTTCGGGGTATTTTACTCCTTCATCAGACTTAAGCAGCTGGAATGCCGGAATATAGTCTGGATCAGTGAGTGCATCTCTCAGCGGCAGACGGAAAGGATAAATGCGTTTATTCCTATACCGCTGGATTGGTGATTGCTTCGGCAACTTCACTTTCCATCTGCATCTATTTTTCGTTTTTTGGTTAATTTATTGCTCTTGAAAGCTTTCTAAATTTTGTATTAAATAAATTGTATCCTTACCACCAATCAAGTTTTTTCCTCTGTATTGGAGCTTTGGCATTTCCTCCCCGATTGGTTGTATAGAATGGTTTCCGTATAGAATTTTGGCAGCATCTTGTTCCGAAAGTTTTATATGTCGCTTTCACGATATCATTTATTCTTTTCCCAGTTACAGGTTTGTAATCTTGTTTCAAGTTTCAACGTCATCCTATAACGGTGGATTACTTTAACCGGTTCGCGAACCGGGCTGCCGTTTTTCTACAATAATTTAAAAGTTATAGGGTCCCGCCCAATCAAACCGAAAACTGGCCACACTATTTTGAGGAAATTTTTCGAAAGAAAATTAATTTTAAAAGGGAACAAATTTGAGTTTCTGATTTTGAATCTGGATATCTCTAAAGAATCTGGGAACGATTTTCCATCGATTCCCATCAGCGCCATCCCGCCAAAGTTTCGATAAGTTATTTGACAGCATTCAGAAGGTGTTAAAAAATGGATTTCGAAGGTTTAAGGTCCCTTGCGAACGCTATTTTTAAATTAACAGACATCGGATTCTGAACTTGGATACCTCTAAAGAATCTGGGAACTCTTTCCCATCAATCCTTATCATCGCCGTCCCGATTTAGTTTCAAATTAAACGGACTTTTAAATATAGGGGGAAATGGTATTTTTTAGTGGATTTTAGAGCGCTTGGGAGGAAATCGGAATCGACCATCTGGCAACACTGATTCAACATGGCCGATTTATTTTACAAACACAAAAACACAAGATACACTTAAATACACTAAGCTGAAATTTTTTGTTCGTACATTTGCCAAGGCATTAAAATTCGAAACCGTGGATACCGTGGTGGCCAACGAACTCTTCCAAATGGAAGCAGGTTATTCTCAAAAAAATTTACAAAACATGGCCGACTCGAGCAAGCTTCTGCTGTCATCGCAGCAGGAAAAACCCAACCATTACACGTAAATAGCATCCTTAACCCAAAATCTGAGCAGCTAATTTAATTGAATATTCTTGCCCCCTCAGCTACCTGAAGGAGTTTCGCGTGGAGCAGTGCACGTCGTTCCTGCAGCACAAGTGTAATCAACACAGACCATTTGTCTGTTTCAATTGGCATTTTCAAAACCAGCGGCGTCGGAGGCCCGTGAGGAAGCGCGACGGTACCTTCAACTACAGCGCGGATAATTATTGCACCAAATACGACGAGACCACGGGCATCTGTCCCGAAGGCGATGAGTGAGTATCCTGTGAGCCGTGTCCTGGTGAAATTGCGCGTCTGTCGAGGATGAGGATGAGGATGAGACACAATAAGCAACGACGTAGTATTTTTTCGTTTCCTCTTTGTGCTCCTGCTTCGCTTCTTTGTGTGTATCTGGCTTCGTGTTTACAAACAAAAACCTGGGTGCGGGTAAAAGTGAAAAGTGTGCGTCTGTGTGTATGTGTGAGAGTAGGCGAGGTCACCGCCGCCCACAACGGGCGAAAAGTGAAAGTGATAGCAGCGATTGAGCTAGCAAATTCTAATCAGCATCCGCCTTGGTGGTGGTTGTTGCTCTCACCGATACATGCACAACGCAAATGTGTACACACACGCACTGTCGTTGGCAGCTACAAGTGTGTGCGTCATTGTTTTTATTGCGTTTCGCTTTTGCGTGTTTACTTCGTTCGTTTCCATCGTTTATTTTGATTTTCCCCCGGCACTTTAGCTTCGAAATGTACAGTTATTGTGGCGGGCAAGCTTTCAAGAAAAGCTCCAAAAGTAAAACGCAATTACGCTTTCTGCATGAGAGAAAAAAATGCTGATTTTATGACCCAGACTTTGAACATTTGCCCTCTGCCCTCTAGGCTATTTTTAGCCTCGGTAGTCCAGTACGTCACTAAACTTTGTTCCTCCTCTCCCCCACCAGATGCCCATTCCTGCACCGAACTGCTGGAGACACAGAGCGCCGGTACCATTTACGCTACTACAAAACATGCATGTGCGTCCACGACACGGACAGCCGCGGATACTGCGTCAAGAATGGACTCCACTGCGCCTTCGCCCACGGCATCCAGGACCAGCGCCCACCGGTCTACGATATCAAAGAGCTGGAGACCCTGCAGAACGCCGAGATCACCCTGGACAGCACCAATGCTCTCAATGCCCTCGACAAAGAGCGCAACCTAATGAACGAGGACCCCAAGTGGCAGGACACCAACTATGTGCTGGCCAACTACAAGACAGAGCCGTGCAAGCGCCCGCCGCGCCTCTGCCGCCAGGGATATGCCTGTCCCCAGTATCACAACAGCAAGGACAAGCGCCGTTCGCCTAGGAAATACAAGTACAGGTAAGGGTTATCCTTAGAGTCACCTAAAAAGCAACTAAAGGTCATGCTCTCCTTGTCTTAGGTCCACTCCATGCCCCAATGTTAAGCACGGCGAGGAGTGGGGCGAACCGGGCAACTGCGAGGCCGGCGACAACTGCCAGTACTGCCACACACGCACCGAGCAGCAATTCCATCCGGAAATCTACAAGTCGACCAAGTGCAACGACGTCCAGCAGGCCGGCTACTGTCCACGCAGTGTCTTCTGCGCCTTTGCCCATGTAGAACGTAAGTTCTGTGCTACAACTGGAGATGTTGTTCGAGCTTTGCTATTTTTCCACAACCAGTTAGAAGGGCTCTATGTATTTTGTTTATTGTGTCTAACTTTACCCTTTTTGTTCTTCGATCGCCGACCATTTCTTCTCATCGATCAATTGTCTGTCCGAATATTTATCTTCTTTGTTGCGTTGTTACATGAAACAATGCTCCGCTCCTCTGCACTTTATCATGTAATCCATGTTTCGCCAAAGCTTGTAGTGTGACAGAAGAGTCCTGGGATCAGGAGCTCTCGCTAAGCGAGTTTATTTCCAATGCTTTGCCCGATCTAAAGGCCTCGGATGCGCATCATTTGGGTGACAATGTACGTATAGCTTAAAAAATAAAACCAAACCAGCAAAACTCATCCATGCCGCAGAACACTTCGCTTAATTGCAATAATCACCAATATAAATCTTAACATTTTCATCCAATCATAACCGCCTTGTGGCCCGCTCTCATTGCCTTCCCTTGATTTCTTTCTTTTCGTTTTGACATCGCCGTAGTTGAAAATTGATTGTAATAGTACCAATAAAATGTTGGTAGATGCTTTGGGAAACACAACAAATTCCAGCAAATTTTTAAGTTTCTCACGACCCGTGGACAGTCGTTGTGAGTATTGGGTCACAGATATAGCGAATATAGAATTCACTACTGCAAATATTGGTTGTGGACAAAGTGTCAGCGCATCGCATTGCTAATGAAAGATCAATAATGAAACTGTTTATTTTCTTGCAAGCAGCTTGCTCATTGGAAGAGAACTCATTGTCGGCGAGTCTGGCCAATACTAGCTTATTAACACGTTCCTCGGCGCCAATTAACATTCCTAATACGACTCTAAGTAACTCAATTAACGGTAAGTGATTAAGCGAAAAAGTTTACCAACTAATTAACAATGCAAACTGCCTAGATTTCAACTCAGGTGGCTTCGCCGTCAACATTCCTAGCAGCTCGCTCACCTACAGTCCAACCAATCACGCCAATCTCTTCAACGTGGACGCTTTTAACTATGGGGGTTCCAATAAGCTCAGCAACTCCCTTTCGGCCGCCACCCAAAACGACAGCAGCCTCTTCTTTCCATCGCGCATTATTTCACCAGGCTTTGGCGATGGTCTGTCCATCAGCCCCTCGGTCAGGATATCCGAGTTGAACACCATACGCGACGATATCAACAGCAGCTCTGTGGGCAACAGTTTGTTTGAGAACACTTTAAATACGGCCAAAAACGCTTTTAGCCTCCAGTCACTGCAGTCGCAGAACAACAGTGACCTGGGACGTATCACCAGCGAACTCCTGACCAAAAATGCCCAGATCCACAAGCTGAACGGGCGCTACGAGGACCTCGCTTGCAAACTGAAGATTGCCGAGCTACATCGCGACAAGGCCAAGCAGGAGGCGCAGGAGTGGAAGGAGCGCTACGATCTAGCTCAGATTCAGCTGAATCTGCCCGCCGAGCTAAGGGACTTGTCCATACAAAAACTGAAGCAATTGCAGGTAAGTTTTGTGACATAGACACCTATTGAAGGGACAAGACTATAAATATATCCATTTCCGTTTTCAGTCAAAGCTGCGCACTGATTTGGAGGAAGTCGATAAAGTATTATATTTAGAGAATGCCAAGAAGTGTATGAAGTGTGAGGAGAACAACCGCACTGTCACCCTGGAGCCGTGCAATCACCTGTCCATCTGCAATACCTGCGCTGGCTCCGTAACCGAGTGTCCCTACTGTCAGGTGCCGGTGATGACCACCCACACCTAGAATATGTTTTACCAGCAACAGGACCACAAATGGCCCTTTGGCTGAAAATCGGATGGTAGAGGTGGTTTATGGGGATTTTGATGGGGGATCAAGACCGCGAACAGCATGACAATGTGTTACACACAAAGCAACCTTTAGTCGTAAGTTAAAAGATGAAACTCTTGATCAGATATGTGCTGACACTGGCCCACTTGTGTGTGTGTGCAGTAAAGCGTTTATAATTTATGTATTTCCACTATGCGAATTATTGTCATGAATATTAGAAATTACTAGGCACAAACTATTGATTGAATTAGGTAGCATCTCTAAAATTAATTTGTATCACGTTTGTTTACAGGAAATTTTCAATTTGTACGTCTGACGATTATTTTAACGAGCTAAACGAATTTGCAATATCTCATATTTTTTTTTTAAATATATATTATTTTTGTCTCACTATTAAGGTTGCCACAGAAACCTCTTTCAATTTAAGTTTTAAGAAGAGTATGCAACGATGTCTACTATTTACCAAAATCAGTGACTTGCTAGAGTTTTCTGTGGCTGCCTCCCCTGTATTTGTATTTAAATATGATACACTTTCAGTCATATTGTACTTTTTACTAGTATTACTTATGAAATTAAGGAACTAAACAATTGCAAGTGGTAATTGTTAGGAAGATATGATACATATATAATATATTAATTTTTCTAGACACTTTTAGCAATTGACTATTAACAAATTTATAGTAACCAACAAATTAATCAAGTTGTCGCATACAAAGCAGCCAACAAATACCACAAACAAAACCACCAGTGATTTTATATGAACCGATTTTCAAAATATTTTATATATATGTATGTGTGTTTAAAACTTATGAAAAACAAGAAGCAAAACTCAAAAGCCAAGACAAGCGTCAAAACTGCAACTGACAGATCATTAATCTTAGTCTTTAGTTTCTCACACTTTAACTGCACAAAAGTCATTAAGGACAATTAAATTGAATGCGACAACGCTTTTTCTTATCGTAATGTAATGTTCATTTTGTTTTATGAAAACCAAGTTGAATGTATTTTATTTCGGCGTTACTGAGACACAAAAATTGCATACTTACTCGTATACTCTTATACTCTCATTAGGTTACTTTGTGATTTGAATAGTGCTTTAAGTACTTACTTTGCAGCTGACTTTACTTTCATCTAACTTGCATATTCTCAACTGGATGCTTCCAAAGTAGTAAAAGCAAAAAACCATAAAATTAAACAAAAAAAAAAGCAAACAAATAATTATATATATATAAAAAAGAAATTCATAAATGTCAGAGCGTATTATTTAAGGTATATATGAAATCAAGCATTTGGCTGAAGGTACAAGAACGAAAGGAAATGAATAGGTATTTATATAAAAATTGCATTTGGGCGTAGAGTCGATGAGTGTGATTTAGAAAGCGTAAACAATAAATGTAACTCGATACAGCGAAACGAACAGAGTTTAATGAAAAATGTTAACCAGAGATAATGTGAAGCCGTCTTCAGAAACAATTGTATTTTTCTTATGTATTGAGAAATAAAGCTATAATATGTAATCAATTCAATTAGCTATTAGAAACTGTTGAACGACGAATACTGTTAGCTAGTTGAGTTGAATTGATGGAACGCGTAATCAAAACGGGGACAGTTTTGGGAATGAATTGAAAATGCAACTGCAGAGGCATTTATTGAACAGGGAGTGGAGAACTATTATGATATACAATATAAAAAATATATATGTAAACAAAAATCTATAAATGTGTGTTAAATTAAAAATGCTTTAATAGTTTATGACAAATGTGTACACCAACAAATACAAATAATACTAAAAATCACGACAAACTAAAAGAGAGATAATTGGTTTAAATGGAGCTGTTGAGTCGCAAATTAAAGTGGGTGAAAACACCAATCTAACGTGCATACTTACCTCTCAGAATATATATACATACACCCCTCTGGTCCACGATCGGGCACAGTTTGAACATTTACTTTATAAATCTTTACGAATATACTTACCTATCGACTAGCGGTTGGAGTCTCCAACATCAATCCAAATCAACCAATGCAAAGCAATTTTACATGTCAAGAAATCCATTTCACGCCATCTCAACTGAGAAGAATCAAAGCAGAAACCCAGAGCAAATATATATATTGTATATACATATATATACATATAGATGACACATGTATTTTGTATACGCTACTGTAAGAGTGATTTTTATGTGATTTTGAAACTACTTGAATATGTGATCCAGAAGTATATGAAAAATAAGGACAAGAAAATACAAAAAAAAAAAAAACGAAATAAATCGAAAAAATATTTATATATAAATGCAAGATCGCGACAGAAAACAGCAACAAGAGAAATCAATTATAAACCAACTTGATTTTATGTACCACAACTACTACATAAAGAAGAATCTATTCGAAAAGCTCCAGCTCCATTTTAAAAACATAACACCAGGGAAAAGGGGAGAATTTTAAAATTAGGCAACCGCAGTACACGCTGAACATTAAATATTGAGAGTTTAAATGTTTAGACTATTAAAATAACACCTTTATTGTGGCACCTTCCCAATTGTTGAATGGGGAGAGCTCACCCAGAAAATCTCCCCAAGTTTTGATGAGTTTTTAGAGCGCAATTGGGACTGTGTTGTAATTTAAATTCAAACAGCAAAAATCACAAATTAATGAACAAGAAATTAAATGTCTAAAATATCAAATTGAATTAGTAGCTAGTTTAGTAGGATTGGTGAACCACAAATAAAATAAATTTGAGACAAATTGACACACATTAATGAATCACAAAGAGCAACACAAAGCAAAGGCATTACGTCTCTAGTTCTAGAACAATAAACAAATATTTGCTACCAATTGTTTCATCTAGTTAATAACTAATTAATTAACAAATTCTAGCAAACTATAATTAATTGTTTAACGAAGAGAGTTAAACGAAATTAGCAAACCAAAAACATGACAACTCCGAACACCGAACAGGAATTTTTGATGATGAAATCGCGAGGCAGAGACAGAGCAATTTGTAACCGAAAGTCTTGTATTTTACAAAAAATTATAAATTAAAGGATTTATGCAATTTGTGCGAACCAAGCCCACACAGAGACACACTCAATAATCTAAAAGAGAAAAACAAAAGACACCAGAAACAAATTTCAATAAAATTATTTTTTTCTAGAATATTATAATACAAATGTGTGTCAAGACCTAAGTGAACTATGCCACAAAATATTTGAAACTTTTACTAGAAATAAACGCTGAACTAATTTCGAAGCAATTCGACAGCTCTACATAAGTTAACTTTTACCTAGCCTAGGCCATAGGAATTACAACAAATATACTACGAACTATTTACCTATTATAGAATATCTATGAAAATATTACCAATTTAATATTTTTGTTCACCCTACTTTCTGTACTCTAACCAAAAAGAATCGAAATTGAATTCCTGTCAAAAGATATTAAACCCGCTGCACTGATATGGCTCAAATGCCATAAAGCTCTCGATATGCATATAAACATTGTTATCGGTAATCAATAGCTGCAGTCTGAAATGCGAATTTATTTTTATCAGAATCGGAATTACCTTCATAAAACATTATTTTCCACCCTATTTCTCTTCCATATTTTCGTAATTTTGATTCATAATTTTGTTTTTCTGTAGTAACTCGCTTTGTTTCGAAATGTTGTGTGTGTTGTTGCAAAAGTTAGCAATTATATTAAATATAGATACTTATTAACACAGAGGCGAATCAGAATCAGAAAATTTGATGACTAGTAGTATTTTTAGGGTTTGAGGAACGAACAAACCGAAACGAATGACAAAACGACAAACAATAGACTCCGACTCTAAAGATACCCTTCCACATTGTAGACAATGCAACCTTAACAAATCAATTATGTAACTAGTTATGCCCTGCAAAGGAAATGAATACAAATATTTGAATATTTATGAAAATATATATACAATTATGAAACATTACGATAGCATTATCAAATTATTACACAGGCCAAAAGCAAAAGCTCTGCGTATTTTCACCTTCTCTCTAACCGAAGTCTAGAACATAAATCGGTTCCATCATCCTCAGGTTCCAAGACATGCCTAATAATATTGATTATTCTAGAAGGGTTGTAGAGAAGGTGGAACTATTCGAGGATAAAAATAAAAGTTATATTTGGTCGGTCTGTGTTTAAGAAAATTGTGTAGCAATTTAGTTATGTACTTCAAGTAAAGAACAAATGTTTGTCTAAGGTGACCACAAAGCAACAAAAGCATCTGCCTCAATCCGAGTATACACACCTCTATATATATTTATGATCCTATATATTGGCAATAATCGAGTACGAATGGACGAGAGCGAGGCAGCCATGGCTAGAGTTTCTATTTAGGCATTTGCTAAGGAGAGTTACTACATGTAAACTATGCAATTAACAAATTGATAAATACAAATTACTATTTAAAAGAAAGATTAATAAAACCGTGTTTAAAGCATGACTCCTTTCGACTGTTTTATTATACTTATATCCATTTCGTAATTTGTTGATGGGAATGCCGCAATTTTATGTGTGGCTCGGTGTGTTGTGTGTCGAGTCGGAGTCCTTTCCTTCCTTTTTTTTTCGTTTATATTTTTGCAGTCTTCAGACAAGACAAAGCCAAGGCGCTTGGTTCCCATGCGTGATTCCAATCTGGCCCAGCAACCCAGCAACAACCACTGCACACCACACAAAGGCAGCAGCAGAGAAAAGGGCAATATAAAAGGTAAAGGCAGGGCAGCATCAGCAGTCAGAAACTCGTAAGAATTTTAAAATGCACGATAATCGTTCAGTGATAGCTAAGCAAGCCGACAATGCCCAGGCTGTCTGTTCTGCACTGCAACAAAAATGGGGACAGTTTTTATATTTTTTAAAAGAAACTGTTTATTCCAACTCCTTTACAGAATACCTTACGAATGTGATATTAAATGGTACTTTATAAAGTATGATATGGTAGAATCTAATACATTTCTGTCAGTGTGAATGCCCTGCTCTTCTCATCTCTTTACCACTGCCACTTTAACCTGAGCCACCGAGGTCCAGGCAGCCAGTTTGAAACAAGGTAAGATGCTGCTGCTGCTTCTGCTGCTGTTGCTGTTGCTGTTGCTGTTGGAGGTTGCTGCGATATCGCCGCGTTCGCGCGTTAAACACAAGCGCAACAATTTTTATTCTGTCAGCGAACGCGTGCCTGTATTTGTGTGGTCCCGTCTTCAAACTGGACTGGACTGGGAAGGGGACCCTTGGCTCCTTTGGTCAGTCTTCCTGCCAGAGATTGGGACTGCGACTGCCTTGTGATCTTGCGTGGCGATCTCACGCGCTTGCGCCTGCGCCTGCGCCTGCTCGAGCACACTGCACTGGAAACGGATTGGATGGGATCTGTGGGGATACGAATACGAAAACTCT
This sequence comes from Drosophila ananassae, assembly GCF_017639315.1. NCBI lineage: Eukaryota > Metazoa > Arthropoda > Insecta > Diptera > Drosophilidae > Drosophila > Drosophila ananassae. Next base: position 8,493,208 of record NC_057927.1, read on the forward strand.
TAGGTAGCTGGCTTGGCTTGGCATATAAATAGGTTTTATGAGCGCAAAAGTGTTGCCATTTTTCATGCCAACTTGGATCCCCCACCAACTATTTTTAGACATGTACAAGAGCATCCAGGGAAGCAGGGATCAGGGATCCTCGCCAGAGCTCAGACTTTCGCCTCGGTTCTTGTGTTCATGTTCTGCAGTGTTTCGCACGCTGCACGCTACACGCATTTCCACTTGAAACTTGTTCTTGTACCAGCGATCGCCCGCACACCCCGCCGTGATTTGTAACACGATACGTTTCGCCGCCGCCGCTGACTGAAGCCAGGAGCACGAAAAGCAGGGGGTTATCCGAAGGGGGATCGATGGACTAAAGACCATGGTCCCTGCTGCTTCTAATGCATTTTTCAGCTCTTTTGCATGGATCCCCGGTCCTTGGAGCCCCGTCCGATCAGCTCATTAGGCATTTTTAATTTGACAACGCGCGCAATTTATGTGGGAATTTCATGGCCTGTACTTTGACTCATCCCAAACGAAAGACTTAGGCAACGAACTTGGCCGAGCCGAGCTCTGCTCAAAAATCAATTTTCGATTTGCTGCAGTTGTCCGAGGGACTCGTGTGGCTGGCTGGCTACCTTTGGGCTCTGAACTTCCAAACTGCCAAGCTGGGTTCTCGGACTCCCCGACTGACGGAATGACAGACTGACTGCCGGCCTCAGCATCCTCAGATCAAAGCGGAGCGAAGGAGAGCACATGGCAACCCAAAAAAAAGAGCTCTTTGTGGTTTTTAATGAATTTGCAGATACTCTTTTAAGAAATTGAGCCTAGTTTGGCATTATTTATAATTTTGAGATAAACTTAAATTAATTTAAACTCTAACCTAAACTAAGTTTAAATAAAATAATTATTTACTTTTGTTTTATATAATTTTGAGTTACCTACTTGTCGCAAAAAACTAACTATTCTCTTAACAAGTAGAGTATAGAAAATCTATTTAACCGGCACAGGCGTTGACGTTGATGTTGGCCCCGTCTTAACGAAGTGTTGCCTGGCAGTTGCCGCCCCTTCTACTGCCAGGACCTCCTGCCCCTCCCAACTCCTGGCTGCCGGCGACCGTGGCCCTGTGGCTGCATTCCACATGTGGTTTTTGTGGCCAGGTCGGACCGGGCCGGGCCAGGCCAGGCGGCATTTGGCCACGAGCGGCGCATAACACAAAAGGGAGTAGAAATGCGAGAGGGCGGACATCGGGTATTAAGCATTGGCATTCCGAAATTGAAAAAATATCCTCACATAAAAGTATGCAATTTTCTAAGCCCCTGTCGGCCCACTAAGCCTTAAAAAAAGTACTTGAAGCAAATGCAGTTACTGATGGTGGTGTTGTTGTTCCTGTTGGTCATCAACTTTCCATAATCGGCGCGCAGACAACAAACAACTTGGCCCGCCCGCTGGGCCCGGCCAGAAGTAACAACAACAAGAGCAACAAGCGCCACTTTGCTGTCAATTCAAAATGATAAAGCAAACAAATATTAACCCACTCCAAGTGGACGCATGTGGCTGCCGTCTCATGGCACTTTCTGACAGCCCAGCGACACTCGAGCCCGCGATCGGGGATCTGGGATCTGAGATCTGGCACTGCGACTGGAACTGGGACTGGGACTGGGACTGGGACTGTGGGAATGTGCCACGGTCTCCCCACATTCAGAGACACTCACACACACAGAGGGAGAGAAGAGACGGCTTGCCACGGCTTAAATGCTGTTCCAGGCCATAATGACTTTTAATTTTTATGGCACTGGCTGCCGAGGATGCCGATGAAGCATCAGCAGCAGAGCTTAAGTCGCATATAATTCAAGTCCATCAACGCATGCGCTTCACTTGACCACCGCCATGATACACATTTAAATACTCATACCCGTGGTCGTTCCCGGACCTGCAACCTGCAACCCTTCCCCAGCCCTCGGCCACCTTGCACACTTTGCTGTCGCCTGTACGGCCACTTGAAAACGCATCCATGTGACTCGTCTGCGTCTGGATGACCATGGCCATAGCTCTCTGGGATCTCACCAGCTCTTCGGAACTGAACGATGCTCGAGAGGGCCACAAAAGGCTCAGCGTTGTTTAATATTTTAAGTAAGTGCTGCCGCTTGGCTTTGTGCTGAGGAGATCAGGGAGCAGGGACTAGAGACATGGCAGTGGATGCTTGGAGCTCGTGTGGATCTCGATCTATGATGGAGAGCAATTTGTTAGCAACGTGTTAGGCCAAGGCATTCATGCAGAAAGCTGTTTAGACGCCTAGGATGGGTTTCAGAGCCAAGGAGACATTTTCTCGTATGATCTTTAAACTCTAAATGAAAGAAACATAGTTTTAAGAGGTAAGTATCTGTAAAAAAATTTAATCTTCGCCTAAAATATGATTCCAAGAAGTTTTGAATCAGTGGCATATGTTTTCATATCTATCGTAATTTGATTTGTGTACTGATTTGGCAACAGCATTTGGGACATTGTGCCGCATATTTGTGGTTTGTCTCGTGCAAAAACTGTTGGCCAAATACGCGCCGCATGTGGCCACTGGCCAGGTTGTTTCGGTTCCTGTCCCCTGGTCTCTCTCCCTGCCCAAGACGGACAACGTGGCTGCTTACTCACCGTGATCTCGACTGCCGTTCAAACCGCATCGATCGCTGCCAGCTGATAGCACAATGGACCCACTGCACACAATGATAACTATGCCGCTTACGACTTTTTGACTCTCGCGCCGGCCAGGATCAAAAGGAGTCCGGTTGACAAATGTTTGTACACACAGCGTGAGAAGAGGAGGGGTAGACGTTGTGAGAGTGGGATAGGAGGCGAGACCCTTTTCTCCGCTCGAGCTGTGAGGACTGAGAATGTTTATGTTACAAGCCCAATGGTCGCTCTGCACGCCTTCCCCGTTTTTGGCTCCTGGGCCCATTCAGTGGCTGTGTCGGCCTTTGTTGCGGTAGCAAATTCCTTGGAATAGTCACAGCCATTTGCCTAATTTCTATCTGCAGGCCCAGCAATTCCCCAATGGCATTTCACTTAGATTTATGTGAATTAAACAGCCCCTTGCCGCCTCGCCGCCTCGAGCCTCGAGCCTCAAGCGGCACATCCAAATCCCTGGTAGCCGTAAATGTCAACATCCATTAGAGACCTCAAACCGTTAGTGGCATTTGTCGCACGCTATGAGGCCAAAAAGAAAAAGACCCGATCGAAGGAAAATGAACCCACAACAGCAGTCACAACAAGAGTCCCACAACTGGCTACATGATTGAGTGGCTGCTTCTCGGAATCAAATCGATTTGAGAACTGGGATCGTATTGGATCGAAGTGTTCGTTTTCCTCTTTTTTTTTTTTGGGATTCGAAGACCATTCAAAACGGGGCAGCCGAAGCCATAAACAATATAAATATTCTCGTAAATATTAGTTAGTATCAGTTATTAAATTACGCCGACCTTCACGGCAAAACCGGTGAGACGGGCCAAAGCACGCGTTATGGCCATTATTATTTGTTAATTATGTGGCTCTCTCTAATGGTAGAGCCCAAGCTTGTGCAGCCAAAACAAAAGACTTTGGCAACAAACTTGCCAGCTAGCTCTGAGCGGCCATAAAGCACTTCAGAAATTCAATGAACCCCAAGATCGTCGGAGCAGTGGAGATATAAACTAAAACGAACAATTTATGCTCTATTCATAGGTATATTAATTCTAATTGTTAAATAAAATATATTATCTTAAATTAAATATATTTTTTATATTGATACATCAGATAAGACTCTTTCTTTGTTAAGCTTCATTAAAGTTTTTTAATATCCTTACCAAAATGTTGATTACTTTGCTTTTTTAATTAAAACCAAATTGCATCTCTTTCTCACAGCATCCTTGTGCAGATCCCTCCGCGAGCCCTGTCATCTCCTCTGCCACCGCCCCCAAAGCTCATTACATAAGCCATGTGCCCGCGACCCGTGTAAGCGCATAAAAAAAGAAACAAAAATTCAAGTTTCATATCGAAGTTTTATGATCGAAAACACCAACGAAAAAGTAAGGGGAAAAAGAGCAAATCAGCCGCAACCCATGGCGTTGGTGGGAATGGTGGGATCCAAAATGCTGCTGCTGGGCTAAGACGAATATGGGCCGGGTGGGGAGGGGGTAGATGGGAGGAGGGAGAGGACTCGGGCGAGGCAGCAGCAGCCATGTTAACAACTTCCATTAAAAGAAATTAAAAGCAGACGCAGACGCCGTTGGATGCGGACGCGCCATGGCGCACAGAAAATGGCGTTCCATCTGCTCTTTGGCATCTGGCTGGCATCTGTCCATGGAGCTGGCCCAGAGGAGCACTGGCTAATACTGATTCTGAATCACTATTCTGGTCTCCAGTTGGCCAGCGAATGATCTGGGCATTTCCGGTTCGCCTATTTCGAAAGAGCTAGTACTTGGGAGGAAAAGAGTTTCAAGAAGGTCTATGAATAATGCCTAGGTCTATTCTTGAGAATAAAATTTAATCTATTTTGAAGGTAAGATTTTTTTTTAAAGTGCTAGTTTATGGCGGAGAATAGTTTCAAAAAGGTCTATAAATAATTTTTGAAGATAAATTATAATATACCTTCCTTACGAGTTCATATGAGTAATAAGTTTGGTCGAAAGTTTTAGTTTTATGTTGAATTTTTTCTTTAAATTTATCCAAATGATAGCTGTTAAAAGTTACACCTTTATTTCTCCCTGTGTAGCATTACAGGTTGCCATTAAAATTCAATTTCGGTTTATAACTGTCGCCCATTAATATTCACATAAATCAATGCTGAACCAAATCTAATTACAGAAACTAATCTCTGGCTTTTTATCTTCTAGTTCTATTAGTTTATTTAGTGTTTTTTTCTCACAGGGTTTTCGGGTTTTATTTATTTTTTTATTTAAGACAAAAGGTAAAGAGCGCGCGATCTATATGATCGTGATTGTGATGCGGAGGCTGCCGTCTCGCTCTTGCTCCCGCTCCCGCCACTGCGCCACTATGCGGCAGTATCTGAAAGATACGATGCCATTTATTCATGCTCATTAAGTGCTGGAGCGATTGTTGTCTGGGCCTCGGGATGGTCTTCTGGTCTGGTCTGGTGTGGTGTGGTGTGGTCGGAGTAGTCGTATCTGGCTTGTTCACGGTGTGTTCATTCACAAATGAGCGCCTTAAGCAGCTCCGCCCCATCAGCACACAGATACAGATACATTGGACACAGATACACGAACGTAATGAGTTACCACTCACACACACTCACGCCCAGGGAAGAGGAGAGGCCAGAAATTTATGTGGCAGCCACATAGACTGGCGCACACAGATACTCGAATGATGCTGCTGCTGCTGCTGCTGGCTCTGGACCCCCATCCCCTTGGCCGCCGCCCCTGGGCCAGCTTCTTCATCTTTAATTTGGTTCCGTGTATCTTGTTGATGGCGTTTTGCCTTCTCTTATATCTCGCCGCCGATCGTTCATTGCTATTGAATGTTTTTTTGCTTTTTCTTCGTTTTTTGGCTTTGGCTTTAGTTTTCTCCTTTTTCTTCGGGGTTTTTGTGTTTGTGTGTTGAAATTATGCTACGGCTTGCATTCCTGGGATCACAGTTACCAAAATGAGCTAGCCCCCCTCCCGAGTCTGTTACAACAATAACAGGTGTTGCATCCTCTGCATCCAGTTCTCAGGTCTTTGTTCCCGCGGATCCCAGGCGACAATTTTATGGGCAAACAGAGCAGACAATGTCAAAAGCGCGATTGCCAAGTGACAGTGTCAACAGAGCCATGCCATGGCTAGGACCCGGCCAAGTGCAACCGCAACAGTCTCAACAATAAGACTCTATTCCAGATATGCCACAGCCATAACTCCAGAGCCAGCCGAAGTTCGCAGCTCAAAAGTCAGAGAACCAAGTTCAAGATGTGCGAAAAAGCCCGGCTGGAAAAGTAAACTTAAAAATAGCAACCGCAGATTATTAGCCAAAGTCAACAGGTCTGGGGAATTTGTTGTGAAGTCTAGAAAAGCGGCATCATCGCTCTACGATTAGCTTAAATACTTGGTAATTACAGATTGCATTTGCGAAACGAATTATCGAGCTTTCAGCACCCCGCTCATAAGTCAATAGATAAAAACAAGTTACTAGTATATTTGAGGAAATTAGTGGCGCATTCGCGATATATTTGAGTGCATTATTAAACTTATTACCCAGTAAAGTCGCACATCCTGTCTCCGTATCTAATCTGAAGGTTGCGAATATCTGGCCGACTTCCGATCGATGACATTAATGATTCACTGACATAACCAGCAAGGCCAACACCGTCGATAGCCTCGGTGGTCGGTCATATAACACCGCAAGTTTTCCAGGGTTTTCGTGTTTTCGAGAACGAAAGACGGTCCCAGAAACTTCTCAAGCGGAAGTTGGCCAAAAGGGGGCTGCCTGCGAGAGTGTTCGTACTCCGAATACCAAAAAGGAGCACCTCTCTCACACAATACACAAAAAACCGGAACATTATTAATTTACAAGCAATAAAGCGAAACGAACAACAAAATGCAACGGAAAAAGTGAACAATGGTGGCCAAGAGCTGGAGAGGAGATGGAGATGCAGATGGAGGTGCAGGAGCGGCTAACAAGCCACAAGAGTCGACGGGTAGTAGTAGTGCAAGTGTCAAGAGAAATTGCAGCTGAGGTTGCATCTTCTGGCCCCTCACACGCACACACACCATCGCATTTGCCAATTGGCAACACAGTTGAGGCCATCTGTTGAGGCCTCATGTCTTATGTACCCCACCAATACAGACGTGCTGGCCTCTTACCACTGCTGTCGGTGTGAGCCAGAGTATGGTGGCCTATAGTCGTCCTCCTCGCACCTGTGCCACTCGAATGGAGCATAAAAATGAACTCCGATCGTGGCACTTCAACACACTCAAAGACCCACACGCACACACCCAAGCGGAAATGAACCCAGGCCAGCAGAGTGCGAGTGTGTGAGTGAGTGAGTGAGTGTGTGTGTGTGTGTGTGTGTTAGGGTTCTTGAAAGCACCCTCGTCGCATAGTGGTCGTGTATTCGTATTCGTAATCGTACTCGCAGCAGTACTGGCACTCCGATACGACGATACTCCGATACTCTGGTGCTCTGGTACTCCGCTCCCGATACTCGCTCGTGGGCTCGGAAATGTCATTTGTCAATCACCGTGCGAGCGCAACGGTTGTCCGAGAGCGAGCTCCCTGCGAGGACTAAGCCAGGCGGTTAAGTAGCACCAAATCAGTAAAGAAAATCCAAGTCCAACTCAAAGCAAAAAAAAAATCCCAACAAACAACGAATAATTTCACAAAAATTAAATAAATAAATAACGAAACGCGTGCGCTCCTCCTCATCAGTCTCTCAGTGTCTCAGTGTGCCAAAAGTGAAGTGCTAAACAACCAAATAAAGGAGAAAAGAATAATAATACGAATAAAAACATAAATCAAACAATCATGGATAACTCAGACTGCCGTGTGCCCTGGGCCAGTGCCCCCAGCAGCATGACCTGCCTCTCCCTCGACCCAACCAAATGCCACAGCTCCAGCTCTAGCTCCAAATGCCAGCCTGATTGCGACACTCCTCCAGCGGCGGAAAAGATCCAGCGCCACATTGCGTATACGCAACGTTGCCCTGGCAAGATCACAACTCTGCTGGCAGTCCTGCTCCTGGTGCTGCCTCTCAGCTTTACGCCGGCACACAGCTGCGGCCCCGGTCGAGGCCTGGGCCGTCGTCGGGAGCGCAACCTCTACCCACTGGTCCTCAAGCAGACCATTCCCAATCTCTCCGAGTACACCAGCGGCGCCTCCGGGCCCCTGGAGGGCCCAATACGTCGGGACTCGCCCAAGTTCAAGGACCTGGTGCCGAACTACAACCGTGATATCCTGTTCCGCGACGACGAGGGCACCGGAGCCGATCGTCTCATGAGCAAGGTGAGTTGTAAACTTGTGGGTAAAAAGTCCAGCAGTGGTATCAGCAGTGTCTAGTTGTGGCATTAAAATATTAGACTTGGTTGTTCATATCATTATCTAGACTTTGTTCGGGAATAGTTATGACTGAGGGGAAAATTATTGTGATTAAGGAAACTGGAAATTCTGGCAATTAATCGTATATTCCGATGAAGAAAAAATGTTTCGGTCGACTCATTAATTAGGAAAAGCCACAAGCTATGATGATTCACTTCCCACCCACCACTAATCGGATTGCTTCCGAATCTGGGCTAGGCCAAGTGCCGGCCTATTGCGCACTGCACCCAACCTGCCTTTCGTTCTCCGGTGGACGCTCAAATTCAATTGTCAAATTAGCAATCGCTAATCTCGGAGGCAAACCATATCTCCGATCGTGCGATAGAGCTGACCGCCCGCCACTCGATTTCCCATTGATAACGGCTACGTGTCGGTATCAAAAAACAGCCAACTCATCAAGCCGATCGTCCGCTTAACTATTTATAAAAAATAAATAAACTTTATTACTAAGTGGAAGCAGTAAAAACGACAAGAACAGCATTGGCAATTATGATTAATTATGCATCTTATCGGCGCCGAACTGCACTTATTTCACAATTGCAAAAAACAGGAAGCCCGATACTCGAAATCCAGGGACTAAATGGCAGATAGCCAGCCGAATTCCATTGAACTATGCCATAAAGGTTTTGCAATAAACGCAAAAAGTATAAGTTAATAAAGGAAAAGAAAACAAACAAGAGTGCGTTCAACAACCTCCTGTGTCGATTCGATCCGAGGGATCATCATGGCAAATAGTTCAATCAATCAACATTGTGAATGCGTTTTCGATTTCGCACGAACAACAAACACAGACTCGAGTATGGCCGGATTAAGTGCTATAAGTATACCTGCCCATATACCGTCCACCGCCCGCCCACCTGTCTGCCCCCAAGCGAGGCACGCGAGCATTGCCGCTTATCGCTGGTGTTTGTCTGATAAGCGGCCCGCAAGTAGCTTGTTCGCCGACTAATTTACACTCACACTGGGCCACTGGGGGGTTTATTTGCCAATATCTAGATCCTAGAAGACAGTGAAAAAAATTCTCTAAAGTGCGAAAAATAATATCAGAGTTTTATTTTTTTCTTTCTGAATAATATAAGCCCTAATCTCTAATGCCAACTTGGTTCAAAGGCTCCCATAAATCTTGAAATATTTTTTCCGGTGCAATCGCTTATAGGTCGCCTGGAGTTATTTTTATGGGTTGCAGAAAAAATGTGTTCTAAGACACCAGCTAAGTCGAATACTAGCAATATCTTATCGTCTGGCTCAAGAGGTGTTTTGGGGAAAGTGGGGAGAGCTGGGGACTAATAGAGAATCTAAAGTTCAAAAACAAAAAACATCTTAAACAAGTGCTTAATTCCGGCGACAGAAGTTCCAATTAGCATTGCCATTTGCAGTGCACGGAGGAGTGCTGGTACAGTCGGGCTCCCATAAGTGGACCGAGGCACACTTATCGGGGACGCCAGCTCACGGTTATCGCAACAACTTTTGTTATTTTAATGAAATTTTAAGTGCTGACTAGGTTTTAAAAATAACGCCCTCCCTCCTTGATAAGTCCCCATAAAGGGGCTATTAAAGTTTACGGCCGACTTCCACTTTCCTAGTCCTCCAATTCGGAGCTTATATTTTACGAAATAAATAATCAAAACTACTAGACAGATTAGCAGCACGAAATTAATATATTGATTTAAGAGTGTAATTCAACACTCATGCCATAATGACTTTCATTAAAATTATTTACGGCTCTGGTAATTGAAGATCTGGAAAGATTGGCGCACTCCAGTATCGGATGATTAATCGAAAAAACAGTTGTTCTGGCTTCTAAAATTTCACTTAACTTTCACAAATGGCCATTTGCAACTGCCACGCGCCCATCGGGGGACTTTTAAATGGCCGAGAGAAACATTTGTGGATGTTACCTTGAATTTGATATGCAATCCATATAAAGCAGCCTTTTCAGACCCGACAAACGGTTAACAGTTGCAGTTGCACCAACTCGGCAGCAATACTTACCTTATAGTGCCTACATTGTGTATCGGCCGTGACATCGGCGATTGTCAAGGACACCGAAAGGTCAAAGCATGGCCAAGGCCTTCCAGGCATTTGACTAACTGCCCAAGGACACTCGCGCCCATAAAATCCTGTTGTGCTCAATGGCAAATATTTACAACTGCAACCGTTTCGCAGGCTACCGAGTGACATTGGTCCGGAGAATTCACCGGAGGCTGGGAGACCTCTGTTTCAGAAAACCAGCAGCGCAACTAAATCGTATTTTATGTTTTTGATTTTTTTGGATACGTACTGTGCGTGAATTTCTGTTGGTAAACAATTCGTTTTGGCCATTAAAAAGGCAGCTAACCAAGTGACCGTGAGTGCTGTGTGGGTTGCATAAACAAATTGCAAATTGCAGATTGTCAGCAGCATTTTCAGTAAACAATAAAACCGAATCAGACGAAACGGCAGCCACCGTAGAGACATCACATCCAAGGCGTCGTAAAATGCCAGAGCTTATGACAAGTCATTGCACGGGCAATGCAGGTAATTAAAGTAATGTGTTGTCTATGCAACACGCCTTGCTGACTGGATTAGACAAGCAGCAGAAACCGCAGCGGACAGCGGACTGGCGGACTGGCGGACGGCAAATGGACAGACGGACGGACTGCCGGAGAAGAATGCGTCAAAAGCCGCAGCATAAGTTCTAAAATTTCATAAATTGTAGCAACAATGGGGCTGAGGGCAAAGCCAATGGGGTAATCCGATATGATTATTGACATGCATGCAGTCCCAGTTGCCGGTTGCCAGATACCAGTTGCCAGTTGCCAGTTGCCAGTTTTCAGTCTTCCAGTCTTCAGTCCTCAGTCCTCTTTTCAATATTATGTCCCACACCACTCGAGCCAGACACATGCATCAAATCAAATCAAATCAAAGTAAGCCCACAGAATACAGCCACAAGGCACTCTAATAGAACATTATGACTCAAAAATTGATCCTATTATGACAAAAGATCAGAAGACAAGAGACAGAACGGTGAGCGGTGCGGGATGATGATGTCAGAGTCTCAGTTTCGTTTTCTTTTTGGCCAAACTCAAATCAAATCACGTCAAATGCCAAGATAAGCAAACTTCTCTTCGTGGGAACATTCCAGGGCAGGGCCTGTATATCCCAGGATGGACTGGACTGGACTGGACTGACTGGGGACTCGACCAACAAAGTAATCAAACTTATCAAACAAACATCAGTCAGGCAAAGTGGACAAATTGCCAAATGGCCGGCCGGGGATCGCCGCCGAATCTCCATAAACCGCAGTGTTTGTTTTGCTTTTGTGTGTGCGATGCTTTTATATTATTATTAATCAATTTGATACTTTTACGAGGGCACTCAAGCGCGAATGTTCAAGGATTTGTTGCTCCAAAATGCCATCGATATTTGCTCTGTTCTGGCTCTGGCTCTTCCCCAGACTCTTTGCCTTTTGCTTTATTTGCATAAAACTTTTATGAACTTGCCCCGGAGAGGATCGCGAGCGAGATCTGCGATCTGCGATCGCGTCGCGGCTATCACATTACTGCTGGGCGAGTGACTCACATTTCACATGGCTCCTCGGTCTTGTCTCCCGATTCCTGCAAGTCACGGGCGGACTTGCCCCTTGTCCCCCAGTCCCCTTCTTGGCAGCCCCATCAGTGCCAATGTGCGGCTCATAACTCATCATCAAAGTTAATCACACATCAGGGATTATGGCGCTTATCATTTAAGACCCGGCCTGGGTCTCTCCTACCTGCCTCCTCCAAACTGAGAGCCTCCAAATGACTTTTGCAGCCCGGCCGGGGCACATTAAATGTGGCAGGGTCACGGGGGAGTGACAGGGGGGAGACACAGGTGAGGCAATAGGCCGCAACTGAGATTTAATTTACGATTTCTGCAAATTAATAGCATTTAATTAATAACAATAAAATGACGCCTTCCCTTTATGGACATTTATTTGACGCGAGATTTACGAGCGTTTTGTAAAGAGTTGGGGGCCGCCTCAGAGCATTACGCTTGGGCTCTATGAAAATTGCTAATAACTTTTTACATTTCCCGAGGATTTAAGAGATAATAGAAGATTTAGGGAGAGTTTAGAGGAGAAATACAGCCAGTAAAAAAATAGTTTGGGTTTTTATTAGACACTTTTTCAAGTGAAATACAAATCTATTACTTTCTTATTTCTGAAGCCTTGAAAAATGTATTAATGATATAAGAATTCCATTCCTCGTTTAACAAGTGAGAAGAATTCAATTTGGCATCCAAACCCAACTCCCGATCTCTCGTTAATCCGATAAAGACTTACCTCCTTTTTAATTCGTGCCATTTATAATCCACGAAAATAAACAGACAGGAGCAGACTTTGGAACCCGACTGTCGAGATATTTCTCGAGATTCCGTAAACACAGTCACATTCCCTCGGATTCTGATTAATTAAAACTTCAGCCGTCCGGTTGGACTTTTTTCTCCTTTTTTATATATTGGCCTTATACGATTTGTGGATTTTTTGCGCTGTAATAATTGATTCGAAGCTGCCATCAGCGCATCAGCATAAACAATCAAAGAGACTGCCGCGGCGAGGCAGGAGGACTCCCCTGCGTTTCTAATGAAGAGCTGTGAATAGATTTGCAACACAAATAAACACATTCGGCGGCGGATTGGCATTAACCCTGCACTTGAATCAATCAGCCTCCTCCAAGTTTGCCAATTAAGTAAGGAAATGGAAATCCGTGGCCCTCCTCGAGTGGGCCACACAGGGCGACCTGCTGACTGACGGGCTCTAAGTTGCCACCTAAGTGGCTGCCAAAAGAGCTCTCATCCAAGGCTCTCTCAAGTGGCCCACCTTCACGGCCTTTAGGGCTCGATCCTCCCCTGAATCCCGGGCTGTTGACACACATAAAGCGTGTGTGGTGGGTGACGTGATTTCCTCCGTTTTTTTTGTCGGCCTTTGAGTATATCCTGTGTCAGTTGTAAGTTTTCGCTTCCTCTGAGCTTCCTCCGATGGCAATCAGTGCCAGGAATCAAAGGATATGGAATATCTGCTTACACTCTCCTACAGCACTGCATAGCACGTGCATCTGGTCATGGCCAGCAAAATCACACAAAAAATATATAAAAACCCAAAAAGGGGTGACTTCCCTGGCGTAACTTAATGCGCACTTGAATTATGTCGTTAAATTGTGTCGTTTCCTAATCGTCGGTTTTTTTCTTCCTGGGGTAAGTAATCCGAGACGCCTCGCCTTTGGTTTGGTTGGCAAAAAAAATCAGGGTAACTCAGGACTGGGACCTGGACTGTGACTGTGCCGGGGACTCTGACTGGGATCCAAAAACAAACAAAGACCGAGAGAGTTCGGGACTAATAGCTTCAGCTGGGACCCAACCGACGTCCACTCCGCTAATGATGATGAGTGCCTAATAATCTTCGTGCCATAATAATTTCGCCTGGACCATTAAAAGCGTCAAATTGGCAGCCAGCCAGACGATTTAAATCAATAAAACTGCAGTGGCGTGGCAATTAAAAACGCATCAAGAGCCCAACATCCATAGACCAGCGGCCAAGACTCTTGCGGCCAAGACTTTAAAAGCTGTAGGGGATCGGATCAAATGCAGATGCGTGTAAACAAAAATGGGGCGTGGTTCGATTTTCCCTTTTTTTTCGGGGTAATGGCTGGGCAAAGTTCACACCTTGTTGAATGTCTAATTAATGCAGCTTTCTTAGGGTAGAGACAGGAGGCAGTATCGGGATAAAGGAATGCAGGGGGATATGTGCTGGCAGGGCTTATTTACACTTGACGCTGTTGTCTAACGGCCACTTACAAGGCACACACATTATTTAGCCATCTTTTTGGGCCGCCGACGCCGCCTCTAAATGTTTACCTTACGCACCCGTCGGCAAACGATGCTGGATTTGGATTTGGATTTGGAGTCGTAGTCGTAGTCGGAGTTGGAACCTCTTCTCGCTTGTTTGCACTTCGCTGCATCGATTTTCAATTCGAACTCAATGCATTAGCATGTTGGGTAAACATCGTTGGCAGTGCTTAAGACAAAAGCGTTTGTTTTTCACCTTTTTTTTTTTTACCTCCATCTCCATGCCCATGTCGAGATCCATGTCCAGGTCCATCTCGGACTCAAACTGTTTGCCGTTTCGCGTTACGCTTTTGTGCTCATTAGCACGGCTCGACTTGGCTCTCCACTGGTTAAGCCTTTTAATAAAGCAAAGTTGCAGCAGCAGCGGACAAGCCCACAAGACGGAGGACGGGATTGGACAGGCAAATTTCATTGAACTCTTCCCGGAATGCGCGGGTCGCATCGGGTAGACTCTACCATGTCCATAGCCACCTCGCTCACTGTCCTGATTGCCGATTTGGCACAGTTTGCGGCAGCCGGCATTTGGTGTGTGACAAATTCGGGCCTCCTTGTTTTGGGCCAAATAATAGCAAACACACAGCCGGAGATCCACACCTCATCAAAACATAAAACCGAAAAAGGCAAAAATTGATCGGCTGTGGTTTGCTCAAAAAAAAGGATCCTTGGTCGGCAAATTGATTTTATGCGCTGTCTGTTTGCACACAAAAAGGCAACATCCTGTCACTGTCCTTTGTCCGCCTGCCCGTTGATAATTGATTTTGTGGCTCTGCATCTTCTAGATACCTTCTTCGATCCTCAGATCTTTTTTTTTCGGTCTCAAATATTTGCATAGACTTATTCGAATCCTTTTTGCTTGGCTGGCATTTCTCATTTCTCCGCTCATGGATTTAAAAAATCAAATGGAAACAAGCCGACAAACGACGAGCAGGGCACCCACCACATTGTTAAACAAAAAGTAAGCGTTTTCATATATTATCGACAGGAAAAACAAAGAGAGGAGAGGATCGAAAATAAAGGTCCATCCATAAAGGTCCCGGCATTATTGTCATTATTTACCCATGAGCGTGGGTTAGTAGGGTCAGTGTTTGAACTGCAAACAAGCCTTTGGCCAGAAAGGGAACTCGGCAAACACTACTCGGGGCACCAAAAACTCCTTGGCTGTTTGTTGAGGTTGTGCAGCAACAGGTTCAAAGGATGCGACCACCAAAAAACGAGAAACGAAAAAGCTGAAAAAAGGGCAGACTCACACAGTCCAAAAAGACTGTCCAAATACCTAGGCGGCACGGCACTGCTCCCTCGAAGAAGAATGAGAAAGACAGTAATGAACACCAGCCCTTTTGGGCGACCAGAATGAACTCCCGCTTGCCACGCCCCTCCCTCAACACACGCACACACTATATCCATCTCTGTTGCTCCCCCTTGAGGGGGCTCTGAGTGAATTAAACATGGCGTCTGCGTCTGGGCTATTAAACGAAACCTAATCGATCTCTTACCTTCTTTCATCTCTCTTCTAGCGCTGCAAGGAGAAGCTCAACGTCCTGGCCTACTCGGTGATGAATGAGTGGCCCGGAGTCCGGCTCCTGGTCGCCGAGTCCTGGGACGAGGATTACCAGCACGGCAAGGAGTCGCTGCACTACGAGGGTCGGGCTGTGACCATTGCCACCTCGGATCGCGACCAGTCCAAGTACGGCATGTTGGCCAGGTTGGCGGTGGAGGCTGGTTTCGACTGGGTCTCCTACGTCAGTCGCCGTCACATATACTGCTCCGTCAAATCAGGTAATTGTCTATATTATAATAATTTTGTTTATACTGGTTTTATGTCAGGGAATTAAGAGTAAACTGAACAATTCAAAAATATTTAAACCGTTTACCCCAAGGTAATAACAAAATAATTAAGTTTCATCAACAAACAGATTTTCCTAAAGAAGTCTGGTTTTAAATTAGTTTCTTCACTTGTTAGTTAGTTTAACAAAAAGGTAT
Source organism: Drosophila ananassae (assembly GCF_017639315.1). Taxonomy (NCBI): domain Eukaryota; kingdom Metazoa; phylum Arthropoda; class Insecta; order Diptera; family Drosophilidae; genus Drosophila; species Drosophila ananassae. Next base: position 8,509,087 of record NC_057927.1, read on the forward strand.
TAGGTAGTTAAAAAAAGGTGTTAGCTGTTAGAACTTGCCAAGCCCTTCTTATAAATTACATTTTAAAACGCATTGAAGTGTTGGAAACTAGTTAGAGCAGCTAGAGTTAGAGCAGCGACATTGTAATAACAAGTAATGTTCGATGTTCGATAGGTGATGGCTGATGGCTGATGGGTGGGCCTGGTCAGTTAGCCAGAAGTGACACTAACAAGCGTAATTTCGCATGTTCCGTACTGGCGATCGCTAAGCTGACAGGCGTTGGCAAATTTCAGGCCCCCCACTCCTGCACTTTGCTCCGCCAATTTGGCCACGGATGCAGTTCCTCCAGCTCACTGGAAGAGGGGTAAACAAAGAAAAATGAAAAAAAAAGGGGAAGAGCCAGGCGATCCAGGCCAGGCAACAAAGTCTCGAAAACCGGACCCGAAAAGAGTCGGCAGAGCCCGGCAGAGGCGGCAACTTGCTGGGGCTGTGTGCTGTTTTGACATGTTTAGGTTTGCGCCTGTCAAATTAAACGAATTGATGATACAACACCCAAAGCGTTTCTCAGGCAGCCAAACGGCCAAACAGGCAAACTGGCCAAGAGCCAGGCAACCGAAACAGGCAAAAGATGAATTAAATGCCGGGCTAAAACCTGAGCGCGGGCCTAATTGAAAAAAAGAGGCTCGGAAACACGGAACACCAAAAACCGAACGCAGCAAGTTAGCATCATCAGTTAAGACTCCGGCCCAGTCTATACAAAGGTGTATGTGTGTGTGTGTGGGTATAGGTGTGTATCTGTGAGTTGTAGCCATTATGGCCAGCAACCAGTTTTCCCCGAAACATAACGATACATAACGAAACTGCCCCAAACACCAAATAACAAGAGAGAGGAAAATGCTCCATACGACCAGCCAACCAAAACGGGCCAAGACAATTAAGTTTTCTCGCCAAGATTTCCTTCTTTTTTGCATTTCTTTCCCAAGCGGCTGCAAGGGATTTTCCCTTTCATGTCCCAGTCTACAATTTTCGTCTACAATTACAACCCAAGGCACGCCTTTTTCCCACACACGCAGTCACAATATTTTGACTTTTCGTTTCCTTCGGTTTAGCGGTTCATAAAAAGTACAAAGGACATCGGAGCCAAGTGTCCTTGCTCATTGATTCTAATTGCTTATGAAAGGAGCCGCCCGGTCCTGCTTTGGTCCTGCTGGATCCTGGTGTCATTTTGCCTGTCTGTGTTTGACCCCTGGGCCAGAAATCAAACGACTGCACCGACAACAAGTGGCAAAAGGACACAGCCTGGACTGCCATGCGTGTGGTCCCTGCAGCACCACCTCCCCCACTCCTCGCCATGGCCATGTGTTGTGTGGCCGGTGGGCCTATCAATAAATTACGAAGCGATTGATTGCTGATAGCCGGGCTGCACATAAACCACTGGCTTATGACAGTTTTGGCACAGCATTCGATTCGCTGCGAGTTCGCTGCCTAAGTCTTTCGTTTTCATGGCCTAAACAGCAGCAGCAGCAGCAGCCAGAGCAAACCCAAAGCCAAAGCAACACAACACCAGCACAACGACGAAGAGTAATGGCTGTAAACCTTTTTGTCGACACTAATTTTTTTTTTTCTCTCTTTTTGTTGTTGCTGCTGGCTGTCTATTGTTGTTGTTGCTTTGGTTGTTGGTGTGTCGCGCGCGCGCATTAAGGCCCCAAGCCTCACTGTTGCTGTTGTTGCATGTTCATGTTAATGCTGTCCAAACGATCAGTCACCACAGCCAACAACACCAACAACAAGTGGTCGGAGCGGTGCGGCTGTCCTCTGTTTTGTAATAATTTATCAGTTTAGTCTTCACAACAAAGATAAAATAACGATAATTTTAACCACTTTAATGGTTTATTAATTTATGACCCTTCAAGTTCTTCACTTTCCACTCACCGCCGCCAATGGAGACGCCGAAGACGATGCCTGAGATTTTGTTTCCCTTCTTGGCCGTGTCATTCCCTCAACTTGGTTTTATTTTTTGTCTTTTGTTACTGGTTCTTCTGTTTTTTCCTGGTCTGCTTCATTTTTTGTTGTTGTTTGTTGGTAAGAAGGTAGATTTCACACCAATTTTTCTTGTTACTACCGCGCTTCCTCTGCCTCCAGCCCCCAGCCGCTCACTTTGTGACCCTCCTGGGCTCGGCTCCCGGTCCCCATCGATTATGGGTTTTATAGACCGCTGACCATATGTATTTAATCCGATTTTTATTGTTTCTACACTTTTCAGTCCGTCCGCCAGTGTTTACCGAAAATGCATCAATGGGAATTTTGGGTATTTGGTATTTGGGAAGGTGCATTTTCGTTGGAATTTTTCGGGTTGCAGCAGCATCGGCAACATCCGTCGGTGCAGCAACAACAAGGCCACTTTATGGCCACTCATTATAATAAAGCGCGCGCGCTGTTAGTGGTCTGGAATTTTTAATTTGAATTTTACAAGCATTTGAGGCGGCAGTGGCGGTGGCGATGGCGGTGGCGGCGGCGGCGGCGCTTCGGGTGTGAAATGTGCGTGTGAGCCCCCCAAGAGAAAGTTCTGAAAATGCAGCCCTATATTTCCAGATCTAGCTGGGTGGCCCGATGCCTGTAATCCAATATACATTAATGATGATTAATGTGGTTGCAGTAGTGGGTTGCAGCATGTTCGGTAATTGTGCACAGGTTGCTAAAAAGGCTGCTATATGGGTTGTTGGGAAAACAATGCCACAAACTGCTACCTGGCACATCCCTTCTTCTTCTCTGCCTTGGAGGAACTAAGCCGCTTTGGCTCGAGTCGAGTTCGCATTCGGATTTGGATGATCCCACACGGCTAATCTTGTAGGAAAAACAAGATCACAATTTTTGTGCAAGCCGATGCCGATGCCGAAAACAAAAACACACGACCGCCGTGCCGCATGTTATTGATATGGCCTGGCAGATCGCAGATTGTAGATTGAAGATCGAAGATCTCGGATCCTCCTTCGATCGCATTATGTTCCTGGCTTGTTGGCAAGCCGCAAAAGGCAGTCCTTTCAGTCAGTCCTTTTTTTTTTTCGGGGCCCATTGTTTCAGTTTGGGCTGTGACGGGCCAGCCCCGGGGATCGATCTGTGAAAACCTTTTTGACTTGTTGGGTTTGGCAATTGGATGCTTAACGCCAAATTAGATTAGCAACTAATGCTATTACCTGGGCCAACTACACCCGGGTGAAAAATGTTATCTCAAATCGGTAATAAATCTTCTTGATCTGAGCAGCGAGTACTTTTATGAAGATTACAATTTACTTTAATTAAAAATACAATCGATGTTATTTAATAAAAATTAGGTAGAGCCTTAAATTAATTATTCTCCCCAACGAAGATTTAAAATCTAATCATTTTGTGCCTTCTTCCACTTGCAGATTCCTCCATCAGTTCCCATGTCCATGGATGCTTCACACCGGAGAGCACGGCCCTGCTGGAGGGAGGAGTGAGGAAGCCGCTGGGCGAGCTCTCCATCGGAGACCGCGTCCTGAGCATGACTTCCAACGGCCAGCCTGTCTACAGCGAAGTGATCCTCTTCATGGACCGCAACCTGAAGCAAATGCAAAACTTTGTTCGCCTGCACACGGCGGGCGGAGCAGTGCTGACGGTTACGCCGGCGCATTTGGTGAGCGTGTGGCAGCCGGAGCGCCAGGAGCTGACCTTCACCTTCGCGGACCGCATCGAGGAGCGGCAGCACGTGCTCGTCAGGAATGAGGAGACGGGCGAGCTGCGACCGGATCAGGTCATCAAAGTGGAGAGTGTGCGCAGCATGGGCGTGGTGGCGCCCCTCACCCGCGAGGGCACCATTGTGGTCAACTCAGTGGCCGCCAGCTGCTACGCGGTGATCAACAGCCAGTCGCTGGCCCACTGGGGCCTGGCGCCCATGCGTCTGCTCTCCACCCTGGAGGCGTGGCTTCCGGCCAAGGATCAGCTGCGCAGCTCCAAGGACCACCCAAAGGACAGTTCCGCGGAGCGTCAGAACGGCATTCACTGGTATGCCGAGGCGTTGTACAAAATCAAGGATTACGTCCTGCCGAAAAGCTGGCGCCATGATTAGGTCCCTCGGCTCCAGAGACCCGGCCCAATAATTGTATTATATTTTGTAGTTATGTATATGCCTAATGATTGATGTATTTCAATGTTGAATATGATTAATACCGATCGCTATTATTTATTTAACACACACAAAACACCCACCCACATGGAGAAAGCAAAAAAAAAGGATATCATTTAGCCAGAGCAAACGAAATCAAATCGATAAACGAAGAATTCGAAATTGTTACACACACGTCCTTGACTTTTTGTGTTTTTGCAAACATCCTTAGATATAAGTAGGCAATCCTTGGCACAAATCCTGAATGAAGAGATGAGAGATAAACACGAGAAAGAAGCATGCACCAATTTTTTCTTCAGACGACTGTTACTGTATATTTTTAATGGAATTGAATTGAATAATTTATTAAATTGCGAAATTGACTTTGAGTGCGAGTGCGACTGTGCGCATTCCAGCCATTGGATATATAAACATTTTGTACTTTGTATATAGAAATGAAGCATTATAGTGACTGAATACTTTATTGTAATTTTGTATATAATACTTAATAGTTAACTGCGTATTTATACCTTATATTTAATGAATTATATTGAAATTGTTTGATAAATATTATGGTCTTTTCAATTGGTATTCTTTGGTGGTTCATTCGTGGGTATTTATTAATCTTCGACTATTTAAATAACCCGCTCAGTCAGTAAGGACCCTTGGCGTTGCCACTTCGGGAAAGGATTGATGAACCGGTTCGTTGAAAATTAACCGGTTCACCGATGATTGAAAAAGGCTGAAAAATCGTAAATAGTACGGGCTAAAAAGGTATGGATAGAAACTATCCGCGAACCGGTTCCGTAATACCCAATACTCAATGGAAAAAGTTACAAATTCCCTCTTTTAACCAGAAAATGAATGGTAATAGTTAAACCATAGTGAAAAATATTAAAAACAAAAATAATACTGTAATATTTATTTAATTTAAAGAATAAGTTTCAATGTACTATAAACTTTGATTTCTATTACTTCAAAAATCGTTTTCCAACACTTTTAGCCGTTTTTAAGATTGATTACTATCTGGTAACACTAAAAACATTTTAGACACCATTCAAAACAAATTTTTAACAATTTTTTATTAGATATAGGATTTTAGTGTGTTTTATTCGAACAAGGATACATTTTTAAAGCTATAAACAAATATATATACTTTTTGAGTTAAGGTTTGGTTTTATTTTATTGCCAAACGCCAGGGAATAACTTGTAAGGATGAAAGTGTGTCGCCTGTGTCTGGCAAAGGACGCCAACTTTCCTGTTTTTTCGGTGTCGACTGCCGTAAAGATTATGGCCTGTACATCGGTTGAGGTGGATCCGACGGATGGTCTGCCTCAACTTATTTGTCCTGGCTGCCGTCTGCGACTCGAGGAGTACCACCATTTCCGGCGCAGGTGCCAGGTAGCCGACCGCAGATTAAGGCGCGACGCGCGAATCGACTTGAAGGACGAGGACAATGATGCGCTACAAGATGTGGCAAAATGCACAGCCAATGCCTGTTCCGAGAGCAACGCTCAGTGGCGGAAGCAAGCGGCTCAGCTCATACGCAATGAAATCAACGCATACAAAAGAGAATTACTGGCCAACTGCAAGCAGACGGTGCGCCAAGAGATCGAGGAGGAGGTACGTCGTGAGATTGAGACCGTTCTGATGGAGCAGGCCAGGCAACAGGTTCGCCTTGGCGTTCTCAATGACCTCTTTGAAGAAGTTGAAGATTTCTTCATTCGGAAACGCAACGAAACTGCCTACGAGCACTTTAACGGTTCCGAAAGCGTCAGTTCCGAGATGGTCGACAAATTTTATGAAGGGGAACTCCCCCAACTGGATGATCTGAATCCTGTCAACGTAAGCCTCGTGGACCTCGTCGGTAAGCATTAACTGCTTTCAGAAATTTTAAATATTAACTAAATGCATTTCAGACGAAACAGACCTTCAAAACTCGAGCAACTCGGAAATTCCTTCATGTTCTGTACCTCCTGCCTCCGAAGTGATTGTTCCCGTGCCAATGGTGGAAATTAACATGACAAACACCCAACTTTCCCACCTTCGTGAGGAATTCCACAGTGATATCTTTTTAGGTGATCAAACTCCACCTAAAACCGCAAAAAAGATAAAAGAAGTTCCTTCCAATCCAGAGCCAATTCAGAAAAAAGTACGATTTTCCAGCCCTATAAAGCAACCCACGTCTTGTCGCAAGCACAAGCCGTCTAATAAGCGCCCTAAAAGCCCCAACTGTATGCGCTGTCGGCTCAGAGGGGCTGATAAGATGAATCGAAGCGTTTCATAATGTTCCCACATTAAATACGAGTACCTTTAAAATATATTTTTTTTTAGAAAAAGTAACAGAGATATAAATAAATCATTCCTAACTAATTTCAATACTTCTTTTAAACAAATTTTCATTCAGTTTTTTGTCAATTTTTCTCAGGGCCCCCTTAAAGATGGGAAAATGCAAGGATATTTCCCATGGACTCCCTTGAGTTTGGGCAATTGCGTGGGAACGGCTTATATGGCCCACGGCGATGTGTAGATCTTTTTCAATTTTCATCAGATACTTGAGGGGAATACCTCAAACGACTCGCAGATCAATTCCCAACCAATCTGCATCAAAGCCCAGAAATGAATTTTTAAATCGATTTTATGTCTATTTTCCCCACGTACCCCCTTGAGTTTGGGCAATTGTGTGGGAACGGCTCATATGGCCCACACCAATGTCAATATCTTTTTCAATTTTCATCCGATCCTTGAGCGGAATACCTCAATCGACTCGCAGATCAATTCCCTACCAATCTGCATCAAAACCCAGATATAAATTTTTGAATTGATTTGATGTCCATTTTTTCTACGGACCCCCTTGAGTTTGGGCACTTTCGTGGGAACGGCTTATATGGCCCACAGCGATGTCTATATCTTTTTCAATTTTCATCCGATACTTGAGAGGAATACCTCAAACGACTCGCAGATCAATTCCCTACCAATCTGCATCAAAACCTAGAAATAGATTTTTTATTGATTTTATTTCCATTTTTCCCATGGACCCATTTTCCCATTTTTCTCAGTTTCTATCATGGGCCTTTATAATTGGGAAATTAAAAAGATCGTGGGTTTAAAGTAAAAATCCTCCCAACATTTCGACAAAGGCAGCTATTTCTTAAGTCGGTAAAATTTAAAAAAAGTAATTCTCCTTTTTTCGATAACTATAATTAGGCAAAATTGCATATTTCGATAAAAACGTATCGATATTTTGATACTTTGACAACCCTATTACAATGCCAAAAGACGCCATCGAGTTGAAGTAAATAAACACATAAAAGCGCCACTAGATGGGAGATCCGTCGTCTTATCCGGATTTGGCAACTATTTGCCGCCTGTGTCTGAAGCAGCACCAGGAGGCCTACGGGATCTTTGCCGAGGACGACTCGCAGCTGTCGATTCCTGTCCGTCTTATGGCGTGCATAGCCCTGGACGCCAAGCCGGGGGACAGCCTGCCCAAGAAGATATGCGTCGAGTGCCGATACCAGCTGGAAAAGTTCTTCCTTTTCCGACAGCGCTGCCAGGCAGCAGAAAAGAAGCTCCGCAAGCACATACGCCTGTTGGGACTTGGGAAAAGGAGTCGTGTTTTCTGCAAGGATCCGGATGACGACGACTACGACGAAGATGAGCTGGAGTTCGAGGACTCAATTGCTTTTATCAGTAAGCAAGACAAGGGGCGGGAAGAAGCTGAGGAGAAGCGACGAGATGAGGCTAAGGAGCAGCAGGAGAAGGAGCTGGCCAAGCGGTTGTTGGAGTCGCAAGAGGAGCTGCGCCTAAAACTGTCCGTCGAATTGCGAAAGGATCTGGCCCAGGAGGTGCGCAGCGATGTGCGCGAAGAGTTGCGCGCGGAGGTCACCGAGGAGGCTCGCAAGGAGCAGATAGTCAGACTTGTGGGAGAGTTGGAGGTCTTTCTCACCGAGAAAAAAGCGGGAATATGGGAGGTTATTGACAGCACTGAAGAATCAGAGGCCAAGTCCATGCCCAAGACTTCTTCAACTGCACAGACATCCTCCAAACCAGCCAGTAAGGCTCTTGCCAAGCTACGTCTGATCACGACCTCAAAGTCCTCCCTGCAGTGCATAAAAGTGAAAAGTGACGAAGAAGAGATCCTCCTTGGCGGTAGTGCGGAGTCTTTGCCAGCTGACGAGATTGAGCTGGGCACTATCGACATGGACGAGGCAGCTGCACAAACCGGAGAGGATTTCCGGGACATCAAAATGGTGGGGGCTGGCGATGTGGAAGGAACCGAAGACGACCGGTTTTACATAATCAATTCGACTAATAACGAGGATACCAAACCGAATTCCACTCCGGATTTTGAGGACGACAACGATTGTACCTCCTACAACAGTAAATATTAAATATTTTATAAAAAAATGACTTAAGACTGACAAAAACTATCTATTCTAGTTAGAGAAAATGGGGAAATTCAGTTCAGCGGAGAGAAACCTTCAGCGTTGGAGGATGTTGTGGTCTTTAACTTGGACAGCGAGATGTCTGAGGAGCAGCAGGTCTATAAATTTGAAGATAACGTTATAATACTGGTAGGAATGGGTAATTATTTATTTAAATCATAACTGAATAGTGTATATTTCAGGCCAAGGACAAATCCAGCGATGAACCGCAACCCGCAAAAAGGAAGCGAACGAATGACCTTGTCTTTAAACAAACACCACGTGAAGGACAGCCTCGAGCAGGAAGAGTGTCGGACACGGTAAAGACGTTCCAGTGCCAATTGTGTCCGGTGGCTTTTGCCACAGAGAGAATGTTTACCCGTCATATGAACACGCACGTCAAGGGCTTGAAAAGCGGCAAGGGTGGAACTCTGAAATGTCCCATCTGCGAGTTGCAACTATCGTGTTCCAGCTCCCTTAAGCGTCACATGATCATCCACACAGGAGTGAAGCCGTTCAAGTGCGAAGAGTGCGACCAATCCTTCTCTCAGCGCGAGGTTCTTAAGCGTCACATGGACACGCACACGGGGGCCAAGCGGCACAAGTGTCCCCACTGCTCGAGCTGCTTCGCTCAAAAATCCAACCTGCATCAGCACATCAGACGAGTGCACTTGGGCAGCGACCGTTCCCACAAGTGTCATCTCTGCCCGCGGAGTTTCCATCATATGTCTGGTCTAAGTCGACACTTGGTAACCCACTCTGGGATTTTCTTTGCCTGTAAAGAATGTGGCAGACAGTTCAACGATCGCAGTGCCGTGCAGCGCCACGTACAAACTGTGCACAAGATTTCTAACAAGTCGGAGGACAACACCACCGACGCTGAAATGAGCGATCCGGAATTTCAGGCGTTGTAAGGAAATTCGAAGGGTTGCTTGAATATCATACAACTTTATTCGCGAACTGGAGGGCTCACAAACGGTTGGCACCAAATATCAATATGTTGCGTTAAAACATTTAGAAAACATGCAGCGTTAAACAGTTTAGCAAACAATTACACAAATTGGAACAGTTCTTTAACAGGATTATACCATATAATAGCTAGCTAGACATACGTTTTACAATATCGTTAATAAATACCACATAAGATGATGTACAATATAGGCGAATACTCGTATTGTTAATAAACTCATTTCCCCTACGACTGGGAATACGAATGCAATTGCCACTAAACTTTAAACTTAAGCTAAACGCCAACAATCGAACGCCAAGAAATCGAAATCTGGATGCAAAATACAATTATAAAATGCATTCTTTTTTGTATATACGGAAGCGCCTTTCAAGTGAGATTACCATAGGGAATCGAGCTCGAGCCAGAACGAAATCGAAACCGTTCAACATTTCTGATTAATGAGTCGTAAAGCCAACAACAATCCAATAAACCTAGCCTACTAATCGATGCAGTATCCAACATAACGAGTACTCTTTAATCAAAACCCTTCCGCCTCTGCTAGTCGGAGTTAGTGAGCGAGCTGCGCTGCGATTCCAAGGTGTTCGAGTCGTTTCTCTGCCTCAGCATGCGTGGCTGGCTGGACGCGAAATTGGAGAAGTCCTTCATTACGTCCCTGTACGTCTCATCCTCACCGTTGAACTCATCGTTGGGGCCAATCTCGTCGTTTAGCCTTGTCAATCGAAGTCTAAGAGAAACATATCGTTAAAAAAGGTAGTTGACCCGATTATTTTCTACTCACAGCGTCACGATGTCAGCGTTTTCTTGATCCACCGCAATATCTAAAGCCTTCTTGCCATCACTGGAGGCCAGATCATAGGCAGCCTTGTGCTTCAGAAGCAAATAAACCTGGGCAATGTGTCCTTTGGCCGTGGATATGTGCAGTGCCGTGTAGCCCAGCTCATCGACTGCATCGATCGCAGCTCCGTTCAACAGTAGGTATTCACAGGCCATCACTGATCCGGATATGACAGCTTGGTGCAGGAACGACCGCTGCCTGTCCAGGGGGTTCTTCCAGTTTTTGTCAGCACCCAGGGCGAACGCCATGCACATCACCGGCAGGTTGTGCGCCACTGATGCTTTGTAGAGCAACTGATTTGCGTCTAGCTGGGAGAAGGGCATCTCGTCGGGAACATCTGGATCGGACTCACCCTCTGTACTCTCCTGATCGCTGCCCAGAATGCACGGCGTCTCAAAGGTGTCCAGCTCCAAGTCACCACCAATTACCAGCAAGTCATCACGGGAAATGCTCAGAGACATCGAGGGAATGTTTATGGATTCGTCATCGTCGTCGTCGTCCAATTCGTCACCAGTTTTGCACGTATTATAAATGCTAGGATCGTCACTGAGGGTTTTTGGAAGGGGACGCTGCTGTCGCCTTCTTCGGTACTTCTTCACCGACCACTTGCGAGTTCCTCCCAGCGAAAGTGTTGCCCGCTTCTTAACGCTCGTGTCTCCTTCTTCCAGCAGACCACTACTTATGCTGAGCACTTCGGCAGTCTCGCTGGCCAGGAGCTCCTGCGGTTTGGGCATTCCGCAAACAAACCGTCGCTCCACATACTTGGCCTTAATCCAGGCCTCCCGTACCCCGATGCCGCACTGCTCGGTCGGCTGCCGTAGATCGCAGTTCTCGCCAACACGCGCCTCGTATATCTTGTTGATCACTTCGTTTCCCAGCTCCATCATCACCTTGACGTTCTCCGTCTCCCAGGCGTCCAGCGTTAGAGAGCGCACCTTGCTGTAGTGGACGCCCAGGCTGCGATGGACGCCCGAACACTCGATGCACAGAGTGATGCCCAGATTAATGGAGGCCCAGCGCGGATTGGGACTGCGGCAGTCGCAACACTGAGCATTGCCCGGTATCTTCAGGAACTCCTCCCAGTGGCTGTAGTGGGAAAAAAGTGGCAAAGCTTTACAATATGATTCATGCTAGAGCATGTGAATAAAAATAACGCACATTCTGCGCTTTGCGGGTAGGGCGTTTGGTGTGGTCGTGGACTGGGGCCGTGAATGGTGGTTGGTGGAGTCGTGCTGGATGGCTGCCCCGATGCTGTGCTGCAACGCCGAGATCCACAGAGAGAGCATGTCCGCCGAGTCCGCCTGCAAGATGTGGGATCTATAGCGGGAAAGAAATTAGTGAAATATTAAAATCTGAATTTAAACCTGCTGAGTGAAAACTTACTTGGTGGGGGAGATGACCTCGAAGCAAAAGCGGCGATCGCCCTCGTTCACCGGACGCACACTGCATATACGGAGGTCCTCCTCCATGACCGAGAACGAGTCCTCGTTGCTGCGTTTTCTGCAATGCGAATCCAAATCACTTCAGCGCAACGGCCAAACACATCACATAACACCACACAACAAAAACATCACAGAAATCAAAAGTTTAACGATTAACTAGGCAAGCAGATGGATTGGATTGGATTGTCTAAGATATGGATGCAGGGATGATGGTAGGAATATGGGAGTGCGCACCTGTACACCAGCTGGTTGTCGCTGAGGTAGAACCACCTTCGGCACCAGGTCTTGAAGCCCTTAGACTTCTTCTTGAACAGATAGCCCTCGATTTTGTTGGACGTGCTGTTTGTGTTGGAGTCGCAGTAGCGATTCACGCTCATGTGCCGATTCTGCATTGCCTTCTCTAGCTGGTGGTAGTCGCCCCGGAGTGTACCCAAATCCTCGCTGATGTTCTTGAAGAACTCGTCGAAGTCGTTGCACAGGTCGAAGCCCTGATGGTAGTAGGTCACGCACGCCTGATAGTAGTCCAGCAGCTGCCAAAAAAATGCACAGATCAGCAAAAAACGTGCCAAAGACAATAAAACTATGCTATTGTTCTCCGGTTCGACCGTCTTCGAGCGCTTCTGACATACAACTGAAACTACTCTCCATTTCTAAGTGCCAGGAGACTGACTCAACGGCTCCGATCAATGGTTCTAGATATGCAACCCATACAGTCGCACATTCATATCAATTTAGTGACGTCATAACAAAAACAAATCCCACCAACTTGTTTATATTGTACACTGCCACTCCGGGGCGCTCAGGGGGGCGCCGATAAGAGATATGTATGTCGCTTCCTTGGCATTGCTTACCGTCGACAATATTGATGGGACCTTGCGAGCCTGCGCCAAAGTTATATAGTTGACATAGTCCAGGGCGGTGTGCTGGAAGCAGGACTTCGAGGCTGAGAGGATATTGGCTGCCTCCTGCATTTCCTGGGGCCGGTTTTTGCTCGCCTGCCAATCGGAGAATAACAAGCCATTAATACCCCAAGCCCTGGCCAAACCCGAAGCCCTGGGCACTTCACCTGTGCATTTTTAATCAGCGCATTGTCATAGCCCTCGGAAACCTTGAGGAAATGTCCCTTGTAGTCCTTCACCTGGTTGATGTCGTCCTTCACAAACAAAGTAAGGTTCTTCAGCACCGTTCGACTAGCCTGATCCAATAGAATTGTGTGGAACTTGTTCATCTCCTTCAGGATTAGAAATGTAAATAAAAACTCATTCATTCCTTGCCAGGAGGGACCTTTTACGCACCTGGAAACAGTCGATGAGCTTGCCCAGCGCGTTGTGAGCGTTTTTGTTGTCGAGGAAGTGCTGCTGCAGATCCCACAAGGACATGGCGAAGGCGCTGTGGGGGGAAAAACGACATAAATATTCATGAGTATGGAGAAACTGCGCACTTTATAGCAAGTTGTTACCTCTGGTTCTTGACATACTCCTTGCCCGACTCGACCGCCACATTGCACAGCTTGATGATTTTCTCCAGCCGCTGCTCCAAGTGCTCGATGTCGCTCTCCTCCTTGGACACGAATTGCCTGGAAACAATAAAAGTGGTAGCGTTAGCACAACCTCGGCGGGATGTAAACAAAGATGGAGGGACAGCTGCCACCGCTCTGGCTCTGGTCGGCGATTAAGATTGCCTTTGACAGGCTGGGAAGCGTAAACACTATCTGCTCCTCGCTAAATGCTAATCAGAGAAGTGGAGGTGTAGGGCCGGGGCGAACGTGGGGCTGCCCGCTCTCTGTTTATGTTGACAGTTTTAATTTATGCCGACTTACGAAAGCGGCATTTGCTCTTCCAATTGAACCACCGGACTCGTCTCAAACGAAACTCGCTCGTCCGGGGACAAGTTTTTGTATCTCTTTGTTGCGTCTTCTTTGTCGATTTTGTATCTCGCATCTTTTGTTTTGCCAACCATCGATTTGTCGAGCACTGCTTTGGTTTTAGTGCTCCTCTAATTCCCCATTTAAATGAATTTCTCAAAGATAAGTAATTCCCATTCATAAAGATATCATGTAGCATTTGTGATAAGAATTTGTTGTGGTTTTAGATAACAAATATATAATAAATTCCATTCATAAATTTTAAGTTTTTAGGCTTCTCCCAAAATCGTTTTTAATTAATTATTAATGATAATAAAATTTGTACAATAGGTGGCTTAAATCCTTCCTGTTCTAGACTCTTTTCTGGCATCCCACCCCGTTCCTGTCTAGCCTTGTTTCTTTGTTAGCCACTTCCGCTGCAGGTGCTTCTGGGCCAAACGAGTTATGGCCGCATTTGTGCTGCGTTTACGAGGGAAAGTGTTTCGGTGTCTTTTCGGGAGCGATTAGCTGCCGGAGAAGAGGCAATTTTGGGTGAAATCTTATCAATCAGCGCCGAGCGTTCACCGGACCCTAGCATCGGGCCGCCAATTAATGGAGCAGAGGTATCGACAAGGGCAAGGGCATGGGGAGCGGGGCTAGAGATAAATTCCAAAGCAGTGACGGGACGGATGGATCGAGTGCAAAGTTTGTTCGATGATTAAGCCGCGTTTTCAACTAACAGCCACATCGGGTGGGAAAGCACGGGAAGGCGGACTTGGAGGTGGGGGTAGCTGGGTTGATATCAACCAGTCACGCTACATGCCCTGCTCTCGGAAACAATGCAAATCTCGACTGCCAACTGGGGAGTCTGCCAGTGCGGGAGGGCGCAGGGAACTGGTGGCGTTAATCCTGGGCTCTCACCTGAATTTTGGGGAATCCTTCAGACACTCCTCGAACTCAATTGTGGCGCGCATTGTCCCGAGGAAAAGCAACCACACATACACAGCAGTAACTAGTCTGGCAGTTGCACTGTTGGCTATTCGCTAATTGAGGCCTGCGAAATTTTGGCCTGTTGCTTTTTATTCTATTTGAGGTGCTCCCTGGGAGCCTGATTTTGGAAGGTCTGGAAGACGGGAGAGGTTCACATCCTCGGCGAACGGAAGCCTCACACGTTGACCGATGGCCCTAATTAGCGAAACCCGCCGATTTGCGAGATTCGGGGCCAAATTTACAAAATTTACAGCGGGCTGACAACAAACTATAACGTCGGACTTTCTACACGAATGGTGTGGTCGCGTCCACAGCTCACAGAAATCTTCGTTTTAAGCGGTATGGTCACACTTTCTACTGGTTGATATACCCTTCCAAAGAGAATATAAATTTGTCTTGATCTTTGTAATATATGAAGTTCTTGATACTCAATAAGTTATAGTAGTCCTCTAAATATTCCTTTTACCCAATAAGTCCATAAAGTGCCACAAGAAGTTGCAAGTTCATTTCATTACAAATTTAAAGACAACGAGGAAAGTGTTCGCACTTTCGAGAATGTGCATTAACATATCGGCAAGTTTTTTATATGATCTGAAAAAGCATCGTCTTTATTCTTGTACCTAATTTTTTAATTAACTTTTAAAACATTTAAATAAGGACTTAAAAAATAATATAAGCATCCGCCTTGGCAACTCTGTAACTGGGAATTGCTAATCTGAGAGCTTTCCAACACTGTTTCATTGTTCTGGTGGCCGTTTGTTCTCCTCTTTTTTTCTGGTTCTGGTGCTGTTTTGGTGTAATTATCCACTTGAGAACGCATGGATACCCGATGCCCAGGCCCTGCATGAGTCGCGTGGGTGTGCCCAGTGCCAGTTTCATTTATAAAACGATGAGTTTTGCACGTTTCCCAACGCCGATGGCCGAGTGATTACTCCGCTACCCCTCGCTCTCCTCCCATGCGTTTGCCTTCTATTTGCGTTTCTCGTACACTTCCCAGCTCATTTGCATAGATCCCGTGCCGTGGAGCGACTTGAGAAGTTTACGTCACAACAGGAGAACAGCGGCCGAGGAGCACCCACCCACTTCCATTCCGGGAACAGGAACATTTTAGCGGAATGTGGAAGTGCCACAAGTGCGGCAAACCCGTTTACTTTGGTAATACTCACACCTACGCAAACTCACACTCACACACCTACATACCGACAGACTGATCGTAATCCGTAAATAAAATTTGAATTATTTATATTATACTCGCATCCAATACAGCGGAACGTAAACAATCGCTCGGCTACGATTGGCATCCGGAATGTTTGCGCTGCGAGGAGTGTGGCAAACGTCTGAATCCAGGCCAGCACGCCGAGGTACGTGGATCCGCTGACTGATAGTTAATCATCCGATCGTAATCTTGTTCCACTTTGTTCCTTTATTAGCACAAAGGTGTGCCTTACTGCCATGTACCCTGTTATGGAGCCCTCTTCGGACCCCAGCTGTTTGGTCACGGAACGCGGGTGGAGTCCCACAAGAGCTACGGGGTGAAGGGAGCCCAGAAACCCGCCCAGGTCAACGGCCCTGCTCTGCCCCGCGATCACCTAGAATCCAAGCTGAAGGTGAAACAAGGGAAACCTTAAACTCAACGAGTAAACAATAATACGCCCCTTAATTGGCAGGTCTATAACCAATTTTACGACAATAAAAGCCTGGGGATACGGAGTCGTGAGGTCAACAACCGCCTGGTGCTGGAGGGAGCTCTGCGCGTTTACTGGGGCGTTCAAGGAGTGATTCATCTGAAGGAGGACGACGATCAGCGGACATTTGTGGTACGCAAAAGGAACTCATGTCGCGTATCCAAAGCTCAGGACGTAAGAATAAAGTTTCTGCAGACTTAAGTCGTACTATTGTTCTCAAATCAAATCTCTTTCGTCTCCAGGAGAGTAGCTCGGATAAGGAGAATGAAGCTAGTGAATCTGTGGCACCCCCAAGCACCACCACCGGTGAGGTTGATCAGCTATCTACGGATGTCTCGCTGTCCGAGAGCATGACTTTCGACTCGTGCAGCTTAAACGAAATATCAGATTTGCCCACAACTCCAGAAGATGCCTCCGCAAATACTACGAATAACAGCAAGGAAGTCCCCAATGGAAAGGTGTCGAATGACGACGAAGACACAACAACAACGGATTCCTCTGGGACTCTGGTGGAGGCCCCGACAGCTAGCACGAGTTGCGTGTCGAACACGTTGCCTTCGAAATTGGATAACCTAGAAAAACTAGACTGGGACGACATTGATGACTTGCTGCAGGTGGAGAGACGCCACAATGAGAAAGATCGCATTTATGAAACAATGCCCGTGAAACTGCCGTCTTCGCAATCTTCCAGCGATAGTTCCCCTAGCAAAACTTCCACTGAAAATACCTCGACCACGACGGAGTCGAGCTCAACCCAATCTGCCACTACGACGAATACCAGCAGCTCGGACAACTTTATGACCGCTACGGGGTCATTGACATCTAACACCAACACTCAAAATACAACAACAGTGACCACGACGGAGACTTCGCTGGACAACTACGAAACGTGCGATGATGCTACCCTCAAACCCATGGACTATGAGGATTTCAAACGCAGTGTTCACCAGGACTACGTTAATGGGGCGAACTCATTTAAGGAGCCCAACGATGACACCTTGAAGCGTAATCAACCTATTGATCCGTCTCGTATTCACGATTCTCTGAAGCTCTACGGAGAAAACTCGGTAATGAGCAAAAGCTTTAACTGCGAGCATGCACTGCGCTCGATTGATCCCACTTTGATCAATGACACAATGAACCTACGCAGCAGTGGCTTGGACTCGCCGCGTTCCACGCAGCGCCAGTATGCCTTGCAGAAGAGCGGGTCGGCATCCGCGGCTTCTTCGGGGCCAAGCAGGGAGTATAGGAAACCATATCAGCAGGGGAGACAGCTCTTCGAGAAGGGCATCAATCGCTCCAAATCAGGCCCCAGTTGCTTTGTTTACTCCGACAGCGACGACGACGATGACGTCACTTTAAAACCCCATCGCTTGGCCACTGTCAGGCGCAGCGATATTCCACCGCGGTATATTCAAATCCAGATGGACTGCTATCCCAAAGAGAATTGCACTGTCGGCAGTGAGAACGAATCGAGCCGAGCGGATGCCCCGTCCATAACAAGTGGTGCAGCTGCAGGGGATGAGCTGACGCAAACCGAAGAGTTGTACACGGCTAGCGAGGGAGCTAGTGGCGCAGGGGGTGATGGAGCGGGTGCGGCTGGTTTGCATATCACTGAAGATGGCGTAGTGTTGCGGAGACCTCCTCGCACCGGAGCTGCAGCCATCAAGCGGCGCAGCGGCAATCGCCGGTAAGTTCGAAAAGACTCGATTGCAAACCATAATTGAAATTGAACCTGTTTTTATTTTTTTTAGTTCCCGCACCAAGCTGAAACGGCGGTGCTCCATCAATGGCCACTACTACAATCGGGAGACGTCGTTCTTTACACCACCCTACGGTTCTCAGATGTCAGTTTGGGTGTCTTCGCTTATAACCACGCCGGAGGTTATTAACTTGGTGCTGGAGAAGTACAAGGTGGACAGTCGGCCGGAAAACTTTTCGCTCTTCATTGTGCGCGACAATGGCGAGCAGAAGCGTTTGCGGGACGACGAGTATCCCCTGGTGACCCGTGTCACTCTGGGGCCGCATGAGGATGTTGCGCGTTTGTTTTTGGTAGATGCACGCAAAACGGATGAAATCAGGTGAGAGCTGGGAACCGGCTACTTCTATACTGATTTAGGCTAATGATTTTGTTGTCTGTAGTAATGAAGTTGCTCAATTTTTGAATCTATCGCTGCCCGAGTGCCGAGCCATTCTGGAGCGTTACGACGAGGAAGTGGCTCGTGAAGTGGCCAAAATCAAGGAAAGGTAAATATTTCAAATAAATTATGTTATCGATTATAATGCAATATCAATTCGCAGGTATGCGGAGCTGCGTCGTCGTATTGTGACGCGCATGGAATCTCTGAAGGTGCATTTGTAATGCGGAAACGGAATCTCCGGCAGTCGAACAATTTTTAATTAGCCATAGAATAAATGCGGCCAAAAATTCATACAAAAACGAAAAAAAAAATAATAATGTGAGCAGCTGAAGAAGAAAAAAGTATTGAGGTTTTTATACGAGAAATATATATTTTTATGTAGCATTTAGAAGAAATTATAAATTAGCAAGATTAGGCACCCCAGTGAACAAAAGAAGCAGCTGCCGCATGTCGCAAACTTTTTATTTTACTATTAAGAGTTCTTCCCAGACGAAACTAACAAAACGATTACCAGGCATTTCCATTTTTTTAGAAAGCGTTTAAGACTTGTAACTAACCAAAAAATAATTATTAATCCGCCACATTACCATACAACTATTTTATGTTCTGTGTTTATAATCGAACCATTGTATTTCTGTGTGTTGTCTGTTCTGTGGAGTCACGTCAAAAGCGGTGTCATGTATCTATTGTACAATACAATGTTTAGCTTTTAAGCAGTGACATGAAGCACACAGGTCCTATTGCTAGTAGTGTGTAGTTTAGAAGCCATTTTATCGAGTCATTGAACACGAGCAGGAAATCATTTTGATTTGCTCTGCAATGCCTCCTGCGATAGAACAACAATAAGTATAACGTACTACACATATATTATTGCATAACATGGACTTGTTGATTGAAAATCATTTGGAAATCCAATAAAATGTAAAGTTTTACAAGAATTAGAAGAGGAGTTCGGGGTTCCTTGGGGTACTCGGGGGGTGAGACCATTCAAGCGGAGTTTAAAGCCCCTTGGCCGGCGACAAATTCGACCAAGTTACGACCAAAAGGGGCTCCCAAGTGTGGGCCAAATATTCAGAAAAGTCAGCAACCAACCGGCGCCACAGAAATGGGGATCAAGTGGAGGCGGTCCATCGACTGCGGACTACGAAGCCACCACACACCAACGAAGCTTGTCCGGGCCAGAGCAGCCATCTAAGCACAAGTCAATGATGCCATTATAATAGAGCAGCAACGAAGGCAAAGCACGGGCTCAGGCTCACTCACATAATAAATGCATACCCCACCACAGTCCGCCTATTCAGGCCTGTGGCCGGGGACGGCGACGGGGACAAGGACGAGAATGAGCAGGAGGGGGTGGTGTGCGTGGCTATTAATTTGAAACTGACAGAGTCTACGGGTCCGGGCTGGGCTACAACGTGGCTGGGACTCTAGTTCCGATTCCGGCTGAAAGGGCCAGCTTTGGCCAGCCTCCGAGGCGCGCTGACGCTGATGCTGACGCGTTAAATGGTTTTGGGGGTTTCCCGGCCAGCAGCAGAAGCAGTAGCAGCGGCAGGAGCAAAAGCGTCGCGTCCCATCGTGTGCCAAGTGTGCCAAGCGCCGATACATAAAAATCAACAGCCAGCCAGAGCGACAGGGGCGGCCAGAAGGAAGAACTCCAAGTCCATTTGGGATGTGCGAGTTCGCATTAGGCGCCAGTGGCAGATTCACGACCCGCCGCCCCCGGTCCGATCCTTTGGCAGCTCCAGCCGCATAACCTTCTAAGAGAGTCTAGCATTCCAGCACTCTGAGAGCTGCCAGTTCTAGAAGAGAGTCCGGAAAATCGATTTTGGCCGAATGCCAGTCTGTTTGTTGGTGGTGGCTGTCTGGAAAAGTCTGGTAGTAGTGCCGGAGGGTGGTGGTGGCGTCCAGAGTGGGGCTTCGGAGAGAGGGGAAGAGCGGAGAGGAAACCCTGGCCATATTGCGCATACGCCGTGCAGTACACTGAACTCTCTGGGAGAAAAGTGGAATATTTTTAAATATTTTGTTCCATTGAAGTTTATTTTATTTACAGGATAATTAAAAGGAAATTCCATAAAAATAAGGACTACATACCTGGTTAATCCAATATTACTTTTTAATCTTGAAATGAAATCAAGATAATTGTAACTAAAAAGTTTATTCTTAATATGTGCCTGGCAACGCTAGAACTGGCAGGAGCTTCCAGCTCCTCTCTTAGCACATCCTTGTGCACTCTTAGACCTCTCGGCGCTGGTGTCGCAAAATTCCAATACTGCTCGATTCTCGACGCCATGGCTGCCACTTAGAAAGGAATCCGACTCGGAGGCGCTCAGTTTACGTTTCGGCCGCGTCGCCTTCAGTTCAGTTCACCAGAGTTCCGTGACCAGGCTGCACTGCATCCAACGCGGAGGCGCCTGCGATTGCAAAAGCAAGACCAAAACTCATTGTCATTCATAGTTGTTGCTGCTTCAGTGTGCGAGACGAGCGAGTGTGTGTGCCAGTGAGTGTGCGTGTTGGTGCGTAAACCGGAGGAGGCGTCCGTACTTTTCCACAGGACAGCGATTAAACACTGCGAAAGCGGAACTTGTCAACACACACCCAGGGCGAATCGCTTAGAGCACTTCCTCTAGAACCAGCAGGACCACGGTTGCCGTTAACCGTTAACCGTTAACCGTTAGTGTCACCACAGCTCATAGCCGCAGCTCCAGCCATCTCCTGTTCCT
This sequence comes from Drosophila ananassae, assembly GCF_017639315.1. Lineage (NCBI taxonomy): Eukaryota > Metazoa > Arthropoda > Insecta > Diptera > Drosophilidae > Drosophila > Drosophila ananassae. The sequence continues at coordinate 8,530,242 of NC_057927.1, forward strand.
GTTTCCGAACACCATGAAGCACTCGCCGCTGATTGCCAGCGCTTGTCTGGCACTGGTGTTGATGTCATCCAGCCTGATTGGCAGCTCCGAGGCCAGAAAGAAGAAGTACGTCGGCGAGACGGGCGGCGATTTTGAGTTTATCGATGAGGTAAGTCCCAAATGGCTTCACAGTAGCCCCATTTACTGTCTCCGGTTTGGTCTCCTTCTCCACGTCCGCCTCCGACTCCGTCTCCGTTTCCCGTAAGTCTGATTCTCCGTCTGAGTCTCCGTTTCAGACCCAATCTCCGCCTTTCAGTTGCTTGCCTGCCTTCCTGTCTGTCCTCCTTAATACGCTTTAAGCTGACTGCCGACATTTAACTACCCTCCGAGGAGCAACTGAGTGTGTGTGTGCACAGGGAAAAAATCACAGATCATTATCAGAACTGTCCTATGAAATTAATGAGTATCGAATGAGAACTGAATTTTTATTGCCCAGAAATAAGGGCAATGAGGTACAATGAACTTTTGGGATAATTCTGTATTTTAGGGCCTATTATCATTACTAATCTATCATAGTTCTTTGACATGTTTTAATATAAAAAATGACATTTATACTTTTTTTAAAATATGTTTACTGTTGATGTTCTACTGTTATTTTTATCCCACAGCAGTAAAAATATAATTATGAATGGTCTGGTCAGGGAGTCTCCCCTGATTCGACCCGAATCCAAATAAGAAATATTCAGTTTAAAAATAATTTGAAATTTTTTCCCTGCGAGCTATGCTATGAGTTCCACATATAATATAACGCAATTGCGCTTTCATTTGGCCAACTTTTCACTCAGCCCGTCGTTGCTGGGGTTTCGCACCAACAACTTCCTGTTTTTTCTGTTGTTTGTTTGTATTTTTCCTGCTCCGCCCCCGACCACACTTCCAGGCCAAAAAACAAAGAGAAAACAAAAAGAAAAGAAATCCGACGTGCCAATTACTCACACAAATCCGATTTGTAGTAGTTGGTACTCCTCCTGACCCGGCTGAGCCTGCTATCCATGACTCCGAGCGTGCTTGTTCTGGTCTTTAGCACGCACCTGTCTGCCCGGCCGGGTCGGGAGAGGGGGAGGCCTACATATCGGGAGCCTATCCGGGGACGGAATCGGACCCAATCGAGGAGGAGGACACCAGAAGAAAGAGACAAGAGACAAGAGACAAGAGCCAAGAAGAAAGAGGAAAATCAATAGCATTTGGCAGTTGTCTTGTTGTCGTTTGGCTGCGCGTAAACTATGAAGTAAGCTCTAAGCTGCTTTCGCCCGGTCTGGCTGCCAACACGCACCACCCCAACTGCCGAGCTAAGCCACCCAGTCCACCCACTGCCCCTCTTCGATGACTGTTATTCACAGACGCAATGTCGACGCCGTCTTTTTTACTTTTCCTCCAATGGTTGCTACACAGGGAGGTCAGGGATTTCGAAATTCGGTTATGGGTTTTTGAATTGAAATACAAATTTTAATGTATACACTAATTTATAATTTAATCTCTTTATATCTCTAAAAAAGTATCTAGTCCTTTTCAATTTTATTCTAAAAGAACAATATACTTATGACTATGATTTGTAAAAAATCTTGTTTTAAATAAAATTGTAATGTGTAGTCCCTAAATTTTTTTCTCTGTTCTTTTTGCTAGGCGTTTTTTTTCTGAATTTCTTTTCTCTTCCCTGGACTAGTTCTTTTTGTTATTTTATTTTTGGTTGTATTCCGTTTTGTGTGTTGTGTTTGTTTTGTTTGCCATTTTGGTTTTATTTCTCAGCGCTTCCTTTCCGTTTTCTCTTGCTCTTTGCTTCGCCTTGCTCGGCCATTGTTGGATTCTTTGCCTCCTGAGTATGCGTGCGTGTGGGTGTGTGTGTTTGCTAATAGCCCAGAATGGCAGTTTGTGTGCCGTTAAATATACACACACACACATACGCACGCACCGAAAGACAGGCGGCCGTCAAGCAAAATTATTGCGAATCGCAAAAGTTTCCATAGCAAGGAATAGGGAGAAAAAAGAAATTTAAGAAATTTTTTTTCCAGGGAACACGCATACGCAGAATTTTAAACAGTTGCCAAAACGAATCCACATGTGTCCTTGTGGGTCCTGCGCGTGTGTTCCATACAAAACAAGTATAACCAAGCAATTTACAGCTCGGGCCTCAGCCTGGGCTTTTGTTTCCGCATAAATTTCACTTTGATGTCATCTAATTCTCTTTTCGCTTTGTACTTATTTTTTTATATATTTTCCAGCACTTATTTTTTATGGCTCTGCAGTCTGGCTAATCGCACTCTCACTTACAGACAATGAATTTGACTTTTTATTGAGAAAAGTTTCCGCCAAACGGCATAAATTATTTGAAAAGTTGACGTAGCCAAATTGTTTCCAGTTAAGTGCGATTTTTGCGATTTCTGAGTTTTGACACATGGTTGGAATTCCAGAATTCGGAATTTCTGTGACCCCTCTTGATTTGCTTTTTAATTGAAAAGTTTCCAGGGCACCCAACTCGAAGAAGTCGGCAAAAGTTTAAGGAGAAGACAAACAAAAAATCGTAAAAAAGTAAAGTCAAACAACTTCCCAGCTTAGGTTTAAGCTTCGAGCTATACAACAGGGCCAATTCAGGGCCTGGTATAAATAAATGGAATCATTTTTGTGTTTGTATACTAAGCAAGGTAATTTGCTTGGCAGAGTTATCTGGCAGAGGCGGAGGTGGAGGTGGAGGTGGAGGCTCTGGCGGAAGTAATCCCCACAGAAAGGAAATGCCCCCCTCAAAGTATGCAGCACAAAATAAATAACCATAAACAGTTGACGTTAATCAAGCACAAAAGCTCGGCCCACACACAAGCCCGCACAAATATAGATACAGATACAAATACATTGGTTATGATTTATGCATGGCATCCAGATACATTTCCATTTCCCGGGCCTCGATTTCGATCCGTTTTGTAAGCTTTGCATTAGTCATAAAAATGATAATAAATTAGTTTAGATTGCAAGGAATTCGTTTTGATTTGCCACCATTTCCTCCGGCCATAATCCAGAGCCATTCATAGCCAGTTTCTGAACATAATCAGCCAGACAAACGGCAAGTCAGATTCCGACAGAGGCGGGCTGTCGGGCTGGCAAAATGCTCTTATCCATCGATTACCCTGCTCCGAATCGCTGCTCTGTTTGTCAGCAGAAAATAAATCTTTGCATTGTGCACTTTCCAATTTGGGAGCTGAGAGCTGGGAGCTGGGAGCTGGTACTATATAGCTGCACCAGCGCAAAAATAAAATGTGAATGGAAATGGCAATAACGGCAAATAAGCTGAGCCAACTGACAGACAGGATCCATCTATGGTGCGTAATATATGCAAAACGGAGCGCCCTTCGGGGGGAGATGTAAACATGATCTTGCATGGTGTAGATGGTGTGTGTTTTTGTGTGTGAAATAGCTGCCAGCCATAAAGTTGATATGCATAATTTTGTATAAGCGCCACTTAGGGCTGAACAGGCAAGCGGGACGCAGGAGCCAGGGGGATACTTCACCTTAAATCACAAAACTGAAAACAAAATCAGAATGTGTGCAAATTACAGTTTTACTTTTAGACACAAAGTGCTTCCCCCGCTGGTCAGTTCGGGATTTGGTTTTATGAGCCAGGACGAGAGCCACCGAGATAGATAATGTCTGTTCTGGGCATCAGCATCCGCTTGACCCCTGACGTCCAGGCACTCCAACACCCTGACATCCAGGGTCCTAAATAAAATGTGTGTGTGTGTAGTGCAAGTTATGCAATAAACTTTTATGTCGTCAAACTGTTGCATAAACTGCCAACACGCAGTGCCGAGAAACTTTCCAACATGCTAACTAGAATATGGCGGCATCGCCAAGGACATCATGGCCCGAGAAGTTATAAAAATGCCCGTAAAAGTTAACTACACAAGTATTCGGCTGTTTTTGGCTATTTGGCCCGGGTATTAGCACCTATTTAGGGGGGCTGGAAACTCAGGTGGCATCAGCCAGGGAGCTTAAAGCGAAGTTCTGGTGTTGAGTCTGTTGGGTAGTTCGGTTGGGGTTTCATTAGCATTTCCATTCTCATTCTCAATCCCATTGCCATTCCCAGTCACAGACACATTCCCACGGTTCTTTGGCAGAGGCAGATTTGCATATTGCATGCCAGAGAGGAATCGAAAAAAGAGAACACCAGGCAGGGAACCTCAACAGCTGAAAAGTCTGAAACTTGCAATTTTCTTGCATTTCCCAGGAGTGACACAGCCGCTGGTCCGAAGGAAAGGAAATATGACCCAACTAGACATCCCGAAAAAAAAAAACAGGAAAAGGGGAAACAGGAAAACTTATGATTCCTGAGCCAAGTTTGCTCTTTACTCCAATTTATTTTCCTTCTTTTGTTACCGGCCGAAGGACCCCGCCCACTTATCTACCTGGTTGTGAATTCCGTCCTTGCCAATAGCAAGCTGGGTTAATTCCTTTGTGCCAGGAGTCGAGGAGGAGTCCAGGCCACGTACACACAGCAAATTGCCTGCATGCATGTATTCGAATGGCATTTGGCTGCGATGTGCGATGTGAGAGGGGTTTCCCGGGAAAAATTCCCGGGAATCGCTTATGAAATGAACAGCACGAAAATGCAACAGCACAAGGACGTGGGATGAGGAACGGAACGGGGAAGCAAAGGATTTGATCCGAATCTGCCCCTGGCAGTTGGCTGCCTGTTTCCTTTGATCGTTGAGACTAATTAACAGCTTAACTCGGATTTAGGCCAAACGTATTTGCTCCGCTTAAGAGCCTAGCCGCTTTTTCCTGCCTTTTTTGTCCTGGAGGGCGAATGTTTCATAAATCTTGCACTAAGACAAATTGGTTTTGAAGCAGCCAGAGCAACAGCACCCGAACTCCGATGTCAGGCTGAGGCAAAACTAAAACATTTTTTCTCCGACTAGCTCGGCTTGAAGGGGAAAACTTGAGCAAACTCATTTTTCACTTTCATATTGTTGTGTGGCAGGCTGGAGCCACTCCATATTCCCAGCTATATCTATTGAGCCCAGCTCATATGAACAGTGGTGGTCAAGGATATAGGGCTTTTTTGAACAAAACCATCTGGATTGTTCCAACAAAGTCTTCTCCATAAATCATACGCTTTTGGGAAGTATTTTTTCGCCCCTAGGTGTATATGTGTGCCACTTAACTGATTATGTAAGACGAGCTGGTCGAGTGTGTGAGTTTGTCAGTTCTTGTTTGCTTTACCAGCAACATCTGTATTTACTGGCTGGGAAATATTAAATTTTCATAGCCCCAGTCGGGCTGCGTGCATGTGTGCAATTTTAATTAATAGCAGCAAGATGATGCCCCGGACAAAGGAGATCTGGTCCAGTTTCTGGTCCACATATTGCAACTAATGAGTTTTCAAGAGGCTTCGGCTTCAGCATCGGCTGCGGCGTGCTCTGATGCTACGGTTATCCGTTTGGCCCAAATCGAATATGCGAAGATGCGAATCTCTCGCCCGAAACTGTCACCTAGGCCTGGGCCTATCAATTACTCAACACAATGGGGCCATTGCTATGGCATTCCATCGGCATTAGGCTTTATGGCAGCTAAGCACATGTCAGATGGGATGTCGCTTGGTCTGCCGAGTGCCAGCCTGTTAAGCTGTCATTATTTATGGCCGAAGGACTCAAGGAGCTGCGAATGCTGACAGCTTGCTGGCTGTGATTTCAAGACGAGGCGACGCCCTCGTCGACGACGACAACGAAAACAGTTACAAATTATGCATATTAATTGTTTGTATGGCCTGTCTGCGGTTGACGCACAACATTTTCCATTCCATCCCAAAATGAAGTCAAAAGATATGTGCTCGGCACACACTTCGTATACGTAATCCGACCTTGGCAGGGAAAACAACTTGCCGGCGGCCATTGGCATGATGCTTACATGAATTTCCACGAAAAACTCTCATTTTGATATTAAGTTTGCTGACGAACGAACATTCTTGACATTACAATTTGCTATATTAAATTTCCCTTCATGTTGTGATTGACATTTGACATCGTTGATGCTCGACTTGAAGGGGCTGCCTGGTGTGGACTGGACCGGACGAACTACGGGAAAGGGAAAGAATGCTGTACCGTAAAAGGACGAAAAAGTTGATTTAATATTTTAGCTGCAAGGTGCCGTGGAAAAATTAAAAGCAAGATAAAGGGATTCGGCATGGACGTTAAACGAAACGACTTTTCGGGTGTGGTTGGTAGTGCGCACATAAAACTTTTTGCCAGAGACACTGCAGAGTTGCAGGATCCTTTCTTTTGGCTCTGGTTCTGGTCCTGTCGCTGTCGCTGTCTCTGTGTGTATGTGCGCGTACGCATTACCATAAATAAATTATAACGTTCGCTACTTCGACTGTGAGTTTATAGCTTGTATGCGATAACTCAGGCTCACACACACACACACACACACACACATGCACCGAAAAGGATACACTCGGCTATAACGAATTTTAGGAGGGAAAAGGACCGTAAATGTACGAACGAGCAAGGAGACAGATAATAACAGTTCGCAAGCTGAAAATGAAGAGGGTAGGATATGTAACACGCTGCAGGAGCAGAATGGCATGCGGTATGGAGCGGGCCAGGGAGGCGATAATAATTTACGGCATAAAAGCAAAACACAATGGAGGCTCTTCGGAACGAAACGTAACGTAAGAAAACCGAAACCCAAAAGCCAAAAACGAAACGTTGCACATAAAAGTTGTTTCTTTCCTTTTATTCCATAATGGGGGCGTGTGCGGGCCAAAGAAATTGCATTCAGCCAGCATAATCCTGCATACAAATTATGCAATTAGTTGCTGGAGCCCCTCCAGTCTGAGAGCAAGATGGATATTATGTTCTTAGCAAAAAAAACTGAACTAAAAGCTGGGCTAAAGTTTTTCCAGCAGTTATCAAATTCCGAAAAGTGTCTCTCTCGTCTTGCTCTTCTGCCAAGTCAGCTTCGTCGGCTCGGCCAGTCCTTCGACTCCTTGGGAAATAGTCAAAAATCCCTGACAAATTGTCAACGAAACTTTATTCTCGGTTGAAAGTTGGAAGCAGGAAACTTTTTTTTTCCGGCTAACGACTGCTGACAGTTGTAAAAATAATATTGCGTATACGCAGTGTTCGCCTGCGGCAAAGGGCAATGATGAAATGTCTCTTGGGCCAAAGTAAACACAGTAAGTGAAACCCCAAAAAAAGGAAAGATAATAAAAGTGGCAAAGTTTCCCATTCAAGTTGCAATTAGCCATTGGACTTTGGACTTTTGACAGAGAAGAGCCTTCGACAATGATAAGTGGAAAAATAGATCTAAACTTTGAAAAGTTAGGGGCAGGCGATGACAGTTGATTGAGAATGCCGGAAAAGGTCTTGAATTCTTTAATAATTTGCCCATGTAGTTTGTTTTTTTAAGACTTTCCGCTTTCCGCAGCACTCCAATCACGAAGGAAGAGAAAATTAAATTTTTATTTCAGCTCACTTTGCATTTTCGTGGCAAATTCAATTTCAGCTGCTGTTCCCACTTCCTGTTGCACTTTGTTACTTCGGTGCTGGGACTCCGCCCCCATTCGGTGCATTCCTTTGCTCTGTTTCAATTAGATGCCTTCGCTATCTAGGTTCGCTCCAGTACCCCTGCACCAGTAGCTCCAGTCCTTCCTCCTGCCGTCTGCTGCCAAAAGTTTATGCAAGAATTTCACCGTATCTGTGCGAAAGTCTGCGCAAAAGCCCAAACAAAACAAAAACAGAAGCTGAAACAGCAGAAGCAGCAGCGCCAGCCAAAAAATACTTATTGCTCAAAAATAAAACGCAATGGCGACTGCAAATATACAGACGCCAAAAAAACAAAAAAAAAAAAAAAAAAAAATAGTGGAAAAGGAAAGCAGCTCGAATAAAGAGCCAGAAACCGGAAATGAAATTGCAATTGCTGGCCCATGCCGACGACACCAAGTCGCGACGCGTTGATGCGCAGCACCAGTAGCGGCAGAAAAGCATCGGAAAAGCAACAGAAAAGCAGCAGAAAAACAGCTGAAAAGCTGCTGCATACAAGCAGCAAGCAAACTTGCTTTTGCTTTGCTTTGCCATGTTTCTCGTTGTTGCCTTTTTTGGCCTGACTTGCAAAGCCATTTCCGCTACGGTCTCATATTGCGCCTGGGCGTATGCAATAAAGTTTGCTCAGCGACAGTAGAGCTACGCTAAAGTCAACATTCCCGGAGAGTTTCTATTGAAAGTATTTTCTTACATTTTTATATTTTTAAAACCTAAGCTCGTTAAATTCCCAAACTTGGAACTAGATAGCTGAACTGCCAAAACCATTTTTCCGGCCCACACTACCACTTATGGCCATGGCCGCAAGGGCTTAATCAGGCGCAAACTTTTTAGAAGAATTCTCCCGACTTTTCGCTGGTAATGTCACCAACACATATACACCACTTACCCATACAGCCACAATCACGCACTAGCTCCGCCCAGAAGCTCATTAGTTGCGGGAGCGTCGCTTAAGCTTAAGCTGCGAAGCGTAGAAATTGTGCGGCTCCGGCGCTAAACAAGTTAATTAGTTTGCCTCTCTTCTTGGCTTTTTTTGCCAACTGCCTTCTCCTTGTGTGGCGTGGAGTTAAGCTTAACGACAAAATAAATTATTTGCCCCACACACTCGAACTCACACTCGCAGCGGAGGCTTCAATTGACTTTATTAAGCGTGTGTGAGTGCGTGTGTGGGCGTGCTCGGGCTTTAATGACACTTTTCAGTCAGCTGAGGCTGACTTACGTTTATTATCCTTTAGACAGGATATTCAGCCCGGGCACAGCCTGGTCGGGCCTGGCCGAGAGGGTTGGTGGCAAATGGGTTTCCATCTAGAGCTTGACTTTGATCTATGGCATATTAACCTCCACTCGAGGTAGTCTTCTTTTCCGGGCTCTCTTCTAATTCAAAATTAATTTATATTCGCCATGGACACCTGGGCAGCCTGTGCGGCCCACTGTGCAGCTGTGGCAACAAGGCGCTGGCAATTGCCTGTGTGTCACATAAAGGAAACTTTGTTGTCTCCAGTTAAATATATAAAATACACTTAGAAAAACACCAATATTAGACTGAAGCAGTATGCTTACAACACGATAGACCTTCTTCAAGTGTACAAAAATACATACTATATACGGAGAGACAAGCCTTAGCTCGTTTAATCTTGGATTTTAATTGTAGGGCCATAATGTTTGTAGGACTGAGGACATCGAGCCGCAGCAGTCACAAGTAAATTGAATTTAATTGGCAGCGAGTTTTTTCCTTCTTTATGGTTATTGTGTTGGATTTTATTCGTCATAAACTTCGGACGGCCATAAAAAATCGCTGTCGAAGCCGATGCTGTCGAATGCAAATGCAAATGTCCTGGAGCCCTTTAAACGGGCCGGCAACCAACTTCTGGCACTCCTAATTAGTGTGAGTGGGCCATTAAGAATTTGCTCAGGTTCGAAGAGAACAGGCAGCGTGGCTTAAAGTTTTCCTCGAGTGTAGGGCAAAGAAATTAAAATTGAAATGTAAAAGTTGCCAAACTTTTCCCGCCCCCTCCCCTTAAACACACAAACATACACACATTTTTTGGGGAGTGGAAATTTAAAATGCAAAGCAGGAGAGAACTGGAGCCCAGAACTTTAGCTTTCAAGTGGGTTCGTGGCAGGTGGGCTGCAAAAACTTGCTGCATTAAGTGCACTTTGGAAAAAAGACCAGACGGCAGAGGACGCAGCTAGATAGAAGGAGCGATGAGTGGGGAGGAGCAACCTGCCACGAGCTCATTAAAAGTAAAAATGATATGCATTAAGTTGCTGGCGGTAGCTGGTAGCTGGTAGCTAGTAGCGTTAAAGGGCTGGCCTGCACTCATTATGCCAAACTGACGCCGCCGCCCACGCCACTAATGGTCAGTGTTAATTGCGTGGAAAGAATTCGGAATGCAGCTCCTCCGCCAGCTCTTGCTCCGTTTCTTGCCACGTAATTGAAGTCAACTGACATTTGCCTGATAAATTGTCATAATTCCTAACCACACACACACAGATACTTACACGCACACGAATACGTTGCCCAAAAGGACTCTCTGCGGGCTTCCATCAATACATATTTCATTGCCCTGACACATGCATTAACATGTCTAATCGGCACGCACGGGTCACAGTTGCAACCGACACAGTGGGGGAGGCAGGATGCCCGGTATGGCTGGGCGGTGGAAGCCATGGGCGCTTTTGCCTTTTGAGAGCACGTAGCCATTATTCATTCTGCGGCCCCCAGCATAATTTATTGCCCTTGGCACCACTCACATGTCAGACATTCCAAAGTGCTGCCCAACTGACAATTTGCAGAGACTGACGTGCAGGCCCCGCTTCGTCCTCTTCGTCCTCCACTCCGCTTTTTCCAGGTGAAGAGCCTTAAAATTTATTTTGTTTGACTAACTGACAAAACTTACTCCCGGCATGGCCCTGTCTCCTGCCTCGTCCCGCAAACTCGTTGCACGATGCTGTCACTGCGATGACAGCCCTCTGTCCATCCGACCAACGGGGCGTATGCTTTATGTACATTCCAAACACACAATGCATATATGTACTAAACGCCTGCCGAAGCCAGTGCTGGTATAAGCTTCTTATAGATCTGAATGCCGTTCAGATAGGAGTCGGCCTGGACGAACTCGTCGTGGTCGTGCAGCAGGATCGGAGTGTTAATGATGGGCGTAAACCCCAGGGCTGGTATCCCCAGTTGCCGCAAGAAGCGTGCGTCCGTGGCTCCAGCCAACACACTACCGTGTATCTTGAAATTTCTTCAAAGGAGTAAATATATATAAGATTAAAATTATACTTCTAGCTTCAGTTATCCTCACAATTTGTCCATAGTTTTCTTAAAAGCCACCCAGAAGGGATTTGAATCATCTGTTTTCGTCGGCTCCACGTGCTTGTTGAACATTAAATATTCCACCTGGATATTGCCTCCCAGCTCCTGGCACCAGGTGAAGACCTGCTTTATGAAATCCCCGGCACTTCGGGTAACAGCCAGGCGAACATCGAACACGGCTTCAAAGGCAGGCGGAACAATGTTCCTCTGGATGCCACCCGAAATCTGAGTTAGGTTCACAGTGGAGACGTCCCCCAGGTCGAGTTTGGGATTGGCCTGCAAAGCGGCCAGTTCGCAAATGCGGAATTCCATCAGCTTGCCAAGGATGTGGTGGAAGGTCTGACCAGCCGAAATGGGCTCAAGTCGGGAGCCGTGGAAGGAGGGGCCGTTGAACGTGAATTTCAGAACTAGAAGGAAACGGTAAGGTAATTTCCCAGGGAGCAAACCAAATACCCACTCCAGGCGGTGCGCTCGGCATTGAAATAGTGATAGGTTTCCGTTGGACTGACATGACCTTCGTCCAGAGAGAAGCCGACGTTCATTTTCCGGAAATAGTCAGTTTTTACGAACAACTTCATGCCCAGCTCCCCGCCGATCTCCTGGTCCGGCACATAGGTGATGTATACAGTCCTGGCGGGTTCGTAGCCGTCGGCCTGAAGGGCTCTCACTGCCCCCAGGTACTGGGCGCCCAAGCACTTCATGTCCTGGGAGCCCCGGGCAAAGATCCTCCCCTCCTCGTCCATGTGGGCGCTGAAGGGGTCGTACTTCCACTTGTCGGGGTATACTGGTACCAAATCCATGTGCGAGTTCAGGACGATAGACGGGAGCTCGGGCCTGGATCCGGACCACTTCATAATGAGCACAGGCTTGGCAGGACACTCAACGTGGACTGGCAGGGACAACCTGTCAGCCTGGTGCTTAAGGAACTCGACACATTCGGCTAAGAGTTGTAGTATTTTTTACGTTCTGTCTAAGGAACGATCTGGTTGATTTCTTACTGTAGTCGACATCTGGGTAGAGCAGAGCGGATTCTCAAGTAATCCCGAAACAATTGAATTTCCTCGTTGCTCTCCCAGGCGGATGACTTTTCCCTGGGTTGATGAAGGAATGGCTTGTGGAAGGTACTTCTCCAATGTTTTCGGCAATGTCGAAACATTTTAGAATTATCTCTGAGTTTGGAAATAAAATAAAAGTTTGTAGCAATTACCACTCAATGATAACTTGATTTTACGAGATGCTTTATTCCGAGTTAAGTGCGATGCTAATTTATAGCCCACTATGCGGCTATCAGACCTTTTCAGAAACTTTCTAATTCCCCGTGCTTGCAGATAAGATAAGGCGTCTTTATTTCAATCTTTAGAATCTTATCTTATACTTCTACCAGTTTGCGGATTATATTTTCGTAGACTTCAATGCCTTTCAAGTAGGCATCGGCGTACAGAAATTCATCGTGATCATGAAGTAGTACAGGTGTATTTATTATCGGGGAGAATCCGAAGACTGGAGTTCCCTGCCCGCGGATGAAGCGACTGTCGGTGGCGCCAAAGCACACGATAGGTTGCACTTTTAAGCTCCTGAAAATATTTTATAAAGTTTTGGCCTAATTCTTAGAAGTTCCCCACTACTCACAGTTCGTCGAAGGCGGCTTTAAGGGCTACCCAGTACGGGTTTGAAGCGTCCATTTTTGTGGCTGCCACCACTGGTTCCTTTCTGTAGAAGTCAATCTCAATTCCACCACCAGCCTCTTCGCACCACCCACGGATCTGCTTCTCAAAAGCAACCACATCCAGAGCGATGGACAGACGCATATCGAAGACCGCCTCAAAGTGTGGAGGCACCACGTTACTCTGGACTCCTCCGCTTATCTGGGTGAGATTCACAGTAGTGACGTCCCCCAAGTTTAGGCTTGGGTCCTTGGCCAAAATATCCAGCTGGGAGGTTCGGAATTCTGTGAATTTATTCACAACATAGTTCAGCTTCTCGCCAGCGGTGTCCGGCAAGAACAGGGAGCCATGGCCGGAGGTTCCGTTGAACTTCAATCTGATACCTATGGCGGGAAATATTTTTCAAGAAACAGAATATGAACATATTCGATAATAACTCACCCCATAGCAGACGCTCGGCGTAGAAGAGATGGTGCACGTCAGATGCGCTTGTGGCACCTTCGTCCAAACTGAAGCCTACATTCATCCTTCGATAGTGCTCCGTTTTCACAAACTCTGCCATGCCCTGGCGACCTCCGATCTCTTCGTCGGGAACAAAGGTCACGTAAACCGTTCTTTTGGTCTTAAAACCACTAGCCATCAGGCGGCGGATGGCTCCCAGATATTGGGTTCCCACGGACTTCATGTCCTGAGTGCCTCTGGCGAAGATCCTGCCTTCGGCGTCTATATCCGCGCTAAAGGGCTCATGGGTCCACTGGTCAGGAAACACAGGAACTACATCCATGTGCGAGTTTAGAATGATGGAGGAGGAATCCGGCTGGCTACCCTGCCATTTTATGATCACAACTGGTTTCCTCTCCACAGGGTAGAGAACTTCCACAGGGAGGTTTAAGGAGGCGGCCTGTCGTTTTAGGAATTCCACACAAGCATCTTAAAATACGCAAGCTTTTGAAAGGTTGTTTAAACAAAATCTTAACTTCTTTCTCACTGTAATCTATATCAGGATGGACAGATGAAATTCGCAAGTATTCCCGGAAAATTGCAATTTCCTCATTGTTCTCCCATTTATCCATATTTGAAGGCTGGACAGTGTACTCTTATAAGAAGATCTGACGCGAATGAGTTGCACAAAGTGTTCCTGGTACTTATATCTGAGATACATATGTATATCCGTTTAAAAGATAAGCATGTTTGGTGGTGCGACTAGAAAAGTTTTATCAGAAGAGTAAGTTTATAGACCCAAATAAAACAATAAAGCTTTTTCGAATAAAATCAAGCATATTGATTGCGCCAAGGCGTAAGATTTTTACGATGTGGGCTAATGGGTGTAATTTATTTTTTGATAAGATTACTTTGATTCATTCTTCATTCCGTTAGGAACTAAATGGTCTTAGTTCCTAACTAGCTTAGGGTCTGATTTTTCAGACTTGAGAAAGTTTGCTAATTATATTTTGGTACACTTCAATGCCTCTCAAGTATACGTCGGCCGAAATAAACTCATCATGGTCGTGGATCCGCATAGTGGTGTTTATGATTGGGGAGAATCCAATGGCTGGTGTTCCCTTTTGGCGAATGTATCGACTGTCTGTGGCGCCAGGACACACAATGGGATGCACCTTCAGACCTCTGAAAATATAAAAATAATCAAAAGGGTTGTTGTTTTTGGCAATCCGAATCTAAACTCACAGTTCATCGAAGGACGCTTTTAGAGCCAACCAATAGGGATTCGAGGCATCCAACTTGGTGGCCCCGATGTAGGGCTCTTTCGTGAAGAAGTCCACTTCAATGCCACCTCCAGCTTCATCGCACCAGTCTCGGATTTGCTTCTCAAAGACCACCAAGTCCAGGGTGATGGCCAAACGCATGTCAAAGATCGCCTCGAAGTGGGGGGGAACCACATTGCTCTGGACTCCACCGCTCAGCTGAGTGAGGTTCACGGTGGTCACATCACCCTTGCTGAGAGTGGAGTCCTTTTCCAAGGCTTCCACCTGGGAGTTGCGGAACTCTGTGAGCTTGTTTATCACATAGCTTAGTTTGACGCCGGCCGTGTTCGGAAGCAAAAGGGAACCATGTCCTGAGGTTCCAGTGAACTTTAATCTGAGAGCTGTAAGATCGCTTTGTAAGAGATCCTTCAGTTTGCTTTATGTCGACTTACCCCATCTCAGACGTTCAGCAAAGAACAAGTGATGAACATCAGATTCACTAGTGGCTCCTTCATCCAAGCTGAAACCCACGTTCATTTGCTTGTAGAAGTCTGTCTTCACAAACTCCTTCATTCCCAAAACTCCCCCAGTCTCTTCATCCGGAACAAATGTTACGTAAACCGTTCTTTTGGGCTTAAAACCACTAGCCAGCAGGCGGCGGATGGCTCCCAGATATTGGGTTCCCACGGATTTCATGTCCTGGGTGCCTCTGGCAAAGATCCTGCCCTCGGAATCAATGTCCGCGCTGAAGGGCTCGTGGGTCCATTTTTCGGGAAATACGGGTACCACATCCGTGTGGGAGTTCAGTATGATTGACGATAGTTCCGGTTGGCTGCCCAGCCATGTGATGATCACCACTGGTTTCTTCTCGGCAGGATAAACTACTTCTACAGGGAGATTCAAGGACTTGGCCTGACGTTTAAGGAACTCCACACAAGAGGCTAAAATGTACAGATTTGTGTTTAATTTTTCAGATAATTGTAGAGAAAGAAACAAGTTATCCTTACTGTAATCCACATCAGGATGCACTGTGGGAATTCGCAAGTACTCCCTGAAAATGTTGATTTCCTCGTTGTTCTCCCAACTCATTTTCGACTAGTGTCTGCTAGAAGCTAGGGTCTTGCACTGAAGCCTACAAAGTCCAAAAAGGCAATAGGAGCTGAGTGGCATCTGAGGGGCTTATATATATTTATTTGTGGGTTGGGTTCTAGTTTATGGTCAAGATAATCAAATGTTTTTGCGGTTGTGATAAAAGTTTTATCAGAAATATGAAGAGTTTTAAGTCTGAAAAAGAGAACTTTAATAATTGTATGAGGTTATTGTGATATTATCTTCCTTTGTCGGTAGTTTTTCCTCAAAAAGAAACTATTATTGTGGTTAGGTCTGAATAAATTTACGAATAATTCTTGAATAAAATTTATGTTGGTATTGTAGTACTGTAGCATAAAAGTATATTAATTAGAACAGTAGTCAATATTCAAGTGCAAGTATATGTTGGGAATTTTAATTCAGAAAATAGTCAAAGTTCAAGTGCATTGATGATTGATTGCTTTCCTTCTAATCGATTGGTTACTTATCTACAAAGTATTCCAATATCCCACTATTTTATCAATATTGACTCGGTTGTATCTACCTGTTGTTAAAAGGATAGCAATTGTGGATTCTTTAGATGTGAGGCCATAAAAACATGTCCATTAATGCCGCCCAGATAAGATACGGTCCGGTTGGTATTTTGGTATCAACTTGTGGCAAAGTTAATTAATCTTTATTTCTGATAAGGTCCTAGTACATAGAATATTTCGAATTTGTTTTAGACTTTAGCGAGGTTACCCAGAATTTTCTTGTAGATCTGAATGCCATTCAAGTAGGTATCCGCTCCCAGGAATTCGTCGTGATCGTGGATTCGCATGGTGGTGTTCCTGATGGGCGAGAAACCCAGAGCTGGAATGCCCTGGGCACGGATGTTCCTGCTGTCCGTGGCTCCGGGACAGACAATGGGATAGATATTCAGGCCCCTGAAATCAAATGGCATTAATTTAGAATGGTTGTCATAATACCCAAAAAAAAGTGAAACCTACAGCTCGTCTGTGGCTGCCTTGAAGGCCACCCAGAAGGGATTCGAATCGTCGATCTTGGTGGGCTCCACATAGGGTTCCTTCTCGTCAAAGGTGATCTCGATGCCGCCGCCAGCCTCCTCGCACCAGTCGTGGATCTGCTTCTCAAAGGCCACCACATCAAGAGTGATGGAGAGCCGCATGTCGAAGACAGCCTCGAAGTGCGGGGGCACCACGTTGCTCTGGACGCCGCCGCTAAGCTGGGTGAGATTGATGGTGGTGACGTCGCCGATGTTGATGGTCTGATCCCGTGCCAGACGCTGGACCTGCGAGTCGCGGAACTCCGTTAGCTTGTTCAGGACGTAGTTCAGTTTCACGCCAGCGGTGTTGGGCAAAAGCATCGAACCGTGTCCGGCGGTGCCACTGAAGTTGAGCTTCATGCCTGAGGAAATAGGGAGCGTTAGGTCATCTTTAGATTCCTGTATAGTCTTGAAAACTCACCCCATCGCATTCTCTCGGCATAGAAGACGTAGAACAAGTCAGTCTCACTGGTGCCGCCCTCGTCCAGACTGAAGCCCACGTTCAGGTTCTTGTAGTACTCCGTCTTGACAAACTCTTGCATCCCCAACTCTCCGCCGATCTCCTCGTCCGGCACAAAGGTCACGTTAATGGTCCTCTTGGGCTGGAAGCCCGCCGCCTTGAGCAGCCGGATGGCTCCCAGGTACTGAGTACCCACGGACTTCATGTCCTGGGTGCCTCTGGCAAAGATCCTGCCCTCCTCATCAATGTCGGCGCTGAAGGGCTCGTGGGTCCATTTTTCGGGGAAGACAGGAACCACGTCCGTGTGTGAGTTAAGGATGATTGAGGGCAGTTCGGGTTCGCTGCCCACCCATTTGATGATCACCACTGGCTTTTTCTCCACGGGATAGACCACATCCACTGGGAGATCCAAGCTGTGGGCCTGACGCTTCAGGAACTCGACGCATTCGGCTGTTGAATGAATTATTTTTTAATACTTTTTCCGTGTTATCCTTGCGATGTAATCCTTACTGTAATCCACGTTCGGCTGCACGGTTGCTATGCGCAAGTATTCGCGGAATATTTTGATTTCCTCGTTGTCCTCCCACTTTTCGGAACTCATTTTTTATGGAGTGGATTCTTTCGGTGTCCAAACTCGAATGCCGTCGAATAGCTGTGCTATTTCGATTTATGTGAATTTGATTTTATAGCCTTGGTTCCAAATTATTATCAAATAATGACTGTTGATAACCAAAACCTCATGTTCTTGTGCGGCAACAAATGACTGATAGGAAAACGGTAGCCTATATTCGATATTGTATAAACAAAAAGAAAAACATAGTCCGAAGTTTATATACTCTGCAAATTCTTTTTGTTTCTACCAAATAGTTGCTCCATTAAGTAATATATTTAATTAAATTTGTATGCAATATGTGTTTGTTTTCATTACAAACATTTCAGTTAACAATCAGACTTTTTATGGTTTTTTTGGTTAACAGATCACTTCTTCGTTTAAAGTTTAAACATTACTCATTCAGTCGAAATCGATAAAGGCTCTTGAATGATAAGAAAAAATAAACATCGAAGCATTTAATTTTAATGTTTGATTCAGCTGTTTATTGATATGAAAGCCGAAAATAAAAGTGGGTGGCACTTCACATAAAATATTTTATGAATCAGCCAGAGCTGGAATAAGCTTCCTGTACACCTGAATGCCGTGCAAATAGGTCTCGGCTCCCAGGTATTCATCATGGTTGTGGAGCAGCACCGGAGTATTGTTGATGGGGGAAAACCCCAGAGCCGGAATGCCGACCTCTCTTAAATAGCAGCTATCGGTGGCACCGGGGAAGACCCGTACATGGGTTTGGAGGCCCCTAAAAATAGAAAAAAAACATAAATGAAAAAGGAGTCTGCTTAAGGGTTCTATATGCTCACATGTCATCAAGGCTTTCTTTAAACGCCAGCCAATACGGGTTAGAGTCATCGATCTTGGTGGGTTCTATGAAAGGACACTTTAGTTCAAAATGAAGCTCCACTCCGCCACCGGCCTCCTCGCACCAATCGCGTATCTGCTGCTCCAGCTTATCCACATCCTGCGTAATACCTATACGGATATCGAAGAGTGCTTCTAGGACAGGTGGCACCACATTGCTTTGAACGCCGCCTTTGATCTGGGTTAGATTCACAGAAGTCACATCTCCAACGTCCAAAGAGGGGTTTTCCGCCAACTTTTGGCTCTGAGTCTGCCGGAACTTCATCAACTTGTCGATCACGTAATTAAACTTTTCACCAGCTGTGTTTTCCAGCAAAAGGGATCCATGTCCTGCAGTGCCACTGAACTTCAGCCGGAGATCTAAGAGTTTAAATTTAGGGTTTAAAATTATATTTTCACACTTAAAAACGCCTCGACCTACGCCACGCGGTTCGTTCGGCATAGAAGATGGGATAGGAGTTGTCCTCGCTGGCCATGCCCTCATCCAGGCTGAATCCAACGTTCAAGCTTTTGAAGTACTCTCCCTTCACCAGCGCGGCCAATCCACACTCTCCGCCAGTTTCCTCATCCGGGACATAGGTGAGGTAGACCGTTCTATTTGGCTTATATCCAGAGGCCTTGAGCGATCGAATGGCAGCCAAGTACTGGCAGCCCACGGACTTCATGTCCTGTGTCCCTCGTGCAAAAATTCTACCTTCATCATCCATTTCGGCAGCAAAAGGATCGTGGGTCCAATTCTCTTTAAAGACGGGTACCACATCCATGTGAGAGTTCAAAATGATTGAGGGAAGATCCGGACTCTTGCCCAGCCATTTTATAACTACAACAGGCTTCGAGACCATCACTGGATGAACCACTTCCATGGGCAGGTGCAAAGAAGAGGCCTGGCGCCTCAGGAAGTCTACACAGGCAGCTGAAAGTTTAAAAGGACTTAGGTATTCAGTTCACTTAAAATGCACACCACAAAGTCCATACTATAATCCACATCTGGATGAACTGAAGGAATCCGCAAGTACTCGCGGAAAATGTTAATCTCCTCATTGTTCTCCCATTGTTCAGAACCCATCATGGACGGAATCAGCGGCTGTCATAGAACGACTGTCCCCCAATGTGCCGTGTCTCTCGGCTTTAGTGTTCAGCGTGGCCAGAGTCTGTTATCTTTTGTTGACTCTCACCGAGGTGATAAGTGAAACAATCGCGGCTTTTGTGGATTTCGCAGCACCCACAGCATCTGGAAAGGAGGTGGAAATCGGATCTGGACTTATCATTTTAAAAGGTTTCTAAGCTGATAAGACTTCGTACATATACAATTTATTGACATATAAAATGAGCCATCCGCATTTAAGCTTTACAAATTTTAATTTTAAAAACGAAAGGAAAGCTAAGCATATATTGGATAATATATAGTTGGCCGATCATTATGAGAATAATACCCTCTGCAAGGGCAAAATAATAAATGCAAAGTGGCAAATCCGAGAGTTATCGTTAAAGGCAAATTTTTTTAGGCATCTGCCACAGCGGGGATGAGCTTCTTGTAGACTTCGATTCCATGCAAATAGGTATCTGCCCGCAGGAACTCATCATGATCGTGCAGCAGTAGGGGAGTCTTGTTGATGGGAGAGAAGCCCAGAGCTGGGATACCTGCATGACGAACGTAGCGACTGTCCGTGGCACCAGGGAATACACGCACACGCGTCTTGAGGCCACTGCAAAAACGAATATAAGAATTTTATAAAAAGTTCAAGCGATCTCTGTTTCAAATCTATAGCTTACAGATCATCTAAAGTCTTCTTGAAGGCCACCCAGTAAACGTTCGAACCATCAATCTTTGTGGGCTCCACAAAGGGATTCTTCATCTCAAACTCCAGCTCAATGCCACCGCCTGCCTCCTCGCACCAATCGCGTATTTGCTTTTCAAAAGCAGCAATATCCACAGTGACGGCAATGCGAATATCAAAAACGGCCTCCAGAAGGGGAGGCACCACATTGCTTTGAACTCCGCCTCGCAGCTGCGTGAGATTCACGGTGGTGACATCCCCAATCTCGAGATTTGAGTCCTCGGCCAGGCGCTTGACTTGCGATTTACGGAAGTCCATCAGCTTGCGAACTACATAGTCAAGCTTCTCTCCAGCAGTGTTGGGCAGAAGCAAGGAACCGTGTCCAGCAGTGCCACTGATCTTGAAACGGAGATCTAGAAAGATAAATGAACTGAGTGCCAAGATACTTAGAGTATAAGAAATCGAAACTCACGCCACAGCGTCCTCTCAGCGTAGTACAAAGCATAGCTTTCATCCTCGCTGGAGATTCCCTCGTCGAAGCTAAAGCCAACGTTCAGCTTCTTAAAATAATCACTCTTCACCAGTTCCCGCATGCCTAAGTGTCCGCCCACCTCCTCGTCGGGGACGTAGGTGAGGTAAACAGTTCTCTTCGGCTGGTATCCTTGGGCCTTGAGTGCCCTGACCGCACCAAGGTACTGAGTGCCCACGCACTTCATGTCCTGGGAGCCGCGGGCAAAGATGCGACCTTCTGAGTCCAGATCGGCGCTGAAGGGGCCGTGGGTCCACTTCTCCGGGAACACCGGCACCACATCTGTGTGGGAATTAAGAATAATGGAGGGCAACTCCGGCTGCGAGCCGAGCCATTTCATCACCACAACGGGATTCTGCTGGTTCACCGGATAGATCACATCCACAGGCAGGGCCAGGCTCTCGGCTTGGCGCTTAAGAAATTCGGTACAAGCAGCTATAAATAGCAGACGAGAGTCGTAAAGGCAAGGTCAT
The DNA here is from genome assembly GCF_017639315.1 of Drosophila ananassae. Taxonomy (NCBI): domain Eukaryota; kingdom Metazoa; phylum Arthropoda; class Insecta; order Diptera; family Drosophilidae; genus Drosophila; species Drosophila ananassae. Next base: position 8,551,335 of record NC_057927.1, read on the forward strand.
AAAGATCACGGATATATCTTATCGTTCTGTTGTATAGATTAAAACTCACTGTAGTCCACATTGGGATGCACTGTCGGTATACGAAGATATTCGCGGAAGATCTTGATCTCCTCGTTGTTCTCCCACTGGCTGGTGCTCATTTTGAAATGGTGTTTAGCGCTGCAATGGATTTTTTGATAAGAAAATTTTGTTTGACAAACAAGATCAGCTGATCGAGCACCTTTCACAACACTGGAAATAGCTAGAGGCGGGATGTTGGCGTGGTGAGTTTGGTTTTGAAAATGCAGGAGGAGTTTACTTTGCTAGTTACAGTCCAATGGAGAAATGCAAACTGTGCGATAATTGTCCTGAGCTGCCATTTAAATAACAGCGGCAAAGAGAGTGAAATAAATGGACAGAGAGGAAAGTCAACTGTTATAAAAAAGAACATAAACGCGAAGCAAGTTTCTTATCTTTGCGGTTTTACTTATAAAACCGTTTTATCAGAGGACTTGTTTACATTTTGGTGGCTAATCTAAATGGGTTTATAGCTTTTAAACGTTTGTTCTATATGTTGTTCTATATTTGTGTACTTCATTAAATCTGAAGCATTCATTCACATCTGGGAAGTTACTTAACAAAACATTCTGCATATATTTCATAACTTGCTTTTAATTTACTGTACTTAAGCACAGTTTGAAGGTAATTTGTTTAGCATTCATCCGGATGACTGGATTTATATCCCCTAAATCGTTAAATCGTCCAGAAAGTGCCCGCCTCGGGATAAACAGGATCCGGAAAGCGGGAAGCCCCGGAGCCAAGATTTCCGTTTATCGACGAATCACATCCAATCGAATTCCAGTTCCAGTTGATTTGTTAATCAAGATGCAGTGCACACTGGCAAACATATCGGTTCCCCACTGGCAGTAAACAACTTTCCAGGCTCGAGGTTGCTGTTGCTGTTGCTGGCACTTCAAATTTCGCATATTAATGAGGTTGCAGTTGCCGTTTCAGTTGCAACTTGCAATTCAACTCCCTACGTTGTTGCCGTGTGTCAAAAGTTTGTTTTAGATTTAGATTTCACGCTTGTTTCTATAGAAGCTCAACACCAAAAAACGTGCCACCGTAACAGCGACAAAAAATATACAAACTGAAACAAAAATAAGCGAAAAAATAAAGTTGTACACGAAATGAAAACCGAAGCCCTGAGATTTGTATTGCATGTACTCTGGGGGTCCCCGGAGTTGATATTGTTTTAGTGTGTGGAGCGTATGAGTGTGTTTTGTTGTGCTCACAAAAAGTCATTAAAAGTTCATTAACAATGTTGCTGGGATTTTAATGGCAGCCCAGCGCACCAGCAGCAATAACATCAGCGACTAAAACAACTCTGACAGGCTGCGGAGGCTACACATGTCTGCATTTTAAATAGCCTACAAACATAACAAATACAACATTGGCTCCTATACACAACCAAACCCACGCAGTAGTAGGTAGCTTATGTAGTTGTACAGTGGAAAAAATATTGGCTGTCTGTAGACCTATCCAAATTCACCAATAGGATACTTCAAGGACTCTCATTAACTTCAACACCTACTTCCAACACTAATTACCAACCTTAACACACAGGACTTTCCAACACTGTAAGGGATATTTAAAATACTAATAGTAATAGTAACCTTTAACATGTATTGAATTAAGTTGTAGAGAAATTAAGATAATTCAGTGACTCCTTTTGCCTTCTAAAGATATATTATATTATTTTTTCAAGTGTTTCAGCCCAGCGTCACATAAGTCAAATAAAACACACACTAATGCACACACTGGCACACAAAAACTCACGCTTAGCTGCTTGCTGCTACATGTGGGCGTGGCAGTTTGTTGATATTGCCATTGTTGTTTTTGTTGCTGTGCTGACATGTTGTCGCTACGCAAATAAACTAAATGAAAATTTTGTATATTGTAACAATTATCCGAGAATCGCAACTGGCAACTGTTTGTTTTGTTAGCTCCCGTTCCTCGCCAGGAACAGGAACAGGATACCGTTTGGATTCGGACATGGGAATGGGAATGGCGCGGAAACTAATCCGTTATGAACGCATTACCTGCCGAACAAATGTGGCGTTTTTCCCAAAAGGGAACCGATATAATCTGCTGAGCTTTAGCTTTGCTGTCAGGCTCTTTCTATTTTTCGGAGTGGTTTTTTTATTTTTGCTTCCATTTTGTGGCGAGAGCCTTGACAAACTTTGTCGGCATGGAAATGTAGGCGGGACGGCTCAAGGACAATCCGGCGGGCATGCTTTAGCATGGCCCAAAGAGCTCTGGTCTGATGTATGTATTTCCATAAACACAGACGGAGGAAAAATATTGCATTTCCTTGTTGTCAAAAAATGAATCTCTTGTAAGGGAAATGCCATAAATTATTTAAACTTGAAATTCGCATGAATATCTGGAATTGTAATGGAAGAAGTACGCCTGAAAAAATCCTACCAATCAACGGTACACATTATTTGTTCTCTGTGTAAAAGCCAGGCATTAGGTGCGTTTGCAGAAAAAATACAGAGCTCTCAGGCAAGCACTTTGGCGAACATCGATATGGAAAAGTGGACTGCCAACAGTGCGTATGCGTGATGCGAAAAACTATGAGAACTACGGCGCTCCAAAAAGGGCCTTCATTCAAAACTTGTGCAAATGTCATCAAAATGTAAAGCACTGAGGCTGAAAACAGTGCCCTGTGCAAATTGGATGCACATATCCATTTCGCAGACACTGGAAAACTTTTCTCGAAAAAACGGTTGCATAAAAAGTGTATTTACATAATTAGCAGCAATAATTTAATTGAACGGCGTTTATCGCATGATTGAAGTTAATTATTACACACAGATAATGCGGAAAAAAGTGAATACCCAGATGAAATATTAATACTCGAGCACGGAACTCACAATTCCCATAATTCAATGGGTGTTCGACTTTTGTTTGAGTTGGCAATTAATCGTGTACGGCGTTCAATTATGCAGCTACCAAATAGCCTGATGCAATAAAGCAAATCAAATATTTATTTATCAGTTCGTTTGTGGGTGTATATTACATTTTTGGGTCGCTTGATTGGTTGCAATTTCATCCAAAGCAAATTGGTATTGAATCTGCATAAATTAAGTGACATTCCAGCTAAGAGCTATGTTTTTAGGTCATTCAGTGTTCAGTTTTAGGTTTAGTTGGATGAAGTTTGTTCTGTGAGAGCTTCCACTACATGCATTTAAAATATCTCCTAGCTAGACTAAACTTGGCTTTTTGACCCAAGACTCCTCTGTTAGCGGTTGACCAACAAGTCAAAACAGTCGAGTTTTCGATTTTTTTCCAACTGTCGAGATGGAAATGCAAAAAGCAAAGTTTTTCCTCCAAGATCCCAGCTTCGTGTGCTGCAAAAACACACCAATCCAAAAAAAAGCTTAGAAAACAGACAGAAGACCGAAGCCGAGAGAAACTATTGCATACTTACGAGGGCAAGCTGCGAGTGTGGCGCGAGGCGGGGCATTTATGGCATGAATGCGAAACCAAGGCGCGATAAGCCAGATAAGACGGCAACAGGCGGGGGCACTTGGCAATTACAGCAACAGAGATTACAAAACCCTGCAACACAAGCACAAATACCATACCCGTACCGTACAAGCACACAAGAACAACAACAATGGCCCCGAGGGCGAAGAGGGCGATGCCATCAAAGCAAATAACACACAAAAGTTATGATAAATGCAGATGGAGCACGGCTAACGGCATTATTGCCTGTCATTTCTCATCAGCGAAGCTTCGACTGGGCGAGAGGGGGTGGGGAGGGAAAGGGACAGCGCAGCAACAGTCGACTTCCGGGTGCCGTCGCCATATTTGCTGGCTGTAATGGCTGTCCTGTGTGCCGGGGATAGGGTGCCAGTGCCAGGATACCAGGGTGCGGCGTCTGAATGGCTCGGTAATGAAAGCGGGAACACGGGGTAATAAAACACGATTTTTGCCTCGCTTTTATTTTCTATTAGGCGCCCAGTCCCCAGGCCCTCCCTTCATCCCTAGCTTTATCCTTTTGGTCCTTTTCACTGTTCTCTGGGTGAGCGATGAATTGCAATTTGCAAAGTTTTTGTTTGCTCTGTCTAGGAGTTTGCCGATGTAACTCGGAAAAACTTCATTTTCCGCTACTTCATTCTGCGCTCTGTGAGTTTTTGGAGGGTGGTGGGCGGTACCGTCAGCGGCGACAATTTCTCCCGAGCCACGCCCCACTGTGGGTTTACTTTCTCTTATTTGGAAAATATTTTCAGAAACAAAAACTTTTCATTGGAACTCTTTTGAGAGCAAACAGAAATACCTTTAAAGTTAAAATTTAGTAAAGTTTTGGAATGGATTTTAAATATTTATTTTTTATAATTTGGTAAAGGACTCTCGTCCCTTGATAACTTATTTCTTTCCTGCGTGTGAAAAACACAAAATTCACGCTACGATTTTTATGACAACTTTAATGAACTCTTTCTTGTACAACCACTGATAAATATTCTTATAAAATGAACAATTTCCCAACCACCACTCTTTCGCTTTGGAATGACAGTCTCATTTCGGTGGCTGTCGGGTGTCCCCTGCCGAAGCTAAAGTGTTTTTAATTGTCGCTCCGAAAGATCCACAACCACGTGTGTCATCCAGCCAGCCATCCAACCGGATTCGGGGCATGGCCACTGTCATTTCCAGCTATCTGGTTTCCTGGCAAACTGGCAACTGGCAGCTGGCAAGCGGGGCCATCTCCTTCCTGGAAATCACTTGCCCCGCATCCGGACACCGACTCGGACTCGGAATCGGACTCGAACTGGGAATAGGAATGGGACTCTGCTAATGACCACTGCTAAGTGCCTCGATTTGTGCAGTGTGCACTCCATTCTACCAGAACTGCAATTAACTAATTGATTGAACTATTCAATCGGTGAAAATGCACAGCACTTTGGGGGCGTGGATATGGGCAGAGGTCGTCGGCGAGGGCAAAGGCCAGAGAGTGGGCGTGGCAGTGAGCGTGACTGGGTGTGTCGTGCTTATTATTAAAGGATTGCCGTTTAAGGAGCGGAGCATTAAACCTATCTTCTGAGGGATTTTGTGTGTGGCGTGGTTGAAAGCTTTTAGAAGTCCCGCCATCACCCGCATGTCCCGGTTCCGGCAGGTCCTATTTCTGGCAAAGTATTGCCTGACTGATTAATGACCAAAGGCTTTTCTGGCCCAAGAATCGATATATTCGGTAATGCATTTAGAGTCCATCTGCTGGCCAGCTTCAATTCCTGCCCCAGACTCTGCATCCTGGCATAAGTTTCGTCTTTATCCGGAACTCTGGCATCTGGTTTTCGCACCTCCGGGTACGGTGTTTATGTGCCCGGATTCGTAATAAACTTGTGTTCCAATCTCTGAAACTTATGCAGCCCTATGCCCTTTTCTCTTCTCAAATGCAGGCCATAAAAAATCCCAGCAATCAGATTCTAAATGCAGTTGAAGAAAAATATTGCAAGTAACTTTTGGCAGAGGGTTTTGGGAGGGGACTATTAAAGGACTAGAAACAAATGGTAATGGCTGGGATTGTTTATAAATATTCATCTCTATCTAGTCAAATATTCACCAACACATTTTTCTGAGTGCATTCACCGCAGAACACAATCCTCCAGAGAGTGCGGCTTTTTAGAGGGCCTTCCTCCTGGCTGGATCTGGTGGCTCTGGCTCTGCTCATTTTTTTCGAGCATGTTTATAAATGTGAATTGCAACTATGTATCTGGCGATGTATCTCTTCCACATAGGTAAGCACATTTTAGTGGCCTTTGTTGGCCAGAACAGTGTACCACTACCATGTGATGTTGTCGTTTGTTAGCAGTTGCAATTTGTTGCAATTTTCCCTATTTTGTAGTCGCTGCTGTTGCAAATGTTTTATGACTGCAATGCGGTGTGTGGCACCGAACCTGCCCATTCCGAATTCACTTCTCCAGCTGAAGCCGCAAAATGCATTTATGATGCATAAACATAACGCCCTAGGGCCACACCCCCACACATGCCACTTGCCTCGTAGCTCATGCCACATGCCGGGGCATCTAGGCCTGGAGCACGTGCCAGGTGCTGCATGTTTATTGTCCTGCAGGAAGCAGGCACCGAACATCTCCAGGGACACGCCATGGTTTATTTAATGCACGAATCGCATCATAATTTTTATTGCTCCTGACACAAATATTTGCACGGCAATTTTGCAATTTTCCTCCCGTTTTTTCGACATTTTAACGAAACACTCGGCGACCAATTCCTTTTTATTTATGTCAGCAGATTGACAGCTGACCGTTATGGTAATTTAATTAACCATTAAAATGAGATTATTGTGTAATTTATGCATGTGACAGGGCTTTTAATGACTCTACAACTGTGTAATCGAAAAGTGCGGGGGCGGAAAGGTTGCCCTGCGATAGCAATTAACTTTCCCATCCCAGGGGATTTGACCTGCCGATTGCGGCCTCTCTCTCCTCTTGTGACACATTTTGGCCCACAAGAATGCAATTTCCTGGCCTGAAAGACACTTGAAAACTTTGAGCCAAAAGCCAAAGCCAAAACTATATATTGATGGATTCGCACGCTGCGCCGCCCGTCGAGCTTCCTGCCAGGGTCCTGCCTGGGACTTCGGCCGGACTTCTGCCCGGAAATGTGCCAGCCCGAAATCCGGACAGCCGGCTTAGAGCTATACGCCGGGCCGTAATAGTAATAGAAATTGATTTACCATTTTGTGTGCACGAAAATGTGCAATTTATGTGCCCCCACTGAGGCTGGCCCGGAACCCGGATGATAGCCTTTGGGAGGTTCGGGGACAGCTACATATACATCCGTACGTACTACGTATATATTTTAGCATGATAGAACCGTGTTACATAATACACAACATGCATTACATTACATAATACATTACATGATACATAAATTCCCAGTCAGCCATCTGCCATCCCGGGATCCGGGCTAATGCATTTTTCAAGTGAAGTGCATAATTTAGGAACCGAGAAGTCAGTCAGTCAGTTGGTAATTTTGCGGGGTTCTGTATTTAGCATATCAATGGATAGGTCTTGGTATCCTGCTGCTCCTGTTCCCTGCTCCTACTTTGTCCTGATCCCTAATTGCCGCAATATGAGAATATTTCCCCGCAAACCGCGTTCATATAATATTGATTGGCTGTCTGGTTGGACGAGTCCCACCGCTTCATTGCCAGTCATTTGATGTCCGCTGAATAATTTACAACAATTTCGAGCGAGCAATGCCCAATTCGAAATTCCCCCCAATTTATACTTCCAAAATAGATGGAAATGGCACTGGCATCGCCCAATGCCGATTTAATGCGAATTTTTATTTCTTTTTCGGAGCTCTTTTTGGGAGCCGTTGATTGTACGGCAAGTTGGTATGGCAAGTGAAATGGCAATGAGTTATGGGCCACCGGGATAGAAAATGTATGACCATCGATCGATTCAATTCGATTCGATTCGACTCCATCCACTGAAATCTGTATGAATTAATGCATGAGTGGAAATTAAATGGAGCACAAAGGATTTGGGTTCGCCTAGATAAAGGGCTTAAGCCGTCAGTGAGAAATATCGATTTTCGGGGGCTATCCTAGTAAACGTGCACGAAAAAAATGCGATCCCAAATCAGATTAAGGGGTTATATACAGTCAGGCGGTCAAAAAAATGCAGTTTTTGGATATTTTTTTTTCAAGGAAATATTTATTTATTAAAGTTGAATTTTTTCTATATTATTTTACATATTTTAAAGTTTAAAAAAATATATTATATCTGTAAAAATATTATTTCCTTTGGCCTCTGCAGCTTATCTCCCAATGGTCTTCGAAAAAAAAGTGTCTCGCGGTGAACATAATAACTATTTGCAGAATCATCAGAAATCAAAAATTCAAAAAGATGCTTTTAGTATATTAAAAAATGTAGTCCTTAATCGAAGGAATTAAAAAAATATCACTTTTTGACAAAATGGCAGCTTCCAAAAAAAAAAGTTCATTTTTATGGAAAAAAAATCGACTTCAAATGCTGATATAAATTATAATTTTAATTTTATTTAAAATATCTTCGATTAAAGACAGCAAAGAGTAGTTATTAATTTTGTGTGAAAATTAGAGCTAAATCGGTTCAGTGGTTTTCGAGAAATCGTGTTCACCGATTTGAGAAACATAGTTTTGAGAAAAACGATTTTAAAGTTTCACAAACAGTTTACATTGAGTTAAAATTTTTTTCTAGTTTTGTCTGTAACTTGGGAAATATTTCTCGAATCTTCATAAAAATTTTTTTCACAACAGAGAAATATATATTCTTTAAGAAAATGCAAAAAAAAAAAAATCGATTTTTTGAAAATCCTGACTGTATATAACCCCTTAAAGTTGTCAACCGTGAAGACAAAACTGATTGGGAAAAGTATATCTACTAGAAGCATATAGAAAGAATATGAAAATATTGACCAGTTCCTACCACAAATTATTGGTTTTTATTGAAAATAATTTCTCTCTGTGGCCTTTCTTGGCACTGCCTTGGAATGTTGGCCCCCAACTTGAAAATTACATTTACATAATGCAACCAAAATTGGCAGTCTCCTCGCAGCCATGGTCCGAGAGCCAAGCAACCACAAAAATGTTTGCTATTCTAGATGGGCAAATAAAGAAAACAATAAGGGAATCGTAAGAAATTGCACCGCCACTGCACTGGCTGCGGAAAACAAAAGAAGATGAAATAAGCCCGCAACGAAAACAAAGTCGTAAATTCAATTTAAAGCTTGACAGATTGCCACACTGCGGCTTGGGCGGAGGGCGTGGCAGCTGCATTGTGGTGGCAGCCCCTCCCCCAAGCAAAAATGGCGTAAGTAACAATGGCCGCCGTCTTTATCTGAAGCCCGAGCCAGAACTCTAAAAATATTTTCCCAGGAACCGGGAGCACTAAGAATTTGTGAGGAGTTGGGGAGTCGCCAAGCTGAGTGGGCGGTTGGGTGATTCGACCCTCCACCGCCCCCCACCAAATTAGGGTCAAGTTTTGCAGTGGAAGACTTGCACTTGCCGGGCGCCGCTGGAGGAGGCCCAATTAAATGGGCTTTAATAAGCTCAGCCACTTAAACAGTCAGAAATCTGGCAAAGAGGTTAAACGGCTGGCAAACTTTTGCAAACAACGCGAACAAGAAGTTGCGGCCGGGCTTCCGCTTGGCAGCATTTCGGGGGGTAGCTAGTGGGTGGGGGTGAACCGTGGTGGGTGGCAAGTGGGGTGGCACTTAAGTTTCTGTATTGTCTGCCCGGCTGTGCTGTTGCATTATGTTTCAAGCGCAGCAGTCACTGGCAGCTGCTGTTTTGACCCAGTTTAGTGCAACTGCACTTGGGAAAAATACTTCCAGGGTGAGTGGATTCTAAGTTATGTTTCATGACTTTTATGAGAGGAATTGTTCTGTAGTCCTTCCAGTTATTGTTCCATTTGTAACTATTTTTGAAGCAATTTCTGATACAATCCCTTATTGTTTTCTGTGCAATGTAACATTTTGTAATGTAATGCTGGCCTGGGATGTCACTGGGTCAGATTTGACCAGCTGTGCTGCAAGTTTATCACGCGCTGCACCGCTCTACCTCCGACACCCGCAGCCCTCCCTGCCGCCCAAAGCCGCAATAAGGTCAATCGCACGGCCAACGCCTGCACCGCCACCGCAGCAAACGCAGTGCAATTAAAGCCAACAAACGGAGTGCCACAAAGACAGGCCACACGGATTCCCGACCAGGCCAATCAGGGGACCTGTCCGCAGATTCCACCTCCACGCACACCAGCACACCAGCACACTACCCACATGCCTACACACACGCGCGGCAATCAGAGGACACTGGCGAATTAAAGCCGGAGAAGATGCCCCAATGAAGAGTCTCAGGCGGCGTGAAAAAGGGGGTCGGCTTAAAGGGGGCTTTGGGATGGCCACTGGGCGGAAAGGGGGTGGCGGAGAGGGTGTGGTTGAAAGGGCGGCGAAGGACGTGCAAACCGCGGCCAGGAAACGCGCACAAATTGCGTTTTAACGCATGCAAATTGCCTGCGTCCACGTCCTGGACGAGTTTATTGCATTACAGTTGGCTGACATGGTGCCGGATGGGGGCGAGGGCAGTGGAATGGTTGTCCAGAGGGAATCCAAAGGATGTCCAGGGGGCGGTCCGGACTCCGGATGTGGGAGGGCCATGTTCCGCAATTGCCACTTCGCACTTGAGCAATTCCGCGCTTGTTTTGGAGTGGGTTGCATGGAGTTCCCGGGGGCCAGAATGCATCTGCCGCTGCCACTGCCGTTGCCGCTTCTGGTGGCCGCTGTCGCTTTCATTAAGCCAACTGACAGCGGCGATAGCAGTATCAGCTGCAGCTGCAGCACCAGAAACAAAGCCAGTGGCAGCAACACTGCAACAGCAAGAGCAACATCAGTTGCAAGAACAAAAGCCATTGCAAAACTGTCAAGTCAATGTGTTGCACGCGATGGTTTGGGAATTTATTTTTCCCTATTTTTTGTAGCTTATTTTTGCCATTTTAACCAGAGGCAGTAACAGTAGCATGGCAGTAGCAAAAATAACAACAACACCCGCAACATGGTGGCTATTTTTGTTGTTGCAGATGCTGTTAGTGGCTCATAAATTTTATAGACAAGTTAAATATTATGCATACGCACCATTGCACTTAATAACATTTCGGTTCGCCTCACAATACCCAGCAGGGCGTGAGTGAGTGGCCTGCGTGTGTGGGTGTTGGAGTGGGCGTGGCAAAATCAACCATTTATGGTAAGCTGCGTACTGAATTGAATTAAATTAAAATCAATCTGCTCGCCCAAGAGCGGGCGTGTCGCATAACTAAGCAAGCCAAGAAGCATATGCTGTATTTTTCAGGCTGCAATCTGATTTGCATATGCTTCCTAAGCCGCATAAATATGTATGGGAATAGAAATGTGGAGATCCTGTCAGGCTTTAATAACAAAAGCCAGCACAGGATGATTTCTAATATTTGTCAAGAAATCTTAGAACTACTGTGGCACTTTTCCAATATCGATGATTATGAGAAGTACAAACAAGCTGCCAAAAACACTATTTTTATTTATTTGAACTTCCCTTTTTGACGTGAAAATGCTACATTGTTCTCGTTTCTACTACGTATACGCCCTGTGGTACGCCGTACGTGTATGCCTCAGTGGGTCTAAATGGGTTCTGTGGCTGTGTGTGTGTGCGTTTTGACAGACGTCAGTTTGGCTTATATCCTGAATGTCAGAGGGAGAAAAGGAGAAAGCTTTGCATTTTTTATGCATTTAAATAACAAAATTAAAGCAGCAAATATTTCACATGCAATTTGTTCTTCTCCTTCCAGATAAACAAAAACACGCAGAATGGCAACAAGAACCTGGGCGAGCACAAGCGCTGGATCCACGATCCTTCGAGTAAGTAAACCTAAATTTTTTCCCCCCAAAACCCAATTAATTAATTAAAATCTAAAAAATAATCGCATAAAAGGTGACCTTTGCCGACCACTGAACTGCAAGAAACGTGAAATTTGCCTCCTGGAGGACGAGTACAGTGCCGTGTGCGTGTCGAAGAAGGAGCTACACAAGAACCGGTAAGCAGCGACTCCTCTCTGGCTCTGGTTGAGCCCGACGAGCCAATTAAATTGAAACCTTTGCCCCGCGGCGTTACCAACTAACCGACCTCCCATTACACCCAAAATCGTTTCCCAGCGATGAGATAATCACCAAGGCCAAGTACTTGGAGGAGGAGGCCAAGCGGCGCGTCAACCAGCAGGATAGCCAGGACAGCCAGGACGCCGAGGATATCAACAACGACGATGAGGACAACAGCAGTGATGGTGGCAGCAACGGCAACACCAACAACAATTCCCCGTCCAGTGTCCAGGGCAATGAGGAGACCGATGACGAAGATAAGAGCCTCAGCCTGGGCGACGACGACGAGTCCAAAGAGGATGATGTCTTCTACGAGAATAGCATCGCCACCGGCGATAAGCAGCAGCAGCAACAACAACAGAAGCAGCAATCCCAGCAAGCGGCAGCCATTCAGCAGGACGACGACGAGGAGTTGGAGTAAGTTCCCAGAGAAAGGATTTTAATGTAATGTTGTTTGCATAATTAGGTACCATATTTTAAATACTTTTTTGTTTAAGTTTTCTTTATTTAAAAAATGTATTTTTGTAAACTTTGTCTTACTGGTCTGTCTCTCAGTGTAGGCATTCGAGTGCCCAACATTCTGGCCGAACTTTTTGCGTTTGCCTTTGAATGGGATTTTACATTTCATTAAGCAAATTCGCGTCGGCACAAAAAAGGGTTGCGGGTGGGTGGGTCACCTTTGACATCAGCCACTTGCTCCACCCTTCTCCTCCATGATTTTCCACCGTCGTCATGCTAATAACAAATTGTTTTATCGTGTATAAAAATTCTGCAATAAATTTACAGCGGTACAGTTTTCAGCACGCAGACTTGGCCATGGCCTGTTTTTTGCGCACTTTGTTATTGTTATTGGTGTGCTTCTCGTTCTGGGCTGTTATCGTTTGGCGAGCTGGCTTTTTGGCTGGTGCTGGCACACTTCTGCCTCAATGGGCCGCAACGACAGCTTTACGGCCTTTACCCTTTGACGCGTGCCGTCGTCGGATCCTTTGACTTGTTCCGTGTTATCGTCCTGACCCTAACCCGAATTGTGGACTCGCACGCGAGCAGTTTCCCTCTCGAATCTGGGGGGGTAATCAAAGGGAGCGGAGCTGGTAGCAAAAGGGGGTAGCAGGTGTACCTTCTGACAAGAAGCCTGGAAAATAAAGTCAAAGTCGGGCCTGTGTCAAGGCTTGATTGCCTCGGAAAGGGCAGGAAAAGGGATGCGGAAAGGAAGTTGTTGGCAACTTCCAAACATCGATTTCCGTTGCGAAAATATTTGCCCCAAGTTGTGGGTTGGGTTTGGGGCCTAGGTACACAAAAAGAAATAAAATTTGTAACGCCTGCTAGTTAACACCTAGCCTTCTGAAAACCCGTGAAATATTGGCATCCTTTGAAATCCTGCTCTCAAAGAGTACTTTAACATTACACTTTTGTGCTGTATGAGCCGAGGATAAAGTGACAAGCAAAAGTTTTGCTTTTTGATCCTTTGACAACGCTGTAAAAATTAAAAATTAATTTTCTCAGAATTTCAAAAGTACTTCGATAACTTTCGGAAAGCTTCTGAGCTCATTGTTATTGTTTTTGTTTGTGTCCCGAATCCCCGAGCGTTTTGTAATTGAATTAAAATCCACTTGCCAAACATACAGAGAACACCACAGAGTAGGGGTGTGCCTGTGTGTAAAAATCAATCTATAGGCAAATCACGCCCCATTCCCGACTCCTCCCCCATGGGGTATTCTTTCCGCTTCTAGCGATGACATTAACAATGCCTTTTGACATATTCTGGGCCCTCGCAAGCCCACCACCGAAGCTCCCTTTTCAATTTTGCTTTCACGAAAATTCCACGACGCCATGCATTTGTGTATCTATGTCAATGGCATGAAATATGAATGCCGCCTAGTGTGTGTCACATTCGAGCTTCTGGCAAAATCAATAGTTGTAGTCCGCCCCGGGCATTTGCCACTCATCGTCGTAGCGGGTCGGTGGCCAGGAGCTCTGCATCAGTTCTCGCCTTTCTCCGCTCGTCTTTCCATTCAGCCGCAAGTCAAACAAAGGACCTGCCCCACTAACGGGGTCACCACGGACGGGGGTACGGCTGGGGCACGAGGGAAAGGTACTTCTAATAGACCAAAAGGCAGCTGGATAGCTGGATAGCTGCAGAGCGGTATCGAGCCATAACTCATGTGTGAGCCCTGAATTGTTTGTTGTAACAATATGCCAAAGGATGAGAGGGATTGGATGTTTCGGGGATTCTGGGGTCTCCTAGCACATTGGTTGTAGCTCACTGTGAACTAAATATAATCATCTTGTCCTGTAAAATCGTGCAATCATTTTTATTTTCAATTCATTGTTATTTTCAATAATAGTATATATATTTCTTCAAAGCTTTGGTTGGGCTTTTGCATTTCGTATACGAATTGTGTAACAACCAAAAGTATTTGTATTGCTTGAGAATAGATGAAGAGATTTAATGTTTCCTCTTGTGTATTTATTATTTTTCTTTAAATTATGATCTTCTACCAGTGTGCACTTTGCATGCCAAAGGTCGGATCTCACCTCGGCTGAGATATTCGAAGGGGTATGTGTGCTGGCCTGTGCCTGGCAGTTATTCGAAACCACTGAGCTGTTTTGTGGTCCATGCACATGAAGCTGTCGGCGTCAGCAGGAGGGCGAGCTGCCTCAAAGGGCTCATTCTTCCCCGTACCTCTGAATATTCGGTCGGGTTGCTGCAAAATTGAAAGCAAATATTTGAGTAAAAATTTACACATTTTTCACAAGGACAAGGAGCCGGCATGTGGCCAGCCATTTGAAGGGCAATTTGCACAAAGCAACCGCAGATGCTGCGCCGGCCATTGAAGATGCCATCATTGAGGAGGCAAGGCGTCGCCATTAGGACATGGGCTGAACGGAGGGCCTTATCAAATTTATTCGTCTCACTATTTACTTGGCCCTAAGAATTTCATTAAATTTGTATAAACAATCCGATGGAGGAGGGAAGCAAACAAAGCGGAAACGGAAGTTCCACTGGATGTGGAAGCAGAAGCGGGCAAAAGAACATGCGAGAGAATTTTTAATTAAAAGTGACAGAGAAGCATACATACGTGTATGTGTTTGTATTGGTTTTGGCCATTGCTACGTTTACTTTTGGCTCAGAGACGAAATTGGTCAGCTTAAGTGGCCGGGCCAGTGCATGCAAATCGGTTGACAAATCCAACAGTTCTTTCCTTTCATTAAATTTCTCTATTCTGGCTATTTTTCCACACAAGTAATTGTATGCCCAGAGTCTTATCTTTGCTCTGAATTTATTTAGCATAAAGCAAATAGACCACAATGGATTCCAAACTGTGCTAAGCCCTGGCTCAACGGCAGGCCGATTTTCAATTAATATTTCTTAAAACTCCGAAACAAAAGTCCAATAAAACCCTCTAATTATGACTTCCAAATTGGGGGCAATTAGGCAAATTGCATTTCATCTGGCAGGCGGCGAGGAGCGGCCAAATAAATGTGCAAATTTCATTTGATACTCGCCAAACAAAAACTGGCAATACATATACGGCTGAATAAAATTATGGAAGAGGGCTGAGGGAAATGGGAGAAAATTCCGCTTTTGGCACGCCAATTAAAGCCACACCGAAAGTGATAAAAATATTCAGCCGAAAGGCTTTTTTATTGCAGCCACAGACAGGACAGGACTGCAGCTCTCGCACAGTAACAGTAGCAACAATTAATTCAATTAATCTTTTTGTTGGTTTTAAAATAACGAGCAAAAAGCCGATATTCTTTTGTAAGTAGGCCAGAGCTTCGAATAAAAGTTGATTGATTGACGGCGGACCCTGATCAGGGCGCTCAGGACGAAAGCACTTGAAGCGGGATGAATTATAATTACGATTACACATCTATGGAAATGGAGTCGTACATGTATGGCCGCTTAAATATTTGCTCAAATTATTAAATAAAGCTACAGCCGAGTGCGGCGTGTCCTTTATCGTCCTTAGTCCCCTGGCCAATCTCATGGCTCGGCTGTTTGCTTGGGCGTGCGTGCAGCGCATATTAAATAAATATTTAAATAAATGTATAAGCAAGGCGATGAGTGCCGGCTGTGTATCCTTCTGTTCTGTCCTCTCACCTGCCCAACAAATTGTCCATATGAGGAGAGTAAGGGGGTAGGGAAACAGCACAGACTTCATTTGCATAAAAATTAATTTTGCATGTCATCTATTTGTTGCTGCTGCGGCCCCTTGAGTTTTACTTTTCTGATTTCTACCTCCCTGACTTTTCTAACACGGCTATATCTTCCATTTTTTTTCGCCTCTTTTTCCAGCAACTGCAAGCCATGTCCTGTGGCCAAGCCAACGTTCCTGTGCGGTGCCGACAACAGGACCTACTCATCACTATGCAGATTGGATTATCACAATTGCATACATTCGACGTCCATTCGGATTGCCTGCAAAGGATTCTGTCCCTGCAAGGGTAAGGATCCCTGTTTTTATCCCTTCTTTCTAAAGCAAAATTGTTATCCTAACGAATTTGAGATGCTAAACTTGTTTATATTGCCTAAATGGGTACGGTTTTCGTTACTAAACGGGACAAATAAGTACCATGAACCTCCAGGACTTAGTTTGTGGCTTATTGTCTTTTCACTAGACTCTATCAAAGGGTATCAAAATACAACTATGGGTCTAGGCCCAGAACAAATAACATGGCCAAGCTAGCCGCAAAACCCCCAAGCCCCCCGAAATCAAATGCTCCGCCAGGAGGCCGCATAATGAGCTTCGGCTTGAGCCTGGCAAGCCGCCAGGATTGGACAGAGTACGGACAATGACTACAAAATAAATTGCATGCATATTTTGTGACAGGCTTACGGCCGGAGACAGGGACGGGGCAACAGGCCTAGACAGAGAGGGAGGGAGAGGGAGTTGTTTGCCCATGAAAGTATGCTTCGCGATTTGTTAGACCGACTGGGCTGAAGAGCTGGAAAGGCAATTAAAAATTCCAATTACCAAACAAAGGCTTTGGCTTTAAATATTTTTAGCCGGGCACATCACTTGTTAAATATTTAATAGGCCGTGTGGTACAAGTAGCCGACGCCATTGTTCTGCCAGGACCACTCAGCCAGGGGCCAGGACGTTAATTTTCAATTTTGCACAGCTCAGAGGGCCTAGAAAATAAATAAAATACTGCCGTTGGTCGTTGGAGGCAAAAAGTTTGCCTAGGCCAGCGATTTTATGAACGTTTTTGCACAATTTTTCGCAGAGAACTTCGATGGCAAGCGGCTGCAGCGCATATCCGGCTACAACGGCAGCAACAACAAGTACAACAAGAAGATCGCCCTCGACCAGCAGCAGCAGCAGCAACAACAACAGCAGCAGCAGCAGGCATACAAAGACAGCAACAACAACAACATCATGATGAACAGCGGAAACATTATGGGCGGCAACAACAACGACTTCAACACGATCATGAATGCAAGTTAATGGCCCGATACGGTATCTGAGTCGGCTTTAATTTTGTTGTCTTTTTGCTTTGGTCCTTTGAACCGACAGGACAAGGAGGATAACAACCGACACTACAACCACATCAATGCCCAGTACACCTTCACCCCCGAGGAGATCAAGTACGACAACAAGCACTACAAATACCTCAAGTACACAGCCTACAAGAAGGTCAGTCCTCGCGGAGTCCTCTCCAAAAGCGTTATTCTTATTTCTTATAATTTTATAATTGGCAGGACTCCAAGTACCAGGACGACAAGCACAAGATGCGCAACTACAACGAAGTGGTGGAGAAGCAACAGCAGAAGCTCAATAAGAACAACTTTAATGGTAAGAACAATATTATACTACATTAGGAAGTTGTTATTAGAATGAATCATTTCATTTTCATATTAATATTATTTTTTTATAAAGATTAAAGAGCTATTAATAAATTTTAATATATATATGGGAAATATTGCTGATTTCCTTCTAAAGAAAGAAATAAAAATAAACCGACAAAATCTGATCTGACAAAAAACGTCATTAATACAATTTCACTTTTGGTACTTCAGTAAATTATTAAAATAATCAGTAATTAATAAATCTTGGAAGAAAATGCAGCACCATTTGCTTCGTTCTTGGCAATAAATATTGATAAGACGGTTTTATTTTGCAGGGTATCCCTCGAAATCACCCGAGTGCAAGCCCCAGCAGCTAACTGCCATTGGCAACCGACTCCTAGACTGGTTCTCCGTGATCATGGCCGACAGCAAGAAGCGGCGCCAGCACAGCCAGAAGTCGAAGGCTCACTTCCCGCCCGCCTGCAAGACGGAGGCCAAGTGGATGTTTGGTCACCTGGACCTGAACAACGACGGGCAACTGTCGCTGCAGGAGATGTACGACCTGGAGCACGACCAGAACGAGCGCTGCATCAAGCCCTTCATCGACACCTGCGACCTGGACACGGACAGTGCGATCAACACGCGGGAGTGGTGCCGCTGCTTCGAGAAGACGGACCGTCCGTGCGCCGCCGTCCGCCGAAGAATCGCCGGCGACTTTGCAGGTGAGATAGGTACAGGTGGACATTTCTCTACATAACACTAATACTTCTATGTTCTCTCTATATATCGTATATAAATGTTCCGTTGAGTATGAGTTGAGCGGGGTCCTGGGCCTCATTTATGTATTCCCCACTACTACCTAAAAAAGTTATATAAATGAACAAAAAAACACAAATAACAAAGCAAAACAATTCCAAAAACAGAAAAAAAAAGAACTAAACGAGTTAAATACCCGAAAGAGTTAAACTTTCACTTTCACTACCGCTCTCTTTCTATTTCTACTGCTCTCTCGCTCTCTTGCTATCTGCCATCTCTTTCGACCGCTTAGTTTTTGTTTGTCTGACACTCTGGCTCCTTGCAACCTTTTTCAAACTATGTATAATTAAGCGCCTGACAGCTAAATAGAAACCCTGACACACTTATACAAACTCACACACACCAGCCCTCAGCCACACAGATGCTCATACACTTGGAGAAATATCTTGCAGTGAAGCTTAAACTTATGCTATTGAGAATGGAAGCATGAGTTACTTGATCTTGCATTTTGTCATGAGTTTGATTCTGTACTAAAAATATATTTTTCTCTTCAATATATTTTCTCCAGTGTAATCAGTAAATGTTCCGCAGAAGTAACCCTTTTTTTGCGCTGCTTTCGTTGTTAACTTTCGGTTTGAGCTCGTTACCCAGTTTTTTTCCTGCCCATCTCTTGGCCAAACGCAACTTTTAAGCCAGCAAATTAAACACTTTTAACAACAACACACCGAACTTTTTTCTAACCACTGTCCGATGCTTTTTGTGTTCTTGCCCCCAAACTATATAATTTCTTTTCTTTGTTGGTCCTCCCCTCGCCCAAAACAAAATAGATTTAACAATAAGTTTGCTTGTGCCGCTTTTCACTGGCTCCCCTCAAATACAAAAAAAGAACAGTCCTATTTTAAGTATGGCCGCAATGTTGCCCCACTAAAATGTTACACTTCTTCTCCCGAACCAAACTAATTAGGCGCCTACGCACCCGACTGCGACATCCAGGGATTCTACAAGCCCACCCAGTGCCACAACTCGGTGGGTGTGTGCTGGTGTGTGGATAAGCACGGAGTCGAGTTCGCCAACACACGCACACGCGGAAAGCCCAACTGCGGTGAGTAAACGGGATGATGGGGACTCGGGATAAGGGATAATGGGGGTCAGTCCCGACAAAAGCAGCCACAAGGCTTTTAATGCCGTAATCAAGGTGAAAAGGACAAGTGAAATAAGGCTGAGGTGGACAGTGGAACCTGTAACCCTCTGTTCATACAATTGTCATGGCAAAAATGTGTATTCGAGTATTTCACAGAACTAATCATATTTCTAAAAATCCGAATTAGTCGCAAATTTCTTATCAATACTTCCAAATAGTGTCTGAACTCTCTTATCAAGAGTACAAAAATTTCAACAAAAGTCATTTTATTACTATTTGTTTCTAGTTCAGTCTAGGCTTAAATTTCTTTAGAAGCATATCACTACAAGTAATCTCTTGCAAAAAGAAACCACGTTTTCATTTAAAGGGTTAACGTTGATATATGCAAAAGAAATTGTGCCAAAATAATCCTTAGTGGTTTACATTTACTGCAGTGCCTGTACCAGTACCACCCGAAACACGAATCGATGCCAATTAAAGCCTTGTATCGGTGGTTGAAGTGCAGATAAACAAAAAAGGAATTCCAGGCGTCCTTAACCATTTTCATGGCAAGCGATTTGCCATCTGAGTCCTGCCATTTACCTGGGTATTGAAATATGAGTCTATAAGCCTGCTTTTATAGCCCGCTTGCTGTTGCCGAGTTATGCGAGATGCGGCAATGGAATCGGTAAACACCTCGCACTCCGGTGCGTATACGTAATCTGCTTAACTCGCCCAGACTCGGGTCGGTGTCCATTTGTGTCCTTGCCCGTTTACCGTACTTCTCCGGTCCCTGGGCCTGTCCGAGACAGGCTGATTTAACTCTGCACTTAAGGCTGTTAAAGTTGTCGAGGCGGGTAGGGATCAGTAATTGAGTTTTCCTATTAATATCAAGCATACGCCATGCATAACGCATGAGGCGGTCTGGGCTTAAAAGCGGTCAGCTTATGGGGCTTATTTTGAGTCCGTGGATGGGCTTTTACATGCAAACTTGATTCTAATTTCTCCATCCATCCGAACAGAGTCCGTGGTCAATAACGCTGCCTCACTCACATCCGACGACGAGGACGAGGGAGCCGACGACGAGGACAGTGCGGAGGGCAGCGCCGATCAGATGCTGGTCTTCTAAGCGGAGCGGCGTCGTTCGTCCTGCATCCTGTTTGTGGCGCATCCTGGCTCATCCCATCCAATCAACAGCAGCGCTGGCGTTATAACAAAAAATTAATATTATTATTATTATGATTGCAAACAAAACCGAAAGCAACGGAAAGTAGAAGTTGAAGTAAAAGTAAACGCATAAGCGAAAACCCAAACTGAAAACTGAAAAAAAAGCAAAAACCCTAAATCCATAAATGTGCAGAATAGCCACGTAAGCGTTTTTGAATAGAAACTACGAATAGCAAACAGCAGAAGCAAACACGCCACACGCCATACACTCAGACACACACAGACTCGCTAGGATGATGAAAGTTGACGCAGAAAGGATAACAGGGGAGAGCAAACCAAAGAGTAACTGTAGCATAGTTAGAGGCGAATCGCATGCTAATTGGCATCATCAGCAGGCAGAGAAGAGCACCCCGGAGTCCGCGGCTTTGGCCATTTTTTCAGTCAATCAGCTACGATTTTTCCTTCGTTATCATTGTTGTTTGCATGGATGAGTCCATTCGTCTATTTTAGCCTTTTTGCAAAACATTAGAAGCCCAGTTAGTATCGGCATCTCTCAACATCTGTCCTCCTCTGCTTTCGCGCAAGCAAAACACGACACACGCTAAGAATTCCGCCCAAAAAACAAAAAATAAAAGTATATAAAATTTATGTGATAAGTTTTTGAAAAAATGATGAATACGAATACGAATATGGATCGAGGCCAGTAGCCCGTCACCGTGACAGAAGAGTCCCATTCCCAGAGTACTCAAGGACTCCAAGGCGGCCGAAGAGTGTAGTTCGAGTAGAAGTTCGGAGAAGCGGAGGGAAGAACTCATAGTTGCATATGTACGAAACATAATCGCGTTCATTTAGTGTTACTTACCAGATATATAGTGAGATCGGGATCCGACAAGTATTCGGCGTGGCTCTGCTACGAGGCGAGCATCATTTGAATCACAGCACCTGCCAGGGCAAACTCAGCACTCAGCTTAAAATATATGTAATCCGGCAATCGGAAATCGTAAATCGGAAATCGTAAATGTCACGCCACCCACACGAACCAACAGCACACAAACACCCATTTTTTTGGCCACTGCGATCAAGATCAGCCAAGATCCGGAAGCGCTTTGAAATTTTCACACACGTAGGACATACGACATTACCATAAGAAAATGATTCGGATGGAGATTCGGTAAACGGCAATTCGCTTATACATGCATATACAATTAAAAAATATATAATATGTTTAACATGTAAGTATATAAGAGGCATAATTAAGTGGCAGCAGCAATGCAGATAGTAGCTCATCCTCCACTCATTTGTTGAAACCACTTTTGATATTTTTCCCACAAGGATATCCAATAGAAACCCAAAGGCAAACACTAAATTTAAACATATTTACGAGCGAATTAAATTAATGAAGGATAAACATGATAAAAATGCTTGCAACCAAAACGAAAATTATATAGCCAATTGTAGTAAACAAAAACGAATGCATATATGATAAATAAACCTTTTAATTATAGCGAAAATTTATAACCAACATTAATAACAATCATTTGAGATGCAGCGACGACGTGGAGCGGACAAAAACAACATTTTTCGGCTGCATTTAAAAAGCAAAATATAAAGTAAATGGAAATTATAATTATTTGTGGTGTAGACCCTACAACTGACTATGTATTACGATTGTACTTACTTGTGAATTATTATGCAAATTGCATTACTGGAGTCCCACCCCCTGGCACTCGAAGTTCGGCAGAATCTCAACTTATCAGTTTCCGACAGATTCGAACTTTTTTTTAGGAAATCATAATGAAGATTCCATAAATAAAAAGTAGTATCAATTACAAATACGTACGTAATGCATTTTGGAAAGATTCTCCAACTTTTGTTTCCGATTCGATAGCACAGGTTTTTATTTCCACTAAGCTCTACGACCATTTGTTTATATATATGTATATGGAAGATGAAATCAATAAATATTATTTAATGCAATCCAGTGTCTTGTTATTTAGTTCAGTAATGGGATGCTGCTTGTCCACATTTAACAAATTGTGGCAACTTGTGACATTTAAACGGTCACTCCATGGCACCAGGAATGCCAGCGAATGACTAACAATAAATTTAGAGGCTAATTTTATGCACACACGAGCAGCAAAAAAGCCAACAAGCAACTAAAACTAAAACAAAACGAAGGCGACGCGCAACAGGCGCACAAACAATTATGGTGGAGATTAAAATAAATTTTAGTTCGCCCGAGCAAGGGGCAGGCGGAGGTAGCCAACGAGTTCACACGCTAGTCGGATGGGGTCGGGTCACCCGGTGAGGCGGTGTCAAGGGTGCATGAAACCGGCGGCAACTTTGGCATGCCGTTCCAAACGGAAGTTGCTGCGACAATTAAGCAGCACAACACCCTGACAGTAAGGGCGACCCGGCCAAGTTGCATTCAGCCAGAGTTTTGCCAAGTCAGTCAGTAAGTCACTCAACACTTTGGGGCTGAATAGCACACTGAACACCAGCACATTTTTCGAATTGATTGTACAAATAGTATATATAATAAGTTATTAATAACATTATTTTTATAAATATGCAAATAAAATATCTTTATATTGGGTTGGATTAATGCTTAATGCATTTTCTCGTATGGTCCTTTAAACAAGGTACACTAAGATATCTTCGCACTCTCCTCGATCCTTGAAATGCTTTCTGCTCTGTGCATGAAACGAGTGTTTGTGTAGCTTCTCCAAAACCTTTCATTGATTCCCCGGATGACCGATTCGGTGAATTCGGCAAGACCCGATGCAAGGGCGCCGCCGAAGCATTTTGCCAGGATAAGATCAACAAAATCGCGATAACAACTAAGTTCTGTCCGATCATGGCGGTGGATTTAAATAAACTGAGTTTGGTGGAATTCTCGATCCACTATGGAGCCATAATTTTTGAATCTTTCATTAATGATTCTAATTTAATGTCTAGGAACTGTCATAAAATTCCAGGTAAATATAATATACATATACTTTAATCACTCTATTTTATGGATTTGGATTTTTCCAAATTTATTTGCCGGAAATTTTTGCCCTCTAGTGCTTAGCCATTTTATTTCAACATATGTCCAACCTTTGCGGCATTATGTTCGGACTGCAATGGTATCCTTCATTGCAGTAATTGGAAGTTCGATTGGATTGGATAATTTTTTTGTAAAGCTCTAGAATCTAGAGTCTAGTAGTGGTGGAATCTAGACTCTAGATGTAAAACTACTACATCGCTCTGGTAATCTTTAACATAATATTTTACTTTAACTTTACTTCTGGATATATCTCCGCGATTTAATCCGAACAATATGCGGCATCGCAAATGAGCTCCGTCGCGACACAATAAAGATCTTTATAAGCTTATCAATTCGTTGTGAAACAAAAATAAAACACAAAAATTTTTTAAATATTTTTATTAAAAGTTGCTGAAAAGAAAGATCATATTATTTCGAATAACCATTGGTTATAATTATTTTGTGCCTATCCACCAATTTAGTAATAAAAGTTCATGTTTAAAAACAAAAGTCTAAAGCAAAACTGCGGCGAAAGTATATAGAAATGATTTTATTATGATACTTATATATGTATAATAAATGATTACTATTTGTATGACCTGGAAATCCTATTTTTTTCTAAACTCTTTTTGTTTTATTAAAAATGTTACACTATAACTAGTAGATTTATTTGTGCTCTGTAATTGTGCATAGTTGGCCAAGATTTTTGACTTGTTGCCTTCAAATATTTGGGCAACATAAACAATGTGCAGAGTTGAAGTCTACATCGGTCTGGCTGGCTCATTTGCATAATTCTGTGGGCCAGACAATGCGACAAGTTGCCTGCAACGCCTGGCTGCTCAGCCACCGCCAGACAGGCACACAGTCCGGTTGAAAAGCACTCGTGTCACCCTGACGGACTTGTGGCAAGTGGCAGAGTGTGTGGGTGCTTCATTGTTCCGTCTTTCCCTTCCGGAGTGCCCTGACTTTTTCGGCATTTTTAATTAGGCCCCCAACTCTGTGTCATGTGTTATTATTTTTTGTTGCATGTATACCACCATATGGAAGTATGCAACTTTTATTTTTATGCGTCACTCGGGCGTCACTTGGCCCTTGTGGACGTTGTTGTTTTTATTGTTCTTTGTTGACACCACACACAGTCCACACGTGTACATATGTAGCCCAGGATGGCTTTATAGTTCAAGGTGAGTACGGAAAAGTTTTGTGGGTCGGGCACCGGCGGACGCCAGAAATAAACTTGCAACAGCTTTAGTGCGCTGTGGCATTAAAAATTTAAGCCCATCCCTTCGTCATCCCAATGCTCGATGTTGCTGCAACATTCTTGCTGCCTCCGTGTCACGCCACTACTGAATGTTTCACATTATTTAAAGCATTTTATTTCGTTGCAGTGCTAGGACTGCCTCCCTTTGAATGCAGTGGATAATGCTGCAGGGGCGTGGCTCGCAGTTGCATGCAACGAGCAATTATTGCCCAGTTATTGCATGTCGTGTGCAGTGCCTATGAATTATTACGTATACGCAGTGTGTCCACGGACGGAAAAAATGGAAGTCGTAAGGGCATGAATCCTTCCTTCTATAGTTGCTTGTTTTCCCGAATTTTATTGGATATGGATGAGATTCTCTCGAATATAATTCTGAAAAATAATGAAAATATTAGCTTGTCCCTTGCCACAAATAGGCCCCATTTTTTGAATTTCAAAACCACATACCTGCGGAACTTTCCTCGAGTTTTGTGACTATCGTTGGATTGGGTAATCGAGTGTGCCCTTATGTCAACCAAAATAGTGGCTTCCATATCGCCGCTCAACCGAGAAATTCCGCAACTGAGCAGCGGAGACTCGGATAACCTTGGCCAACTTGCCAATAGGTTGCAAGTGGCAACCGCAAAGGTCACGCACAATAAGCCGCACTCGAGTCTGGGGGCCCTTTAATGACCCACTAATTAAAGGCTAGTCGCTACTACTATTAATTAGCTATAAACAATTGGCTGCAGAACCGCAGACGCACATGTTGCCCGGACTCCCAAGAAGTCGGCGAGTCATTTATCATTGAAAGGGCCAGAAAGACTGAGAGGGGGGAAACAATCGTTGTCAACGCTGGAACCACTGAACTGTTAAAAGTGCCATTGAATCCAGCAGCCGGGGCCGGGGGCGCAACTGTGCAAACAGACGGAAAGACGGAGCACCTGGGCCATGCATGGCTAGATGTGTATCATAGATACACTACCTGAATCGTGTCCCGTGAGATGGGGCACCACGCAGCCTCGCCCTAGTCTCTGCCCCTTGCCCTCCGCCTCCCCCTCCGCTTATTGACTCCCGCCCTTATGGGAGCGTTAAATAGTTTTGTTTATTGCACATTGAAATCGAGCCAGCGAGCAATTCGGTGGCTACCCCGCACGGCGGTGTTGCCCCGTGCGACACACTCCAGCGATCTAATCAGCAATCTCGGCGACGACTCTGACATGGAATTTCTCATACGCTCGGTTAGCCGCGACGTCGACGCTCGATCGACTATTTTCCGGCTACACTGAGAGAAAATTCGAAGTAATCTAAGCTTGAAATATGGAAGACACAGCATTTAAGCTCTTGCTACTCGATCGTAGCCCAGAAATATGTGAACAATAGAAGTTTCCCTTAGTGCACTGGTGTTGGAACTGCGCGAAGCACTCATATCATTTACATACGCAGTGTTTCAGAGTCTACCTGGCGCTCCGGGGCATCCCACCTCAGCAGTTCAAGCCCAGATCGCAGCCACTCGGCTATTTGCAAGTCGAGAGTGGCGCGAGTCGGACGTGTACGTCTCCTCCGAACCCAGACAGATATACTATTTATTGTTTTTGGCCATCAAAATAAGCTAATAAAACAAAGTGCATTTGGCAAATGGCTAATGGCAGTGGCAAAAGTCAAAGCCAAAGCCACAGCTCAGAGCTCCAAGGGGAGCTGAAATTCGGAAAACAAATAAATAATGCATAACAATGTTTGTACGTGTTTGAAAGTAATTAGGCAACAGCAACAAGCACTATGCCCATGCTGGCCCGTGGCTGGCCCCTTTTGACCCACATCAGTGAGACGAGCTAATTTATATTTGATGGCAAGGGAGTCCTGGCCTGTGTTTGCATTTATGCAAATAGTTCAATCTGCAGGCGATTGAGTGGCAAACAGTTCAGTGTGCACGTGCCGAAAGTGTTAAACTGTGCCAAACATAACCAGCAAACAGGCAAAAAGCCCCACAATACAAGTGTAGTGTAGTGTAGTGTGTGTGTGTGTGGCTAGTAGCCAAAAATCAATTACAATTTATTGTACGAGCATGCAACCACAAAAACGCTTCTGAAACAATGCCTCAATCAGAAGCTACAACAGCCCCCAGGCTATGCAAATTAGTGTTTTCAGCGATTTTGATATTGCTGCTACAGCAGAATGTCGCAGGTGAGCTCCTATATTTGGATTTTGGGTACACCCCACCCTACCCTGACCACCTCCTCATCGGATTCCACATCGCTAATTGGCCCAAAGCAGCCCCGAAGCGGCTCTAACCGTTTTCCACTTAGTATTTTTAGCTGCTTACCTGCTTTGTAGCTTACCTGATTTCAGAGAGTATAATAAGTATTGGGAAGATGCCCCGATCGCATCATCACTGTTGCACTTGCAATTTGCATTCAATAGTCAAGTGGAAAACCAAATCCCAAACTGCTTAGATCAGTTTACAGACCGTTGCTGGAGAGGATTTGGGGGGAGTGGGTGTTCCCCCTGCCTGTGCATGTCAGTAGTTATTATAGACTCAATCAGCAAAGCCCTGAGAAAAGTTTACATTATTGGCTTAAATGGGAGAATGACCTACACATTGAAATTCATATAAAATATAAACGAACAACGAGATAATGGATTGATTTTATTATTATTTTAGAGCTATTCATTAATTGAGAAAAAGTTTTCAAACAAAAAATGTTGTGAGTAGATTAGCAGTAGAGGAAACATATTATTTGATTAAAGAGTAATTTAAACATATATCACTTATCTTAAAAATTCTCCCAAGCCCACTAAAATAAGTTGCAACCTCAAGTTGCACGATTGATTTACTCATTGCTTACTTATGCATAAACATTTTTAAGATTAATTGATGCCCACCGAGCGTAGTAGCCATTACTTTAGCAATAAACTGAAACCGATATGCAATCCCTAATATGTCTACTTAGCAATTTGAAAGAAAATGTCTGGTTCCCAGTCATGCGGAGCGTATTGCTCCCGCGACATTGCTCGGATGCAGTGAGATATACTAATCCCATTCCGCCCCACCAGATGCCCTGCTGCTGCAATGCCCCTTGCATCAGATGCAGTTGCAGAAAATCGTAGGATTCCGCCCGCCCCTGGAGTATATGGGCGAGGATAACCTGATCTACGCTCCACCCTCCACTCCAACTAGCAACTTCAAGGACCGCAATCGACGGGAGGGACGTCAGGATCGGCAGGACGAGACTCCGGCTAGTCAGGTGTGCTGGCGCATATGCAACGAGGATCCCGACTGTATCGCCTACGTCCACCTTCTGGACACGGACGAGTGCCACGGATACTCCTACTTTGAGCGCAGCTCTCGGTATTTGCCGATTTCCGGGGAACTGCCACTGGTGGCCGATGGCGAGGCCGTGTTCTACGAAAAGACCTGCCTCCGAGGTGAGTTATGCCGCCGGATGGGGGCCGGGCCAACCTTACCGACCTTGTCTTGCAGTTCCCGATGCGTGCCGGGGTCGTCTCTGGGCGCTGACCAAAATCCCCGGCAGCACACTGGTGTTCCAGAGCAAGAAGACCATTCCGACCCTGGTCACGCGGCGTGAGTGCGCCGAGCGCTGTTTCTTCGAAACCCAATTCAGATGCCTCTCCGCCTCCTTCGCCCCCTCGTATCGGAACAACCGTGAGCGGTAATTGACTGTTTGTTGTTATTGTTATTGTTATTGTTGGCATTGGCTATAGCTTTAGCTTTTTGTTGTGGCCAGGTGAAATTAATTGCCTCAGTTGTGCATTTTTTATGCACAGTCGGGTTTTTCGCTCGATTATGACATCACTCGGCGGAAGAGCTGGAATGGGTTAGACCTTTTTAAATGGGGCTTAAAATTAGTAGCTCGGACAAGGGATTACTTGGGAAGGAAATTGAAAATCAAAGCAGAGACATGATTATAAATTTTCCGCAAAAAAAACCTTAATATTTTTTGGGTTCTATGTCTATATATTCTTTTATTCTATCGATGATTCAAGATGAAAACGATTATTTTAATTTATACTTTATAGGATTTTAAGGACTTGAAGGACTTTCAAACTCAAGTTATTTAAAACTTATTTAATAAATGCCCTAACTTTAGCAGATATTTGAAAAAGTGCCACCGGGACTTACATCTTAGAAAGTAATAAATAATCCTACCTCCTAAATTTCCTAATTTTTTTACATTAACACAATTATAAGCAAAGAAGCAAATACGCTATTACCAGCATTAATTCTTCTTCAAATTATTCCCTCCTGTACTTTAAATTCTTTTGACCATATTTGGCGACACACCCCGACTACTCCTGTAGGTTCCGCGGCTCGGAGGGCTCCCTGCCCGGCCAGAATCCCTCGCGTCGCCTGGGACGGTGCTCGCTGAGTGACAGGGACAAAACCATCCAGCCAGACGCCTTTCGGGCAGCCCCCTACGACGAGGAGTACATGGAGAACCAGTGCCACGAGCGCGAGGTCGAGAGCGACAACTGCTCGTACGAGCTGTATGCCAACAGCAGCTTCATTTACGCGGAGGCCAGGTATTTGGGCCTCACCCAGAAAGAGGTGTGTTCGCCGCGCTTCGATTGTCGTGCGCATTATGATTGTAATCGATGGGAGTCGGATGATTGATTGATGACGGCAACCCACTCCATCCAACCTCTTATTTTCTTTCTTCCTGCCGTTGCAGTGTCAGGCCCTGTGCTCGCACGAATCGAAGTTCTACTGCCAGGGGGTCTCCTTCTATTATGTGAACCAGGTCTCATTATCCGAGTGTCTCTTGCACTCGGAGGACATTGTGTCCCTGGGTCCGCGCAGCCTGAAGCTGAGGGAAAACTCCGTGTATATGCGAAGAGTCAAGTGCCTCGATGGTAAGTACCCTTCAAAAGACACACCAAATACTCGTAAATATCCCCAATTCAGTAAGGGTATTCTGCACCCGGGAGGAAATGACCATCAAGTACAATCCCAAAGATTGGTTTGCCGGCAAGATCTACGCCAGCATGCACTCGAAGGACTGCCTGGCCAGGGGATCGGGCAACGGCAGTGTCCTGTTGACCTTGCAGATCGGCAGTGAGGTCAAGGAGAACCGCTGCGGCATCCTGCGCGCCTACGAAATGACGCAATCCTACCAAAGGTTCGCACTTTTTTTATTTTTTGTTTCAAAACTTAATACATTTTCCGTAGAACCTTCATCTCCGCCCTTGTGGTGATTCAAAACAACCCCAACGTGCAAACCCAGGGCGATCGGCTGATCAAGGTCGGTTGCATCCAGAGCAATGCCACCGCCTCCTTGGGAGTGTCCGTCCGGGACAGCAGCATCGATGCCACGGAGCATGTGCCCAGCGCCATCGCCTTGGAGTCCTCGCTGGAGTACGCCGAACAGTAAGCTACCTGAAGAAAGTCGAGCGCTCGAAAAATACTTAATATACCCTGGTATTTCCAGCATGTTTCCCCACGAGGGTGTCATCCACTATAATAGCAGCAGTGGTCCACATCCGCATCCAATCATCTCGCTTCAGGTGGTGGATCTGTCCCACCAGAAGGAAACAAACGACGTTCAGATTGGTCAAAATCTGGAGCTTCAGATAGTAGCCGAGTACAGTCCGGAGCAGATGTCAGACAACCTGGAGCTGCAGCTAGCACCCCTGCCGGATTTCCGGGCCACCTCGCTGGTAGCCAAGACCATGGACAATGAAAATTATGTGCTACTGATCGACGAGCGCGGTTGCCCCACCGATGCTAGTGTCTTTCCGGCTCTGGAACGCGTTCACTCCGCCACCAGGAGCATGTTGAAGGCCCGCTTTCACGCCTTCAAGTTTGCCGGTACGGCGAACGTTAGCTTCGACGTGAAGATTCGCTTCTGTGTGGAGCGCTGTTCAGCCAGCAACTGCGCCAGTGGATCGTGGGAAAGAAAGAAGCGACAGGCGACAGAGGATCGAAGACTGGAGGATTTGCGAGTCCAGAATCCGGTCTACATATCCACGGTTGTGGACGTGGCCCCTGCTGAGCAGCCAACAAATGGAAGCGCCAATATGTCTGGCCAGGAGGAGTTGCCGCTGAACTATAATCTCAGAGTGCATGGCCCGGACCAGAGCAATGCAAACAGCTATATGTACGGGGAGCGAGGTGTGCTTCTCATTGCTGGCATCGACGACCAGCTTCACCTCGAGAACGTGTGCATAAACCAGAGTCTGCTGATCGCCCTGTTCATATTTTGGCTGATCTGCCAAGTGGCCCTCCTGTTTGGCTGCGGTATGGTGCTGCAGCGCTATCGGAGACTGGCCAAGCTTGAGGAGGAGCGCCGGCGCTTGCACGAAGAGTACCTGGAGGCTAGACGCGTCCACTGGGCGGATCAGGGCGGTTACACACTTTAGTTGGCTTTTAGGCTGCGACAAAATGCGTACAAAATGCATCTTAATTTAATAAACTTATGCGAATCTTACAAACAAGTGTGATCGGATCAGAGATTTTGTGAGTTTAGAGAGGTTGGGGCTCAGGCATTCTTCTTGGGGTGGTAGTGTTCCCACTTGCGGTGATTCAAAGAGTTGAAATCCTTACAGTGGAGTGCGATCTTTCGCAAGTACTCGGAAAGTTTGAGCAGCTCGGTGTCGGTGCCACGGTTGATGTGGGCCTGGCGGAACGGACGGATCTTGAGACCGGACTTGGGATTCATCAGGAAGTTGCGACGAATATCATCGAACATAATTGTGTTACTCGAGTCGTACTGTTTGTACAGGGCCCAGATCACGCCCAGCGGCTTTACATCCACCACTCCACGCTCCGGAACATGCACAGAGATCATGGCGTTTGAGTCCAGGTAGAACATGACCTTGTAGTTATCATTGTTGGTCACGCCCAGCAGGCGCATTTTCTCCTCGATCCAGCGCATGCTGGTGGCCGACCATATCACGATGTCATAGTCTTCGTAGGCGGATGCCAGGAACTCATGCAGGTACGGACGCATTAGCTCTGTGCCTGTTTCGGCCGGAGAGCGGTGGTCGAAAAGAGTGTAGTCTATGTCCAGGACAAGTAATTTTTTGCCCTCGCGTGGCGGAGCCAGCTCCTTGATTTTGTAGTCGCGAACACGACGCTGAACCTTTGCCAGGTAAACGGCCGAGTTCTCTACGGACTCCTCGCGATCCTCAGCGTCATCGAAGTCGTCCACCACCTCGCAAATGTCGTCCGGCAGACTGCATGCATCTTCGATGTCCGCCTCCGTGGAGCCAACCATCATAAGCTTAAAGTTGGGCTTCAACTCCAGGGCGCTAATCTTTACATTGTCGGCAGCCGTTTTTCCTGTAAGAAATATAATCTTCAGGGGATTTCCAGTGTATGTTTAGGGGCATTTACCTTTGTATTTGAGATTAAGCAGCTTCTGCCGCTCTGGCCGGACCTGAGTCTTGCGGAAAATCTCGTGGCGTAGCATTTCTACGGTGTCCTGGTCAGTGAGGTCCACCGGGTACTCCTTGCCACTCCACTTCACAACTACGACCACTTCCTTTATCTCGGCCATTTTTGCGAACAAGCTTAAAGCAGAAACAGAAAAATATTACTTTTTATTTCCTAAATAGGAGTCAACCTGACATGTAGAAGTTGAAAATATGGTTAAGCCTGATATTTACTTTTATCGGGTGTGGAAGACGAGCAGTTTGGACGGAAGCTGTCAAAACTGTGATTTCTTATTTTGAATAAACAAAAATGGCCAAATAAATACAAATTAGATAAAGTAGGGAACAGCTGACAGGTCCAGTGTGACCGCAATAAGGGAATAAAAATATACCGAAATGTTCTAAAATACCGTGAATGGCAGTACTAAAATCTGTTGGAAAGTCAAATGTAGAATGTCAAATATTTGAATTTGTGAAGCAAAAAAGTTTATCCCCAAAAGCCTATAAATACAAGAAAATACGAAAAGTACTCCTTATTAAAATAAGCGCGGCCAGACGCAGAGCTTCTATTAAATTGTATATATTATTTAAAAAAAAATTTAACAAAAAGTTTATCATAAAATGGCTCTGACGTAGTTAGTTTCAATGAAATGTGAGTAAAAATTAAAGTTGAACAAGCTTTATTGACTAAACGGAAAAGAATTTAACATTATTATTGTGTGAAGTGTGTAATTTTTAACACTTAACTGATATGATGATATATTTTGCCATATTTTGAAAATTTTCACCTTAAACTCTACTAGAATATCTGTAATGGTCCAACCATGCACCTTAACCTTAGCTTTATTTGCTGCTCTCTGTGGCATGTGGCACCGGTGGCACCCAGCCTTGGAAGACTGCCTCCAGCTCGCCGGCGACCTTCAGGCAAAGCTTGTCCTGGTACTGGGCAGCCACAACCTGAATGCCGATGGGCATGCCTCGCTGGTTCAGTCCCATTGGAACATGGGTGGCGGGCAGTCCGAGGATGTTGAAGAGCAGCATCTGGTCGATACCCGTCACGTTTACCAACGAGGTGTGGAAGCAGAGGGCGCTGGTATGGAAGGTGGGCAGGATGAGTACTCCGCGGGTGCCCAGCAGTTGCTAGAGAAAGGATTGCAGGGTAAGCACAGCGCACATCTCCACTTCCATTTACTTACATTTAAATGGGTCTTTAACTTTTTGACCTCTTCCCGGTACCGTTCCATATTACCACTGGCTATCAGGCCATTGAATCGCTTCATCACCTCCAGGAACATGGCCTCCTTTGTGAAGATCGAGTGCCCGATGGCGCTGTTAAAGAGCTCCACTATCAGAAGCCGCATCGAGGGATCCCGATCATGTCGTTGGGTGACGATGCTGGGCAAGCCCTTCAGGTCCACTAGGGACACCAAAGCCATCTCCAAACTGTTTCCGAAGAATTTGAGATCCAGCTACAGAGGTAAGTTATCATTTAAATAAAATATAGTTACATATGTTTATGTATTTACCTTTTTGGCCTGAACTCCGCCTCTTTCGAGGCATTTGACAGCTTTTGTGATGGCCAATTTAATATCGAAATCCACCACAGGATGCGTGAGACAATTGAGTCCCGAAAAGCCGTAAGCATAATAGACCTAGAACCGAAAATCTTAGTTGCAAAAGGGTTTTTTGAAAGAAAAACCCTACCTTCATATCCTTCAGGGGAACCTGTTCTTCGATTTTAAGCTTGTGGGAATTGGTGCCCGCCATGATTTGCAACAGAATAGGCAAATCCCGCGCGAATCTCGTGATCGGGCCCAGTTGCAGCATTCTGGGAAACTGTGGATCCGTCAGAGAATAGGGAAAGTGGCCTTTGGTCGAGGTCAGGCCTCCGGTCGGCTTGTGACCAAAGACGCCGCAAAACATTGCCGGTAGACGGATGGAGCCACTAATATCGGAAGCCACTCCAAAAGGGGTGGCTCCCACAGCATTCAGCGCTGCCTCGCCTCCCGATGAACCTGCCGTGGTGCGCCTCAGGTCATAAGGGTTCAGACAGCGACCTTGGATGTTGTTACTTGTCTCAAAACTCATGCAGAACTCAGGGTTGGCAGATACCAGAAGGGGAATACCACCAGCGGCACGGACCAGTTCCACCACATCGCCATCCTGTGGAGCCTTCATATCCTTGCGAATGAGACTGCCCACAGAGTAGGACAAACCTGTAAAATCCCAATAATTAGGAAAAACTTAGGGCTAAGTGCAAAGGTCACCTTTGAGGCTGCAGGATTCCTTGACCGTAAACGGTACTCCCAGGATCGGATACTTGGTGTAAAGAGCTATCCGATCGAAGTCTGACCTCGCCTTGGCAATAAAGTCATCCGCCAGCCGGGCATCCTGCATGGCTGCCTCGAAGCGCTCCTCCACCACAGCATTCAGCGTGGGATTCACCTCCTTGATGCGGGCTATGTAGGCACTGGTAAGATCCACGGACGAAATCTGCAGGCGACTCGCCAGTCATGACTTTGCAAATGCCACCGGGGGAATGACGCAATCTTTGATTTGCAACTCACCTCGCCACGTCGCAAATGGGTGACCAGCTCAGTGACGGACTTGTTGAGCAGGGGGTTTCGAATGCCCTGAAACTTGGGCCTCTTGCGGGGCAGCACCAGATCCAGAATCTTGTTCACCAGAATGCCAAAGGCGTTCAGGAAAAATGCCAAAAACCGCAGAACTATCTCCATGTTGTCGGGAGGTCACCAAAGAGTGCACCAAGAATTCTAATTTAAGCGGACTTCGGTCGACTACGGCGGAAGTGGGTTAGAATTGTGGGTTTTGGAGGGGGACTTGTGAGCTGGAATTGAAGTGGGAACACTACCGTGCGCCTCGAGTGCGGATCGTGGACTACGCGCGGCCACCGAAACTCGCCTTTGTTTTTTAATTTAAATTTGAATTTAATTTCAAAGTTAGCTGCGCCCAGGGCTGGCGATTCCCAGTATTGAATGTTGTGATTTAGAACCGAATTCGGAGATTTCCAAATCACGTATTTTTCTAAACTCTAAAATCTCACAAAGGACTTACCTTACCCCAATTTTTAAAATAAATTCCATTACTCATTGTTTATTTATTTTGTAATAAGTTAGTTATTGTTACACTTATCACTTACGTGCTAAAAGGAAACAAAGTTCAACAAAGGCAATAACTTGTTTAGCACATTACTCACTGGAATTCGAATCGGTTAGCGAAACGGTAACGGTAACAAATTGGTTAACAACTCAACAAAGGACAACAAAGAGAACTGGTTTCAGAACGAGACTTTTTCAAATCAGTTAGGCAACTTGGCAAAGGCGCGAAAAAGAATTCTACATGTACTCAAAGGTATAGTTTCTGGCTTGCGCAAAAATTGACATCTATGTTGCTATTTTTTATATGTTTTTATGCCCGGGACAAGCCCTCACAATACTCATGAATATTTACACAAAATTGCTGAACTGCCTGGCATAAATATCCATAGACAATTACGTGGGTATGTTTGCTGGGGTTTGCTGCTCTGTAATTATAAAATCGTATATCTGATGCAGGGACCGACATCGAATTGATTTCCAGCCCTAGAACGGCAATAGTTCGTCAATGGAGTTGGAATAGTGTACCTATTCGTACAGAGGCTATAGAGTAATCGACGAACTATTACCGTTAAAAGACTATCCTCAGAAGAAAACCCTTTAAGGGATCTCTTCATTCTTATTTTATTATGCATTTGATATTGTAGATTTTTTTGTGGAACAATATAAAATGCATTTCACTATGGGGATATGTATGAATCGATTTGATACTGGGGCTTCTAGTCTTCTCCCTTCTATTTATTCTATTTCATAGATTCTATTTATTTCATAGTATATTAGCCACTAGTTATTTTATATTTTGATAAGATTATCATAGACTGTTAATTAACATTAAAATATTTATTGTCTAAAACATTTCTCCCCGCTTACTGCCACAGTAGACCTATTTACGTTTCCCGACCTTTCCCCCCCAAAACAATTCTAACTATAGCACACACCTTTGGCTACTTACAAATAACTCCCTCCATCCTACACTGATTAAATTTAGAATTCATCAAGTGTTCGGCCTTACTCTGACTTAATAGGCGGATAAAGGTATTCGGGACCTCCACTTGGCGGATCACTTTCCTTGGGTTCTTGGCTAGAAAACTTACAGGCCTAAGGTTTGTATTTGATTCTGGGTGGGGCTTCAGGACCAGACCCTAGGGGCTCTCAAGGGACTGGTCCGGTAGGGCTTGGTGCGGAAAGAAAAATGCCAAACGGAGTCCCTGACTTTACTGCCTACAACTAGACTATCGCATATCCTTCAAAAAACCAGCTTAGGTCATGTGCAGATCCCCCTTGAGGATCCGGGTGAAGGTCTTCTTGAACTGCTGGTTGGCCAGCGCATAGCAGAATGGATTCATGGGGCTGTTGGCGTAGCAGAGGAAGTACGAGAACATGTACAAGTGCTCGTTGGTGCACGGCGGATTCCGGCAGAATCCCTCCACCAGAGCCAGCACGTGGTACGGCGTCCAGCAGGCCACGAAGCAGCCCAAAATGAATGAGATCGTGCGGAACGCTTTGCGGGCCCGATTCTCTGACTTGGACTTTTGCCGTCCGCCCACTCCGATGATCAGGGGCAAGGCCTTCTTGCTCTTGAAGTGCTTTCCGATGGATTGAATGAAGGCCCTCTTGCTGGAGCTCCGGCTGGCCGACAGTCCTTTCTCCTCCCTCTGGTTGTCCTCCTCCTCGGCGTCCCGCTTTGGGGCGCCGGTCAAGCCGTCGCCGTCGCCGACTCCGGCGCCAGTGCCCCCCGTACTGCTGGTGGTGCCCGATGTGGAAGGCATCTTGTTGGTATTGGTATCCGAGGTCTCCCGCTCTTCGATGCGCTCCAGAGTGGGCGCCAGCACTGGGGTACCCGTCTGTGGTGTTTGCTGGGTCTTCACCTTGGGTGAAAGCGGGGGCGGGGGCATTGGAGAATAGAGGATGGCGTCCTTACTGCTCGTCTCCATCGGACTGGAGGCTCTCCGGTGGGGACAGTCCGCCACCAGTTTGCCGGGAACGTCCAGCAGGCAGATGGCCTCGATGCAGCTCTCCCGGCGCACTTTGGCAAAGTCCTCGATGCCTGTGTATGATACGAGAAGACGTTTTTCAATGGCCACCGCCTCCTCCATGCTCTGGTTGTGATTGGGGTTCAAGTTGAGGCCCAGGCTTAGGCTCTGACTTTGGCTTTTGCTTTGGCTTTGGCTTTGACTTTGGCTGGGACTGCTATGGCTTTGGGTGGGAGTTTGGCTTGGATTCTGTTTCGCTGGTGGGTTTCTGCGTGCGGGCGGTGGTGGAGGCAGGACTGGTGGTGGTTGTGACGGTGGTTTTCCCATCACACTCTCGTTGAGCGAGGACGTGGTGGCCAGCATGGCGGAGCTCTCGTCCATGTACCGCAGCTCCGAATTGGTCATCAGGTCGTAGGTGAGGGCCAGGTCGCTGTTGCCCGAGCTGTTTCCGAAGGGTCGGTCGGAGTAGTCATCGGAAAGGGGGGTGGGACACTGAAAGGCGTCGGGTGGCGGCAGGATGGTCTGGACTAGACCGGGATGCACTTCGTCACTGGGCACATCAAGGGGGGCCAGGTCGACGGGGGACAGCGGATCACCGATCGGATTTACGAGTCGGTCGTGCTCGGCAATCTGGGTCAGGGTGGAGCAGGAAGTGCGCTTGTTCTGGTTCGGATTCGCATTCTGGTTTTGGTGGTGGTGATGCTGGGAGCGCACCTCCTCCTTGCTCTGGGCGCGCTGAATGGGATTTTGGTGGTGGTGCTGATGGTGATGGTACTGGTGCATAGCCTCGATGGACTTGGAGTTCGTGGTGCTCTTCTGCAAGTTACCTTTCCCCCGTGTAGCCAATAGGGCAGCCTGTGCTCCGAACACCAGCCCGATCGAGGACCTTTTCCGCATGTTGTTCAACTTCTGCTGGGTGATCAGCTGCTGGGCTTGATTGACGGAGGACTCCTCGTCGGAGTCGAAGGCCGGACTGCTCGATCGCTCGCTCTTCTCCGCTTCTACGGCGGCATCCCGCTTGCGTGCCTCTTCCTGGATCTTGGCCGCTGAGGCTCTCCTTTGCTCCGGGGTCATCTTCTCCACCTCTTCGGTAGTCGGGGCTATGGCGGCCAAAGGATTCGCCTGGCCGGAGCCACTGAGCCGCTTGATCACACTCGTGCAGGCGCTATCCAGGTCGGTCTGATCCCCGCCTGCCAACTCGACCTTCGTCTTCAGGATCTTCTCCTCGATCACTCCGATGCCGGCTGCATGCCCCGCCATTCCCGACATGGCTCCGGCACTGAGAGCCACCATGGACTGCATCTTGCGTTGCTTAGCCTCACTTCTCTTCTGCATGTCGTAGGCCGTCTTGTAGATGCCGGCGTAGAGCACGAAAAGCACTATCAGTGTCGTCCAGTAGTAGCCGATGATCAGGGCCGTGTTGAAGATAGGATCCTTTAGGAATTGCACGGCGCACTGGCCTGGCAGTAGGTCCCTCTTGCCCGTGAAGTGCTCCCATCCGAAGATCGAGATGAAGAAGAGTAGGGCGGGAATGATCCATGTGATCGTGACCATGTAGATAACCCGCGTTCGAGTCCGCCAGCTCCGGTACTTAGCGGCGATCTTTACGGAGCAATACCGGTCGATGGTGATGAGCAGCACCGTGTACTGGGAGACCAAGCAGACCGTATAGTCCACGGAGAGCCACAGATCGCATAGGACAGGGCCCAGGTCCCAGTAGCCCTTCAGCACGTAGATCGTGTAAAAGGGCATGGAAACGGTTCCTAGCATGAAAAAAATATTACTTTAGTATAAACATACACTTAATCCTTTAAGAAGTTCATTACCTATCAGCATATCCGTGGCTGCCAGCGAGGCAATAAAGTAGTTGCTGGGCTGCCTGATGTTACGGTCCACAATGAAGGCCAACAGCACCAGGATATTGCCACCTACTGTCAGGATAATGCAGACAGCCAGGCAGATGGCTATCAGAATGGTTTGCCAAAGGGCGAAGGGGGGCAAGACAGGACCCAGGACCTCAGAATCAGAGTCGGATTGTGTGACGATGCCAGCATTGCCGGAAGTTTGATTTCTCAGCCCCAGGACATTGGTGTTGTTGAAATTGTAGTTGCGATACCACTGCAGCTGATCATTGGCCGTCCAGGAGCTGAAGTCACTGCTCTCACCATAGATCTTAGCCGCCTCCAGGAGGCGCTTGCAATCCGATTCAGTCACGATGCTTTTGAACAGAAAACTGCAGAGTTTTTCCCGCTCCCGACGCAGGCTCCTGTTCGGGAAAAATGTATTCATTTTTTGGTGAATCAAAGAGGTTTCTGTGAGAAGTCTTACCAGTCGGTCATCCACTTGCCCTTAATGGCATAGATGGGGTCACTGGAGTTGCCGTTGAGGCCAGTCAGCTCCTCCTCCCCACTCGCCGACTTGTTTACCGACCTCATCTCGTTCCGTTCACCGTTCACCGCTCTCCAGTCTGCAGTCTCCCCTCTGCCCACTGGCTCTAGTCCTTTTTTCCTGGCCCCTTGCTACTTGTGGTCTCTATGCTAATTTCAAGTTGTTCCTCTCCTTAATGTTGTGTCGTCGACGTTTGTCCTGTGCTGCTTACATTGCCTCCTCGGACTGCCAGGACTTGTCTCCGGTCTCCGGTCAGGTGAAGCATCTGAAAGAGCCAACAAAAGGAGCTTTTAAACTACAGTGAGAGAAAGTATTAGCACCATTAGGTATTGTTTAGGATAATTTTTTATGGGTCTGGAGAGTCGAAAGTATGAAGGTCTCCTCAATAAAGTATCTTTAATATTTCTTTAAAATCTTGTATTAAAAAAAACATAAATTCGTTTCCAGTGTCCGTCTTGGTGGTCGTCTTCGCTTCCGCCAAGTTTAAACTAATTTTGCAACCGTTAACTGGCAACCGGCGACTGGCGATGCAATTTGCTTGTGGCAGTTGCTTCCTGCCCCAATGGCCCAGCCCCTGTCCTGCCCGCTGTCCTGTTATGTTGCCTCATTATGTTATGGCATGATTTGCTTATGCCGCTGCCACTTGAGTTTGCTTGCCGCCGTCTTCACTATTTTTCCATCTCTTGTCTACTGTGGCATTTCAGTGATTTTTCCTGGAATAGCTTACCCTGGAAAAGCAGGGAATAATAACTCGCTTAGAATCCTTTCAAACATTCAAGGATATTGTATTACTAAATTTAAACCTAATAATGTTAATTGATACGTCGAAGGCTATTGTATGAGTCTCCTTGATTAAATTAAGCCTGCACTCTCGAAATATTAATTAGATTATGTCTGCGCCGAAAGGCCTTATTCCGGTTCTCGATTCGAGAGTAATAAGTTTTTCGCCAAAAGCATCCTACCTTTGTCTCAGTGTTATTTAAAACTAAATACTCTTATTCACAGGAGGGAAAACTTTCTTCCGCTGAGGTCACTCAAAGGCCAGAGGCTGCCAACTTCTTGACTGTTGCATCTGGCCGGAGGCATCCTGTTGGCCAAAGTTACTCTGGTTACTTGTTATTGTTGCTGCAAACAACGTTAGAGTGTTTTTTGACGGCGGCAAGCTGGGCACGGCCGGATAAAATTGAGTTTCAACTTTTCAAATATAATTTCAAACAAATCGATAGGACAAACTTGTAGAGATGCTGGCTCTTTGGGAACGGCGCTAGGCAAATTCCACAAGAGACAATTGAGTTATCCGCCAAGTTACAAGATGCAAGTGTTGCACGCTGCAACCTTGCGGCATCCTGACAACAGCCCGGAAGCACGTCCGCTGCTGGCACTTTGATTGAGCGGAAATTGAATTAGTTGAGACAATTTGTTTTCATTTAATTCCCAAAACACAAGCCTCAGTTGATGGTATCCTTTTAAGAATCCCTGTTCCTTAATTCATCAGCACATGCGACAATCCCAGCTGACAGCTGTCAGACACTTGTCGCCCTCGTTGTTTTTTATGTTGGTCCGGAAACCCGCAAAACTAAGACCCACGGAGCCAGACCCAAATCAAAAGGCCCGGCCCCAATTTCTATGCTAATTGAGGGCCATCCCGAACGAGAGTGTGCGGGTTAAGCGCTTTGATTGCGTGAAGTTCTCGCCAGAAAGTGCTTAGATCCTGAAATGGGTTAAGTCCCGCAGAGGCAGTTGCCAAAAAAGTCATTACAATTAGCAGGTATTCACAGGTGTGTGCGAGTAACGGCTCGTTTTAGATTTCATCCAAATAATCCCTTTCTACACTTCCGATTCAATAATAATTTAGCGATTTATTCGATGAGCTTTCGATTATGTCAAGTTGAAACACAAAGTGCCAAACTCTATTCCCCAGACTCCAGTTGGCCATAACTATGTCGTAAGAACCTTTTACCAACTCCCAGTATCCAGACCCGGTGGCCAGTTCCCTGTGGCACAGAAGCTTGCTTGCCACACAACACGTGAAGTAATAATCCCGCTTAAGGACCTTAAGCCTTTGTCTAGTTGACCGCCGAGCGGGATACTCCAGCCAGGACCTGCCCGAGTCCTTCCGGCACCTGTCTCGCTTCGGTGGGATGTAG
The DNA here is from genome assembly GCF_017639315.1 of Drosophila ananassae. Taxonomy (NCBI): domain Eukaryota; kingdom Metazoa; phylum Arthropoda; class Insecta; order Diptera; family Drosophilidae; genus Drosophila; species Drosophila ananassae. The sequence goes on from NC_057927.1 coordinate 8,593,132, forward strand.
TGCCTCGGTCTCAGACTTCCCAGTTGACCGCAAAAATAAAAACACAAGGAAGCAGAAAGCTGTAAGATCAAAGCGTTGATCTGGTGGGGGCGGGGAAGGAAGTGAGGTGGTGGTGTGTGAGTGAGGCAGCTTCCGGTTTCCATGGAAACTTTAAGCCGGCTACACTGAGGGAAAACTTGAGAAATACTTTTCTCTTAAAGTCTATGTGTTTGCCATTGAAACAATCTTTGTTTGTAATCTTTGTTGTTGTCTGGCATTGTAAGGTTTCTGTTGCATTTCGTCCTTTATTGCCCACACCCCCTTGCAACGGACATGGGCTTGGGCTTAAAACCGAATCGAGGTTGCCACACGAATGACACAAGTTCCGGGGTCGGTGGAAAGTGTACCGTGTTTTTCAACTACAGAGCTATAGCTTATAGCCTTGTTTGCACAACTCGGCAACTCAAAGTTGTTGGCATTCTTGGCGTGCGCTCCGAAAGTGAAATATGTAAGCAATGTGTTTGCTTGAATGGCTGAAAAAGGGGGCCCAAAGGATGGCAGAAAGTTTGAAGAGCGGGGTGTAGCGTAGAGGGTGCAGAAAGCAGCGCCTTAAATCAGCAATTATGTCGCGCAACTTTCGCCCACCTGCGCAACCGGCGAGGAAGGCAATAAAAAAGGGATTGCGATTTGAGTGGCTTGCTACCACCTTGTTAGATAAGATTTAGCCCGTTTTGTCTGCTCGCGCTTGTTGCCATAATAACCCGCTTTCGCCATTCTTGCTTTTTGCCTTTTAATAAACTTATTAAATGTGTAAGCCAGCCGTTGGCCTTGCCCGGCCCTTTGGTATCCTGGTTCCCTACCCTTTTTTCTTTTATTTGCCAAATAATGAAAAGTAATTTAATCAAGCCAACAAAAGGGCCTGCAAGATTCATCAGGAAAAATAATGAAAGTCCCAAATTTGATTGGCACTTGAAGCGGAGCTTCTTTTTTTGGCCAGCAGGGTCCAGTGCAAAAGATCATCTTTATTCCGGGCCCTGTGGGCTTGTGTTAATTGCCTGCACAAAGACCATGCAATTTTGGTTAGCGGCTTCCAATCATGCGCTAATATCCGCATCACCAACGGCTTTGAGGGCTGCAGCCATAATGCCGTCCCCCCTGGTTGCCGCAAACCCAAGGTACGATGCTGGTTTGGAATTCCGGAGCGTCAAAAACTGTCAACGGCAATGGCATTCTTTTGTGCCCAAGCCCTGGCCGCAGATTATGAATTTGACAGCATTCTCTGCCTGCCAATGTGGGGGAGGAGAAGGATAATTTTTTTGCCAGGCCAGGCCAGGCCAGGGAATAGAAGGCTATGTGCCGCATAATCAACTTGTGCAAGTGAGGCAGGCAAGTTTTAATTACAAACCGTTCGGACTCTTTACTTTAGCTCCATCGCCTACTTTCACTGTCTCTTGAATTTCCAGCTCTTCTTCGGTTGCTGTTTAATTTATCTAGGATCTAGGACCTAGATTAACATTTTGTATTTTTGTCTAGTCCCAGGGACCTACTTGGCACGCGCATTTTAATCAAAGTAAAATTTTAAATAAATATTAGAGACGCACAACGTGATGAATAATTTGGGGCAGCGACACCCCCCATTGTCTGCCTCGCATGGGTAATTTCAAATTCAGCTTCCACGGAGAGAAAAAAGTATGTAACTCCTAAAATAATAGGATATTAAAACAATATGGAAAGGTAAATAACTTATTCTTAGACATAGTATTTCCAGAAAAAAGCACAGTTTGCTTGAAGGTGGGCCGGAGATGTCGGTTTAGTTGGTGGTGGGTGGTCGGTGGTCGGTGGCTGCATCAGACATGTCCTTGACACGCTTGCTGCATGCCCAATGAAGGTTGGCGCGAGTAGTGAGCAAGGCAAAGCCTTTTCAAGACGGCCGAAGACCGCAAATCGTTCTCGGAGACTGTTGCGTCACCCACACACTCAAAAACTCAAACATCCTGCACTCACACATACACATTTCAGCATGCACATGCAAATTTAACGAGCGCCAATGGCAAAAATTGCGCCCCAGGCCACTTAGCGTTGTCTTTTGTGGCAGCAGCACATACACTCGCACATACATATGTACACCCTTGTGGTTGCACATGCTCATATGTGTGTGTACATGTCGACAGCCTCGTTTATTGCTATGCAATCTGTTGTTGCTTTTATATCCGGCAGCCAGATAGCGAAGGCATAAAAAAGAATAAACCCCCCGTGGCACAACAACAAAATGGTAAGCGACACTTGCCACGAGGATGCTGGAGTTGAAGTGTTTAAATGACGCTGCCGGCGAGCAGCAAGGCTGCTAAAGCTTCGAGGAGCAGCTCAGGATAAATGATATGCTAACACCCTGAGAGTGAATCGATCAGTTCGTTTGCTTAGCCGAGAAAATCTTCCTAAAAGAAATTCTATTAAAATTATAATCCAACTAAAGCAGAGCATTCATTATTCGTTTGGGTTTTCCAAGCCCAGCAGCTCTCTTAATTTGCTCTTCCGTCCGCCGTCCGCCGTGTGCCTCCCTTTCATTTCAAATTGCAATATGTTTTTATGATTATGACTATGATAATACCGTAATCGCTGGGGCTGCTGCCTCATGGCTGGCTTAATGCAACAACTGCAAAATGCGTTTTGTGCGACACTTGCTGCAAATTGCCGCACGCAGGCACACACACACCCTGGCTCACGTAAAAACTATGAGCACAAACGATTCGAGCTGAAAATTGCTTGGCACAGTTTGTCGCATTTTGTGTCCTTTGCGTCCTGAGCGCCCTTGTCCTGTGCGCCGCCTGCTGCTCGCCTTGTCATTTAGAGCTCATTTCAGGCGAAAAACGAAACGGAATGTAAACAAAAGGCAGTGGCAACTGAGGCATTGCCAGTGGCACGAGGCAAGGGGCAGGAGGCGACCAAAGAGACGCAGCTACTTCCGTGTCGCAGGAACCATAAAATGACAGAGCAAATGCCTCTGCTTTGGTCGTGCCTCTGCACTTGAAAAAAAATAAGCTTACCCTAGCTTAGGCTTAGGTTTGAATTAGAACTCTTGAAAAAATGGCAGGCAAAACGGGTTAGAAGAACATTCAACATGTATGCATATTTTACAGAGATTTTGTATAATTTTGCTCTCAGTGTACCTATGTCCTTTCACTAAAGGACCAGTGGCAGGGCCTCCCCTTTCCTTTCTCCTAATGAGCTTGATGCGTTTTTGATGATGCCGTTGGCTCCTGCTGCCGCCTCGGCTCGCCGGTCGCACTAATTGAATGTTTTCTCCTCTCGGCCAACGCGGCGTATGCGCAACGTGCAGTGTGGGCCCGGTTGAATTTTGACTTTTATGAGACATCTTCGGAATACACAATTACGGTGTCGAATTTATTAATGCCATTTATCATGCAGCTCTGGGCAGGAACGGGATGGGCAGTCTCTTTTTAGGCAACCTCTTTGTCCGGCAAAAGGTATTTCAAAGCTTCCTTAATTATGGCCGCGTCCTGCTGGGATTCTCAGAAGCCTGCCTGTTAATGCAGTTTAATAAGCAGTTTTCTGAGATTTCCCTGCACATGCGGGTTACTGTCCCGTAAATATCAAATGCCTAACAATGATTTAAAATAATATTCCTCTTTCTACAAGCTTTGTTTATTATTATTATGCTTTAAAATAGAGGCTCTGTCTACCCGCCAAGTGTTTTATTTTTAAAGGTTTTTGGTTACCTACTAAAGTTCCACAAACTGTGTATCCTTTTTATTTACTCCGCGTATACTAATCAACATAATTAGATGACAAAACAGAAAACTGTAATACCACTTCCCACAAATATAATTAACATTATAATAACACGAGGCTCAGCAAAACTTTTGGCTCTAATTCCGGGTTTATATTGCTTCTGTGGCTTAGTAAATTAACACGGGCTTTGTTAATCGATAAGCACTCAATTAACGTGTCTTAAAGGCTTACCAGCAACACAAAATTTTGCGTGTAGCCCGGTGACCCCACGTCCCCATCCTTTTCACCCCAATACCCCAACACCCACGCCACCCATCACCACCCCATAAGAGGACACTTTCCGGCGGCAAACAGCTGAGGCGTAAATTGATTCAGTGAGCTTAATTGTGCTGACATTTTCACGCGGCACTGGCAGTGGCAGTGGCAGTGGCACCGATCGATCAATCGATGTGAATGTGTTTACCCGAACACGCAACTGCAGCTTTGCCCAGCTGCCACGCCCCCTCCAGAAGCCAACGCCAGAGAGAAAGGGGGGGCCCCGCAATTTCTATAAGCCTAATTTATGCCGTTGCATGGGTCGGGAATTGAATATGACAACTTTATAGAGTTTAGTTTATTATAATCGCATAAAATATTTGACGTGCCAGGGCGGCTGAAACGAGCAACGAGACTCGATGTCTCCCAGAGGGGGCGGGTTGCCTCATCGTTGCCCCATTGTTCTGCGTCTCATGCATCTTTCATGGGGTCATGTTAATGGGCCAGGCTCTGCCACTCAGCCTCCGCCTGGCTTTGATTTTAGCCAGCAACTCGGCAAGTTTATGCAACAGATTTATGAGTGCCCAGCTACGTGGCTCGAACCTGGAGCATCTGAGGGTATTCCCAGATCAAGCTCTCAAGGAAAATGAGTAGAAAATATATGATAAAAATTTCAAAAATAAGTTGAACTTTTAACTAGGGTCTAGTTCTTTGTTATTCGAAATCAATTTTACTATTCTATTAGTTATATTTTACTACTACTTGGGGACAACATTAAATAACAATAAACAATGAATAATTTAATAAGAAAGATAGTAAAGTTCTTTATTTACTAGAATTATTTTAAAACCACAAAATTTTGAACAGTGCCAGGTATTAGCATTTCTCAGCTTATGAATTTAAACCAAAACTGTCCAAGTTCTTGGGCTCCCGACGGCGTAAACTTTTCTTCTAATTGTCAACTTCATTAGCCAACTAACTGTTGTCTCTATGGCTCTTCCAATCTACCTCTGAGAATCCCTGGGAAAGGACCTACTGTCCTAGGGTCATCAAGGGGTTGGAAAGTTTTACTTTTGTTAATTAAGTGCAACTCAATCTGCTCTCAGGACATAACTCATTCGCTGGGCTGAATCGTTTGCAGCAGCTGTTGCCTGCCACAGGACCCGCTAGAATGTTAATTGCTGCAGTCCTGACAAATGGGTTTTCACCGCCCCCCCTTGAGTCCTGCGGATAGATTATCCTCACACAAGTAGTGGCCATTTTTTTGTTGGGATTATTTGAAAATCAGACATCGACCATTGTGATTGTTTTTAGTGGTCTATAATTGGAAAATCAATTGATTTAATTACCATAGCAATGCAATAAAATAAACTATTCATAATTAACAGCTGTCGGGAGGCTGTAATTGGCGATTCTCAGGATTAATGCAAATCCTTTGAAAGTGTCATTCCAAAGTCCTTGCATAAATACTTAATTTAAAGCTAACAAGGATTTATTTTTAAAGGCTCAAGAGAGAATATATCCCACACAATTCAACGCTATTTATTTTTAGGCTACTGCTGACTTTAAGATTCTGAAATATGCAATTCCGCCCGCCCACTCTGGTGACTTGGCATCGCAATGCAATATTTGTTCTGTCACAAAAATACTTTTGCTGCGAAAAATGTATAATTTATGCAAAAGCAAAGGGAAAAATGTATTTGGAAATAGTGGGAAATGGTTTTTTAATTAAAAAAAAAAAAGATGTCGGGCCCGGACGAGCTGTCACTATGCCAACAAAAAGGAAAAGCGTACACTCAACCCCAAAAATGGAGGAAAAAATATTAAATTTCGCAACCATTTCTTAAAGAGCAAGGACTATAAATTGTTTCTCACAGCATCCAATGCGGCACTTTTTGTGTTTCCCGAAAACGCTGTCAACGCATTACGTAATTATGGATGTATCAAATTATGAAAAATGTGCTTGGTATTCTCCAAGTTACGTGTTGTGGAAACATTTTATGGCTGTCGCGGCAACGCCGTCCTCGCGTCCTCCTCCGCCGCGAATTATGTGACAAAAACGCTTCAGTAAACAGCAGACGTACAAATAGATGGGGAAAATGCCACACAGAGACAACAGGAGCACGGACCTCGAAATGACAACCAACTGAAAGTTGGACGAAATAGGAGGTCGGAATAGGTGCACCAAGAAAAGCGAACTTAAAACTATTTCGAGTTTTGTGGAGATTGGCTCGGAAGTTGTAAATACATTTCTAAATTTAGAGTTCTATAGAGAGATAAGATTATAAATAGTGAGATAACTAGACCTTTATTTTAGGTTTTCACTTCTTATCTATTGTTTTACTTTATTGAATGAAAAGTTTAGGTGCTCAGTGTAATCGGCAAACTGGGTAACTGGAGGATCTGTCTCTGGACTGACACGTGAATCCCTCTGCCTGTTTCGGGTCCCAGTGCATCGTTAAAGATTTATTTAGAATTTCCAGCGGGCACCGTAAACCGCAGCGTGTAATTGTCCAAACACATACATGTCTACAAATAAGCACACAGTCTACAGACATATGTACTATATAGAGTGGAGATCGGGCCTTCCCTATCCGGCCCTCTCTCGCCGTCGCACTGTCAGCATTGCTTACTTTTATGGTAATAATTTCAGTTGTGGCATTAAATCAGCGGAAACGGAAATGTAAAAACGTGTTGCCAGGAAGTCATATTTCAGCTTAGACAAACGAGATAGAGTCCCAGGGGGGGACGGCGACAGATAGGGACGGGCGGGCGATGAAGCGTGAGATAGAGGAACATGCAACACTGTTGTCAGCACTGTTGGTTGTTGCTTTGGTTGTCGTTGTTGTTTGCGGAGGAGACTACAGCGCATTAATTTGGTTTACAACATGGCCACACATAAAAATGAGAAATGGCTGTCACACATGCTGCAAAAGCAAACACTCTCGGAGGCCGCCATGACACAGAGCGAGTAGAGGGGGCGGGTCTGTGTGGACAGACTCAACAATTGCCATCAACAATATAGTCGAAATTAGCGCAAAATGAATTATAAATGCTGCCTTAATAAAAAGCTAACTCGCAGCGAGTGCCAGACAGAGAAGGGCCGAAGAAAGTGGCAGCCTGAGGAGCGGCCTCCCAACTCTCCACAGATGTAAACAGTAAAAATGTTGAATGTTCTTCCGTCGCTTTATGTGCTGCATCAAAAACAGATGCTGAACAAGCTGAGTGCAAAACACAACAGAAAAGTGGCAAGGAATGGAAAGGAAAGGAAAGCTGAAGGCAAAAGGATAAAGAGGAAGGCATTGGGGGGAGCTGCAGGAAGTGGAAATCCTTGTCCAGTGAAATTGCACTAAATAAAGCTGAAAAAGTTTTTTGTACTCGGGCACTGTGCGGTGAATTAGGGTATATTTGCTAAAAGGCTCTGAGGAACTATAATTAAAATGTTTTCAGGATAGCTTTTAAATTGAAACAAGATACCAAATTAATCGAAGAATGTACATTGTACACACTGTGTCGAAGGATTAGGCCAGGACCATGTCGTTGATTGCTATGGTTTATGGCCACGCCTGCAAATGCCAGTCCGGCTAATGGAATCTTTTAGTATCGTGTTTAAATGATCTCTATTTCTATCGCAACGTCTGCTACAAATTCCCCAATAAACATTTTCAATTTAAGTTGTACTTGTAGTACGGATAGAGGGGCTTTCTGGAATGTCGCTGGTTTATGAGCAGCTCAACGGCTAATCCCGCAAAGAGTCTCGACAGCTGCAGCTTAAACCTCGCTGAAATCTTAAAGGCAGATGTGGCTCCCCAATGGATTCGCCACGCCAAGCTATATCGGAATATATATACTCCGGAGTCCGGAGCTTCTGCCGTTGGCAATTATCACATCGTGTCGCAGTGGCGGCAATAATAACCCCCAGACCGAAGATGAAGTCAAATGCTCCGGCAAACACAACCAATCAGACAAAACACCAGCATCAGAAGAAGCAGCAGCGGCTGCGGCACAAGGAGCAGCAGCATCAGAGGCATCAGCAGCAGGATGCCCTCAACGGCCATTTTAATGTGCGCACGACTTGTCCGGAGGAGGACGAAAGCGTGTTTAGGGGAAGGATATGGAATTGATATTGGGTCTGGGTCCGGGTACGGATACGGGTATGGGTTCGGGCTCGGGTTCGGGTGCTGGTAACTCCATGAATTTTCCTGTGTTTTCAGTGGGGAAACAACAGTAAATTGACATAAAAACCAAATTGTCCATAAAAATGTATTTCCCAAGGATCTCCCCTCCAGCGCAGTTTCATTCCTTTTCTGTTTGTGGCTGGGGGCTACCCCGATGCTTATCGATAAAGTTCAATGGCAGCTTCTGGGCCAACTTGCTCAGTTGCTTACTTGGCCGAAGGATTCGGAATTAGTTTCCTGCGGGGAATCCCTCGGAGCGGTTCCGTCAACAATTTAATCAGTTCATCGCCGTCCAGGCCGCAGCAAATCCAAAGGATTTCTTTGCTTGTGTGTGCTTCCTTTAACACCCTTTGGGGCTTGTAGTTTATTTTTTTGCCAGCGTCTATTGACACAAAATAAGTTGGCTTTAGTTTTGCTTTTATTAGCCGCATTCACAGCGGCAGGAAATTAAAAGCCATCTGGAAATGTTTTCATTTCCTTTCAGCCGAAGTCGCTTCATCATCTGCCTTTGAATCGATATTATGCTAATGCCCGTCTAATTATGGCCTATTATCGAAATGAAGTGAACACAATTTCGAACGCCATCAACTAAATAATAGTCTGGTGTCTGGCCTATTCGATGAGTGCCAAAAAAAGTTCGGCAGATGGAGAGAATTTTAATTAAAAGTAGATAAATAGAAATGGATTTTCTTCAGCCTTCCGTTGGAAAGACTTGATTGGTTTTTAAGGTTTATTGGTTGAGCGTTTTGGCCTTGTTGCTCATTAAGTTTTCCATAAGATATGTGGAAAGATATAAAACATCAAAAACTAATTAAATAGTTCGAGTGACAATTCAAAATAGAGGCTTATTAATAGTTTCCAAAGAAACATTATTGCATCCCAAATATCCCACAAACCAATATGACTCAGCCAAGAATTCGAATATTGAATATTGAATCTGATGGCTATAGTCCCTTGATGATTAGCTGAAAAAGTGAGGGGGCTAAAACCATTTCAGTTTCCAGATAGATTCCTCTTGCCAACCACTACCACCTCGACTGGTCTTTTTTTGCATCCTCCCACAGTGACGGGTGCGGATTGAATGGATTTTTAATAACATTGTCAGGGTGCCACAGAAATGGCGTCAACATGTGCGCAGCCACCGACCCTGGCTGTGATTATCACTCGACTCCGGCACTCCGACCCATCGTCCCGCCCACACCTCTCACCAGGGGTCAGGGGTTACGCCAACACCAACACCAACACGGCAAGACCAACACAAACACACGCACGAAAGTGTTGGACACATTTTTTGTTTGCTCCAGCTGCTCTTTTCAGCTGGGCGACATGCTCATATTGGATATGTTTTGGTGGCCCTTCTCCTGCCCAGCCTCTGCCTCCGCCTCCTCACAGGATCATCATCCTTTTTTGATGAAGCACAACACAAGGCAACTAATTTCGGCCTGACATTCGCCAGCGTTGGGGACAATGGTCATAATGATGATGATAGTAATGGCGAACGCCGCACATTTCATAAGTTTCGATGGCGGTTAATTTACATCGCCAGTTGTGAATTTATTGCCTCGAACTGGGCCAGCTGCAGGCACTCGGATATTTATGGCCAGCATTGCGCCCTGGAACTGAAATGAATTAATATCGCTTGACTTCTTCTTTGGGTTCCTGGCTCTTTGGCTTTCTGGCTCTAGAAGCACCGGACAAAGGACCCCATTCAGTATATTCAAAGAGAGACAGTCGCAGGATGTGACTCGACCTGGATGCAGATACAGTATATACTGTATAAACATTTAAAATTTTTTTTGAAGAGTATATGTTTTAGAAAATATTTCAATAATTCTTTCAGAAAATTGTTCTTGAAAATTGCAAAGGCTTTTACTCAATTGATCATTTTGAAAGTTTAATCGTACAACCTGGCAGCCATGTTAGTTTATTTTTTCAATGGTAAACTTTGCGTATAAACGTTTTCCTTAGCTCCTCCATAAATCTGAGGGGCCTTCACTACTATTTTTGCCCCATCTGGGCAAGGGCGAGGGAGTGTGTGCAATGAAAGCATGCTCTGCAGTGCTGTTACAGTATACAAACAAAAGCTGCCGAAAACAAATAATCCGTGCTGTGTGCTTCGTGCTTTGCTTTTCTGGTCTGCTTTGCTGTTTTGCTTTGCTTGTTTGCTGGCTTGTGTGTTTTCCTTTTCAGCCACACGGGCTCTTATCTGACTAGTTTTTGTCTGTTTGCATGCTGATGCTGATGAGCCTGCAACATGTCGAGTTGCTGCCTGAAAGTAATAATAACAAAAGGCCTTAGCCCGGGACGGTCCCAGGACGAGGGGGAAGCTGGCTCAAAAACCCATTGACACGTTTCATGGCAACACTTTCGGTTCTGTCCGTAAGTTTCTGCGCCCGTGAGCCATTTACTTAGCCACAGTCGGACAGATGCCAATACAAATCTGGCTGGAACTAAAGCACGCACGACTGACTTTATGCCTTTGCCGAGTGCGATTTGGATTTCACTCCCATTCGAATGTTACATCAACTATCCGATTTCCTCTGCGGGGCAACAGTGCGTATGACCGAATCTGAATGTGCATTTAATTGCATTTCAATTTCTCAATTTACATCCATTTGTGCATATCCTGACAAACGCAGATGCAGATGCAGACGCAGGACACACGCAGGACGAAGCCGAGAGCATTGAATTAATAAATTATGGATAAGCTGTTGACGATGTGTTCTGTGGCTGCGGAAGCGGTCCTTGGAAACTGGCATTCGATGAAACTTAATTAGTGGCTTGACAGGTCAGAAACCGAAACTGTGTTTTCTCTGTCTGGTAACTGGGAACTTTTGTCCACTCAATTTTGCCCAGTGGCATTACACCACTCGCCTGTTCGAAAGTTAATTAAAATTATAAATCGGAAGCAACATCAGCCGGATAAAGAGAGAGGTGTGGCGTTGATTGGCGTAAAGGGCTTTAATAAGCATAAATTATGCGAGGTCTATAATCAATTTCCAATGTTAGTATTTGAGTGTCTAACCTGAGAGTCGTTAGCAGCACGCGAGAAAACAAGCCATGAAAGTAAAGGACTTTACGAAAGTGAGCCGATGAATACTCTCTTCCTATCTGTTTTTACTTTAAAGCTTATTAATTCCCAAATACCAGGTAAGACTAAAAATCTAACCAAACAAACATTTTTTGTAAATATCATTATTTGTCATGGACTCACATATACCCCCAGAAAGGGCAGCCAACTCCTGGCTGAGGTCATTTGGATCAGGGGCGGGCTTCCAGATAGTGACAGAAAGATAACAATTCCGAGTGCTGTTGGGTGTTCTGAGCGAAGTGCAACCGAGACCAGCTGAGCCGGGTCAAAGCGAACTAAGTGAACTGAAGTGAGCTAACTCTGTAATTACACTCACTCGCGTCACTCACTCAGTGAGGCCTGCAATTAGCCGGCCACATAACTCATCCGCCACGTGGCAGCAGCGCTCTAGAAATAAAATGCAATTTGCGAAGTGAAATTGCCTGTGCTTGTTAAATTAATCTCGCCCTCATTCTCAGCAACAGCAACACCAACTGGAAAAGTGGCAAGAGCAGTGGCAGTGGCAGAAGCAGGAGAAGCCGCAGTCAATTTCAAGCTCCACTTGCCAACTCATCAGCCGGCATACACCAGAATCGCTCAGAGTTGTCAGCCGCAATCGCTGGTATTCTAATTAAGCCGCCTTAGCCGCTAATCATTAATTAGACACATCGAATGTTGGCCCAGGCTTTTTATAGGTACGCACCTATATATACAATATACAAACATACATATAGAATACGGCCCATTTAAGTTTGGTAATCGCAACAGCTTTCTAATGCCGCACAAAAGCCAAAAACAAATGTCGCTTTTAATTATGTGCTTTCGAAGGATTTGAAGGGAATACAGTGAGAGAATAGTCTTGATACTCCTAACATAAATTATTTTAAAATTTCGGACATTTCCCAATAAAATAGAAGGTGTACAATAAAATAGAAGTTTCCAAATTTTAACTGAAATTTGAATCCTCGATTTCCAAAGTATTGGTAATTTTTTTCCAGTGGCAGAAACAGCAGCGGCTTGGGCTCACATTTAGCACCTCGAGGCACGCCACTGGCCACACCCAAGGATATCTGAGGGTCTTGGCCATCGGGATGGTCCGGAGCAGAAGGTGTGCTCAAGGTTGCGGCGAAATGGCCGGCCAACTGGTTACAAAACCAAAGTGGGCCAAAAGCGAATCCAGTTGAACTCTGCAGGGGGCTAAACTGACATGCTCTGATCGACAGGATGACTGCCTTTGGGCGGTGGGTGGCTGGGCGCAAGGGGGGCTGCGGTCGGTAGCTTATTTATAAAACGACCTTGGCGCAAATCAAATGCAAAACTTTTATGCGGACGGCGACACGCGTCCGCGTCCGCATTCGCCTGCTCATTAAAGGTCAAAGCCGATTTGGTTTTGTTTTTTCTGTCGGTGTGTGTCTTTCCTAGGTGTGTTCGAGTCCGGAGTCCTGGGTTCTTTGTGAATAGGGAATGGCAGACGTTTGGGCAAACAAAAAAATACACAAAACCAATGTATAAAGTACAAAAAATCACACCTATATAAGACATAGAATATATCCTTTTAGACACAAAAAAAAAATAAGGGAACGTATTGATCTTAGTGAGAAGTATTATTTAAGCTTCAATTGGCTTTTTAGTTGACAAGAATACAAAGGTCTTGATTTGATAGCCACCCTCTGAGTAATTTTTCTCTCTGTAAATATTTATATATTTTTTCATTTTTTTATGAAAAGCCTCTTTTGAATTATTTGCCTTGGCGCGTTGCTCAATAAACATAATTAGCATTTTGCCACTCTACGTGGCCCACTCACTAATGAATGACTAGGCCGAAAAGGAAACTTGGCCAACAACAGCAAAGTTCCAAAGAAAAAGCCAAAAGAACAAGGAGCAGGCCCTCCAAAAGGGGAGGTTGGTTGGGAGAACTTCAATTGGACCTATTTCATATGCAAAATGTGGCAAAGAAGTTGATTAAAAATTCAGGAAGAGCTCACTATTTGACAGGCACGACGCCATCTGTGGGGCAAATAAATAACAGAGGAAAGGCCACAACAACTAGGCACACACACATCCGTGCCCCACACATCCGCACACCCATCCATAGTATATGTAACTGATGGCATAGACACATCAACACTTACAGAGATGTATACAAGTGTCACTCGGGTGTAGAGCACTTGGCAATTGCCGCACATGGACACACACAGGCTAACACCTACAAACGAGTTTGTAGCAGGCAAAAAGGATACCCCCTGTCACTCCGCTCCCCACCCCTCCCGCCACACTCATTTAGTGTCGCACATGGCGTATACGTGATGGCTGCCCGTCGTCTGTGGTCGTGCCGCAGAGTGTAATTAAATATTTTACAGGCAATCTACATTCTTGAGATAAACTTGGCTCATACATACACTCATGTGAATGTGTATGAATTTTGTGTGTGCGTGTGTGTGTGTCTGCAGCAGCAACAGCAGCCGCACAGGCAGCAGCCACAATGGGAAAATATTTTTAAAAATAAGCACAAACATGGTAAGCCAGTATTTGGCCGGAAAGTGAACTAAGCGATGCTCTAATCCATAATGGAGATGATACAGAATAAAAAGAAATTTCAAAAGAAAACATTTTATTTCATTACCATGGTAAATCTCAACGATAAACGTTATTTGAATGCACTTTGAATCTAAATATTTATTTTTAAATTTTTAATACACGAAAAAGAAAATGGATTCTAAATTCAAGATTTTATTTTATTTATTTTCAAAATACTTCTGTGTTTTTATCCATCTCTCTTCCAGGACTTCGATCTCGTCCAATTGACTGTTAAAGTCGATGAACTCTCTTTGCATGACGCTCCCCAAAAAGGACAACATCATAAGATTCCAGATTAATGTTTGAGGCTCTCCACACACATACACAGTCACTCAAGGATACGCAGGCACCGACACTAACAAGCATACAAGGATTGCGCTTAGGCTGCAATATTTTGGGGGCTACGTACAGGTCTCGTCGGAACATTTTCGGGGGCATAAGTTGTCGTTGTCGTTGTTGTGGAATTTAGATTAGTGTCATTTAACTTTTTAGATTTACAAATGTTGCATGAAAAGATAATCGGCTTGCCCTTGTTCGGCAGTGTTGAGCATTTGGCTTTTGGAGTGAATTGTTAGGGTATTAGAAAAATAGCAACACATTTTTAATAAAGCTAAAAATATTAAATACGAACTGATTTCATTTTTTTCCTTCCTCATTCAAAACACGTATTTTTTTTAAATATTACTTTGTTTTGTAAGCTGCCAAGGGGGCATCTCTAAAAGCCACAGGACATGGGACGCAGGACACAGGACACGGCACTTGGACATAGTCATGGCCAGTTTTGTGGTTGCTGGCCCTTTGCAACCTCAAAACCAGAGTCGAAATCAGCCTCATCCACATCCTTGGCCGCATTCTGCGCCTCAGATCCTTCGCCTGGGCTTGAGTTGCGGCATTGTAACAGGTTTTGAGGCGTGCTTTGGGTTTCTGCGGCCGGGCGCTGCAAAATATAGAAACACGGAACGGGCTATGGGGACTGGAGATTGAAGGCAGGAGATGGGGCCAGACCCCAAATTGGATTTCGTTGTTGTTACCCAGTTGGGTCCTGTTCTCCGTGTGCGTGTGTTTGGACTCGGACGCGTGTTGGTAATTGCGCTTTGAGGTTGTAATTTGTGAATTGAAACTGTCAGCAGTAAAATGTGGTGACTGCGTGTGTCTGTAGCCCAAATAAGCAAATTAAGAGTTCCAGTCCCAGCTCCAGATCCGAGCCATAACTCTCCTCCAGTTCGTTCCGTGTTCATTGCAATTGCATCAACTGGCTTTTTATTGGATTTTCATTGACAATTAGCTCGGAATTTAATCTGCTCTCCTCCTCTCCAGCTCTCCACATTCTGTGCCGGACTAATCATTTTGCTTTTAAAAATTTAATTAAAGCTGCATTTGCATTGGAATGTCCGTAATGTCCTTAATTAATAAGTTATGCTTTCCACTCACTACTAAGCACGAGCCAGCATAAAGTAGGAGCAACAAGAGAAAACTGCTTTTTAATTGCCTGCGAAAGGGTTTACGAGAGGTGGGGTTTACATCCCCTGCATACATATATATTTGTGTAGTAGGCCGCAGATGCTGCTTGAGCTTAAGCGGGTTAAAGGACCTGGCAAGGAGTGGGGCCAGAGCAGTAGTTGCGGGGGGCTGCCCAAAGTCCACATGAACTGACCACTTGAGTTGGCCTAATTGGCTGGCCAAGTGATGGTTATTTCGAAGAAGAAACGCAGGGCAACAAGGTCTCTGAATGCGGTTTCCCCCATTGGGAACTACATCTCATTTAGTTTTACTCTCTCATGTTGGCCTGTGGTCAGATATGGTTCTTTAAGTGCCCAAAGATTCATGGAAATGAATCCTTAAATGCCGAGAGTGAAAGAATTAGGATAGGGTTAATATTTAGGATTGGCAAAGAGACTGTCATCGTTATGAGCATGTACTTTTAGAATAAGTGTATTTTCAAATTTAATCCCAGGTTTTAACGCGGTTAAATAGAGAATCGATCAACATATCTTTCAAGGGAGTCCATGGGAAAAATTTACAAAAATAATGAAAAATTATAGAAAATAAGTCTACTCGTTATTTAAGGTATTTTTCTAAGGAATGGGTTGTTAAGTTAAATAGATAGGGGACGTTTTTTTAGCACCATATTCCGTTGCTTTTGACAATGGTGGGTAAGATTAAAAATGTTGTGGCAATGTGGGCCTTATCTTCAAAAACCACTCTGAAAGAAAAATAAATAATAATAATCAGCAAACAGGGCTGGGCGTGCCAAAAAATCTATTCACTCTGCCCATCCGTCCACTTGAAATGTGGTGCGTCAAAAAGAGTTACGCCCGGTTTTAGCCAAACACATAAAAGGCATGTGAATTACCGACAAAAATGGCGGCAGCGGAAACGGAAATGTAGGAGCGTGTCGGAGCAGAAGCCCGTAATTTTGCATTAGCGGCCAGGGAGAGAGGAAAGCGAAACAGCAGCATCAACTGGAAGAGTGAAAACAAACATTGACAGATAACAGACTGCCGGCAGTTCACTCACATGTGAGCGCACGTGATAAGAATTCACAGGTGGAAGGACTCGCTGGAATTAAATATGCTCGGCGTCGTTTGCAGATCACTCATCAAATGAGCATTAGAAGTTGAGAGGAGCAGGTTGGGAAATTGGGAATAAGCTTGAGCAGCTTATGTGTACTACAATTTGTAGGAATTTGGAAATCACTCATCATGTAGGAAAATCAAAGGACATTTGATTGCTTAATTAGAAGCAGGTGACAGATGTGCACTCTTCTGAGGTCCACAGAAGCAAATATTCGCATATCGTTTTTCTCAAAAAATTTGATTAATTAAACTTTTCCGCCCTTGAAAAGAATGAAAGTATTTTTTAAACGGCTTATCCCTTGGCGGGCCATGGGCAAAAACTCATCTTTCTCACCACCCATGAGCCTCCCGCCCACCAAGTTCTCGCCCTCCTGCGTTCCAAGTATAATTAGTTTTGCACTAACTGGGGCGTAAACCGAAACTCAGACATATTACGGAATAGGACGCCCTCAGATCGAAGCGGAATCCTTTGCCTCGTCGAACAGAAAATCATTAAAAATATTTGCCTGCACGCGCTGAGCCGCCTCGTCATCCAATCAACCATCGACATTGCAGGAGAGACCCACTATCCACTACCCGAAGCACCGCAACGCCACCGAACACCATGGAACCACCGACATCGACACCGCCACAGCCCCACCACCGACGAAAAGAGGCGAAAGAAAGAACCCAATTTGGGGCATAAAAATTGTTGCTTACTTGGCAAAGATGTTTATCACACCGTCGGGTGGCTGGATGAAAGAAGTGAGAAGGTCCTGTGGAAGGACTCTGCACATTGGTTTAATCAGCAGACATGTAATAGTATAAAAAGGTATGAAAAGAGTGCGTCTTTAAATGAGGAAATATGCAGATAGCTTAATCACCAAACTTATTTTATTTCAAATTCGATAATATATCCTTTTTTTATAAAATGCTTACATACAGTCTCTCAAAGTGTTCGTTTTTTAAAAAAGTGTAAATTATTACCCATTTTTTTTAATATTACTTGACTTTTTTAACCACTGTGCTGTGGCCAATGCGGTTGGCAATGTAAATATTTTGCCATTTGGGCTTTCTCTTGGATTAGTTTCATTTATTTCATCATTTGCGCGTCTCACTAAACGCATCCAGTCCTTATCCTGGCGGCTGGCCTTAAGAGGAGTCCCGCGTCCTGTTTGTCCTGTCTGCGAGAGCGTTGCCCGGCAGCTCGGTGGCCGCTAGCTGGTCCAACGGGGGAGGATGGGAATTTAATCAGGCCGCTGGGGACTGTAAAGCGCCGCCGCCTGCTGCTAGCACAGAAATGTAGGCGCTACCCGCCAAAGTAGGGAAAAAAACAAAAAGCGACTAAAACCAGAAAAAAAATGAAACGGAAACAGAAAACACACAGGGAACACAAATTTCCTTAAGCGTAATACTGGAAATGTTGGGCTCCCAAAATGATGACGATGGCGATGACGAGGTCCGCCCGCCGAAGGAAAAAGGCTGCCGGGCCGCCTGGTGGGGGAGAAGATTATTTGGCCTCGTTGTTGTGTGCCATTTGATTTTTCTTTGCACTCTCCGTCTTTATTTTTTCCCTGCGCTTTTATTATTCGTTACAAGTGTGTGAAGTTGTAATTTAAGTGTGTTTGGGGGCGGGTCGCTCGCCACGCCCACCACACATTAAATGCCGCCTTCAAATGCCGCTCGAGGGGACATTGATTTTCCTCGTCCTCTACTATTTTTTTCGTATGTCGAATGCCTTTAAAGCAAATTCCTTCTCATTTTGCAAGAAGAGAAATATTTACACTGTTCCTCAAAAGTATCAACATTCTATTATTTTAGAGTCGATTTTTGTGTTTTTTATGCACTTAAAAAATTTCCTAGTGTTTTTTCTACGTGCAGCAATCAGTTTCAGTTGCGTCTTGATTTTCGCTTTTGATTTCATCGAGCTAAGCTCGAAAAGGACTCCCCGCATCCTCTGATCCCTATCCCTTCCATTCAGTGGCATCCCATATCCATCTGACATTGACGAGTGTCAGGCACATGTCCGCCACATCGCCGGGCGACTGACTGGCTTAAGCGTGGACACAGCTGGACATCGAGTTGGCCGTAGAGGCGTGGCATGGTGTAGGCGTGGCGGAAGGACATCGGAAGCCAGCGGAGAGCAAAGAGCTTATTGGCTACAGGGGGCTTTGGCAGGACATGGACTCCTCAGGTGAGTTGGGGAGGACCATGTCCTTCCTCTTCCTGTCATTTCGATAGTTGCTCAAAAGTTTTTCAATTGGCTTTTTGGTGAAAATGTTGTGCCCCGCATATTGAAAAATTCTGATTTTCATATGGGATCTTTTAGGGTACTACTAACCATAAAAAACTTTTTATGAAAATAAATACAACAATTTTACCAATAACTGATATGGCCAACCAAAACCAATAGTTTAGATTCCGTGCTCGTTCGCTCGTTCTCAAAATTGGCAGCCAAAGCAATTGAGGAATGATTGCCGTTTGAATAATTGAACCGGAAGGAAGCCCCGCTTTCTTGTACTGCCGAGACAGGTGAAGGAACCCCAACAGCTAGTAAAATATTTTTCCGAATTGCAACGATGGGTCAGTCAGGCGACAAATTTTCATTGAAAATTGTCTGGGTCTCAAGGCCCTGCGGGTTTAAAAAACCAAAAAGTTTAGCTTAGTTTCCGCCAAAGGACGAGGTAGGACAGGACAGGATGATTTTCCAGTTGGCTTGCAATTCCAGTTGCCGTGAGATTACGGCTCTTTTGGCTGGCAACCTCAGTCAGCTGGTCGCGCTGGTGGTTGGCAATTATTTTTAGCCCATTGTGTGTAACTGTCTGGCTGTAGGCACACTTGCCTCGCAGGCATGTGGCAAGGTGTGCTGCGGCAGCGGTGGCAGCGACGGCGCAGGGGTTGTGTGTTTATTTTTGCCAATCAATATTCCACATACTCCCAATCGATACCGCCATCGAGCACACGGGGCGTATGATTGATCTAATTAATGGCCAAGATTGATGGCGCAATCTGGACGAAGACAATAAATCTAGATTTCGATGAAGGTGTGACTTACATGCTCGCAATTTCCTCCTCGGCTGCAGCAACAGTTGCACTCATTAAACTTGAACTTCCGCGAAAAGGATGGCTTCCTTTACTCTTATCGTCTTATCACTGAAAGTCAACACAGAATGCACCTGCAGTTCTTTACACCTGCCGAAACGCAGAAACTCCGAGCGAGTTGCGAGCGACCAGCGAGCGGCTAAAAACGCGACTTGGCAGCCCAAAGGACGAACGAGGACTGTGACAGTGCGGCGGCCAACGGCGGCTATTATTTGGCCAGAAGCTGAAGGAGCAACTGTTGGTCGCGCGAATCCCGCTTACGATATTCGCTTGGCGCTTCGGCTGTCAGCGGTTGTTCGGCTCTTATCCTGTTGTCCTTCGGCTCGCATCCTTCGGGCCGTCGAGCGAATGTTTGTCTGTTTTTCGTTTGGGTTTTTGCACTGCACCAGCAGTTCAATGACAAATTGTTGCATCTCAGAAACGCCTGCCTGCCACTCTCACCTGTGTGCATTTTTTTTCTTTCACTTCTGAATCAATATTCCCCGTTTTAACGTTTTGTTGCCAAAAAGGAGAAAATGCTCTCGAGTGGCTCACAAATCCTTTTATTTTCACTCCTAGACGCCTCTCGAGCTCCTAAGCGGGCGGAAGGCGAAAGGAAGCTGGCAGACGCTGGTTTCAAATCTTCGACATCGCTTTTCGTGTTTCCCAAATAGCTTGCCGCGACGAGTTTTGAATTTATTGCACAACATCCAGCATTACGGGGCAATAACAACAACAACAACAATAACAAAATCAAGCATCCACTGATAGCGAAAAGTTTAATGGGAAATGTAAATGTTACGCCATTGTATGACATACGACAATAAAATGGAATGAAACAGAAACAATAAACCGATGGCTGCCAGGCGCAGGATTCCTACACAGGTTGTTGGTCCCATTTTCCATCTTGTCCGCTCACCTTTCTCATCTCTCCACCGCATGCACTGAAAGAAAATCTACAGAATACAGTCCTCCCTACAGTCTTATATATGCAAAGGACAACACCAAAATATTTTGCTCAATGCAGCCATTGCTTTTCCTCTTTCCCTAGCCTCCGTTTTGGTTTTTTCATTTGCTGTTATTTTTCTGCGGCTGCGGCCATAATTTACAATAACAACAAATCCGATAGCGGGTGGTGCCACAGGAGGGGGCGTGGCCCGGGCGGCGCGATGAAGGTGTGGGGGAGGTGGCAGATAGAGAAATGTGAAGCTGAAAATGAAAGAGTCTAACAATGTGGCTGGCCCCGGCTGGTGAGGGTGCTGTTTTGCATTCGATGGATGAATAAAGAGTGCAGACGGGGGTAACAAGGATAAGGGGCGAAGGATATAGGGGGAGGGCATAGAGCCGGCGTTACCGTTAGTCTAAAACGACGAAGCCATCGGAATCGCGCCATGCAGTTCTTGTGACTTCGGAGTCTGATATTGTATTTCATGCCGTCTCGCTCGATATGTCACAACTGTGAGTGTGTAGTGTGTGTGTTTGTGCCATAATTCAATTTCAGAGTAAGCCCATTCCCCATCCCATGTGCCCTGGCGTATATCCTGGCGTATCCTTGCTATGCACATAAGGCATTGATCTGCCCTAGCAAAGCGCTTTATGTTTTATGCGTGTGGCTGAAAAGTTTAACGAGGCATAAACAAACACGGCCAGCAATGGGGCTATTGTCCTTACCGACTGACTAGAATGAATGAAAGTTGGCCAAATGATATATGACCTGGAATGGCTGTATAAAATTTTATATAATCTTGTGTGTTTCCTCATCTCTTTTGGCGAAAAAAAGCACCCCGATTTATGAATTAGATTTAATTTTGAATTCCCAATCAATCTTGTGCGGGATATATTATGGTAGGTCATAAAGGATTTTTTATTTAGCACTAAGGTTTATATCCTTGAAGAAATGTTTTCACATACTAGTATATAAAGTTACTTTATCTAAGTATATACATTTGTTATTTTTAGCCCCGTTAATAGAAAATAGTAAACATTAATTAATATGTCGGAACTTTGGTATAAGGTCCTTCAAAAGGATAGTACATTAGCCCTCTGCTGTTGCCTGCTTAAATTGGCTTATCCATAATCCAATTAGCCAGGAATCTAGCGCCGTGTCACGGCCACATCCTTCTTACATAAACCATATGTTTCGTCACATGCAATTTCCAAAGCAATTAACCAGGACACTCCACCTGCCTGATGCAACATCCTTCGTGCCACTCACACACAGACGAACACCCAGCCTGCAGCCTGTTGCTGTCTGTGTGTCCCAAAATGTATCTGCCAGTGTGTGTGTGAGCCAACGAATCGAATTTGTCGCGCATCGAACAAACTTGGCAATTCAATCAACGTGCCTGCTGCTGCTACTTCGGTCACCTGCTCCTCCCCACTCGTCCCCACTCCCCCCTGGAGGTGGATCCTTCAAATATCCTTCTATTTCGACCATGAACCTGACCATCGAACATCGATGACTTTTGGGAGTTTTGTTCTGCGCTTTGCTAATTGAATTGGCCTCGCTGTCGGCCCTCCCGAAAAAGAGCTCCTGTGGCAAAAATTACGCATACGCCAGGTTGGTCGTCTGGTCGGCAGGTCGGCAGTTTGGTAGGTCGATTGGCTGGCTGGGGCGCATTAAGCTGTTACGGGTAATGAAGCTCACGAGATTGACGGGCCAATAATGGCCCTCGATTGTTTCGATTTGCAATTGAATTACATTGAAAACTTCGTTAGGCTCGTTCCGCTGACGCGCTCTCCTCGATAAACACGCGATGGCAACTTAAAATGCAATCAGCTCCCGCTATTAATCTCGATTAAATGATTCTTTATTGACACTGATACGAGGCACCCACCTACGTGAGTGCCATACATGCCGCACAAAAGAGTGCCTCAGGCCCAGTGCCCAGGCCCAGATTGGTGGCTCTCGTTATGCTTTTTATTTTTCTATGCCATTCTTTCCATTCGGTCTCCAGTCTCCGCTTTTCTTTTAATTGATGTTCAGCGGTGATTGGTTTTCCATCAGCCTTGCCAGGCGTCAGGATTAAGTGGAGCGTTTTCAATTTGCAGAAATAAAAATAACAATGGAGAATGGTAATGGTGGGGCCCCTGGAGCACACATAGGAAGGTGTATGCTGTCGGTCTGGTGCATCCGAAGTTGAATGGCAATTTGATTTTATTGGGAAGCGGCGGCAGCAGCAGCAACTGGTGGGACCAGTCATGGGATATAATATTTCAGGCCAAATTAGAGCCAGCACTTTCATTTTATCCCGACTGTTTTTTCACGCCTGCGGCACGTACTCGGTTTTTTTTGTGCCTCGGACAAATTGTCAAGCTAAGGCAGACACCGCCATCTGCCCCATCATCGTCCTCGTCCTTGTTGGCACTGACACGCTGAAAATATAATTAAAGTTTTTGACAGTTATCTCTGGCCAACAATGAATGAATATGTCCGTTCTCCGTGTGATTAATGATGTCGCTTGTGGAAAGACGGGAAATAAAATAGAATTAAATCTGTTGTGTGGGCGTGGGCCTCTCCGATCGCGTTTATTTTGCATCGAATTGAATTACTTTGTCGTTTATGGTTGATTATGATAATCACATCCAAAATGGGCAGCCGCAGAGCAACATTACCATCAAATATTGTTCATCAATTTGCATTCCGCAAACGTGCAAATACATAATATGCACGCGATTTGCATTTTCCTAGTGCATTTTCCCAGTGCGGTTGTGGTTGCATTTAAAGAAGAGCGTATAGGACTCTCCAAGCGGCCCCCGACCGGATATTTCAACAGGAACACGTGTATCCCACCAGCCGAAAATGTATATTCTTTCCTATGAGTTTGCTACAGTTTTGGGCTTAACTTTGATTGATTGCCGGCTTCCATGCTTTGGTTTTCTGCTTTTAAAGTACATTTTTAGAGTAAAAGTCCTTTAAAGTGTCGGTTCTTAAAGTTCCTTAGATATTTAAAATACAAAAAGGTTTCTAAGAGGGTTTCGTGAAATCTACATAATAGCTGTTAAAACTTAAATCAAGTTCACGATTCCAATTTCTTGGCTTGAATTTGAAAGTCGCTTTAGCCCTATCCTTTGCCGGGAAATGGAAGATTTTCCAGCTTAGCTAAGATTAAATTTAGCCAA
Source organism: Drosophila ananassae (assembly GCF_017639315.1). Taxonomy (NCBI): domain Eukaryota; kingdom Metazoa; phylum Arthropoda; class Insecta; order Diptera; family Drosophilidae; genus Drosophila; species Drosophila ananassae. Next base: position 8,616,699 of record NC_057927.1, read on the forward strand.
ATGTCACTCTCAATTTGGCCTTGCCGTCGAGGTAGAATTTCCCAGCTTTCCGCTCGCTCTCACCGCGCGAGTGTGTGGAGTTGTATTTGCACACCTTTGGTTGCGGCTTGCAGCGCTGTTAATTAAAAAATCTCTTGGAAATTAGACAAGTCAGACGGGTAATTAGAACTGGCAGCCCCAGCTCACAGTCGGAAGCTCACACACGAAGGGACTGGCCAGTGGAAAGGCTGAGATCTGTCGGGGATTTGCCGTTAATTGGCTGCGGTTGCGCGGCAACAACCAAAGCTGCAAATGCAGCAGCCGTAAGTGCAGCCACCGGGGCGGACGGCAAACAAGTCGCAAACATACCACACGGTGTTCGGGCTCTAAAGAGGCAAACTTTTTTAGGCAAAGTTGGGCCAAGTCGCGGCAGGACTCGGCAGTTGCAATTTGTGAACTGTATCTACGAAAGTGGCCCCAAAATTGTGTTTGGAATTGAATTAATAACTGCGAAAAGGCAGTTGGTTTTTCGGGGGCCCCCATGTGTAGCAGATAATTTTATTAAAACCGTCAGACCAGCAAGCCGAGCCCACGGCCCCACACGGCGTATGCCCAATGCTTTTCCGTCCGACTTAACCTGGCTTTTACAGGCGAGTGTGTCCTTGTGTGTGCATGTTTAATATGCAGTGCCTAGGCTTGTGCTCCACTCTATGTCCTTTGTACAAGGAAATCCTTTTACACCATATTGAGTTTTGTTGTTTCCACGGCTTGTGGCATCCCTCATTACAACGGCGGAGAATGATTTAAGCGCTCTGCGGCTGCAATTAGGCTTAAATATTTATAAGTCACCGCTCCCAGTGTCAATACGGAGTTGGCCCAGTTTGCATCTCATAAGACGTCGCTTCATAAAATATTTGAAAGCGAAAAACTTCGAGTCCAAAGGGGAAATTGGGAAGTTTTGGCTTCCCCTTAAGCCAGATTCCGCCTGAATTCTTAGGGTGCTCCTATAAGCGATAACTTCTTAAAGCAGAACAGCTTCCATGTGTTTCTTTCGTTTCTGGCAGTTTGTAGCCTTCAGTTGCCATTCTCGGAACAATTAGCAAACCGAAAGTGGGCCAAACCAACTGTCAAGCATCGAAATCAGAGCATCGAAGTGAAATGGAAATGGAAAATGAAACTACTACTAAAAACGAAAGTTGTGTTTTCCATTTTTGTTGCTGTTCCTTGTCTCCTGACCCCACAGCAGCACCTCGGTTCCCAAAGGCAAGAGGGCAGCAGCCCGAGAGGAAGAGATACAAAAAAATTAAATCTGTTGATGACATGAAGAGCAAAGTTTCGCCTGATAATGATAATGCCGATGGTAATGATTTAACCAACAAAAAAGTTACGTCACGTGTGTGTCCTCAAAGAAAAAATTCTGTTTTTTATATTGCTTTCTCTGAGACTCTTCTTTCTTTTATATTATCAATTGTTTAAAGTGTTAATAGCTCTCTTCAAGTGGTGGTTAGTATGATTAGAAAATGCTTAGGCTGCCCAAACTTTCTCTCACTGCACGTAAGAGCTTCTGCCTTTGTCCCGATTTGCGGACTCAGCCAGGGGGCATGTTGTGTGTGGCCCACGGAGCGTATGCGTAACGAGTGCCCATCGCACAAGTGGCCATCGCCGGACTGCCCGTGGGCATACAAAGGAATCGTTTTGGTTGTCATTTCGCCGATTCAATTAACGAAACAACGCAACTCGAAACAAAGAGGATCCGAGGACAAAACCCGACTCTCGAAACGGCAAAGTGGACAAATCAAGGAGCCAAGCCAAGCCTCCTCGCTTTTAATGGGCAATTACATTTTAATGAGAGCTGGTGCCTCTTCCACTCATAATATGAGTCTCTGTCCCGCCCGCAGCCTGTCGATAAATGCAAATTTTGCCGCTACCTTTAAAGTCATTGGAGAGGTCGCGGCTTTAAAGGGCGTGGGTCAGATCGGGGGCTTCGGCAGCTCGGATTACACTGTCAGTGACCGCCTTTGTATGCAAATTTCGCATTCACTGTTATTAATTTCGAGCCGAGTTTATGTTTATGGGTTTTATTTCCACGCCCCCGCTCCACACTTGCCACACGCCACGTCCCATGCCCTACACCCTCCCGATTGAACGCTTGACACATCAAAGCGCCGCCCTGACAGAAGCACACTTGCCTTTATTTTTTCTTTATCTTTTTTATATTTTTTTTTTAAATATGCGTGCGCGATTAAAAAAGTAACAGCAACTGAAACTGAAACAGAAACAAACATTAAAGGGCCGGCCCTTTCAATCGGAAAAAAGAGAGCGGCAGGCAGAAATATAATGAGTTTTGCTGGCTCCTCACAAACAGGCCTGGCTCTGGTCATGGTCGTCCTGACAAGCGCTGACACTTTTCCGCTTTTCCATGTTTTCTACCCAAACCCAACGGGGTGGGGGAATGACGGCTCTTTGTGTGCTTAAGCAGATGGACAGGGAAAAGTGCTGTGGCCATTGGCGGCATGTGGCAAAGTGGGTTTTAAGGACAAATATTGCCCTCAAAATAAAGTGATGTGGGCCCACATTTATAAGATATTCTTCATACATATAAGACATATAAATTATATATAGTATCAATACTTTTTTCCCACTGTAGAGGCTGTTGAGAGTCACATAATGTTGATGGACATCGCTTTGATTTGCTCCTGATGCCACTGCTGCTCGTGTGGCTTTTCCTTTCGCCAGTTAAATCCGCACTAACGACTTGCCAGTTGATGTCATACGTGCGGTTTCTGGCGAGGACAACGACACCGCTGGCTGGCATCAACTCGTCCTGTTCCTCCTTCCTACTTCCACCTCGCAGCCTCACCACCTCCTCAGCCTGCGCACGGATCATCAGTATCATCATCATCATCGCCTCGTGACTGTTTGGCCTGTCCTTTGACACTGTGTTGGCAGAGTTCTCTGTCTCTTTAGGCAGCAGCATCACATTTTAAATCAATTTCATGGTCCGTGCCGACACACCCCCACCCCGACCATGCACGGGCATAGAAAATCCCTGTTTTTGTGCTCCAACATCCTGGGCAGAAAATGCAAATATAAACATACGCGATGCTCGCAAAAAATATATCCTTTCAAGCTGTAAATATTACTCTAACTTCTGAAAGTCAAACAACTGGGTGTCAGCGTTTGCGGATGTCAACGGGGAGTTTTAGAAGTCAAGTGGGACTTTATTTATTTTATTTTCCCGATCCCCATATAATATTTGTTTATATGTGGCTCCATACAAAGCTCGCTATAATTTTATAATTTTTTTTGAGCTGCGACTATCGGTCTACAAGGTATCTGGTGTGCGAAGTAGCTCCACACACTTGAATAATTTATATGTCGGTTTCATAAACTCCAGCCACTCGCTCTAAGTGAATATTTGTGGGCGGGGGGAAAGGTCATTACTGATAGGTTGGTGCTGGCTGTTTTGGGCCATCACACTGTCCGCATCAAGTATACGCCCCGAGTGGCACCGGGCATTGCACTTGCGGTGAAGGTATTTCCGCTATCATTTGGCTTACTGCGAAGTCCAATTAAACAGTTGGCAAGACGCGAATTGCTTTAAGTTATTTGGCTGTTCTCAGGGCACCTGTTCCATCGCCAGCAGCAACCGAGAGCAATAAAAGTTTGCCGGCTGGCTGTGGCAGGCGGAATTATTCATTCGACAGTTAAGTGTCTGCCGACACGTGCAATGTAAAAGTTTTACGCGCTGCCACACGCTTACGCACACCTGCATACATTATAGGGCTTTAAGGCGCCCAGTCCTGGCCGTCGAAGAGGAGAAAGTGGGCCTTGTGGAAAAACTCGTTGGCGTCAGTTGACAAATTGACCGCTTTCCCTGCGAGCTGCATACTTTTGGGCCAATGAATCTGCATATGGAATTCTGATGGCTGATGGCCAAAAGCAATCGATTTTCGTCTTACTCCGCTCCCAGTTTATTTTCCTTTTTCGGGACGGAGTGGAACGAAAGTGATTTCCTGCCAGGCATCGCCGCCAAACTTCATCAAGCTGCCGTCTCTTATCGTTTGGGGGGTGGGTGGCTTCAGAGTTTTGTTGGTGTTGCGGTTGCGGCTGCATGCCTGGAATATCTTCCGGTTCCGCAGTTTTGATGTCTTCCTTTGCACCCCGAAAGGCAGACAGTGAGGCGCCAAGCAAAGTTGGAGCCAGTAAGTGGCAAATAACCAGGTGCTGTCAAAACAAATCGAAGAATTTCAAAAGCATAGTGAAGAATTTTAGGGAAATATTTTCATAATATTTTCCTAATGTTTAAATGGCATTCACATTCCTTCTGTACTATATTCACGTGGAATATTTAAGTCCCAAAACCATGTAAATCTCACAAGATGTGGCACGTAAAACCGCACCATTTTGTGGTGGCTAGGAAAATAAAACTAGACAGCAACAATTGCCAGCAGGTTGCAGGAGAGCCAAGGGCTGTAAAAATAATCAATTTTTAATATGGGAAGCACATAAAATGGTAGATTGTGGGTAACAATTGCTGGCGTTTAATGTGCGTTTAAAAACGCGTGAAAAGGGTCACCTACGAGTGTGTGGCATACTTTTCGGTAGACCCATAAAAAATTTAAGATTCGCCCGAAATACTCCCCATATTTTAATAGGTCTCTGCGGGCATTGTTGATCCAACTGCAGCACTTGGCTGGAGGAGCAAAAAGTAAAAAGATGGGGCGTGACAACAACAAAGGAAGCCAGGACAAGCCCGGGACAAGAAAGCCAAACAATCGCTGTCTAAATTCATTGTGCGCGCTTTGTGTCACATGAAGGGGGAAAAGATCACTCCCTCGTCTGAATAAATAGACACACATATCGCATGTGGCACGAGTGTGTATCGCACTCGTGTCAGTGCAAATGTCTATGAATGTAAAAATTCACATTGATGGCGCTTTGTCGCATTGTCTGGCCGGGTATTCAGATGTGCGAGCGGAAATATTGTTTGCTGGTAAACGGTGACAAACACAAACCGATGTAAGTTGATTGTGAGCAGCCAAACAATTCACTTCGCATTACCAGCGCCTCAGTGTTTGTGTGTGACGGGTTTGTCAGTTGATACAGTTTATTATTGCCAGCCGAGTGAGTGTCTAACCAGATGACAAGGATGAGCTCCGGCCTCCATGCATCAACCTCCAGGCACCAGGAACAAGGCTCATTATCAGACAGTCAAGTTCAAAGGGAAAATAGGGGGAAAAGAGGGCCTCCCGCGTTAGTCAATAATTATTTATCAATCTAGAAAAACTTATAATGAGCTGCGACACATAACTTTATTAATAATTTAGCACTTAAAGTGTACTAAGTAGTGCAGCGTTTTAAATTTTTCAAGCACCTTTTGCTGCAACATTGCTCTGCGAACTTGCACTTTAGCCTGAACTGCCTGCAATTTTCCGCCCAGTGGAGACGTTCGATCTAAAAATCAAAATTATGCCAACTAAATTTTAATGGTATACGTTAATTTTTTACCTGAGTAAGATTTTTGGAAGGCGGCATTACGATGTATGATTGGCTACCACGATGTGGGGGAAAACTACTCAAGCCATTATAATCTCGCATTGTGCTTTCGTCGAAAGTTCGTTTTCTTGTCACCGACAGACCAATGATGGCCAGGATGATACTCAGGATAATCACAGGAAGCTTCATATTGGATTAATTAATTGGTGGTTCCGTTTCCAGTTGACTTCAAATGTGAATAAGAAACCAGAAGCTCTGCACTTATATACTATTCAAAAACCAAAGATTGACAACGAGTTTAATTGTTATTACAGCATGTTTTGCAAAAACAGATTTTCAGAATCGAATAACAAAATATATCTAGTTGTTTTCTAGGTAGCGAAGAGTCTGTGACTGAAGTCGACCACCGGCGGACTCTGCCACACACTCTGTACTGAGTCGGCGGCCACCACATTTCGATAGTCGGCTACACCCCGGAGCAAGCTCAGGAACATGTTGGTGAAGAGTGTTATTTCGTCGGGATTAAGAGGATTCGTTGGCTTCTGGACCACGGGCGGCGACAATATGGGCAGTTTGGGGTCAATCGGAGGAGACACCTTGCCAGCGGGTAGTGCTTGAACTTGCAACTGAAAATGTAACTAATTTTTAATAATGTTTAATTGTGGTTTTGTTTCAACAAAGGTATTTTATCCCACTTACGACCCCCAGAAAGATCAATATAATCGTCAGCATTTTGATTTCTAATGGTGGCCCTTCGCAAGCGAACTGCTTCCAGACTGCTCTCCACTTGGCTTTTAAGGCAATATGCCAATAAGTGACCCTGCGGCCTTAATTAATTGCAACGATTCCATCTGGTCGGACATGCTCTGCTGTTTGCCGAGTCAAGGGGTCGGGTTACATTTGTGTCAAGCTGCTCGAGATAATTGAAAATTGTCATTGTCAATATTTGGAATTGATAAATCAGATAGGGCTCAAAGGCAGAAATATATTCGGTGGAACTTGTGATTCATAAAACCTTCCCATTATCTTTGGGGGATGAGTGTAGTAGGTCAGGGAAAATTCTTGAATTCTTTAACCAGTTGGTGTTCTTATTTTATAGGCCTAGAATTATCCTTTCACTCTTTTTTCATTGGATTGAAATTCCTTTCCTACCTAAAAATTTATACAATAATATTTTACATTATACATTTTTCAGGTATACATCTTTAGTTTAGAGTCAACAGTCCAAGTCCTAAGTCTTTCCAAGGAAAAAAGGTCGTTTATCGGATCTAGCGCTACAGTATCCTTGAGGCGCAGATGACATCTTGGCCCAAGATTAGTTTTCTATTATACTCAGGAATTTGTAAACATATTTGTTATTGTCATTGCAGTCAGGGTTATCTGCAATCGTTGGCTGCTGGAAAAATCCCAATTTAACTCAAAGCTTCTTTCAGGGACCTCCATATATGTATTCATTTGTATTTATTAAAATGTTTTCAAATTGTTTTGGAAACCCCTTAAACTATATTATTAACATGTGTAACCCCCATAATTCATGATCTCTTTTTTGCTATCAGTTTTATGCCATAAATTAAAAGGGAAAGTGCTTGCTATCTGTAAGTTTTTATTTTTTTCTTAAAAATTAAACAACAGAGAAAATATAAAAGGAACAATCTGCAGGAGTAAAATTCGTTTATTATATTGCACTACAATTTGTTGGCAATGTTCTTATTATAAAAATACGTTCATTTATGTTACGCATTTGTGCATATAAAAGTGGCAGCGCATTGTACAGCATTCCTCGCCCCGATAACACTGAAAATAATAAAGAAAATATAATACGAGATACTTATATGAGGTAACTGAGGCAAAATGGAGTGACGTAAGTTATATTACCGTTTCACCAACGTTGCGGCACTTATTGGGCTCCGTTGACCCAGAAATTTCATTCTGGCGTACAATGTCGAACGTCTCACCCAAGGGCTGTGACTCATTGGGAAGGCCCACAATTTGCAAATCGTCTTCATAGGTGTTAACTGGTTCATTTTCTCCACCAATTTCTAGCCCATTTGGATGGGGCACATCCTGGCCCTGAGGATAGGGATATAAGGAACCGATCCGTTTCGCACACTGGTTGAGATAGGTCAAGCATTTTCTGGAGCAGCACTCCCAATGTGTCTGGCACTGAAATGTGAAAACTGAAAGCATGGAAACGAACAATTTTTCGAGATAAGTCTAGATCACTTACGTATCCTCCATTTCTCATGCAAGTATTTCCTTCAGTATCCTGATGAGCAGCCGCGAAGCTAAGGATGACAAGCAAGAGTCCCAGACGGACGAACGAGGAGGAGTTCATCTTTCCGCTTAGAAAGTAAGGTTTCGACTGAGAATGTTGAGTTGTGGATCGCCATTTAGAAGCCCATTGATGAGAACAATGCGAAGAGAGAATTACTACAAAATTTCTGTGTTGCGGCTATTGGATACTGTTTATATTTATTTTTTGGGTACTTATCAGGCGATTCTCAGGATATCCTTTCAATGTCACGTACTTCAATTTCAAGTACTTAAGTAAAGCCACTAAAATGACTAACAGTGGTGAGTATGTCTCCAGTATATCTTTTATTCATGAATATTATCTTGAATTTTATGAGTCGTAACCAATGTGCGTAACTAATGTGTCTCTAGATTCAGTACCAGAAAATCACTAAGGAAAATATTCCTCAGCGTTAGAGAGGGACTCACTGAGAAAAAAATGAGAGGCAACGTCTTTAAAAACAAAAGATAATGCCAAGACAGTCGATGAGAGAAAAAAATTATCTTAGCAAAGTAAGTGAGCGGAGAATTAGAGTTTGATCACATATTCTTATGATTCTAAATATTTTTCGAAACTTTAACCCAATGGTTTAATGGTTAAGATGTCTGCCCGATAATCTTAGATCGTGGGTTCGATTCCCACTAGAAAACTGTATATAATATGATTTTTCTTTATGTTTACTTTTATTTATTTTTTTTAATATCGCAATCTCAATATAAAATTTTATATTTGTTCTCTTTTTAAATGGGGATTTGATAATAATTGAGATTGATTGATATATACCACTTTGTAGAGTCATATTATTGTCAGTCGCAATATACGCGCGATTCCTTGATAGCTTAGAGGCTTGCATGTTGGTCCATTAAACAAAAGCACTTACACTTTGAAAGCAATATCATAAACAAACTATAACTACATTGTACTAATTTTACTTACTTTCTTCTGGACTGAGAGGTTCGAATCCCAGTCCAGACCAAAGCAACTAAAATTAGTAAAATGAAGTTAGTTTGTTTATGATATTTGTAAAATGTTTCTTAAAATTTAAACTTAGTTAACAATTTGCAAACAAAAAAATAATACTATAAAATAATAACGTATACTATTAATACTATAAAATAATAACGCACTTGGGAGCAGGTAATGGAGAGTTTCATAGCTAACATAGCTATGATTAAGCTCTCTGAAGAAAATATATGACTAGTATTCACTTCCGGCAACCATGAAGTTAAAGGTGTGACTTTTTCAGAAGCCCAAATATGTAAGCCCATTTAATTAACAATTTATTGTAAACTCTTTTCAAGATAACAAACATTTTTGGTACAAGGAAATTTGGCTTGGTCTTTGGAAAACAAGCTTCTGATCAATAATATTCAAGATATTTATTCAAGAGGGTGTTTTTGTTTTCCTTCACGAACAAGAAATGACTAATGGGGTGCGTTTATACCCCTATTGATAGTACCACCTGTTATCCAAACATAAGGGAGAGTAGAGCTAAAAGAAAAACCCGCATTCGGGGTTTGGGTGCCAAGGACTGCACCGTGACCTGCTCAATGTTTTGAGTGTGTGTTTAAATTTTTTGAGTGCCAGTATGAGTGGGTTGTACAGAGAGAAAAAAAGTCCCTTAATTAGTAGTTTTATGTTGGTATAAGCATTATTAATAATAAGCAGTAATGGTGACCACCGGATGTCTATATACCGAAATATACTCAAATCCAAATTATTTGAGAAGATTTTTTTCCGGCGCACCTACTAAGCTCAAGACTCTTATACAAGCACTCGAGCACATCGATCAGCCGCCAGGCTTATCTTATCGGACAGGGACAGGGAGGCTTTGGCTATAACCGCCGGCGAGCTCGTCGGTGCTCAGTCAGTCGAGTTTCGGTTGCCAGGGCGCGCACTTGTGAGATACTGATACTGTGAGAAAGACGGGTCTGATCCGGTTCGCGTGTATATCCCGTATCGCCATGATCACGCCGTCTGGCCTGGCCTGGCTCCGTGTCGCTGGGATTGCCCTGATGATCCTCGCGGTCGTGGAGGTCGACGCGATCGAGACCCCACGCGACCGTCCGCTTCGGTTGCCGAACGACACCTATCCGCTCCACTACCAGCTGCACATCTCCAGCAACATACACACGGGAACGTTGTTGTTCAGCGGAAATGCCACTATTGACGTACTCATCCGGCGGTCGACAAACGAGATTGTGCTGCACGCCAAAAATCTTACGGATATCCAGATAACTGTTCACCGGCTGGCGACTTCCGATGCGGGTCTGGAGACCTTCGTGCTAGTGGACGACCTCACCCACACCTTCTATGAGCAGGCCGCATTTCTAATCATCCATCCTCAGGATGACCACCAGGCCTTCGGGGAGGGTCAGCGGTACCGGCTGGAGATCCTCTACACGGCGATCATGAGGAACCGCGCCATGGGTCTCTACTATATGGATTACCACGACGAAAAAACCAACAGCACCGTGTGAGTATTAAGATAGTGCGATTTAAAGATAAACTGGATTAAGGCACAGTGTTTTATAATCAATAAACTGGGCCAATAAATCCCCGAACTGTCTTAAGTATCTTCTGAGAAGCTACTTGTTCTATTTGAGGAAATACCCAGATGGCTGGCACGCGCTTTTATTAGATTATATGAATACCGTGTAGATTCTCCCGGCTGGTTAGCCCTTACATAACCCTCAGATAGGTTCATTGTGCACTTTGAGTTGGTCACTTCACTCTGGCTACTTAGCTCTCACTTTTACTTTGTTATTATTCCCATTTGTTTGGCTTTGAATTTTAATAACCTACTGTTGCTGGCGTAGACAGCCGGAGAGCTGCTTATCAGTCGGCCATATATATATATACTATATAGTGTGTACCCCTCGGATTTGGCGGAATCAGACTCGAAATCGGTTCAGCGCGTCATCAAGCTGACGATGTAAACAATAGCCCTCAGGGGCACCTATACTATACGCGTATATTGTGAGGAGCGAATACTTCATGGGGAATTCTTCATAAAGGGGAATGACTGTGACCACAATTAAGCAAGCAGCTGGACTTATCAGTTCCCCGGTAGATAATGAAGGCAGAGCAGAAACTCTCCCAACAGCCGACAAATTTGATTTAATTTTTGTTTGTATTTCGGTGCGAGTCCGAGAGTTTGTTTTGGTTTCAATTGAGCAATCATTTTGGCATGATTCGGAGGAGAGTCATAATTTTAATGAGTAACCTACCGCGCTTGTTCCCTGGAAGTGAGATCAGGTTCTCAATCTGATTGATCATTCCGGTGGCCGCAGGCTGCAGCTGGTTTTTCGGTTTTGTTAACGTTCAATGATCTGGAAATGGGAATGGGATTTTTTGTGGCTCTTTGGTGTGGTTTCTTATGGGGTTTTTTAATTAGCATTCATAGAAAAAGGCAAAAACACTAATATGATAACACATAGTAATAACTATATTTACCTTTCATCTTTTAGTTATGTAGCCGCCACGCAGTCGGAGCCAACTTATGCTCGTCTGATCTTTCCCTGCTACGATGAACCCGGCTTTAAGTCAAACTTCAGCATAACGTTAACGCATGGTAGTACTCACTCGGCCATTTCAAATATGCCTGTCAAGAAACTGATTTCTCACGGGTAAGTCACTTGGTTTTTAACTACAAAAATCCTATAAATAAAGAAATTATTTTTTAGAGATCTGACAACAACGCATTTCCATGCAACCCCACCCATGTCCACCTACCTAGTGGCCTTTGTCATCTCGAACTTCGAGAGCATATCGGAGACATATCGCGGAGTCACCCAAAGCGTCTACTCCTCGCCCACCACCAAGGAAAAGGGTCAGAGTGCCCTGAAAAACGCCGTAAGAACGGTGGCTGCCATGGAAGACTACTTCGGAGTTAGCTATCCTCTGGAAAAGCTTGATCACGTGGCCCTGAAAAAGAACTATGGAGCTGCTATGGAGAACTGGGGACTTATCACCTTTAAGGAGGCCAATTTGCTGCAGCAGGACTCGGACGATGTGCACAAGAGGGTGAAGGACAAGATCACGCAGAACCATGAGATTGCCCACCAATGGTTCGGGAATCTGGTGTCGCCCGAGTGGTGGACCTATGCTTGGATGAACGAGGGATTTGCCACCTACTTTGGATATGTGATCACGGATCTGGTGGGTAAACTGATTTTGTATTCCATAAAATATGCCTTAAATTAAAGGTCTTTTCAAAAATCTCTTCAGCTCTACCCCGAGGAAAAGGTGATGGACATGTTTGTGGCCGACGAGGCCGATCGGGCTTATAGCTACAACAGCTTCTTCGACGTCCGGCCAATGACATCGTATGTGGAAAAAGAGAAGGACATCATGGCCGCCTTCGACATCATCACATACAAGAGGGCGGCCTGTGTAATCAAGATGTTCCATCACGCCTTCCGCCAAAAGCTATTCGTGAAGGCGATCAGCCACTTTCTGGAAAAATAGTGAGTGGGATATGGTAATGGTGGAACTGGTCCATTTGGAACTCATGTGAAAGGTTTCTCCAGTCGTTACAGCACCGCCAACGAGCTTAATCTCTTTGATGCCCTCCAGACGGAGCTCCGGGAGGACGAGTATTTCTCTCAGCAGCCATGGACGTCTCGGGTCCAGGATATTATGCTCTCCTGGACCCACAGCGAATGGATGCCCATTGTCTTGGTAACAAGGAATTACGAGAACAATTCTATAACCTTCAGCCAGCGATCCATACACGCCAAAGACGAGCTCTGGTGGATACCATTGAATTTTGCCACTGCCCAGGCGCCCAGTTTCCAGGACACGCAAGCAGATCTATTCATGCCTCCCCAGTCACATTACTCAGTGACCTTGGATGACTTGGGCTTCCAGTTGAACGGCAGGGATTGGATTATAGTGAACAAGCAGCAAACGGGATTCTACCACGTTCATTACGACAACGACAATCTGAGGGCCATTGCCCGTCAGCTGCAGGTTAATCACTCCCTCATCCATCCCGTTAACCGGGCGGCCCTCTTCCGAGACCTGAAGCCCCTGATTGAGCACAACGAAATCGAGCATGTGGACGTCCTGTTCGAGATGCTCAAGTACATGGAGTTCGAGGAGGACATGCTCCCGTGGAATCAGGTGGCAGACACCATAGACTTTCTGAGAAGGAACTTGTTTGCCACCTCCTCACAGGATCTGTTCAATGCTTTTGTGCGTCGCTTGGTTACGCCCATTTTTCGTCGTCTCTTTCTCGATCCTGATGGCGGCCAGATATCGAACAGCGCCCTGAACGCCGGCCAGGAGATTCTGCAGATGGCCTGCGTGGCCGACCTACCCGAGTGCCTGGACTATACCCGCCGCCTTACCAAGGAATACATCTTCAAGAGAGTGAACTTGACCAACGATTCGGAATACTATGCCATGTATGACACAGTCCTGTGCCTGGGAGTCCGCTACCTGAGCGACAACGACTTCCGCGGGGTCATCGATATGCTGCAGGCGGCAGATCGAAGCTCGGTGTACTACGACGACATGATATATTCCCTGAGGTGCACCCAAAGCCACAGGCACCTGTTGTCCTATCTGGAGTTGCTGCTGGGCGAGAACTCCACTCACCTGATTCTCAGTGATCCGGAGGCCATGATGTACCTGTTCTACGTCTACAAATCCAATCAGGCGGCCCGCCCCGTGATTTGGCAGTACATCGACCGGAACTACAGGCTGCTCTGCCGGTCACCGAACTTTGTGGAACATTTTAATCAGATTGCAGAGTTTCTGCCCCGGCAACAAAGGCCTCATGTGAGTTAGAACGTCGGGAAAAATATAAGCATTAATAACTTAAAAAGAATCATTTTCAGTTTATGCGACTCCGCCAGAGTATAGCCTGTCATATGGCCCTGGAGAGCCTGAGGCCAAACGAGGAGCTAATCGATGTGAATTCCCCGCTGGTGGGGAAGAAGGCCAAGCTCAGCGAATCCTTCCTGGACAAGTTCGAGCAGCAGATCCACAGCTGGTTGTTGAGCGAAGTGCCCTCCGCACCCGGCAAGAGTGACGCCCTTCTGGCCGCCTCCCTTAGCGCAGTCTCCAATGGATCCAGTAGGCCGCAGGGTATTCTGAAGGATGCGACCCGGGTGGTGCGAAAAGCATTGAGTTCGATAGGCCCCTCGTTTTACAGATGATTGCAGTTCCTCGCACCTTACACCTAGACAATACATAAGTACAAGCTTAATTAAAAATAAATTAAATCCCATAGAATTCTTATCAATCATTCAAAAAAATGTGGTGGAAAAAAAAAGAGCTTTTCACCACGATTCCTTTTTCTTTTTGTATAGAATGGTTATCGATTTTTAATTGGATTTTTATATCAATGATCATAAATGGTTATCTGATTTGGGTCTTGATTACTCTTCAGCTCAGTTTCAGTTTTGGACGGTTCACTAAAACCAGGTTCAACTAAGCGCTCTGGTTATCAAAACTTTACAAAGCTTCAATAATAATAGAATAAGTCTTCCCTTCTTGACACACTTTTTAGAAACACTTGACTGAGTTTCAAGTGTATTTATACCCAAGCTCACGTATCTTTTTAGCCAACTTGCACTTTTCAGCCTTATAGCCTATCGAAGCCATACAAAACGCAGACGAACCGATAACTGAAGCATTTATGATCCACTTGTTAGTTAAACTTGTATGCTTAGACCTCTCAGACAAAAGTTATTATTTGATTAACCGACAATTTTAGAATTCATCGAGAACTACCAAGTCATGGTTGGTGCTAGTGGGATATAACCTGGGTATTTTTCAGATATAACTTTTATTTGGAAAGTAAGACGTAAGATTTTTTCAGCAAGCTTTACTATCTGGTGATTGAGCGTTTTATTGTCCTTTTATTGGGCTGTTCCGCTTGTCTTGGCCAAGTGCACTTTTGTCCGTTTTATCGAGTGTTGCGCAACAATCTTTATGGTGGAAGGTGGTCGGGATTAGATTACGGCCAATTCCATAAATAGGGCCCAAGCGGCCGGCCGACTCACACTAATCAAGTGACTTTTCCTGGAGCAGCCGACATGGCGATGTGGCTGCTGAAATCGTGTATCCTGTTCCTGGCAGTGGCCAGTTCACAGGCTCGTCTGATCCCTCCATTGTCCTTGGATATAGAGGATGTCCAGCTAGAGACGAAAGGCACCTATTCGCTGATTAGTCCTCGGGCGGACGACAACAGCGAGGGAAACTATCGACTTCCAAACAACACAGCCCCAGAAGCCTACCGGGTTGAACTCTGGACAAACGTGCATAATGGAACTAGGGAATTCAACGGAAGTGTCCAGATTGATATTCAGGTTCTGGAGCCTACCACGGAGATCAAGCTGCACTTCCTGCAGACATCCGACCACGTGGCCACTATCATCAGTCGGGATCAGACCGATCCCACTGCGATCCCACTGACGGTCGCCAACGAGACCCTGCGCCAGTTCCTGATCCTTACGCGCCCGGATTCCACGGAACCCTTTGAGGCCAATACTAACTGGACACTAAGCATTACTTACAACGGCACGCTGCGATCGGATATGGGTGGCTTCTATATATCCAGCTACACTGGAGTGGACAACCAAGTTCAGTAAGTGAAGTCTTCTGAATAATATTTTGAAATTCTTCGCTTTTATGACCTTTTAAAGTCCTCATTACGAACTGAACAACTTGATAAGTTGGTTTACAACCCAAAGATTTCATATCGGTCAACATAGTTTCGCTTATCTCGCCTGATTTTTCAATTTGATCGACAATACAATTGCAACTAATTGGCTATGGAATTAATTTTGTATTTCAGCTACCTAGCCACCACCCAGTTCGAGAGCACCAATGCCCGGCACGCGTTTCCCTGCTACGACGAACCCGCCAGGAGGGCCAACTTCACCATCACGCTGCACCACGACCCCTCCTTCACGGCCATTAGCAACATGCCCGTAAATGAGGCTGCTACCAGGTAGATTTCTTGGTCAAAAATGTCAGAAAATTATCACTAATTGATATTTTCCTTAGCTCTGGAGTAACCTCCTTCAACACAAGTCCCAAGATGTCCACCTACCTCGTGGCCTTCATCATCACCGATTTCGATTCCACCGGAGGTGAACTTAATAATCTTCCGCAGCGCGTCTTCTCGCAGAAGGGCAAGCAGGATCAGCAGGAGTGGGCCCTATGGTCGGGATTAGTTGTGGAGTCAAGCCTGGCTAGCTACTTCGGAGTGCCCTTCCCTCTGCCTAAGCTGGACCAGGCTGGCATTCCGGATTTCTCCGCCGGAGCGATGGAGAACTGGGGCCTGGCCACCTACCGGGAACAGTACATGTGGTGGACCAAGGAGAACTCAACGATCAACTTGAAAACTAACATTGCGAACATCATTGGTCACGAGTACGCCCACATGTGGTTCGGAGACCTCGTTTCCATCCAATGGTGGACCTATCTCTGGCTGAAGGAAGGCTTTGCCACCCTCTTCTCCTACGAGTCCAACGACATTGCCTTCCCCGAGTGGGACACATACCAGATCTACCATGTCAACGACTACAATAGCGCTCTTTTAAACGATGCCTCCACCTCTGCAGTTCCCATGACCCACTACGTACAGACTCCCACCGAAATCTCCGGGCGATACAATACCTTCTCCTACGCCAAGCCTTCGGCTGTGCTGTATATGTTCAAGAATGCCTGGACTGATCGGGTCTTCCGAGCGGGGTTGAACAAGTATCTTACCAAGAAGTGAGTAGTCAGAATTATAAAAAATCCTTTTAGTTTAAAAACATTTAAATCTTCAGCCAGTACACATCCTGCGACGAGTGGGACCTATTCGCCGCTCTCCAGGAGTCGGCCGACGAACACGGTCTGTCCTTGCCCACCTCGGTGGACAACATATTCAGCAGCTGGTCCCAGAAGGCTGGCTATCCCCTGCTGACCGTGACTCGAAACTATGCGACTGGAACCTTTACCGTAAAGCAACAGAGGTATCTCGCTGTAGACGACTCCAACCAGATCACCTGGTACGTGCCCATCAACTTTGCCACCGCCTCCAATCCAGATTACAGGAACACGAGCGCCTCGCACTACCTCCTCAATACGACGGAGGTCGAGATCTCGGACGTAGCAATCGCTAGTGAGGACTGGATCATTTTCAATCTGAAGAACGCCTTCTACTATCGCACCCTGTACGATCTGGATAACTATGACCGCATTGTCGATGGCCTTAACAATAATCACCACAAGATTCACGTTCGAAACCGGGCTCAGTTATTGTACGATGCATACATCTTCGTGACCACCGGTCGCCTGAGCCACAGCGTCCTGCTAAGATTGCTCACTTACCTGAAGTACGAGGAACAGTACGCTCCCTGGTCCAATGCCAACACCATTCTGACAGTCTTCAATCGCTATTTGCGAGGCGATGAATCCTATGGCAATTTCCAGACTTTCGTGCAAGAACTGATCGATCCCGTTTTTGAAAAGCTAGGTGTGAACGAGATCCCCGGGGAACACTATCTGAACAACTACTTGCGCATTGTCCTTGTTAGCTTAGCATGCCAGGTGGGCAGCGTCGAATGCCATACGGCGTCAGCCAGGAAGCTCTCCGAGTTCTTGTTCGACGGAATCGTTATTGAACCCACCTTGAGGACCCAAGCCTACTGTGCCGGTCTGCGGAATCCCACCGATGTGGTGTACGAAAGGGTCATTTCAGACCTGCTTGCCACCACGGATGCCACTGACCGCAGCCTGTTCATCTCCTCACTGGGTTGTTCTCTTCAAGCCTCACAACTGGGTAATTTCTTGAACCTATCCTTGGATACCAGCAATGGACTGAGCTACTCGCAGCGCACTTCCCTGTTGAACGCAGCTTATTCCCAGAGCGAGGATGGTGTCACCGCCAGTCTGGAGTTCCTTGAGTCCAACTGGGAGGCCTACGCGCAGCTATCTTCAGATAGCGCAAAGCCCCTGGATTTGGCTCTGCGTGGCATTGCCACTTACGTGGTCAGCGAAAAGCAGAAGACCAGGGTAAGACTTGACTATATTTTCTTTTTTTGGCCATCAGAGTTGTAAAAATGTTTTTTTCTTTCTTAGCTTAATGCCTTGGTTGAAGAAGTTCAGTCTAAGGAAAACGGTTATCTGCAGGACGATTTGTCCTCCACCGTCAACTCTAGGATTCAGTCGAACTTCGATTGGCTGGACACCAACCGCGACCCTGTGATCTCCTGGGTTAACAGCCACATTTCGGGGAGTGGCAGTTCGGGTCTGACGGTGTCTCTCGCCACTGTTTTGATCAGTGCGATGGCTTTGCTGCTTTCAAAGCTGTATTAGATTAAGTAATTGTTAATATTTCTGATAAAAAAAAATCAATAGCTAAACGATTTATGACTTAAATATAACTTCCTTACACCAAGTATGGGTCTCTTCATTGTATGCATTTGTATGAAAATGTAAATAAAAGAGTATAATTTTGTGGGGCTTTCCCATTTGTAAGAAAATGCGAAAAGATATAAAATGCGTTAAACATCTAAGTTCCATCAGATGTCATGGCGTGACGCGGTTTGTGTTTTATTTTGATTTCTTTTAGACGATAATTTCCATTGATAACATGGCATTGCAATCTCTAAAACTAAAGGTGTATTCAATTTGGATAACTTTGCTTGGCAATTTTCTGACATGGTGTTTTTCACAAGTTTGAGACCAAACAAAAAATTCTTCTTATTGAACTAAGGATACATAAAAGTTGTTTTCCCCTTCAAAATATAGTTATAATGCTGATGCATTTTTTTTCTCAGTTTTGGCTTGTCTAGTCATAATTGGCTCATAAAACCAGTTAATTATCAATGAGGCCCGTAAGGATTAGATATGTTAGTACTAAGATAGCACGCTGGTACTAAATACCCATAAATAGGCCGCCATAGGGAGGTGTGCTTTCAATCAGCTAAGAGACTTAGAACCGACGCAATGTGGCACATATCGTGGATCTTGATGGTCCTGGCAGTGAGTAGCCTGGAGTCGCTTTTGATCCCTCCAAGGCCAACACTTCTTGAGAGCTCCCAGTTGGAAGCAGGGGCCCAAGAATCCACCTCTCCTCGGCTGGATGACAACAGTGAAGAAAACTACCGATTGCCAAACAACACGGCCCCGGAGGCCTACAGGATAGAACTCTGGACAGATGTTCACAATGGAGACAGGGAATTCTACGGTACAGTTCAGATCGACATTGAAGTTTTGGAAGAATCGTCGGAGATCAAGTTGCACTACCGTCAGACAGAGGGGTTTGAGGCATCCATAGTCAGTAGGGATGAGGTCAATTCTACGGAGATTCCGCTGAATGTAACTCTTGACCCCCAAAGGGAGTTCCTTGTCCTCACGGCCACGGAGACTAACACGAGCTTTGCTGCGAACACGAAGTGGACCCTAACCGTGAATTACAACGGTACCCTGAGAAGCGACATGGCCGGATTCCACAGGACCAGCTACACGGACGACAACGGAACAGAGCGGTAAGTGGATCCTTCGGCCAGACGTAATTAATAGTTTATTACAGAGATAATGATTTGCAATTGCTTATCAAACAATAATAAAAACCAGGTGTGATTAGCTGGTATTCGGTTCTTTTATTTCTTATCATCCTAATGTCCCTTATCTCAAATTTAGTTTTGCTTTGTTGACAAGAGTCTGTTAATAAGGTAATTAATTAATGTTATCTTCTGTCAGTTACTTGGCGGCAACCCAGTTCGAGAGCACCAATGCTCGACATGCCTTTCCCGGATACGATGAGCCCGCCAGGAGAGCCAACTTCACTATTACCATACACCATGACCCTTCCTACTCGGCAATCAGCAATATGCCCGTGAATGAATCTGCTAGCAGGTTGTCTTTTTATTTATTTCATTAGATTTTCCCACTCATTCCCACTTATTAATTTTTTTTTAGTCTCGGAGTCACAGCCTTCCAGACGACCCCCAAAATGTCCACCTATCTCGTCGCATTTGTGGTGTCCGATTTTGGGTACACAGCCGGTCAGTTGAACGATCTTCAGCAGCGCGTTTTTACCCAGAATGGAAAAGTGGGTCAGCAGGAGTGGGCCATGTGGTCAGGTTTGGTGGTGGAATCCAGCCTGGCCGGATACTTCGGAATCCCCTTCCCCCTTCCAAAATTGGACCAGGCCGGCATTCCTGGCAAAGGTGGAGCAATGGAAAACTGGGGCCTGGCCACCTACGGGGAGCAATACATGGTTTGGTCCAAAGAGAACTCCACCATCGACTTGAAGACAAGCATTGCGAACATCATTGGTCACGAGTACGCCCACATGTGGTTCGGAGACCTCGTTTCCATCCAATGGTGGACCTATCTCTGGCTGAAGGAAGGCTTTGCCACCCTCTTCTCCTATGAGTCCAACGACATTGCCTTCCCCGAGTGGGACACATACCAGATCTACCATGTCAGCGACTACAATAGCGCTCTTTTAAACGATGCCTCCACCTCTGCAGTTCCCATGACCCACTACGTACAGACTCCCAACGAGATCTCCGGGCGATACAATACATTCTCCTACGCCAAGCCTTCGGCTGTGCTGTATATGTTCAAGAATGCCTGGACTGATCGGGTCTTCCGAGCGGGGTTGAACAAGTATCTTACCAAGAAGTGAGTAGTCAGAATTATAAAAAATCCTTTTAGTTTAAAAACATTTAAATCTTCAGCCAGTACACATCCTGCGACGAGTGGGACCTATTCGCCGCTCTCCAGGAGTCGGCCGACGAACACGGTCTGTCCTTGCCCACCTCGGTGGACAACATATTCAGCAGCTGGTCCCAGAAGGCTGGCTATCCCCTGCTGACCGTGACCCGAAACTATGCGACTGGAACCTTTACCGTCAAGCAACAGAGGTATCTCGCTGTTGACGACTCCAACCAGATCACCTGGTACGTGCCCATCAACTTTGCCACCGCCTCCAATCCAGATTACAGGAACACGAGCGCCTCGCACTACCTCCTCAATACGACGGAGGTCGAGATCTCGGACGTAGCAATCGCTAGTGAGGACTGGATCATTTTCAATCTGAAGAGCGCCTTCTACTATCGCACCCTGTACGATCTGGAGAACTATGACCGCATTATCGATGGCCTTAACAATAACCACCACAAGATTCACGTTCGAAACCGGGCTCAGTTGTTGAGCGATGCGTACATCTTCGTGACCACTGGTCGCCTGAGCCACAGCGTCCTACTGAGATTGCTCACTTATCTGAAGTATGAGGACCAGTACGCTCCTTGGTCCAACGCCAACACTGTCCTTACCGCTTACGATCGGTACTTGCGAGGAGAGGATCCCAATTCTTTCCGGCAATTCGTGAGGAATCTCGTAGAGCCTGTCTTAGACAGAATCGGTGTACACGAGATTCCTGGGGAGCATTATCTGAGAAACTATCTGCGGAATATAATCGTTAGCTTGGCGTGTCAAGTAAAGAGTGAAGTATGCCTTCTACAAGCGTCCAATAAGTTGTCAGAGTTCCTGTTCAATGGAACAGCTATTGAACCCAGTCTGAGGACGCAGGTCTACTGTTCCGGCCTGCGAAGTCCAACAGATACTGTATACGATAGAGTGCTCTCAGACTTGGTGGCTTCTACGGATGCCACAGATCGAAGTCTGTTCATTTCCTCCCTCGGTTGCTCGACGATATCGGGTCAACTCGATAAATTCTTCAAGCTTTCCACAACCAATTCGTTGAGCTACTCGGAGAGCACTTCTTTACTCAACTCGGCCTTCACGAAGAGCAACGAAGGTCTAAGAGAAAGCTTATCGTACCTAGAGGAGAACTGGTATATTTATGCTACAGGGCTAAATGAAACAAACAAGCATCTAGACGCCGATCTGCGGGAGATGGCCAACTATGTAGTTGGCGAGGCGGAGGAAAAAAGGGTAGGGTTGAATTGGTAATCTTTTTCTGCAAAATATTTACTCTGCAAACTTTTTTCAGCTACTCGCTCTGGTAGAGGAGATTAAGTTAAAGGGGCCCCAATACCTCGAGGATGATCTAGCCGCCGTCATTGAATCCAGAATTCAGTTAAATTACGATTGGCTGTCAGTCAATCGCGATCCCATAATGAACTGGACAGCAGATTATATATATCCTGAAACAAGTTCTGGTACTAGTTTCAAGTCTTCCCTAGCAATTATGTTTGTTAGTGCACTTTTTGCACTGTTAGCGTCTTTTGTTTAGACAAAGTCATTTTGTCAAGTGGAAGCCATAAAATAAATAAATCTATGTGACTCAACCAGAACTGAAATAGATTCGGCTTCTAAATGGCGAAGAATTAAGAAATTCCCCTACGTTGTGCAAAGTTCCCCTTGAATGATGAAGTTTATGGCTTTAGATGATTTCCAAACTGATCCATCTTATCAGAGTTCTGGGAATTTCTTTCATTATCGGCAGTACCGATGGAGTACCGATAACCATTAGTTGGGCTTAGGACGAAATTCGATTATCAAGCGGATATTTACAACAGCCGGATCGGTTTATGGAGTTCACGTGGCCGCTTCATTCAATTAGCGATTGAAAACCTTCAAATCACATAATGCCCTTTTGTTTTGAGGCGCCATTTGATTTATACGATTAATCTAAGGTCTGGAAATATGAGTTACCGCGTCGAATTTGACATTATGCTGAGTAATTCTCTGGAGAACCAAACGTTCAAGAGTATAATTGTCGAGATATTCGTTACTATCGAGATTCCCAAGTTTCCCTGAACCGAGTCTAAGAGTAAGATTATTTCGGGAAAAATCCCCAGCATTAATGAGAATGGTAGCAATTTTTTCAATGGTTATTCAAAGAGTTATTGGGCTATAATACTTCCGAATTACCCCTGGTGAGGTTCTTAAGGAGGCTTATGAACATATTATCAGATGAAGGGCAGTCCAGCCACTTGAGACTTGTTATCAGCGCAAGTATCTCGAAAGGCCTCACTTATTCGACATTATCTTAGCCGGGAACTTGTTACCACCTTGTTGAGCCGGTACATGCTCTCGGTCAAATTCGCGATATGGAGCCATCGAAGCGGTTATTTACGGCCAAATGGCGCTTTATGGCTCGCCTAAATTGGCCTAATCTTTATGCCCTGTGCCCAGTGATAAGATGCCCGATCTCGCTTAAAAGAGACGTTAAAGTGTTTTGGGGACTCAGTTTTTCGCATTTTCGCCATGGGTCGCGTTCTATTCGGGAGGTTGTCCCTGTGTTTGGTCGTCCTGGTGGCCGCCTCGATCCAGGCGGCCGTGGTTCGTGAGTTCCCGCCTTTCGAGCAATTCCAGCGCTTGGAAAATCCCAATCAGCGAGTGGTTCCTCTCGCCGACGATCCCAACTACCGGCTGCCTAACGAAACGATTCCCGTGGAGTACGATGTTACCCTGACCACTAATGTCCACACCGGCGACACTCATTTCACGGGCGTTGTTGCCATCACCGTGAGTGTCCTGACCAAGACTTCAAGCATTGTGATCCATGCCCGCCAGCTGGAGAACTTCACGGCCACCGCCCAGCAGCTTAATGTCGAAAATGCCGAATTGCACACCTTGACCAGTACGTACGAGGAAGAACGAGAGTTCCTTACTCTCTTGAAGACTGGGCTGGAGTTCCCAGAAGACACCACCTGGCTGGTGACCATCAACTACGAGGGCAACCTACGTACGGACAATGGCGGCTTCTACCTGTCCACCTACACTGACGACGAAGGCAACACCAAATATCTGGCCACCACCCAGTTCGAGAGCACCGACGCTCGCCACGCCTTCCCCTGCTACGATGAGCCCTCCAAACGTGCCAACTTTACCATCACCATTAAGCACGATCCCTCCTACAATGCCATCAGCAACATGCCTGTAAACGAGACTACATCCAGGTATGTAACACCCTTCGGGCTACCCCGCGAATGAGTGTTTTGTAACTCACTTAAGTGATATGGAACTCATAGAGCGCCTTTATGACTCTACGATTTCACGTGTTTAAAACGGTTACCTAATTTCTTAGAAGTATTTTTATCACCTTAATAAATTGTACTGGTATCTTGCCATTGACCCGCCAATCAACTTTATAGCCATTACGCATCACTTTTTAAATTTGAGTGTTAAAATTTTGAGTTTTCAATGACTAAGAAAACAATTAAAAATATTTCTAGATTCCTTATTTCTCACATAAGCCATTAATAAAAATATGACTACCATCTACTACTAATTATTGACAATCAATGATAATTAATATTGAATGAGTAGTAATAATTTATTTATTTAAATTTGTCCCGCCAGTTCTGGAGTGACCTCCTTCCAGAAGACCGTGAACATGCCCTCCTACCTAGTGGCCTTCATCGTCTCCCAGTTCGTGTACACCGAAGGCGAATTCAACAAACTGACCCAGCGCGTGTACTCCAGAGAGGGAACCCTGGGCGACCAGGAGTGGGCCCTGACTAACGGCATGTTGGTGGAGAAGCGTCTTTCCGACTACTTTGGTGTGCCCTTCCAGCTACCCAAGTTGGACCAGGCTGGCATTCCCGACTTTGCCGCCGGAGCCATGGAGAACTGGGGTCTGGCCACCTACCGCGAGGAGTATCTGCTCTACAACCCCGAGAACTCCACCATTAACACTCAGACCAACATTGCCACTATTGAGTCCCATGAGGATGCCCACATGTGGTTCGGCGATCTGGTAGCCATCGAGTGGTGGAGCTACCTGTGGCTGAAGGAGGGCTTTGCCACTCTATTCGAGAACCTGGCTGTGGATCTGGTGGGTTTATTTGATCCATCAGCTTTCTCTCGGGCTCTTTAACTATTCGTTTGTACGTTTCGTAGGCCTATCCCGAGTGGGACATCTTCCAGACCTTCCATGCCGGCTCCTACCAAAGCGCTCTGGTATACGATGCCAGTGCCAGTGCCCGTCCCATGAGCTACTTCGTCCAGAAGCCTTCCGAAATCGCCCTGCTTTATGACTCTGTGTCCTATGCCAAGGCAGGATCCGTGTTGAACATGTGGCGTCATGCCCTCACCAACAAAGTGTTCCAGCGTGGTCTTCACAACTATCTTGTGGACAAGTAAGTGTTATAAGTACATACAGTCATATATTCATCATATTTATCCCTACGTTATCCCTTAGCCAATACACTGCTGCCAATCCCTCCAAACTCTTCGACGGTATAGCCAAGGCCGCCGTTGAGGAGAACTATGCCGTTCCAGCCACCATTGCTGAGATGATGGGCAGCTGGTCCAACCAGGGCGGAGTTCCTCTTCTGACTGTAACTCGTAATTACCAGAATGGATCCTTCACCATTCGGCAGGAGGTCTACACCAACGACAAGGACTATACCAACGATAAGCTGTGGTACGTGCCGGTGAACTATGCTGATGCCTCGAAATCGGACTTCCGCAACACCGAAGCCACCCACTACTTGCTGAACCAGAGAGAGATCACCGTGAACGCCAGCCTGGACAACGCCAACTGGCTTCTCCTGAACAAGAAGCAAGTATTCTACTACCGTGTCAACTACGATGAGACCAACTGGCAGCTGCTGATTGACTTCCTGCTGGCGCGCCCTCACAAGATCGCTCCCGAGAACCGCGCCCAGTTGATCAACGACCTGTACCGCTTCGCTACCAGTGGCCGCGTGTCCCATTCTACGCTGCTGCAGCTGCTGACCTATCTGCCCAAGGAGGATCAGTACTCGCCCTGGTCGGCGGCCAACACAGTGATCACCCTCTTTAACCGCTACCTGAGCGGCGACGCCTCGTACTCCAACTTCCAGTTCTACGTAAGCCAGTTGGTCAGCGAACAGTTCGACAAGTTCGGAGTACTTGATCTGACTGGAGAGCAGCACCTGGTTAAGTACACACGAAACATTCTGATCAACATCGCTTGCCTGGCCGGAGTGGAGAGCTGCCTGGCAGAGACCACGGCCAAGCTGGAGGCTCTTGTGGATCAGGGTACCGTCATCGAACCGAACTTGCAGTCGCAGGTATACTGCAACGGCTTGAAGAAGGCCGACGACAGAGTCTTCGACTTTGTCTTCAAAAAGCTGATCGACTCTAACGACCAAGCCGAGCGCCGGCTCCTGATCTCCTCCCTGGGCTGCTCCCAGAGCACCACCCAGCTCGAGAAGTTCCTGAACAGCAGTATTGACGATAGCCTGCGCACCCAAGAGAGAATCACTGTGCTTAGCCCAGTGTACTCCCGAGGCGAGGTGGGTCTTCTGGCCGCCATCGACTTCCTAGATAAGAACTGGGAGGCCTACGGCCAGCTGAACTCAGGATTTGGTGGAGTAAACCCTCTGTATAGTGACATTCTGGGCATCTCTGCCTATGCTGTTTCTGCTGACCAGCAACAGGCAGTGCAGAATCTAGTCGAAAAGGTCAAGGACAGCGAGTACGTTCCGAGCACGCTGCAGGCCAGCGTGGAGGCCAACTTCAAGGCAAACAATGACTGGCTCACCGCCAACAAGGAGCCCCTGGTGTCCTGGATGGCCGGATACCGTACCGGCGGTAGCTCCGCCCTGAATGCCTCCCTGCTGGCCACCGTCCTGTGCTTCCTGGCCGCCAAGCTGATCTAGATCCATACCTAGCGTCCTCTAAGTTAGTCATAGTTATTTGCTCTTGTGCCACAATAAATTTCAAAAAATACTTTAAACCTGTTAAATTTACAATGGCTTTCTTGGTTTATGGCCGTGAATTGCGTTGTCGAAAGTGCCGAAGAATCGGCCGGATAAGAATGCTGATCTCATAAATTTCCCCGTCTTTAAGAGAACTATAAATACGTTCGTAATCAACCTTGGCAACTAAAGCCACTTCTCGACACTAAGAATATAACAATAACGTCTTCCAAGGTCTTATTTGTTATTTTATATAATTCATATACCTTGTTAAAGATATGAGTGCCTAAAACAAGTGAAACGTATATTCATAAAAAAACAAAAAATTTTTATATAATAAAGAGGATAAACTATATTATGTTGAAGGAACAGTTACGAGAAAATATGTAAATGTTGAAATTTTGCCGTATAATCTTTTCAGTGATAAACCCTCATGAGTACAGAAAACACAATCCAATTTGGCAACGGCCTATCCAAAGTTCTTTTAACAGAGATAGCAACTCATGGTCGATAAGATTGGAAGCAGTACATCGCTAAAAAAGTGCACCTGGAAATGCACCACCATATGCAGACCGATGCCAGACTGGCGTAAATCACGCGCCGAATCCTTATCATGATTATCGCCCCTAATCCCTTTATCTAGTGAGAATAAAGCATTAAGATTGGAGATAAGCATCAGATAATACAAAAAAAGCACAAATTTCCACCTAGAATCTCCATATATACAGGTACAAACCCATAGAGCTTTAGTCGACGAATAGATCCGCAGGAAACCGAAACTTTGGAGAAGTAAGTATTGCAGTTCTACACAAGTTATAAACGAGCAAAACTCCGTTCTATCAATGTTTGCTTTAATCAAGATTAGGATTAAAAGTTGCACAATACTTAAAGTATTATTTTATCCTAGCGAAAATGATTGCCCTGCGAGTGGCATTCTTTCTGGCAGCCTGCCTGTCCTTGACGGCTGCAGACACCCGTCCGTTGATCCTGGATGAAGTTCAGCCCCCGGTCACTTTAGCCACCGAGCTGGCCGACTACCGACTGGCCAGCCACATCCTTCCCGTCAGCTACAACATCACGCTGCGGCCGTACCTTTTGGAGTCCGATGGCCTCAAGCGCTTCACCTTCGACGGTGAGGTGCACATCGAAGTGGTTCCGACTGAGATCACCAACTCGGTACACCTCCACGCCAAGAACCTCACTTTCTCGGTAAGCGAGTACTGGGCCAAACCCGCTCAGGGAGTGGCTACTCCGGCCGGGACAAACTTCAATGCCGCCAACGAGACCAATCCGGACACGGATATTGTGAAGCTGACCACGGCGGCTAATTTGGCGGCGAATACTCCGTACATCCTGCATTTCGTTTACACTGGTCTTATGGAGGACGACATGCATGGGTTCTACAAGAGCTACTACGTGGATGACAACAATGTTACCAAGTGCGTAAATCCGAAGTGACTCCAAAAAAACTCCCTCTTAAATAATCCACTTGCAGATGGCTGGGATCCACCCAGTTTCAGACCAACCACGCCCGTCGCGCCTTCCCCAGCTTCGATGAGCCCAAGTTCAAGGCCACCTTCAACATCACCCTAAAGCGCTACAGGACCTTCAACTCGGTCAGTAACACGCGTCTGATTGGATCCTACCCTAGCACTGAAGCGTAAGTTTTGAAACAAACCTCGTTCTTTAAACCATAATGGCTGGTTTATCATCAAAATCTTAACAGTGGCTATTTCGAGGATGTGTTTGCGACCACGCCCATTATGTCCACCTACCTGGTGGCCTTCATCATTTCCGAGTTTGCCGCTCGCACGGACGACAAGTTCCGCGTATTGGCCCGCCCCGAGTACTATGCCCAGACCCAGTATCCCTACAATGTTGGTATCGAGATCCTGCAGAAGATGGGCGAGTACCTGAATTTGGAATACTACACTCTTGGAAATGACAAAATGGACATGGCAGCTATCCCCGACTTCTCGGCCGGTGCCATGGAGAACTGGGGTCTTCTGACCTACAGGGAACGCAGTCTGCTGGTGGATGAGTCCGCCACTACCCTGGCCTCCCGTCAGGCGATCGCCGCCGTGGTGGCTCATGAACAGGCCCACATGTGGTTCGGCGACCTGGTCACCTGCGAGTGGTGGAGCTACACATGGCTTAACGAGGGATTCGCACGGTACTTCCAGTACTTTGGCACCGCTATGGCGGAGGACAAGTGGGAGCTGGAGAACCAGTTCGTTGTAGACCAGATCCAGTCGGTTATGGCCATGGATTCGACGAACGCCACCAACCCGCTGACCGACCCAAATACCTACACCCCCGCCCACCTGAGCCGCATGTTCAACAGCATTTCCTACAATAAGGGCGCCACATTCATCCGAATGATGAAGCACACCATGGGAGAGGATGAGTTCCGATTGGCACTGCAGAGCTATCTTGTCAAATAGTAAGTTTCTCTTAATAAATAACTTTTTTTAGTTTTAAGTTTTTATAAACTGTAAATAATTGATTCGACGTATATCATTAATTGAAAATTACTTCTCCCTTCAAGCTCTCATAAGTCATCGCGTCCCGAGTATCTACTGGCGGAATGGCAAAGCACTTGGCCGGATCGTTTTAAAAACAGCTCCAAAGAAATCTTCGAAAGCTTCACTACCCAGGTGGGCTATCCGCTTGTAAATGCTGAGCTTTCCAGCGATCGCATGTCAGTCCGCTTCACCCAGCAGCGATTTCTTTTGAAGGAGAATGATGGGTCCAATGCCAGTCTGGTGTACTCCGTGCCCATAACGTTCACAAACAGTATCAGTCCTAAATTTTACAACACCACGACAAACTTCATTCTTAACGGCACAGAGCCCGAAACTTGGAATTTCCACCATGCTCTGGATTGGATTATAGTGAATGTCCAACAATGTGGATACTATCGCGTTAACTACACTGAAAACAACTGGCGCTCCATCCAGTCTCTTCTTGCCAGTAATAGCTGGGGTGGGGTACATGAAAACAACCGAGCTCAGATAGTCGACGATCTTTTTAACTTGGCTCGAGCTGGACTAATATCTTACAACCTAACTCTGGATGTGATCGAGTACCTGGAGACGGAGACCCATTACATTCCCTGGACTTCCGCCTTCAACGGTTTCAGCTTCCTGACTATCCGCCTGGGCAACGACACCGCCAACTTCAATAGCTACATCCAAGCGCTTACACAGAAGGCGTACAACAAGCTTGGGTTCAATGAGACGGAGTCTGATACTGCCTTGGACATCTACCTGCGCACCAAGGTTCTGTCCTGGGCCTGCCGCTACGGCAGTGCCGACTGCATCAACCGGGCCAAGACCTACTTCCAGTCCCTGTCAACCGTGCCCAAGAACATCCGAGCCACAGTGTACTGTGTGGGTCTGCGCGAGGGCGGTTCCACCGAGTTCGAGGCTCTATACAACAAGTTTAAGGTCGAGACCGTGGCCACCGAGGAGACCCTGCTGCAGAACTCGTTCGGCTGTGTGAAGACCCAGGCCCTAATTGAGCGAGTGTTCAACCTGATCCTTAGTGACGAAATCCGTCGCCAGGACAAGTCCTCAGTGCTGGCCACTCTCTACACTGAGAACAACGAGAATGTGAGCCCGGTGTTTGCCTTGGTCACCCAGAAGTTCGAGGAACTGGCTGAAGCGTAAGTGTTTTAGGTACCAGTAAGCAGATTATTTTCATTGATTTGTATTCTTTGCAACAACAGAATGGGCGGATACTCCGCAGTGGCGACTGTCATCTCCAACATCGCCGCCCGCTTCACCACCGAACAGCAGTACGCCGATCTCCAGAACTTCAACAAGAATAGTGGATCCAAATTCGGATCCTCCCAGGCCACTCTTACTGCGGCAGAAGCCACCGTTTCCGAGAACCTAGAATGGGCGCAGGCGAAGCTGGGTGTGTTCCGCAGCTACCTGGCTGGACGCAACGGAGGCGCTATGGCCAATGCTCTGAGTGTTCTGAGCCTTCTCCTGGTGGCCCTGGCAACCGTCATGCGCCAATAAGCGCCACTGCTTGTGATTAGGAAAATGATCGTTCCGATAACCCGTATTTACAGCTAGTAGTAGTAGCTTGTAGTTTCTTTGTTCTTTACGGCTAGACACAAATAGATTTGTCGAAAAAATATACTAAATGACTTAAAAGTGTAAATAAAGATTAGAAGTATGAAATTTGATGCCAAACTTGAATTTAAACTTTATAATTTCAAATGAATAATGAATTTTATCCGAATTTACCCGAAGAGTCACTTATTGCAGATATGGCTCATAGCAATCGCAACGAATTCTATTCTCCCAAGACACCATTATTGAACCTACAAAAAAAGCCCCAGAGTCATCAATTGGCCGATGACGGACTGCGTAAATCACCGCCAGAAACTATTATCGCGGCACACCATTATCGCCGCTTAATCTGTAGGCCAGGCCAAAACTTTATCTGGCGAAATAAAACGGTTAAGGCTGTAGATAGACCATTGATAATAAAAGTCCCCATCTGCTGCCCGGATACCCATATATATTGGGTGTCGGACCAGGCGTCGATTAGTTGTCGAACCGAATCGCGACCCAAGTGGCCTGCGAAAGACTTAAACCTATTTCTAGTTCCGGGGCCGTCGTGAAAAGTGAGTGTTTCGGGGATTACATAAGATTTATTGGTCTGATGAAATTCGATTTCTACAAAAAAAGTATAGATCCTGTTAAATAACTTATTCGCAGGCTCGTTTAAGAATTAATATCAACTGGCGACTATTTTTTACTATTTTCCAACTTAAAAAATTTTTCTATCAGTTTGTGCGATTTTAGGTGTTAACAATAACCATATATAATAGGTGCAACTGCAACTGATGTTCCAAAAATCTAAATTCTTATGTAATTGATTAACACACAATTGACACACGATCGCAATTTTTTTGGATACCGAGAATTAATTTAACTTTTTTCTGAATGGATTTAAAAGTTGTTCTAATATTTCCCGAATTTATATTTATTTCCAGCACAAATGTTTTCTCTGCGAGTGGCATTCTTTCTGGCAGCCTGCCTGTCCTTGACGGCTGCAGACACCCGTCCGTTGATCCTGGATGAAGTTCAGCCCCCGGTCACTTTAGCCACCGAGCTGGCCGACTACCGACTGGCCAGCCACATCCTTCCCGTCAGCTACAACATCACGCTACGCCCGTACCTTTTGGAGTCCGATGGCCTCAAACGCTTCACCTTCGACGGTGAGGTACACATCGAAGTGGTTCCGACTGAGATCACCAACTCGGTGCACCTCCACGCCAAGAACCTCACTTTCTCGGTAAGCGAGTACTGGGCCAAACCCGCTCAGGGAGTGGCTACTCCGGCCGGGACAAACTTCAATGCCGCCAACGAGACCAATCCGGACACGGATATTGTGAAGCTGACCACGGCGGCTAATTTGGCGGCGAATACTCCGTACATCCTGCATTTCGTTTACACGGGTCTAATGGAGGACGACATGCATGGGTTCTACAAGAGCTACTACGTGGATGACAACAATGTTACCAAGTGCGTAAATCCGAAGTGACTCCAAAAAAACTCCCTCTTAAATAATCCACTTGCAGATGGCTGGGATCCACCCAGTTCCAGACCAACCACGCCCGTCGCGCCTTCCCCAGCTTCGATGAGCCCAAGTTCAAGGCCACCTTCAACATCACCCTAAAGCGCTACAGGACCTTCAACTCGGTCAGTAACACGCGTCTGATTGGATCCTACCCTAGCACTGAAGCGTAAGTTTTGAAACAAACCTCGTTCTTCAAACCATAATGGCTGGTTCATCATCAACATCTTAACAGTGGCTATTTCGAGGATGTGTTTGCGACCACGCCCATTATGTCCACCTACCTGGTGGCCTTCATCATTTCCGAGTTTGCCGCTCGCACGGACGACAAGTTCCGCGTATTGGCCCGCCCCGAGTACTATGCCCAGACCCAGTATCCCTACAATGTTGGTATCGAGATCCTGCAGAAGATGGGCGAGTACCTGAATTTGGACTACTACACTCTTGGAAATGACAAAATGGACATGGCAGCTATCCCCGACTTCTCGGCCGGTGCCATGGAGAACTGGGGTCTTCTGACCTACAGGGAACGCAGTCTGCTGGTGGATGAGTCCGCCACTACCCTGGCCTCCCGCCAGGCGATCGCCGCCGTGGTGGCTCATGAACAGGCCCACATGTGGTTCGGCGACCTGGTCACCTGCGAGTGGTGGAGCTACACATGGCTTAACGAGGGATTCGCACGGTACTTCCAGTACTTTGGCACCGCTATGGCGGAGGACAAGTGGGAGCTGGAGAACCAGTTCGTTGTAGACCAGATCCAGTCTGTTATGGCCATGGATTCGACGAATGCCACCAACCCGCTGACCGACCCAAATACCTACACCCCCGCCCACCTGAGCCGCATGTTCAACAGCATCTCCTACAATAAGGGCGCCACATTCATCCGGATGATCAAGCACACCATGGGAGAGGCTGAGTTCCGATTGGCGCTGCAGAACTATCTTGTCAAGAAGTAAGTCGCAGTTTCCATTCGCATTTCGATCAATATGATATAATACATAATTTATAAATATTGAAACTAATCTATTCTATTCCTTTAGCTCTTATAAGCCATCGCTTCCTGAGTACCTTCTGGCGGAATGGCAGAACACCTGGCCCAACTCCAGCTATAATGAAAGTTCCAAGGACATCTTCGAAAGCTTCACCACCCAGGTGGGCTATCCCCTGATCAAGGTGGAACAGAATGGAGACGTCATCCGCTTCTCCCAGCAGCGGTTCCTCCTGAAGGAGAACGACGGCTCAAACGCCAGTCTGACCTACACTGTGCCCATTTCTTACACCACAGATTTGGCGCCCCAATTCACAAATGTCACTCCGAAGTTTATCCTGCGCAGCAGTGCTGCAATGAATGTGAATTTTGTCCAGGCTCCTAAATGGATTATTCTGAACTTACAGCAAACAGGTTATTACCGAGTAAACTATACGGAATCCCTCTGGCATGCTATTCATAGTCAGTTGGCCAGCGCCAACTGGGGCGGAATACACGAGAACAACCGAGCCCAAGTAGTGGACGATCTCTTCAACCTAGCCAGAGCTGGACTCCTGTCCTACAACCTTACACTGGATGTGATCGAGTACCTGGAGACGGAGACCCATTACATTCCCTGGACATCCGCCTTCAACGGTTTCAGCTTCCTGACCATCCGCCTGGGCAACGACACCGCCAACTTCAATAGCTACATCCAAGCGCTTACACAGAAGGCCTACAACAAGCTAGGGTTTAATGAGACGGAGTCGGATACTGCCTTGGACATCTACCTGCGCACCAAGGTTCTATCCTGGGCCTGCCGCTACGGCAGTGCCGACTGCATCAACCGGGCCAAGACCTACTTCCAGTCCCTGTCAACCGTGCCCAAGAACATCCGAGCCACAGTGTACTGTGTGGGTCTGCGCGAGGGCGGTTCCACCGAGTTCGAGGCTCTATACAACAAGTTTAAGGTCGAGACCGTGGCCACCGAGGAGACCCTGCTGCAGAACTCGTTCGGCTGTGTGAAGACCCAGGCCCTAATTGAGCGAGTGTTCAACCTGATCCTTAGTGACGAAATCCGTCGCCAGGACAAGTCCTCAGTGCTGGCCACTCTCTACACTGAGAACAACGAGAATGTGAGCCCGGTGTTTGCCTTGGTCACCCAGAAGTTCGAGGAACTGGCTGAAGCGTAAGTGTTTTAGGTACCAGTAAGCAGATTATTTTCATTGATTTGTATTCTTTGCAACAACAGAATGGGCGGATACTCCGCAGTGGCGACTGTCATCTCCAACATCGCCGCCCGCTTCACCACCGAACAGCAGTACGCCGATCTCCAGAACTTCAACAAGAATAGTGGATCCAAATTCGGATCCTCCCAGGCCACTCTCACTGCGGCAGAAGCCACCGTGTCCGAGAATCTACAATGGGCGCAGGCCAAGCTGGGTGTGTTCCGCAGCTACCTGGCTGGACGCAACGGAGGCGCCATGGCCAGTGCCCTGAGTGGGCTGAGCCTTCTCCTGGTGGCCCTGGCTACCATCCTGCGCCACTAAGCAGAAGTGAAGATTAGGTGCAATCGGGTCACGCGGGCCCATAAAGTATTTGTACCTCGTAAAATAAAAAACTATAAAAACGTAGATAAGACCGAAGTCGTATATTCAGTATATTGGCCAAATCGATCATACACTAAGCCTAAATGACCTTCTTGACAACAAATTTTACAATCTGATTAGTCCTATTACCCGTTTGATGATTCAGCCCACAATCTTTACGGGATTTCATTGAGCTAAAGTGCCTATTGGCCAATCAACCAATATAATCGTCGTAAAGCCATCGATTCGTTTTAGAGTTGAAAACTATTTTTCGCAATAAGTTAAAACTAAATTAGTGAGCCAAGATACTAAAATGTTGTGAATACAAACACAATCGATCATCTTAGGTTGCCAAAAACCTGGCAACTTACTTGATTTATTGACTTAATATTTTATAACATTAAAAAAATTTCTGGGAATTCGGGCGATTCATTTGGTATATTTAGATTAAAGTGATGTTGCTACTCATAGGAGCCGTAACGCTTATCACGCCTCCAAATCAATTTTTCTTCTACGAATCATAAATGATTATGAAGTTGATACCACTGTGGACTTTAAGCTTTTTTATGAAAGGGGACATAATTGGTAATATATTTTTATACCCTTGCAGAGGGTATTATAATTTTGGTCAAAAGTGTGCAACGCAGTGAAGGAGACATCTCCGACCCTATAAAGTATATATATTCTTGATCAGGATCACCTCCTGAGTCGATATAAGCATGTCCGTCTGTCCGTCGGTCCGTCTGTCCGTCTGTCCGTCTGTCTGTCTGTCTGTCTGTTTCTACGCAAACTAGTCTCTCAGTTTTAAAGCTATCGAGTTGAAACTTTGCACACACCCTTCTTTCCCTTGCAGGCAGTACATAAGTCGGAACGGCCGGGATCGGTCGACTATATCCTATAGCTGCCATATAACTGATTGATCGGAAATGCCATAACTTCGTTGTTTTTCAAGTTGGAAGGATGGGACTTTCTATGAATTCTAATTTAGGCAAACGTATACGATCTGCCAAATTTTATAAGTATCGGCCGTCTATATCCTATAGCTGCCATATAACTGATTGATCGGAAAAGCCATAACTTCGTTGTTTTTCAAGTTAGAAGGATGGGATTTTCAATGGTTTCCTCTTTGGGCAAAATAATTCGATATGCCAAATTTCATAACGATCGGACGACTATATACGATCCGCTACATATCTAATAATATAAGATGCGTGGCGCCACCTACCGGAGTGTAACTCAACTGCAAGGGTATATAAACTTCTGCTCCGCCCGAAGTTACCTTTCCTTTCTTGTTAATAAAGAATTATTATGGGCTAAAATCGTTTCGGAAATGAAAACTGTTTTATTTCAGCTTGGTGACGAAGCTTTTACTTACGGTTGAAGAAACTGAAAAAGATTAAAATTATGATTCCAAGTATTTTACCAAAGTTGAGTGAACATTTTTTATCTTAAAGCAAGTGCCCCTTAAATCATCTGTTTAGAAGACATATGTACTGTGTGCTATTATTTCCCTAACCAACCACTTAATTTCACACGATGATAAGTTGGTAAATATTAGGTGATAACAAATAACAGAGAGAGGTGTGATTCCCGCTTTAATCGCTGGCAGAATATATAATCTAATCATCAGATTGTTTTTTCATCGGGGAGCGACTGTTTTTTTATTACGCCGATCTCTCCAGTTCTGGAAACACCGCCGGCATGACCAGTTCGCCATCCCGTTCCGTGGCCTTTTGGTCTTTGCTTGTTTTCTTGATTGGCTCTGTTTTGGGCTTGGACTTCAGGCTGAATGGTAGTGTTGTGCCCTCCTACTATAATCTGACCATCGGTGTGCTGAGAGACTCTAGCGACCCGACTCTTTTTGATGGCGAAGTGAGCATAACTGTGCGGGGGGTCGGCCCATCGCCGATCCAACAAATCACTTTGCACGCAGATACGCTGGAGATATCGTCATGCCGTTTGCTGGACGTCGGAGGGGGCCTCACAGGTGGCTCAGAAGTGGAGACCGTCGATATCAGCCGGATGATTTACGAGGCTGCCACCCAACAGGTGACAGTTCCACTGACGCAGCCCCTCGAAGTGGGTAGGGACTACATCGTGGAGTTCAAGTACACCGGGCGCATTCGGACGGACATGGCTGGATTGTTCTCCGCCAGCTATGAAGAGGCGGAGACTAATACCACCAGGTGGCTGGCTCTCACCCAGATGCAGCGTATCAATGCCCGCTACGTGTTTCCCTGCTTCGACGAGCCCGCTCTAAAAGCCAAGTTCCAGCTTCAGATAGTCAGGCCGAGTGGTTACCAGACCATTGCTAATACCAAATTGGCCAAAACAACTCAATCGGGGTGAGCACTCAATCCTTCTGCATTATAAAATATATTGTAAATGATTCTAAAATTTCAGGTCGGATCGGTTTGTAGACAGTTTTGCAGTAACTCCTGCGATGTCTACCTATCTTCTGGCTTTCATGGTTACCGGGTATACGGCTCGAGGAAATACAAATGAATTCTCAGTCCTTTCCCGCCCAGAGTTCTACAACAACACAGAGTTCAGCTATGAGGTGGGCCAAAGAGTGATCCAGGCCTACAACGCATTGTTTGCTCTTCCCTATGCCGAGCTGGGAAACGAGGTTCTTCAATATGCCAGTTCTCCTCGGTTTCCACACAACGGAATGGAAAACTGGGGTCTCATCATATATAGGTTTGTACACAGACAACGAAAAATATATGTCTGATATACGGGTATATGTCTGTATTTTCTGTCCTAATAGTGATGATGTTCTGGTGCGAATTCCGGGATATACTGATGACTGGTCCGACAAGGAGTTCGCAATACGGATCATTGCCCATGAGACGTCTCACATGTGGTTTGGAGACAGCGTGACATTCTCCTGGTGGAGTTACTTCTGGCTGAACGAGGCTTTCGCCCGTTACTACGAGTACTTTATGGCCCATCAGGTGAGATCCGTTGTATGATGTTCACCTGCCTATCTTATAGCAACATCCGCATAGCTTTATCCGGAGTACCACCTGGACGAACAGTTTGTAGTGCGACAAATGCAATTGATTTTCGCAACGGATGCCAGGAACAGCACCCAACCCATGACCAGTCCCGAGTCAGATATCCAAACCCCCTCCCAGATAGCCTCTAAGTTTAGTGCCATCGCCTACGCCAAAGGAGCCTGCATTGTCAGGATGTGGAGGAACTGCATGGGAGATGAAAACTTTAACGCTGCCATCCGGGATTATTTGAAACAATAGTAAGATAGTGGTAAGGTAGTAATGTACAGGTCATAACTCTAAAATCACTTTTATTTTAGTCAATTGTCGAACACAGAGCCCAGAAACTTGTTTTTCTATTTGTATGAGCACTGGCCTGCTACTCCGGCAGTAAATTTGGAACACTTCTTTGCCGATTACACGGAACAAGTGGGATTCCCCATGCTGATTGTAAACGTCACCCGTCAGTATCATATAGTCCACATCGAACAGATGAGATTTCTCCTGAGCCCGGGGGATGGCAGCAATGCTACCCTGAAGTACACCGTGCCCCTCACCTATGCCACCAACCTCCACCCCAATTTTGACAACTTAACTCCCTCCGCCTATTTGCACAAGGTGGTGGACATATTCCAGTTGGAGTTTGATGATCCCATCGACTGGATTGTTCTGAATCTGCGTCAGTCCAACTACCAAAGGGTCCTATACGACACAACTTTGATGGCCAATCTGCAAGTAGCTCTGGCTGCCCGGAACCACAGCGGGATTCCCGTCGAGAACCGCGCCCAGATGATCGATGATTTCTTTAACTTTGCCAAAGTGGGCTATCTGGATTACTCCGAGGTATTTGAGTTTCTGGAATATCTGAGTAGTGAAGTGGACTACGTACCCTGGTACGCTTTCTTCGAGAATCTCCAATCGGTGGCCAAGCGTCTTACACCTGAGCAGTTGCCCAGTTTCAGGAGCTATCTCGAAGATAACACAGAGGCTGTTTTTGATAAGTTGGGCGTGGATTGGAGCGAAGAGGAAGACACTCCCTTGGACGTGGCCAGTCGCAACAAGGTTGTAGCCTGGTTAAGCCGGTATCAGGCCAGTGGGTGCAGGGACCAGGTCCATGAGATGATCACTGCCTCTGAACCAAAGAAACCCTCGCCGGACTACAGACAGACCTTTTACTGTGCGGGCAGCAGCCAGTTCTCCGGATTCATGTACGTTTGGAAGTTATTTTTAGAAGAAACCCGTCCCACGGAGAAGCAACTCTTATGGGCTGCCATGAGCTGCACCAGGGACTATGAAACGCACTACTACAAATATATACTGGAAAACGCTACCACTGTGGAGATGAAGAAGGTAGGCATAGCTACATTGTACGAGGAGAATCCGGATTTGGTTGAGCCTATCTTTAAAATGATCACCACGAATATTACTAAACTGGCTGTAAGGTACGTTGAACTGATTTTTTTTTTACAAAAGACATATTTTTAACGAATAGATTCTTATTACAGCTTAAACAGCTGGTCGGAAACAGCCGAAGTAATCGGCGATATGGCTGAGTACTTTACCACACGAGTACAACAGCAGCTCTTACAGGACTTCTACCAGAATAATCAGCAGCTTTTTGGCCAGTCGGCTACTGTGTTGTCAAAGTCCTTGGATTCGGTGGAGGCCAATCTGCAGTGGGCCGAACAACGACTCGGTCGTCTAGTGAGCTTCCTGGCCAAGCGAAACAGCTCTAGTTTCGTTCATGCCACTTCCTTACTGCTGCTGCTTTTGTCCAGCCTGGCTCTGATTGCTATTAGTTATTAAGCTTGTGCATAAAAGAAATAAAGAAAGATTGCGCCGCGGGGGAAATGCCCTTTTCGTGTTCGCAATTACTAGGCAAAACGTCAAAAAGGTTTTGGCCGGCTGCGAGCTTTATTAGGCCATAATTCACACAGCCGAGGAGCGAGCCATTTCAGCGGCATCCTCCGGCGCGGGTCGTTGGTATAAAGGTCCTGCGACTGCTGCTTGCGTCTTCCATTCCACGATGCTGCGTCACCTGCTCCGCCACGAGAACAACAAGCTCTTCGTCCTGATCCTGCTCTACTGCGTTCTGGTCAGTCTGCTGAAGCTTTGCTCCGCCCAGGCGGATAATGCGGTCTCCTCTTCTGACAATGGTAAAGACTGACTGTGGTTGGATCCGAAGCGTGATTAGAATGTTCTCCCCATTTCAGATATCACGCATCTGGGGGACGACTGCCAGGTGACACCCGTGATACATGTCCTGCAGTATCCTGGCTGTGTGCCCAAGCCCATACCTTCGTTCGCCTGCGTGGGTCGCTGTGCCAGTTACATTCAGGTGGAGTTAATATGTTTCTTCTGTGTGCAGTTTAATTACAACTAATTCTTATAGGTCTCCGGCAGCAAAATCTGGCAGATGGAGCGCTCGTGCATGTGCTGCCAGGAGTCTGGCGAACGTGAGGCAGCCGTATCGCTTTTCTGCCCCAAGGTGAAGCCCGGCGAGCGGAAATTCAAGAAGGTTTTGACCAAGGCGCCCCTGGAGTGCATGTGTCGGCCCTGCACCTCTATCGAGGAGTCTGGAATTGTGCCCCAGGAAATCGCTGGCTACTCGGACGAGGGTCCCCTGAACAATCATTTCCGGCGTATTGCCCTGCAATAGATCGCCCGTCACAGTCACATAACTCCAAACTTTGAAATAAATTAAATTTGCCGTATTTGCTTGTCCACAGTGAGAATCAAACAAAGTTCTATATCTTAATGGGAATTTTTTATAGTAAATAAAATTATGTAATGTCTGATCTTGATTAGCCCTGTTTTTAAGACCATCAAATACCCCTAAAAAGTAAAACTCGCATCATAGGATTTAAATTTATTTGTCAACTAACAAATCTCATGTCATTTGCTACTAGTTCTCTAAACGGTGTATCGCCACTCCACCTAGAAATGTAGATGCGTATCGAGCGAAAAACAAGGATAGTCTTTACACTTTAACTGGATCTAACGAATAGGAGCTTTTCGGCTATTAAATAATCATTCCCCCTACAAATACTCGACGATATCGCATTTTATGGATATATTCGGACAGCTCTGGCCCACCACACTGCGGCCCCTATAATTTGGGCTCTTCTCGGTGAGCAGTTTCCGGAAGATGGGGAGGATGGCCGTTTCGCCTTCGAGGAGCTCTGTCTCGCTGCTGGCCCCAAAGATGCTGCTACTTTCGTGCTTGCCCCCGCGCTGCTTGCCCCTTTGCTTCTCCGCCGGCGCCACGTTCGGTGAACTGTGGTGGTGGGCAGCATACTGAATGTTCGAGTTGCGGCTCAGCTTCCGGGGCACAGCACATTGCTCCGCCCTGGTGATCTGTGGCGGCGGGTCACGCTCCCGCTCACTGTCCGTCTCGCTCTGACAGACGGTGCCCTTTTGCGGCTTCGGCCGGTGCTTATTCCGATTCTTCTCCGACACGGACCGCTGGATCGGCGAGGTGGTGTTGGGGTCGTAGGCCATGCCAATGCTGTGCCCATGATGCTCCGTGCAGCGCTGGGGACTAGCATAGTTTCTCGGCGATTGGCGCTGCTTGGCGTGGGAGAGCGTGTGCGTGTCCCAGAGGTCGCTCTGGGATACCACGAAGTTGGACTTTAGAGCGGCGCCCATGCTGGTGCGACGATGATCGGAAGTAGTGGGAGCTGAAGGTTCAAAGGATTGTCGATGAGTATGAAGCCTCTTGTTATTATTTCATAAACTTACTTTTCATCACTCCTGGAGTACTGGGCTTGGACACATGCGGGCACATGTTGCTCAGCTCGGACTGGGAGGTTGAAATATTCGTAGAGGAGTTACGGTGCGAACTACTGTACTTGGGGCGGGCCGTTGGTGTTTGGCTGCCACTATCGTAGTGCCGGGAGGCGGTGGACTGACGTCGCTCTCGAAGATTTTGGCAGTCCCCGCTTGTACTCCTCTTTCCGGCAGTGCTGGTTATGCTTCCAATATTGTCGTCCGTTTGGGCCGACACCGAATTTCGTTTCTCCAAATGCCGGTGATGTTGCTGCTGGTGTTGCTGTTGCTGCATTTGTTGATGTTGTTGCTGCTGGTGTTGCTGTTGCATTTGCTGCTGCTGTTGGAGATGCTGTTGCAGCTGCTGCTGGATGGGTTGCATCATGGTGGCAGCTGGGCCATGTGAATGATGTTCCACAATAGACTGCTTTTTCTTTTTGCTATTTAAAAAATAGATATTATATCTGGAAATCAGACTGTATGTAGTAACCTACGGAGGCAAGGAAGGAGCTACGGCAGTCGACTGCACCGATACAAAGGAGTTGTCCATCTCCACGTGGGTGGAAGTTACGCTATCCACAGAGGTCAATTCGGTAACTTCTATGACAAATAACATGAACACATTTGTATGGAAACCTCCTTCGCCCATAGTTTACCTGTAGTGCTTGGCATCTCCCTCCTCACCGGAGGAGCCGACAATCTGGCTATGTCATCGCTCAGGATGGGATCCAGCTCACTGGCCCCGTTGGAGCCACCACCTCCAGTGCAGGTTACGCCGTCAATCCACTTCCGAGCCTCCGGTCCTATTTTGCGAATCAGGGCCTGCAGCTCATTCTCCTTCTCCATGAGCGCCTTACGGAAGCGACAGTTCGTGTTCTTTACATCCCGGAGGCGCTGCTCTAGCTCGCAAACGGAAGAATCCCGCCGGTTCTTCGACATCGGCCTCAAAGTGGCCCGCACCCTCTTGTCTACCACGCCCTGGGGGTTTCTCTTCAGCTCCACCAGCTGAAAAGTTGAACATTTTTGAATTTTTGAATGGAAGTGTTGCTGCATTTTGGATACACATAGGGAAGCAAAACTACGGATAGAACAGTTGGGGGAAGAAGGCAGCAGCAAGCATATAGAAATATCTCTCTATAAACTTGCCACTTTTTGGGGAGAATGGTTTTTGGAATTCTAAAGTCATAGTTAGTCTGTAGTGTTTGGAGAACTGTTTTGAAATATCGAGTACTTGTTGTTTCTGTATTAAATGTAACAAATGTGATGTAAAGAAACGACAATGGTCCGATCGGTGTGGTATATTATATAATCAAGCCGATCGGATCATCGCCAGACTGCAAAACAACAACAACGAGTTTACAATGTTTAACAGCTACAAAAACTACAAAACTTCCTTACTACCAGTCTTACTTTCGGTACGAACACCAAACACAAAGTGGCTGTCGTACAAAAAATGATAAAAAACGAGAGTAAGACAAAAACTAAATCCTTGCGGTCAGAAAGAACCAAAGATATAGCCGCTCCAGCCAAGCAGGTGATGAAAACATTGTAAACCGAGAAACCAATATGCTTGGAATCGTTCAGGGCGGGTATGGAAACGTGACGTGTTTCCCAGGCCAAAAATGCGCCAAAGACCTAGATAATAGGTTAATTATATAGTTAATGGGCTTAACATCATGATTTAGTAATGAACTACCCACCAGTAGGAGGCCCTTGTAGGCATAGATTATGCTCACAAAAATTGTCATGTGCTCGGATTGACAGTACTCGTTTTCAGGGATCACCAAGACGTCATCAATGTTCTCATGGTGCTAGAAATTACAACATTAATTATATTATATATTATATTATACATCACAAAATTCAAGTATTTACCCTCGGTTCCAACTGCTTCGTTTCTCGGTAGAAAGGATCCGCTATCTGCCAGGTAGTTATTATCGCTATGTC
The DNA here is from genome assembly GCF_017639315.1 of Drosophila ananassae. NCBI lineage: Eukaryota > Metazoa > Arthropoda > Insecta > Diptera > Drosophilidae > Drosophila > Drosophila ananassae. Next base: position 8,659,958 of record NC_057927.1, read on the forward strand.
TATGGCCAGGAGGACACCCACAACCATAAACAGCTGATAGTCCTTTATAACTTTCTTGTTTAACTTCAGGTCGGTGAAAATAGAGTGGACTCTCCAGGTTTTCGAGAACATGGCTCCAAAACTAAGGCTGAAGCCTGCCATCAAAATCCAAGCTCTGGCCGTGCAAATGTAGGGAAAAGCAGCAACACTACTCAAGGTAGTGTCCAGACCCAGAAAAATAATGCTCAAATAGGTCAGCATGCAGCCCACTATGATCAGGTTGTTCAGATGCGGGCTTGACATTTTGATGTACCTAAAATGGAATATGGAATATTAAATATTTATAGGCTCGAAAGAAAAATTTAGTCGAATTGTCACCTTTGATTGCGGTACTTGATGTTAAAGGCCAGAAATACAGTTGCTATAATCACGCCTATAACCGAAGCACTGGCCGATACTATATAGATGGTGGGATTAACCTGACTGTGTTCTATATAAATCAGAGTTCTGTCCTTGGGAGGGGTCTTTCCCACCCATCGGACAGGCTTGCCAAGACTCAGATCCAAATGCGATTTCTGCGAGTGGTATTCGCCAATTTTCTCCATTTGGCCCAATTGAAATTGGTTTATTAAAATGTTTGCCTTCCGCTCGTTGTTGTAAAAGCGAACAGGTCCCTAAAAATGATTCAGTTAAGATCGCTTTCATATATAATTTAAATAGCGTACCGTCACTCCCTCGAATGAGGTATTTCGCAGAGCCTCCAGAAATACACTCTCCCAGTCCTTGACACGGTAATCGAAGTGGCTCAGCAGATCTTCACGTTTCTCGGCCACATATTGTATAGCCAAAGCGGCTGCCCAGATTCCATCGTAGGTATAGCCATGGAATCGGGAGTACTCGGTGCCCCTTAGACGGTCGTACTCAACCAGGTACTCATCTGCAGTCTGTCCAAGAATATTTCAAGCCCAATTGGGATAAGAAAATTTAATTTACTTACAATTCCCGCTACAGTAATGTCGCCGCTCGTGGACAGAGGCAGTAGATCCACCAGAATAGCGCCCTCCAGGGCCGTGGATATCTCTTCCACAGTGCATTCGCTGTCCTGGGTCACATTCCACCATTCGGTGGAGTAAGTTGCCATGATTAGCCACTGATAGGCTCGACCATACATGTCCAGTCTGTTAATGAGCAATAATTATTTTCAAATTTCTTATTTTCATCTTAGAAAAAACCAACTGACTTGTAGGCCTCACAGAAGGCTTTTCTTGCAAAATGCTCGTTAAAGTTTCCCAATATGATCCTCACATCCTTTTCCCTTAACTTTTTCAGGGACTCGGCTACATCGTTGACAAAGCTCTGGGTCTCCACCACCTCCACCTCCATAGAATCCAAGTCGGCCACCATATGATTGTGGGGCAGAGAATACCGCGGCTCGTTCTGGTACACAGTGCCCACCCGCGTCCAATTAAATTCCTTGAGGAGTGCCAGGCGCGGCGCATTGAAGGCATTCTCCGAGGGGACCACCCGGAAGAAGTTCGGAAACGCATCCTTGGTGAACATAGGATGCGTGTCAGCGTAGCTCAGCTGGGTGAGGTGCCAGTGCTTGCTGGCCTTGGCAATCGGATCGGTGACGTGGGTGCAGGCTGCTCCAAAGAGCATCACTTTGTTGGGACCAGAGTGCATCATGTCAAAGAAGGATTTTACACCCACGGCGGCATTGCACTGAAAGAGACAAAGTGTACATATTGTAAAAACTAACAATTCTTTCTAACAATATCGAGTTCAGGGTCTCCGCCAGCTGGTGCAGCTAGTGGAAGTATTTTATACCCTTTGTTAACTCTCACCTGCGTGTCGTTCCACCACATGTGCAGCCTATAATTGGCCAGTATCTTGCCATGCTCGTTGACATGGCCTAGGGCTAGCTTCACGCTTGGCATAACCCCGCGACCAGTGTAAGAGTTTTCCACGCCGTCACCATAGGGAAAGAAGCCCGCAATATAGACGTCCGATCGCTTGGCAGTCCTGCCCCAGGCGCTCCAACCGCCCGCGAAGATCAAAAGAACGAGGAGGAGCTGACTTGCAGGACGCATCCAATTCCGTCGATGCATGTTGACCGCGTGGCCTGCAAAACAAGTCTGAACGTTAGAAAGGTAATTCGAGGACATGAACTTGGAGTTGTAGCAGTGGGTGGGAGGGTAGTTAGCTGTGGGTGGTGGCACTAAATGGGCGGTGGTGCCCGAGGCCTTCGCAGACAAGGCTGCGTCCAAGGAAGCGTATATTTGTTGCAAGTTCGCATGCAATTTGAAAAGGAACAAGGCTGAGGCCAGTTCCAGCAAAATTGCTTTAAATTACAGCAGTATTTGGTCATTAGAAAGTCATTTTGTATGCTTTCACCGCCATACATAATTTACCAGCCTCAATATCTTTTTTACCAAACAGTCACTACGTTTACAATTAAATCTCCACTTTGATCTCCTGGAATAACTCACCAGCTTAGTTTTCCTATTAGATGGAAATTATTTAACAATCGCTGCCATTTTTTATCTGTTTCATTAATTTTAATCTCCGAGCGATACTTTTGCAGTTGCGAGGGTCCGAAAAATTATGTATCCCCCTGACTTGACACTTGGCTGACAGGAGGAATATGAGGGCGGAAGTGCGCATGTCCCCGAACCGAAAGCTTGACAGCTCCCTTGGCCTAGGACATCCACCCCCTTGAAAGGGGTGGGTAAACATACAAACAACCCGGAGCAGCCAACAGGTGTATCCATCAGCTGCTCGCTAGTTGGCGTTTGTTGTGGCCGTTGCCATGGTCAGAACCCCGTGGCCACTACCAAATTGTATGGAAGAAAATTGTCAGTATACAGAATGGAGGACTATGCACCAAGTCGTTATAAAATGCTCGAGAAAATCGGTGAAGGCGTCCATGGATGCGTCTTTAAGGCCATCGATTTGCAGCGCAACAAGGATGTGGCCATTAAAAAGGTTGCTCTGAAAAACAAATTCGGAAACATAGCATTGAATACACTGAGGGAAATTAAAACCTTGCAGCTCTGCAAGTCGGAATACGTAGGTTGCTTTGCATTTAAATATATACAGAAAAGTAATGACTTTCTTTTAGATCCTGGATATTATTGACATATACCCGGATCTTACTGGGCTTTCCTTGGTGTTGGAGTATCAGCCCGACACCCTGTACAGTCGATTGAAAAGCGAGGTAAATCCCTTAAGCCGCCAGCAGGTCCGAAAATTTGCCCACCAAATGTTCAAAGGTATCGCCTATCTCCATGAAGCCGGACTCATGCACAGGGACATTAAGCCAGCTAACTTATTGATTTCTGAGGCGGATGTATTGAAGATAGCCGACTTTGGTCTGGCTCGTTTATACTTTCCGGACGAAGAATCGCGGCTGTATTCACCCCAGGTTTCGACCAGATGGTATCGGGCTCCAGAGATTCTTTGGGGTAGCCAGAAATACAGCACCGGGGTTGACATGTGGGCAGCAGGTGGGTAGATGCTTATTTTAAGATAAATGTATTAATATCCTTCTTTTAGGCTGTGTGGTGGCGGAGATGCTGCGCGGTGTACCCTTGTTTGCGGGAACAACCGACATAGAGCAGTTGGCCATCATTATCCGAACCCTTGGCAGTCCGCGACTCAATCAGTGGCCAGAATTGACCTCTCTGCCGGACTATAGTAAGATACGGTGGGTAATTGCACGTACATGTTGCCATGCCTTTTTACGTGTCTCCATCTCTTCAGATTTCCAAACTCTGTGGGAATACACTGGGACAACCTATTTCCCAGCTGCACCCACGCCGTTGAAATCAATCTCGTGTCCAATCTTGTGGTCTACAATCCCAAAAACAGGCTAAAAGCCAGCGAGGTTAGTAAAAAAAATTGTGGTAAAGTGCTAATAAAAAATTTGTGTTACTTTGCAGGCTGTGGAACACAATTATTTTCAGTAGATTTAAACATACATATATTATCAAAATAAACAACTTCTTGACAAAAAAATTAGGTGTCTTTCATTGGTCACTTTTATCCCCGCCCTGATTTAAATATTTTTTAGGGTGGCATCGCTGCTCTACAATCGGTTTAGGTGAAATTCTATAAACGAAAGGAACTAGTTCCGACTTCATCATAAACCAATTTTTCCCCTCGATACAACAGGCTGCCAAAAATTTTATCGAAACTTTGGCGGGATGGCGATGATCAGGATCGATGAATAAAAGTTTCCGTCCCATCGCCATTTTGCGATAATGGGGATCGATGGTTGAAAGTTCCCAGATTCTTAAGAGGTATCCAAGCTGAGAATCCAATGTATGTTTATTAAAATATAGCGTTCGCAATAGACATTAAACCTTCGAAATCAAATTTTACCGCATTCTGAATGCTGCAAAAAATTTTATCGAAACTTTGGCGGGATGGCGATGATGGGGATCTATGGAGTAAAGTTTCCAGATTCTGTAGAGGTATTCAAGTTGAGCATTCGATGTCTGTTAATTTAAATAAAGCGTTCGCAATGGACATAAAACCTTCAAAATCAGTTTTTTTCTACCTTCTGAATGCTACCAAAACAGGGGGGCACAAGCTTTTATAGATCCATATTTACCAACTTTAGTAGCCGTTTTTTTTTGCCAAAATCCCTAAAGGTCATTTCATAGTTTAGAATAAAAGGCGATAAATTAAATAGGTTTACTTCTACATTGATCTTTTTAATTATTGAGTGTAATGTAGTACAGTAATAAGGAGATCTTACGAACTAATTGGCTTAAATGCAAGTCAGTGTCCAAGAAGGCACTATTTCAATTAAACTAGCTAAAACTATCACAGGCAGAACAGTAACTACGCACTAGAAGACTACAACTACAACTATGCATCTAGGAACTTTTGATCCTTGGCTACCGTAAAACCGCACAGAAAGAATGAAAAATCTTATATTGATTTAATTGGAAAACTGGCACAGAAGTTCCTAAGGCATTTTAAGTTGGGATCTTGATCTTTTGTTGCCAATTTAAGTGTTAATCATACGGATTAACTTTCGAATCTTTGGGTCCTGCTCCGCGAATTCACCTAAGCTTTAACATTTCGAAAGTTCTGTGGCCTGCAAGAAATTCTTTTAAAAATAAACCTTCCATGATGGGCATTTGTTTCTGTCCGATTTGATTATCGGCTGGGGTGGCTCTGCGGCATGTTGAGCTCCCAGAGCTTCATGTTGTTGTCGAGGACCTCGTGGAACCAGCTCTCCTTCTGAGGCTGCTCCCGGAAAACGGGATTCAGCGCCTTGAGGTCAAGCTGCAGGATGGCGTCGTTGCCCAGTAGCTTGTCCAGTGATCGCAATAGGGTTCTGTTTCCATGGAGTTTCATTATAGTCTGGTACTTGACCAAATAGTACTCGTACTGCAGCTTACGCTTGGCCCAGCCTTCCACGGTGGCATTGGCGCTGGCGGACCGAATCTGCCCCAGATGCTCAGCAAACCAAGGGGCAAAATAGTTGTAAAGGTCCAACTTGGAAAGGCCGTTCAGGCCCTTACTCTTGATTCGCTCCTTGATCATGCGGTAGTTCTTACGGCTGAACACAAACACCTGGTAGAGCGAATTCCCTGTCGTGTAGGAATTCACGTAGTGGGTGCCAATTTTGTCCATGAAGGACATTGCGGAGGAGATATTGCCGATCTCCAGCTGATCAATTTGGGTCTGCACATCGGGAACCACTTCTTGGTGGACAGGAATCGCAGACTTTAGACGACCGGTCTCTCGGTTGCGCACTGCCCTGACAAGAACGTAGGAATAGTCTCCTTGGATGAAGGAGGTGTTAATGCCCAGCTTTTTGGCCGCGTTCTCCGGAAACCAGCCACCCGTAAACGCCTCCCAAGGTTTGTCCATTCGTTCGATGGAAAAGTCCCGAAAATAGGCCTGGAATAACTGACGCCGATTGTCACAGAACTCCATATGGAAGTCCCCATGGAAGATTCCTGGCGTAGTATCCTCATGGCTTTCCGTCAGGCCGCTAAGGTTCTAAAATAAAACACATTGGGTCGATTATAAAAGTGATTTTCTTTTTTAATCAAAAAACTTACCCTGTATACATTTTTCGTGGGCTCCTTAAAGACCCACCGTTCAGGATCCTCCATGTCGTTTAGGGGTATCACTCGCATCGAGATGCTGAGGTAGCCGTATCGCAGGAATATATTGATGGCCTTGCCGATCCTTAGCTGAGATTCGCGACTGCCGGGAGAGCCACTGGCCAGAAGCACCAGTGTCACAAGCCAGAACAGACCCGGCCGCGGGCTGGGGCTCGGGCGCGGGCTCATAGCTTCTTAGCATGCAAGGAAAAACTAGAAGAAAATAAGTTATTGGCTTAAAATGAATTTTTCCCATTATGAAAATAAAGTAAACTATGCAAGCAACAAGCGAACTCATCTCAAACCCCATTTCATTCAGGCTTGGTGTATAATTGAACATTAAATAGTACTAATAACTTAACAAAATTAAAAAGCGGGAATAACTAGTTTCAATCAAAGTCCACATAGATGTTTAGAATAAATGAGATTTCTGTTATTGTTTTTTTCGCTTCAAATTAAACAGTTTTATGTGCACATTTTAGTAAAATTTAGCAACAATTTAAAAGTGCATATGTTATAATACAAAGTACGTCAAAAAGGGTTAAGTCTCGACAATGACTACAATAAACAAAAACTAATTGCTATGCACTAAAACTCATGACAAAACAAGTTAAATGCAACTTTTCCGACCGTCCATAACAAGCCATTTTCCATTCAACAATTAACGTGTAAACGCACCATTTGTACCAATTTCCAAATAATTTAGTCTAGACTACTGAAGGGATTACGTTTAAATATTGATCATCTAACTATATCGGAGGGTTAACTATTCAGCTATAATTGCAGGGCCGACAAGTTTGCTTTTAACTCCGTAGCCTATAAGCCGGGTGATAATTTATGCGGGCTCTAATTGACCCTGAACCTTCGGTAGCGCTGAACTTGAACCGTTGAGCTGCGAGTAGATCCGAGTTGAGCCGAGTTGAGTTCAGTAAAGGCCAGCTGGCTGGCTGGCTGGTTGGCGATGAGCAGCTCATACTCCGATCGCCTTAAGTGGCTGCAATTATCCCCCAAAGAGGCACGGGTCATAAACAGCGCTACAAAGTAAAGCCATCAAAATTGGTTCGGTTGTCTTGAAGTTTGACTTGCAAATTATTTCCTAAACATAAACGAAAAAAAGCATTTTGCATGCCTCGTAACCGTTTTTTCTTGTTGGCCCACTCGGCCGCAGACCGGTTTATCCGTTCGCCAATTTTTCACAAGTGATTATGGCCAAGCGAGGAAGCCGCAAAACACAAAACACACAACACAACACACGGCCAGCACTGGCCAAATGCAAGTCAGAAATTAGCCCGGCCCAGTAGACATTCTAACAACATTGCGAGGCAACTTTTAATTCGAGCCGTTATCAGCCGCAGCGACGTGTTTGTCCGACCAAAAAATAAATGCGAATAAATAGATACATGAAACAGAGAAAAAATAACAAAATATACACAAAGGTTAGCCGGGTGTTAGCCACGTTCGTGAGTCACACCTGTCGCACTAATTCGAGGCAGTCGAGCGCAACGGTAGCCAAACGGCAGCCGTCGAAAAACAGCCATGATGACACTTCAATTGTTAACAATTTAAGTGAACCATAATATCTGGGCGACGTCTAACCTGTCCGGCGGGAAAAAAAAAAACTAAATGTGCGACAGGAAGTGAAACCCTGAATAGAACAAAGGTTGAAAAACTGAAACCCATTCATCTCCCTTTATCGCGATAAGCGATTATATGGCACACCTCGGATGCTTGGATTCCAGAAAAGGCGGCAGTCATTGCATTTTTTTGTGGACACTGTGTACTATATATAGTATTCCACTATCAGTAGAAATGATGGCATCAAACTTGGCCCCAAGCACTGGACCTTAGAGATAATGGAGCCGCGCTTAAATCCGATTCCCAAGGCAGCACATGGCGTTTTCAAAATTCTAGCAAACATTTGATACCTCTAATGAGCTTAGAGAGCTCCATGGCAAAGTGAGGGTCCCAGTTGCCAAACTTGAGCCGTAAAGCCAGAGCCCCACTTGAGGGGCACATGTTATGTGACATAATGATAGTTAGTATTGGAGGTATTTACAATAGCGGACGCATAACCTTGTGCAAAAGACCCAAAACAAAAATAAAAGCCGCAAACCGGAGTTCGAGATGAAGAAGACGGATTGAATCAAAAATTCAATGTGCGCACTCGGACTCCAAAACCAAAGGCAACTTAAATCAACTCGTTCAACTGTGACTCCCACTGCACAGAGAGAAAATAAGTTTGAGTTTTCCATCGACTGAAGGGTTCGGAGGCTATTAGACAGGGGTCTCGGCCTTAGATTATGGGATGTCTTGCAGAGCTCTATCTCAAATACCCAGAGCCAGGCTCATTCTTCTTTACAAAACATTTTCTCACTGTGCATTCGTAGACTGCTAGAGCGAAGCTCAGCCAATTGGGGATTCTTTATGCGCATTTTATGAGCCTTCTGTGGTCCGGTGGTTTCTGGACGAAGGGCACATCACTTTAGTGGCTATATGAGACAGAAGGCGCATGAGGTCTGCAGTTCATAAGCCGTGCTTAATTTTATGCTTGCCCCGTTTGTGTAGCCTCTTGGGTTTCCTTGAGCGGTGTTAAACAAAAGTTGTCTGACTGCGACTGCGACTGCTGCTATATTCGTTTTGCTTAGTTATTTCTTATTTACCTGGTCGAGAACTCGGATTGAAATTGACGTAACCGAAAAATCCACGATCAGATCGACAGAAGCTCACAGCCGTATCTGCGAGATGCGCCAAGACTGAGACTAAAGTCTCTAAAGAGCCTCCGGAGTGTAGCCTTATCACTTGGTTAGCGGCACTTGTTATAGAAATTATAAATTATATTTCGTAGCCGCGAAGCTTGTGGGTCAGAGTTCGCCGCATGGCGCCCTCGAATGATAAGAGAATGGCTAAATTTAGATTGTGTATCGAGTTTCGGTTGTGCTGCGCTATTGGGTTTCCGAAACCCCAGACACTGAAACTAGCACCAAAACACACCGCACACACACCGAGCACACACTGTGACGTGATGTGTCTTCAATTGCAATCAAAAAGCCGGAATCCGAGTCCAAAAACGCAACCGCATCTAAGGCACCTCACGCTCCACGAAACGCGAGCAGCTCGATCAGCACAACCTAACCTCCGGGAGCTCGACTTCGCTGTGAGCACCGCCGACCATATATACTTATACTTATAGCTTCAGATACTTGTATCTGGCGATGCGGCAAGATACGAGTCGAGTATAAGTCGGCGAGCTCGAAGTTGGCGCGTTGCGCTCAGTTATCCGTTATCCACTACCCGGTTCGTTCCTACATTACCGGTTCGGAGAGAAAACTGGCTGCGACTATCAAAACTCGATCGCCGGAGAGCCAGGCGATCCACCAGCAACTGTTGTTGCACTTGGCCGGCAACATATGTTGCTGCTGCTGCAGCTGTTGCTGGTAAAATGTTGCGGTCGGCAAGCGCAGTTCAATGACCGGAAATGGAAGTGGTTCTACTCCTCCGACTCCGACTTCGACTTCGACTCGAACGGTTATGGCTAGGGCCAATGCTAATGTCCGGCTGCCTGGCACCAATATCTATTGTTGACATCTGCCGTCCCGGGGAGACACAGTTCTTCCGCTTATTAAATTTCCCGGCACGTTTCTGGAGGGGCTCCACGAAATGATTGCAGTTTTTGGTTTGCGCAAGACCTGAATAAAAGCCAGAATGTTGTAATCAAAAACTTTTGGTACTTGGTGCTGGGCATTTGGTCCAAAAGCCAAGCACTACAAGCACAAAAAGTGATAGCCGGAATAAAAACGAAAGTATCAAATTCGCTTTACCTTGAAAATAAGCAAACAAATTTGGGTCAAGCTTTTGGGCAGACTGCGACAGTGTTTGAAGTTTAATGGTCGTGTTTAATGTTTCAATTAGAAGATACAGATGCAAAAGTATCTCGTGGGTAGCCATGGCTGCAGGGCATCCGCTTGTCACGTTGCCTTGGCTTTTTGACTCTCCATTGGGGACTTCTGCGAAATTCTGACTTCTGACCGATGGCTTTCGTAGAAAAGCACGACTCTGGGGGCCGGGATGGAGGAGGGAACTTCCGCCACACAAAAGCTCAAGTTGAAATTGTATCTCTCGTATATTTTCTGCTTTTTGTTTTCAGTTTTCTGTTTAAATATATCGGTATATGTAGAAGTTGTTTTATTAAGTTTGTCTGGTTTGTCTTTGCTGCATGCACAATTGAAAAGATGTGTATTTAAAATTCGGTATTTCAGTGTTTATTCGCTTTTATTTAATTCGCATTTCCGCCTCTCATTCATTCGGTTCAGTTTGTTCTGTTTCATTTTGAATTTTATTATTTAATCCCATGTTTAAACTATGTATATATAATGACATTTTTATCATTTACTTTAAATGATATTTACTAACCGGCCTCTGTACGCCCCGAATAGATCGACCGACCAATCGATCAATCGACTCCACTCTTTTCATTTATTTCATTTCATTTATTTTAACAACAATTCACTCAATTAGCTCAAATCGCGTCAATCTACACATATTGACATTGGAGATCATAAGCATTATCAACTCAGCATCATCGTCATCGTCATCGTTATCGTTATCGTTACCGTTATCATTGCCCTTCGTTAACTTCTAATGAAATTAGAGAAAAATTCTAATTCATTTGGTTTCCGCGTTCATCATGTTCATCATTCCATTTTCTTTATGTAATATCAACAATAAATTTTTACTTAATCTTAGGGTGAAATTATTCTTAGAGTACAGCTACAATCTGCTCGCATCGGCTAAGAAAAAAGGATCAATTAAAAATACGAAACGAATCCTTCGAAATCCTAGCTTCTTGTCTGCTTTTCTTCCCTCTCAATACCTTTCAACCTTCCTATATCGTAAAATATTAGATTTTGATTTGAGCATTCTCCTAATCATTTCTCCTGACTCTCCGCTTCTCCTCCTCTACTGATTTTTCTTTTTATTGGTGTTTTTTGGCACACCCAGCCCTCTGCTTCGACGGGGGAGCCCATTTCTCCAGCCTCACCGTCTTTAAGGTATAATTAATAATACTCTTAGTTAATTTGGCCACTCGGCTTCTTTTGTGGTTGTGGGTAGGTAGTTAGTTCTTTTCATTTTTGGTTTTCGGGTAGGATCGGTTGTTAGATTTTGGGATACACTTCTATGATTTGCATTGCATTCTCTTGCCTCCTCTGAACCAAAAATACGTTTGCCCAGCGTGTCTAACGATAATACTCTATGCAAAATTGTTCAACCATTTTGAAACCATAGAATTGTTCTGGATATACGTACGTTGTGGTTGCTGTGTGGTTGGGAAATTCAAGTGGGCTGTGTGGTTTTGGTTGTTGTTGTGGGCTTGAACTAAGCGGTTTCTCATTTAGTTAAATACTAAGTTCAATTTCTCAACTTAGTGATAAGTGATTGCATGTGCACTCCGTAGACGATATCTAAATTCAGTTTTCCTTCGTTTCGTTTAAGGGGACGGGCGGGGAGGGGCAGGGGGGGGATGTATCTGTCAGATACCTACAGCAAGGAAAAATGCTAAAGAGTCTCGAGGCTGCGGTCTAAGCTGCACCAAAAAAAAGTCAGGGTGGTTTGCTGCTGATTGCTAAGACATTGTAACGAACAGTCATGGCGCGAGAATCCTGTACTGACAAATTCGGGTGAGACGGGAGGTGCACGCTGTCGCCGGCCTAGACCTCGTCGGCTAGTGGGTGGGTCCCTCTAAAACTCCTCTCTCTCCCTACAGGATCCCTGCTGTCCATCATAGAATCTCGAATTTGATCGAACGCGTGCCTCGCCTGTCGAACAGCGCAGGCTTACCAATCCACTCTCTCAAAAACTTTCGGCCCGCAAGCGGTCCAAGGTAGCCCCCTGGATCGATCAGGTGACGGCATGGCGGCTGCAAATCAGACTCGGCTGTACTTTCTTAGCACATTATAAACATTTTATTACTTCTAATCCACATTCTAATCCACCCTTAACTCCTAACCTTACAATCTTAACCTAACTGCTAAACTTCATTCGATATCTCTTAAAACTAGGGTATAGGTACTAAATTACAACAAAACTTCAATCAAAATCTCTTAAATCTGAGGCATAGGAACTAAATTACAGCGAAACTTCAATATTCAAACATTAGAGAATCTTAATTGCAACAATTTGGCAATAAAACCCGTAAAGAGAAGGTTGGATGTCTTCACACCCGCTAACCTGCACGCCCGCGTGAGAAAATTCGCGTGAGGGACGTGGGATGGAATCGGGGTTCCGGCCCCTGAGCTTGGGAGCGACGAGATGACTTATTTGCTTATACTGATTCAGACTACCGCTGTAGACTCAACGCGTGGATCATGCCCGAGCTTGGGATTCTCCAAAGGATGCAGACGGCAACGAATGATTCTACCTCGGGGAAATTTAACTATGTTTTCTCACTCACCACTTCGTCCTGTTGTTGCGATGATGAAAGCGCTTTCCTCATGCCACCTGTAGGGGAGTGGTACAAAATTTAAGGGTCGCCAGATGCTTCCCGATATTCTTAAGACTAACAAGGAAAGAGTCTCTACGTCATCGCCTGCTCCTGGATCTGCCTTCTACTTCGGAGCAATCGCCGAACGCGAGTGGATTGCGGGCAGCAACAACAGTCTACGGCAATTTCACCACGAAGTCTGCTTTCTCCTCTATAGCTCTGCCAGCTCCTATGCTCCGTATTCGGGCGCACTTGCGCCGGCTCTTTCTAGAAACTCCTCTTTCAGAGCACGCGGTTGCCCGAAGTCCTCTCCGAGGGTTAGGTCAAAACCGCCTGCGTCGCTGGGATCGCCTCTTTGGTTCCTTCTTTTCGCTCCTTCGGTTGCTCCTGCGCGCTTCCTAATGCGGCGCAGCTCCCGCCGCGCTTGTGCCGGGCACGTGCCGCCCTCCTTCTCCTCGCTTTCGCTGGGGCCCACGGAGACAGCTACTCCAAGTTTCACTGCCCGTGGAGCACACCAATACGCCCACTCAGCCTTGATATTCGCCGAGTTCCTAAGCAAAACACCATCAAAATTTCCACCTAACCTCACTAACCAAGCTACACTCACCTAAGCGGGTTATTCCCGAGCTCTGCCACTAAAACTGTCTCGCTTTGTGCCCAACCGACGCTCTTCGCTGCGGATCGCCGTGCTCCAGATTCGGAGTCTGTATTCTCGGGTCCGTGTTCCTTCGAGTCCGCTTCGCACCGTTGCTGTCTTTTTGTTTTCCTCAATATCGCCTCGAATACCTTCGGTGTCGCCGGTTCACGTGGAAAAGAACGCAAGCTTCACGCCGCCATTCGGACCTACCTCACACCGGTTCGATCGTACATGATCCCCCCTGTCGCTGGGCTGCCAACTCCTGTAACTTTACCCCTATCGATATTTTTCGGCGTTGCCACCTCGACCATCTCTGCCTGCCTCTGTTACAGAATAGCCCCCTCTCAAGAGCTGGCTTAGGATCGCCATGGATCCTACACAGCTCAAACACAGAGGCAGGATTCACTGCCGTAAGTCCTTCGCATGGTACACTCCAACCAATCGTCCTTGCCTATCCTCTACCTCATAGGTCGCCTTGCCGGTCCTCTTTCTTATCCTAGCTTTGACATACTTAGGACCGAGTTTGGCACTATACCCAGTTGCAAAGTTACTCTGCTTAAAATTCCTACGGAAGACCTCTTGCCCATTCTGAAACTCAATGTCCCTCGCACGTGTATTGTACCGCCTCTCGTTCCTTTCGCCCTGCATCTCCAAAGCCTTCTGAGCTTGCTTACGAGCTATGTCCATGGAATCCTCCCTCGAGAGCAAAACACTCCTATCCTCCAGCAGACCTAATGCCCTCAACAGCTTGTACGAGCCTCCGGAACCCATAAACTGCTGTCCAAAAACTAGGTAGTACGGAGAAGCTCCTGTTCCCGAATGAACAGCTGTCCTCAGGGCGCAACAAATTTCGCTAAGCTGCTCATCCCAGTTCTTCTGATCTGTTTTCACGTAGGACCGAATCGCTGCTATCACGGATCTGTTCACCCGCTCTGACGCGTTCGCCTGCGGCGAATGTACCGCTGTGAAGACCTGCATTACTCGGTTCTCCCGCATCAAACCTCTAAACGCCTCCCCTTTGAATTGCGTCCCATTGTCCGACACTACCGTCTCCGGCACGCCAAACATATGGAACAGCTCCTGCTTCATATACTTGACCACTATATCAGCCGACAACTTCTTCACCGCCTTCAGAAAAACGAACTTGGTGTGGTGATCTAACACAATGAATATGCCCACATTTCCTGACCGTGACCTCGGGTATGGTCCCAGAAAATCAACATAAATCCTCTGGAAAAATCTCTGAGAATCGCCTACTCTGCCCATCGTGGGTCTCGTAACGCGGTTGGGTGCTTTCGTTTCCTTACACACCTCACACCTGCGGACATAGTCTCTTACATCATCCACCAAATTCGGCCAATAATACATACGCCGAATCCTCTCCAGCGTTTTATTGAAACCCCCGTGTGCGGCCATTGGACTGTCATGCGCCTCCTTCAAGACTTCCGGAATCACTTCCTTGGGTAGCCATAGCTTCCACGCGAATTGGTCAACCAAGCCCTCTTCCTGAACCAGCTTTGCCCTCCGAAAAACCTTTCCGTCCATGACTTTCAAATCCGGAGTCACGTCCTTATTGGCTTCCACCGTCTCCGCCAACGTCCTATAATCTCTGCTCTCGAAACACGGAGACTCATAGTCTACATCTAAGCCTGACACTTCGATCTCTTCGCCGTCGCCTTCGAAAACCCTAGATAGCGCATCCGGAACCGCGTGCAGCTTCCCTTTCCTATGTTCAAACTTGAACTTATAAGCTTGCAACTTGGCTGCCCACCGTCCCAGACGTGATCTTAAATCGGGCTGTGACATGAGCCACTGCAGCGACGCATGATCCGTAACCACGGTGAATCTATGCCCTTCGACATACGGTCTAAAACGGTTGATGCAGACAATCGCCGCCAGACACTCTTGTTCCGTGACGGAGTAGTTTTTTTGAGCCTTGCTCAACTTCCTTGAGACGAAGGCTATAGGATACTCGTCTCCTTTATCTCCCTCTGTTTTCTGGACGAGCACCCCCCCTATACCATGACTACTCGCATCGCAATGGATGAAAAATGGCTTCTCAAAATCAGGACTGTGTAGCACTGGGGCTTGGCACATTGCTTCCTTCAACTTTGTGAACGCCTCGATCCCCGCCTGCGTCATCGTAAACCTGCACTTAGGTCTCACTAGATCTGTCAGTGGAGCCGCTATGTCCGCATAGTTGCTTATAAATTTACTATACCACCCAGTCATCCCCAGAAAACTCCGCAATGCCTTCAGAGTACGTGGGATTGGGTATTCCACCATGGCTGATATCTTTTCCGGGTCTGTTCTGATGACTCCTTCACCAATCACGTGACCCAGATACCTAACCGATCGTACGCAGAAATGACTTTTCTCGACGTTTAATGTAAGCCCTGCCTGTCGGATGTGCTCAGCCACCGTCGTTAGGACTGACATATGCGCCTCAAAGGAATCTGAAACGACTAATAAGTCATCCAAATAGACGAAAACTTCGTTTCGCAGAGAGGCCGGAATGACTTTATCCATGAGCCGCGTCATCGTCTGTGATGCGTTGGACAATCCGAACGGCATCACAGTGAACTGATACAACGGCTTGCCTGGTACTGTGAAAGCTGTCTTGTCCCGCGAAGCGGTGTCCAAAGGAATCTGCCAATAGGCGTCCTTTAGATCCAAACTAGAGATGTAAACTGCCTTTGGAAGCCGGCTTAGAATCGCGTCGATCTGTGGTAAAGGATATGCATCTCCCTGCGTGAAGCTGTTCACCTTTCTGCAATCCAAACACAGTCGAACCTTCCCTGGCTTTTGGACTAACACCACTGGCGACGACCAAGCGCTCTCGGATTCCTCGATTACTCCTAACTTCAACATCCTTTCAACCTCCCCATATAACAGTCTCTCCACCGCTGGGGAGACGGGAAAATGTCTCTGCTTTACTGCTTTAGCCTTCCCCACCTCGATGCTGTGGCTGATTAGATGCGTCTTACCTAGACCTAACTTGGCAAAAGACGGGAATTGCTCTACTACTTCCCTTAGCCTAGCTTGCTGTGCTATCGTCAACTCGTGACAAACTGACACCTCGCTAACTTGGAACTCTGTCGGCAGAAGCTCAAAGCTGTTCCAAAAGTCGATGCCCAAATACAAATCCTGCCTAAGTGTAGGAACCAAGTACAGATTTTGACTTCTACATTGGTCCTTGAATCTGATCTCGGTTGTCACCTGCCCTATCACTTGCTGTTGTTGTCCATCGGCTGTATTTACAAATGTTCCTTTGCGATCGAACTCCGCTCCGCTCTTGATAAATCTCTCTGCCAATCTACCTCCCAAACAGCTGACTGCAGCTCCTGTGTCCAGCAACCCTAGGACTTTCTCTCCTAGGAGATAGACTTCCGCAAACGGACGCTTATCCGAACCCTTATACCTGATCGTCTCGATCTTCCTCAACGAACGCCAATAACATTTTAACCTATTCGTATTTCTAGATTTTCTTTTCTGATTAACTTCCAGCTTCTTACTTCCTATTACTTCATTTTCTTCTCTATCTAAATCTGTTTTTCTTATCGCTACCTTTATTAGATCTACTTGTCCTTGCCCTGTCCTAATTGAACACGCTGAGCTGGACGGTCTTGCGCGTTCACTCTCCCGTTTTTTATACAATTCGCACAAGACGGTTTATAAACATTAGGTGCTCCGCACCCGAAACAAAACACCTTGCGTTTTCCAGCACAGTCCTGATATCTGTGCCCCTCCTTTCTACAATTCCAACAAATGAGAGCCACCGCCTCGATGTCCAAGTCCTCATCGGTCGAAAACTCACTCGCGTCCTCCAATTCCATTCCCTCATTTACTTCCGCTACCACTTTTGCAGCCGGATAGCTCCTATGTTGACCTCTATCCTCTCGTCTAAACCCCTCACCGTTCGACTTCTTCGGATAGCTGGGCTTGCAAAAGCTGCTTTCGCGCCGTATTTCCTGCAAGAACCTTTCGCGACGCTTACAGACTTCTCTTAATTGACTGATCGATCGAATCGTGACATTCAGCAATTCATGTCGTATTTCGGGCCTCAGGTTTCTCCTCACAACTTCCACTATCGTGGTCTCGCTAAGGGGCGTTCCCAGCCCGTCCATTAATTGCTCTATTGCGTCGTAGAACGTGTCGAAGTCTTCCTTCTCGCGTTGCTTTCTATCCCTAATAGACTCGCGTATGTCCACATCCGACCGACTATCGCGGAAATGGTTCCTGAGAGCGTCGCACAATTCGCCCCATCTCATGCCTCTATTCGCTTTGTGGAAGCGCCAATAAAACTCCCCGGCCTTGCCATCGAATAGGAGACTTGCACTTCCGCAGAGTGCCGAGAAGTCGCTATCTAGTGTTTGGTGGGTTAGAGCCTCCACTCGATAGATAAAGTTGTCTACAGTCATGCCATCTGGACTTCCGCTAAACCTGATCTTCCAGCTATTTAGAATATGTCCTACCTTGTCGGGCCGATATGTCGAGCTTGCTGCTCCTTGCTGTCTCGTGTCGCCCCTAAGAATATCCCCTTGGTCTCGAATCCTTCTCTCATTATCCGAGAGTTCGCTAGGATATTCATTTCGCCCTGCCATCCGGTAATCTCTTTCTTCAGCTTCCCTTTCGGCTCTTTGCTGAAACAATCTCTCCATCTGAGTTGATAGTTGTTCTAACAAAGTTGACTGCATGGCTTGCACCGACTGAGACACCATTGAGCTCATTTCTGCCGTACTACCTAGGGACTCTGCTTGAGAACCTCCTTGGCTTGCGGCACCCGGTGAATCCGCCCTACGCAATTGCTGGCTTGTGCCTGCCGAAGACATTTCGCTCGCCGTTTGAGGCTTCTCAAAACAAACAACCTTGCAAGTTGGACAAGAAGCTTTGGTTTTCGCGTGAGTAGTTATGCATGACTTATGGAACTCATGCCCACATTTGGTTCTGGCCCTGCCTGTTGCCATCTCTTTGTTGCATAACATGCATATTGGCACCTTTTGGGGTGTCGCTGCCCCCTTCTCTGACTCTGCTGGGTTCATTATGATATCTCTATTTCCGATAATTCTGAAAAACTAACACTTATTTCGCTAACGAAAATTGTATTCCTGTAGACTATAATCAAACTATGCCTCTGTCTGATCTGTGCACCGCCAATGCGCCACCTCACTGTTTTTTCTTCTTCCTGATCCTAGGTTCCAACCACTTCGTTCAAGAGAACCGACAAAAAGAAAACCCCTCTACTCTTCCCTCGCCAGTCCTGCTGACTCCCAGGCCCTGCGAGGTCAATGCTTCGGACGTGGTTACCTGCTACTTTTGCCGATAAATTCCAAGCGTCCGACTCCTCCTTTGGGGAATGACGGGGTCCGCTGCTTTCTTAAGGCGTGGTCAGAACTCAACGAGTCTGCATTTCCGAACACCTGTTCAGCCCGCTTTCCCGTCTATGCGTTACTAGAAGACGTCTGTGTCCGTTTCGCGTGGCTAGACGATTCCTCTGCTCGCCTATATTCCAAAGCGCAAATCCGGATTCACCAAACTACCCCTAGCCTGTGAGGCTGCTGAAGCATCGTGGTCTACTCTGCTTTCTTTCGAAGTAGCATTCCAAGCGATGTTACTCTTAGATCCTGAATGTTTTGGTCGTGGTTAATGCCATGCCATTGTAACCAGCCGAAAAAAGTATATACTCAATATCTTTGCACTACATGGTTGCTGTTAGCCATCTCCTAAACCACATGGCCACTAAGTTGGGCGCCAGAAAATCTATGAGGAATTATTAAAAATAATTATAACTGTAACGAACAGTCATGGCGCGAGAATCCTGTACTGACAAATTCGGGTGAGACGGGAGGTGCACGCTGTCGCCGGCCTAGACCTCGTCGGCTAGTGGGTGGGTCCCTCTAAAACTCCTCTCTCTCCCTACAGGATCCCTGCTGTCCATCATAGAATCTCGAATTTGATCGAACGCGTGCCTCGCCTGTCGAACAGCGCAGGCTTACCAATCCACTCTCTCAAAAACTTTCGGCCCGCAAGCGGTCCAAGGTAGCCCCCTGGATCGATCAGGTGACGGCATGGCGGCTGCAAATCAGACTCGGCTGTACTTTCTTAGCACATTATAAACATTTTATTACTTCTAATCCACATTCTAATCCACCCTTAACTCCTAACCTTACAATCTTAACCTAACTGCTAAACTTCATTCGATATCTCTTAAAACTAGGGTATAGGTACTAAATTACAACAAAACTTCAATCAAAATCTCTTAAATCTGAGGCATAGGAACTAAATTACAGCGAAACTTCAATATTCAAACATTAGAGAATCTTAATTGCAACAATTTGGCAATAAAACCCGTAAAGAGAAGGTTGGATGTCTTCACACCCGCTAACCTGCACGCCCGCGTGAGAAAATTCGCGTGAGGGACGTGGGATGGAATCGGGGTTCCGGCCCCTGAGCTTGGGAGCGACGAGATGACTTATTTGCTTATACTGATTCAGACTACCGCTGTAGACTCAACGCGTGGATCATGCCCGAGCTTGGGATTCTCCAAAGGATGCAGACGGCAACGAATGATTCTACCTCGGGGAAATTTAACTATGTTTTCTCACTCACCACTTCGTCCTGTTGTTGCGATGATGAAAGCGCTTTCCTCATGCCACCTGTAGGGGAGTGGTACAAAATTTAAGGGTCGCCAGATGCTTCCCGATATTCTTAAGACTAACAAGGAAAGAGTCTCTACGTCATCGCCTGCTCCTGGATCTGCCTTCTACTTCGGAGCAATCGCCGAACGCGAGTGGATTGCGGGCAGCAACAACAGTCTACGGCAATTTCACCACGAAGTCTGCTTTCTCCTCTATAGCTCTGCCAGCTCCTATGCTCCGTATTCGGGCGCACTTGCGCCGGCTCTTTCTAGAAACTCCTCTTTCAGAGCACGCGGTTGCCCGAAGTCCTCTCCGAGGGTTAGGTCAAAACCGCCTGCGTCGCTGGGATCGCCTCTTTGGTTCCTTCTTTTCGCTCCTTCGGTTGCTCCTGCGCGCTTCCTAATGCGGCGCAGCTCCCGCCGCGCTTGTGCCGGGCACGTGCCGCCCTCCTTCTCCTCGCTTTCGCTGGGGCCCACGGAGACAGCTACTCCAAGTTTCACTGCCCGTGGAGCACACCAATACGCCCACTCAGCCTTGATATTCGCCGAGTTCCTAAGCAAAACACCATCAAAATTTCCACCTAACCTCACTAACCAAGCTACACTCACCTAAGCGGGTTATTCCCGAGCTCTGCCACTAAAACTGTCTCGCTTTGTGCCCAACCGACGCTCTTCGCTGCGGATCGCCGTGCTCCAGATTCGGAGTCTGTATTCTCGGGTCCGTGTTCCTTCGAGTCCGCTTCGCACCGTTGCTGTCTTTTTGTTTTCCTCAATATCGCCTCGAATACCTTCGGTGTCGCCGGTTCACGTGGAAAAGAACGCAAGCTTCACGCCGCCATTCGGACCTACCTCACACCGGTTCGATCGTACATGATCCCCCCTGTCGCTGGGCTGCCAACTCCTGTAACTTTACCCCTATCGATATTTTTCGGCGTTGCCACCTCGACCATCTCTGCCTGCCTCTGTTACAGAATAGCCCCCTCTCAAGAGCTGGCTTAGGATCGCCATGGATCCTACACAGCTCAAACACAGAGGCAGGATTCACTGCCGTAAGTCCTTCGCATGGTACACTCCAACCAATCGTCCTTGCCTATCCTCTACCTCATAGGTCGCCTTGCCGGTCCTCTTTCTTATCCTAGCTTTGACATACTTAGGACCGAGTTTGGCACTATACCCAGTTGCAAAGTTACTCTGCTTAAAATTCCTACGGAAGACCTCTTGCCCATTCTGAAACTCAATGTCCCTCGCACGTGTATTGTACCGCCTCTCGTTCCTTTCGCCCTGCATCTCCAAAGCCTTCTGAGCTTGCTTACGAGCTATGTCCATGGAATCCTCCCTCGAGAGCAAAACACTCCTATCCTCCAGCAGACCTAATGCCCTCAACAGCTTGTACGAGCCTCCGGAACCCATAAACTGCTGTCCAAAAACTAGGTAGTACGGAGAAGCTCCTGTTCCCGAATGAACAGCTGTCCTCAGGGCGCAACAAATTTCGCTAAGCTGCTCATCCCAGTTCTTCTGATCTGTTTTCACGTAGGACCGAATCGCTGCTATCACGGATCTGTTCACCCGCTCTGACGCGTTCGCCTGCGGCGAATGTACCGCTGTGAAGACCTGCATTACTCGGTTCTCCCGCATCAAACCTCTAAACGCCTCCCCTTTGAATTGCGTCCCATTGTCCGACACTACCGTCTCCGGCACGCCAAACATATGGAACAGCTCCTGCTTCATATACTTGACCACTATATCAGCCGACAACTTCTTCACCGCCTTCAGAAAAACGAACTTGGTGTGGTGATCTAACACAATGAATATGCCCACATTTCCTGACCGTGACCTCGGGTATGGTCCCAGAAAATCAACATAAATCCTCTGGAAAAATCTCTGAGAATCGCCTACTCTGCCCATCGTGGGTCTCGTAACGCGGTTGGGTGCTTTCGTTTCCTTACACACCTCACACCTGCGGACATAGTCTCTTACATCATCCACCAAATTCGGCCAATAATACATACGCCGAATCCTCTCCAGCGTTTTATTGAAACCCCCGTGTGCGGCCATTGGACTGTCATGCGCCTCCTTCAAGACTTCCGGAATCACTTCCTTGGGTAGCCATAGCTTCCACGCGAATTGGTCAACCAAGCCCTCTTCCTGAACCAGCTTTGCCCTCCGAAAAACCTTTCCGTCCATGACTTTCAAATCCGGAGTCACGTCCTTATTGGCTTCCACCGTCTCCGCCAACGTCCTATAATCTCTGCTCTCGAAACACGGAGACTCATAGTCTACATCTAAGCCTGACACTTCGATCTCTTCGCCGTCGCCTTCGAAAACCCTAGATAGCGCATCCGGAACCGCGTGCAGCTTCCCTTTCCTATGTTCAAACTTGAACTTATAAGCTTGCAACTTGGCTGCCCACCGTCCCAGACGTGATCTTAAATCGGGCTGTGACATGAGCCACTGCAGCGACGCATGATCCGTAACCACGGTGAATCTATGCCCTTCGACATACGGTCTAAAACGGTTGATGCAGACAATCGCCGCCAGACACTCTTGTTCCGTGACGGAGTAGTTTTTTTGAGCCTTGCTCAACTTCCTTGAGACGAAGGCTATAGGATACTCGTCTCCTTTATCTCCCTCTGTTTTCTGGACGAGCACCCCCCCTATACCATGACTACTCGCATCGCAATGGATGAAAAATGGCTTCTCAAAATCAGGACTGTGTAGCACTGGGGCTTGGCACATTGCTTCCTTCAACTTTGTGAACGCCTCGATCCCCGCCTGCGTCATCGTAAACCTGCACTTAGGTCTCACTAGATCTGTCAGTGGAGCCGCTATGTCCGCATAGTTGCTTATAAATTTACTATACCACCCAGTCATCCCCAGAAAACTCCGCAATGCCTTCAGAGTACGTGGGATTGGGTATTCCACCATGGCTGATATCTTTTCCGGGTCTGTTCTGATGACTCCTTCACCAATCACGTGACCCAGATACCTAACCGATCGTACGCAGAAATGACTTTTCTCGACGTTTAATGTAAGCCCTGCCTGTCGGATGTGCTCAGCCACCGTCGTTAGGACTGACATATGCGCCTCAAAGGAATCTGAAACGACTAATAAGTCATCCAAATAGACGAAAACTTCGTTTCGCAGAGAGGCCGGAATGACTTTATCCATGAGCCGCGTCATCGTCTGTGATGCGTTGGACAATCCGAACGGCATCACAGTGAACTGATACAACGGCTTGCCTGGTACTGTGAAAGCTGTCTTGTCCCGCGAAGCGGTGTCCAAAGGAATCTGCCAATAGGCGTCCTTTAGATCCAAACTAGAGATGTAAACTGCCTTTGGAAGCCGGCTTAGAATCGCGTCGATCTGTGGTAAAGGATATGCATCTCCCTGCGTGAAGCTGTTCACCTTTCTGCAATCCAAACACAGTCGAACCTTCCCTGGCTTTTGGACTAACACCACTGGCGACGACCAAGCGCTCTCGGATTCCTCGATTACTCCTAACTTCAACATCCTTTCAACCTCCCCATATAACAGTCTCTCCACCGCTGGGGAGACGGGAAAATGTCTCTGCTTTACTGCTTTAGCCTTCCCCACCTCGATGCTGTGGCTGATTAGATGCGTCTTACCTAGACCTAACTTGGCAAAAGACGGGAATTGCTCTACTACTTCCCTTAGCCTAGCTTGCTGTGCTATCGTCAACTCGTGACAAACTGACACCTCGCTAACTTGGAACTCTGTCGGCAGAAGCTCAAAGCTGTTCCAAAAGTCGATGCCCAAATACAAATCCTGCCTAAGTGTAGGAACCAAGTACAGATTTTGACTTCTACATTGGTCCTTGAATCTGATCTCGGTTGTCACCTGCCCTATCACTTGCTGTTGTTGTCCATCGGCTGTATTTACAAATGTTCCTTTGCGATCGAACTCCGCTCCGCTCTTGATAAATCTCTCTGCCAATCTACCTCCCAAACAGCTGACTGCAGCTCCTGTGTCCAGCAACCCTAGGACTTTCTCTCCTAGGAGATAGACTTCCGCAAACGGACGCTTATCCGAACCCTTATACCTGATCGTCTCGATCTTCCTCAACGAACGCCAATAACATTTTAACCTATTCGTATTTCTAGATTTTCTTTTCTGATTAACTTCCAGCTTCTTACTTCCTATTACTTCATTTTCTTCTCTATCTAAATCTGTTTTTCTTATCGCTACCTTTATTAGATCTACTTGTCCTTGCCCTGTCCTAATTGAACACGCTGAGCTGGACGGTCTTGCGCGTTCACTCTCCCGTTTTTTATACAATTCGCACAAGACGGTTTATAAACATTAGGTGCTCCGCACCCGAAACAAAACACCTTGCGTTTTCCAGCACAGTCCTGATATCTGTGCCCCTCCTTTCTACAATTCCAACAAATGAGAGCCACCGCCTCGATGTCCAAGTCCTCATCGGTCGAAAACTCACTCGCGTCCTCCAATTCCATTCCCTCATTTACTTCCGCTACCACTTTTGCAGCCGGATAGCTCCTATGTTGACCTCTATCCTCTCGTCTAAACCCCTCACCGTTCGACTTCTTCGGATAGCTGGGCTTGCAAAAGCTGCTTTCGCGCCGTATTTCCTGCAAGAACCTTTCGCGACGCTTACAGACTTCTCTTAATTGACTGATCGATCGAATCGTGACATTCAGCAATTCATGTCGTATTTCGGGCCTCAGGTTTCTCCTCACAACTTCCACTATCGTGGTCTCGCTAAGGGGCGTTCCCAGCCCGTCCATTAATTGCTCTATTGCGTCGTAGAACGTGTCGAAGTCTTCCTTCTCGCGTTGCTTTCTATCCCTAATAGACTCGCGTATGTCCACATCCGACCGACTATCGCGGAAATGGTTCCTGAGAGCGTCGCACAATTCGCCCCATCTCATGCCTCTATTCGCTTTGTGGAAGCGCCAATAAAACTCCCCGGCCTTGCCATCGAATAGGAGACTTGCACTTCCGCAGAGTGCCGAGAAGTCGCTATCTAGTGTTTGGTGGGTTAGAGCCTCCACTCGATAGATAAAGTTGTCTACAGTCATGCCATCTGGACTTCCGCTAAACCTGATCTTCCAGCTATTTAGAATATGTCCTACCTTGTCGGGCCGATATGTCGAGCTTGCTGCTCCTTGCTGTCTCGTGTCGCCCCTAAGAATATCCCCTTGGTCTCGAATCCTTCTCTCATTATCCGAGAGTTCGCTAGGATATTCATTTCGCCCTGCCATCCGGTAATCTCTTTCTTCAGCTTCCCTTTCGGCTCTTTGCTGAAACAATCTCTCCATCTGAGTTGATAGTTGTTCTAACAAAGTTGACTGCATGGCTTGCACCGACTGAGACACCATTGAGCTCATTTCTGCCGTACTACCTAGGGACTCTGCTTGAGAACCTCCTTGGCTTGCGGCACCCGGTGAATCCGCCCTACGCAATTGCTGGCTTGTGCCTGCCGAAGACATTTCGCTCGCCGTTTGAGGCTTCTCAAAACAAACAACCTTGCAAGTTGGACAAGAAGCTTTGGTTTTCGCGTGAGTAGTTATGCATGACTTATGGAACTCATGCCCACATTTGGTTCTGGCCCTGCCTGTTGCCATCTCTTTGTTGCATAACATGCATATTGGCACCTTTTGGGGTGTCGCTGCCCCCTTCTCTGACTCTGCTGGGTTCATTATGATATCTCTATTTCCGATAATTCTGAAAAACTAACACTTATTTCGCTAACGAAAATTGTATTCCTGTAGACTATAATCAAACTATGCCTCTGTCTGATCTGTGCACCGCCAATGCGCCACCTCACTGTTTTTTCTTCTTCCTGATCCTAGGTTCCAACCACTTCGTTCAAGAGAACCGACAAAAAGAAAACCCCTCTACTCTTCCCTCGCCAGTCCTGCTGACTCCCAGGCCCTGCGAGGTCAATGCTTCGGACGTGGTTACCTGCTACTTTTGCCGATAAATTCCAAGCGTCCGACTCCTCCTTTGGGGAATGACGGGGTCCGCTGCTTTCTTAAGGCGTGGTCAGAACTCAACGAGTCTGCATTTCCGAACACCTGTTCAGCCCGCTTTCCCGTCTATGCGTTACTAGAAGACGTCTGTGTCCGTTTCGCGTGGCTAGACGATTCCTCTGCTCGCCTATATTCCAAAGCGCAAATCCGGATTCACCAAACTACCCCTAGCCTGTGAGGCTGCTGAAGCATCGTGGTCTACTCTGCTTTCTTTCGAAGTAGCATTCCAAGCGATGTTACTCTTAGATCCTGAATGTTTTGGTCGTGGTTAATGCCATGCCATTGTAACCAGCCGAAAAAAGTATATACTCAATATCTTTGCACTACATGGTTGCTGTTAGCCATCTCCTAAACCACATGGCCACTAAGTTGGGCGCCAGAAAATCTATGAGGAATTATTAAAAATAATTATAACTGTAACGAACAGTCATGGCGCGAGAATCCTGTACTGACAAATTCGGGTGAGACGGGAGGTGCACGCTGTCGCCGGCCTAGACCTCGTCGGCTAGTGGGTGGGTCCCTCTAAAACTCCTCTCTCTCCCTACAGGATCCCTGCTGTCCATCATAGAATCTCGAATTTGATCGAACGCGTGCCTCGCCTGTCGAACAGCGCAGGCTTACCAATCCACTCTCTCAAAAACTTTCGGCCCGCAAGCGGTCCAAGGTAGCCCCCTGGATCGATCAGGTGACGGCATGGCGGCTGCAAATCAGACTCGGCTGTACTTTCTTAGCACATTATAAACATTTTATTACTTCTAATCCACATTCTAATCCACCCTTAACTCCTAACCTTACAATCTTAACCTAACTGCTAAACTTCATTCGATATCTCTTAAAACTAGGGTATAGGTACTAAATTACAACAAAACTTCAATCAAAATCTCTTAAATCTGAGGCATAGGAACTAAATTACAGCGAAACTTCAATATTCAAACATTAGAGAATCTTAATTGCAACAATTTGGCAATAAAACCCGTAAAGAGAAGGTTGGATGTCTTCACACCCGCTAACCTGCACGCCCGCGTGAGAAAATTCGCGTGAGGGACGTGGGATGGAATCGGGGTTCCGGCCCCTGAGCTTGGGAGCGACGAGATGACTTATTTGCTTATACTGATTCAGACTACCGCTGTAGACTCAACGCGTGGATCATGCCCGAGCTTGGGATTCTCCAAAGGATGCAGACGGCAACGAATGATTCTACCTCGGGGAAATTTAACTATGTTTTCTCACTCACCACTTCGTCCTGTTGTTGCGATGATGAAAGCGCTTTCCTCATGCCACCTGTAGGGGAGTGGTACAAAATTTAAGGGTCGCCAGATGCTTCCCGATATTCTTAAGACTAACAAGGAAAGAGTCTCTACGTCATCGCCTGCTCCTGGATCTGCCTTCTACTTCGGAGCAATCGCCGAACGCGAGTGGATTGCGGGCAGCAACAACAGTCTACGGCAATTTCACCACGAAGTCTGCTTTCTCCTCTATAGCTCTGCCAGCTCCTATGCTCCGTATTCGGGCGCACTTGCGCCGGCTCTTTCTAGAAACTCCTCTTTCAGAGCACGCGGTTGCCCGAAGTCCTCTCCGAGGGTTAGGTCAAAACCGCCTGCGTCGCTGGGATCGCCTCTTTGGTTCCTTCTTTTCGCTCCTTCGGTTGCTCCTGCGCGCTTCCTAATGCGGCGCAGCTCCCGCCGCGCTTGTGCCGGGCACGTGCCGCCCTCCTTCTCCTCGCTTTCGCTGGGGCCCACGGAGACAGCTACTCCAAGTTTCACTGCCCGTGGAGCACACCAATACGCCCACTCAGCCTTGATATTCGCCGAGTTCCTAAGCAAAACACCATCAAAATTTCCACCTAACCTCACTAACCAAGCTACACTCACCTAAGCGGGTTATTCCCGAGCTCTGCCACTAAAACTGTCTCGCTTTGTGCCCAACCGACGCTCTTCGCTGCGGATCGCCGTGCTCCAGATTCGGAGTCTGTATTCTCGGGTCCGTGTTCCTTCGAGTCCGCTTCGCACCGTTGCTGTCTTTTTGTTTTCCTCAATATCGCCTCGAATACCTTCGGTGTCGCCGGTTCACGTGGAAAAGAACGCAAGCTTCACGCCGCCATTCGGACCTACCTCACACCGGTTCGATCGTACATGATCCCCCCTGTCGCTGGGCTGCCAACTCCTGTAACTTTACCCCTATCGATATTTTTCGGCGTTGCCACCTCGACCATCTCTGCCTGCCTCTGTTACAACATTGTCACGTGTAAAGTATCTCGAAAACTTGAAGCTGCTGCTTGTCTTGGGTGGTTACTGGGCCTGCTGTGGGTGTAAGATTTCAATTCAAGTCGAATCTAACAAAGCGATCTAACATCCGGATCTCATTCCGGCGCACTCTCTGGATTTGGATTCGCAATTTCTCCGTTCGCAATTTCTCCTCGACCCCATCCGGGGGTCACCTCGGTTAGTCGGTCTGTGCTTTGGCTGTGGGTTAAAAGGAAGCGCTCCGCTATATTTATTCTTATTGAACTTGACTGATTTTCAATGTATCCAACCTGAGTTTGAGTTGTTCGAAAAATATATATATGTGTGTGTATATATATTTCTCATTTTCCTACTTGTTTTTAATATCTCATTTTTATGTTTTTGTGTATACGCGTGTTCTGGGTGTGTGGGTGTTGCGTTGACCCGAAATCTCTTCGCGCCCTTAGCTAATTATTTTAATTCGTAATTGCTGTTAGTATGTGTGTGTTTAGTGCTCACTCTATGTTTTTTCATTTGTTTATTTTGCTTTTGCTTTTTATTTTTATTTTGCTTGAATTAAACGCTGCTGCAATTTATCATTTTGTTATATTTGATTGCAATTTTTATGTTTTTTTTGTTATCTTACTCATTTCTCATTGAATTCAATAAACGTCAACAATCTGGTAATTAGTTTCGTGTATATGCTGCTCATTTCTTCGAGTGTAAGTGGTGTGACTGGAATCTCTTTTGTTTTCTGTACCTATTCGTTATGTTTATTGCATTTAAAATGTGCACCTTACTCCTGCTCCTACTCCCTCCGTAAGTAATTAATTATTTATTACTTGGCTTGAAACACTTGAAATTGCTCACATCTCAACTCCTTGCTTGTTGCTGTTATGTTATGTCTCCTGTGTCTATTTTAATTATATTTAATTACGTAGTTTTCTCTATAATTTACTAACTCGTTCAACGCCGCTCTCCTCGCTCACAAGATTCTCGCCATTCTCGATAAATAATCTTCGAGTTAAAAACAATTTGGAGTGGAGTGCTTCGGTCTCGTCTGGGCCTTTCGATTCGTCCACCTCCACAGTTAACTTAGACACTAACAAGTGCAAGATTTACATAAGCGTTTAATGCTGTTCTGACTAAATGTCAATTAAAACATAAATACAACAAAACAATATAATAGTGGTAAAATAACACAATGAACGGAGGCCTTCTAAGGCCTCTTGGAATGGCAATACAATTGGCAATACAATCTGTGCCAGCCCCAATAGGGAGAAGCTCTCAAATCTCCTACCCTATCGGGGATGGCAAAGACCTTAAACACTTTTAAATTATTACAATTAAACGTAAACCATATAGAGGCAAATACAATTGGTTGTTTGACAATCAACACCTTTGTGTCTTGCGTTGCGACCGCAGTTCCCATAATACCCTTCCATACTTAAATTATATAGCTCGGCGCCAGGCGCCTCCTATCCTCACTGTCATCTTGTAGTGGTTGCTGTTGCATGTTGCATCTGTTGCTGTTGTTTGTGCCTTGGTAATACTTCACGGTGTCGTGGTGTGTGGTGTGGTGCGCTGTGGTGTCCTAGTGTGTCTTTTGGTGATGTGGTGCGTTTGTGCCTCAGTAGAGCGCCACATTGGAGGCCTGCGTGTAAGCGTCCCACTCGCAGTCACAGCCCTCGAGGCAGTCGGGGCATTCAAGCTCGCTGTCTTGTCAGTAGAGCCAGGACACTGGCACCCACTGCGGGGTGGTGTGCACCCTTTCGATGGCCGTCTCCAGAGTCGCAATCGTCTCGCTGATGTCGTTGTTCACAATGGTCAGGTCGAAGAAATGGCCGTACAACTGCCGCAGCATGTCCGACTCCTTGGCCAACCGCTCCAGGCTGCCATCGTACTGCAATAAAACAATTAAGGTTAGGAGAAGAATTCTATTCTAGCAGGAAGCCCCACTCACATCTGCTATGTTCTGCAGCGAAGGTGCGGCTATGAAGACGACGTAAGGGGTGAACTCCGCGGTGCGGAGAATCTTCAGCGCCTGCGGCTCGACATCCAATATGGCCATCTTTCCCTCAGTGTGGATGCGCCGGATGGTGTCCAGCTTGGTGCCGTACATGGCATCCTCGTGGGTGCCTATAAGAATACGAATATGTCACAGGGACAAGGTCCAGTAGTGAAGCCTTACCGTATTCCAAGTACTCATTCGCTCCAATATCGGCCATCATCTCGTCGTGCGAAACAAAGTAATAGCTGCGTCCATTCTCCTCCTCGGGCTTAGCAGGTCTCGTTGTATCTGTAGTGATATTTATGAGTGTATTCATCAATTTTTAATGATGCCTTAAAAAGCCATTCAGTTCAAAGCTGACTAAGCATAGCCTGGCTTTAAAATATTATAGAGGTAAAAAGTAAATTATAATTTCTGCAAAGCCGAATGATAGCTTATTTATGAAGTAGCAATCAATTATTCTGCATCATTACCTCGTCTAATGGAGTGATATTTTGTCAACGATAAATAAATAAAGCCAAGTATGAAAGTGTATGAAATATTAGAAACCTTAAATCGTTGACAAAATATAATGGCTATAATGGCAACTTTCTTGTATCATATTTGGCGATTGAGTCGGCAGAATGCCATGAAACTTACGTGGAATGGGATAGGCGTACTTGTCCGGGTACTTGGAAATCAAGGTGTTCTTGATGTGCCGCCTGCCCACTCCATGGGCACCCAATAGCACCAATGTCTTTCGCTGGAAGTTCGGATCTCCGACTGGCCGGGCAGGGCAGGTGAAATAAAAGAACAAATGTTAAGGTAAGTTCATCCGAAAGGGGCTGAGGTTGAAACCCACCTGGCACCTTGACAACCTCTTCGTACGTGACCACGTCGAGCGTGTCGAAGATGGCATTGTGCTTGGCCAGATACTTGTCCCGGCACTGCTTCTTCTTGCGCCCGAAGATGGAGCAGTTAACTGTTGGCAATAATGGAGAGCGGGTGTTAACAAATTGTACAAACTTATGGCTAAAAGGCAAAGAAGAGAGTAGAGTCGAGCAGCATGCTTGAGAGCAGACAAAAAACATGCTTACAAAAATCATCGAGCAAGAAGTCAAGCTGCGTTTGCTTGGCCTCAGATGGATGGATGATATAATTTTCGAAATGATTGAGTTTAAAATGCTCCTGGCTTGGTTATACTGATATTTTAAATGCAACTTAATTGATTTTTTATAGCGAGCTGCTTCCTGAGCTGGATTTTCTTTAAAGTATGCTTTAAGATATGTGGGTGATCTTTAAGCCAGCCTAACGTGCAGTGGTGTGAGCTTGGGCTTTTTGCTGTGGTGGCTAACTAATTTCTGAAGAAGGCTGGTTATATCTTTTCGGGATTGAAGCGGGGGTTCAACGATGACTGTGGTGCTGTGGTCGTGTCTACTGTTTACAGATGGCGATCGTGATCATGGGAAGTATGCTTTCTACACGATTCTTCGGGGCTGGGTGGCGGGGTTCGTTGGTGCCGTCTACAGAAGCTACAACGTTTGGTATTTGGGTGGTTTGAGTGGTTCGAGTGGGTGAGTTTTTTTGTACAAACAATTTTCTATCGATACAAATTCTGTTGTAAATAGGTGTCTGTGTTAATGTTGTGTTTGTGGCATAACAGAACTCAAGAAGAAACGTTTAAAGTCGAGTCTTGACAGCTCTCCTGGGGGAGATTTATTTAGTTTTTGAGGTGTGTGTTTTGTTTGGTTGGTTGATTGGTTGGTGGGTTGGTGGTTTGGTTTTTGGTTATATGGTAACTACCTGCTGATCCATCACACCCATCTGCGTGAGCGGAACATCCAGCACCCGGCTCTCCTGCATTATATTATTATACATACAGTTTATATAGAGATATCTTTCGTTTCGATTTCGAGATGCTTTAACTAGATATTAGAGTATTGTACAGGTGTGCTCATGTAAAGTGTAGGCTAAATATTTTGTTTGGCTTGAAATTTGGCAGCATTTGGGGGCCTCGCTTTTATTTTTTGGTTAATTTGAAAAGGTTTTTCTTTGACTACTTTTGAATCGGGGCATGCAACTCTCTGAGTGTTCGTGTACAGACTGTGGCGTGTGGCGTGTAATTGTGGGTGGTGGGTCGTGGTTCGTGGGTGTTTCTTGTGGGTGGCTTATGTGGCTGAGAGTTTGGAAGAGTAGAGTAGAGAGCGCTTTCCCTTTCGGTTAACTACGAGTTCGTCATACACTTCCAATATAAGTACAATTATTCATATAGCATACGATTTGACTTGATTATATCGAGCATCCAATTACACATAGAGAACACGGATAGTTCGAGTTCGAGATGTCGGGCTTCCGATGTCGGATCCGCCCTGGGACTCACCCTGCTCCTGCTTGGTCTTGTCGACCGTCTGGCAGGCGATCCGCCACTCCTGCAGCTCCGGCGACGGTATCAGTCCTGCGGATCCGCCCACCGTGTCCAGTCGCGCCTGCCACCAGTGATGATCGTCCTTGCTAATGATCTAGGAGTGTTTAGAGATCAAATTAAAATACATTTAGGGAATCCAATTAGTGTCTCAGATTTCTACCTGCAGTATGTCGCCCACTTGGAACGATATGCCCGCCTGGGCACAGGGTATAAGCTCATCATCCAGCGGATTATAATCGAATTGTGCGCGCACGAAAATCTGCGTTTGGGAAAAAAAGGCAAAGACCACAGAAATGAACCAGATGAACATTAAAATTGAAGAAAATCAGCGAATAGTGAGCGGTGCTGGTTGCAGGCCGATGAGTTGCCATTCCTTTTGGTTTCATTTATTTTCTGCTGAGCCTGCAACCGGGCACAATTTGAGGCTGGCTCAGCGAAGTGGGTTTTGGTTTGCCGAATTGTGTGCGAAATGAAACTCATTTGCATGTCAAAAGCAGCCGCGGTAACAAATTTGTTAACAAGAAACAAATCCAGCAAGCAGAGTCGAAATAATAGATACCCTTTTTCACTTTACTTTAAGTGCTTAATTATGAAAGTGACTTTCTTTTCGCCGCAACAGTTAAGCCTTTAGCATATTAGTCACAATTCTCGTATCCCTTGGCAGGACATCAAAGAGCCTGCTTGCCAGCTTTGTTTTTGGCCAACTGATGAACATAAATTAGACAAATTTGGGGTTCTTGTGTGAGCTGTGAGTTGTGAGTTGTGCCTTTTGAGTTGTCTGACTTGTCGGTTAATGAATATGCACATCTACTCGGGAGGGGGAATGGGAATGGGAATGGATGGGATGGATGGGTTCTTCGGAGGCTGTAAGGCAAGAGTTGCGGTTGGAAAATTCCTTGTGTGCTGGGTGTGATTACGTGTCTATTGTTTGGGAGCGTTGTGATACTTACAAGCACCGGAGCGGGTCTGATCCTGAAAAGCTGCATATGGTTGCATGAGGGTAGGGGAAATACAAGGCGGAAGGAACGAACAGAGATGTGGAGTTATGTTAACGTACAGCGAAATAATTGCATAATGGATTATAACTACGACTACACACACTCACGAATGTGGGTTGCAAGGATACCACACATATATATGTTACATATCTGACACGCCCATAAATATTACATCCCTGCGAACACAAACATATTTATGCCACCACCCTCTATCTGGGCAGGCTCGTTAGTTTATAATTTGCATAATGCACTCGACTGCCTGGGCCTTCGATTTTACAGAAACTAATGCTCCAGGAGGGGACACCCTTTGAGCTCACGCTCCCGTTAATTAATCCTTATTGATATTTTGATTACGCCAAATTGGCACATAATCAAAGCCGTCCACTTCATTGAATTTAATAACCTAATGCCCAGGTATTTGGATTAAGGAGCTCAGATGTCGAAGGCACCGTTTACGTCAGGAATTAAAGGCAATAGATATATCTATCAAAAGCCGATGATTTCCTTAATATAATAATTAAGCAGTTTCAACAAAGCGGATAATGTGCAGGCTACTGCCAGGACTTTCGCATTAAAGCTTGTGTTCTTTATTAAAAGGGGGTGTTTGTGTCTTGGATTTTTAATAAAAACTCCTAATCCTTTGCTTCTCGCGAACGAATCTAGTGAAACCGGAGGATAATGAAGCCATACTTCTAGTGAAATGTGGAGTCAACTTTGTGGTTAGTTTGTAGCTTGTTGTATGATTATTACGGTGGTGAGCCGGTCTCTGGGCGACCAGTCTCCTAATAAACCCGAAACAGCCAATTAACACAGGCAACTCACCTCGCAGGGGGGCGGAGCGCTGCGGTACGAAGGAACTATCTTGAAGGTAACAGAACCGCGTGCCTCGCGCTGCAATAGAAGGATTAAAAGTTGAACGTTTTCAATTAGCAGGCCAGAACAGGATGCGGCACAGGAGATTGAAGATGATTGAAGGGGATTTGGGGTCTGAGCACTCACCAGCATTCGTTGCAATTGCCCCACCGACTGGTGCTGCACCGGCTGGCCGTTGATCTCCCGAATCTCGTCGCCCACGTGGAGCGTGGCCTGGCGATGAATCATCCCGCCGTGCATAATCCTGGCCACAATGCACCGCCCGTCCTCGGTCATCTTCAGCGTGATGCCCTGCAAGGATTTGAGTTAGGTCAGAGGATATTTTCCTCCAGGGACGCCCAGGCTTACCATTGGCTCGTCCGTGTTCTTCTGGAACTGCACCAACCGCACCCGGGTCACATGCTGCAGTTCCCCGCCCTCCACGTTGTCCAGCTCGTCCCCGTTGAGGTACGGCACCATCGGGGGCGGGGTGACGCGCAGCGCCTCCTCCCCGTAAACGTCCCGTGCCACCACATCGTGGCTATGGAGCAGTGCCTGGAAAGTCAAAAAAACACCTCAGATTAATCGCAAAACCCAGAACACTATAAAGTTCAATATTTAAACTTAATAATATAATTTTAAGAATGGAGTTACATAACTCTCCTAGCTTTTCTTTTTAAAATAGATCTCCTGTTTATAACTGGTTTTCAAATCCCATTTAGAGAACTTTTTATGTAACATTTAATATTGAGAACGGACAGCTTTTAAGGCTCATTTTTATTATGCCACTTAAGGCAAATAAAGGAACATAACACTCTGAACCCCTGCCAGACTTTCAGACTTTAGAACGGTTTCTCCTAGTGCACTATATTTGGTTTCGGGTTAGCTTAAATTATAGCCAGCAATTAAGCCGGCCGTTATGAGCTGGCCCAAAAAGCAATGCGGTCGAACGGCTCGTTGGTTGGGAAATTAAATTTCCGATTTGCCACGCCTGCCACATACATCATAACCCGGAGGCGAGCCGGGCCGGGCTGGGCCGGAACCGCACAGCATCGCACAACTTGTTTACAACATTAACTGTGCGACATTTGTTGCTCAGCACAGAGCACAAAAAGCCCCAAAAAACACAAACGAGCTGGATAAAAAACACATGGCAGGATGGCATGGATGAAACGCCCATTTGCGAAAAGCCGTTAAAAGCGGCGTCAGCCACAAACGAGGGCACGCACATGACCCCGTGACCCCTCCAGGATAACCAGGACTAACCAGGGATAACCCGAGCCGGCGAACGACAAAAATCTGAACAATTTATGGGAGTAAGCCTCCGCTCCGTTCCGCACCAACCGAACAACCGACTTTATACAATTTCGGTTTTAATAAATTATGTTTAATAACACTTTGAATATGTTGCGAAATTAATTTTTCCTGCCCTTGCCCTTTGGCTGGAAAAGATTGCTGAGCTGAGTGCGACTCTGTGGGGGAAGCAGGCGGTGGAAGGGCAGGGGAAGCAATATCCTTGTGGAGGAATGCCAGAAAGAAAGGCGGTGCTGAAGCATTGGGCTAGGCCATAAAAAAGGATTTTACTGCGATGCCATGCCGTGACACTTGTGCCACTCACACGCATACGGCCGACGCACAGCAGGATAATGGAGAGTCAGGAATGCAGGTTATACAAAGTACACTGAAAGAAGGATATCTTGGAAGGCATCAAGATGAAGCTCTTAGATCGAGAACGAGTTGCCCCCCTTGAGCTGTAAAATGTTAGATGGAAAATGCCAATTATAGATTGTGTTTTTGTGGCATGTATGACTGCCAGGAAGATTATTTCTAGAATTTGATAGAACTGGTTAAATTTTGGTAACTTTTGAAGTTATTTCTGCTTTTTGAAAATGTCTAATTTTATGTTTTGATTTTAAAAGGTGCTTCGAGTTCAGATCCTTTATTCCACTGTACATTTACATACGCCATATAATCTAAGTACAGCTAACGCACCGCCAGCACTTTTGCCGCAACACCTGGCCCCTCCTGCCCCCTGAACCCGCCACCCGCCTCCGTGGCGAGCAGCTTAGAGCCCCCTCAGTCGTCTGGGCCCATCAAGTTCATCCCCTAGAACCATTCATCCCCAATCCACTGGCCCCATAAAAAACGC
Organism: Drosophila ananassae; assembly: GCF_017639315.1. Classification (NCBI taxonomy): domain Eukaryota; kingdom Metazoa; phylum Arthropoda; class Insecta; order Diptera; family Drosophilidae; genus Drosophila; species Drosophila ananassae. Next base: position 8,696,467 of record NC_057927.1, read on the forward strand.
AATTTTCAACACTGATGATTACTCAATGCCACAAACACGGGCACGTACCAGAGACCCCACAAACGCACACACCCACACACTCTCACCCCAACACAGACACACACAGACCCACACGCTCTCCCCAGCACACATACACATTTGAGGGAGAAAGCACGTTTCATTTCCGCCACAGACATCGACCGCAAAGCAAAACTCAACTGAGCAGCTCTCTTTCAAGGACCTCTCGCTCTCGCCACCACACAGGATAAGCATCCAGGGATGCCCAGGCCACCCACCCACACTCCTCCGCCGTTCCTGCAACTATTTTGAGAGCTTTCAGTCACACACTCCACTCGGAATTCAGAATTCGAAATTCAGAATTCAGCACTCGCCAGTCGCCACTCAACACAGAGTCATGCCAGGACCCTCCATTCACCGTTCGCCGTTCACCACTTTTGAGTGAATATCCGCAGTGGCGTGTGCATAAATATTTCATAATACTTTGAAGCCTCGCAGAAGGCCATCCGCCCCGTGGCCCACACTCCGGCTCCTGGCCCCCAAAACACCCAGTTAGCTGGGTAAACAAGACGATGAGAATGATGATTGGGCTCGGGCTTGGGGACTGACAGGTGGTAATCGAGTTTGGGCTTATCGGGCAGCATCAATTCAATAATTCGACGTGTTCCATCCAAGTCGTTTTCGGGGGAAGGATATCAAATTTAGTGCGCCTTGATTTGCGATTGCCAAATGGAAATATCTCTGACGAGTCGAATCGAATCGAATGGAGCGCAGTGGAGTATCCTTGAGATGGTCTTTTGATCCCCGCAGTAAACATGGCAACCGATTCCATTCAATTCCGAGGCGTTTCCAATTCGGAGAAAGGATAGCCAAAATTTGGTTTGGATTTTTTGAATGGATTGTGAAATACTAACCAATAAACGGATAGGGATGGATTTTATTGGAATGTTTGCTTTGCAAAGACAGTATCTTGGGGTTGCAATAAGTCCTACCTATTTTATGATTTCTATAAGCCACAATTTTCAAGCCTTTTAAGAAGAATTTAAAAATAAAATTTAAAATGTCCTGCCTGATCAGAAGCATACCATATTTAACATTTAAAAGTTAGCCCACGAATTATTAAAATTTTCCCCTTAATCAAGCCGCTGCTTCATTAATAATTCATCAAAGGACCAGCCACAGAAACCAAGCAGAGTTTAGGAAAAAGTATCGGTCGGGATGTTGGAAGGAAAATGGCTTTAAATGCGAAACGCATCCAACCGAGCAGACAAATCAGATTCTTTTGCCTGCTGGCTGCCCGTCTGCTGTCTGCCGTCTTGAATTTATTGGGTTTGCCCATTTGGCCATTTTGGCAGAAGTTTGCAATCCAATTACATCGAAAAACTTCCAACTACCCATTAATGGAAGTGGCAGGCACGCACAAGGCGGTCGCCGCCACACCAGAGAAGCAACAGCAAGAATTTGACTAAATAAATGGCTAATACAATTTCGTTGGCGTAGAACAAAATTAACTACATCGAATAAAATTTGCTGAACTTGGCAACTATTTAAATGTGTCAAGGCAGGAGAAGGGAGGAGCTGGCGGAAGGGATCCTGCGAAGGACACTCGCCTCGCCTCGCCTGGTTACCCAGACGGCACTGAGCGATAAACAACGTAATCTGATTTCACTTAAAGCCCAGCCCAGGACCCAGCCCACAGCCCTCCAACCACGCCCACTGACCACTCGGCATGGGAGGGGGAGGGCGGGAGTTCCATATTTAACACCAAGTTGTTGGACCAATAAAACGGTAAATTTAATAAGCGCTTGACAGGCGCAAAGTTGAGCAGTTAGGTTTAATGCCTCATTAGGCTTTCGGAGCTGGCAGCTGGGCGCAGGGAGATGGGGTATGGGAGCTGGGATCTGGGAGCTCGGGGGTCCTTGTGACATTGATAGCTATGGCAAACTTTCGGACCACACAGGTCCATTCCACGGGCCCCTTCCATGCCCCGATTTCAGCCCGCAGCTGCCTCTGATTTCCATGATTAATACTTAAGTGCTTGTTAAAGTTTCGCTCCAGGCCCAGAGCCTGGAGGAGGCATCCTTTATATGCAGATGCCTGTTGTTTGCCCCGAGTCCTCTGTCTGCCAGCTCCCATCTCCCATGTCCCATGTCCAATGTCCTATCCTAAACAATCAGTTGTGATGGAACCCAGGCCTGAACCCAACCCGAAGCCCAGCCCATTTGTTTGCTGCTGAGGCAGCAGCCACATCAGAGTCGGAATCCGCCGGAATAAGCCAACACTCGCAGAAAAAAGTCACATCCTTCTAGCCCGTGGCAGTATGGCAAGCAAAACTTTGATATTTTCACTATATTTGGGGATTTCGACTAACTGCTCGAGAAGAACTCGAGCATGACTCGCTTTTAAATAATTCAAGCGACAAAGTTCGCCATCAAGTTTGCACAAATCTTTGACATGCAGCCGAAAAACTTTCCAAAGTAAATCTCCGGCACTCTTAAAATAAGCTAAAAAGGTATGAAAAGTACGGGCAGAACGCATATCGAAGTAAGTTTTAAAGTATTAATGGAATTGGCTTGTAGCGCAGGGCCACTAATTGCAGTTCATGGCTCTTGAAAATTAACAAGGGCCACGGCAAAGGAATTACCTTAAAAGAGAAGTTCAAGAAGTATAAGTTTAAATTTATGCTTAGGGTTTCATAAGACAACTAACTATTAAAATTATTTAGCAAACGCACTATGTGTGGCAGCAAATTGTTTCTTCAACAGCTTAGAACAAGTTTTCAAGTCCATTAGGCTAAGTGCAGCTTGAAACAGCGTTTCAGCCATTTTCCGGCTGACTCGCCGTCAGCGCCTGCTGAGTCAGGTCCATTGTTTAGCCGCCAGTCCATCCAGGGAGCTGGTCATTTTTCCAGCTTTATGCTAAGCCACTAACCACAGACCATCCCTCACTCCTCACTCCCCATCCCCAGGCCAGTCATCCCCGCCACAGACCACACGAACGTTATTTGTTGGTTTTAATAATTACACAGCATGGCCGAAAGGAAGACGGGAATGAGAATGGCTCTGGGATTGGAATTGGGCTTGGACACGAAGGGATGGCTGTGGCAGGGGCTGGGACCTGGCTACGGGCTGGGGCAGTGCTCTAGGATTTTACTCTCTTTAATATTCCAGGCCACACGTCAATTACACACGTACGCGCGACTGCGAATGGCTTCCGCACCGTTTCGTAGGAGGCGGAAGGCAGGAGGCGGGCCGGAAAAACAGACAGCACTCTCGGCCAAAAAATGGAGAACAGGAAAGTGTGGGCGGAGGTGGCGGTGAGCCGTTGACAGCTGAATCATCTGGATTAATGCCGAATTTTAATTAGTACAACGACGGCACTCGCCAGTGGCAGGCCTTTTCCCATTTTGCAGATCTCAGTTCTCCATTACCCGGCCGGGCTTCATTTGTTAATCCCGTACTGCTGTGCTGCAGGACCCGCTAGGATAGTTCTGACATTTGCCACCTTATCGGGATCGGAGCAGCGACCACGGCTCCAAAGAGTCGGGCGACCAGATTAAGTGTGCCCCATATGGGAGCCGGGACCGCAAAATGAATCTTCTCGGGCTTAATTAATGCCGACTCAGCGGCAACTTTTCACTTTAAAACAGGTGAGAATGAGTTTATGGACTGTTAGATACCTTAACAATAGCAAGGGGTAATTATATCAACTATAAATTATATCATAATAATTAAGATATCTATCCAAAGTCTATCCTTAATCTATAATGAGTTTGTTTGAATTATTGTCTTAAGAGCCCAATGACTTATATTTAACCTTTCCTTAAACTTTTGTTTGAAAGATACCTAAACCATAGGAACCAGGTATACCCCAAATTCTGGCAATAAAACTCACAGAGTATGTGCCATGTTTGGGAGCCACAGAATGAAAGCTGTTTAAAGTTTAAGGTGATATGTGAATGCAGCAGGCGCCTGTCAAGCTGTCAAGTCTGGCTCACATCTCATGGCCACCAATCCCCGTCGCTCAGTTCCCAGTACCCCAGGACTACCAGGACTCACGGTTCAGAGCTTTGGGAACTTGGGATATTTGTGGGCTGGCTGGCCTGTCTGTTTGTGTCGCAAGTTCGGCGATAAGCAGCCGTTTTGCCGCGTTCCCGATTTTCCGATTTCCCTCGTTCGCTTCTCCTGGCCGCCCCACTGGAAGGGGGTAAACCCCATGAAACTTTCCCCGGCAACTTGCTATCGGGACTTATCACTTGGACGAACTTATTGTTGCGGTCCGCCCGTCTTCACTTCCACATACTCGTATCCGGTTGGGTTTCGATGCGATTATTTGGTGGGGCTGGCTGGCTTGCTGGCTGGCAGGATAGTGAGATGGTAGGCTAGCTGGCAACCACCGAGACACAGTCTTACAGTTAACATTGCTTTCCAATACACAACATTCACCGTACGACTATGTCGGGGTAATTGAGCGGCATCCTTTTTTGGTCCTTTGGCAACGGCAACGACAACGACAACGACGGCGGCTAACACTTCCTGCCTATTAGTTGGCATTATTATTGACAGACAGTGTCCCCCTGAGCGCTGTCGTGATGTATGATGATGAGGATGATGATGTTGTGGCACTGTCAATAGCTGTAACAGTGGCGATGGCGGTGGCGGTGGCATCCCATTGATTGACAGGCTCCCGACTCCGCCAGGATCCCGTTTCCCCGTCCAGGTAATAGTTCCCAGCCCCTGGGTGCCTTATCTCCCAAACAATGGCAGGCGACATCATTGTCATTCCAGACCGTCCCCCCACCCAGACCTTCCTCCTGCTCATCATTCAATTTACGAGAGGCCGTATCCCGCCGAGAAATAAGTATATGTATTGATATACATATACACAACAAAGGGCATCTGCGTGCTTTTCGGTTTTGAACCAAAACCAAAACAGTTTTGGGCTCGGTTTTATTTTTATATTTTTGTTCGGCAGGCAACAAACAGCCACAAATTTCCGGTGGGTGCGTGGATATTATGCATTTATCGCCGCCATCTATCAGCGCTGGAAAAACTCTTTTCCGAGGACGGAACTCCCACCTATCCACCTTTCTGGATGACTTTCCTACCCCATCTGTCTCTCTTTATCATCTCGTCTTCTGCCTCTGTCTCGTACCTCGTCGCTTTCGAAAAAAATATTATTGTACATATATTCTTTGTATTTTTAAGTTACCAGTTTTTTGTGTGGCTTTTTGAAATATTCAACATATGGCTTTCCACGCTGTGGCAGCTTTCGTTTTTACGCCAATCTGTCTCACCACGTTCTGCTTAATTCCGCAGAAAAGTTTTTTCATAAAAATAAATCGGCGGAAATCTGTGAGTTTTAAAAACAATAACTCCCCCAAAGGTAATGGTTTTTAACAAATATTTATGGACGTTTTTATATCAATGAGTCTGTTTCTGTTTCTGTTTCAGAGTATGTGTTGAATTTAAAAAAGGCGTATGTATGACTGATTAATTGGTCCTTCGAAGGACAATATTCATAGTCTTGGCAGTATTTAAGCCGAGGCCATGTCTTTTTTTAACCATATGTATAATAAACGGAAGAATAATTATTTCGATTCGAAGCTTCTTGGGTTTATCAAATGCAGGAAGTACATTTCTGTAAGTGTGCCATTTCTCACTCGATTTTCTTGGGCCTGTGTGTGACTAATGACGCCGTTAGGTAGGCAACACTTTCTGCCGCCCAGCCCCCGCCCACGACTCAACGGCACCTTCACATGCACATCTGCATATGTAAATGTAATTTTATAGCTCTGCGTGTCCTCCTCCCCCACCTACCACCTACCACCCAGCCTCCGCTTTCTTTCTCTTTGCTGAGCTGTTCTTTGTGTAAGAATACACATTATTATTTTTGCACACTCGACACATTGTCTATTCGTGTGTGCGTGTTTATGTGTCATATGAGGATGCGTATACGTAATATATGACTCGGTGTATCTACATCCCTATGTGTGTTAGTGTATGTGTGTGTGTGCGGCATGTAAAATTTGTTTATTCAATTTCAACTAGGCAAACAACGCCGCAACGGCTGCAGCGGCACAAAGGGCGATAACTCACTTTCGTAACAAGTAAACTAATTATTTCTTCACTTTTTTTTCACCCTAATACTTGGTTTTTTGTTTTCCTCAAGTTGCTGTTGTTGTTTTAAGCTCGCCTTGAAACAGTGAGAGTCATGTGGGGGGTGGGGGGATTGTTAAATTACAAAATAATGTACACACTTGCTGCTTGTAATCGCTGTGTTGTTGCCGTCCTGACAGCCTCTAACTGCTTGTTCAGCCCATTGTGCTTGTTCATCATCATCAGCAACAGCTTTTGGCTTCGACGCATGTGTGTGCGTGTGGGGAGCCTGCTCCCAGGGTGGACCAAAAATAAGAAAATCCAACTCGCATTACCTTCCAGGGTTTCGGGCCTCGGTGGGGCTTTAATAACTTTAATTGGAATGCTTTTGTAAAAGCTAATATTATTACTTCTCAGCAGAGGTCCTTGTCTAAGACACTTATTTGGCGAAATCTTGTCGGAAAACCTTGCCACTCAGTTCTGTTACTCATACGCCATGTATGCCCATTGAAAAGTTGGCAAGCCACCCCAAAATGTAGACACACTTCGTGTCGCAATTAACGCATTCACAAATGAAGAGTGTCAAGGCTTTAGCCAGTCGGTCGGGCGGAGGATCCTTTTGGTCCTCTGGCCCCTGTCTTCAGTCAGTTTGTCAGTTAGGCAGTTTTTCGCCTTTCCATTTCCTGGCCATCTTCCCTCCGCGCCTCCTGCCCAGTTAGCGTCTGTACAGTTTTTTGTGTTTGTGTTGAGATGTCCCCCGAAAAAAGCGCTCCTCAAGTCCTTCCATCAAGATAAAAGTTCTTTCCTCCTGCCAGAGGGAATGCCAAATGTACGAGAACACTTTCGTGTATGTCTGCCTCTCTGGGTGTGTGTGGCGTGTGGCATGTGGCATGTGCCACGCCAAGATGGCCAACTTTAAGGCGGGCAAGGGCGGCTCATCAGGCATCCTTCTTCTCATCAGGTGTAAGTTAGTTAGTCTTGCAACTTCTGGGGGGCGGAGGAGGAGTTCCTCGAAAATTACAAATTCTCTCATGCATTGTGCCGTCAAATTTGAGGTACTTAGCCAGCTAATGTTCGAGCCGGGAGAAATTTTTGGAACCATTTGTCGGATACTTTAGATAAGGGACAAACAACACGTTTTTATTCCACAGGCGGAGATAATCAGGAGCGAAGTTTTCTGGAAAGTATTTAACATTACTTTGTACGGCTAGTATTTGAGATCAATCAACCGGATGTTGTGAAATTTTAGATTTATTCCGAGAAGGTTTATTGGAGGCATTAAGTTTAAACAGCAATTTACTTTATTCTGTTTGCTGCTGCCTGTTATCAGCTCGTGTCTGACAAGCTTATGAATCTGAATTTTCGTTGAAAATCCCCTTTTATGTTCCAGAAAGTTTCCGCCCGAAAGTTGAAAAGTTCTGTTAGGCCTCATTTACCTTTGATTGGTTGTCACGGCACTGACAGGCAAACTACCCGCATAAATTGCCAAAAAATATCAGATTTCTCCGCAAGCCTGGATACAAAAAGTTCCCCCCAATAAGGCCTTTAAGAGTTCCCAACTTTCAGCCAACTCCATTAAATTAAATCTTCTCCTAAGCCTTATGCAGTGCAGATGTGTTGCAATATTGTTTCATTTTTTTCCGCGGTATCCGAAAAAAAGTCGACATCATTGGCCGGAAACTCAACTTTGGGCGCTGGTGACCACACCTTTTGCTGATTTTCGGTTTGGCGGCCCTTGGCGGGATGATCTTACGGAAAACTGTGTCACAGCCTCATAACGAGCCTATTTGCTATGCCTCATACCCTCGGAAAAAGTAGAAAAAAAAGAAGAGGCCTTCGTTGCCTTTGCGACATCATTGCCCTGTGTTCTTGTGTAATATTTATGTAAATTTTTCCCTCGCGCAAAAATTGAAAGGCGTAATGGTCTTGCGTAGGAAAAGGACATCCCGCAGCCTACAGCCTACAGCCAACGCCACATCGCACCCCACTTTGCATGGGATTCAGAGTCGACGGCCTTGTGCGTGTTTCGGTTGGCTTCTCATAATAAATGACAATGAGCATATTATGCTCTATAATCGAGTGGAAGAGAATTATTTTGTGCGAACTAATTGCATTAGTGACATTCAATTTGATGCAGGGGAGAACACAAAAGGAGCAAATCCGAAAACAACACGGCAAAGGGGAGCTGGGAGCTGGGAAAACGACGTTAAATGGCAATTGTCACAAAAAGGCAGGCATTTTTGATAGTCGATCCCCGGTCGGTGCTCTACTTTCCCATCTCATCTCCATCTCACACTGCTGCCACATTTTAGTTTATTCCTATTTGCTCCCGCCGTCCTGTTTGGCTGTTTGGGCCCCTGTTTGGGCAGTCAAGCAAAAACCTGCGCCTGTCGCTGATTTAGGAAAAGCGAACCCGACCCAACCCGTCCCAAAGCCAAGGCCCAAATCCGAACCCAAAACCCAGCACCCAGGCCCAGTGCATGAGAATACCAGAAGGGTCCCAGTCCCAGTCCCAGTCCCAGTCATAGTCATAGTCATAGACCCGAACCAGGCAAAAAACTCAACCGGGTCACCGCTTGGGCAATCATGTGAATCGAGCTCTTTATAATTTGCGAAACTATGTGAGCTCACTCAGCGAGAGTGGCTATAGATGTTCCATTTTTTTGGTTCTTTGTGATATTGTTTACAAAATCTATAATATAATTCGAGGGTGATGAAAACAACACCCAAGTTTACATTATTTTATAATCAATTGCTTCAATTTTTAAACTTATATTTTGACAAAGAAATCTCTTAGATAAAATTTAAATTTCAAACAACTTCTAAATAGATTCTGAAATAAATATTGAATGTGAGCAGTATATCAGTATGACAGCAGTATCTTAAGTTCTCCCTATAGTTTTATGTAAAAATATTGAAATTTTTAAAAGAATAAATCTCAAAATCATAAGTATTTAAATGTAAAAACTCACTAAACCCCCCACGCTGTTGAATTATATAAGTATTTATGTGTTTTTTTTATACGGTTTGTGCGTGTGTCTGTGAGTGCGGTATGCGTATGTTTTTTTGGGGCAACCCAAATGAAAATAATCTTACATGTCGTTGACACATTTCAGAGAGCTCTGCCAAAAAACTGGCGTTCTTCTTCTGGTTGCTTACCTGGCGGGCCAAAATCAAATCAAAAAACACACAACACGGCGATTGGAGAGAGACACGGCATTACGAAAAGAGAAGAAAAGAGAGTTATGCATAAGTCAGAGGTCGCAATCAGGTTAATTACTAAATTAGGCTACTTATGGGCTAATTAATATTTACAAGATGTCGCGTATCCAAGGATACCTGGACACACGCTAACTAACTAGCGGAACTGAAGCACAGAAATTAAGCAAAAAACATTTTGTGGCAAGCTGAATAATTAGTTAACGGATTTTAGGCGACTGATTGATTAATTAGGGGGGTAACCTGACTTTATCTCACTCATTTTTCTTGACTTGATCACCTGATCTCGTGATAGATCTCACCTGGTGTCCGGAGCAGATGGATCCGTTGGGCACGCGCACCCGGAACGGACTGTGCACCGGGCAGGAGGTGCGCGGCCCCCATCGCGAGGCGGCTGCTGCGGCGGCCTGCTGCAAGGATAGCGCCGAGCTGCAGGGATTGAAGAGCGCCGGCGGGGGCGGGATGCTGATGGAGCTGAGGCCGCTCAAGCTGCGGCAGTGACCTCCCAGAGCCGCTTCGGCGGCGGCGGCAGCAGCGGGACACTGGGGCACCGGAACCCCCTGGCCGCTGCTGCCTACGCCACTGCCGCTCATCCCACTGCTGCCGCTGCTCCCCAGCAGGGACATGTGCGAGCCACCGGACATCAGTGACTGGGAGGTCAGGCCGTGGTGCTGGCACATGCCGATCGTCACGCCCCCGACGCCAACGCCTCCTCCGCCGCCGCCGGACCATTGGCCCGCGCCCGAGCCTGCTCCCGCTCCTCCGCCAGCTCCAGGTCCCACTCCCGCTCCCGCTCCGGATCCCGCTCCCGCACCCGCTCCAGTGCCAGCTGCTCCTGACTGTGGGTCGCCGGCACAGTAGTGATCCACCGTAAAACTGTCCTGGCTACCAGAGCATTGCAGGCGATGCGGGGGCGGTGGCGACGAGTGGCGCGGGTAAATGTTGTTGTTGTGTCCTTGGTGTCCTGTTTCGCGCCGCCCGCTGCTCCTCGTAGAACGCTCTGTCTCTTTTGGCTTAGCTCTGTGATATGTGCCGCAGTTGTCGGAGGACAGGCATAGCTCACACTCTCTAGGATTTCAGCGATTCAAACTTCAATTTCAACTTCAAGTCAGGGACTCTGTCGCCTGGGGTGCCCTTGCGTGTCCTGTGATCACAGCATTTCCTTTCAACCACCTTCTACTAGGATTAATTAACAACAACTAACGGGGGGCGTTCGGGGCAAGTTAAAAGTTTTCAACAATTCTTCTCGATTACTTTTGTCGGTTGCTTATTGTTGTCGCTGATGGTTTCTTTTTTTTAGGTAATTTTTTTCGGGTTTAACTTTAATTGTTACGTAAATTCTGTTGCTATCACTGATAAATTGTGTGTGTACGTGTGAGTTTTAATCCCGCGCTGAATTTGAATTGGCAAAATTATTGTTTCCTTTTTAATTGAGCAAATATGTGTTTTGGTTTAAGCTATTTTTGGTTAACGGGCTGCAATTTCTGCAATTAACTTGTTCATCACAATTGTAATTAATTTTTGTGGTTTAACGATTTTTTGTTTACTTGTTTAATATTGAATTCTCTATAGAGATGTGGGTGCTTTAATTTGATGTAACTTTTGGAGTTTAATTTTGAATCGATTTGGTTTTGCTTTTTGTTTATTTAACGATTTTTGGTTTTGTTTTTGAATTTTTCTAGCATGCGAGTTCTGCAAAGGAAAATCGTTGAAAAGCCCAAAATTTAACGAAATTTCATTCGACTGGGTGAGGGGAGGAGGAGAGTGTGTGTGGAGGAGTGTAGGTGCAGATTGAGGGGTGTGGGGTGGGTATGTTCAATGGCTTAAGGGGTGTTAAATATATACAAGACTCTCAGCACAGCACAGCCCAGCATGAGACGGATGGGGAATTTTCTGGTTTAAGGAATTCCAATTTTATGTAGCATACCTTTGAGGGCTTTCGGTGGAAAACTCAGTTCTCGCATTTATTGCAAATAAATTAGATATTTAATCCCTTAGACACACACCTGAACAATTGAAATTAGTGAAACGTTTCCACTCCCCCTCCTTGGGTTCTAGCCCCCGCCCCCGCCCCTGCCCCGAAAGCAATCAACGAAACAGATGGGAACCAAATGGAGCATGATATGCACTGGGAAAAATATTCCCAATAAACTAGGAACGAAACCAATCAAATTTTAATATAGGACTATCGTAGCATCCTGAATCTTTGAGTTGGTTATCCTTTCGCTGGACTTGCATCATGTTATCATCCTTTAATCTCGGCTATCGATTCGAAAATGACTCTTTTGTTTCCGTGTAGGCAGTCCTCTGTGCCAGGCCCCGTTTTAATTAAACTCACTGTCTAGGCAACTGAAAATGTATATTTTATATGCCTAAAAGATAAAAATAAAAATTTACAATATAAAAACCTGTGCTGTCCCGGGGGAAAAAACACAAAACCTTCGGGGAGTCGGCGGCGCGGGCGGAACGGAGCGCTTTTTATCTAAACGGTTCCAAAAGGCAATCGTTTGGGGAAAAAGCCTTAAAAATAAAAATAAAATAAACGGCGGGGCAGGAGTGAAAAACAAGTCTGCTTAACAAAAACAAAAATAAAAAAAAAGAGGCGAAGAACATGGAACTGAGGAAATTATATGCGCTAATAAAGGCAGGAGGAGTATCCCGGTATCCTGGCATCCTGGTTCGGGGCGGAGAGATAAAGAAAGGCAAAGGACTCCATTGCCAGGCAATTCCCAGGCGACTATCGGGACCGCAGGCGGGGACTATTTATGCTAAATAGTTTTCAACAAATTCCTGCCCGCCGAAAGTCCGCCGGCAGAGCTTCAGTTCCAGCTTTAGCTGCCATCGAATTAAATTAAAACGGAATTGTGAATGCTTAAATAATATTCGCATAATAAAGGGCAGAGGCGACCCGAGCCGAGCCGAGGCGTTGAAATGTTGAAATGTTTGCTTTTGGCGCAGCTTCCGCTGAATGCTAATGTGCCACATGCCGCCCATAATTGAATGGGAACGTGCTCGTCCCGACTCGGCTTGGGTTTCTTTTCGGTTTCGGCTCCAACCCGGGAGCGGAAAAAAGAAAAGCGGGGCCAGGAAGTCACCCAAGGACGTGGAAGCCAGAAACTTTGCAGCGGAACATACGCGTTCAAAATAACCAAATTCAATTCATAAAAGATTCAAAACCAACAAAGAAAGTATGGCTGGAAAGCAGGAAAGCACGAAAGCGGAGCAAAGCAGACAGAAGGAAAGCATCAGAACCGCAGCCGCTAGCCGAAAACCCGACTCAGCCACTCAACTACTCAGTTGAGGTAAAGTGAGGCTCTGGCTCTAGCGGATGGCAGTCTATCTGGATGCGAATCCTCTGAAGGGCCAGTGGGGCCTGAAGGACTCCCCGGTCCGAGGTTAGCTGCACTTGCTCCTTGGTGGGCCGGGAAGCAGTGGAAAGGAACTGCAAAAGAAAAGCAACTGCGAAAACAGAGCAAGCGAAAGCCAACCAATTTTTCATGTACAGTGGTCGTTGGGAAAGTGCTGTTTAGTTTCAAAAGACTAACGAGTTTACTAAAAACCGCCAAATTGGCTCAAATGGGATCTGCTTGAATTTGATTTAAAATAAAACTCAAAAGAAGTCTATAGAACTGGAGCATCAGAACTAGATAGTACAATTCCTCTATCGTTACCCTTCAAAATAGATATTATTTAATAAAATGTGCACAGCTTTCCGGCTCTCATTAGATATGCTAATGTCGGCTATAGCTTGCCGCCACTGTACTTGGGATGCTCCGCAGCTCCTCTCCTCTCCTCTCGCCCTCCGCCCTCCGAGTCTTCCCTATATCTTGTGTATATATACACATTTTTGATAAGGCAAACGGAAATGGCATAGGAAACGTTTGTTGGCTTCGCCAGGGGAGGGGGGCGAGGGGCGAGGAAGGATGGGGGGAGGGGCGTTAGGTGGGCGGTAAAGGTTCGCCCAGGGGGCGGGGCTGGAGCTGTGCCGAGTGGTGAAGTGAAGTGAAGTGAAGTGAAGCGAACTTGAGTTTGTTGAGGAATTCCAAGTTTGCAGGTGGGTGGTGGGCGGATGGTGGGTGGTGGAGTGTGGGTGGTGTTGTGTCTCGTTTATATTTTTTTTTTAGGTGTAACTTGGGGTAGCTTTTATTTTTTACTTACTGCAACAAAATGTTGTTGTTTCTGTGCGAATCTAACTCGTTGTGTTGTGTTTGTTGTTGTTTTCTGGCTTAATGCCTTTCAGAGTACATGATTTTCTCTATTTAATGGTCCATTCATACATATATTGTTGTTCGTTTATGTTGATGCACTGGCTGTTTTGGTTTTTGGGTTTCAGGATAAATTGTTTCAGGATGAGTTTCGGGCTCGTACCGATTCGATTTGGCTCGGAGACTCAGGCACGCACACACCCACACAGTCGGTCGGTCGGTCGGGGACACGCACACACGCAGACACGTTAATTTAATTCAATTTAATGGCGTTTGTGAAATCATTGATAATCATTTTTGGCAAATCGATTTAGCAATGCGGTCGAACTCGCTCCTCAGCCGCGTCGCAGTCGCTGTCGCGGCGCTGCCTCCGTCCTTGCGGTTGTTGCTTCTCGCGAGAAAGGCCAGAGAGATGGGAGGTGAGAGCGATGGCTTTCTCTCGAGAGAAGCAACTCCCACACATACACACGAAGTGGCGGAGAGAGGGGTGCGGGGAACTGACCGGATCGGAAAATATGCAAAAAAAAAAACGAAAGAATAACGGGAAACAAGAGAGGCTGCGAAAAAAGTCGCCAAAACGACCACGCACTCTTTCCTGTTTTCTTTTTTCCCCTCACGTGTGTGTGTGTGTGTGGGAGTGAGTGTCTGTGTGTGTGGCATTTTTCACTCGCGAACAAAAATCAATTGAAAGTTTTCCCCATTTTTCGCCAGTTTCGTTGGGATCAAGGATGTTGACCATCATTTCATTTTTTTGCGCGCTCTAGCTGTTAAGTAACGGAACTTTTTTAATTGCCAACTCTCGAAAAAGTTTTCGCCTCTCTCTCTCTCTGTTGGCTCCTTATCCTTGTTTTTTGTAAATTAAAAAGTTTTTCCTGTACATTAGTTTTCCCCAGGGTTTTCCTCGCCGTTTGCGTTTTTCTTTTGCATTTTGCTGCGCCGTATGGCAGACTCACTTCGGTTGGGTTGGCGTGTGTGCGTGTGCGTGTGCAGCAGGATGTGTGCGGGTGTCAGCGGGTGTGTGTGTGTGTGTGCGCTGCTCCTGTTACTGCTACTGCCACTGCCACTGCCACTCAGCTCCTGCTGTTTCTTTATACCCTTTACCCGTGCGTTCCAGGCAAGGACTCGCTTGAAACTGGCACAGGACCAGCTAGCAAGGTGCACAATGTAAGACTGAGCCATCGAGCTCCCGCAGCATCCAGCTGAAGCCCCCACAGAGAGATGGCCTTGCTCTCTCATCCCGAACTCTCTCCCGAACGGTGTCCTTGCTCTCTGCTGAATGCAGCTTCCTCCAATCTGCTGCTTCCTCCAATCAATTTCCTGCGGCCGCCAGTCGAGTGCGAGCAGGACGACTGTTGCCTCTGCTTCTTTTCGGTGGCCTGACTTTTGTGCTGCTCGCTGAATCTGCCGCAGGATGCAGGATGCTGAGCGACGCTGGCAGCACCAGCGGCAGCGACTGCGGACCTGCGCACTGGTCGGCTCTGTGGCTGCCACATTTTTCACTCATTGGCAATCGCAATCGCAGACGCTGTATCGCTGTTGGAATCCTTTGCACAGTGGTTTGGTGGCAGGATAATTTGTTAAATGGTGTTAGTCATATATCCTTTTAGATTTACATTTAAAACATTTTTGGTAATGGTTATTTTTTTTAAACATTTTTATAATATTTTCCGCACTTTCGGGATAAAGGATAACACGCAGGACGACTGTGTATTCAAGCCTTCACAGTTTTTCTTAATTAATAACTATTTTTGATATAGACAAAATATTAATTAATGATTAAAAGTAATATTACGCATACGCCATGTGATCCCAAGATCCCAATTAATATTCAAAAATGAATAGCTTTTAATTCAAAACTAATGTTTTTTGGGACAGTGTGAACTGCTGCAAGCTTCATCGCTGCTTTAGTCTCTGCCAACGCCTCCGCCTCCGCCGCCACCACCTGCTCCACCTCTAAAGCTGCTGCTGGTACTGTTTGTCTTACGGTACAAACGGGAGCGGGAGCGCCTAACGTGGCGAGCGTGCAAATATTCGTAATTTATGGCGCAACGTCTGCGCCACGTAGTCGTTAACCCAATCATTGCCGCCGTCACCGTTACCGTTACCGTTACCGTTCCCGTTCCCGTTATTGTAGCAGCAGCGCTGGCGTCATCATTGAAATCAACGGAATCAGCATCGTCATTATTATCATTCTAGCATCAAACATCATCAACATTTCATCATCGAGCAGCAGCAGCAGCTGCAACTGCACTTCTCACAGAGAGAGAGTGAGAGAATGGAAGAGAGTGGGAAGGAAAGAAAGGTGGCCGAAAACCGATGCAAAGTAGGTGACTTATGCGAAGTAGGGTGGCCCCTATTTGCATGCAAGGCTCAAAGGTCACACATAGTGGCATAAAATATATCAATTAATTATTTATCGCTTATGTGGCCTTGAACATGTTTTGGCCTGAGGAGTGTTGGTGTCTTCGGGGCGTATGAGTAATGAAATGGCTTCTGTCTGAATCATCTCATCAGACACTGTTTGACGAGTCCTTCACTCACTTCGCTCTCGAAAACTCAAAAACTTTTGGGTAATTTTCTAATTTATTACTTCATTTAAACTGCCAACACCCATACTCGCAAAGCAAGTCTCGCAAAGCGAGTGAAAAGTTCGACTGCAGTACCGTTGGCTTGGTTAGAGAGGCCACCCTAATGTCCACACTTACACCCACTTAGGCACTCAGACACTTGCCAAAGAGGATGCGGGCGTGCGGCAAAAGGATTCATTGCCAAAAGGGGAAGCGCAAGGCAAGACGCGGCGGTGGCAGAAGGTGGAAGCCGCAACCTAATTACATGTGGTACGGCCGCACCAGCTATCCATTGGGGCCAGGCAAACAGGGGGTGATGGGGCAGGATGGGGCAGGATGGGTGGGCCGAAAGAACAGACAGTCGTAGAGAAGGCCCCGTTATGAGTTATGAATCTGTGCTGAGGCACAGCAAATATTTATGGAGCGCTTGTTGTGAATGGCAGGCCAGCAGGAAAGGGGGCAGAGAGAGAGAGAGAGCGGGGGCAAAGTCGGTGAAAATGAGATGGAAAGGATATAATTCATTTTCCTTTTGGGGGAATCCTCAATACTCTAGTTGGAGAATTTGGCAGGACTTGTAAGTTAACTTGAAAATTAATTATATACAAATAATCTTTTTGAGTATTTAATGTTTTTTAATATTCCTTTCTATTAAAAAATAAGACTACAAAGGATAATAATTCGTCAATATCCTTTCAAAGGACATGCAAAAAAATGAAAATTAGGCCTATGGCAGCATCTTTTCAACCTCGAGCCAAGCAAACAAAAGCCATCCTCACAATCGATTGATTTGCAAGGACAAGAACACAGCAAAGGACTGCCACTGTTCGCCAGTTTAATACGCAGGATAACAGGCTTTTAATTAATGCACAAAAAAGCACTCACTCTGCTACACCCACTCTGCTACACCCACCTGCCACCCACCCCTCGGGCGGTGTGTCAAGTGAATCTGCGAAACTGAATAAAAATCCGAATTCATTTCGGCCGAAGGATCCACTTTGTAAGCTGCAGAGCCTGGCAGCCGGAGTGTAGGTCAAGGCCCTTTCGAAAACGGAGCTCGTGTAATCGCATCCTGGCCATAAACTATTAACTTGCTGCTGTCACCACCGTTTTGTGTTGTGTGCTGCAACACGCCAGTGGAGAGTGCACAAATACGGGGCCACAGTGCACTGCGGAAAGTGACTGGCACTCATCTTTTTCAAGGAAGTCTATAGTTAAGAAAAAATATCATACCAGTTTTTAATACACATTTATGAGGAATCAAAATGCGATTCGTTTAAGGATCGGACGAAAATTGGCAAAGTTATAGACATCGCCGTGGCCCATATAAGGAGTTCCTAGCATTTGTTTTTTTTAAAGGGAGCCCATTAGAAAAATTAAAAAAAAATGGGTCAAAAAATTATATCCGAGGTTTAAATGTAGATTTGCAGGGAATATATTTACAAAGGTTTTAGGGTACTCTGTTTAATGATAGCATGCAAATTGGAATAAATACAGACAACAATGTGGGGCTTATAAGCCGTTTTCAAGCCAATTATAAAGTGAGTCCATGGGAAAAAATGGTAAAAAACATATTAAAATTGTGATTATAGGTTTCAATGCGGATAATCAGTTCATGAAGTTCATAAAAATTGGCAAAGACATCGCCTTGGATCATAAATGATTTTCTTAAGCATTAGGAGTTTTAAAAAAAAAAATCCCTTTCGAATAGGAAACTTTAAATAAAGCCTGCAACCATTTCTGAAAGTGCAGCTAGAGAGTGAAAACAATTTGGCACGAATTTGTCATCTCATCGAAGTGGCAACAAATTTGGCTGCAACACAATGGCAGTGGCAACAATGACAATAACAAGGATGATGGCAGTCGCCGAGCCAGCTGCAGTTCCTGGGCCACAGACCTATGGCGGGGAGAAGCGGGGCGGGCGCAAAAGGACATTTATGTGTGTTGTGCAGCCAAAAGAGTAACCCTAATGTGTCAGTGGGGCAGCCCCCCCTGCCACGCCCCGCCCCGCTCCTGTTGAAACTGGAGAACTACTGCTGCTCCTGACAGTTTGCTTGCTTAGCCTCGTTGACACGTTTAGTTGTCAACTAACCCACACACATCCGCAGGAGATGAGGAGTGAGTGTGTGCATGTGTTTCCGAGTGTGTGTGTGTGTGTGTGTGTGTGTGTATCCATATCCGTGTTCCGTGCAAATCAGGAACAAGTCAAAGGTAAAACGACCCTTGTAATAATGCTGATGGCATCCCAGAAACGAGCCAAAAACGACTCTGTGAGTATGTGGCACACAAAAATGCAAATTCGTTGGCCATTTGGCAAATTGATTTTGCCATTGCAATTGGCCAATATTCAATGAGTGTCCACCGGGTAAAGGGACCATAAACAAATGATAGCCAGTTGAAGTCGAGACCGAAGCGTTTTATGCCCCTGGAAGTCTTACTTAAAGATGAGAGCGTTTCCCGGTGGGGGAATTGGATTTCAATAAGGTAAATGGGGCACTTTCGACCCGGATGTAGCTTTAGGTTCTGGCCCGTTTCTCTATAATGTGAGAGCCTTGATTAAATCTAACAGCCCTCCCATAAGAGCTATGCTTCAGAGATTAAATATATTTGATTTAAACGGAAAACTAATTAAGTGTTGTGGAGTAGCTGTGGAGTAGTTCTCCCTGTAAAGCTTTATGCGGGAAGCGTATTTTCCTGCCCTCTTGACTCTTGACTCTGTGGCAAAGTTCACAGAAACAGAAAACAGAAAACCAACAGCAAAAAACAAAAACAGTAAACAAAATTTAATCAAAGTTTGGACGCAACTCAAATCACAGGCCAGGCCAACTCCACTGTGCATTCGCGTGGCAAGCGTGGCAGGCCTGACCTCCCCCAGCACCCAGCACCCACTTGCCACTGCCACTGCCGGCCAGAAAGAGAGTTTTATAAACTAAAGCGGCGATTTACCTGGTAGTGCAAGTTGTTGTAGTAGCGGGTTATGTATGCGGGCAGCAGCTCGGCCGTCTCCAAGCCGATCCACTGGAACAGCTCCAGTTGCGGTGGCTCCGCGGTGGCGGTGCAAGTGGTGTCCGCGCCCGTACCCGTGGCCGTTGCCGTTCCGGTGGACAAGTTGTCGCAGCAGCAGCGGCAACAGCAGCACGCCTCCGCATTCTCCTCCTCCATCCAGAAGAAGGCGCCCCGATAACTTTCTGGCTTTTATCAATTTATAATTTGATTATTTGTTCCTCGCACAAAACATTTAATTCTTCCCCTCCCAGCTAGTCGCTCTAGTCCTTTGTAGTTGTTATCCTGGCTGGTTTCCCCCTATGTTCTTGTTGTTGTTGCGTTGGCGTAACACATTTGAATTTAAATTGAGTTATGGCTGCTTGACAGCGACTGGCGGTGGAAGCGGAGGTGGAGGAGGAGTATCTTCTTGTGCTGCCAATTTATGAGCACGGCAACGGCGTGTCCCCAGCGCCACGGCGCATCCCCGAGATTCCGGATGGAGCTGCTGCTGCTATTGCTGGTCCTGCCTCGGATCCTGCTACTGCTGGTTGCCATTTTGTCAATTGCTCCCATGTGGATTTTGCCGCCAAACACGTGGGCCGTTGTGCCTGTGTTTTGTTTTTTTTTTCCCCCGTTTTTTTGACGGAGGTTACGGCGGAAACTCGCGCGCGTAATTGGCACACTCAGTCGCACAGCGAGAAACTAAAAGAGACGGGACTGGGTACTGGGTACCGGGTACCGGGTTGGGAAATGGGCACGGGGCTTCGGGTCCCTGTCCGCGTCCGTGTCCGGGTAAGCGTCCTGTTAATTGGGTCAAACGAGCGGTGCGGGGCTGCCACTTGAGAAATAGACTCTCGACTCGAACTAGAACTCGAACTGAAACTCAAACTGAACTCTCAACTTGACGAAGGTTTCGGTGGCCACAATTCACCGAGGAGCCGAAGCCGTAGCCGGAGCAGGGGCAGGATACGGATGCCGTCCCACATTCGGCGCCATTTTTACACATCAGCGAGCAGGCGGCAAATAAATCCGCATCCGAATCCGAACCTGACGTTCCCCAGCGGCGACTGCGCCGCAAACTAAACTGAAATCTCGGGTGCGCGCTTTTTGTTTAAGTCAATCACGAGTGCTCCGTTGTGTTGCAACATGGGTTAAGTGCAGGGCTAGAGGGAGCGGGCCAGCGGAACAGCCAGCAGGAGCGAGAGGGCCAGAGTCCTCCAGAATGAGAGGCCCGACTGCAGTTGGCTGCAAGTTGCAGAGAGTGCGAGAGCTTTGCAGCTTTCCTTGGACATTGGCTTTGTGGTTGTAGTTGTTGGTGTTGCTGTAGTGGTAGTGGATAGTGCAGCCCTGGTGGACCATCAGCAGCATCAGAAGCACTATGGGTGGCCAGCCCCCTGCCACCCCCGCCGAGTTGTGTATATAGCATTAACACATTCGTTCATGGCTTTCATCGCTGGGCCTGCGTTTCCCTGCAGTTGTTCATCTTTTTTCGCCCCCTCCAACCCGCCATTTCTTTTATTTCTTTCCAGCTAGCTGCTCGGATTTATGAAAATGAGACTCCTTGACTGGGTGGGGGGCTTGCGTCACACCCAAAGACAGGCAGACAGGCAGCGGTCCGAGGGCCACAAGAGGCGCATAAATAAATAAAGGAGGAAAATCTGGGAAAACCAGTCGCAGGCAGCCGCAAAAAGTGTAGTCTGCTTCAAGGAGCAATTAACGACAGTGGATGGCACAGAGTTATGTTATAGCATTGCGTCCATATCACACTCTGGCAGTCCACTCCGCCAAATACCACCAAAACCACCCACCAAGCACCACCCACAACCGCCAACCCATCAACCAGCGAGTCGGGGAAAAAGTATTCTTTATAGTATACCCTAGCCCTGGGTCGGGGTACATGGGGCATGGGGGAGGGAGTAAACCAATGAGGAGCTTAGGCCGAGTCTGGCAAATAATTGGATACTCGTGGGAGGATGAATCCTTGCGTACATAAATACTCCTCAGAGTTGTCCTTTTCAAGTTCCCTCATTGGACCACATTAAAGCTTCACTTTGAAGACTGCACCCCGCCGTTGAAGAGGGTACGACCCGTGGACCCTAGCTCTCCTGCTTTTCAAATCTGTCAACATTATGTTGGCAGGTCCTGTCGGACAAAGCCTTTAAAATTCAAATTTTTAGCGCAAATAACTGAAAAGTCATTATTATTGTTTCACAGAGACGTTCTGGTCGAAAAGAATCTTTTTCAATTACAGAATGGTGTGAGCGATGATTTGCATTTCCACCAGGACCAAAAGGACGACCAGGACTGCTTTTTTGCGAACAAAGCGCCATCAAATTGATTACACAAAATGATTTGTAAGAAGTGCTCCACTTTAAAGCTTCTATCCAGCATATTTAATAAATACCCCAGCTAGCCATAGAACAAATTATTATCATGGCCTTCGAATGGATGACAGGCTTTTAATTTTAATAGACGAAGCACATCTACGGTTCGAGTTCTCTCCCGAAACCGAGAACGGATCCCCTGGCCCGGTTTAGAGGCCGGAATGTTATGGATAACCATTAGCCATATCCAATAACACAGCAAGTGAAATCAATTTGATTCCCCACAGAATTCTCCAATAATTTTTTATGCGGCCTCCTCCACCCCCGCAAGGATATTTGATGTTTCGTGGAAACAAAAAGTCCCCCATCCCATCCTTGCTGGCTGCCTGTTTTTGCTTATTTATTTTTTGCTCGCTATCGTTAAATGTTTTTGTGCCCCTTTCGCTTTGCTAGTGGTCCTGCTCCTGCTTCTGAGGAGGTGGGGGTGGAGGTGGAGGGAAGGAGTAGAGTGAAAAAGGATGGCCATATGCCGACGTAGTCGGAACAACGATGGCACTTGAGCCGTGTACTCGTAGCATACTTTTCAGCGCAAAAAGCCCTCGGGAAGGAAAAAGGACTCTGAGTCCGGGAGCCTGGGGCGCGGATGTTGTTGTTGTCGCTTTAGTTATACTAGCTGCTGTGGACTGTCGCTCCTGCTTTTCATTTTGCTTCAGCCTCAGATCCTGCTTCAGCTGTTGTTGTGACTGGTCTACGTCCGAAATTCATTTTGGTTTATTCTGATTAAATTGTTTGTATTTGGTTGCATTAGCTGTTATGTATATACACTACGAGAAATACCTTTTATTTCTAAAATAACATGAGCCTAGCAGTACATAGTTTAAATAATACCATAAGTTTCAGGACATTTTATTTCAAGTACATTGTATTTCTCGCCTTTGAAAAAGGACTGTGCCTAATTGGATTAGCCCACGTTTCTTTGGATATCAGTTAATATTTCCCCCAGTGTGCTTATGTGCCTGTACAGCATTTTGTGTCCGAACGAGTCTCTGTTTAGGCAAAGGATTAGTGACTCTGTCTGCGCCCGAGTCCTGCCAGTGATGGCTCTCCGCCCCGAGCTCCTGGCTCCTGAGCTCCGGAGCGCCTTCTCCTTCTCGGCCTTGTTTGCCCGCACTAAATACATTTCAAATTTGTTTAAGCCTAAGCCAAAGCGAATTGGCCACTCGGACGAGTGGACTGCCGCAGATTGATATGACCACTTGAAGTGGCCGAGCCCTGTGATTGCCGGATTATTGCAAAATAAAGCTTGCCACAAAATGCCCGTCAGAGTAAAAGTAAACAGAGTGAAATGCACAGCCTGCCCGACTCACCTGCATATGGGGGGCGGCCAGGAGCTGGAGCAGCTCGTCCTTGGCATACTTGCCAGCCAGCGAGTTGCCGCCGGCGGTCGATGAGAGCAGCTCCAGGACATCGCGACTGCGACCCACGGCCTCGGCAGCCGGCGCCCTGCCGTTGCTGGTCACCACGGAGGCGGCGATCCTGTCGAACAGTTGCAAAAACTGGTGCAGCCGACTGTCGCGCAGCATGTCCCTCAGCACGTCGGCGTCCACATGGGCGTCCTGCAGCGAATATATGTCGTCCAAGCAGTCCAGGATGCGCTGCACTGCCTCTATGCCAGCCTCCTCGTCGGCCCACTCTTCTGTGGCTGCGGCAATGGGCACTGAAATGATTTTATTTGATTAATAGAGGTTCTTTGCTAATAGTAATAACTAATATAACTAATATAGTATATGGGATAATTATTAACTAAAGTATGTAAAGCAAGATTCTATCTTAAATACATGAAATATAAATCAATCTCTAATTGAACTAAAATCTGAGGTTTGTGGAACAATCTTCAAGAAACTAACTGTCAGCATCAGTGGCGTAAAGGGGATCCATGTTGGTGCCTCCTGCTATGGCCTGCACGGCGCCCTTGAGCTTACGCCGGGCGTTGTAGCGCTTCAATTCCTCCACCGTGTCCGCCAGGTGGGTGCGCTGCAGTTTGTCCCGATCCCGTATCCAGGGATGATCGAGCACCTCGGTAATGGAGAGCCTGTGATGTGGATTGGCGGCCAGCATTTTCATGACTAGATCCTTGGCATTTGCCGAGATGGACTTCCACTCGGGCGCCTCAAACTGGGGATTACAAGGAATGGATTATTTGCTTCATCTACGATCTGGTGTTCAGAACCCACCGATAACCGGCCGCGGGCTATCGATTGCTGCAACCGCACTCCAGATCCCAGGAAGGGCAGCCTGCCGGAGAGCAGGACGTGCAGCATCACTCCGGCGCCCCACACGTCGCATCCCTTTCCGTACAGCCGCCTGGTGACCACCTCCGGCGCCATGTAGTGCGGACACCCGACGCGTCCGTGTGTTTCTATGGTTTCCCGCGTTCCGGGCAGCTGGATGGCGGACCCGAAGCCGCCCAGCTTCACTGGCGCCGAGTTGTCGACGGTGGCGAGCAGGGCGCAGGCGGGACGCACGTCCCTGTGCAGGATATCGTTCTCGTGGCAGTAGCGGAGCGCCTCCAAGATCTGCCGCATATAGTGACTGCAAAAGTTCCAATATGTGAGTTAGATAGCAGAGGATAGTTTGGTTGCGAAGTGCGCTGGTTTTGGAGGTCGTACTATGTCTAATTGAAGCCATAATAGTTAATGATAATATAAATAAGGAGCTATGAGTTTCAGTTTCTTGCTTTTGGATATCAAATGAACAAATATCTCTAATTTTTCTTAAAAACTCTTTCAAAACTAAGCCACAGACAGGCTTATCTATTGAAAAGCATCCTTATTTTCATGAAAATCCTATTTCTTTTGTCCAAAACCAGCACAGATCACAACAGTATCCTTTATCCTCACCAGGCAACTGCCTCGCTGTAGACGAATCCTGCGACAGCCCGGCGCACAACCTCGAAGCACAAGTCGGAGCCCTCCATGCTGCGGAGGAAAGAAAGGAAAATGGATTTAGCAATGTCCTGGCACACCACCGGAGTGACAACTTACAACTCGAAGACCATGTAAAGCATTCCCTCGGAGCTGTAGGTCTCTAGGAGCTCCACGATGTGCGGATGCTTCAACATGTGACATATTGTGGCCTCGCGCTTCAGATCTGAAAAAGGAATGGAAAGAATTGGCGTTGTGAGAGGAGGCAGCGGGCAAGTGGGGGCGGCAAAACAGTGGCAATTAGTTGACATTAGACAGGAGCCGGGGGAGCAGAGCAGAGGGTGGGGTCATGCCCCACCCACTCACATCACCAGCTGGCTGTGGCACTAATGGACTTAGCGCTGACTTATGTGCCTGCCATGTATCATTTAGTCAATGGTCGGAGCCGTTTCATTCCTCTTCCGCAGGACACGCGACCTCTCCAGTCCTGTTTCCCGGCGCCCTTGCACTTGAGCAATTTCTTTTTAATTGGCATCTTGGGCAGGCTGCCCTGGCTGCCGAACTGGGAAACTGGGAAACTGACAAACTGACGACCCTGGGACCATGCTACACGTGTGGCAGCGGCATAATTTTGAATAATTGAGCAGCTTAATTATAATTTATTCACACAGCCTGGAGCCTGGAGCCTGAAGCCAGGAGCCGGAAGTCGGGACTCGGGAGCTGGAAGTCTGCGTAGCCAGGAGCCAAATCGAAGAAGGTCACCTCCTCTCCTACCCACTCCACTCCCATCGATTGCCGAGAAATACACACTCACCCGCTGTGCTCAGTCCCGGACTCGCTGTGAACTTGGCCACATCAACGATTTTGACAGCAAACTGCTGATTGGACTCCCTGTGTATGCATCGCCTCACGATGGAGAAAGGACCTCTGAAAAAGAGCAAATAGGAGGAGTAAGTGGGTGTGGGTGAGTTTGGATTAAACTTCAATTGGAAGTTGATTGTGTCTAAATGGGAGCAGGGCCAAATAAAATTTTATATTTCCAGAAAAACTGAATGAACTTGTGAGCAAAAAAGGTTAAATAATTTAAGATGAGTATGAGTTACAAAGTAAGTTCCCACTTCATGGAATTCAGTTAAAAATTATCCGTTTATTGCTATTTACGATGCTGGAAAGTGCTGTCAATAAAATGTACTCTTTTTGCAAACAAAATTCCACAAAGTTGGACTTTAAATTGCAACAACTTCTGCGAACGAAGCCCGAACATAAACTAGGATGATCGGGGTCCAGGCCAAGTGACCAACACAGGGAATGTTTGCCGGCAGTGGCATACATTTTTGAATAATGCAAAAGTTCGGGGAGTTTGGAAAGTTTTTTTATTGAGGAGCAAGCGTCGTCCGCCCTCGATGGCGAATAGTTGGATGATTTACTGTCCGTGGGTGTCGCTGGCTGGCTGGGCGTACGGGGCGGATACATAATACATAATGAGATAATGGCTATGGATGCCAGCTGTCAGCGGCAGCATCGGCGAGGA
This sequence comes from Drosophila ananassae, assembly GCF_017639315.1. Lineage (NCBI taxonomy): Eukaryota > Metazoa > Arthropoda > Insecta > Diptera > Drosophilidae > Drosophila > Drosophila ananassae. The sequence continues at coordinate 8,722,314 of NC_057927.1, forward strand.
TATATAGTCCGCGAGGGGAGCTGTTGGGTTGATGGGGAAAACTTACTTGCCAATGACCTCGCACAGCTCGTAGACGTCGTCAAAGAGAATTTCGTCTTCGGTCATTTTGAATAATTGATGAATTGATGCCTCGACTCAATTGCTTTTTCGAATATTGATGAGTTGTGTCCTGTTTTCTGTTTCTTCCTCCGACTACCGTCTACCGCCTACTGCCTACTGCCTACAGCCCACTGCCCTCCAAAACCCAACACAAAAAATAAACAAAAAAACAGCCGGCCAGTGAACAACTCCAAAAAGTATTCGTTTTCTTCCTCGGTTTCTGTCAGATGTTGCTGTTGCCCCTGTTGCAGTTGTTGCTTCGTTGTTGGTTGGTGTTGTAGATGCGTTGTTCTGTTGTTGTTAGAGATGCATTTTGGGAGCTGTAAGAAATCATAAATGGTAAAGGTGAGTTTTTCCATTAGCTTCTGGCTGTTGAGCAGGTTTTTGACAGTCTTCTCTATATGTGACATGCTTGTGAATTATTTTTAGCTCTGATTCAACAGGCCAGAGGTGCTAAACTATCTGTCAACAAGCAAGCAAACCAAGTATAGTAATTGAACAATTTTTAAACTAAAAGTCTGAGATTGAAAGCCTTGAAGAGAGTCCTTTGCAAGTAGTTCCAATTAAACCACAAATCTAATACATTTATGCCACAGTCGGAAACTCAAAGTTTGCTGTCAGTGTCACAATGAAATGATTGATATATTTCATTTGGCACTGAGATATTTGTAAAGTCCTCCAACGAGAGTTGGTTTTATCGCAAAACAGCCCTCTGATACGTCAATCACACTCGAAATCAGGTGTAAACCCAAATCAACTGCACTGCCACGGCGACAAAGTGTCGAAATCACATCGACGGATAGGAAGGAAGCTTCACACTTTCGACACGGCCGGACTGAATTTTGCAACGGAAATGATGGCCAGATAAAAAGGTAAACAAGCCGTCCGAAATGTGGCCTCTGGGGGCTTAGCACAGGGGGGTGTGCCTAGCAGGGGGTGGTGGCCTCCACCGAGGGAGGGGCCTTTGTCATGTTCCTGGTGGCACTATGTATTATTATGCCTTTTGGGCCAGCACTTGAACACACTTTCGAAAACTTTGATGGCACTCCAAAAAGTCCGAAAGGCAGCAACCAGCGAGGGGGTGGCCGGGCGGACGGGGCGGACGGGCGGGCGGAGGCCCAGGAAGAGAGCAAGGCACTCAGGGCGCAGGCGCCCAAAACGAATTCGTGTAAAGTTCCCCAAAAAATTGTAATCGTAAAAATTATAAGCTATGCTGGCTGGATGGCTGCCCGGGTTGCATGAATATTTAAATGTGCAACAATTTACGATGCACTCTGGGCGGCGAGAGAGCGAGAGGCGGGAGGGTGCTGGAGAGAGAGTGCTGAAGTCGAGATCCTGGCCAGGACCAGGATTCAGAGTCATGTTTAATGCAGAGCTGCGCATGGGGCGCGGTGTTTTTGGCTCCGATTCGGATTCTCGGATTCTCGGATGCTCTGCTCGGCGTCGAAGGATTCACCTTGCTCTCGTGTGCCGCCCGCTGTTGTAAAATTCCTTGACACTTTCACACACGACCTTACCACACACGGACACCACCACCACACACACACACACACACACACACACACACACCAGTGTGCAGTATCTATGTAGATTAGCTGCACTTGCCCGTTCTGCTCATGAGATTCTTACAAGATTCGAGTGGCCTCGCAATTGGCAAATTGATTCTTTGTCTTGGGGATTTGCATTGCTCGTGTCGCAGCATCCACTTGCCCCGCCCCACCTCCTAGGACACCACCCGCCACCACCCACACCCCAACAAACACACTCACTCACACATACACAAGCTTTTTGCATATATTTTCATGTACAAACCACCGATTTTTCAATTTTCCGCTGCCATATTCAGCGCCTGAGCCTTGCCATTATCTTCACCGCTGGCCACAACACTCGAGTACTTGCACGAGATACTCCTCGAGAGGCTGGAGTTCGTTAATTCTCTGATTTTAACATAAAACAAACACGACCCGTTCTGATTGGATCCGATTCTGATTGGGATTGGTTCTGATTGGACACCAACGGGTAATTTTAGCCAGAAACAGTGGATTTCAGCCTATTAACGGTTTAGCATTAGTGGATTGTTATCTTTGCTTATTTATTTATTAAATATATTGATTTATTTCACATTTCAATTAAAAAGATTCATTTACTCGACGGGTACCAGTTCAGTGATGGCACTTTGTAAAATTCCCTCTTAGCTTATTTCTCAACCAGGGGAGCGCTCTAACAATCGATAGATTTCAAAAAACGATAAAATTCCTCAAAGTAGATAAATTTCCTTTTTAAATTTCCCAGGGTTGTAAAATTAACTAAAAGATTCTCATCACTATAATGTACGATTAGTTTTTAATACTAAATATGAATGCATTTTACTAATTTAATTCATAAATAAATAAGCAAAGAAAAGATTCCACTTCTATGATAAAATAGAAAATTAGGAATTCGAGAACAGCCTGAATTTTACAGAGAGACCCTTAAGAACGTTGCCACTGTGTGGCACTGAAAAAAGTTGCCACTTAAATATGGGTAGCACTGGCAACCAGGAAAAACCTATATAAGAAAAACAAAACTAAATTTCATAGACAAAAATGAACCAATAACAATTATATAAAATAAAATACTTTTAATACAGATGTAGAGATTTGGAGGAATATATAAAAGCAAGATTATAAAAAATGACACGATAACTGGATAAACGTGATAACTACTAATATATAGTTCCTAGAATCCTAGAAACATCCTAGAATAGGATCTTTGGACGCATCTAGGCAATTGATTTCTCAGAATAGCACCTGGACTTAGTAGTGGACAGAAACTACAATTTTTATGTTTTATTGCCTTGTATGATGAAATTGTTAGTGTTGCAGTGATGAAATAAACTCGCAAAATTATTCATTCAAATCACTTCATCGCCGAGCTCTTGTTGGAACGCTTTGGAAAAAGCTTAGGAAACATTATTTGTTTGACTTGTATCTGCAAAGATCACCTGCTCTCGTTTGATAAATATAATAAATACATTCGCACAAGCTACTATCTGATAAAAACAATTAAAACCCAGATAATTCCATGCACACCGAACGCTTTCCGCCCGAGTGGTGCGAGTAAATATTTGTTTGATGGCCAAGTGCATAGCGGTATTGCGGATCAATTACCTTAAAAGCCGTAATTTTCGCCATTGGTTCTAAAAATATAATTCAGCAAGAAGTTGGCAGTGATTTATACCATTCCTTATATGGAATATCTCCACATTACCATTATTTCCACTTACGCGCCATTCAGTTTTTTCTATTATTATTATTATTATTACGCCACAGAATTTGATAGGCCCATTAGAATAAATTAAGATATTTTCATTAGTATGCCGGGCACGGTGAAAACCTCAGCTCGAAAAGAGGAAAACCCACACACACTCCTGGCAACGTAGGTGCCTAATCTTCGGGCCATCGCGGAGGCGGGGCTGGAGACAGGGGCCAGGCCAATACTCGAACGTAAACATCATCAATTACAAAACCCCGACGAGGGTACAGCGAAGAAACAAAAAGATAAGGAGTTACAACAAAACTGGGGATATCAGCCAGCGAACGGCGAGATTTCAGAAAAATGAAATATCAGTCTTATGGAAATGAGCTCACTACAACAACCACTGTCCTTAAAAGGACAGCCAACAACAAAGGGCTAATATCAGTCAGGGGAGACACAACAACAACAAGTGTAAATGAGCAGCAATGAGGACAGAAATTCAAAAGGTAGCCCTGTACAGGATGCACCCGCAGGATATACCCTTCTGAGGTAAATATTATACGAGGCCAGCCAGCGATAAGAAGGTAGTTCTCCTATTTACACAGCACAGTCTTCCAAAAAACAAAAACACACTTCCCTATCGCACGTCCGTTCCCTTAGTGCCTACTGTACTGGTAAACAAAAAGGACAACAACTCGAGATCACGTGAAGAAGTCGTAGGTCGTTGCTTTGCATTTGTTGGCTGCCTTGTTGGTTGACAAAGGCGAAGTAAAAAGGCAGAAACACGGCCAAGGCAGCCAACCAGAACTAAAAAACCAAAAAAGAGCAAAACAAAAATAAAAACAAAAACAAAAACAAACTGGTAAAAAAAAAACAGAAGAACAAAAAACAAATAAAAGGCAGGGGAGAAGAGGCCCAGCCACTCAGGTGAAATCAAAATCAAATTCAACGCCAACGACTCAACGAGTTCCTTATTCCTGTGCCCTGTGGCACATACCCCCCCGCACATCCCGCACTGCGTATGCCCCCTCTCTTTCTGGATCCCCATACCCGTCTCTGTCCCTCCATCCCGATCCTCGTCATTTGGACTTGCGACTGTCGCGCTTAATGCGTGTGGATGGACATGAACGTGTAGGATTCGAATTGACATTATAAAAACAGGTTTCTGCCAATACACATATCCGTATCTCTCCTCAGTCCTACGCTCGGCTGCGTATACCTGCCTACTTGAATCTGATTCCTGTTTGTTGTTGTCTCTAGGATATTACCTGGTCCGCTGGAACCAAAAAAGTGCGCGCCAAAAACGAAAAATATAGAGAAAGGTGGCTCCAGGACGGAGGTACAATAAGAGTCTGACGTTCATCTGATCGGATAATGACAGTTGATAATCAGAAGATAGGAGACTTCAAAACATTGTATTTCAGAGTTAATATTTTAATAAAGAAATAATGTGAGTCACTGAACCTTCGTTTATGAAACCATGTCTTTAGGCCGATAGAGACTGTACTTGACTTTGCCGATGGAGTTGATGGATGGCTTAGACCCTGACGCAGCATCATTAGATACCCATCCATCCCCAGATACCACCTCCTGGGCCTTTCTCTTTTCGCCTGATCATGTTGTGGCATATTCGGTTAATGTAGTCAAATTACATTGCCTGGAAATGCATCTCCGCATCTTGGCTTACCGGGCCCAGGTCCACTGGCCCATATGGCTGGGCCGCAGAACGGCAGAAACGGCAGCAATTAACTGCAAAATGTCATTAACCGGCGGCGGTGTAGGTGAGAGGAAAAGCAGAAAAACGAGGAGACTGAAGGACTGACATATGACAGGCACATCAAGCAGCAGGATCCCAGTCCAGAAAACCCAGCAAAACTAAAACCAAACCCAACCCAACCCTGTATCCTGAACCCGGTTCAGCATCACTAAGAACGCCCTCGCTCGAGCCAAGCCCCTCTCATCCACCCTCTAGGCACTGAGAGAAAAGTCTGAAATTATATCCCACTATAGCATGGATAAAGTATAGAATGGGAGAAGTTTTTCTCCAGGTGCATCCCGCCCTCCCTCGCTGTTCCATCCCCGTGTATTATATTCTCTCGACGTTCCACCTTGGCATTAAACGCTTGATTAAATTTCACTACAAATGGGCTGGGCAGGGAAACCCACTCACACACTGCTGCACTGGGGATATATGCATATCCATTTATTATTGGAAAAAGGTCATCTCGGTTTCAGTGTCCATATGTTGTGCCATCAATCCATCCATCCATCCATCCAGCCAGTCATCTGTCCGTCTATCCATTTAGTATCTTGTATCTCACAGCTGCTGGACGTCTTGACTGTCATCGCAATTAGAAAGCTCCGCTGATCTCTCACATGATTTGTTCTTTTGACCCTGCGATATACCATATATCCACTTTTTATACCGTTCGCACTTGCATTTCATTTCCCATGAAACAAGTTCCCTTCCGGCGGAAAGGGGCCCGAGACCCAAGTGACCGAGGGAAGCCTAAAAAGTGCGCCGCAGCGAAACGCGGTGAGAAAATGTTTTGCATTATTTACATTTTTACTGCAGTTAGTTATGTTCTCCGATCCGCTCCGTTTTGTTCTGACTCGTTTTGGCCATTACTCCCCAGTGCGCTCCAGCTCCTCTGCAGGACATCCGTCATCCGTTTCGGTTGCTTTGCCGGCCGGGGCTGTGCTTGTTTTATTTTTTTGGGTTTTGGTTTTTATCGCTTGGCTTCCTGCTGCTGCTGGGATGTTGCTCTCATTAACAAATTGTCAGGTGTGCTGGAGCGGCAGCAGCGCAGTTATTCGTCATGGCTTGGTTAATCACTACATCGCCAGAACCGAAAACCCAACCCAACCGATCGTCAGATAACTTTCAAGAATCCAGAACAGAGCAAAGAGTTTATCCGAAAAATCTGCAGTAAACGCTATTCCGACTATGCGATACCCGTTACCCGTGTTTCGGTAAACGGTTTTAAGTGTTTTTCAGCACGAACCCCCCCAGCATAACGAGGTTATGAGGCCTGTATCTCTAAGATATAAACAGTATCTCATGCTTAGGCATATAGACTCCGCCTTGTTAATGGCTTAAACAAAACTAACTGATGTCTTTTACTTCCGTCCCGAACATATTGACAGTCCAACTGTAAAGGCATTTGAACGGAAAGCTTGTCGGCTTCCCTCAATTACTGCCCCTTCCCTCGGGTTGCTGGCCGTCTTTGTTTTCCCCTTTTCTTCCTGGCTGTTTACCTGTTGGTCGTAAACAAATGCCGCCTTAATCAATTCGTAAAAACTGCTCAGACCAACTCAGACCTCGAGTGATAACAAACAAAGGCGAGACAAACGCTTCGATGGCTGGAGAGAAAGACGAGAAAGAAAGTCCCAGTCTCAGTCCCAGGGATCTTAGGTCTTAGGCCCCCCCCCCCCCACCCACAGATTCTTGAGGCTCCTCGCCCCTCCAGCCCGTTTTATGGCCTCAGACTGGCCATGTTTATTTTCTCACAGAGGCGGCAAAGCAAATAAATTCTTTGGAGAATCGATTTTTGAAACCTAATCAAATCGGGCAGCCTCCACTGTTCCCAGTTCCACGAGCACTTGCGCCCTAACCCTTTTCTTTGTTTCTTCCGAGGGTATCTTGAAATTGACATTCAAATGGTGGGGAATCTTCGAGGGGAAAGAGGCTGTCAGAGATTCTGATTGTATGGAACCTTATGGCGATTGAAGAGAAGTATCCAAAGTTCGGTCTTTTCTCTCATCATTTTCCTTCCAAACTTCTGCTATTGACGACCACCAGCCGACTGCTGGAGCCACAGATTCCCCCCATCCGCACTCCGCATCCGTAATTAAATATCCAAATTGAGTGGAAGCCGACTTCTAGCCCTGCCAGCTATGCAGGGGTTGGACCTGGGTGGGGATCCCGGAATAGGGACCTTTGGTATGGATGCCTGTATCTGTGGCATCAGTATCTGTATCTTCAGCTGCATCTGTGGCAGTGGATGGAAATAGCAACGCATCCAAGTGAGGCAACAGTTTGTGCAACACACGCCAAAATGCGAAGTAGCCAGGGGCGGGGGTGGCGAAAAGTCGAGTGCAGGGCCCCATCGTAATTTGCATGGGTTGTCTTTATGGACTTTCCCCCAACCCCCTGGGCCCGGCACCGTCTGCAGGTCCTCCCCCTCCTGCTGATTCTTTTTTATTTTCTATTTCTGACTTTGTTGTTGCTGCTTATGCAAACGCATGGGGCATGTCTCCCGCAACTGTGATGATTGCAACTCCGGCCACTGAAAGAAAAGCATATAGGGGAGGGGCAGCTACTATCCATAGGGTGGGGAGAATTTTTGTCAGTGCACCCCGAAGACATCTTTGGGGCTCCCTCTGGTTGCTTTTAGTTTTTCTCCAACGGGCATAGACAATGAAAAACATTTTCCTGTCCCTGCCCCTGTCCCTGACTCTGTTTCTGTTTCTGGTTCTGTTTCATTCTGGTGAGGCACAGTCCCTGCCCCTTGCCCTGTCCTTGGCCCCCTCCCTCCCCCGCCCCCCTCGACTATCAACACAAAATCCATGTGATGTCGATGACTTTGTTTTTGTTGTGTTTCTGGTCGTTCTACTCTATGCGTCGCCAGCGTCGAATATTTCTCGCATTCGATCTCCCGAAGACTCTCTCCTACACTTACGTATTTAAATGTGCATGCGAGTGGGGCGACTGGGGCGACTGGGGCGACTGGGGCGAGTATCCACCACTCTCTTTTCGCCACTGCGTCGTCGCATGTGAATGCTCTCTAATCTCCTAATGTCGTTGAACCTTCCAGTACTTTTTATTGTGTCGTACACAACTTTATTGTTATTATTATTTTGCCCCACGACTCCGCTCTGCGTTTTCCTCATTGTGTTTGCTTTCGCCGCTCGCAGATCTGAGATTCGCCGCTCGCCGATCTGAGATTCGCCGCTCGCCGATCTGAGCTGGGCCCCACTCCCCCACTCCGTCCACAGATCGCTTTATGTCATAGCCGAGTCCAACAACAACAACTGATGACAATGATAACAGCGCAGCAGCAGCGCAGCAGCAATGCCAGAGGCGGTGACAGGCACATATGATTGAATCAAATTTGCTTTTAATTCGGCTTACTGTTTTCCTTCCCTCAAATAACCCCAACACCTGCAGGTTGACAGTCGGACAATGGCAGTTGAGGATCCTCAAGAGCACACCCCCCTCGGAAATGTTTCGCCTTCGTCACTGAAAAGTGCACACGTGCATTTTGCGACTGCCCCGGGGCAATTATTTCCAATTTAGCAAAACAACACAGCAGCTACATCTGCAGCAGCATGGAGCACGGAGCTTGGAGCTTGGATTATAGCTCGGCTCTGAGTCCGAGATCAGGGCTTGGCTCTGGACCTGCTCCTATTGTCTTTCCACCAGTTCATTGGCCGCTCCAGCAGATGGAGCAGCTCTAGCATCTTACTACATTCAGACACAGTGAGAAATTGGGGGAAAATAATAGGTATGATATGTAAGATATCTAGGATATGTAAGATATCCTCTTCAGATCTGCAATCCTAAAAGGAGCTAAGAATTAGAAGTACAACAGGACTTAATACTAACTAAGAGTAAGTTAGTCTATAACTATGCAAGACTTCTCCCTGTGCATCTGACAAGCGAAGCCCTATCCCCTGGACTCATCAGCCTGGTCATCTTTGGGGCCCAGGAGACTGGGGTCAGGCCTGCTCCATGCAATTACCCCATGTACTTTGGATCGTAATAACACGGAGGCGAACTGTACGTAAACTGGTTGCAGGATGCTTAGGCTGTTGCTGTTGCAGTTGCAGTTGCTGGTGCTGTTGCTTCTGTCGCTGGATGTTGTTGCTAGTTGCTAGTTTGGAGCCAAGCAGAGCAGCGACTGTCGAGCGGCGGCGTTATCTGTCTATATCTATCTAGGAAAACCAGTTATTGGGGGCCCAGGCTTGTTGCACGCCCATTTTGAGCCGTGGCTGCTGCTGCTGCTGCTCCTCAACCTCCAGCATCAACCTCAACTCCATTCGCATCCGCATCCTCATCTCCATCTCCATCTCCATCCTCGGCCGCATCCACATCCACATCCACATCCAAGTTGTTGATCGGAGAAGGACTAGACCTGTTGCTGGTTACTGCGATCGTGTGTTTTGCTTTGCTGTCTGCAACTCGCAATAGCAACTTGCAACGCCCCAACTGGATTCGACGAAGGCTGTTGACTCTGTTGTTTTTCTATTGCCAGTTGCCAGTTTTAGAGCTCCTCGAGACTGGACGGACTTCCTTCTTGCTGTACTTGCGGACTCTTACGACTTTGGCTGGATTCGATGAAAGAAACCACTCGCAGCTGCGAGTTCGTTGACTCCAAGTGGAGCTATTCTAATGCCCCGGCAAACGTGTTTGGCAACTTGCAGGCAGGCAGGCCCCAGTGGGAGTGGGAAGTTGGAAAATGGGAATGGAAATCGGTGAGGGCTCCATTTGCTCCAACTCCTCCGAGTCCCCATTCGGTTGGAGTCATCGGCTTGCTAATTGGCCGCGAGTGCATTGAAATTGAAATGGAAATGGAAATGAAATTCGCATTGAAGCGTATTTCAAAATACTATTTAAATGAAAACGAATGAGCAAACGGGTCAGGGCCTCGATGCAATATGGTCTGGCTGATAAGAATCGTAAACTTCATACAGTAGGAAAAATAAACGGGCAATTCCCGATCAAATACTATCTTAAGACTTCAGACTTGAGAAGAATTATCTAAAACACTTTGTCCAGGCCAGAATAATTTTGTTAATAACTGGAACGTAATCTAAGGGACAGTTTTGAAGGCCCTCCCCACAATGTTTGTAATGCCCACTATCTCTATTTAATTTAGTACTTATGTAGGTTAATGGAAACCTAATTGTTGGCGTTTTGAGTTGTGTGTTCAGCAACAGATTGGGTGCTAACATTCGAATTAGGAGAATCAAGATAATGAGTAGAATTAACGCTGCTAATAGGTCTAAATAACATGCCACACAAGATACAGCCGAAAGAGATTGATTATACACTTGTTTTTGGTTGATAAATATAAACAATTAGCCAAACAATATTTGACAAATTAAATATTTAATGTTAACACGTGTTTTACTGAGTTTAGTTTATTACAAATATTATTATTATATTACGAATTAATAATTCAGAAAATAGAAAATGGAACAGACTATGAATTCCTATATTCCGTCCATTCACCTCATTACAAAATTCCAATGGGAATTTCGGAGATTTTTGTTGTTGATCCTACTCAACCCCGAAACAACTTTATTGACACGTTCATAAATATCAATTTACGCCCATTTTTTTCGTTTTTGTGCCGATGATGGTTTTATTCTCGAGCACCATCTGTTGCGAGGCCTGGGCCCGAAGGGCGATGCCCAAGAACTCAGAGCCCAGACCAAGACCAAGACCCAGACCCTGCCGCAGAGACCAGCCAATTGGATGATATTATATGTGTAGGTCCGGGGCAGGCCTGTCCATCATCATCGATTCCCGATTGTTGTTTACCATACCCGGTACTTGTAGAGTCCATGGGTATATTGTATTGGAGGGAATGTATGTCAATCATGACGTAGAACAAACTTATTATTTTATAAAGAAAAGTGTCACTTTAACCAAGTCCCACACTTCGCATATCTCAGAGACTATCAGGATTGGGAAGATCTTTATAAGTACCGGGTATCTTATAGTCGAGAAACTCAACTATAACTCAACTCCTTTTTTGTTTTTATTTATTTCCCGGACCTAAAGGACTGGGGCCAATCAGTCAACGCGCCACTCAGCGGAGCGTGAATGGCAATTGCCGATATCCACACATTAAATTAATAACATCGACTCCCAATCGGGATTCTTATCGCCGTCGCCGTCGCCAGGACACGCCATTTGCTCCAGTTCAGTTGACATTTGGTTATGGCTCCAACCGGCAGTGAGAACTGGTCGCGATTCCTGCTGCTCCTGGTGTACCGCGTAGCCCGACTCCTGTCAGTGTTATCCTCGACCTTGGACAGGGAGAAACTGCAGCTTAAGCGCCCGAAGAGCGGCAGCTCCATCAAGCTCTTCAGCATCATCTGGCGATGTCTGGTGGTTCTCATCTACGCCTCCGTATGGCCGGCACTCTCCGCTCACCTTGTGGAGTCGAAACCGGAGAGCTACGCGGAACTGTTTGCCGCCATCCAGGCAGCATCGGTTTCCGTCTTGGCCGTGGTCTCCTTCATCATCCAGGCCAGTGGCGAGTCCCAGTTCCGGGATGTGCTCAATCGATACCTAAGCCTCTATGAAAGAATATGGTCGGCGACTCGATTGCCGCACCTGTTCCCGACGAAGTTTGTAGTGTTCTTCCTCCTGAAGACGCTCGTCACCGTGGTCGGTTGCTTTCACGAACTGTATCCCATGCTGAACGCGAAGCACTTTACGGAAATCGTGGCTGCCGTGGCCGTCATCTTCGGCATCTACATGTGGCTGGGCACGCTCTTCGTCCTGGACGTCTGCTTCCTGGGATTCCTGGTCTCCGGCATCCTGTACGAGCACATGGCGAACAACATCTCGGTCATGCTGGAACGGATGCAGATCATAGACTCCCGGGAGGAGAAGGACCGCATGAGCAAGTATCGCAAAATGCGACTCCTGTGCGACTACGCCGACGAGCTGGACGAGCTTGCGATGATCTACAGTGAACTCTACGCCGTGACGATCGCATTCAGGCGCATGCTGCAGTGGCAGATACTGTTCTGCATCTACTACAACTTCATCAACATCTGTCTGATGCTCTATCAGTGCATCTTCCGGTATCTGAAGGACGACGAGTCGGCCCTGATTTCCCTGGCCATGGCCTTTGTGAAAATGGCCAACCTCGTCCTGCTGATCATGTGCGCGGACTACGCCGTGGGGGAGTCGCAGAAGCCAAAGGTGTTTCCACTGGACGTGGTCTGTACTGACATCGATCAGCGGTGGGACAAGAGTGTGAGCTGACTTCTCATCCCAAATGAATGTGTTTTGTTTATGCTTTTTCAATGCCCACAGGTAGAAACTTTTCTCTGCCAGCTGCAGACACAGCAGCTCGAGATTAAGGTATTGGGCTTTTTTCATTTGAACAATGAGTTCATCCTGGTTATTTTGTCTGCCGTGGTGACATACCTCTTCATAATGATTCAGTTCGGAATCACAGGTGGGTTCGAGGCATCCGAGGAGATACGAAAGCAGTTCGAGGCCCAGTAATGGCTGGAGTTCTTTAATAAATATGTGTGTAATCTAGCATTAGATTTGTGTCTTTATTTTAATTACTGTCTCCCAGACTTTCTCAGCACCCACTCTTGTTGAAATCTCCATCTCTGCCTCTGCCCAGCGAATGCGTTAACCCTGACCGCAGAGTTCACCTGGAACCTCCCAAAGTTCATTATCGTTCATTATACCTTCCTCATGCCACAAGACATTCTGGTACAATTTTCGGAGTGCCTCCGAGATGAGCTCGTTAAGCGAGCAACAAAAAATATTTAAAAGAAATGCGAATGAGTAACAAAAAATTGAAATTTCACGTCTGACACGGTGTAATTATCATAGCTCCTCCGACTCCTGAACGCCCGCTACTCAGCCCCACCTCCATTACTTCCATTACACTGGGAAAACTAGTGTAAGGACTACCAAGTCTCTTTCTGCCTTCTGGGCATTTTTTAAGGTTTTTTTTTTTAGTGTGCCCCACCCCCACTTAACTCCATCACATCATAGTCATCGCCATCGTCTCGACTGAACTCAAGCCTTTGTCTTTGATTATTTTTGGGCGTCAGCGAAGCGTAGCGCGCTTGTCACGCCTATTATATATGTGTTCCCTTGCACAGTATATAATAAGTACGTGGAGAGGTTATAGTGGAGTCATCTGGGCTCGGGATTCGATCACAACTGACCTGGCGAAATGGAAACAAAGCAAACAAAACGGCAAAAGTACGCGCCTTGCCTGCAACAGAATTAATTTCCGAGCTCTTTGCTTCGCTGAACACGATTGTTGCTGTTGTTTTTTTGGGAGGAGGAATGTTTCGAGGGAGGATGGGGTGACCACTAGCCAGGAGGAGGAGAGGGGATCTTCCAATTCCTGACACTGACGAGAGCACATTCAAATTTTTCGCTGTTCGCTGTTTTTTGCGCCCATTTGGAGCTGGCCAAAAGCTGGGCCAACAAGCCATGCATATTTCCGGCCAACTTAGATCGGATCACCGGCGGGGATCCAGCACCAAGACCATTCCACTCCACAAACAATGAACGAGGAGGAGACCCATTCCCATTTCGCTGATTTCCTGCCGCTTGCAACATTTCAGGTATTCCGTAATGTAATTAGTTCGGAGTTTTCCCAGTACAGGGTTTGGGGTGGGGTCTGAAGACCCAGGTGGGAGCCGAAGCTGCTGCATTGCCGGGATGCCACAATCAGTTGAAAGATGCCGCCTCTGCAGAGCTGCAGTGGCCAGTGCTTTTGCAGGGGGAGTCCCTAAACATGCTATGAATTCAAAGAAATGTTTGTTTAATTTGGAATGCTGAAACTAACTTAAGACTACTTGGGATAAGGCACCCTTTATCAATAATCACGGCTCTCTAGAAACCCCAAGCGTAGAACCCTTAGGACCCCCTGTTAGAGGCCTATCAAGCTGGTGGGTAAATAATGCGGCAAGCCCTTTGACCTTCGGAATCCACAGAAGCCGCCGCTCTAGTCAACAAGCCAAACAAGCGGAGGGGGCGCTACGTCATGTTTTGGATACTTACTTTCACTTACGAATCGGCGGAAACAAAATAGAAACCACAATCGCAATCAACGGAGGGCGCGTGATTCAAAGTGGGGGGATTGGGGGCACTAGGCACCGGCGGTGGCAGTGGCATGGGGCAGATCGTGTGCCCACAAACGTGACACATTCGAAATAACAACTTCATTTGTCATAAGAGCGGGCCCTAAAACGGGGTGGGAGTCTGGCAAACAAGCGTGCCCAAATGCTGTTTGAACTTCATTTGTGGAGCAGGCCGGAGCTGGAGCTGGAGCTGGAGGAGCTGGAGGTGAGGAGGCAGTCTAGAGTCTAGACCCGAGAACGAGCATGAGACGATAAATTCTTCGATTGTGTTTCTGTTGTTATTGCCACTACATACTCGCCGCATACTACATACGATCAGAATGCATAGTAAATTAAGTGGGCGACAGATACGCGAACATACAAACAACACAATCACCCGAAGAAAACATCTGTGGGCTGTGCTGTATCTCAAAGGTTGGCCGCGTACGAGTTCGAGTACGGGTATCTGGCGGATACGCGGCGGCGGGGGAGTCCAGCTGCGTACTACGCCTCGTTCGGTGGTTCGTTCGTACTCCGATGCCAAAAACAGCAAATGCCAAATACCCGTTTTTGGCCTAAAAACCTACAAAGCCAAAACAACAAGTTGCCCCACCTCGCAGAGCCGACTTCCACGAATTTGCGAATGCCCTACTGAGAAATCTGAGATAAACTCGAGAACAGATTCTCGGTTTTGGGCTGGGTTCTTTGGTTTCGCATTGAGGTAGTAACGCTCTTGACACTTTTAAATCCCAATGTGCTACTGGAAACGGTGACAGTGCCGCCTCCTTGATCCATGAAAGTGCCAAGGCTCTAATCTTTTCAAATATTTAAACGGATTTCGAGCCAAGTCTCTTGACACACTCGTATTTATCTTTATTAGGGCCACATTGGCATTGCGACTTGGCAAACAATTTGAATATTACGAAATGGAATACCGAAACGAGGTCAAGAACCCTCTGGGGCACCCCGAGGCTCCCCTATCTTATCTACTGCCGTTGCAGTTGCGTTGCGACACACTTCGAAACTCGAATTAAATCCCCAGCCAAAAAATAAACAAAACCGAGTACCCTACACCCATTGGATGGCGTATTCAGAAGAAATGCGATTTAAAGCGTCATTCTTTGGGAGGCCAGAAGACCCAGACGGGGGGCGGTGATCCTCACCCACACACCCACACCCCCCAAGCCCTGACATTTCGTTATTTGTGTGTTCGATGAACCGAATTCAAAATTCGATGTGTATATCTGACCCACTTTCCCACAAATTAACGCACTTTGGGGCATATGGAATTCGACAGCAAAAGCGTTAGAAAGAGCAGGGCTGAGCGCTGGGGAAAGAGACGGGGCGACCCGAGAAATAGAGAGCGAGCCCCAACGTATTGCCATTTAATAACTGGGACCTACTACAGTGGATCGTAAAAGTGTATTGGCTTGCGGTTACAGGCCTCTCCGAGTTCGAATCTCGAATAAAAGATTTCCCATAAAGTGGTTTCCCAACCGAAAGATACAACATCCATAAATGCCAAGTATTTATAGTTTTAGGTTTGAAAAACTGAATTTTCAGTGTCTTCTATTCTTGTTTCTCTTGGCCTTAATATTTTCTTTTTATTTTCCTTGGGCTGTGCGTTTTTGTTATTCTTTCGTGTAATTTACGCAACGCTCGCTCGTTTGTCGCTGTCTCTCGGCTACTTGTCTTTGCAACACCAACCACTTGGAGGCAGCGGCGGCAGAACAACAACAGAGATCAACAACATCTGCAGCAGTTGTTGAACTTTTTGCAGCTCCCAAATCTGAAATCGGAGAAACCTGTTTCCGAGACGAGACCTGGGCTTGCCACACGTCTCGGCCAAATCAAAAAAGCTGGCCAAAGCCAAAGCCGAAACGAAAACTTGACGTAAAATCCCCCATCTCGCTCTGGGCCGGGGCCTTCTCGCTTCCACTGATGTTGCTGCTGTTGCTCGCTGATCTTTGTGGACTGTACTTTTAGTTGTGCTTTTTATTTTTATTTTTGTTTTTGTTTTTTGTTTGAATCTCATAGGTTGGGGCTGATTGAAATCGATTTTCGGGCTGGGGGAGGGAGCCACATGCAACCTGCAACCTGCAATATGCAACATGCAACATGCAATATGCAATATTTTGGCCTTGAATCTAGGCTGCTGGATATCTATAATTTGGCTGTGTTTTAAAGTGATCTTCACCGGGTGTGTGCAATTAATCGTGCAACCCGGCCCGGGGGCAGCCGGCCCTCCGCCACCCCCCACTGTCCGGCCTGCCCCTCGGCCTGCCACGCCTAGTGCTTGTCGTTTTTGAAAACGAGCGCATAAATGACGCTTTCCTGTGTACTTAAGGTGTCTAAACTTGACTACCGTGCGGAGTTCGTCGGAGTGCTTTCGGCTCTCCCCTATGTATCTTCCCCTCCAATATCTCCCCTATATCCCAGCCATCCCAGAGGCCCTCACAGAACCCTCACCTCACCCATTCCAAGACTCAGAATCGTCCGCAACCTTGCCCAAGATCGTCTGCAACAACAATCCAGTTGCTGTTGTTGCTGCTGTCGATGACCATTATTTTAGCTGACGGCGATATATTTGCTCAGCTACAGCTTCCACTCAGGGACTCGCATCTGTGCGTCTGACCAAGTTCGGGCACTGAGCGAAATTCTTATGCGATTTGAGCTATTTTTGAGGTATAGTATAAAATATCTAGCCAGTTGTCTGTTGAAGCTCATAGGTAGGTACAATGTATCTCTATTCAAAAATCTCTATAACATATCTCTATTATTATTTCTGATTATTGAAACCCATGCCATTTGAAACGATTTGCTTTCATTTCGCAACGAAACTTTCAAGCAAAGATTTACGTATCAATGTCAGATTAAAATAGAGAGCCAAGGTATTCATTATATAATAAATTGCATAATCTTTCAGACGTATTAAATTTATTTCAGTGCAGATCCCGGACTGTTTTCTTTGGGGTGTTGGCTACCGTCGGCCGGCTCGATTGGGCTTTGGCTGAGTTGTGGGGCCTTTTAGCCGGACTCCTGGACTTGTGGACTTGTGGACCTGTGGACTTCTGGCCTCTGCTGGACGCTTTTTGTTTTTGCTGTACCCACAGATGTACAGCCACTGAGCGGAGCATGACAAACAGTTGCAGCCAAAGCAAATAATTAGTATACATCGATTATCTTGCGCCATTCGAGTCGAGTCATTCCGACCTGGCCTGCAGCTACTGTGTTTCGCTCTGCTGCCGAGATTTGCCAGTTGTCTGTTCTTCGGATATTGTTGGGCTTTGGCTGGGGATCTGGCAAACTGGATCTGAGTAGATCTCCAGATGCGACGGCGGCCTGGCACGTTGCACACGCGCTGCGTTGCCTTTTCGTCTTTCAACATCCATCCAGCCAACCATCCACTGGGCGTGTGTCGAGCGCCTACGCGGCCCCAAAAGCTGAGAAGGCCCTCAAAACGAGTTCCCCTTCGCTGATCCGCGCACTCGCACTCGCACTCGCAGATTCCCAGATTCCCGCCGCCATATGTGTTGTGCTCGTAAAATGCCGAACCAGAAACTGTACGCCTTTGGTAGCAGCACCAGCAGCCCCAACCAGATCCGAGGCGATGGCCCCCGACCCAAAAATCCAACTCCAACTCCCAGTTCCCAGTTGGAGACGTGTGCTCAGCTCGTGCCAATTTCTTTGGGGGCTCCAACTTTTACAGTCGCCTGCGAAACGTTTTGTCTTTACTTGGTTTCTGCATACAAATACGAATATTCACACACAAATAAAAGGCTGTGTTGGATAGGGTGAATCGATTCAGCCCCGCAGTTCAAGTCCCCAAAGTATTACTAATTAGTCATAGCCCTCAGAGGCAAACCAGAGCTACTTGGCCACTTGTTGTATGACTATTTTGATTTTCTGATAATAATAATTTATGGTGACGAAAGCTCCTTAAAGTTTCATTATTATTGGGGCTAATTATGTTGAGGGAACAACCGCAACTTAAATAATAAACTATTTTTATGGAACACAATTTATTTACTTTTATTTCAGGCCCACCTCAATCATCATTTGTATTTATAGACACACATATAGTATATAAGTACGAGCATGTGCTTAGATGGCAACGCGTCTAGAAAAGGTTGGGCCGGCAATTGCATTAATGTGCCATTTTTAATTAGCCTCATGCATAAAATTGACAACCGAGTGGGAGCTGTGGGGCTAAAAAGAGCTCAAGGGGACGGGACAGCTGCCTCTGCGTATGCAGCTCGAAAGGCAATAAAGTCAATTTTAGACATGCATTCCTTAGATGGAAAATTCCAGTGCGATTCGTGATGGCAGCCTGATTGAATATGACCTAAATTGATTGATGATTGATTGTGATGTGTCACATCAGCAAGCAGCTAGCTTCCGATTCCTGTCAGGCCAGAAACGTGAATTATGGCTAATAAAACGATAAACACGCAGATTAGATAGCCAATTTGGTGACTATTGGCTATTGCCCTTGAAGCCTTACTAAGTAGAGGTTAAGACTTGCAGAATTCGAGCCTAAAGAACACTTTTTTTCTAGGCCATCCCCTGAAATAGTCCAGAAAAGTCAGATTAGATAAAATATAACCTCTAGCCACTATCTGGCCCAAAGACCTTTGCGTGATTAAGCCATAAATAAATTAGGGCTAATTACGTCCATTGTCGATCATCAAAAGGGCTTCTTGATCACTTTTGTGGGAGTCGCTCTTCGGTTTTAGGCACTCAATTTGTATGGCAGAATTATAGCAATCACGCCACGATATCTGGCAGTGCGGTTACATCTTAGCGGGTATCGACGGGTTTCCGGGGCCCCAAAGCTTTTAGGGCTAATGAGTCTCGAAGTGGATTTTTGCTCGTTCCCTGCTGATTTCCAAGTTGCTACCGTTCTGATTGTTGATCGAAATCGGTGGCTTTCATCGGCATAATCGTCGTCATAAAGATAATGATGAGATTTCCTCCATCCGCTCGCTAGCTGTACTTTTAACCAGGTTCCGACCGGGCCGGGTGGGGCCTTTTGGCCAAAAGCAAACACCGCTACCTGCAACTCAACAGCAACAGCAACTCAACCCAAAGTTCATGTTCTTCTGTGTCTAGTGAAATGTTGAAAGCATCATTAATTTTTTTCGTTCCTCATGATTCTACCATCCTGTGTGTGTAGTATGTATGGAACATAGTTGCAGGTAAGTATGATAATTGCGGAATGAAAGGAAAGAAAGAGATTCGGTGAAAAAAGTGACCCATAATTACCCAGCCAGCAGCAGAACAATCATGGGAAAAATTGCCCCAACCCGGGGCCTCTCTCACCAGCTCTTCGGTTATGTCTCTTATGAAGTACAATTATTTAAGCAATGCCATGTTTTATGATTATCTTTTGCCGTTTACACACAGCACGCACAAAGAAATTGAAGGGAGCTACAATAAAAGTCCAGCTTTTATTTTCAGAGGCCATTTACCGACTCAAAACCCATTTTCATATCTCCCACATAGCCGCTTATAGTTGTTAATTTATTCCGATGTGTAATTTACATTTTACAAAAAATACTCGCAAGGTTCTTAAATATGAAACTAGTATTGCAACCTCGACTTAGGTAACTAGAGTGTTATAATAGAAGCAAGACAAGCTTCAGTTATTCATTAAGTGATAATTCTTGTAACCAATAGTTGGGTAACGTTCTTCAGAATCCAGTACTCCCTGCCCAGGAATGGGTACGAAGCTCTCCAGCTAAAGCAGAACAAATCGTGTCATTATTCCGCATCCAGTCTCCATTCCCTTTCGAGATAATAATGTTCATCTCATCTCGGTTCCCTGGCAGTTATCTGCAGGGTAATTTGACTTTTTATCACCGCTGTCGGTCCTTTGCCCTTTTTTATTGTTATTATTTTTTTTGTATCCTGCCTCCGAAGAGCAAGTGCAGCGCCGTGCCAGTTGCAGTGGCAAGTGGCAAGTGCACCTTTATGGGCCCTTTTTTGTGGAACGGGGCTTTGTACCCTAACCTATGCTAATTAGAGCGACGGCCTCGGCCTTGTTTTTATGCGGCTTTTAACGTGTACTTCTGTCTCGGCATTTCTTTTCCTTCGGCTGGTGCATAAATTTTCTGCTCGACGTCAGCATGAATGTTTAATTAATGCCGCGACCAGGTTTCATGGGAAAAACTGCAGCGGAACAAACGGTTAGGCGGAAATTGGGAATTGGGTCCTGCCAGCTACCGATTTAAGCTTGTAACCTCCGTTTTCTCCAGTTGCGTGCAACCGCAGGACAGGTGGGCGCAGGTGGTGGGTCGACAGGTGTGTCGGGTCGCGAGATTCGGGAGGGTGCAGTGCCGCAACCAAGCCGTGACGGAGAATCAGACTTTCTGCCACTGCGTTTGGATCAGGAATGTCACAAAAGTGATCATGGCCGAAAGAAAGAACAAGGTCAGCTCGTTGGAGACCTCGAAGAGGCCCAGGGGGAAAACGCGAAGCTCCTGATGGAGCAATCGACCGAGAAACAGATCTAGCTAGAAGTGATATAATAGATAAGAAATGTTGTTATGGAATACCTATCCACCTACCTTCATATGGTGACTTCTGCTCTCCGTGATGTATAAGTTTTCCAGGCTGAGACTCTTAATCATTCGGGAGTTCCTCTGGGCCCTATGAACCGCTAGAGTTAGAAGTAAGACATCGATCAGTAGCTTGAGTACCAGGCCCCATAGATTAACTATGTACTGCCGCCGTAAGATGGCATGGGTAGACACCATAGCCATGGCCAGGAGGCTTTGGACTAAGTTAATGAATAGGGGAAGATTGAAGAGCCTCTGGAATTCTTTGTCCACCTTGTGGATGTCCTCGTAGAGGTTCAAGCACTCGTCCAAATTGGAAATGGCCTGCCGGGAGGGCTGCTCGTTTTCAGCCTCATCTTCGTCCCTCAAGGAGCCAAGTTGGGCTCTTAGATGGCAATCTACATAAGTGTTCAGGTCCTGGTACAGTATGGCCAGGCTAAGGTAGCCCACAAAGCACAGGTGCATTACTATACCAGCACCCGTGGAGATATATAAATCGCCGAAAATGGTCAGCATGATCCAGGGCGAGAAGGACAACACTTTATACGTAAAGATCACATAGATCAGGGAAATCAGCTTGACGGACATCAGGACGAGCTCATGACGTCCTCCGAAACCATGTTGCTTAGCGCCCCTCAACCTCTTGACTCTCCGGAAGAGCTCCAGGAATCTGTTGACCAAGTTTAGCAGCTCCTGGTTGAACCATATTTGAAGAACAATCAGAACAGCTGTGGAGAGCAAACACCCCAGCATTCGAAGGGTGAAGAAGCCTATGAGCAGCCAGTCCTTAAGCTGTACTGTCCAGCTACTGAAACTGTATCCATAAATTCCACTTATGATCAGTCGCAGCAATATGCAGAACCACCGGTAACTCTTAAGATTCCTGGCCACCAGACGGGACTCCTTCCATTCGATTCGAAAGGTTACTACTCCAAAAACTTTGGCGTGCAGGGCAAAAAATCGGAGCAACCACCCGGTTATCCTTGTAGTTCGGGACATGACTGAATGCTTATGGAAGTCATAACTAAAATAAGCCATTAGGTGATTGGCTTGCCTAACGAGGTATTCCATTAATCTTATTAAAATCAATCCGTAAATATTTGTCATTCACATGCCATTTAAGAAAGTACCATTCCTGTAATTTGAGTAAATTGGTCTGGGAAATAGAATTACATGTGATTTAAGCTTTTAAATCAAACATCTTTACATTTTCAAGCGATTAGTTTGCATTCCATACTGCACTACATAGGTGAAATAGGTAATCATGCCGGAAAAGAAGAACAAAATGACTTCGTTGGAGACCTCGAACAGGCCCAAGGGCTTAACCCGAAACTCAAAGTGGTTGAGGCGACTCAAGAACATCTCCCACTGTAAAAATGATTATTAATTTATATATTAATTTATATATTAACTATTTTTTAAACCTGTATGTACTACCTTCATATTCCAGTCCTTGTCCTCGCTGAGGGGACAATTTTCCAGGCTTAGCCGGCGCACCACCCGCGAGGCTCCCACCGCCTCGTGAACCGCCAAGGTCAGGAGTATTACGTCCGCAAAGCTCTTTAGTACCAGACCCCATATGCCGGCCTTGCTGGGATAGGAGTCGTCCTCTATGATCACTTCAAAGGAGAGTACGGCGGTGGCAAATATTTTGAACATCAGGATCATGCAGACGGGGAGCTCGAAAAGGCGATGAAAGGATTTGCCCACTCTCTCGATTTCATTATAGACCTCGATACACTCATCCAGCCGATTGCCCACGATCCTGAGGTGACGACGGGTGACAAATCCTCCTCCAGGACGCTCTAGGGACCTTAGATGGCGCCGCAGCTCCGACCGCACAAAGCTATTCACCTCGGAATAGAGGGCAGCTATGCTCATGTAGCCCAGAAAGCCAATGTGTATGATCATCAAGGAGCCAATCTCGACTAAAATCTCTCCCAGTATGGTTGCGGTAGGCAGCCAGTCGGGGGGACTGCACAACTGGACAACTTGACACTTCAATTCATAGACCAAGCACACCGATTTGAAGAACAATAGGAAGAACTCTCGCTTGCCCCCAAGTCCGAACTTTTTCTGGGACCACAAGCGCCGAACGCGTCGGAAAAGTCGCAGCAAGCCATTCATCATCCGAAGGAGCTCATGCTCGTAGACCGTTTGAAGGACCAAGATGCAAATAGAACACAAAAAGCTGGACGTCAATCGAATGCATTGTATGGTGAATTCA
The DNA here is from genome assembly GCF_017639315.1 of Drosophila ananassae. Classification (NCBI taxonomy): domain Eukaryota; kingdom Metazoa; phylum Arthropoda; class Insecta; order Diptera; family Drosophilidae; genus Drosophila; species Drosophila ananassae. The sequence continues at coordinate 8,745,282 of NC_057927.1, forward strand.
TAAGGGTCCTCGATTTCGAATACGTAAGGCATACAAAACAAGCAGACCAGTAGGATGCACAGTATTCGCAGGCTCAGGCAATACCACTTGAAGCGGTGCTGTTTGCGGCCCACCAAGGATCCATCCGACACTCTCCTTTCAATTCCAAAGGAAATGACACCCAGAACCCTGCCATAGTAGTAACAGAAACGCAGGACACCGGCCGATACAAGCGGAAGGCGCACCTTTCTCAGGATTTGAATCATGACTGAGGTCTGGCTAGAGCTCGCAATGAAAAAGTAAATTTGATTCAGCACTTGTTTATTTATTTATTTACTTGGATTGTTTATTTACTTGGTTAGGTTGTTTATTTTGTTTGATTGTTTCTTAAAGGATATTTGTGAGATTTTAGCCTTTTAATTCTTCCAAGAGTGTCCCAATCGAAGACCATATTGTGTAACAAATACCAGCCAGCTGATAATGGCCGACAAGCCCAAAACGAAAAGCCTATTCGAGACATCAAAGAGGCCCAGAATGCAAACTCGGAACTTGTTAATATTCAGGTAAGTGTAAAACGTATCCAGCTAAGGAAATTCAAAGAAAATATAAACTTGCTAGGACTAAGAGCTGTGGAAACTCACCAGAATGCGAAACTCCTTGAGACTGGAGACCTCAAAGGTTTCAAAATTCAACGATCGAATGATGGAACTCTCAGTCACTGCCCTCTGCACCGTATAGGTTAGCAATAGAAGATCGTAAATGTGCTTGAAGATTATGACTATCAACCAAAAGCTGTGAAATTTCCTCTCAATTACCAATACGTAAGCCACGGCGCCCGCCAACATTATTTTTTGAACCAGTCCGAGAGCCAGGGGCAATTGAAAAAGGCGTAGATACACAGTATTCACTGTGAAGATGTCTCTATATAGATTGAAAGATTTTTCCAATTTCCGTCGCAGCTTCCTCATTTGGCGCGGATCAGATTGCAGACCATGGTCATGAAGTTGGGGCATCAGATTGTTGGCAATGTACTTATTGAGCTCCGAGTACAGAAATCCAAAACTCAGATAGACCAGAAAGTTGATGTGCAGAAAGACATTTGTGCCCACAGTTATGTATCCATTGCTGTAAACTTTCCAAACGTCTTCGAAATTCAATTTGGTCGAGGGTCTTAAGGTCAAGATGTATAGTAATTCGTGAGGCATGGTGCAGGCAGTGAAAAAAATTATGAACAACTCCCTTTTGCCTCGAAAGCCCATTTTCTGTCGCCTGCACAGAATCTTCACTTTTCGGAAAAGTTCTAAAAATTGTTTCACCAACTCAATGATTTGCGAGCCCCGGAAAATTTGGAGCCCCATAAGGAAGCAGCTGGAGGGGAGGCAAGTTAAAAGTCGTATTACAACTATCACTGTCAAAATAAACCACTTTAGGCGAAAAATTATAACGATATAGTTGTGTAAAAACGAAGATACAATTATCAAGCGAATAATCACGGAAATCCACTTCAACCAATTAACGTTGTGAACATCATTATTCTTAATTTGAAAAAATACCACTCCCATTATTTGGGAGAACTTCAATAACCCTCGAAGGAGTACGGCGATTAATTTGGCTATTGTCATCCTACAAAGGACTGTTAACACTTCAGTCGAGGTAAAAATATAAACTGCTTTGTTGACTAAGTATAGTCATCTAATAGTGCCTTTGCGGCAGTTAGTTGATAAGATCCAGAACTGTCACAAAGTATACGAAAAGTGGCAGGAGACATTTGTGCTGGGATTTCTAATAATCTGGTCTAATTTGACAAGCACAAGAATATACGCAGAGCTAGACTGTAGCCTAGTCCACATTTATTAACACATTTATTAAATGAAAATGGAACTCCTGATAGGCATCGAGGTGTGTGGCTAGTGTCCATAAATGCACTTAGAAAATGTGTAATTCCTCGGCTATATATAATAGGTCCTACGTGTATTGCCGTCATCATGACATTGAAGGGACATTAAAATATTAAACAATTACTGACAGGTAGATGAAAGGATATCCCCACTCTCTCGATTTCATCATAGACTTTGACTGCCCACGATCCTGAGGTGACGATTAATATCTCCCCAAGTATGGTTGTAGCTGGCAGCCAGTCAGGGGGATTGGCCAACTGGACAACATGACACTTAAACTCATAGACCAAGCAAACCGATTTGAAGAATATAATTCCTATTGCAATTCCTAACTCTCGCTTGCCCCAAACCCCTTTTTCTGGGACCACAAACGGCGAACGTCGAAAAAGTAGCTGGTAAGTCCGAAGGAGCTCAGACCGTTGGAAGGACCAAAATGCAAATAGAACACATTAACACTTAGTGATTGTTTATTTACTTGGTTGAGTTGTTTTGATTATTTTTTAAGGGTTATTTTCTTAAACCTCATTTGTGAGATTGTAGCCTTTTAATTCCAGGAGTGTCCCATTTGTAGCCCATATTGAATAACGAAAACCAGCCAGCTGATAATGGCCGACAAGACCAAAAGGAAAAGCCTATTCGAGACATCAAAGAGGCCCAGAATGCAAACTCGGAACTTGTTAAGGTTCAGGTATGTGTAAAACGTATCCAGCTAGGGAAATTCAAAGAAAATATAAACTTGCTAGGAGAATGAATTGTAGAAACTCACCAGGATGCGAAACTCCTTCAGACTGGAGACTCCAAAGGTTTCAAAATTAACCAATCGAATGATGGAACTCTCAGTCACTGCCCTCTGCACCGAATAGGTTAGCAAAAGAAGATCGTAAATATGCTTGAAGATTATAGCTATCATCCAAAAGCTTTGGAACTTCCTTTCAATAACCAATACATAAGCCACAGAGCCCGTCAACATTATTTTATGAACCAGTCCGAGAGCCAGGGGCAATTGGAAAAATCGTTGATACACAGTATTCACTGTGAAGATGTCTCTATACAGATTGAAACATCTTTCCAACTTACGTCGTAGCTTCCTCATTTGGCGCGGATCAGATTGAAGACCTTGGTCCTGAAGTAGGGGCATCAAATTTTTGAAAATGTACTTATTGAGCTCCGAGTATAGAAATCCAAAACTCAGATAGACCAGAAAGTTGATGTGCAGAAAGACATTTGTACCCATAGTAATATATCCATTGAAGAAAATTGTCCGAACGTCTTGAAAATTCCATTGAGGCGAGGCTCGGAAGGCCAAGATATATAGAGCTTCGTGAGGCATGATGCAGGCAATGGTCAAAATTAGGAACAGCTCCCATTTGGCTCGAAAGCCCATTTCCTGTCGCCTGCATAGTTTCTTCACTTTTCGGAACATTTTTAAGAAATTTTTCACCAACTCTATGACTTCCGAGCCCCGGAAAATCTGGAACTCCATAATCAAGCAGTTGGAGGGGATGCATAAAATAAGTCGCATTCCAAGTATCACTTTTAAAATGATCCATTTTTTTCCCAAAACTATAAGGAAATAGTCGTACGCAAATATAGACACAGTTATCAAGCGAATAATCACGGAAATCCATTTCAACCAACTAACGTTAAGCACATCAGTATTTTTAACTCGAAAATATACGATTCCCATGATTTGGGCGTACTTTAATAACCCTCGAAGGAGCACGGCGATTAACTTGGGAACTATCATCCGCCAAAAGACTGTTAAGACTTCAATTGAGGTGAAAATGTAAACTGTTTTGATGACTAAGGGAACTCAGTAATAGTGCCCTGGCGGCAATAAGACGATATGATCAAAGTATTCGAAGTGACAGGTGACATTCGTACGCGAATTTCTAATAATCTTATCGATTTTAACATGTGGGGTTACCCGATTTGTAATTTAATTAAAGCACAAGATGTAGTGTATCGAAGACATGGCCTTCTAAAAGAAATGCAGAGCTAGACTGAAACCTAGTCCAGTGCACTAGACCCATAAAACGCATTTAGTTAATGGAACTCCTGATAGGTATCGAGGGTGTTGCTGATAGTTTCCATAAATGCACTCAGAAAATGTGTAATTCCTCGGCTATATCCACGTGGATCCTACGTGGATTGCTGTGACAATAAAGGAACATTAAAATGTTAACAAACTACTGACAGGTAGTCCATATATGGTAGGCAGTCGAATGCTTGTTCTGCAATTTCTAACCTCTTACAGATGAGCTCTTAAACGCTGTCTTCTGTAAGTCTCATAAGTGGCTTCGGTTGATATGAAGCTAAGACATCTTCATAGCATGGCTTCACGTTCCCATTCTGGGATCACGTTTCTCCGATCTACGAGCCTTCGCCCTTCGACTCTTGCTTTCGATTCACACGCTCACGATCCGCCGGGATCCTGGGCTCTAAGCTCCCTTTGAAGCCAATGTAAATGACGCCCCCATTTTATGCTGTACGTGATCTTCCCATACCCAGCACCGAACGAGCGTGTATCTTTCAGCTACATCATCGCCTTCTCCTATCCGAATTACAGTGGGTGAGCATCTGGGAGATCTTTCGAGTCTGTCAAGCAGGGAATGCCCCTCCACCCACCTCAGTTCCTCGCCTTTGTCTGAACATTTGAAAAGAATTTTCACGTTGTATGATTTATTTTTTCCCTCATCTTTATTATCTGTTCTTTTTTGGTTTTTTTTTTAGGCCAATTACAGTAACAACGCTTGGGCACGTACATTTTCCGGCTTTGTACGAAAATTGTGGGAACAATCAACGAAATAAACAAAAAGTGCTTTGCATGCCGTTGATTTGA